>NC_069659.1:198140000-199342500 GCF_027244095.1 Hemicordylus capensis
TTCCGGCTGGCTTTCAAGTTGGCCCATCCCCTCCTGCTGCCGTTGCCTCTTCCTGGAGACCCAGTCGCCTCCTCACCCCAGCGGCTAGGCTGGGCCCACCACCACCGCCTCCTCCTGCTGGCCGCCTCCTCAGGCCGGCATGGCTTTGCCCACTGTCTGGCTGCCTCACTGCCTCCTCAGGCCGGTGCGGCTTCAGCCACTGGCTGGCCGGCTGCCGCCTCAGGCCAGCGGGGCTTCAGCTGCTGGCTGGCCGGCAGCCTCCTCAGGCCAGTTGTGCTTCGGCCACTGGCCAGCCGCCTCCTCAGGCCAGCTAGGGTTCAGCCACCAGCCGAAGTCAGGAGAGTGGTGCCGCCACTCTCGCGAGAGGTTGCCACACATCCCCACACATCCAAGACCAGCCCGTCTTGGAGAATTAATTATCTAGATAGATAAGAAAGAAGTGGGGTCCTCCAGGGATCTGTAATGGGACCAGAGCTTTTTAATTTATTCACAAATTATCTAGAAATAGGAATGAGCAGTGAGGTGGCCCAATCTGATTATGTCACTGAATTATTTACGGTAGAGAAAGTCAAACTAGATTGTGAGGCACTCCAAAAGGATGTCTCCAAATTGGGAGAGTAGGCAACAAAAGAGCCAGCATGGTGTAGTGGTTCGAGTGCTGGACAAGGACTGGGGAGTCTCAAGTTCAAATCCCCATTCAGCCATGATACTTGCTGGGTGACTCTGGGCCAGTCATGTCTTTCTCAGCCTAACCTACTTCACAAGGGTGTTGTGAAGAGAAACATAAGTATGTAGTACACCTCTTTGGGCTCCTTGGAGGAAGAGCGGGATATAAATGTAAATAAACTTTTAAAAAAAATTAAAATGGCAAATGTGGTTCAGCGTAAGTGTAAAGTGATGTACACTGGGACAATATATCCCAGCTTCAAATATGTGCCAATTAGGGATGTGCAAAAAAGAGATTTTGTGTTCTATTTTGAGTTCGAAACAAAATGCAGATGGCCAAAATATTTTATTGAAACAGCAGCTGACCCGGTTATTTTGAAGGAACAAAACATGAAACCTTTTGAATATTTCAGCCATAGGGAACAATGGGGAAACTCAAATCCCCCCGTCACACACACACACTGTTTCCCATGGGTAGTTCCTAGGGACACCAAAGTGGGTTGGGTAGTAAATTAAACAAAATTTCCCCCCCAATTAGAAGCCAGTGCCAGAAAACCAATCAGCAGGAGAAAAATAGGCCTCCAAAACGGCGCTCAAAACGACTTGAATTGAAATGGGCCCTTTATTAAATGGGCATTTTTTGTTTTGAGCTCGAAATGACCCATTTCGATGTCAAAATATTTTGAACATCCCTAATGCTGAGAGAATATCAATGACTGACCTGGAAAGGAATCTTGGGGTCCTGGTGGACAATTCATTGAAAATGTCAACTCAGTGCGCACCAGCTTAAAAAAGGCAAATCCATGCTAGGGAGGGGAGGGGACTAAAAACAAAACATTTTGGTCACCATATCTCAAAAAGATTATTATAGATCAGGAAAAAGTGAAGAGAGCAACCAAAATGATTGGGGGTCTACAGTACCCTCCTGAAGAGGTAGGGCTACAACATTTGGGTATTTTAGTTGAGGGGAAAAAGATGACTAAAACATGATAGAGGTTTATAAATTATGCATGGTATGGAGAGACTGAATATAGACAAGTTTTTCTTCCTCTCTCCCAACATTAGAACCAAGGGTCATCCCACAAAACTGACTGCCAGAAAATTCAGGATCAACAAAAGGAAGTATTTTTTCACACAGCACATAATTAATCCCTTGAATTCTCTGCCATGGGATCTGGCAATGGCCACCCCAGCTTAGATGGCTTTAAAAGGGCTTAGACAAATTCATAGGGGACAGGTCCATCAATGGCTACTAGTCTCAATGACTATAGGTCACCCCCATGGTTCAGAGGCAGGATGCCTCCAAATGCCACTTGCTGAGGAGCACTGGCAGGAGAAGGGGCATGCCTTCATCTCCTGGGTTTTAGGCTTCCCAAGGCATCTTGAGAGCCTGTGAGAAACAGGATGCTGGACTAGACAGACCTTAGGTCTGATCCAGCAAGGCCCTTCTTATATCTGTCCCTGGCCAGCCAGGCTCTTCAATAGATACTTCCAGGAGAATAACATTTCAAGGATCCTGGTGTGGTATTTTCTGTTTTCACTTTTGAAATGCAGATTAAAATTCAGTGTTTTATTCACTATGACATTTTTTGTCAATTTGCATTTAACAATGTGGTGGGCCACTGTGTGAAACAGGATGCTAGACTAGATAGGCCTTGGGCCTATTTTAATGTCAAAATAAGAAATGCAAAATGTTCCCATGAGGAGTTTGCTTAGGTGGTCCCCAAATATGAGAAACATGTAGCAGATAACTATGTTACATATTTTAATGAACCAATCATCATTTTAAAAAACACCGGATGGCGAAGCAGCTGTTACCTAATTTGTAGCAATTTTTAATCAGATGAATTTGTTAAGAGTTGAGGATGTGGACAATGTGCTTGGAGGAGTGCATTTGTTTGCTTAACCCCAAACTTACTAGTATAGTCTAGCAGGTGACAGACAACCAGCCAGGCCAGGAGGTTATTAACACCTAGTTACAAGAAGGGTGGGCGGTCCCGATCACCTTGAGGCAGGCGATCATGAGACCATTCCTAAAGAGGACACTGGACTCTGAGGATCACTCTACTTATTGGCTAGTTACAAATATTTTCTTTTTGGGCCCTGTATTTGAGCAGATGGTTGCCATGCAACTCCAGACATACACAACAACAATTACATCATTTTGCAGAACAAAACATGGAAGGAAATCTCATGTTAATTCCCGGATGCATCACACTTGCCACACATGAGCAGTGACTATAAGTCAAATAGTTTGACAGACAAGCAAACTCCATAGTAACAGCCAACACTGTTACTGCCAGCAAAAATTACAAAAATTGTTACAGCCAACAAAAATTTTATCATTGTTTTATTAAAAATACTTATTATTACAAATATTTATATTCTGCTTTTTAACAAAAGGTTCTTAAAGAAGTAACAGGTTACACAGCAAAATTAAAAATAAAAATGAGAAAATGGTCCCCTGCTCCCAAAGGGCTCACAATCTTTAAAAATCAAAACAAAACAAAAAGAGAAAGACATCAGGAATAACCACTGGAGAGATGATATGCTGGACTAAATAGGAATTGCTGCTCTCCCCTTGTTAAATATAAGAGAGCCACTATTTTTAAAAGTGCCTCTTTGCCCTTATTTCAAATAAAAATAACCAAGCAGTTTGCAATGCATATTAAAATCAACAAGGTATATAACAACAAGCTGACAATAGAAGCTCATAGCCAAAATTCTGGTAAACAGAAATTAATTTCCATAAAAACTTATCAGAAAAAGTTCTCTGGAAGAAGGTTGCCTTTGCCTAGCACTTGAAAACTAGCAAAGGAGGAACATGATGAACTTTTCTAGGGTGGGGAATTCCACAACTTCAGCCACACCACAGAGAAAGCTTTATTTATTCAATCATTCATCCATTCAATTTATACCCTGCCCAAACTTACGTCTCTGGGCGGCTAATATGAATTTATGACTATGATGAATATTTATATACCACTTAGTATATGGCAGCTTCCTATGTTCCTGAGTCAGCCCATTGGTCCATCTAGCTCAGTATTGTCTACACAAAGTGGCAGCGTCTTCTCCAAGGTTGCAGGCAGGAATCTCTCTCAGCCCTATCTTGGAGAAGCCAGGGAGGGAACTTGAAACCTAGATGCTCTTCCCAGAGCGGCTCCATCCCCTGAGGGGAATATCTTACAGTGCTCACACTTCTAGTCTCCCTTTCCTTTGCAATCAGGACAGACCCTGCTTAGCATGGGGACAAGTCATGCTTGCTATCTCAAGATAGCTCTCAGCTCTCCTCTCCACTTTTCAACAAAAGTTGCCAAAGCAGTTTACATAGCTATAAATAAATTATATTTATTTATATTTACATAGTTATAAATAAATCAAGTGCCTTGTCCTGCATCACCACCCACTGCACTTTAGATGGTGGGAGCCAACACAAGAGGACCACTACAGAGAATCTTAACATATAGATGGATTCTTATGAGAGAGGTACCTTGTTCAGAGTGCTTTAAAAGTCAAACACAATACTGTAAATTGGGTCTGGGAGCCAGTCAAGGTATTGAAAAATTAAGATTATACACTTCATGTAATGTAGACCAATGGCCACATTCCAAACCAGTTGTAGCTTCCCAAAGTGCAAGGGCAGTTGGTGGTGGCCAGAACATGGACTGTCAGATTTGGAGGCAGCAAAATGTCCCCTGCCACCATACCTGCCTCCTGCCATGATGGGAACCAAATTCTGTATACAGCTGCCACCGCTTGGCCCTACCCATCCCTATTATATTTTCTGTTCTCCCTGCCTTTTCAAAAGGCAGGGGGTAAAGAATGGATTAACAAGGTGTGGACTCCTGTTGCCTTTTCAAAAGGGAGGGAGTGGGGCAAAATAGCAGAAGCAGCCAGATCAATGGCTGTCACTGCCAACGCTCCACCAGGTAAGGAGGAGGTTTTCAAAGGGAACATGGGTCAGCGAGAAGGAAAACGGGGAGAAAGATAAACTGCTCCCCAGTATGCTGTGCTGCACCTGCAACCACAGCTTATTAGATTTGTCACTTTCTTCCAAAATTGGAACTCAAAGCAGTGTACAATAAAAAAGGTCAGTTAAAAATGACAATTTACAATAAAACACAATAACTGACACATCTGTTCAACACAACTGAACATCTAGATGCAGCTCTGGATCTGGTAGCAGGGGCATAACTATAGGGGGGGGGCATGTGCCCCAGGCGCCACCCCGGCAGGTCACGTGGGGGGGCACCAAAAAGTGGCTCAAAAAGTGGCAAAAAGTGGATTAAAAAGGATGGCATGAATAAGGAGTCTTTAGCACTATCACCCTAGTCCCTCGAATTACTCTGGAGTCCTTGGTTTTCGGTTTGTTAAAATACAGTCACTCACAAGGGAAAGTCAGGAACAGAACCAGGGCGTGAGGGAGGGGCATCATATTCATTATCATCATCATCATCGCATCATAATTCTGATGTTTGAGATACAAGCCAACTCCACAGGGTTGTGAGGAAAAACCTAATGTAGTATGTATCATCATTGCATCATAATTCTGATGTTTGAGATACAAGCCAACTCCACAGGGTTGTTGTGAGGAAAAACCTAAGTATAATGTAGTATGTATCATCATTGCATCATAATTCTGATGTTTGAGATACAGGCCAACTTCACAGGGTTGTTGTGAGAAAAAACACATATGTGTCAGTCAGATGTATGTTGGGGGGCGGCGGGGGGGCACAATTGCAGTGCTTGCCCCGGGCGCCGTTTTCCCTAGTTACGCCTCTGTCTGGTAGCACCCCCAAGAGACAACATCTGAAACTTCAAGGGGAACTGTCTGTAGCCCTGAAAACAAAGGACCAGATATGTACCCAAACTTCCACCTTTGGATGGTTTACAGCAAAACAAAACAAATTAAAACCTTAAAACAACATAAAATCACAAGTCTAGTTAAAAAGCTTGGGTGAATAAATGTGTCTTTAAATACTTTTTTTAAATAGCCAAGAACGTGGAGGCTCTCTCTCTCTCTCTCTTTTTTGCAGCGAGCATATTCCAGAGTCTTGGGGAGGAAACAGAAAAGGCCTGCCCCTGTGTAGCCACCAGATGAGCTGGTGGCAACTGCAGCTATATTCAGATGATCTCCGGACCTATCTGGATGATTTTAGTAGGCAGTGGGGCTATTGGCGAAGAAGACGTTCTCTTAAATACCCAGGGCCTAAGCGGTTTAGAGCTTTATAGGTTGTAACCAGCACCTTGTATTTTGTCCTGAACCTATTGGTAGTCAGTGTAGTTATTTCAATACAGGAGTAATATGGTCTCCTCGAGATGACCCAGGCACCAACCTGCCTGCCTCATTCTGCACCAACTGCAGTTTCTGGACTACATACAAAGAAAGCCCCACATAAAGTGCATTGCAGTAATCCAGTCTGGAGATTACCAGCATATGTACTACTGTTCTGAGCTTGTTTATCTCAAGAAATGGACATACAGTTGGCGTATCAACCAGGGCCAATAGAAAGCACCTGGCCACCGCCTCAACCTGAGGCATTAAGGAGAGGTCTGGATCCAAAAGCACTCCCAGACTGCATACTTGTTCCTTCTGGGGAAGAGTGAACCCATCTAGAACCAGCAGATCAAAATGGTCTCCTGAGTTCCGACCCTGTACAATAAATACCTCTGTCTTAGTTGGATTCAATACCGAGTCACACTCCCTCTGTCAATGCTTCATTGGAGATAATAAACCAGGCCCGCCAAGGCAGTCTCCACCCCACAGCCCACCCAAAAACCAGTTTGAAATGGATCTAGATAACCAGTTTCCTCCAAGTCTGTCTGGAGCTGGGAGGCCACCACCCTCTCAATTGCCTTGCCCAGCCATCAAAGCTTGGAAACAGGCCTATAGTTGCTTAACTCTGAGAAATCCAATGCGGGCTTCTTCAGAAGAGGTCTAATAATTGCCTCCTTAAGTCAGAAAGGCATCCTCCCTCCCTCAGATAAGCATATATAATATCTAACAGGTCCCCTACAACAAGCCCCTGCCATTTAGTATAAGCCATGCTGGACAAGGGTCAACAGAACAAGTGGTAGGCCGCAATCCTTCAAGCAGCTTATCCACATCATCAGGAGTCACAAACTGAAACTGATCCAGCATAACCACATAAGAGTTGCTGGACACTTCCATATTAGACTCTGCAATAACTGTGGAGTCGGAGTCCAAGTTGGCCCAAATATGAGATATTTTATCCACAAAACACTTATTAAAAATATCACAACAGGCAATTGATAGTTCCAAATTCTGATTCAAGGGAGGAGGGGGATGTACTAGTTCTCTCACAACTCTAAACAACTCCACTGGGTGTGAGCTTGTGGATGCAATATGGGCAGAAAATAATCGCTTCTTTGCCACATGTATTGCCTGAACATAGGTCTTCAAAAGTTCTCTATGTTGTAAACTGAGTCAAGTCTTTCTCCACTTGTGCACCAGTCTTCAATCTTTCTACTTCAGCTCTTCTATTTCTTCTGTTCACGGAGGGGCCAATTTTAAAGTGGGTCGGAGAGGAGGCTTAGGAGCGATCATATCTTCTGCTCTGCTGAGTTTCTCCACTTGTGCACCAGTCTTCTATCTTTCCACTTCAGCTCCTCTATTTCTTCTGTTCACGGAGGGGCCAATTTTAAAGTGGGTCGGAGAGGAGGCTTTGGAGCGATCATATCTTCTGCTCTGCTGAGTTTGCTGTTATAGTCAGTCAGTCAGTTTTTATTTCGATCAACGACCAGAACAAGCTGTTATAGTTCTCCACCAGAGCATCAAGAGATCACTGGCAGAGCCAACACTAAATCCTTCCAAGGCTTCTTGGTATCCTATTGGATCCAATAACCTTCTCATGCAGACCATCCTAATAGGCCCCTCACCCCGGTGGAGGTGAGACACGATTGTGTGTCCAGCATTAACTAGATGGTGGTCTATCCATGACAATGGGGAAATCTGAGGAGTCCCCAACCACAGAACACCACCCTGTTAATATGGATTAAGGTTATCACCAAGATGTGTACACAGTTTGTCCTAATGAAAGCAAAGAGGAGAGATTCTAGCACATTCTTATTACCTTCCTTTTCAAAGTGTATCATCACAGGGATTGACTATCAGAGCCTAAAGCCAACTGGAATCTAATGTGTTACCAGGCCAATTCCCTAGAACTAATTTAGAAGCATAAAACATGCTGTCGTTGATTCTGAAACATGATTTTGTTCATTTGCTTTTTTAAATTATTTTTTAAAGTCCTCTGGGAATACTATATGGGTACACACAAACTCCTATGTATATTCCCAACCAGGAATATACATGAATGTGATTCAATGTTCAGAAAGGCTAAGAGAAGCCTCCAGGGACTCTCTGCAACCTCCTTGCCTGTGACATAACATCTCTAGGGATGTTCAAATTGATTTGGATACAAATTGATTTGTACCCGAATCTAGCAGATTCAGGTGATTCAGAGACAAAAAACAAATTACTCCTGTTGTCCATTGTCTAGATTCGGGTACAAATCGAATTGCACCTGATTCTATTCAAATCGATTCAAGTTTTTGATCCCTCTTATTAATTCCCCCAGATTGCCAGCTTTCTTTTTTTTAAAAAAAGCTAAGCTCTAGCCCTTATAGAAGTGGAGTTATGGAGCAAAATGTGTGGTCACTGTTTTCAAGTGTTTGGGTTCTTTGGTGTATAATAACTTTCACTCAATGAATCCTTATGAAGATTCATTACACACCTTCATTTCTTCTATTCATTTTGACTGTCTTTTCGACAGCGCCAACTGTCAACTGCCATTTGCCAACTACACCCCACTCCCACCCACAAGGCAATGGGGTACTACTCAGTTTAAGTTAAGTGCCTAATGGGTAGAGGCTACCACCCAAATTGCAGAGGAATTGGGCAAAGGGCTGATTTTTGGTGAATTGGTGAAATAACTGCAATTGGGCGGCGCTGGGGTGACCAAGGGTGAGTGGCGGTGTAGTGAACAGAGGGTGCCAACAGATGGTTCTATCGTTTCTGAGGTGTTCTGAGTGTGGATTTTCTGATAGCAAATGAGAGTGGATTCATGTGTGTATTGAAAATCTCATTTGCTACCAGAGAATCTACACTCAGACCAAAAATCAGCCCTTTGCCCAATCCCTCTGCAATTTGGGTGGTAGCCTTCACCCATTAGGCACTACCATCCCACCCCACTCTTCTGCCCCAGATCCCACTTTATGCCCCAAATCTGCCCCAAAGAAACTAAAACTTCAAAAATTCACCAAAAATCAGCCCTTTGCCCAATTTCTCTGCAATTTGGGTGGTAGCCTCCACCCATTAGGCCTACCACCCCACCCAACTCTTTTGGCCCTGGGACCCATTTTTATCCAAATCGATTCAGATTCAGATTAATTCGGATCAAAATTGAATCTAGGGTGATTCGGATGGGTCAGATTCAGACCCCAAAACAAATCAGGGGTGTTTCAATTTGGATCCAAATGGAAACACCAAAAATCCGAATTGCACACCCCTAAACATCTCTGGTAGAAGCTGGCCATTTAGTAATGGCTGGAGTATGATTATTGTCAAGTCTTTATTCCTCATTATACCCATGATTCAAAGCCTAGAGCTCTTACAATAGTATGCAATCCCAGGAGAAAACTCCTTGAACTCCTTAAACCCCTAGGACTATGTACAGAGCACATTTCAAAATTATAGTTTCCACTGGCAGCTTTTTAGAGGCTTCAAACATAATTTGAAAGAAGAGCTTATACACAGAACAGGAGACTGCAAACAGATCAGCTTCTAGAAAAGGCTGATTCCTCAGTTCATTGCTTGGCTTGCCATTTTATATCTATCTCGGAATTCTTCATTTAATTGGCTTATGTCAAAAGCAGTGAGGCTGACCACCTTTAATGGTAGCATTTATTGCTCACAGTGCTGATCATGGGTGGAAGGCTTGGACAACCAAGAGCTGCTTTTTGGGGGAGGGGGAGAAAAAGCCACCACTAAAAGATAACCCTCACTGAAGCACTGCTTCAATTATGAAGAACTCTGGCTTGGTGTTAGGACATAGAGCAGTTCATAGCTGTCAACTCCTTGCCCCAGAATTATCTCCCTCATCTGCTTTAAATAGACCAGTCTCTCCATTCCAAGTCAGTGGAGTAATACACATCTCACGAAATTGTAGGTGGCCTTGATTAGGCCACCTAATGGCACAGCAGGGAAGCAACCTGCCTAGAGAGCAAGAGGCTGATGGTTTGAATCCCTGCTGGTGTGTTTCCCAGAATATGGGAAACTCCTATATCGGGCAGGAGCGATATAGGAAGGTGCTGAAAGGCATCATCTCATAATGCACAGGAGAAGGCAATGGTAATCCCCTCCTGTATTCTACCAAGAAAACCACATGGCTCTGTGGTCGCCAGGAGTTGACACAGACTCGACTGGCACAATCTTTCCTTTCCTTGATCAGTAAAGGGACTAATCTCACTCAGGGAAGCTTAACTAAGTAACAGAATGGACAGCAGACTGAAGCATCTTCGTTGTTACAGGTTAATAAAAAACAATGTCAAACAAAAAACAGACATTCAATAAATACAGGGCAATAAATATCACATTACATTCAACAAAAGCAGCATTCTCTGTAAAATGCCTTTCTGTCTGTGAAAACAGACACTTCTTTATTGGTCTTTAGATTTTATTTCAGCTGGACTAATTATCTGCACAGGACTCTCTTTCATCAAAGTACCCCATATACAGCACAATACACTGCAAATCAAACATTCAGGTAAGACCTTTTAATGAATGCTGTATAGCAGTGGTTCCCAAACTGGGAGCCTCCAGATGTTGCTGAACTACGAATACGACAAATATTTATATACCACTTTTCAACAAGAAGTTCCCAAAGCGGTTTACACAGATATAAAAATAAAAGCAGTGTACACAGATAATTAGTTAGTTAATTAATTAATTAATTAATTAATTAAACAATCAAACAAACAAACTACAACTCCCATCAGCCCAAGTGACAATTTATTGTGGCTGGGGATGATGGGAGCTGTAGTTCAGCAACATCAAGAGGCTCTCAGTTTGGGAACCACTGCTGTATAGGAAACAAGCATTTCTCTTACTGATCCTCATGCAGGGGTGTAGCAAGGTTGGAGTGGGCCCAGAGATGAGATTTTAAAATGGGACACCCCCACTCCTCAAAGTCCAGGGCCTCCACATATCCCAGGCCCCCAAGGATTTAAGTCTGATATTTCAAAATAAGTATGCTGCCTGCAAATACATTTCACTGAATACACACACTTCACAATATATAGTGATATACATTGAGTACTATATATTTGTGCTACTTTTAATGCCTAGAACACACTAGAAACACTAATTATTAAAATGGCCCCCTCGCTGCAGATTAGCAAAGGAGACTTTCAACCATGCAGTGTGAGCCTATGTATGTTTTCTCAGTAAATTCAGTAAAATTTGATTGCAGGAGGTTTTTCACAGGAGGCTTTTAAAGCCCTTTAACACACATCTCCTCTGCAATGGAGGTGCTGCATTCACATGTTGGCCAGATTGACCCTGAAGTTCCTGCGAGTTATTGGGGAGCAGTTCACACACAAGAAAAATAAAATAAAAGCACAACACATGCTTCACAGTTCTCACTCAGACCTTCTGGGTTGCAAAACAACTGGAACATAAGTGCATTTATAATTGAATGAATGCATAAATAAATAAATAAAATAAAATATTGTTTGTTCCAGAAGTTTTTATAATTTTCTGCCATGAAACAAGCCACTTATAGGACTTTTTAGATAGTTTTTTTTTAAGCCAGCAAATTTTCCAAGCTGTTTTAAATTAAATATTCAGAGACTTCTCAGTCTCTTCCCCCTCCATATCAAAGCCCTATGGCAAGCAGATCCCTATATATGGGTGGGGGGGATTGACCACAAAAAGGTGTTCACATTCTACCTGGCAAATGCTAGGCTGGGCAGAGGGTCTGCTGCAGAGAGCTGTGGGGGCCTGCCAGCAAGCCAGCCTGCCTGCCTGCCTGCCTACCTACCTACCTCCTTCCTTCCTTCCTTCCCTTGGGGCCTCCCTGCAAGCCTACTCCAGTTCAGGCTTCACTGAAGCCTACACGGAGGCCTCCCCGGAAGCCCCGCCCACCCGCCAATCAGCTGAGAGGCGGGGAGAAAAGAAGCTCTTTGCAGCTGGCTTGCTGCTTAGATTGCCGGCCAGGCAGACAAGCAGGAGAGAGGCAAACAGGGCAAATGGCTGAGGGGCCTTGGGGCTCAGCAGGGGGCAATCGGGAGTCATGTGAGGTGTCTCTGGGGGGCTCCCCAATGCAGTGGGGCCCCCAGGCAACCGCCTCCCCTTGCCTAATGGTAGTTACGCCCCTGCCCTCATGTTTAATCCTCAGAAAGACATGCCCATATTCATTCTCACATTGCACCACTGTTTCTTCATACCCACTCTCAACCTGATGCTGTGATTTTTTAAAATTACATATTATTACAGTGAAGAGAAAGAATTAAAAAACCAAGAAATCAGCAAAAATGAACACAGCAAACAGTCCACTCAACCCAAGAACAGAGAGACAGTAACAATAAGCAGAAATCACAAAAGGCAAACCTACATGAAAAAGGGCAAGCATTTTAACCAATAAAGCACTGCTTCACTATTGCTTTGTAAAAGCTGTTCGTGACAACAGCAGCAACGTACTGGATCTTGTTGCTACCCACGAAGTCTTGAACCTAGTGGTGCTTTTTGGACCGGACCTCCGGGCCAAGGTCTGGTCCTCTGCGAAAGGGCGGGGGGGCTCCAAATGTTCCCCCCAGGGGTTGCCTAGATGTCCCCATTGCAGTGGCAGTGGGCGGCCATATGCTCACCCAGCAGCAAGACCCACCAGTGGGGGCCTCCAAATGTCCACCCAGGGGCTGTCTAGATGCCCAGTGGCAGCGGCAGAAGGCAGCCATGTGCACCAGCGGGCAGCCCCCGACCATCTGCACAAGCGGCCATGTGCTCGCCCTGCAAGATCCACTGTAGGGTTTCCTGGCAGCGGCAGCCACCTCCCTGCCTCTGTGGCTTGTGGTTTCCCTACAGGGGTGGGGGAAGGACGCAAGCAAGCATGTCACATGCTTGCTCACATGAGGGCCGCAGTGAGAAGGAGTGGAGGTTGCTGCGAGGCAAGAGAACTAGCAGCAGCGAGACTCCACCACCACCATCATAGGAGCAGCAGAGACAAATGAGGGTGAGGCGAGGCCGCTCCACAGCAGTAAAGCTCTGTCCAGAGCAGCAGTCTGGGAGGAAAACAAAGTGTTCCCTCTGCCTTCCCTTACAGTCCTCCTCCTCCTCTGCTGCTGTTGCTATTGCTACTGTTGCAGCTTGTTCAACATCTCCCCTTCTTAACAGTCTCCCCCCACACCCCATCCCCTGTGTTAATGTGCCTTTGCCCTGCTGCTCGTAGCACTGGCAACAGCAGAATTACTGCAACAAAGCACCAGACTTCTTGAGTGAGACGGATGGGCTGGTAGGGATGGTCTCTGAAGAAGAAAGAGAATACTCTTCTTTCCATGGGGAAAATAAATGGGTATGAAGGGAAGAGGAGGTGGGGCTGTGCTGGGCACTGAAAAGTCAAGAGAGCTGGGAGGGCGACAATTGTGAAATACAAAAAGGGACCAGACAAGGATGCCCACTTTCCCCATTGCTTTTTATACTGGTCCTAGAAGTGCTTTGTAGAAGTATTAGAGAAGATGATAAAATATATGGCCCCAAAATTGGGGAAAGGACTACAAGTTGAGAGCCTTTGCGGATGATGTTGTCTTTTTTTTTTAGAAAATCCAATGGACAAGATTGGAGGACTCTTGGAAAAAATACAACAATTTGGACAGTTGGCTGGATTCTATATAAATAAAGCTAAAACTAAAGTTTTGACTAAAAATATGGATCAGAAATCTAAGGACAGATTTTCTGAAATAAGTGAGTTGAAAGTGGAGAAGAAAATCAAATACTTGGGGGTCTGGCTAACAAACAATAATTCTTTGTTGTTTACAAATAACTATGTTAAAGTATGGAATACAGTGAAAATTGATTTACAAAGTTGGTCTAAAATGAATTTGTCTTTAATGGGAAGAATTTCAGTGGTGAAAATGAATGTTCTGCCTAAAATGTTATTTCTCTTTCAGACTATTCCTATAATCAACACTTTAACCTGTTTTAAGCAATGGCAGAAAAATATAACTAATTTTGTTTGGCAAGGGAAAAGACCAAGAATTAATTTTAAGAATTTAACAGATGCAAAGGAAAGAGGTGGTCTTACTTTGCCAGATTTAAGGTTGTATTTTGATGCTGTTTGTTTGACATGGCTAAAAGAATGGATAACATTAAGAAACCCTAGAATACTTGATTTGGAAGGATCTGATAGAAGGTTTGGATGGCATTCATATCTGTGATATGAAAAAAGCAAAATACATAAAGATTTTTTGAACCACTATGTGAGAAGGAGTTTAATGAGGGTGTGGCTAAAATATGAAAACTGGTTGGAACCTAAAACTCCGCTATGGGTATTCCCGATTGAAGCTTTATCACGTAAAGAAGTAAATATGCAAATGCATTGGGGTACCTATAGGGATTTGTTACATTTTCAGGAAAAGGATTGTAAGTTAAAAAGTTTAACTGAAATACAAAATTTGGTTAGAGATTGGTTTCAGTATCATCAGTTAAATGAGATATATAAGAAAGATTTTAAAGTTGGATTTGAGGATCAGATTTCGAGCTTTGAGAAGGAATTATGTGAAAATGATGAAAAATTAGTTTCTAAAATGTATAAACTGTTACTTCAGGAGGAGACAAGAGAGGAAGTGGTTAAAACGACCATGATAAAGTGGGCTCAAGATGTGGGTCATAATATAGAAATGGCAGCCTGGGAAAAACTATGGAAAACTGGTTTAAAATTTACTGCATGTTATGCTTTAAAAGAAAATTATTACAAAATGATGTATAGATGGTATCTGACACCAAAAAATTTGGCATTAATGTATAAAAATGTTTCAAACAAATGTTGGAAGTGTGGACATTCTGAAGGCACTTTTTTTCATATGTGGTGGACCTGTGGGAAGGCTAAAGCCTATTGGGATATGATATATAATGAGTTAAAGAAAATATTTAAAATGACATTTCCTAAGAAGCCAGAATCCTTCCTGCTGGGAATAACACAAGGTGCAATTTCTACAACTAATTTAACATTTTCTATGTACGCTTCTACGGCGGCCAGAATTATATATGCACAGAAATGGAAGAGTAATGAACTGCCTTCAAAAGAAGACTGGCTGATAAAAATCTTGGAATATGCGGAGATGGCAAAACTTACAACACTAATAAGAGACCAAAATTTGGAATGTTTTAAAGAAGATTGGAAACCATTCTTGTTGTATCTAAAGAACTATTTTCCTACTATGAACTTTACAGCAGGGTTTGAAATTTAGTAAAAAACTGCAGGTTGGGTAGATTAACTGTGTTTGTAAAGGTTTAAATTTATGCTTTGAATTATTATTATAGCAATGGTAAATTTTATAGTTGATGATTCATGAAGAGATGTGTGCGGGAAGTCCACCTTTGTGTATTTGTAATGAATGACAATATTACTATTGTTAAAATCAATAAAAATTGAATTTGGAACAAAGAGAGCTGGGAGGGCAGGAGTGAGGTTGTTGACGGAGTGCTGAGGGACACTCCATTGCTATGGACATCTGGGATAAGGAAGGGAGGCCTGCCCAATTGGAGGCTGGCTGAAGCCAGTGTGCACCCCTCCCCCCCCGCTTTCAGAGGTTGGTGAGGGGGCAAGGGTGGACAGGAACAGATAGGCTAGAAGCAGCACTTGTTATTAGTGCTATAGGGCTGAGGTGCGCTGTGGGGAGCGGGAGCAAGGCAGCCTGTAAATCAGGGCTTAGAAGTGAAATCTCTGCTTGCTCCATGGATAAGGGAGCTGGAGCACCGAGCACTCGAGGCATTAGTCTTCTAAATTATTTACATAACAAGTGCTTTGGGTCAGGTGAGAGAGGATGGCTGCTTTTTATTATTTCATCTTCAAACTAGGCAACCTGAGGCTCCCTGAATCCTGGGTAAGAACTCTGCTCCTTCTTCATGAGTACTTGCCACGGACAACTTCTCTTCCTTTCCTCACCTCCTCCTAACCCTCCTTTACAAAGCTGCTCCCCGATCCCCACGTTCCTCAGGTTAGCGGATTTAAACTACTACTAATAATTATTGCCTCATGGCACTTTTGCATTAATTTCCCCCCCTTGAATAGAGTGAGATGACCATTTCTCAGGGGCTGCACTTTTCTGCCTTGTCTGTATATTACTGAGGTGATGTTTCCTTTGGTGTGTGTTTGCTGCCCTCCGGCACTCTCTCGGAAGCCCCTGCCCCATCTTACCTCTTCACAGCCCCCACCCACTCTCATTCACTCACACGTGTGCTTGCACCCAACTTTATAGGTTTTATTATGACCACAGAATTGCTCCCCTCTGGCTCGAGTGTTTCCAGCCAGTACCACAAGAGCTGGATTTGCTGAGATTTTAACTAGGTGTCAATTTTCTTCTGTTTTCTTTCCCCTTTCCTGTCTTCCTTTCTTTTCCTCATGTGTATGTTTATTTGGATTGGACCAGTTCAGACAATATTGTCCATCAGCCCCAACCACCATATGATAAAACACAAGGATGCACATTCTGGCCCCCCTGGTGCATTGTTCTGCTCCAGCAATACTTATGGGTGGTGGGCAGAACAGCTTCTCAACATATGGTTTGTGATTAAACCAAACACGGGGGGGGAGGGGGGAAATATGTGGGATGGGAATATGTTAACGTGTGTTGAAATGTTTCTTCTGATGCATGTTTGCATAAATATACTTGTTTTAAATACTTACATTCTTATGTAAGTTGCTTTTTGTGCCCTTGAGAATCCACATCAAAAATACTGTGTGTGTGTGTGTGTGTGTGTGTGTGTGTGTGTGTGTGTGTACTTAGATGATGCTTAACTTGCCGGGGGGGGGCAGGCTCCAGTGGTGGGGACCTCAAAAATTTAGGTCCAGGCTCCAAAATTACCTAGGGGCATCACGGCGCAGCGGGGAAACGACCTGACTAGGAAGCCAAAGGTTGCCGGTTCGAATCCCCAGTGGTATGTTTCCCAGACTATGGGAAACACCTATATTGGACAGCAGCGATATAGGAAATGCTGAATGGCATAATCTCATACTGTGTGGGAGATGGCAATGGTAAACCCCTCCTGTATTCTACCAAAGAAAACCACAGGGCTCTGTGGTCGCCAGGAGTTGACACCGACTCGACGGCACACTTTACCTTTACCACTGCATCTATTGCACTGTAGGTTTACAACACAACTAAGCAGCACCGGTAGGAGCCATGCTTCCCCCCCCCCCGGTAGTGGTTGAACAGTTGTGGGGGTGGGATTGGGAAAACAGCTAAATCCCCTCCCCCATGTCATAGTGCCCAATACAGCTGCTATTTACTAAGTTTAAAAACATAAACATGTTGGCCTCAGTCACACTTTTCAATTAACATTTAGATTGGCTTAGTTAAATCCCAGAAAAAAGACCATGGTTACTGGTTAACGCTCTGCATCTTTGTTGCATTATTCATTTACACAATGGTATTATTAATTATCCACCTGTAGTTGCATCACGTATAAAAGTACTCTGTTCTGTCAAAATATATACAGTAATTAATGAAATGGTCATTTCATTTTCAGGCACAGGCAGTCCATAACACGAAAACCAACACATAGACAATTTATAGTTGAGGCCAGGAAATTTCAACATAAAAGCTACCAAGAAGAGAGACAGCGCTTCATCTCCCCCTAATAATCTAGTCTCTTCAGAATAATCATTCATTATGTTAACAGAAGGTAATATGAGCTGGGTGCCACAGAATTATGACAAGCTACTGGCTTGAATTCATACATGAGGCAGGGCATGGAAAATATCAATCCTAACTCCTTATCTTGGCGGTTTCTGCAAAACAAACTAGAATTGCGTGGCTATCTATTGTCTTGATGCCACACACTGTATTCAGCTCTAGCCAGTGGTGTTGCACTCCCTGAATCTGAACAGGTAAAAAGACTAAAGCAGCAGCAAATGAAAACCCAATAGAAGGTATTTTGAAGTATTTGTTACAGATAAGATACAGGCTGGCCATTAATTAGGATTAGGAAATCTTGTAAGCAGGCCACAGGACTCTGCATTCCCCCTACCTCACCATGCTTCCCTTTACCCATAAACTACACTGACTTTCCCCTTCCCCAACTACTTTATCTTCAGTCCTACAAGCCAAATTCAGAGCACTCTCAGATCTGTTTTAACTAAGGTTAATGCTGATCAGCTGCAAGGGCTGCTATCCCACGAGGCAATTGCCTTGGGTGGCAACTTTGGGCCCTTTGGTGGGGTGTGTGTGTGACAGAATGCAGCCCCACTGCTCCCTCCATTCCTGAACATTCTTCCTGCAGCTGTTCAGGTGAAGGGCAATGAGTTGCCCTGCCCCCTGGTGGAAGGCAGACTGATGTTGCCCAGGCACTGCTCTCTTCCTCCTTGTCTCCAGCTTCAGCACTGGGGTGTGCTGCCACCGCTGGCTGTTTGCATGGCTGCCCCACACAGAGGCAGCACAGAGCATGACTTCAACTCTCCACTGCCATTGTGCTGCTAAGTCAGTGGCAGCAACTTGCTACCTCACAGGAACAGAGAAAACTGCCTTATACCAAGTCAGACCATTGGTCCATCTGGCTCACTACCATCTACACTGACTGGCAGTAGTTCTCAAGGTTTCAGGAAGGAAAAACCCAAGGTTTTCAGCAGCCCTGCCTGGTGATGCCAGGGACCTTCTGCATGCAAGCAGATTCTCTACCACTGGGCTGCAGCTCCACAAGATCTCTCTCACATCAGGCAATGCTCACATGTAGTCACCCATCCAAATGCAAACCAGGGTGGACCCTGTTCACCAAGAGGGGCAATTCATGTTCACTACCAGAAGACCACTCTTCCCTCCCTCCTGCTGTTTCCTCTTTCCTCCAGCACCAAACTTGTCTGTTTCGTCTCTGGACACATTTGGTGCTAGAGGAAAGTGAAGAGAACAGGACTGAGGAGCGGGGGAGCTACTGCTGCTAGACAGAGTGTCCAGGCAGCCACCACTGCTGAAGTCATGTTCCACACTCCCTCTCACAGAGCACACCATGCAAACAGCCGGAGGCGGTGCGCCCCAGCCACTTAAGCTGGCAACGAGGAGGAAGGAGGCAGTGCCTGGGCATGTGGGATGAGTGTGAGGCCAACAAGTAGATGAGGCTGTGTCGGTGCTGGCTCCCAACCGGGGTGAGGCCAGAGGCAAGGCAGCTCATTGCCATTTGCCTGAAGCAGAGAACAGCTGGTGCTGATCAGCTGTAAAACTGAAATGGTGAAGAGGGAAATAGCCCATGATCCTGTTGCTTGCTCCCCATCTCTTAACTCTAGTTAATGGCCAAGCTAGCTTTATGTCTGGCTCTAAGCAAAGCAATATCTTTCATTGTGTCACCAGTTCTAGTACAACTTCCTTATAGGGAAAACGACACAAATCTATCCACTGGTAACTAACTGGCTTCATGCTCAATTCTGTTTATATTTCACTCATAAGGTTGCAAGTATCAGAGAGTGAAAAATCTGATAATTGCAGTATCAGCCTTTTCAAGGGGTAGCCAGAACACAGGATCAAGTCAGATATCACACAGAACCATGGTTTCATCTTGTTTTTATGTGATATCCATGAGCCTCAGGTTTGCATATTTTCCTGCTTCTCTTCTTGTACAAAGGGGAGCATTTTTAACTTCTATTCCTGGTTTTTAAAAAGTAGGAATTTGCCATCACATACCGATCCAGCAAATTCCAGCTTGTTGTTACCGGTTCTTGCATGAACTCTGGTTAGAACAAGCCAGTATTTGCTGGGTTCAGATATCATGGCAAAGAAAATGTCTTCCCTTGCTCATGAAGGGAAGCCAGAAGCTTGTGAATGCATTCCAGTACTAGGATTAAACCATGGTTCTGTGTGAACCAGGCAAGACAATGTAGAGGCCTCTCTATTTCAAATAGCTACATATACGTAGAGAGTATCATACATATTTGCCAAGAATAGGGTCCCCCCCACCCCTACACATTAGGATCAAGATATTTTTCTTACTCAGAGTCTTTCAATAAAAGGTTTTGCTGAATGAAAAGCTCTGCCAGTGATATATTAACATTTGTTCACTGAATTCTGCAACAATTACAAAGCTTACCAGACATGCTGAGATTTAATGCTGGAAATAGATGTTATAATCTAACAAAACAATTAAGTACCTGTACAGCTCTAAACATAATAATGTGAGATAAAACAGAACATTCCATGTGGGAAAACTGGACAAAGTGCAAAACTCCAAACACCAAAAGTAAATATAAGTAAATTGCCTTATTCAGTATGCCCTCTCACTTCTATCACCTATTACAAATTATCATATCAAACCATTTATCATATTATCATATCAACCAATTATCATATCACCCTTACCTCTTGAACAGTTCCTCAGGATAATCCAATGAGTACAAGGTTATACTGCTTCAAACATAGGTCAAAGCATTGATCAGCACAACTGAGAAGAAAGAAACAGTTTAGTTTTATAACATGTGATACAGTGATGATGATTTTCAAATCTGAAATATCCAACATTTTGACTTATCTAAGGAAATTACTTATCTCTCAGAAAGCCACCTGAGATTATGAAAAACTGCAGCTTGAATTTCCAAATTCACCTAGTATGCTAATTTTTAATTTTTAATTATATAGCATAACTGATTACTCTGGAAAAACTAAGATAAAAAAAATAAGTAAGAGAAGAGGAACAAAAATTACACAGGAAAATGAGACACAGGGCTAACTTTACTGCAGACCAAGAAACATGTTGTAAGCCACACAGAGAACAATTTGTTACAGTGTGGTTAGCAAATAAAATTTATTATTATTTTTCAACTTATATTTGGCAAATTCTTTTACCAAAGGTAAAAAGCAATAAAGTGATGTCTTCAAATTGACTATCTAGACCCATTTCAAACTGGTTTCAGATGGGTTATGGAGTGGAGAGTGCCTTGGTCAGGTTGATGGATAATCTCCAGCTAGGAACTGACAAAGAGAGTGTGATTCTCTTGGTCCTTTTGGATCTCTCAGCGGCTTTCATTACTGTATCCTTCTAAACCATCTGAGAGATCTAGGAGTGAGAGGCACTGCTTTGCAGTGGTTCTCCTCCTACCTCTCAGGCAGATTCCAGATAGCGTCTCTTGGAGAACTTTTATATGCAGGGCTCCATACTGTCTCCAGTGCTTTACATGAAACCACTGAAAGATATCAGATTCGGTGCAGGGTATTATCAATAGGCTGATTACACCCAAATCTATTTCTCCAAGTCAGTGCCATCAGGCAGAGGCAGTCAGTGCCATCAGGCAGAGGCAGAGGCAGACAATACCTGTCTGGAGACTGTGATGGACTGCATGAGGAATAACAAATTAAGAATGAATCCAAATAAGACAACGGTAGTTATTGTGTGGGGTTGGAACTTGGGAGACAACTCTGATCTGCCTGTCCTGGACAAGGTTACACTCCCCCAGAAGGAACAAGTATGCAGTTTGAGAGTGTTTCTGGATCCAAACCTCTCTCTGCGGTCTCAGGTTGAAGCAGTGGCCAGAAGTGGTTTCTATCAGCTTCAGCTGATACACCAGTTGCAACAGTTTGAGATAAATGGCCTCAGAACAGCATATGCTGGTTACCTCCAGACTTGATTACTGCAATGCGCTCTATGTGTGGAAGTCTGGAAGCGGCATCTGGTGTAAAATACGGCAGGCAGGTTGGTTTCTGGGTCATCTTGAAGAGATCACATTACTCCTATATTAAAAGAACTACATTGGCTACCAATATGTTTCTGGGCAAATTACAAAGTGCTGGTTATAACATATAAAGCCCCAAACCAGCTGAGGGGTAAGTCTTCTTCATTATGAGCGCCGCTGCCCATTGAGATCATCTGGAGAGGTCCATCTACAGTTGACACCAGTTTGTTTGGTAGTTATTCAGGGATGGACCCTCTCTGTTGCCACCCCAAGACTTTGGAATGTGCTCCTTGCCAGAATAAGAGCCTCGCCATCTCTTTTAAAAAGAGATGCATTTATGCACTCATGCTTTTAAACTAAAATAAAGGTTTTAATTTGTTTTATATTTGTTGTAAACTGCCCAGAGGTGTGAGTTTGGTGTGGTGTACGAATAATGGTGCAGTGGGGAAATGACTTGATTAGCAAGCCAGGGATTGCCGGTCCGAATCCCCGCTGGTACCTATATCGGGCAGCAGCAATATAGGAAGATGCTGAAAGGCATCATCTCATACTGCACGGGAGATGGCAATGGTAAACCCCTCCTGTATTCTACCAAAAGACAACCACAGGGCTCTGTGATTGCCAGGAATCGACACCGACTCGATAGCACACTTTACCTTTATGAATAAAACAAATAAAACAAATAAAAGGAAATGTTTTTGTGTGGGTGTGTGCGAAAATCAGCAACTGATAAAAAGCAAGCAACAGAACAGATATAAAAGTTTTTATAACTGTGTTATATGTTCGATTCTATTTCCTTGTTGTGCTGGTCATAGACTGTAATAAACTTTGAACTAGGGATGTGCCCAGACCGGTTCGGAGGCCATGCTGGAGGCCTCCGAACCGGTCCGGTTCCGAGCCAGTCCGGCGGTCCAGCATGGAGGGGGGTTGTAGCTTTAAGGGCGGGGGGGTGGTACTTACCCCCCTGCCACTATTCCCCCTCCGGCGCTGTGATTTTAGATGAAGATTCTGGGGCGGCAGCATTCCTCCCTGCCGCCCCTGCCCCCATCGTTAGCCTGCAAGTGCCAAAGTAAGGATCACACATGCGCCCGTTCTGCTGCGCGTTCGCACCCGCCGCCGCGCACGCGCTCCGCTGACGTCTTTCAAGGAATCCAGGCCAGCATACTGTACATGGTCTCTCTATTTTATCCTTACAACAATATGGTTTAGGATGAGAGAGTGTGACTGGCCCAAAGCCACTCAATAAAGTTCATGGCTCAGTGGTGATTTGGACCTGTATTTCCCATCCTAGTCTGACACTACACCATGCTGACACTTCTGAAAGGCAGTAACTCAGAAGAGGGATAAAACAAAATGATGTACAGTTAAGCAAGAATAACCCAAACTTGAAAACAGGATGACATTCAAATATGGGACTTTACAGAGTGCAAGTGCTCTATACATTAATGTTATCAGCAGTAATAGAGATTTAAAACTGTAGATTGCAAGTACAACAGTTCTCTTATAGATCATAAAATACTCTCCAGGCTTACAGACTAAACACCTGATAATCAGAAAGCAAAGGAAATAATTTCAGAAGTTCTCACATTCCTTGCTGGGCATAGTGGGAGAATATTGATCAGGGAAGAAGTAAATTCCCATTGGCAATGCAAGAAAATTTCCACTCATTCTCCTCATTTACGCCTGAAATCTATATTTATAAATCATAAGCCAGCATGGAGGAATAATACATATAATCAGCCCTTAATAACCAGATTTTGGAAGGAAGAAGTCGAGCAGTACTTCTTTAGAACAAGGCTGAAGGACACAATTTCATAATGAAAAACTTTGAATCGCCAGCAGCTGGATGCTTAAATACAATCGTCTCAACTGCATCCAATTAACCAGAGGCAAACTTTGTGTTGCACCCAAATATAAATTCCTCCCACACTAGCCTGATACTCTCAGGCTTCATGATAAATTGACATCAAACACAGCCTCAAAAACCTGAGGTTACAGAAATGGTATTTACTTTAAAGAGATTAATTCTGCATCTCGTCACACTTCCTCTGCTATATTTTGTTTCACTGTAGCTTGTTTTGAAGCAGGGCTCCAAGTCTGAGATATGACAAGCTGAATGCTGCCAAGGCAGAGGAGATACAGCTCTCTATGTCTTCAAATGATTATACAGAATAAGAACTCAGTGCCATGAAGTTCTACATAATTACATGCACATTACTTTGGGAATTAAAAGCTAAGAGCAACAGGCCATGGCCAGATAATACAAGCCAAGCTAGATCAAAGTACTGGAACACAACTGACATATTAACATCCAAAACGGTAATTATAGACAGTATATTTTCACAAATCTGAAAAAACAGCCCTTAATCACTCCAATTTATGGGCTACAGAACAGAGATTTACCATGGTTAAACACAGAAAAATGTAACATTCAAAGAGTGGTTGGCAGATTGATTTATCATCAAGAAATCACACAATAATCTTGCTTAATGTATTAAGAGAGAGGTGTGATGATGGTGTGGAAGCCATACACCCTGAATTGAATGCTATCCCAGACTGTAGACAGTGGTCAGCTGGTTGCTGTGATTTAGAGATTAAAGAGTACTCTGAACATACCCAGAGGTACTCCCATCAGACCTGACAAGAACAACAGTTTCAGCAAGTTTCATACCACATCTGATTCAAAATACAATACGAGATTCTGATAGATGACAGAAGCTGAATGAACCAGGGAGGTCCAGCTTCAATCCAGTGACTTCCTACTGAATAAGAGTAGCAGAGTCTTGAAATGGCAGGAGTGCAGATGCGTAACCAGGGTGGGGCAGGCAGGGCACGTGCCCTAGGTGCCAGTTGCAGGAGGGCGCCAAGTGCCTGCCATGCCCCACCCCCAATCACCACAGTTGTGTGTGTGTGTTTTTTAGGGTTTTTTGTTTTTGTTTTGGAAAATCCCCGCCCCAGCCGGGCACCTGCTGCCGCCCCCACTCACGCAGCCGCGACGACAGAGATCTGAGTCCTGGGCGGAGAGCCTGCGCCCCCGCCCCCAGCCTCCCCGAGCACTGACTTTTCGGTTATTTTCAGGGAGCATTTGCTGCCTGAAAGCCTCTATTCCCCTTTCTCTCCCTCCAGAGAGGGAGAGAAAGGGAAAACAGATGCTTTCAGGCAGCAAGCCTGCTCTGAAAAGAGACTGAAGAGCTTGCTCCGGCTCTTTAGAGCTTGAGTCCACGCCCCCTTTGCATGTGATGTCATCACATGATACATCACATGCAAAGGGGGCATGGCCTCAAGCTCTAAAGAGCCGGAGGTAGCTCTTCAGTCTCTTTTCAGAGCAGGCTTGCTGCCTGAAAGCAGCTCTTCACTCGAAGGTGTGGTCCTTATTCAGTAAGCAACATTCTGCAGGCAACCCCTCTCCCCATCCCGCTCAAATCCCATCTTCCTTTCTTTGGATGGGCTTTTCTCTGTGCTCTGTTGTTAGAGGAAGTTAGAGGGGAGGGGTGGGGAGGCTTAGCTGTGCTGGCTTGCCCTCCCAGCAGCACCAGTTTGTTAAAAATTGATTTTGTGATTTAAGTCTTGTCTTTTAAAAGAGTTGACTATTAAAATGTGCAGTAAATCATGTGTAATTGAAAAAGGCTTGTAATTGTAAATGTAAGTGAAAAAGATTGTTTTACATCTGAAAGTTGAAGACACTTTCTAGAACTTACAATAGGTTTTTCATTTACTGCCAGGCATGCACACAAATGTAGAAATAGACTTGTATTAATGTGCATAAACAATGCAGTCACCAAAAGAAACCTTAAAAAGCTTAATATGCAGAGACCGCTTCTATGAGGCGGACGAATACAAGTGTAATTGATGGATTTCTTTGTGACTTTTCCTGAGAGCCAGCATAGTGTAGTGGTTAGAGTGTTGGACTAGGACCGGGAAGACCTGAGTTTGAATCCTCATTCAACCATGAATCTCACTGGGTGACTTTGGGCCAGTCATGTATCTCTCAGCCTAACCTACCTCACAGGGCTGTTGTGAAGATAAAAAAACCCATGTACACCACTCTGAGCTCCTTGGAAGAAGAGAGGGATATAAGTGTAAATATAAATTTAAAAAATGGGCACATGGATAAACAAAATCTCTCTTCCTATGCTGTTTGCTCTGATGTATTGGAAGGGGAAAGGAGGGGACAGTTTGATTAACATTCCAGAATTGTTCATAAGTGTACCCCTTAAGAATTAATTTATTAGTTTCCCTTCCTTCCTTGCCCTAACCTTGAGATTCCTCAGCAATAGCCCTGCCTGCTCATTTTGTGTATCTTACTCTTAAGATGGAGTGGGTTTTTTGTTTGTTTTTATTGCATGTTGTAGCTGTATGTGCATGTAGGCTGACTTGTGTTTTGGAGGAGGCACTGAGGCTGTAAGGCCCCACTCTGAATGCAGGTCTGCAAACATTGCCTTGATAGTGGTTAGAGTGCTGGACTAGGACCAGAGAAACCCTAGTTCAAATCCCCATTCAGCCATGAGACTTTCTGGGTGCCTCTGGGCCAGTCACTTCTCTCTCAGCCTAACCTACTCCACAGGGTTGCTGTGAGGAGAAACTTATGTACACTGCTCTCTCTGGGCTCCTTGGAGGAAGAGTGGGATATTAAAAATGTGAATGTTGCTACTTGCTGGCAGATAGCAGCTGGGGGCCGGGCAGGGGGCTGCTAATACACACTGCTGGATTTGGAATGCAATAAACATGCTGATCAGGGAATGTAAGGACTACATCCAGTCTCCAGTACCTCTCTGAATAGCTGATAGGTGTGATTCCTGCTTTCTGAAGAAGGCCAAATCTGTGTTGCCTCAGCAATTTGCATCAGTGAAAGCAAGTAAGGTGCAGTTATAATTTTCAGTTAGTGTGATAATTTGTTAATTAAAAGATTTACAAGCTTGACTTTTATTTTTTAGCTGATATTATGGTGAAGTTATCTGAAAGATGGGTGTCAGATTTTTTTTTTGGGGGGGGGGGCAATTTCAGTGCTTGCCCTAGGCGCTGTTTTCCCTAGATACGCCTCTGCAGGAGTGTGCCCTGGCTGAGCTTTGCCCACCAGTACTCTTTTTGCTCTAGGGGTTTGCTAGGCCAAGTCAATTGTGAGCCATGCAGGAGTCCCCCAGAAATTGCTGAATTAGCTAGCTAGGCTCATGTTTGCATTTTGGCATCTGGAGAGTCATGAGATCAAGTCAGCTCTTCTTAGTAACTGGTTAAAGAAGAGAAAGTAAAAGGTAGGAATAGCTTTGAAAATGGCAAGAAGAACGCAACACAATTGAGACTGCTGCTATTTATCTAATTTACAAATGATCCTGAGACAGAGTGAGCAGTGAAACAGCCAAGGTTGCCATTGATATTAAATTATGCAGGATGATATAAGATCTCCCAAAAGATCTCACCAAACCAGGTGAATAGGCAACAAACTGGCAAATGAGATGTACTATGTCAGGATACTGCTGGGTAGCAGTATTCCCTGTAAGAGGGATTCCAAGATGCTGTTGACTACAACTCCTATAATCCCCAGTCAAAGGCCACTGCAGCTGGAGATTCTGGATTTGAGGTCAACAACATCTGGGAATCACAGGGAACACCGCTGGGTAGCTCAATAAAAATATCAAATCAGTGTTCAGCGGCAATGAAAATGGCAATTCAATCTTAGGCATTATGAGAGATCCACAATTCTGCTTGCCACAATAAGCACTCTACTGCCTTTTCAGGAGTCCCAGCCTCTCTCTGCAGCCTGGAGCTATGGAGGAGAGTACAGATCAATCCCACAGTTATGTTGAACTACCAAACACAATTGTGGGGGGCAATGCCCTCCTTTCTAGCTCTAAGCTGCAAAGAGTGGTTGCAATTTTGGCACTGAGCTATGGAGGTGGTCAGACTGTATCAGCAGCCCAGCATGAAAACTGTCCCTTTCCAGCTCCAAACTCAAGAGCTTGGGAATGGAACAGAACTTGGAAATGAAACAGCGAGGCAGGGTCCTGGCAAACACAAATTTGCTACCAAGGGCCAAAGTCACCCAAGAGTTATGGACTTACATCAGAACCGAAGATAAAACTATCAATATCACAATGAAACCTATGATTTGCACTTGGAATACTTTCTACAGTTCTAGTGGCCCCATCTCTAAGAAGGTAATGTAGCACCAGAAAAGAAATAAATAAAGAGCAAACAAAGTAGTCAATGGATTGAAGTACCTTCCCAAGAAAGAAAATCTGAAGCATCTGGGGCTTTTTTGTATAGGGGGAAAACACACAACAGAAGCTTATAAGATAATGAATGATATGGAGAAAATGGGAATTACCACCCCCACCACTCTCCCATATAATACTAGAACCTGGGGACTGATTAGTAGTAGATTCAGAACATCCAAACAAAAGCAAGTACTTTTCCACGCAATGGTCATAAAGAATTCATGGGCACTGGATGTGGTGATGACTACTAGTTCAAATGGCTGTAAAGAAAAAAGAATTATGGAAAATTGGTCATGATGAACAGCTATTAGCCATGGTCAAAATGGCCACACCATGTTGGGCAAGGGACTGGAAGGGTTATATTCTTGTGCTGATTGCAGGTTTTCCAAAAGCATCTGTCTAACCACAGCTGAAAACAAGACTATATGGACCTCAAGTTAACTAAATCTCTACCGGAGCCAGGCAAATTGAAAAGCACATTTTGTCTCTGCAGGAAGTAGCTCTTAAACATGTGCTGTTTTCAGCACATCAGAAAAACAAGCCGAACACACACAACGAATCACTAGGCTTAGTGCTAGACTCAGCCACCAAATGGCGCAGTGGGGAAATGGCTTGACTATCAAGCCAAAGGTTGCCAGTTCGAATCCCTGCTGGCAGACTATGGGAAACAACTATAATGGGCAGCAGCAATATAGGAAGATGCTGAAAGGCATCATTTATTTATTGAGAGGAGAGCTGGTCTTGTGGTAGCAAGCATGACATCCCCTTAGCTAAGCAGGGTCCACCCTGATTGCATATGAAAGGGAGACTAGAAGTGTGAGTACTGTAAGATATTCCCCTCAGGGGATGGAGCTGCCCTGGGAAGATCAGAAGGTTCCAAGTTCCCTCTCTGGCTTATCCAAGATAGGACAAGATTTTATTTTTTTTTAAAAAATTTTAGGACAAGATTTTTTTTTATTGAACCAACAAACTACCAAAGCATACAGTACGTTGCCAAAGCACAATTATATACAAAGCGGCTGTTTGTACATGTGGCTGAGCGAGTTTCCTGCCTGCAACCTTGAAGAAGCCACTGCCAGTCTGTGAAGACAATACTGAGATAGATAGACCAATGGTCTGACTCAGTATATGGCAAGTTCCTATGTTCCTATGCTTTGAATTCAGAAACAACTTCAGAATTCCATGTAATCCTTCCTAGTTTTCATATTTCTTATGTTGATTTAATTATCTTCTTATAATTCAGTCTAATGTACGTTTCCAGAGAATAAAAGGTATAGCACTTCCCATCAACAATTCTTGAGATAAGAGAATGAACTTATAAGGAGGATAATGAAAATGTTTAGTAGAGTTGTGGGTATTCAACATATTGTTATTTTTGGAAAATGTTACAGACTGCACGGGGAATTTTAATTTGCTATCCCACTGTAAAGATGACACAAGAAGCTGGAGCAGGGGTGTGTGTGTAATAGGGGTGTTCACTGCCACAAAATATTCCCTGCCTCTCATAATGATGGATCATTAACTAAAATATAAAGATCCTTAGGTGTGCAAGTGTTTACAGATTTTTTTAAAAAAGTACAACTAACCCTGTGCTCCTAAGGGAGCTTTGGTCTTGCATTTCTTAAAAAGCAGCTAAAATTCTTGAAACTGGGACAAGTTTTAAGCACTGTGCATGATATTGTAGAAGGGGCACTCACTGATCAAAATAAAAAGTTTCAAAAATTCCACTATGTACAACCTCTTGGGCTCTGGGTCACAACCTGCACAAAGTAGTGCTCTGGGTCACAACCTGCTCCCTTCAAATTAATCTAAAGTATGTCATGTCGGAAGCAAAACATATTATGCAAATTAGGAGATTTATGCAAATCTGAATAGAGATCATTATTTTATGGGCAAACATTGATTCTAAATATGTTATGATTTTTTAAAAAGGCTTCTAGTAGCAAACCATGTGCTTGCTTTGCTTCAGGGTAGCACTGACTATTAGAGCTTTTCAAATAAGTCAAATACAGTAAGTGCCAATGCTAGCCAATACAGAGAATAGGACAGAAATACTGAGGTGTTGTAATGAAATGGCAAAGCAGAATTGCAGTCCATACTTTCACTGATGCTTTCAATGTTCAAGAATTATTTCTGAACTTGAATGAGAGATTTTTGAACAGAGAGCAAAAGCTACCTTTGTGCAGATAAAGAATCAATTTAAGAGCAATAGCTACTTTACACAGATAAATAATCAAATTTGTAAACTAGTTAAACATCTTGATGACTGCTTGAAAAGGCAATGCCCACCATCTGAAAATAAAATCAGAGCCAAAACTGTGGTGGCAAAGATGATTCTATTTGAAAACATTTTAAGGCAATAAAAAGGTAAGCCCCAAGTTGTTTGTTTGTTAGTAAAATTGCCAAATCAGAGATAACGAACTCAAAAAACAGTTCATAGCACAGAAGTAAAATGAAGTCAACAAATTAAATGTGGAAGGAAATTGAGAAACAGCACATACGGAAAGGAGAACGTGTGCGCAGAGAAAGAAGCTGTGAGCCAGACACACTCAAACAGATACACTGAAATCTATCCAGCACTGTACAGAAAAATAAACATCAATTAAAATGATAGCAAATTCATAGATAAAACTACAGCCAATGCCCTCACTTCAACTCTGATTAATCTGTTGTAAATAGAAGATGCCCAATTCTGTGGGCGTGAGAGAGAGATTCCTAGTGACTGAGTCCAGCATGTTCATAATAGTAGATCTGCCAAGTATGAAGGGTGGCATCCTCCTTCCCAGAAGATTATTCACACATGCTGTGTGGGGGAAATCCCTTGAAGCACAAAATAGAAGTCAGTTAGGTCTGTGATCAAGCACACCCACCCACATATCTATTAAAACAAAATTCTCTCTAAATCTCAAGAGGCAGGCACATTACTGAATTAGCAACTGTGGAAACTGCCTGCATTACAAAAAAAATTAAAAATCCTCCCTATAGGAAAATCTCAGCAGGAAGACATCCAACATCAAACAGGACTAATGGGAATCAAAATTCTGAGGGACAGAAAACCCTTGGTGGTGGTTTAACACTTACTTGCCTAATTATTTCCCAGCACAGAGGAACATGAGTTTATATTGACTTGGAATAAACATTCTTGCCCATTTGATGGAGATGGAATATGATTTTCCCTTGCAATCCTAGCTAGAATACAAACTTAATATTGTTGATAAGTGTGAGAGCTATGAATTCTCCCAGCAGGACCACAAAGCTACCACTGTGCTACTGAATCATATATTGAGTTTCAGGTAACTTCTAATTTGAGCAGAAGTGAGAAGAGAGCTAAACATCATAATCTGAATATCAACTTGGAGGTGAAAGTTATAGACCCCAGTGAAGATCCTACATCACTGCAATAGGAATTAAGGGAGGAGGGGAGTGAAAGTATTGAAAAAGGCATTTCAAACACCAAGCCATCAATGATACAAAGCACTCGGCACTGATAAGGACAACTGCTGTTTACACAACATGCTTATGCCACCTTCAGCGCTGCTTCGATGAAAGAAAGCAAGGCCAGTCCAACAAGAAACACAGTTTAGTCATTGCATTTGGACAAAGAATTGCTTACCTTTCCCCTTAACTATCTGAGCTTGCACCACCTCCACTTTTTCCACAGTGCATTTGAAAAGCAAGGATGGGAAGTGGAAGTAAACACCCAAAGTGAGCATTCATGCTTCATCTGGCTTGCTTGCAGATGAAGCTTTGCAGTTAAGTCCCCAAGACCTTCTCACGGCTGCTGATCTCATCCACGAAACTGAAAGAGCATCTCAGCAGGACACTGCCAGCCTCCCTTTCAGACTCCTCTCACTGACAGCCATTCTCTAGCAAGTGAAATGTCAAGAACCAGGCAGGGGCGGTGTTTGGAAAAGGAGGGAGGTGGAGGGATAAGAGATTCTCACCATCCATCAACCTCAAAACCTATTCAGCAAGCTGCTTGAATGGAGCCGACATTTCATTCTCCATGGTAACGAGAGATGGAAGGAAGATGGGAAGAACGCAAAAGGGGATTTTAAAAGCTGATCGGGGAAAGCAGCATTAAGAAAGGATAGGAACATTCCAAATTTTAGCCCATGCCTTCACTTCAGTTTACAGAAAGAGGAAAAAGAAAGGTCCCTTTCATCTTACACCTCTTTCTTCCCTGCATCAGAACCTTCTGGAATTCAAATAAAGTACTTGCCCTTTGTGGGGCAGAAAAAAGTGGTTTCCTATTCTAACTACTCCTAACAGAAATCAAGTCCCTTCCACTAGTGAAACTGAAAGAAGAGCAACTGCTATTGGCTAATTCCACTCTCTTCAGGATCATAACATGAAATGGGGAAAAAACCCAGTCCTCTAGCACTTACCAGTTTCCATTAGCAGCTGAGCTGCTAATTCTTTTGTAGGAACAACTAAATTTTGTTTTCAGTGAAGTTACTAGTTCTGCACTGACAACCAATGAGTACCAAACAAACTCACATTTCAAGGACAGAGTGGTAGTCACCCTCTGGGAGTCAGGCTCCAAATCCATTTTTTTAATCTTGAATTTGGTTTAATATCTGCTGCCGTGTGGTACATACTCTCAAAGCACAGAAAACTGAAATGAAGCCACTACATTACCAAAAAAACCCACCCCAAAACAAGGTGATTCAAATTCAAGGGAACCACAGGTAAATAGCTCATATTAACATTTGAGCTGCCTTCCTATTTTGCATGTAGAACTTGAGCAGCCACAATAGGACCACACACAAGTACTTAGTTTAGCCTAGATCGGGGCACATAACTCAAATGCCCCATGGGGCCAGAACCAACCATGACTTGGTATGCAGGGGCTGAGGTCAATTTTCAGTGCATTATGACATTAAAATTATTAAAAACATTAATGGAAGCAACTATTAGTTACTTATGGATCATTCTCCCTGTCAAGGGACACACAATTTTAACCAAGGAGAGTGCCCATAACATAAGCCCTGACCCTGCTCAGTCAGTGGGGCACCTGGAGTCCATGCCAGTCCCAAATAAATACCAAGTCATCTCCTCCTCCTTCCTCAGTCACAGTTGCTTTTAAGCTCCAACCCTAGGCATGCATTCCTAGAGCTCTTCATTGATCCTGCTGTTCATGGTTCCTACTGCAGGACACTCCTACCTTGGGGCCAGCAAAAAAAGTCTCTGTGGGCCAGATCTGGCCCTCGGGCCTTATGTTGTGCAGGCTTGGCCTAGATTGTTCCCAAAGGATTAACCTACTCCATGGAGCTACTGAAAGTCTTCAGGTACAGTATTAGTATAAGCTAGTCATATGAAGGAATAAAAAAACTCAGCATATCCAGGCTGCTGTCTACATTTTTATATCATATGTCTACTTCTCTCATACTACTACTATCTATAAATTGTTTTTAAACACAAAATTATCAGAACAGTTCACACAAATAATAAATAAATAAATAAATAAATAAGATGGTTCCCTGTCCCCAAAGGGCTCACAATCTAAAACTTAACACAAGAGGAACACTTACAGAAAATACTAGAGAGACGCTGTGCTGAAGTTGTATAGGGATAGTTGCTACCTTTCCCACATCCAGCTTCCTTAACATGGGCCCTCAATTTGGGGCTTGTTGGTTCTAGTTTTTGGACTATGGCTCGGTATTATTCTATAGCATGACCACGACGATAATTTACATTCTGCTTTTCAACAAAAGTTCCCAAAGCGGTTTACAAAGATATAAAAGAAATAGCACACATACACTATTTTGTTAAAAAGAGTTCAATAAGGCTGTTCAGAGAATTTTCTCTGTAGTCCTTGCACAGTGCCACATCTCTTTAAAAACACAGCTCTCCATGCTTATTTCATATAGTATTGAATTATGCAAATGTGTAAAATAAAGAAGTTGTGTGTGTGTGTGTGTGTTCACATATAATGTATATTATATTGAAATATTAAAGAGGCCCCATACATGATGATTTGCCCCCAACCCCACGCCCCCCGAAGGACAGCCCTGGGAATAACTGTCACATTATTAGGACTAGAACTCAGGCTGGCACCATTAGAAACCCAAAGTGGAGCTATGCATTTAGATTCTAGTTGCATATATGGCCTCACATAAGAGACAAAGCAGCCTGAATTGGGCTGCTTTAGACCTCAGGTCATAAACCAATCCTCAAACTAGTTTGGAGATTCAGAGCTGTCCTTATCACTACATCAACAGAACCTATTTCTGTGGTTTCTACTGCCAGTGTGTGCTTCTTTCATCTACTCTAATAGCAACACACATTTATGTGCATGCATAGCTATAAAAATGACCGGTCAATGTAAACAAACATAGCATCACCCATAGTCAAAACTAACACAAGGGATATTATCAGGTGGTGAGGAGTGGAAGAAGGGAATGAGAAAGCCTAATTCCTAAGAGCGATATACATTGTCCCACACTGATCTCAGAGAAAGATCTTGCATATGCAAATTTGATCATGCTTTTCTTCAAATAATTTCTTATCTCTAATCTATTTGCATATGCAAGTATATATTATGATTTCATTCTGTTGTTTCCACCATCCTCTTTTAGAGAGACTGCACATACAATGAAACTGCAAAGAACATAATTCATATTTTCACTCCAGAACTGAGCCCCTACTCAAAAACTCAGATGAAAGATGGCAACAAATGGAAGAGCATGCAATGGCCTTGTCGCTTGAACATTGTTCCCAAGGCAGGCGGCCTGTTGCCATAATCATTCATTTCCATTTCCACCAGATAATGCCTCTTCTGCACCTTTCATCAGACAACGGATCACACAGGCTCTTTGACATATGCTTCACCAGCTTTTGTGAAAATCTCTCTAGTATTTTCAGGAAAAGTTGTATGATTTTTTAAGCAACATGGCCGATGTTGGGGAGGGGACAGACTACAGTATCCAAATATTTATTTTGATGCTACATGAAAACACAAAGAGTGGGTTTTTTTGCTGGTTGCTACAAACGAAACCATCTTTTGTTCTGGAGTAGGGTGGGGAAGGAGAGTTACAAGCAGTAACGTGGTTTTCTGGGAAAATATTGGAATTTTTTCCAGAAATATTTTCTGGATGCTCTAAATGTGATTTCATTTGGCATATTTAACATATGCTTTGCAAACAAAACTAAGCAAGTAAAGGTAAAACTCGTTAATGGTGGACTAGACATCCATGGTTTCCATATCTGCAGTTGGGTAATTGCCACCCGACGTCAGAATACACAAAAAATTCGGCAATTAAAGGGTTAAAACTTACATATCCATAGGTCGAGGATGAGCAGAAATGATCTCCAAGGTCATTTCCACCCACCATTTTGAAGGCAGGAGCCATTTTGTGTGGGGGGAGGAAAAAACCCATAATTTTTCATGGGAAATATGCGATTTTGGACTTTGGGGGGGCATTGCTGGACAGCTGGAGGAACACAGAGCATGGTGCGGCACATTCCCCCCACTTTCAGTCCTTTTTTTTTACCCTTTTCTATTGCCCCGGGAACTTAACCCCCCAATTCCCATTGTCCTAATGCCCCGTTATCCACCATTTTGCTATCCATCCCCCATCCCCCATGGAAGGAACCTCCACAGATAACAGGGTTTTCCTGGACCCCATGTTAATATTATTTGTTGTTTAAGAATTTCAAAAGCTTTCCTGATGTCAGCAATCTGGCCACCCAGAAGGGAAGTCCAGGAAGATAGTCCACAAGACAAACTGGGCTGCAGAAACGAAACACGGCTCGGAATAGTTCTCTATATCAGGCTCGGGCTGAAAGCTATCGACACGGGGGTTGACAAATGTTGTCTTCCAGCAGCTAACAGAAAGCTGTTGACGTGTTTTATAATCCAAGCTGATAACTCTCAGCTGGCAGGGATTCAAGGCTTATCAGCCCTCTGCAAGAGGCATTTACTCCTCCTGATTGTTTCCAGCTGTGCTCTTCGTCTTGTGACATGCTGTTGCTGTGGAGTCAGTGGCGGTTGCCCGCACAGCTCATCCTCTAGTCTGTCCGTCGCTGTCTCTGCTGCCCCAGACTGCTGTGCCTGCTCTGAAACACCAGCTGGACCCTCCTCAGCCGTCTCTTGGGAACTGACAGCTGGGCTTTGCCCCTCAGGCACCCCTGCATCGGCTGGAAGGCTGTCAGCTTCCCCTTCCTCCTCGCTATCTGAGACCAAAGGCATGACACCTGATAGTCACAAGTATTTGAACTTAAATAAGAACAGCCCTGCTGGATCAGGCCCAAGGCATATCTAGTCCAGGATCCTGTTTCACTGGTATTGAGAGGCATCTTGCCTCTGAGGCTGGAGGTGAACCACAGCCATTAGACTAGTAGCCATTGATAGACCTGTCCTCCATGAATTTGTCTTAGCCTCTTTTAAACCATCCAAGCTGTTGGCCATCACCACATCCCATGACAGAGAATCATGGGATGAGTGGGAAAAGCACTTCCTCTTGTTGTTCCTAAATTTACCGACCTTCGGTTTCTTGCGATGACCCCCTGGTTCTAGTGTTGTGAGAAAGGGAGAAAAATTTCTCTCTGTCCACTCTCTCCACTCCGTGCATAATTTTATACACCTCAATCATGTCTCCCCTTAGTCACCTTTTTTCCAAAGAGCCCCAGATGCTGTAGCCTAGCATTATAAAGAAGGTGCTCCAGGCCCCTGATCATCTTAAGTTGCCCTCTTCTGCACCTTTTCCAGCTCTACAATATCATTTTTACGGTACAGTGACCAAAACTATACACTGTACTCCAGATGTGGCTGCACCAAAAATATTTGTATATTATAATATAAGCATTTTTATTTCTAATGATCCCTAGCATGGAACTGGCCTTTTTCACAGCTGCCACACACTTGAGTTGACACTTTCAATGAGCTGTCCACCATGACCCAAAAATCTCTCTCCTGGTGAGTCACTTATAGCTCAGAACCCATCAGCGTATATGTGAAGTGGAGGGGGGGGGTGCGCCAATTTGCATCACTTTACATTGAACCCCATTTGCCATTTTGTCACCCACTCCCCCTCTTTGTCACCCGCTCCCCTCTTTTTGGAGCTCCTCACAATCTGTTGTGGATTTCACTACCCTTAGTGTCATCTGCAAATTTGGCCACTTCGCTGCTTACCCCAGCTTCTAGATCATTTATGAACAAGTTAAAGAGCACTGGTTGCAGTACCAATCCCTAGAGGACCCACTTCCTACTTCCCTCCATTGTGAAAACTGTCCATTTATTCCTACCCTCTGTTTCCTGTCCTTCAACCAGTTATCGATCCACACATGAACCTGTCCCCTTATCCCATGACTAGTTAGAAGCTTTTTGGAAATGCAAGTATACTATGTCAACTGGATCACCTTTAACCACATGCCTGTTGACAATCTCAAAGAACTCCAAAAGGTTAGTGAGGCAAGACTTGCCCTTGCTGAAGCCATGCTGGTTCTCCTTCAGCAAGACCTTTTCTTCTATATGTTTAACATTTTTTGTCCTTAAGTATGCTTTCCATCAATTTACTTGGCACAAAAGTTAAGCTAACCAGCCTGTAATTTCCCAGATCCCTTTTTGAAAATTAGAGTTACACTGGCTACTTTCCATCCTCTGGTACAGAGCCTGATTGTAGGGACAAGTCACATATTTTTGCTAGATCAGCAATTTCACATTTCACATTCCTTCAGGACTCTTGGGTGGATGCCATCTGGCAATTTGTTAATTTTTAGTTTAGACAGTTTAGAACATCTTCCCTTGTCACCTCAAATTGGCCCAGTTTTTCAGCCTCTAAACCTGAGAAGCTCAATTCCAGAAAGGGTATAAATCAAATAAATGCTTAGAATAACATTTCATAACATCTGAATGAGATTTCGCATTCATAACTAGGAAGCCACTATACTATTCCAACAGCTTCCCTGGAAAGGAAGTAATCAGAGGTAATAATAGTCTTGATCTTTTGTCTCTGTAGAAACGACAAAGCAATAACATGAGATATTTCCAAATCCCCACTTGCACCGAAACAGGAACAGGCAGTTTGCATAAGGACTCCCATCCAAAATTGCTGATGGGGAGGACATTAAAGTAAAGCAGTATAACTGTCTTCCTCTGTTTTGGAACAAACAGCAACCTTTAGCCATTAGCGCAAACTCCTTGTGATTTCATGGGAAGCTCAAAGTGGAATTGAGAACAAATCTGAGGTCAGTTGCTACTATAAATTTTTATGCAATGTTTTAATTTTTTAATATGGTGGTTTAACACTGTTTTAAATTTTGCTTGTATTTTATTATTTTTTTCTATTTGCCGCTTTGAGCATCAATTCTATGCATGGGGGTATAGAGTTAATAAATAAAACCAACAAAAATCCTTCACAAAGAGAGAACACATTCCTGGTTATAGCCAGGAATCAAGCCTTACCCTCTTACTGAAATGGAACCCTATCCCTTCCTAAGGGCTACTGAAGGGACACCTTCAGGGATACACCACACCCTTTACAGGGGAGATTAGATATGACTGTTTCAGGTTTAAAATCAACTTCAGGAATCCACACCTACACCCTGTACAAAAGCTGTGCTAGAGATTTAACATAAGAAACTTTAAAAGTGGAGGGACAAATAAAAATCACAGCAATATTGTTCATAGCTGATACAAATCAAGATACAAATCTGCTTCAGGACATCCTTAGTTCTGATAAGGATCACTAGAAATGTACTCTAGAGTCTAGACTGTAACAGATTCTATAGCATTATTTATGAATAGTGAACATGCATATAAAGCTCCCAATCTATTACCGTGTTTTGAAGGCAAGAGGCCCAATAAATAATGAGTATTTTCTAGCCATTTCTCCCTCTACAGCCAACTACCACCTTAACTGTCTTATGGCATTAGAGTAAAATCTCCATGATATATCAGGTTACTTCAGCCGTACAGAGATCTGGAGAAATACTGCTTTAGTGAATCAATACAGGAAACCCTTGTTATTTGAAGTTCCATGTAGTAGCGGATGGGTCTAAGATACCCGGATTCTTTATGGGCAGCATGAAATATAGGCAATTTTTGCCTATCAGCAGTTTTTGAGGCCCCTAGCCTCATTCTTTAGCATGGTAACATTTAAATTATGATGCATAATTGTCTAACCAAACTAACTAAAGATAATTTTTATTCCATATGTTCCTGGGCTGTCTGCCTGGCAAGATCCAGAACATGCACCTTAGTCAATGGTGTGAGCACCTTAGTCAATATGTGAGCAAGCATGAGAAGCAACCTGCCTAGAGAGCAGGAGGCTGTTGGTTCGAATCCCTGCTGGTGTGTTTCCCAGAATATGGGAAACTCCTATATCAGAGAGCAGCGATATAGGAAGTTGCTGAAAGGTATCATCCCATACTACATGGGAGAAGGCAATGGTAAACCACTCCTGTACTCTACCAAGAAAATCACACGGCTCTGTGGTCGCCAGGAGTCGACACCGACTCAACGGCACAACCTTTCCTTTAGAAGGGCTGGTCATGTGGGAAGAGAGCTGGTCTTGTGGTAGCAAGCATGACTTGTCCCCTTAAGCTAAGCAGGATCCACCCTGATTGCATACGAAAGGGAGACTAGAAGTGTGAGTGCTGTAAAATATTCCCCTTAAGGGATGGAGCCGCTCTGGGAAGAGCATCTAGGCTCCAAGTTCCCTCCCTGGCTTCTCCAAGATAGGGCTAAGATTCCTGCCTGCAACCTTGGAGAAGCCGCTGCCAGTCTGTGTAGACAATACTGAGTGAGATGGACCTATGGTCTGAGTCAGTATATGGCAGCTTCCTATGTTTTATGAGCATGACACTATTAAAATTAGAAGCAATCTAATCTTAGGATGAGACTCGGTCTCAGGGCAGTTTTGAGTTTTACACCATTAGCAAGAGCCAATGTAAACTTTGCATCGCTGCTTATTCACTAACAATAGAATATTGATGTAAACTGCCCTGAGTCATTTTTGGAAGGGCGGTATATAAATCAATCAAATCAAATCAAATCATAAATAAAGTGAATCACTTACACAGTGAGCTCACAGACTCAAGATCCATCTGCTACATTATTAAACAGGCAAGCAGAAACACAAATGAATGTCTCACCTGCTGTTCTTGCTAACTATGTCAGATTTGGCCTTTAGTGTTGCCATTTTCTACTGAGAGAGAAAAATGTAAAAAATAGAGTAAGTTCTCCTTGAGAGGAAGAGTACTGAGATTTTGCAGCGAACTTTGCTGGAGAAAGGGCTGGATAAAAGTGTGGCACTGATCAGCAGGAAAGATTTTGACCCCTTAATGTGTTTATAGACACATTATCTCACAGTGGTATTATTTTACTGCATCTTTACTATCATAGGAAGCTGCCTTATACTGAGCCAGACCATTGGTCAATCTAGCTCAGTACTGTCTACATAGACCGGTAGCAGCTTCTCCAAAGTTGCAGGCAAGTCTCTCTCAGTCCTATCTTGGAGACACCAGAGAGGGAACTCTGAACCTTCTGCCTGTAAGCATGCAGATGTTCTTCCCAGAGCATCCCATCCCCTAAGGGGAATATCTTACAGTGCTCACACAAGTAGTCTCCCATTCAAATGCAAACCAGGGTGGATCCTGCTTAGCAAAGGGGACAATTCATGATGCAATGAGGAGGAGTACTTGAACTGATGTCTCCAGATCAAACGTCATACGTTTAACCTGCCATTAGCTCTCATAGGATTAGTTTTCTGTAGTCAATAGCAGCTGGGGAGGAGGCTGTGTGTGTGTGTGTGTGTGTGTGTGTGTGTGTGTGTGTGTGTGTGTGTGTGTGAGAGTGAGAGAGAGAGAGAGAGAGAGAGAGAATATCCAGGCCAGGACTGTGGCATGGAGGGAGGGGGTGAGAGAGAGAGAGAGAGAGAGAGAGTGTGTGTGTGTAATAGAATCCAGACCAGGACTATGGCATGGAGGGAGGGGGTTCTTAACCATTTGCTCCTCCATGATCCAGATCCAAACAGCAATCCTCACGGTAGCTATTTGCTCCAGAAAGAAAGTTCCCCACTAGCACCAATGGAAGCATTCTCCTAGTAGTGGATGTACTGTCTCCTTGATTTGGTCAGTGCTTATCTTGGAAATATTCTTTCAGTTCACAAAACTGTGACACACTGTTCCACCCTTTTACAAGGAAACAAGCAGCTTTCACCCTGCTTGTGTGGAGAGAGTTAAAAGAGAGTCAAAGGGGGCAGATGCTGCAAGAGGTATGCTGCAGCTACCAAAGCTGTAGAAGAAGCTGTTGTAGCAACTTGTAAGCAGATCTCTGGTACTGAATATAGTTGGAGTTACTGTTTAGTATACAGCAATGCATTCAGAAATGTAAAATATATAAATACCTTAGTTTCCTTTTTAAAAAGGAAACTCTTATGTGCTAAGTTGTACATAGTTCATAGTGTACCTTTTAGAAGCTAAATTGAAGCAAGTGGGAGCCTTCTCCATTGTTGGAGAAGTCTTTGGAACATGCTCCCTGCTGAAATAAGAGCCTCCCCATCTCTTACAACTTTCAAAAAGAAAGTCAAGACATATTTGTTCACCCAGGCTTTTAATTAGATACTGTTATAATAGTTTGATGGTTTTTAATAGTTTTAATGCTGTTTTAAACTTTAAATTGTTATAATGTTTTAACCTTTTTACTTATTTATTGTTTATTTATTTATTTATTGTTAAATTTATATACCGCCTTTCATTAAAAACAATCCCAAGGCAGGATTGTTGTTTGTATTGTTTTCCTGAGAACCGCCTAGAGACCTGCATTTTAGGCAGTATACAAATATGTTAAATAAATACAACAAATAATAAACAAACAAGTTTTTGTAATATGATACAAAAATGAGTTTTGCATATACAGTCATCGCTCACCAATTGTGAGGGTTCCATTACTGGAAAACCCCGTGATTGGCAAATTCACAGTTGGTGAGGCATTAAAACCAATGAGAAACAGGGTGTTAGGGGAATTGCAATAATACCTAAAAATAAAAGGGAAAAATACAAGAAAATTGACAAAAATCCCTTAAAATCACCAAGTCAACAAAAGAAGTGAGCAGATTGAACCTCTGGAAATTTTTTGAAACCTCCCCCTACAATTGCCAAAAGGCACTTTTGAACTCCCAATCACGAGGAGTCAGCAGGGTCAGCAAGAGGAATGGGCTGACTGAATGAGTGATCAGCAAGCGGAATGAGCAGATCTCAAGGAGGCAATTATTAGACCACTCTTGAAGAGGCCTGCATTAGATCCCTCAGAACTGGGCAATTATAGGCCTGTCTCCAACCTCCGATGGTTGGGAAAGATGATTGAGAGGGTGGTGATGTCTCAGCTCCAGGCTGTCTTTGAGGAAGCAGATTATCTGGACCCATTTCAGACTGGCTTTTGGGCAGGCTATGGGGCTGATATGGCCTTGGTCGGCCTGTTGGATGATCTCCAATTAGGAATTGACAGGAGAGTGTGACACTATTGATTCTTTTGGATCTCTCGGTGGCTTTCAATACCAGTGACTACAGTATCCTTCTGGGGTGCCTTAAGGGGTTGTGAGCAGGAGGCATGGCTTTGCAGTGGTTCCACTCCTACCTCCCAGGTAGGTTCCAGATGGTGTCACTTGGAGACTGTTGGTCTTCAAAACAAGAGCTCAGGCTTTTAGTTTATAGTTTTAAAGCTTCAGTTTTAGAGCTTTTTTATTGTATTTTAAATAGTTTATTTTATTTTATTTTATTTTTATTTTATTTTAATTTTATTTGTTAATGGTTTTATACTATGAACCGCCCAGAGACCTTTTTTGTATGGGGCAGTACATAAATGAACGAAATAAATAATTAATAAATTGAACTCCCAAAAATTGTGAACCCTCCCCGCCCCCAAATAACAAAAAAATCTTGCCAACCACAGATACTCAGGTTGTGGCTGGTGAGATCCGTCACAATTTCCCAGTCACAGTTGGGAAAACCACAATTGGGAAAACTGCGATTGGCGAGGGATGACTGTGTTTAAAATTACCCCAAATTCTCAATTTTTTTCATGGAAAAAAGGAGAAGGAAGGAAGGACAGCATGCTGGTACCCTCCACTCACCTCAATGCGTTTCAAAATATCCAGACATTTTACATGTCTAGTGATGGTGGGGGAGGTTCTGGAGAAAGCATGTTTGTCATGTACTGTGGGGATAATGATCCATATTTTCTATTTTGATCCATAAACAAAAGCTGTAATTCACAGCAGTAAGGGCCATACCATTCAGCAATGATTAAGCTGAAAATGAGGAGCTTTTCTGCTGAGGAATTTGTGGCATAAAGGACTAAAGCATCAGCAATTTAATGAAGCAGGCCTTTGTTTTGATGGGATTTCCCCCCTGGTTTGTTTACTTGCATCATTTCTCCCTAGTGAACTACTTTTGCATTCTTGTGACTCATTGGCTTTTGTTGAGTGACATAGGAATGGCTGGTGTTGCCTTTCAAAAGTGAATTTCCAGCTGCCAGTGACTCAAAATAGCTGAGTTAGTGTCTCAAAGATAATGGAATTTGGCATTCACCTTCTTTTCTTGGATCGTCTGATAAGCAAGCCTGTGAACCACAGAAATGGTGGAATTTTTCCTTGGGCCTGATCCAGCAGGGCTTTTCTTATGTTCCTAACTCATATGATGGCAGAACTGGTATGTCTTGATATGTGTGAATCCTCTAGAAGCCAGTTCGGGAAGAGTGTTCCAAATTAACATGTTTTAGCCCATATACAGGGACTTGTAGCACTCCATGGTCTTTTATGCATGAAGCAGATGGATTCTGAATCTCAGCTTCAGTACCACATAGTATATTTTATTTTCTCATAATGCTGGAACACAGTAAATTATGACTTGGGAATAAATATTGGAATTCAGGACCCAAATTCTACTAGTAGCTCAGGGCCCAGATTGTTTGCTTTTTTTTGTTTGTGTTGGTTGCATTCTTTTTCTATAGCCAATGCTGTGATCAGGCAGCTGCCAGATAAGCAGTGATAAAAAACCAATAACCTCTACAGTACCCCATAGACCACAGGTTCCCAAGTTTCACAGGGGCAGAGCTATAGTAGAGTAGACAGGTTCAAAGAACCTGGGCTGCTCAGCTTCTGACTCAGTCCTCCCCCTGAACCAGTATGGAAGGGCCACATGAGCCCTCCGGAGCTCATTCTCAGCCTGCATTCGCTGGCTGGGTGCATATATTTCCCTTTCTCTTCCTTGCTTGAGGGAGAGAAAGGGAAATACATGCACCCAGACAGCAAATGTCAGCTGAGAATGAGCTTTGGAGGATTCACACGGGCCCTCCAAGACTGGCCATGTCCCCCTTGTATGTGATGTCACACCTGCCTGGCAGGGCAGCTAGAGATGGGGGCAAACATGGATCCCTCTTCCTCTTGCTATGCCTCTGGGTACTCATATTCCTAGGGGTAACTTGAAGGGTTCTCAGGGGGTAGTCACAGCTCTCCTACCTTCTCATGCTGCAGCTGGACTATTTGTTACCCATCTGAGGATCGTCAGCTTGAAGCTGATGCATCTTCAGCTATGTGTCCACTGCAGAAGGGAAGAGAGAAGACCCTTCTCCTCTGCTCCTGATTGGCTGGCTATGCTTAGCCCACCCCTTCCTCTCAGCCTGACTGACAGACTTCAGCCAGCATTATTTGATGAAGAAGACAAAACAACACCTTATTGAAGACTAAAAATATGCAAACATGAGTGTGAAAAGTCTCTGGGGTGTGGGGGGAAGGAATGATAGGCAGCATACCTCCTCCACCTCCACCATCCAGACTGAGAGGCTCAGCAGTCAAGGAAATACTTTTCAAAAAGTTCCAAAAAGGTTTTACATACAAACCTGGGGTTAGTATCCCTAAGGGGGCAAGAAGAGAGAAAAAAAGACAATGAATGCTGGCTTCCCCCCCCCCCCACAAAAGGTGACATCCAGAGCTGGCCTCTCTCCCCACTAGGTTTCTCATAAGCGCTGGGCTCCCTCCCTGCCCGGGTGTGCTAAGGAAACATCCCCTGTAGAGTAGGGGCTGCTGGAGGGTGATCGCTGGCTACTGCTTTCCCATGCAAGCTCCTCAAGCATTGCTCTCTCTCCTACCCCCCCATAGGGGGGTCAAACAGCCACTGCCCCATGCTCTTTCTCTGTGCCACCACAGCCTGCACGCTCCTCAAGTGCTGCCCTCTCACCTCTCTCCCTGCAGCGGGGGTCAAATACAACATCCCCACAGGCCAGGGGAGTGCTGGAGGCAGGGCAGAACCGGCACGAGGAAGGTCTTCCTACGAGAACTGGCCCTCATCACTGCCCGGCCAGGTCAAGAAGACTTCTGGGCATTTTAAACTTGGAAGCAGGTTGAAAAGATATCATATGTCTTCCAAGGAGGGAAGGGAGAGAACTCTAGACATCATCCCGTGATCTCCTGAGAGGAAGGCTGGGATAAAAGGCTGGAGGTACAAGAATCTCCCCCCAACCCCCGGAATGTGTGTGCCTGTGTTTGCATGGTATGATGGTTCTTTGAAATAGGAAAGGAATAAAGAACTTCTCAATGTCTGCTGAGGGGACACCTGAATGGCAATTCTGCGTCCCAAATGGCCCCTGTGTCTAAGGACTAGGATTCAGGTGGTATACGAGTCTAGTGGCTGGCGATCAAATCAATTGGCTCGGAAATTTGGGAAAGAAAGGATTATATTCTCTCCTCTTTCTTTCTCTCTTTAGTCCATTCAAAGAGCCTGCCTGCCTCCATTCTCAGGGCTCTGCATTTCGGTTGATGCAGCAGGCTGGTGGTTGTTTGGTGCTCAGTCTTTTTCTTTAGCTTGAGATTTTGAGACTTGCAGGTAAAGCAGCTTCAAAAGCACAGGTGGTGGGAAATAATATATGCTTTTCTTAAATCGATGAAACTTACTTCTGAACGAAAGTGCCTAGAATGAGCTGCACACAATTCATTTCACTGAACTATATTTCAATAGGTGTCAGATGGAGGAGGGGGGGAGTCTGCGATCCTTAAACCGCTTTTCTCAAAACCGTGTGCCCCAAGGAAACAACTTAGCAATGTTGACCAGCAGGAAGACTCCACTGATCTCAGAGGTCATTATGGGCTTGATAGTGGGGGATGAGATGGAAAGGAGGCGGCGGCGGGGAGCGTTAGGCTGACCAAGGCAGAAGGAGGCAGGTGACTGGGGGGAGGAGAAAGCAAAAGAGAATGGGCGAAAGGACAGATAATGAACTGGGGCTGTTGTGATAGGCATGGGGGCTGGGAGGGGGGAGAGCAGCCATGGCGCCGGCGGAGCAACGGAGAAAGGATGGGAAGAACAAGGCAGCAATGGGCAATGGAGGCGGCAGCGGGCATCACACTGACCAAGGCAGAAGGAGGCCATTACGGGCTTGAGAGTGGGGGATGAGAAAGAGATGATAGCAACTTAGCAAGCTGACCAGCCCCAGAAGATTCTCAGACTAAAAAGGGACAACCTTCCTGTGCAATCTAAAAAGGAGAATTCGTTGATTTGCAAAATATGCGGGAAAGGGGGGAGGGAGCGGTCTGGGGATCCCCTCTCTGCCATTTGACATCTTGCTTACTCAACCGGATGCAGAGTAATTGGACCTGTCACTTTCATTCAAGTCAAGTGCTCCTTCCCCCCACCCCCACCTCAAGGCTGCAAGCTCCTACTGGGACAAGCCCCGGTGAGGAGCGTGTTTACTGCTAAGGACTGGTTCTCTAAACTCCATCTTCCACGGAGCAGCAGGCGCTATTTGGAGAAGTGCTGTAGTACTACTGTTTCATGCCATGCCTCTCAGACTAGAGTCAGAGAGGCGAATTGCGCAGGCACAGCGGTGCCCAAAATTGCCGCCGCGCTGAAGTTTGAAAGCCCGAACGGGCCACTGGCACTGACAATGAAGGCCGGCGGGGGGAGGGGGGAAACTCTGCGCACCAGCCCCCACCGCCCCAATGAACACCCCCCATAGGGGAGAAGGTTAAAAAAAAGTTTTTAATTTTAAAAGTAGATAAATAAATTCACGAACCACTCGAACTGTGGGGGGTTGTTTGGTCAGGGATCGGACCGGGGTCAGACCAAACAGGGGATGGTTCGGTTCAACCCCAAACCAGTTCGCACATCCCTAACCTGCCATAGATCAAAGAGGAAGGCAGGCCAGAAGAAAGCAAGTAACAATTCACATGCAAAGAATGGTCCTGAGCAAGGGCCTATGGCCATGTGTTTCTCTAGAAAAGATGATGGTATCGTGAGGCAAAGGCCAAAATGCATCTGGGATTTGAGAGTTATATATAAAACTGTCTATTACACAGGATTACAGGGTTTTTAAAAACTGTAATAAAATGTCTCCATAGTACACAGATGTCGGCAATGGGCAGGAAGTGATATTTTAAAACCCTATCTTGTAAAGCATTTCATGCATCATTCTAAGTGAGAAAATATTTCATAGGTTTTTGTTTTCTAAAATTCCCAGTTTTTTCTCTCATTTTTTTTTGTATTTTCAGAATACAAAAGAACAAAGTTATCAAACAAAAACAGTCATTATAACCAATTATGTGAAGTGATTCATCTTATCTTTGTATATCTATGAGTCATTTTAAAACAGAAAAAAGCAGGCGTGTTTTCCAAATTTTTCTGGACTTCTACCTGCCATATACAACCATGGAGCATGGCTATTTTGAAAGAAAAAATGACTACATTTCAGTTCCTATTAAACCTTCCCCACCACCACTCAATTCTAAACTCTGCAAAGCCTTGATGGCAGAACTAGGTAATGTTTGGAGACTAATTACTGAATGCTGGCACACGTTTGAGCCAGTTTGTGTCATTTTTCTGCACACTTCTAAAATTTCAAACACCACACGAGTCAACTGCTGATCAGGGTCTAGTAAGTAACCTATCATGGCATCTATAAAAGGTGCAGGATATATTAGCATACAGAAGTATTTAATTTTGTGGTGTTATGAACGGTCCAAACACAATGAATGATCATTATACAAAATTGAGCCGAATTCAAATCCCCATTCAGCCATGATAATAGCTGGGTGACTCAGGGCCAGTCATTTCTCTCTCAGCCTAACCTACTGCACAGGGTTATTGTGAGGAGAAACCTAAGTATGTAGTACAACGCTCTGGGCTCCTTGAAGGAAGAGCGGGATATAAAATGCAAACAAACAAACAAATAAATAAAGAATGGTTTCTCTGGTGTTTTTGATTAATTCATTCATTGCTCCTGGCCAGGTTTTGAATGGTGCCTTAGTTAATGACTTGAATAGCAAGCCAGAGGTTGCCAGTTCAAATCCCCACTGGTATGTTTCCCAGACTATGGGAAACCCCTATATAGGGAAGCAGCGATATAGGAAGATGCTGAAAGGCATCATTTTATACTGCATGGGAGATGGCAACGGTAAACCCCTCCTGTATTCTACCAAAGAAAAGACACAGGGCTCTGTGGTTGCCAGGAGTCGACATCGACTTGACGGCACACTTTATCTTTAAGTTACCTTTTTTCCAGTCCTGGAGTAGAGGCTAGGCTAACAAACAGGGAGCAGCAGGAGCACTGAAGGCAGACTGCACTTGCCTCTCTGTAAATAATACCTGTCTCATTAAACCATTAATATTCCTCAACTCCCCTGTCTTGTCCTTGCATACCACAACTCTTTCCTCTCAATTCTACAGTTTCAACCTGCGGAGAGGCAGGGGATGACAGGCTAATTTATCCTAATCTATTTTATTGATAGAAAATTTCAGTTACTCAAATAGTTACTGCTATTTCATGTCAGTTGCATGGATTTACAAGGGCATTTTTACCCAATCAGCAATATGGCTTTAATTTACCTTCATTAAGTTAAAACTTTTAAACTTGGAGTTTACATACATAGTTACATTATGTTAACAGACCAGCACCATACCTAAAATAACTGTCCTGGAATTTCTGCAAATTGATTTTATTGGGGGTGGTGGTGTGTGATTCTCGCAAGAATGATACATCTTATCTTATTCTAGTTGATGCCTCACTGTTAAGCTCTGCTTTTATGTGATAAGTAAACTCCCAAGATAACCAATTTTCAGTTATTTCAGTTATTATCCATGACCCAACTATCATATGATAATTAGGACATATAGCCATATGGGACTGACCTATGTTTTATTCTTGTTAGTCTTTTAAAGCTAACTAAATAAGGAGATGCTGGATTCTACTGTTTTTCAATGCTACCCTATCCTTGCAGCCAGTTTACACACTTGACAGAATTTGGTATATAATACCCTAAACAGCACATTTATAGGAAGAATCCCAATGCAATTCTCACATAGCAATGTAAAATTTCTAGAAATGTTTAAATTATGGGGGAAAGCATGCATGCCTTTATTTTATTCAAACAATAATTACTAAGGTATCCAGTGAGCTGCTCTCTAGTCTTTCTTCCTACCAAATTTCTTTTGCAGACCCTCTTTATTTTGCCCTAGCAATTGCTGCCTCACACACTAACTTCATATACTACAATTAGTATTAGCTGTATAATTGAAATGATCTGCTTTGTATATTTGTAATGCTCTGCTCTGAGATCACAAAAGCCAGCTCACCAAAATCTACTTTGTTATTTAAAAAGAAACCATATTTTGCTATTCAGGGAAGGTATCTGGGATGGGACAGAAAAGTGATTAACACATGTAATTCCATAATTCACAAGCTATTTATAAGTATATATCAATTGTTTAAATTGTAAACTGCCCTGAGATTTTATATAGGGTAGTATATAAATGTGGCAAACAAACAAATAAGAAATTTAGCTGCCCCAGCTAGACAATGTATAACTTGCTTGCATGCATTTTAAAGATTATTGCAGTTGTTACAGGACAGTGTGGGGCTTTTTATCACTGACATGAGCACACTACCCTTTTATACTCACTTAAAGTAAAAAATATCATTTAGATGGACTTGTGGTAAACTGCATTTAATCAACCTATTCATCCACATAAGATATGAATTCTAATCTTTCAAGCTTCAAGCCAACTCTTGCAGCTGACTTTTTCCATTCCAACCGTCACCAATATTTGCTTTTATAAACCAAGTTCTGAACAAATACTAGAATCCCTGCATCTTGTAGGGCATCAAGGCTATGAAACACATTTGCACAGACAGAAACAGAATTCCACCATTCTAAAGTTTCATCAACGGTTACTACAACCTTGGAAATTTCTGAGGCTCAGCTAAGGCAGTATACCAAATCATGGTTTGTGAGAAATACTGTTTAGAACTCAAACCATGATATGGGCTTCCATATAATCAGGCAAGCCAAGGTTTAAGGAAATTTGCTTGTTTTTGTTTTTGATCTCAGCACACTTGTTTCTATGCTGCAGGGGCCTCCAAGGGTGTCACTATGGTCTGTCAATTCAGACATCACACCAGACCAAAGTTGGCAAAAGCCATGGTTTAACAAACACACTTTAAACTATGGTTTCTACTTGGGTTTGCTAGCAATAATCCAACAACAAATATTTATATACCGCTTTTCAACAAAAGTTTCCAAAGCGGTTTACATAGAGAAATAATAAATAAATAAGTTGGATGGATAGATCTCTATCCCCAAAGAGCTCACAATCTAAAAAGAAACATGATAGACACCAGCAACAGTCACTGGAGGTACTGTCCTGGGGGTGGATAGGGCCAGTTACTCTCCCCCTGCTCAATAAAGAGAATCACCAAGCTAAAAAGGTGCCTCTTTGCCCAGTTAGCAGGGGTTAAAGCAGGTGTGAAGCTATAATTGAGTGGATGGGTTCAAAGAACCTGGGACCCCAAGCTCCTGAGGACCCCCAGCTCCACCCCTCCCTATCTTCTTCATTATCTCTCTCACCCCAGGGGCCACCAGAGAAAGGGGTGAACATGCACCCCCTCTCCCCTAGCTACACTCCTGGGTTAAAGGCTTTGTTTCTCAAGTTGTCTTATTGGTCAGGTTAGTTTCCCTTTCCCCTTAGCAATAAATAATAGTCAAAATTGGTGCCCAATGGCATCAACAGTCAGGAGGCTTAAGATTCCTTCTAACACACACACACACACACACACACACACACACACACACACACAGAGCACAGCGTACTTTGCCTCCTCCTGCTCTTCTAAGGGTACACTATAAATCTGAATGACAAAGGTTCACTTGGTGGTAAAAAATGCAACTTCAGTGAGGCTTTTTCAAAATCAAAGATCTCCAGGTTCTTTCAAGCACAATAGTTCTGGTTAGGACTATGAGAATTTTGTGTTGTATCCAAGTTAGGGGTGTACACAAACCAAGCCTTGTGTACAGGTTCAGCACCAAACCAGTTCGGGTGAGGTCCGAACCGATTCAGCACTGAACCTGTGCACAAACCTCAGTTTGTGACATGCACATCCCTACACCAGGTTCTTTATTTTAAATTGCTGAAGACTGATTTACTGATTGATGTGCCAGTAACATGTCACTGCAGCTAAAAGACATACCATAATCTGTGCTTTAAAAAACTAAAAAATAAACCCATAGCACACCTCATTATAATGAGAACTGATATTCACATTCTTCAGTCTATGAAAAATTCCTAAAAGATAGTCCAGCAGATCAGCAGGAAAGCAGATCAGTAATCACAAATTATCAATTATCAATATCAATTCAAAGCAGCCCAGAGGAGACCACTGATAGCCTAAGACCATGTGTCAAAAAACCTTTGTGATACAATACAAAATGTTTGGCCATCTAGGTTGTTAAACTAGTTCTGGAATTTCCAAAAGCACCAGTCTTATGAGCAGCTTCTGGAGTGTTTGAGGGTACAAGCCCTGAGGAGGTGGCGGGCCGGCTTTCCAGCCAACCCACATGCCATAAAGCGTAGGGTGGGGGGGAGAAGAAGCAGGTTGGCCAGCCAGCCTGTTTGAAAGTGCAGGGAGCAGGGGAGCTGCCAGCCAGAAAGCTGGGCATGACAGCATGGGGAGGGGAGGGGGGGAAATGGTGGTGGCTGGGCCAGCCAGAGCTAGTTATTATTGCTACTACTAATACTACTACTCTATGCATAATTATATACACGTCTATCCTGTCTCCCCATAGTCACCACTTTTCCAAACTAAAAAGCACCACATGCTGTAACCTAGCTTCAAAAGGAAGGTGGTCCAGGCCCTTGATCATCTTAGCTGCCCTCTTCAGCACCTTTTCAGTTCTACAATATCCTTCTTAAGATACGGTGACTAAAACTGTACACAGTACTCCAAATGTGGCTGCAATTTCACATTTGAGTTCTTGCTTCAGAACTCTTGGGTGGATGCCATCTTGTCCTGGTGATTTGTTAATTTTTAGTTTCTCAAGACAGTTTATATCTTCCCTTACCACCTCAAATTGGCCCAGTTCTTCAGCTTCTAAACTTGAGAAGCTCAGTTCTGGAGTGGGCATATGATAAATATCCTCCATCATGAAGGCAGATTAAGCTTCTCTGCAATGAATGCTCTTCTCCTTATTAATCCCTTTCACACTCCCATCATCTAAGGGTCCCACCACCTCCCTTGCAGGTTTTCTGCTTCTGATATATTTAAAGCAGTTGACACTTCTAGCTATATGCTCCTCAAACTCACCCCTAATTTAAATGATTCCTCATTTGCAAATATTACAGAGGAGAATCATAATTTTCATGTCACATTTTTTATAGCTACAAAATTTAAAAATCTATAGATTGGTTAATTACAGCTGCAGTTTTACCAGGGGAAATTTTTGGGTGATGGAATATCAACTTAAGGGCACACTTTTTCCAGGATGCTTTTTTCCTGGTGCATTAGTGCAATAAGAAATAGAAAAGACAAACTTCAAATGACCTCTTTAATGTGTAAAAGGTATTAAAATAATTTCCCCCACAAAACATTAAGCTAAAACAGAACCAAGCAAACGTTTGTTTAATACACCATCCTAGGTGCTCCATTCAGCATCCAAGCTAAGTGGACCTAGAAGACACTTAAATACAGAAGCTGAGAACCAAAAGCAGCATAAGGGAGGAGAGAGAAGTCCTTTTGCAAAGAAGACATTGAGGCGGGTCTCACGATCAGTGAGACCTGCTTTTGCAGTGAGAGTGGGCCAAGCCCGCTCTCCCTGCAGACGATCCCGTCGGATGATTGCCGGCTCCATGTCTGAGCCGGCAGGGGCTGGGGAGCTCGGGAGCTTCAGTATGCCCTGTGCAAGCACGCAGGGCATACTGGGGAGACCCCCAGAGCCGGCTTTTTGCCTCCCCTCTGGGGGTCTCCTCGTGAGTAGCTCCGGCGCGGAGCCAAGCCACAGCTACTCACGAACAGAAAGCCCGGGTTTGCAGAGCGCTTGCTCCGCAAACCCGGACTAAGGGGAGGGCTAAAAAAGCGGGCTAGCTGCTTGTAAGCCACTGGGCTCGCCTGCGAGCCTGGTGGTTTACACGATCGGCCAAAATCGGGCTAGGCTCCTCTAGCCCGATTTTGGCTGATCGTGAGAAAAGCCCCATTGTTTCAGTGACCAATGTGTCTCATGGCTCCTTTCATCTCATCCTTAACATTCATATTAGTTTTCAATTGTTCTATGAACAGTGTTTCCTTGATCCTACATCTTATTACATTCCCTTCTACTGCCAATACTGACACTTTTGTTTTGGTCACATTTACACCATGTTCTTCTTTCATATGTATCACCCACGGTTATGTTCTACTTTTATTATGCTGCATGTCAGCCACTTGTTCTTTATACATTTTCTTTAGTGGTCTTCCTGTTTCTCCTATATGGAGTGCTGTACATTCTACACATTCAATTTTATACACTACCCCCTTCACCTTACGCCAACCCACACCCTCCTCACAAATAGAACAATCCCTCCCTTCACATCTGTTTATTAAACAACCAGGATTTAATTACATGCTTTAAAGTTTTAGGTGCTATGCAAACAACATTAGCCTTAACCCCATGTCTACTCAAAGTTTTCTTTTATTTTACTTTAAAAGTTATTAGAATTTCTTCCCTTCAAAATACGACAGTTATATTTTGAAATAAAAATAAGACATATTTATAACATCAATCCCCCTGCATTGTTCCATTAATTATCAGCTTTGAACATACATACTAGAATCAACTGGTTTCTATAAATGAATATTCATTTTCACCAAGAGTAAATGTAGTTTAGAGCATTAGGGTCATGCATAGTGCCCTTACCCTCTTCTATATATTTCCAAAGGGGCCCCCACCAGGCATAGTATAGTGCACTTAAGTTTTGATTGGTATCATTTTTCAGCAGTAAAGAAATTTTATCCATAACCATTGTAGACCATATTCTGTCAAACCATGCTCTAATTGAAATGTGCCCTTTTTTCTTCCATTCTGAGGCGATGACAAATGTTGCTGATATAGTTAGGAGGCTAAAGAGTTCTTTGTTTGAAATGGTGAGTTGAGACTGTAGCAGCAAGTCTAATAAATAATTCATTGGGTTTATCTCTAGGTCTATGTTTAGTATTGCTTTAATATGTTGTGTACTTGTAGCCAAAATTTGTATATAAATGAACAAGGCCACATAGGAAGCTGCCATATACTGAGTCAGACCATTGGTCTATCTAGCTCAGTATTGTCTTCACAGACTGGCAGTGGCTTCTCCAAGGTTGCAGGCAGGAATCTCTCTCAGCCCTATCTTGGAGATTCCAAGGAGGAAATATGGAACCTTCTGCTCTTCCCAGAGCGAGTCCATCCCCTGAGGGGAATATCCTACAGTGCTCACAAATCAGTTCTCGCATTCATATGCAACCAGGGTGGACCCTGCTTAGCTAAGGGGACAAGTCATGCTTGCTACCACAAGACCAGCTCTCCTCTCCCTGAGTCCAAGTCTTGTGCCCATCTTAATTTATATAATAAAGTGTGGTTCCATTTTTTGTTTAATACATCATATATTTGAGAAAGTAGTCCTTTGTTATATGCAGTACTGTCCATTATCACCACCATTGGTGACAGAACATTTTTTCCTGCAGCCTTTCCAACACAAGTGGGACATATCTGGATTTGTTGCAGCTAAGTTTGAGGGGGAAACATGCCACCTGGTTAATATTTTATAGGAATCATTGAGTGCGACTTCCAGATATTTTTCCATTATCAGTGATTTCTTGGTCCAAGTCTTGTGCACATCTCTATTTATATAATAAGGTGCGGTTCCATTTTTTTAATACATCATATATTTGAGAAAGTGGTCCTTTGTTATATGCAGTGCTGTCCATTATTTTTTCAAAAAAAGGTTTTACAACAAGATCTTTGAGTATGGGCGTTATCATGTGAGTTATTTGAATATATTCATACCAAGGGAGATGTGTATCCTTTGTTTTTACAATTAACTCTTGTTTTGAGATTATTTTGTTTCCATAACAAAATTACATAATTTTGTAAGTCCAGGTTTTCTCCAGTACTGAAGAGATTTAACTTCTGCTCCAGGTTAAAAAAAAAAAAAAAAGTTGACAGTGAATCAGGGTTATAGGTGATGGGGATGGAGCTAATTATATGATGCCATTTGTCCCAAATTAGAATGGTGTTTAATAAGTATGAGCCACCTAATGGCGCAGCATGGAAATGACTTGCCTAGCAAGTATGAAGTTGCCAGTTTGAATCCCCGCTGGTACCTATATAGGGCAGCAGCGATATAGGAAGATGCTGAAAGGCATCATCTCATTCTGTGTGGGAGATGGCAATGGTAAACCCTTCCTGTTATTCTACCAAAGAAAAACCACAGGGCTCTGTGGTCGCCAGGAGTCGGCACCAACTCAAGGGCACATTTTACCTTTAAAAGTATGGATGAATTGTCTTTGCACATCGATAGTCTGCTTTTCCAGGCTGCCATAATATTTCTTCAGTGTTGTATGGATAGCAAAACTGATTCTCCAGGTTTGCCCATGTTTGGTCATCATGAGACAATATAAGTTTAGGCAAGCACGAAAGTATTGTGGAGTCATAGTATAGTTGTAAATCTGGATATTTTAAACCTCCATTAAGTTGTTTTAGTATTGCTCTTTGTATTCTTGGTTTTTTATAACTCCGGATAAATTTGTTCAGAATTTGCTGCCATTGTGAGACCTGGGCTTTAGAGATAGGACATGGAATAGTCTGAAATAAAAAGGGGATTTTTGGTAAGATTATCTTTTATATATTAGATGAATTTGTTGTACCCACAATAACTTTAAAGAATTCCAGTTATGGTGATCTTGTTCAATCTTTTGAAAAAGTGGTACATGGTTATTCCCAGTGAGTGAGGTGCCATTTCTTTTACCCATTTGAGTTGTGTCTCATGTTGTAGCCATACATTTTTTTCTACTGAAGTATTATAATTAGCAATTATGGATTTTATTTATTTATTTATTTATTTGATTTCTATACCGCCCTTCCAAAAATGGCTCAGGACAGTTTACACAGAAAAATAATAAATAAATAAGATGGATCCCTGTCCCCAAAGGGTTCACAATCTAAAAAGAAACATAAGATATATACCTGATATTGATGCTAAAACATGATGCCTTCTGGAAGTCTGCTAAAATAAGTTTTATACTCAAGATTGCTTGGCTTGAATTGGTCAGGTATAGAGTGGTGTCATCTGCATTGAGGCTAATCTCATGCTTATGTTCTTAATTTTAAGTAGTTATGTGCACGGACCGGTTCGGAGGCCATTCTAAAGGCCTCCAGACCGGTCCGGACACGGGGTTGTTTTGGTTCGGGAAGAATGTCTGGGGGGTTCCAAAAAGAATAGGGGGGGCTTTACTTAACCCTCCCAACAACCGCGCTGTATTTCTCCGAGTAATCGGGCGGCAGGATAGCTCCCTGCCGCCCCCTTCAAAGTCCTGCTCGGCTGGCGGCCGCCCACAAGAAGACCCGTGGCGTTCAAACAGACCCATCGTGAAGTAAATCCATCGTTACGAAGATCCATCGTTAAGAAGATCCGCTCTGTGTAGTCCCCGCTTGCAAGAAGTCAAGACCCCCTCCCATTCCAAGTCACAAGAGAGGGCGGCGGGAGAACTCCCCTGCCGTGCCCTTCCCCTTTGCCGGTCTGGCTGCAAATGGCTTCTAAGAAGCCTTTCGCGCACGCGCACGCGCACGCGCGCGAAAGGCTTCTTAGAAGCCATTTGCAGCCAGACCGGCAAAGGAAACGGCAGCCTGCAGGGAGTTCTCCGCCGACTGTTTTAAAGGAGAACGGTTGGCGGAGAACTCCCTGCAGGCTGCCGTTTCCTTTGCCGGTCTGGCTGCAAATGGCTTCTAAGAAGCCTTTCGCGCGCGTGCGCGTGCGCGAAAGGCTTCTTAGAAGCCATTTGCAGCCAGACCGGCAAAGGGGAAGGGCACGGCAGGGGAGTTCTCCCGCCGCCCTCTCTTGTGACTTGGAATGGGAGGGGGTCTTGACTTCTTGCAAGCGGGGACTACACAGAGCGGATCTTCTTAACGATGGATCTTCGTAACGATGGATTTACTTCACGATGAGTCTGTTTGAACGCCACGGGTCTTCTTGTGGGCGGCCGCCAGCCGAGCAGGACTTTGAAGGGGGCGGCAGGGAGCTATCCTGCCACCCAATTACTCGGAGAAATACAGTGCGGTTGTTGGGAGGGTTAAGTAAAGCCCCCCTAGTCTTTTTGGAGCCCCCCACCCCAGTGCCGGACCGCAGCTCTGCGGTTCCGTGCACACCCCTAATTTTAAGTCCTTTAATTTTTACTGATGATCTCGTTGCATTTGCCAAAGGGTCGATTGAAAGGGCAAATAGAAGTGGGGATAATGGGGAGCCTTGTCTAGTCCGCCTCTGAATCTTGAAGTCTGAGTATAGACCATTAGCCAATACCTTGGCTGTAGGGGTATTATATAAAGAATTTATTATTTTTAATTTTGGTCCAAATTCAAATTTGTCAAGTAGGTGTTGTAGATAATTAGGTTCTAGCTTGTCAAAAGCTTTTCCAACATCCAAAGCCAATATAGTGAAAGTAATTTTGTTCCTTTTAGCATAGTGTATATATTAAGGGTTCTTGTGTTATCCGCTAAAATTTCTTTTAGGAATAAATCTAGATTAAATAAATCTAGATTGGTCAGGATGTACAGTCATCCCTCGCCTATTGAAGGTTAGTCAATCATCATCATCATCATCATCATCATCATCATTATTATTATTATTTGCATTTATATCCCGCTCTTCCTCCAGTTACCCAGAGCGGTGTACTACATACTTCAGTTTCTCTTCACAACACCCCTGTGAAGTAGGTTAGGCTGAGAGAGAAGTGACTGGCCCAGATTCACCCAGCTAGTATCATGGCTGAATGGGGATTTGAACTCGGGTCTCCCCTGTCTCAGTCCAGCACTCTAACCACTACATATTGGAAAATTGTCACCACCCTCACCAACCACGACCTGAGTATTAGCAGTTTGGCATCATTTTTCGAATTTTGGGTGGTTTAGGGCACAATTTCCAGTGTCACGGGATCTTTTCCGAGGGCCAGGGTTTTTTTTTTCTTAACTTTTTGGTGTACTTTCCCCTCTTACAATTCCGCTAACCCCCATTTGCCTACCGCAAATTGGTCAACTGCAAGGGTTTCCAGGATTGGAACCTTCGTGGTTGGTGAGGGACTACTGTATATAATGACCAATAAAGTTATTCAGTCTTTTAGCTAATATTGTTGTGAAGAGTTTAATGTCTTGATTTAACAATTATATTGTCTATAAGCTCTGGGATTTGTTAGATCCTTATCTGGCTTGAGGATTACCACTATATGGGCTTCTTTCCAGGTCTGTGGGATTTTGCCATTATTTTAGGCAATATTAAATAGTATAGTAAGAGGTTTGGTGAGTTTGTTTTTAAATGCTTTGTAAAATTCCATTGGGAAACCATCTGGTCCAGGACATTTGCCCAGTTTAGTGGATGTTATAGCTTGAGCAATTTCTGTTTCTGAGATAGGATCCTCCATTAATTTAACATGCGAAGATGTTATTCTACTGTGAAGATACATATTTACAAATCTGAGAATATTGTCTGGTTGCAGAGATTATGAAGTATATGGATTTTCATAACATTTAGTTAATTCCTCCAAGATGTCTGTAGTTTTTGTTGAATTCCTATGGTCTTTGGATTCCTATGGTAGTTGTCTGATTGTTTTAGATTGAATTTTATTATTTATTATTCTAGCTAAGTATTTACTTGCTCTCGCACCTTTTTCATAATAGTTTTGTTTTAAAAATAATAACAGTTTCTGAATTACATGAAAGTCTAATAAGTACAGTTTTGATCTAGCTTTTTGGAGTTGACTGTATATATATTTTTAATTTCAGGTTCTCTTGTGTTCAGATTCTATATCTTTAATAATTTGAATTGTTTTCTCTTTGATTTTGTTTTCAAATTGTTTTACAATATATTTGTTTAATAAAAATATGTCTAATTTCCATAAGTTTCTTTTTCTTTTGCTCTTCCTCAGATTGTAGCCACCATGGGATCCAATTATGATCTGACCAAATTTTATCTCCAATAAAAGCTTTTTGTAAATATAGCCGCTGAGATATCAATATAATCAGTTCTGGAGTATGTTTGATGTCTGTTTGAATAAAACGTATATTTTCTTTCCAGTGGATGTAGTTCTCTCCATGTATCCAATATACTGAATTTTTCAGTCAATTGCTTGTTGGAGGTGTCCAGAACTGGGTTTATTAACATGTTAAAGTTTCTTCCTATAATCCCATTTTTAATTTTGGGGTGTTTTTTTCTAATTTTTTAAGAAGTGGTTGAAGGAAGGAATGTTGTTTGGTATTAGGGGCATAAATTGAACCCAGTATCACAGGTTTATCAAACAATGTGCCCTCTATAAAGATGTAACATCCTGCTGGGTCAGTGTGTTTTTTAAAAGATCTAAAAGGACAGTCCTTTGAGAGTAATATGGCTGCCTCTCCTGATTTAGATGTTCCTGATGCAATATATTGTTGTGGGAAAATTGAAATAACTGAATAGTTTTAAAGTTGTTTTCTTTGTGTGTGTTTCTTGCAGGAATACAACATTGGCTTATTGTTTGTGTAGCATTTTAAATACGTTTGACACATGACCCCAAGCCATTACAATTAACAGAACGGTTTTTTAAAGCATCCACCATTGAGCATCATCAAAAACATATTCTTTATGCCATTCAGAGTTAGGCTTGTGTAATTTCTTATTGAAAGTTGAGCAAGCTGATAATTATTTTTTTTAATAGTCCCTCCCAACCCCATTCCCAGAATAGTCATACAGACATATCAACAATGTAACTAAAATTAAACATGAAGAAGATTAGTGGTGAGATCTCATCTCACCTTTCTTTCTAAGGAAAACCAAGAATATCTTTTCATCCCAGGTTTTCTACAATGGTTAATTTTCCCTTTGTCTACCTTGGTGGCTGCATTTTTATGGTAAACCAAATTTCTAGAGTGCTGCAACAGATTATCATCCATTTTATCATATAGCAATAGCACTTACATTTATATACCGCTTTATAGCCAAAGCTCTCTAAGCGGTTTACAATGATTTAGCATATTGCCCCCAACATTCTGGGTACTCATTTTACCGACCTCGGAAGGATGGAAGGCTGAGTCAACCTTGAGCCCCTGGTCAGGATCGAACTTGTAACCTTCTGGTTACAGGGCAGCAGTTTTACCACTGCGCCACCAGGGGCTCTATATAACATGTAAACAACGCATAGTACTGAGAAGTATCTATTATGATATGCATAAAGCAGGAGTATAGGAAGGATTAAGTGATATCTATCTATCTATCTATCTATCTATATATCTCACAGCTTTCAGCTATATCCTTCTTTCATTCCTTGATTTTAAATAATTATCCAACAGACCATAACTGTGAAGTTCTTAAAAGAGCATTTTTGATAACTTAGTTCAGTAATTTCCCCCCTATTTTATAATTGTAAAGTTGTAAGTATGTTTGGGTAAAGAGAAGAAGGATATATCTAATTTATATATTATCCAGATGATCAGGTACATGTTACCCTTTCATATTTTTCAATATAGTAGTTGTATTGAGGCCACTGCTAGCAGGGGGATATGGGGATGAGAGAGATATATGACTTGTGGATTATCCTAAGTAAAAAGAGAGAGGTAGGAAAGGAAAAGGGATGGGAGAGAAAAGAAGAATGAGTGAGTGAGTGAGTGGATTGGGTGAGATAGATAGATAGATAGATAGATAGATAGATAGATAGATAGATAGATAGGGTAAAAAAATTCCTTTCAGGGGTGACAATATTAACAGGGGACAGGAGGAGACCAGCATTTTAATATAAAATTGGCCCAAATGGAGTTTGCCAGTATATAATTACTCTTTAGCCCTACAACAATGTATTGTTGTGAACTTTAAGGAAGTTCCTCTGACCCAATTGCTTGCAATTACTTATTTTTCATATCATAATCCCCCTCTCCGCCCAGTCCACATGTATTTGTTTCATTTTTTCTGGTACTGTTTTGATCGGGGCGAAGCCACCATTGAACAGACAAAGAACCCAGCCTGCTGCCAAACAGAGGCCACGCCTGGTGCCCCAGCCACACACCCTGTGTCTGACTTCAGATGCAGGGGGCGTGGCTTCACTCCCAAATGGGCTGTGCAGCCCCGTTTCAGAGCAAATACCAGCCAGTGTTGCATTCGCAGTTTGGCCGAGAGCTGCTCTCCCTGCCTTTAAAGACAGGGAGAGCATTCCTGGCTGTGCTGTGAATGCAGCACTGGCCGCAATATACTCCCAAACTGGGCCAAGCAGCCCCCACGCAGGGGCATGAAGGGGGGCCACCAGCAGGAGGAACACAGGCCGCCAGTTGGCTTCCTCCACCAGTGATACTGATGGAGACTGCAGGTTCCAAGTTTGCATCAAATTGGAGTTCAGTTTGAATAAAGTGAAAGTACTTAACATCAATTATTGCTTTTTCCATTTTAGGATCTTTTGGGGCATTTTTAAAAATTTTATCCTTCTATTTCATCTGGAGGCCCAAAGAAGAAAGAAGATCTATACCAGCTTCTAAATCTTTGAATGTCAGCATTGTTCTCTTATAACGAATTTGCAGTGAAAAAAGGAAGCCCCTTCTATCTATAAGGGATATTTGCTGCTAATAATGCTTCTGTTACAGAGCACATTGGCCTTCTTTGTTTCAAGATCTATGGAGATAGGTCTGGAAAAACTTGCATGGGTTTATTCAAATATTTAAAGGATCCACCTCTTCTTGCAATGTTTTTTTTTTTTTTTTGTACACATATCCAGAAATTTTACAGCTATGTCCCTTGATAGTTGTGCTGCATTAATGGGTGGGGAACCTATAAACCTAAACCCCGTTTATTATAGTTGGGTATATTCCAGCTTCCAATTGCAACTCTTTATTTAGCCACATAGAGATAAAAGATATAATACCCCGCCTTCTAATTTCTCTTCAAAACCTCTAAATTGGATCAAGTCCCTTTTTAAATTGGTTTTCAATGCGAGCAAGATAGTCTACTTCATATTTCAGTATTATTTGTATATCAGTTTGTAAGATTGTACTTACCTCCATAGTTTTTTCTGCTGTCTGGGTGATATCTGAAGTTTTTTGCTCAAGTTTTCCTATTCTTTGCTGTGGAGGTTGCAATAATGATTGCATTTGTGTTAAAATGTCTGCTTTGACTTTCTGCAATTCATTTAGCAGGAGCAGAATGTCATTTGTTTGTTGATTCTGAATCAATACAAGGCTTAAAACTTCCTTGATGGCTATTTCTTTGCTGTGTTGATAAGGCCTTTCTTTGTTGTGTCTTTATGTGGACTTGATGAGGGCTCCAACTGAGATTGCAGAGTGGAGAGGAAATCTTTAAGGTCTTTTTTCCTCTTGTTGTGATCCTTAGGTGTTGCAGTACTTGATTTTTTCATTTTTGCTATGGTAATGGGTAAATTAAAGTCTTTAAAAGCTTCTATTAAGTCCTGGGATGAGGAGCTCAAGTATTAGGTGTCCGCCATGAGTATGATGTCACTTCTGCCATGGGTAGGACATCACTTCCTCCTACTCAACGTTTTCTGTACCTGCCATACAAATCTATCTGCCACAAAAGGCATTTTTAAAGTCTGCCATCCTTTCACAAACGTTACACCCCTACTCTTAAGAAGCAGAACATTAATAGGAGATTGCAAGAACATTTGGATGGTAATCATCCCTGTTGTCTTGTAATGCATTTATTAGTTAAAACACATAAAATGGATGGAATTCAGTGTGAGAATGTAAAAGCAGCATCAAATAAGGTTAGACCTATTATTTCAGGTTGTGATGGCCTGGCAGATCATTTAAGTTGGTTACTAAATAAAATATTAGCACCACTGTTGGATTTTGTCCCAGCGCATTTACAAAACACCAAACAGGTGTTGGAGGAATTACAAAGTATTGATAACATGGAGGTGTATACGGAAAGTTTTGATGTGGAGGTGCTATGTACTAATATTGATAATGAAGGAGTTATGGAGAGTGTAAAGGAACTGTTACGTGGCAATAAGCAGGGGATAAACCAGGTCTGTTCAATTTCAGCCCTCCTACAGATGTTGGCCTACAACTCCCATGGGAAACCGACATGCCTTTACTTGCTATTTCCTATATGAATTCTATTGAGAGGAGCTACGAGATACATTGGTCACCAAAATAGTTAATATCTTCTCTGTGAAAGGTTTGCTCTCTCCTCCCCCGTGTTATCTGTTTGCTGTATATCAGCTTCTGTATTCAATGGGAGAGGAGAGCTGGTCTTGTGGTAGCAAGTATCACTTGTCCCCATAGCTAAGCAGGGTCTGCCCTGGTTGCATCTGAATGGGAGACTTGATGTGTAAGCACTGCAAGATATTCCCCTCAGGGGATGAAGCCGCTCTGGGAAGAGCACAAGGTTTCAAGTTCCCTCCCTGGCTTCTCCAAAATAGGGCTGAGAGAAATTCCTGCCTGCAACCTTGGAGAAGCCGCTGCCAGTCTGTGAAGACAATCCCGAGCTAGATAGACCAATGGTCTGACTCAGTATATGGCAGCTACCTATGTTCCTAAGTGCCTTCAACTGGTAAGCTAAATGGAGCACTGAGGATGGTATATTACACCGAAACGTTTGCTCACTTTTGTTTTAGCTTACATGTTTTGTGGGGAAATCTGTAAGTTATTTTAATATCTTTTATGCATTAAAGAGGTCATTTGAAGTTTGTCTTTGGAGCAGTGCAATGCGTATTTCATCGCTGATATATCATCTTAAAAAAGAAAAGCATTAAAGTGGGATCCATAAAAATGTGTGAAGGAGAACATGGTCCAAAAAGAATAAGTAACCTGTGCCCCGTTCTTTCCTTCATCCCGGCTCTCCTACCTTCATCTACACACATTTTCCTCTTATCCTCCTCTTTCCTGACAGCTTTGTAAAACCATTATGCAAAAGGATCTAGAGGACAGCCATACATCAAACAACTGCTAGGGAAAAGGACCTAGAAGGGCCATGCTGGCTGAGGTCTTAGCGAACACAATTCCTGCACAGTACACAATTCCAGCATTAGTGCCTGCATGCTGTCCTCTGTTGCCAGAAATATTCCCCAATGGCGTAAGAAAAGCATGCATGTACAAGGGCAGGATCTGAGGCAGTGGGTGGTCATTTCAACCTTCGCTATGTTTTAATAAATGCAAAGGATCCCAACCACTGGGAGAGACAAGCTGCCCAGTTATAAGTAGACATTAGGTGGTTTGAAGAAAAAGAAATGGGAGGTATGTTTTGTTTGTTATACTGTAAGTTCTCTTACATTTCTGTTTAATGTTGCAAAATATACCAATAAATCAATATTGATGCAATACAAATGCAAGAGCAATCCATGTATTGATCTTTCAGTCAAAAAGCAGATGATTAAAGTTTTTCTTTAGTTGAATGATCAGTTGACATCTGTATATAATGATTATGCTGATTTCTCCCATTGTTAATTAAGATTGTGACTGGTATATATTGTATCAAGTTGTTCTGGTAAGAACTAATCTGCCTACTTTCTTTTAACTATAATCTTAATTGATAATTACGATCCTCACAAGTTAGCCCACTTCAGCGTTAAATGTTCACACATCCGCCATCCTGAATTTGGGTGGAAACATCATCACAAACTATGCCATTGAGCCATCCCTATGTGTACCTACATCTGTAGCAAATTTGGTTCAAATCAGTTAGGCGGTCCACAAGTAAGCCTACTGGCACCTCAAACGTACACACGTCTGCCATCTTGAATCGGAATGGATAAACATCATTACAAACTACACCACGGAGGTGTCCTAATGTGTCACTCACTACAACTGTACCAAATGTGTTTCAAATTAGTTAAACGGTCCCAAAGTTAGGCGGCTTGTACCGCAAATGTTTAAACATCCATCATCTTGAATTGGGGATGAATCAGTTTCATCTACTGACACTTAACTTTTAAGCAATTTTAAAATGTTTGCATTGTTTTAATCTTTGTATTTTTTTAAAAAATGCTCTTTGAATTTTAATTTTTGTTGGGATCTATGTTTGGTCAGTATAAAATATGTCAAATAAATATTTTTATATTTCTCAATTATTAAATGGTATATTTCCCCCCATTCCCCCTGAAGGATAATCATAATCAAAATAAGTTTGATTACTACAAATACACTTGCAATACAAAGTTACATAGCATTTTTGGAAGCCTGCCTCCTTGTTTGCTTTTGTGCTGTGTCTTTTTTTCATTCCAGTTCTATTAATACAGCCTTCTACAGAAAATACAGCCTTCTACAGAGCCAGTGTGGTGTAGTGGCTAGAGTGCCGGACTTGGACTGGGGAGACCCGAGTTCAAATCCCCATTCAGCCATGATACTAGCTGGGTGACTCTGGGCCAGTCACTTCTCTCTCAGCCTAACCTACTTCACAGGGCTGTTGTGAGTACTGCTCTGGGCTCCTTAGAGGAAGAGCAGGATATAAAATGTGTGTGTGTATGTGTGTGTGTGTGTGTGTGTGTGTGTATATATATATATATATATGTATGTGTGCGGTCAAAAGCCAATTTACATTTGCCAGCAACCATACAAAGAGGTTGGCTCCTTATCTTTCCATCTCATAACTAGAGTCCTTCTATTCACCAAAGCACATATCTTTCACATATTGGAACAGGCAAGTATTTCAACATTTAATGCTCTAGATCCAAGTGTTCACTGGTTGTTACTTACACAGTATCTGCTGCGTATAACAGCAATCATATTAACATATTGCAAATTTTATTCCTTTTCAGGGCAAAGAAGTTTCTCCTGCTCTACACAGGACCACACTTTTCCATGATGAAAGTTGAGAAGTCTTTAATTTGCAGTTCCTCTTCCCTGTGTGGCTGAAGAATGACGTGCCAGTCAGATTGAACCAAAATGTTACAGTGCTTTGATTTTTTTATTTTTTATTTATTGTTAAATTTATATACCGCCTTTCATTAAAACAATCCCAAGGCGGTTTACAGCAAAATTAAAAAAGATTGTAAAAAAGACACAATTAAAATATTAAGCTAAAATATAAAACAAATCTGATTAAAAATTTAAAACAAAAGCATAAAAGCAATACAGAGTACAAAGAGCAGCAGCAGAGACAATCAAATAAAAGCCTGGGCAAAAAGCCAAGATTTTACACTCTTTCTAAAAGCTGTGATGGAGACCGAGGAGCAAATTGCCACCGGGAGAGCATTCCAGAGTCTGGGGGCAGCAACAGAGAAGGCCCTGTCCCACGTGCACAACAACCAAGCCTCCCTCATTGTCGGCACCCGGAGCAGAGCCCCTTCAGATGACCTCGTCAAGTGGGCAGCAACCCTTGGGAGCAGGCGGTCCCTCAAATACCCCGGGCCCAAACCGTTAAGGGCTTTAAAGGTCAAAACCAGCACCTTGAATTGGACCTGGAAACGAACTGGTAGCCAGTGCAGCTCTTTCAAAATGGGTGTGATGTGATCTCAACAGGCAGCTCCAGATAAAAACCTAGCTGCCACATTTTGCACTAGCTGCAGTTTTCAGATATTCTTCAAGGGCAGCCCCACGTAGAGCGCGTTACAGTAATCCAGCTATGACGTGACTAAGGCATGGGTAACTGTGGCCAGATCTGCCTTCTCGAGAAAGGGACACCGTTGGCACACTAGCCAAAGCCATGCAAAGGCACCCCCAGCCACCGCCACCGCCTCCACCTGAGCTTCCAAAAGCAGAGCCGGCTCCAGTAATACCCCCAAGTATTGATGGATAATGTTTAATATTTTATGAGTTGAGGAATTAGATATTGACAGAATCTGCGGTAACTTGTACGGCAGGTCTAAAATTAATCAGCCTAGGAGAAAATAAAATATATTACAAAGAAAAAGGAGCTTCAGCACTTACCTTTCCAAGAGCACCTTTGTTCAGCAGCTAGCACAGAGCTTATAAACTTATCATTCTTGGCTCACAACATTCACTACCTCTGGTGAAAGAGAAAGAGAAGAAAGATGAAGTTGTATTAGAAATGTATAGAACAGGGGTACTGAAGCCTAAATAGGTGCACCTTTTCACACAAAGATTAAATAGGGTTGCATTTATAACTGCTGTTATTCAAGGGTCCTCTGTGTGCAGCCACACTTATGGATATTGTATCTACATCAACCAGAAACCTTTGAGTCTGGAATGCTTAAGATTTTGAAGGAATTGTGACCCCTTCCCCACCTGTAAGCATGGCCTAGACCTCAGGCCTTAACAATCCAGGCCCCAGAGTTCAATTGTCCAACTCCCGTGCAGTGAGCAGAGACAAGCAAGCTGAGCCACTGTCATGTTTCTTCCCCCTCCACCACCAACCGAAGTGATGGCATTTCTCCCCACTTGCTGCAGCTTGCTTGCTTCCTTCCTCCGACTCCCCCCGCCACTGGCATTTCTGTCCCCACACCCCCAAGCATGTAGAAGCCGTGGCTGGCTTTCTTCCTCCTGCCACAATGCTCCTCCCCCTGCATCCCTGTTGCAGGTTCTTCAGCCTGTGAAGCATTGAGCGAAAGGAGGAGAGAAAAAAGGGAGGAGAGACATGACAAACGTTGGCGCAAGGTGCCCTCTCCCAGCATGAGTGAATGAAAAGCGAGGGAGGGACAGAAGGAAGGAAGAGAGTGTGAGAAAGAGAGAGAAGGAGGAAGGCAGCACAAGGCAAGCATGAGGCAACAGAAGATGGCACAAGGGGAGTAGCCACAGAGGGGGGGGAGGAGGAGGAGGAGGCCTATACAACTTTGTTTTTATTTATTTTTGTGCTGCCGCCTGCATTTGAACTGGCCCGCCTGCATTTGAACTGGCCCACCTCGCAGTTGAGTTTGACATCCCTGGGCTACAGTATACTTTTAGCAAATGTTTGCTCAGAAGACCAAGTAGCTGCTTTACGTGTGTCCTGTATGGAAACCCTTGCTTCCCAAGCAACAGATGTAACTAGCTGAAGGCTAGCCTGAATTTGCCTTCACTCCTTCAAATATTAGCATACCAGCCAATTTGTAACATATGTGCATTGTAGCCATTAAACATTTTGAACAGGGCTTGTGAAGTTACAGCCTTACTTAAATTTTCTCTCTGCACCATAATAAACTGCTGTGGAGTCTAACACACGTGTTCATTACAAAATACTAATGCTCTCTAACGTGTGTTTTGTAGCTATTAACTATTTTGAAACAGTTTTGTGAAATTGCAATCTTAAATTTTTCACCCTGCACCACAATAAACTACACTAGTTTGTTCTTTGTAAAACGTGAATGCTCTCCATATATCTAGAGAATGAAGAGCGCATTCAGCATCTTTTTTAAAGCCTACTTTCCAGCAGACTTATGAGATCACCTGGCATTCCATGAGTCTGTCTGTCCGTGTCCCACCCCCATCAACTTCTCAATTCCTGAGACCAACATGAACCAAATCATGTACAATTATAGGGACACTTCAATGGCGTAGTTTGTGATGATGTCATCCACCACAATTCAAGATGGTGGACATGTAAACTTGTGAGACACAAGTGGGATAACTTGTGTACTGCCTAACCGATTTAAACCAAATTTGCTACAGGTGTAGGGACACAAAGGGAAATCTCAAGGGCATAGTTTGTAATGATATCATCCACCCTGATTCAAGAGGACAGATGAGTGAACTTTTGAGGTGAAAGTGGGCTAACTTGTGAACTGCCTAATCTATTTCGACCAAATTTAGTCCAGTAGCAAAAGGAAAGTAGGCAGATTAGTTCGTAGTAGCACAACTTTAAAACACACTGGAATAGAAGTGGTTTGGTTCATACATACATAATATTTATTCGGTCCTTGACCAGCAGTATTACAAATACAGACATACAAACATAAATTAAACATTAGCACGTATTTTACAAAGAATATAACAGTATTTAGCCACAGTTCTTATTTTATCTTCATCACATAGAGAAAATAAAAACCTCAATAAAACATCATCTGCTCTTCCATTAACATTTATCAGAAGGAGAGAAAGTAGCTTTCCTCTGGCTTCATCATAGAAGCTACAGTGTAAAAAGTAACTACCTGGAGATAGAGGGCCAAATTAAATCCACTCAACTGGTCACCCAAGAACAATCTTTTAGATATCTGGGAAATTTCATATTGCAACTCAATATCCATTAGGTGTTGAATAATTTGGATACGAGCTCTGTCGTAACCAAGCTCCTGTATGGCCTCTAAGGAGTATCCACAGCGGGCCAACTTATCAATGGCCTCAGTGTGCCATCTAAATTTAAAGGAGTCCTGTTTTATAAAAGCAACCAAACCCTCCTGCAAAAAATAAATTTTTAACCAAGAAAGAATAATGACTCTCCATAAGCATGTCCGAAGCCTAATCATTCCGACCTCTCTTCTCAGAGCCACCATGGGGGCACACCTGGGAACAGCCAGTACAGCTCTTAAAAATTTTGACTGCAGTGCCTCCAACGGATAAAGATTTTTAACTATGCCCAACTGAGCTCCATAAAAAAGCTGAGGCAAAACCTTTGCCGAGAATAGTTTGACCACGGCCGGAACATAGGATGCACCCTTAGTAAGAGAGTATTGATTTAACTACTGGTTTGGCCTTTAAAATTGACGAATTGAGGTGAGGCTTACAAGAACAGGAAGAATGAAACAGAACTCCTTAATACTAAAGGACTTAACCTGCTCTGTCCTATGTGAGCTTATTGACCACTGATGCCCTCTGGGCCGGTTAGCAAAGAACATGACTTTTGTCTTTTGATAATTGATCTCCAAGTTCTCCTGTGTACAGTATTTCTCTAACAGAAGGAGAGCTTGCTTTAGGCCAATTGGTGTTAGTGAAAGAATCGCCATATCATCCGCATATAATAGAACGGAGATATGCCTATTTGCGATCTTGGGAGGATGCGTGGAAGGGGAGGAAATAAAAGAAACTATAGAATTGATATACAGGTTAAATAGTGTAGGGGCCAGTATACACCCTTGGCGGACCCCTCTATCTGAGGGGATTGCAGCAGTCAAAGCCCCTTGGAGGTTGTAACGTACTTTTAGAGTGGAACCAGAATATAAAGTAAAAATTAACAAGAGCAGTCTTTTCTCGATGCCCAAATCCCAGAGTCTTTTCCAGAGTCTTTCTCGAGGGATAAGGTCGAACGCTGATTTTAAATCAACAAAGGCTGCAAAAAGTCCTCTATGTGGCTTTGTTGAATACTTAGCCGACAGAAATTGAAGAACCAGGGCGTGATCCAAAGTGGATCTCTGGTTTGGTTCAAGTGAAAAGCAGAAACAACCTTTGGCTTCAACTCCATAGAAAGATGCAATATTTTATGCCTACAAAAATTCAAAAAGGCTGGATCTGTCCTTAATGCTGACTTCTTGCAGTGTTATTGGTACCAAGGAGACAACTCTGTAATTGTACATCAGAAATAGCTAGGAGTTGGAAAGGTTTGCCTATTAGTTTTGATAATATTAAGGATATCCATATTAGTACAAATACTAATATTCATAGTAGTAATGGTGGTAACAAACTCCATATGGGAGCTATTGGCAGTGTAGTAAGATATAGTTTAAACAGATCTCTCACATTTTTTTCTTTTATATAACAGAACGAGGTCTGATCCTCCACTCTCTCAACATGCATTGTGAGGCTTCCCTAATGGACTTTTATTGGACTAATACTGAAATCTGACATTTTCAAATTCAATAAGTGTTTCAAAATTGAATGTAATTAACATTCTGATGCTGAAATGTTCTGCAGTTTTTCCTAGCCAGAAATCTTTTCCATTTATGTTCATGTGAGTTTCTTGTAGGTTTCCCCTGCTAGAATTCCTTAGAATTGTCATCACACAGAGCTCTGTCCCTTTGTTCTTGTGACTTAGTGACAAATTCTCCATGCTGCTTGATAATCAGAGGTTATGTTGTAAGATCTTCCCCTCTAGGGATGTTCATGAACGGCTCGGGGCAGCTGGAGGCAGGGCAGAGTGGTTCCCTCTCCAAAATGCCATGCGTGGCTACAGCGCACCTTCCTGCAGCCTCCGAACAGCATCGGCGATCACATGACTGGCGCACGTGCGTCGGCCATTTGTGTAGTCAGCATGGTGTTGCTGAGATGTTGAATAGAGTACTGAATAAAGAAACATACAGAAGAAAGCAGCCTTTAAGATACCCAACAGCTGTTAAGATGTATAGAACTTGTATGGTGCTATTGTAATTGGTATGCCCAGAGTAACTTGGTAGTGCCAGTGTTGAATACTTTATGAAGCCTCTCCAATATTTTGACTGAAAGTTCTAAATACAGTAGGTATCAAAGAAAATGTGCATCTCCTGTTGGTAACATAATGACAGTCAGCTTCTCGGTGCTGCTTCACCAAAGAACAGCCTACTACGCAACATGAAAGTGACAAATGATTGCAGTTTTCAGTTAAGACACTGGCTCAAATGAGCTGTCAGCAACGTTAAGATGATTCTCCAACTCTGCATAGTTTCTCGCTGGTTTTGTGGCAGCATCACCTATGAACAAAAGATTTGATGACAGCAAATTGTGAGCTAAAATGCCCTAAAGACACTCTCCATTTTCATGTATACTTTTGAAAGCTTTCTCATCTCTCTACTGAGGGTAGATCCCAGGAAAGCATACAGTAACCCCCATTTCATTATAGTGCTTTACATCAAGGCTTGACAAATCCCAGGTAGCCATGGTGCCTGGATACTTAATCATGGTGCCTAGACTAGGATATTCAGAGGTAGAGTTCCTTAATAAAATATTTATTTGTTCTAGGCATTTTTTTGTTCTAAGTATGTTATTTGTAAAGGGGTTAAAGAGAGTCCCATGTACCCCCCTCCCACACAACGCCCATCATTAAGTCTCGTCATTTTGTCAAGGGTCCATTTTCTGGCTCCGAAACCCAGAGAAAATTTGTCAAGGTCTGCCTTACAGATCATCTTTGTCATAGTTATTGATGTGGTGGTAGACTACATATTAGTTAACCAAAGTTAATTAGAAGGTTAACTTTGAATATTCTGATAACTATTCCCCCCATAATGAATCTTGGGACTTCAGAAATAGTTTAATAATACATGGCATTGAACAATGACATTGTTGAACCACCACTCTGTGACACTTTGATCAGTTTGACCTTTAAAGGATTTGCTCTTTAGAATGAACTGGAAGAAATGTGTGACACTGGCATGAAAGAGCATTACTTTCCTCCCTGACAAATCATGATGAGATGACTCCATGTGATCTACCACTTTGTATTTGTGAGTTGACCACTATCAGTATTATTTGTTTGATCTTTAACCCCCCTTTTGATCCAGGATGACATTTGGAGCAACTTATATAATTATATTAGAACTGCTTCTACCTTCTCCACCATACAGCACTGTTCTGGAGTAGCACATTCTCTCTCCAAAACTCTAGTTCTGATTAGATTGTTATGGTTGTTGTTATTACCTTCTCATCCCACTGGATTCTTGTAATTGGGTGGTCCAATGTCTAGCTGAGCACTCTTTATTGCCTTCCCTCACAAGACCACAGAATTTTTCACTGTCCAAGGGAAGAGAACATTAACAGACTACATTAATTTGATATTTGCCTTTGCTTATTGGTATCTAATGCACTGATCTTTCTTCGAAAGATCCATAGGCCTTGGATTCAATAAAACTGCTGCCTGTGTCATGTGTATTTCCTACTTCATCTATTTCACTTTTTAGTGAAAAAAGAAAGAGAAGTATAACAATAATAATATGCCACTCTTTTAAGAAAAATGAAAATGAAAACAAGCCAAAACACAGCCTTAGTATAGAAAGTGATAGGAAAGATTAGAAAGTACAATTTCAGTTTTTTCTTGTCCACTATTTGCAATGTTATAACAATTGTTCTTGGCACAACCTCTTCTAGCCTTCTTGACTCAAAAGGCAAACTTCCCGACCAAATTGAACTTTCTACATGTACTCATTCACAAGTTATAGATTCACATGTGTGTCCATCACATTGGGACAACAGAAGTTACAGAATCAACATGACTACCTAATCTAGTTTTGTGGCTACCTGGTTCAGAAACATGGACAAGCTTCAAGATTCTCTGTACAGCTACTTCTCCTGCCCCTTTTGTTATAGTTAGGGTTGACAACATCAGCCTTTAACATACACTTGTCTAACTCAGCCCCTCCATCTCATTTTACAAGCTCATACCAAGAATATTAATTGCCATTTTATTATCAATACTTCAGGGGAACCTAGAATGTTTTGGGAGGGGGCCTCACTAGTAAAAAGTATGCACTAATCTAAGCACAGGACACATCGAGAGAGAAGCTAGAAAAAGCCAGCTTTTTATTGAGTTATTAAGGGAACTGTATACAATGCAGTTAGATATCAGAAAGGATAGTCAAAAGGAACAGATAACTCATGATTGGCTGACTTAAAAGAGAAAATGAAAGCTCTGGGTGCACTTAGTGCTGTCATCTCATGCCAACTGCCAGAAACAACCTGCTATTTCAAGTCCTCCAATCTCTTTATTTAACACATAAACCACTGTTATAAAGTAACCGGGCATGCTGAAACCCTCTAGTGGTAAGAACAGTATAATGGTCAGGAAAAGTAGTGTGCATCACCTAGCTGTTTGGAGGCGGTTGCTGTGCTCTCAGTGCAGTATGCAGCTTCAAGAAGATGCATTCTGGCTTCTGTTAGATAAAAAGCATAGACTGGGCAAACCAGAAAACAATAAGGTTGTGTATAAAAGGCTGTGTAAACCTTGTTCATGATTGTGTATAAAAAAGCTACCTGACCAAGTCATATTGAAAATGAGTGTTTAATGTTTCCACAGGCAAAATCTAGTTGAGTTCCCTGACCCCAAACTTCTAAAAATGCTCTCTCGCAGAAACAGATGGACATTGGATCAAATCAGTTGAAACAAGTTCTATGGCAACCAGAAGTGCTTACTCACTTTTAACTGATGTCTGATATTTCAATCATAGAGGCTAAAGTAGCTGAGGAAATGCTTCCAAGTAACAGAGTTGCCAAGCCAAGCAGATAAATTTCATGCATAAACCCTGTGGAGAAATTCACAGAAATATTCACACACTGTCATGATTCACTCACTTACACTGCCTCTTATGTATTGTCACCATGTATTGAAATGTGAAGACTGGGGGAGGGGGAATGGAGACAGAAAAATGGTGGGGAGAGGTGTGTTTTTTCTGCCCCCTCCCTGCAAGGACTGATATTTTGTAGAATTTGTTTGTACAAAATAAAGTCATACTTCCCAATGACCTATAGATACCAAATTTTGCATACACAACCCTGCCACTGAAATTAGCTGAATAAACTACATTTTACACTGGAATATGCTGGGGGTAAGGTTTCTAACACTCAATCAGACAAATAATTTCAAAACAACATCAGTCCAAGTGAAAACGATCATTCTGAGATTCAAATTTAACTTTCTCAGATTCAAAGTTAATATCTTACAAATTTCAAACTGTTATTTTACTTCTCTTTTCCAAGCACATTAACAAATTCCATTATAGCAATAGCAATAGCAATAGCACTTACATTTATATACCGCTCTATAGCCGGAGCTCTCTAAGCGGTTTACAATGATTTAGCATATTGCCCCCAACATTCTGGGTACTCATTTTACCGACCTCGGAAGGATGGAAGGCTGAGTCAACCTTGAGCCCCTGGTCAGGATCGAACTTGTAACCTTCTGGTTACAGGGCGGCAGTTCTACCACTGCGCCACCAGGGGCTCAAATATTATATATATTTAATTTCTTGAACTTTCTAGAAGTGTAATCAACGCAAAATGACTAGGCAAATATCATTTGCCCGGTCAACAACAGGCCTCACCTACTAGTAGCCAAATACTTGTACACACACATACACACACAATCAGCAGCACAATATGTTCTAAGATCAAGAGGGTTCAGAAGGCAAGGTAGCCAGCAATCAAACAGCATTCCAATGCCATTAAATTCAGCTTTGTAATTAAGCCTATAAAAGTCACTAGCTCGCAAACATGCTTAGTTTGCTGGTGATACCAGCAGCAGGGCTTTTTAAATTCATTGCTTTAACATTTTGATGCTGCATCTCTAAAGAAGTATCGTCTTCAGCAGAACATGATAATGCTAACTGGCAGCCAGTTGCTACTAGTCACCATTTCCCCCTCTAGTATACATCAAAGTTATGCTGTGCCACTCATCCAAATAAAAATTGTCTTGACACCTGAATATAATTCCTGGTCACCTATGGTGACCATTTGAGTATTGAGATACAAAACTGGACTCCTGGAGGCTTCTAGAATCCTACAAACATTTTTCAGTTTAGCCAAAAAACAACAGATGAGGCTGCCACACAACTATGATTAACACCAGAGTGATATAGCTGAGGGAACCTAATCGTAACAGTTCCTTCACAAAGAAAGATGGAGGTCAATCATACCCTACATACTGGACTGTAAGATACAGATTCCATAAACTTGTGCTAGGTGTGTTGACACATTTACACATCAAAGAAAGCAGATACTGCTCTTACTATTTTTAATAGAGTACTATTTAATCAAATATTTTTAGTTCAGTAAAACCCAAGCTGCAAAATGAATTGGGGAATACTACAAGTAGCCCTACAAAGGGATAACCTGACATGCCCAACTTGCAAGGGATAATTTATATTTCCACTAACTCAAGAGGGTCACATTATTATGTTAATTGGACATACAAAAATAGTAATTGCAAAAAACAAACCACCACTACCACCACCATGTTAAACTACATGTTAGCTTTTTAAGTACAGGAGACCCTTGAATAATGTTGGGGTAACACTCCAGGAAAGTTCTGCAAACGTTGACCACGATACTAAACCTAACCTGAAAAATTGGGGTAGGTTCTGTGCGAGCTGCTCCTGGGAGTTCAAAGTTTAAATACCCAGTCTCTCACCACTTCTCAGGTGGCACATGGGGATGTATATTTCAACTTTAAACTTCTCAGAGCAACCCACGTACCAGCTGATTAGCACTCAGGCTGCTCCTGGGGGATTAAAAGTTTAAATAGCCATCTCTGCATGCCACTTTGATTTGACCCTTATTTAGTGAGTCACTTTGATTTGCAACTGCAGCTTCAACCACAGGCTATACAGTCATCCCTCGCCAACCTCAAGGGTTCAATTCCAGGAAAACCTCGTGGTTAGTGAATTCATGGTTGGAGAGCCATTGAAATCAATAGCAAACGGAGGGTTAGGGGAATTGTGGCTGCGAAAGGACTGCAAAATACAGTAAAAGATAGGGAGGAAATCCCTCCAAATCCCCAGGAGTCTGAGGAGTGGGGACCCCCAAAATGACCCCTGAAAATCTCCCCCCCCCCCAAAAAAAACCCATTTAAAAATTCTCACCAAACCGCAGACACTCAGGTCATGATTGGTGAGACCTGCCACATTTTCCCAGTTGTGGATACTCAAAACTGCAATTGGGAAACCCGGGGTTGGTGAGGGATGACAGTAATGGGGAATCATTAAACTGCCTAAAGCTTTCTTGTTTTAAGGCACAATAGGATGAAGACTGCAGGGATGGAACCCCTTTCTCGGGGCATATGTTAGACAAATAGGTGCCAGGGTTTCTGTGCACAACACTTACAATTCTGAGGTTTACCATTCTGTTACCATTGACAACAAAAGCTGCTCTATAATGAGAAATAACTCAAATGACAACAACTTTTTCATTTCAGAGTGGGGTGAAAACAGCAGGTTGGTAGACAATTCTGAGAGCACTGTCTGCCATATTGTAGACAAATAGATAAAGGAATTTTTCTAAAGGAACATGTTAAAGAACGAGATCCCCCCCCCCCTTTAGCTTATTCTTTGACAGAATGGGATGAAAATTGCATATGTTAGCCCCCTCTGAAAGCAGGTATAAAGTTTGAGGTTTCTCACCACCTTTTTGACACTGAATGATGCTTGTAACTGTAATGGGGGAAAACTAATATGCCTATAAGCTTTTCATTTCTTGACAGAATAGGTTGGAAATCTAATAATGACCTATTATAGCAAGCCACACAACTTTGGCCCTCCTGAAAATATTGGACTGCAACTCCCACCACCCTTCTTTATGGGCCGCTGTGCCTGGGGACAATGCAGGGGTTCTACATGGCCCTCACTAAAGCTACTCAAACCGCAGGACCCTCTCCTTATTATGAACATAGGAAGCTGCCTTATACCAAGACAGACCATTGGTCCACCTAGCTCAGTTTTATCTACAGAGACTGGCAACAGCTTCCCCAATGTATTTGGGCCTATCTGGATTCCACATATATTGCAGAGTCTACTATGGAGGTGTCCAGCAACTCCTCTTATGGGAGCAGATTGGATCTCTTTAAGTTTGTGACTCCTGAGGATGTGGAGAAGCTGCTTTGGGCTGTATGTCCTACCACCTGTTTTCTTGACCCCTTACTTGAAGAAACCTACACTGGATCCCTCAGAGTTAGCCTATTATAGACAGTCTCCAATCTTCCATGGTTGAGCAAGGTTATTGAGCAGGTAGAGGCCTCAGCTCCAGACAGTCTTGGAAGAAACAGATTATCTAGGCCCATTTCAAACTGGCTTTCAGGCAGGCTATGGGGTTGAAACTGCCTTGGTTGACCTGATGGATGCTCTCCAATTTGGTATTGACAGAGGGAGTGCAACTCTGTTGATCCTTTTGGATCTCTCGGTGGCTTTTCATATCAAAGACGATGGTATCCTTCATTTATAGTGTTTCCGTTCCTACCTCTCTGGTAGATTCCAGATGGTGTCACTTGGAGACTGTTGCTCTGCAAAATGGGAGTTTATGTATGGAATTCGACAAAGCTCCTTACTGTCTTCACTGGGTTTTGTTTTTTTTTAAATCTCTGGGAAGGATCACCAGGAGATTTAGTGCAGGGTGTTATCAACATGCTGATGACACCCAAATATATTTCTCTGTATCAGCTTCATCAGGAAATAGCATAACTTCCCTAAATGCCTGCCTGGAGGCAGTAATGGGCTGGATGAGGGATAATAAACTGAAGTTGTGCCCAAATAGGACAGAAGCACTAACTGTGGGGGGGGGGCAAGACTTGATAAGATCGTTTAGATCTGCCTGTTCTGGTTGGGGTTACACTCCCCCAGAAAGAACAAGTATGTAGCTTGGGAGTGCTCCTGGATCCAAAACACTCTGGTTTCTCAGGTGGAGGCAGTGGCCAGGGACACTTTTTATCAGCTTCAACTGATATGTCATCTACACCCATTTCTGGAGGTAAATGACCTTAAAACAGTGATTCATAGGCTGGTAACCTCCAGGCTTGGATACTGCAATGCACTCTATATGGGGCTGCCTTAGTCCAGAAACTGCAACTGGTGCAGAACAAGGCAGCCAGATTGGTCTCTGGAAATTGACCTAGATACTGATATGTTTCTGAGCAAAATACCAAAGTGCTGGTTATTACCTATAAAGCCCTTAACGGTTTGGGTCCAGGGTATTTAAGAGAATGTTTCCTTTGTCATGAAACTTTCCATATATTAAGATCATCTGAAGAGGTCCAGTTATGGGTGCCACCAGCTTGTTCGGTGGCTACATGGGACCAGGACTTCTCTGTGGCTGCCCCAGGGCTCTGGAATGCACTCTCTATCAAAATAAGAGCTTCTCCATCTCTGGCTTTTTTAAAAAAAAAAGACACACCTGTTTTCGCAGGCTTTTAGTTAGTTAATTAATTAATTTTAAATTGCTTGTTTTATATATCATAAAATTGTTTTATCCTGTTTATATTTGTTGTATTATAAATTATGTTCACTGAATAAAGATAGATGTATCAGGTGGTATATAAATATGATAAATAAATGAATAAATAGCCAGGGATATAGATGCATTACCATCAGCACATCTTTTACTTTGAGAACTCAACTAAATTCTCCCTATGGTCCAAAGACTTACTTGCAACACTTCCTGCATAGGAACTTCTGAAGTGACTTCACTTTAGCAAGAAAAAGTTCATTCGTGCTAAACAGCATGAATGAACAAAGCACTGTGACTTCACTTCAGGGGCCACTTCGAAGCTTCCAAAGCATCCCTGATCTGCTTTTGCCCCTGCTTTGAGGAGGCTTGCTACGCTTCAAGCTGAACCATTCAGCAGCATGAAACAATGCTTCAGGCCCGCTTTACCCTCTACTTCAACCTCCTTCAAACTATTTACCAGGATTGGTAGGGGCAAGGAGAACAGTCGCTCTCTTCACTCTCTGCCACAAGGGAGCAAGCAGGAAAATGACCGCCGTCTCAGAAAAGACTACAAATACAGGATGACCTGCACCATTTACCAGGACTCCATGAGAAAAGGAAAACACTTGTCCTTTTAAAAGTCAAGCCACAGGACATGTATAGTTCTATGTATAGTTTTTATGTTTGTATTTTATATATTTTAAATCACACTTGTTTCATTTTTTAGCTTAATATTTTTAATTGTTCATTTTTATTGTATGTTTTTAAACTTTTGTAAACCGCCTTAGGATTGTTTTTAATGAAAGGCAGTATATAAATTTAACAATAAATAAAATAAGATAAATGATTGCCTGCTCCCTTATAGAGGGGAGCGAAGAGAACAACTAGAGCCTTTTCTCCTCATCCCTGTTGGTCCTAGTAAGTAGTTGTGGGAGGGAGCAAAGTTTCAAGGGACCAAAAGGTTTGGCACAGTTTGCTTTGTTTCAAACCCACTTTGGCCTCTCCCAGACGGTGCTTTGCTTTGGGTCAAAGAGTCTAACGTAAATTGGCCCCTGAAGCTTCACACAGCTCTACAAAACAACATATATGTTGATTTGCACTTGTCTAGACACTAGAATGACAGAGAGAAAAACTTAAACCTTGATCCTAGTATCACCATTTTTGCTGCTTTAACCTTTCTCTGCATTTACTGTAGTACTGACCGTTTCTCAGCTCTGTTGAAAATGGCTATTCAGTTGAAAACCCAACATACCATTAAGTTTATTAGCAGCCAAATGTTATTCTGTCCATTGAATACTATGATTATGGCTTGAGAAAGCATATTCAGTGGAGGAAAAAAATATGCCCTCTTACAGAGTTATACAAGACCAATTAAAGGAGCTCATTTTTAACTGGTACAAGGTTTTGACCTACACTTTAATCAAGGATGGATATTCAGTCCTTGAAGAGTGAAATGAACGGGATTGTGTGCAAATCGTTCTGCCAATTAAAATTAAACTAAGTATCTCTACTATGCAGCTCTGCTCCAAAGAATGACTGCAGCTTTAGATACACTAAGGAAAAATGTAGTCTGGCATGTAATTTACTGATTAGTGCTCTGAGGAACAATGATGTGAATTTTCTGGAAAATTATGAATCCGTTTTTTTTCTTTAAAAATTCATTTGATGCCCTAAGAAGATTTTGATCTGATTTGGCATGTTTTGACATATATTTTAGGGGTAAACAAGTACCTCGTTTTAATTTTATATGCTTTATAAAATCACTGTTTCCCCCCTAATAGCTACAAGTATTCAAACTGAAAAATGAGATAAGGAAAAAACTGAATCAAACATATTTAAATTCAAAGCTTTATGTGGAAATAATTCTATTGAAACTTCTAAAAGTTTAAAGACAATACAGAATAGCATTTTATACAAACACCTCAGATCTTTCCAGCTAAAAACTCTGTATCTACTGAAAGGGAAATTAGAACTAATCACAATTTTAGTTTTGCTTTCACACAGTCAGAATAGAATAAGAATTTTAGCTTTGGCTGTGCAAGTGAAATCAAAACCAATAAGGTGAATGCATGACTTGATTTTTAGTTTAGATTATTATGTGCATTTTGGTTTTATTTTACAACCTCCTGATTTTTATTTTACAACAACAACAACAACACAGGTTGCTCACCTGTAACTGAGGATCTGGTAGAGATCCGTCAACATCCATAAGAATGTGTGTGGGGGGGGTCCCTCTGCGCCTGCTCGGAGACTATGCGATAGCCATGCTGTAGCTTGTTGAGACGTCCAAGCCCCACCCACACACATGCAGCGTTCTATTTAAGGGCGGCTGGACATCACGTTCCCTAGTTCTTAGACGACCACCAAAGTGGACAACTATCCAGTTGAACAGGTGAGTTCAACAGGTGAGTACACCAAGGGCAATGGCAAGCACACAAGTATGCACATAGTAGAGCACTACTGCAGAGGGGTGGTCCGGGAGGGTCTTATGGATGTCAACGGATCTCCACCAGATCATCAGTTACAGGTGAGCAACCTGTTTATCTGGATCAAGATCCATCAAGATCCATAAGAACGGGCAATTAGCAAGCTCGCAGAGGAGGAGGGTGCAGAAGTCCTATTGTAACACTCTTTTAAGTACGTTTCTCCCAAAGCTCGCCTCTGCAGCAGAGTGCACATCCATGGCATAGTGCTTAATGAAGGGCATCTTAGAGGACCATGTCACTGCTTTACAGATGTCCAGGAAGATGATCCCCGAGAGGTTTGCTGCCGAGGAAGCGTAGGCCTGAATGGAGTGGGCCTTGATGGCTTTCGGTGGAGTTTTCTTCTGGAGGTTGTACGTAAGTATGATAAGTTCAACTAGCCACCTTGACAGACATTGTCTGGATATACAGGAGCCCATGGAAGCACCCTTGTAGACAACAAACAGATGATGTGTTGATCTAAATTCTTTTGTGTGGTCTAAGTAAAAAAGAATGGGCCAGCGCACATCTAAGAAGTGCATTGCAAGTTCCAAGGCCCACAAAGGTTCACTGAAAAAAGTTGGGAGGACAATGTCCTGGTTCAAGTGGAACTCTGAGACTATCTTTAGCAGAAAAGAAGGGTCCAAGTGCATGAGGACCTTATTAAGATATAATCTCATATAAAGGGAGTCCATTCTCGGCTCTGTCAGTTCACTCACTCTTCTTGCTGTGGTGATTGCCACCAGGAAGGCTGATTTAAGGGAGACGAGTCTCAGGTCTGACGTGGCCATTGGCTCAAAAGGAGCCTGTGTCAATGTTGAAAGTACCAGGGATAAGCTCCAGGGTTCAGCTGGAATCCTGATTGGTGGAAAAAGAATAGTCAGGCCTTTTAAAAAGGCCTTGCGTTGCAGGTGCGAGAACAGTGTACTGCCCTTGCACCCTGGGTGTTTTGAAGAAAGGGCAGCCAAATGTACCCTCAAGGAGATATTGGCCAAGTCTTGGGATTTTAATTTTGACAGATAGAGGAGTATGTCCCGGACGGTAGCCCGATTTGGCAGGAAGCCCTGGGACCTGGCGTAGTCTTTGAACCTGAGCCACTTCTTTAGGTAATTCGGTCTGGTAGGTTTCCATTGAGTTAACAAAATATCGTCTAGGAGCTTATTCGCCCGGTGGTCAGATGAAGGGTGTCGACGTCTGGGTGGAGAACAAGACCATTGTCCTGGGAGAGGAGGTCTGACACTCGAGGTAGTGGATGGTACTGGTTCCTCACTAGTCTGCATAGCTGCGGAAACCAAGATTGTTTTGGCCATCATGGTGTCACCAGGATGCAGGAGGTCGGTTCGGACAGGAGACGGGCCACCACCCTGGCGATCAACGGCTGAGGAGGCAACATGTAAGGAGTCTCCCTTGACCAGTCCAACTGAAGAGCATCTCCTAAGGACTGACGATCGTGCCCTGCCCTGGAGTAGGCTAGCACACTTCGTGTTCATGGAGATTGCGAATAGGTCTATCGTTCGAAGCATCCAGCAGTGAAATAGGGGTGTTATGTATGCTGAGTTGAGCTCCCATTCGTGTTGACGTTCTTGAAGAAAAACACAACTCAAATCACCTGCTAGGACATTCTCCAGGCCTTTGATATGTACCGCTACTGGAGAGACTCGGTGCCGCAGGCACCAGTGCCACAGCTGAACACTGAGGGTGTATAATGTGCGAGACACTGTTCCTCCCTGGCGGCTGATGTAAGCCTGGACTGTGGTATTGCTGAGGTGGATCTGAACAGCCTTCTCTTGAACAAGCGGTAGAAACACACGAAGAGCTTGGAAGACAGCAAGTAATTCCAGAAAGTTGATATGCAGACTGCTCTGCCGCAGTGAGCAGTTCCCCTGTATTTGGTGGCCTTCGAAATGAGCTCCCCAGCCCAGAAGGGAGGCATCAGTTGGGACCCAGAGAGATGGTAATAGATTCTGGAAAGGAACTCCCTCCAGTAGATTCCTCCGGTCTGACCACCATGATTGTGATCTCAGGACTTGTGGTGGAAGAAGTAGACGTTTCCACTGGCTGTCCCTGGTCGGGCTGAACAGTGAAAGAAACCACAGTTGGAGTTTCTGCATCTTCAAACAAGCATGCCGGACGACCATAATGCACGGCGCCATCTGCCCCAGAAGTCACTGGATGGACTGCGCAGGCTGCAGAGGGTGGCTCTGAAAGAGATTAATGAGGGTTCGGATGCAAAGGTAACGGTCCTCTGGCAAGAATGCTCTTTGGGTTGTTGTGTCCAACACGGCCCCGATATAGTTGATGACTGGAACTGGATCCAAATGGGACTTTTCCCAGTTGACCTGGATGCCCAAGTCCTGTTAGCAGGTGCAATACATATTGGATCTGCGAAAGTAACTCGTTTTTGTGTTTTGATGTCAGGAGCCAGTCGTCGAGATATGGATAAATCAAGATGCCTTGTGTCTGCAGATGGGCGATCACCACCGCCATACACTTGGTGAAAACTCTTGGGGTGGTGGACAGGTCGAAGGGCAATACATTGTACTGGTACACTTGGCGGCCTATGGTAAATCGTAGGTACTTCCTGTGACCCGGCTGGATGCGGACATGGAAATAGGCATCTTTCAGATCCAGCGTTGCAAGCCACCTCTCCTTGTGGAGAAGCAGCAATATTTGCTCCAATGCCATTATTTGAAATTTCCTGACTCATACAAACTTGTTCAGGTGACACAGGTTCATTATGGGGCGCAAACCCCCATCCCGCTTTGGAATCTGAAAATAGCAGGAGTAAAACCCGTCCCACCTGGCCACCCACAGCACCGGAGTGATCATGCTCTTCTCCAACAGTTCCCTTACCTCCACCTGCAATGCATCTGAGTGGGGGTGAATCTCATTCCAGAAACTCTATGGCATATCCAGAAGAAACAATCTTCAAGACCCAGCAGTCTGATGTTATACGATGCCATGAGGGAGCATGGCTTGCCAATCTGATGGAAGGAGATGGCAGACATGGAGTGATGTTTTTGTCCATCAGTCAAGGTGACAGTGCCCCCACAGGTGGGGATAGGGAGAAGAGTGGTGCCGATGGAAGGGCATAATCCTCAAAGACGCTTCTGGGAGTCTGATGACTCAGTCATGCGGAACTGTGCAGGTTTAGTCTCGTGGGGCCAATTGCACTTTTTGAATGGGTTGTAGCGCCTTCTATATTCTCTGTGATCTTGTTGGCGATAATTAGGCCGTTGTCTCTCATAAGATGGACGGAACCTCTGCATGAAGGATGATGTGGAAGGCTGATCGGTGAATGTCTTAGCCATAAATTTTAATTTTTTTTTTCATTTGTTCCATCATACTATCAGTGGACTCACTGAAGAGGCCGGAACCGTCAAAAGGGAGTCCCTCAATTTTGTCTTTCATGTGTGCTTGAAGATGAGTAGATCTAAGCCACGCATGCCTTTGGAGAGTTATTGCGCTGTCAAAGAACTCGACTCTGACTCCGCCAAATGCTTGGCGATGCTGAGCTGTTGTCTAGTCAGCTCTGCAAAGCAATCTAAGGTCTTCTGGAATATCGTCTTGAACTCCTCCGGTGTCATGGAGCTCAAGTCTGCCTGCAAGTTCTCCCACATGCTGTGAGTATACTTAGCAGTGCAAGCAGTGTAGTTCGCTACCTTGATAGATAGGCAAGAAGTAGAATAAATCTTGTGTTCTAGAAAACCCACACACCCTCACATCTCTTAAAGGTCTTTCTTTCATCTGCCATTTTATGACAGGTTATCCAACTCTGTTCCGGGGTCTAATGCCAAAACAGTCACCACAGCCAGTCCAAAACAGTGCCGATCAGAATCTGTTAGCCAGTCCAGATCATTCACAGAAACAATTTCATCAGCCAGTCCAGGCCGCACACAATCAAAACACGTCAGCCAGTCCAGGTCAAACACGAGAAATCCAAAGAAATAACAGCAATTTTGTCTCACAAATCGAACTCACAAGGAACTTTTCGACAATGAACAGCAGATCAAGGTCCAAATGCTGAGGCAGTCGGAAAAGAACTAGGGAACGCGATGTCCAGCCGCTCTTAAATAGCGCGCTGCACGTGTGGGGGCGGGGCTTGGATGCCTCGACAAGCTATGGCATGGCTACTGCGTGGTCTCTGTGCAGGCGCAGAGCCCCACCCCCTTCTTATTGATCTCAACAGATATCAATCCAGATCCTAAGGTGTGTGCATCTGCATACACACATCTCACACACTCTTCTTAAGGATAATCATCTTCTTAAGGATAAACAACATTAACAATAATACTTAGCATTTGTATAGCACATCTGAGTGTCCAAAGAACTTTACATGCATTATCTTGTTACCCTTATGGGTATTATCATCCCATATTGAAATTGGGGAGCTGAGGCTGAAAGGAGGTAGATTGCCTAAGGTCACCAAGTGAGTTCATAACATGGTAGAAGTGAGATTCAAACCACGGAAGTCCTGATTCACTGCTCACTTTATTAGGTATTATGTTACACTAGTTTTCATGACTCTGACTGAATCTGAGAAGTGCTATAGCTCAACCAGATCAGTCCCTGGTATTTTACCAAACTATGAATTGACCCACATTGCCACCAGCATGCCAAAGGTTTCTCATACTAGATTGTGAAAGGTAGGGAGAGACTATCATCTAGCTGCAATTGAATCTGGAGAAGACAAAGGCTCTTTGTCAAGAGAACTGCTAATTCAGCGCTGATATGTCAGCAGCCTATTCTGGATAGCATTGCACTCCACTCGAAGGATCAGGTTTGCAGCCTGGAAGTCCTTCTGGACCCAGGTTTGAGTCAGGATGTCAGATGACAGCCAGGGCTTTTGCCAATCTTTTACTATTATACCACCTGCATCCAATTCTGTCTCTGTCAGACATGACCACTGTACTGATCTGCCACCCCTCCCCCTAAAGAGTTAATTGGAAGTGAACCCTGTCCTGACTGACAAGCTGGTGAACTCCAGGGCTCAGCCAATCAGCACACCAGGCAGGTGCGACATTGAGAGTTGTTGGTAGGAAGAAGGGAGTTTTTTGGGAGAGAAGGACATGTGGCCATGAAGAATGGCTGCAGTAAAATGACTCTGCAGATATTTGAAAGATAGGAGGGCAGGAAGCTTGAATTCTCGTCTGGAGTTTGGTGAGTTCTGGAAAAGGTATGGAGTCTACGCTCCACACATCTACGGCATAGCAAAGGACTCTGTATGCATTTAAATGTACTTTTGCATTTTCCTACATACCTGTTCTTTGCAACTGGGTAAACAAGATTTTTTAAGTGTGCTGCCCCAACATCATATGGGATGCTTTTGAAGTATTTGTGTAACCTGCTAAGTATTTTTGAGTGTAACTAAGAAATCTAGAAAGCCTGAGACGGAAGCAATCTGCAGTAGTGGATAAAACTGTTTTTTAAAGCCTTTTCTTTTCACAAGCCTCTCTGAGTTGGTTTTTAACTCAGGAAAAAGGTGGTTCCTCTGGTGCGAAAACATCCTCAGGCATTCAGCAGCTATCAGTTTTCTCACCATGTGTAGGCGTGCACATGGAAGATTTTTGTACTTGTTCAAGAGTCAAATTAAGAGAGTTTCTTTCTGGGTTATCTCACCCCAAGTCCAGAGAGGTTCTGTAGACCCAAGGATGGTGGTGGCAGCCTCTGAACCTAGCAATAATACAGAAGAGTTTTAGGAAAAGCCTAGTCATGCAGCTCAGCAGGGATGATTCAGCATTTCTTTCCCACGTAAGCTTGCTCTGAGACAAAGGCTTTAATCTGCTACAACCACGGATATACTTGTTACATCTCATCTGGAATACTGTAATACACTTTACATGGGGTTGCCTTTGAAGAATCTTCAGAAGCTACAACCAGTACAAAATGCAGCTGAGAGAGTCCTAACTGGTACAAGATTCCAGCAGCATATAACATCTGTACTAGCAAGGGTGTATTGGTGGTCAGTTGCTTCCAGGCATGATTTGAAGTGCTAGTTGTGGTCTTTAGAGCTCTAAATGGTTTGGCCCTAAGGTACCTGAAAGACTGCCTTCCCCAAAGAAAATCTGCCTGCCCTATAAAAATCTACAGAGAAGCCCTTCTATGTGTTCAGCTCCCTTGGAGGGCCATCTTGAAGTAAATCAGAAGATATTGTTTTCTGTGGTTGCCTCCCCTACAAGATGAGAGTAGCTCTTTCACTGCCTGTTTATAGATAACAACGAAAACCTTTTGCTTCAGGCTGACCTTTGGATGAGATTTTCGTCTGAACCATCTTCCCATTTCTTTTTAAGCTCTGTTATAATTGCTTCTGACACAGTTAACTTTTAGATGTGCTGTTTTGTTTTGTTTGTTATCATGTGTGAGTTTTAAAATAGACTGTAAGCCACCCTCAGTCAATTGTGAGAAGGGTGGGGTAAGAATTTTATAAACAAACTAAACATATACAGTTGGACCTCATTATCCGCGGGGGTTCTGTTCCCGCAGATTACCACGGATAACAAAACTGCAGATAATGATGCATTAAGTCTATGGGAATATGGGGGTTAAATTTCCAGACTCAAATATCTCCCTCAAAATTGCCCCCCAAACATAAAAACGGGGCAAATAAAGTACACCATGGTGCTCCTTGCGTCTTCTGGTGTCAAGAAATGCACCCCAAAATTCCCCAAATGTCACATTTTCCTCCATTTTTTAAATTTTAAACGAGCCACAAAATGGCTCCCATGGACAAAATGGCCAGAGTTGCACCTAGGCAATTTTGAAGTGTGGACCTAAAGGCCTTTTGAGGCTCACCATCCCCTTTGGAGCCCCACCACTGCCACAAAATAAGCTGCAATGCACTATTTCTTACACCAGAACATGTTTAGGGAAAGCTGGAAACTTTGTTTTTTTAGAAAAAATTCTGAAGATGATATTTCCCACTGACCTGCACAGAAATACCATATTTTGCATTGAGAGTCCTGGCACTTAAATCTTGACTGATAAAACACCTTCTTGCTCATTCATCACAAACCCAAAGGAGTGAGCCAGAGTGCATCTGGGGGGGGGGGAACCCACCACTGCACAATCCCCCAATGGATTCTTGACTAGGGGTGTGCACAAAACTGGGTTGCCTGGTTCAGTTCGAGTCTGGACTAGACTTGAACTGAACCAGGCATGTTTGGTTTTGCCATCCTCCGAACACACACACACCCTGACGGTTCAGATGGGGGAGGGGGTGTGGTTCCACAGGTTGGTTTTTTTTTTATTACTCTCCTCCTCTGAGGGGCCAGCCTCCATTTTATGCCAACCCCCCCACCCCAGTTCAGGCGGTCCTTGGCCCATTCCAGGCCTCACCCCCGTGGCAGTGGCTATTTTTGAGGCCGCCACACATGCCCATGTGTGTCTGGGTCATGACCCAGGCCAGGGGAGTTCAGTCCGAGAATGAACCGGTGGGGACCATCAGACCGAACAGGTTCAATGTCAAACCTGTTCGACATTGAACCTGTTTGCACATTCCTATTCTTGACCATTCACAATTTGCTGATATGCGAAACCGCAAACAGCCATTTCCATGTATAACATTTGCCTGTACTGAACAATTGTTTTTATTCTGTGAACATGTTGCATAACGATTATGTACACCACCTAGAAATATATATGACTGATAGACAGACAGACAGATAGAAAAATATACTTTCCCAAAGAACCTAGGTAAGACTCACTCTCCAATGGTGGAGCTCAAAGATGAGGAGGATGGAACACAGAAGTTCCTAAGGGTTTATTTTGCCTCTACAGAAAATTCTTGGAACCCAATGGATGCCTACATCTGATTCAAGAGCAAATGCTATCTTGCAAACAGAGTACAGGGCTAAAACAAAATCCTGAACAAATTCACAAACTTGATGGATATTCTCTCAGCTTTAGTTTCCTTTAAAGAGTTCCTTTAAAGAAATCTACTTGTTATTACAGAAATCACAAACATCACAAAGAATCTGCAAGCATTACTTGGCCGACTTCTGATAATAGACAGGGATTTTAGCAATCTGGGTAAAGCAAGTTACTCATATTAAGGGTCAAGGTAACTGATCTTTTCAAAAAGTGCAATATATCACTATCCTCATTAACATGAAAAAACAGTAACCTCAAGAACATAAAGCAATGAAATTAAAGCAAGTATCCCTGATTAAATCTGCAACCAACCTGAAATTATTCTAATTCCAACTTCTGAGAACCAAGTTACTTACTGTTGGACAGGGAAAGGAAAGGAAAGATTCAGACATGTACTTCATAGAATTTAGAAAGAATTTGAAGAACAAGTTATTTTCAGGTTTTATTTCTCTAGCTCTATAACACTGCTGCCAAGGCAGCACTTGAAGCAGAATACAATAACTATCACAAAAACTAACAACATGAAAAATCATTTTTAAAAATCAGTAAGAAAACAGCTTAGCTCTAAAAAGCATCCCTAAAAATATCAGCAGTAAACCAAATCAAGAAACTTTCAGCCAAACGAAAAGCCCTCCTAAAGAGTAAGATTTTAACCAGCTGCTGAGACACCAAAGAAGTAGCCCATTGTGCTTGATAACAACACATTCCAGAACATGGCACCAACTCAGAAGGTACAATTCTGAGACCCTTCAGATCTCATTTCTGTGAAAACTGAATCAGAGCAGTGCCTCTCTTGCAGATTTTGGAGAATTGTGAGGAACATAAGGAATGAGACACTCTAAAAGGTATGCAAGTCCTAGACTGCAAAAAGCTTTAAAGGTAATCATGAGCACTCTGTATTGTGTCTGGAAGCACATCAACAACCAGTGTGGTTGGGTATATGACACAATGATCTAAGGGATGGTTTTAAAAGTGGTTTAATAGATTGTGTTAGGATTGTTCAGTCTGTTAAATGTTTTTTAATAGGTACAATTCTGTTGTAACCAACATGCAAGTTTGTAACCAAACACCTCACTGACTGGAAATTAAGTTAGAATCTTGAAGTTAAATGGAAGAGATGGTAGAAGAGATGGCACACAGTAATGGAGGCCCTTTTTTAAAATTTTGGATGTAGGAGCGAGAATTGTAACAATTCATCTGACAATTGAGGGAGGCTCTGAGGAAGACACAGGGGAATAAACAAGCAAAAACAATTAAGATGTCAAGGTTAGAAAAATGAGTTTAGATGATAAAGAAACATAGTAATATCTGGAACTGTTAAATTTAAGATTGTAGATGTAGTAAACATAACAACAACTGTTACAGTTAATTTAGGCAGCAGAATAGTTGGGATACAGTGAAATATGTATTTTTATTATTTTAATCCCAGTGCTCAGGCTGCAGAGTTTTTATTGGTATATTAATCTTGGATGCTTTTGTAGGTTTTATTTCCTTAAGAACAAATTGTTTCTTTTTTTAAAAAAAATCCCTGGTAGAGTATATTTTGTATCTTTCACACCTGATACCATCTACCAAAAGGGAGACATGGAGGGAAGTAATATCCCCCACCCCCACCGCATCAAACTATACTTGCTGACTTGATAAAGCTGAGACCACACACTCAAGAGGTGCAGTCAAAAGCAAGTTCTGAGTGGGCAGATGCACGAAGAATCCGTTTATAGAGCAGCAGTTAGGGAACTACTTAGATAGGTACCTTGGCAAGACAGACAGTAACAAAGTGAATTGCTGCTGTCTTATTTTGCCACACCACAACAGGAGGAGTGTGTTTCCCGAGGTATGTACCTGTCAAGAAACAGGACACAGCATCTCCCGTGCAGTATGAGATTATGCCTTTCAGCATCTTCCTATGTCGCTGCTGCCCAATATAGGTGCTTCCCACAGTCTGGAAAACATTCCAGCGGGGATTCGAAGTCGAACCGGCAACTTCATGCTTGCTAGGCAAGTCACTTCCCGCTGCACCATTAGGTGGCTGTACAGTCCAGAGACAGCCCAATGTATAGTACATTGCAGTAGTCAATACACAAGATGACTAAAGTACAGATGACTGGGATTAGAGTCTGGTCAGAAGATGAGCTTCCAAATCTAAACTGCAAAAGGCACCATTAGCCACTTCTGCCACTGGCAACAAAGCAGGGTCCAGAATTTTTTTTAAAAAAATACACACGATATACTTTATCATTCAAGAGGAGTGTAAAAATATATAACTATGCTACCCCAAAAAATTTTTTCTGGATTAAGCCTCACTTTGCCAGCCCTCATTCAGCCCTAACAGTATCTAGGCATTTATTCAAAGACTGAACCACTGCTTCTGGATTTAATGAAAATGAACAATAGAGCTGCGTGACATCATTATAGATCTCTAAGTGGTGTACATTATTTAAAAATACAGCAAAAATAAAAACACAATAAACATAATTAAAATAGTTTTGAAGTGTTTTTAACTAAAAGCCAGAAAAAACAGGTGCGTGTTTTTTTTTTAAAGGTTTTAAAGGTGCGTGTTTTTTTGGTGGGGTGGTTGTTTTGGTTTTTTAAGGTAGTAAAAGATGGAGACACTCTTATTTTGACAAGGAGTGCATTCCAAAACTCTGTGGCAGTCATAGAGAAGGTCTGGTCCCAAGTTGCCACCAAATAAGCCAGTGGTGACTATAACCAGACATCTCCAAATGATCTCAATAGGTGGCACGGTTCATGACAGAGAAGCACTTTCTTAAGTACCCTGGACTCAAAGCAGTTAAGAGTAATAACCAGCACTTTGAGTTTTGCTCAGAAGTGCATCAGCAACCAGTGCAGTTCTTTTAAGACTGATGTAATTTTTCTCTTCAGTTTGTCCCAGAGACCATTCTGGCTACTACATTCTGCACCAATGGCAGTTTTTGGACTATGTACAAAAGCAGTCCCACACAGAGCGTATTACAGTAGTCAAGCCTGTGAAAGTGATGAACTCTCTCTCCCAGAAGCTGTGCACAGCTGTTGAAAAGCACTAGGGACAAGAATGAACCTTGAGATATTCTACAGGACAAAGCTCAAATGGTAGAGCAGCAGATTCCATCCACTGTCCTTTGGCATCGTCCAGACCAGTAAGAGTGGAATAACTGTCAAGCAGTGTCTCCCACTCCCATCTATTTCAGGAGATCTGGAAAGATTTGACGGCCAAGTGTATTAAAGTCATCTGACAATTGTTCTGCTAAGGTGATCTCTTTGCCTAAAAATAAAATATCCACATAAAACTGCACAGATATACTGGAAATTTCCAAAACCACATACAGAAAAATCCATTACTGAAAAGGAGTTTGTTTCTAAACTGCAGAACCAGAACAAATCATTGAAGGAGGCAGAAGTTGGATAGGTGCTGCAAGCAAGGGAAGCACAACAGAAGAATTCAGTTGGTTGCTAACAATCACAAAGACGGGCATCTCCCAGAAATGATTTATGACTCTCATTCAGCCAGCAGGACCTGAGGAATGTCTTAAATAGTTGAGCAAGTGGAGATGTTCCCTCATTCCCTAAATCGGGGTTGGCAACCTTGGCAATAAATTGTGGCTAGGGATGATGGAAGTTGTCATTCAACAACAACTAGAATGCCTAGGTTGCCTACTCCACCCCTAGATATAAAAATATAATGAGTAAGAAGGGGAAGAAAGGAAGACAAAAGCTTCAAGCTGAGCAGTAAGGATTTTTAAACACAAAGAACCCCAAGTCAATGTGCAACATTGTGAACCGCCCAGGGACTCTTTTGTATGGGGTAAAAAATGTACTAAATAAATAAAATAAACAGAGTTAAAATTACATGATCTGGGCCTTCTACTACATTCAGACATAACCATAAACTATGGTTTAGCACCAAGAGAGTGAGCTTTTGTTTTCACTTTAGAAAACAATTACATTACATATGAACTTGGGGAGCTGTTTTGGGGAATAGTTAACTGTTAACCATTTAGAGTTAGATTAATCCAGGATATTAAATGGTCTGATCCTGGTTTAATATCCACGCTTGTCCTAACCATAGTCAGTTAACAAATCACAGTTCCCTGCAGGGGAGTAGGAAGCAGGAAGAGAGTAAAGCTTGTCTTGTAGTAGCAAACATGAATTGTCCCATTATCTAAGCAGAATGTGCCTCGATTTGCATTTGGATGGGTGATTACATGTGAATGCTCTAAGATATTCCCCTTAGGGGATGGGGCCATAGCTTAGTGGAAGAGCATGCATGCTTGGATGAAGAAGGTTTCACGATCACTCCCTGGCATCTCCAGGTAGGGCTGGGAGAGACTCCTGCCTGAAACCTTGGAGAAGCCACTGCCAACCTGTGTAGGCAATACTGAGCTAGATGGACCAAGAGTCCGACTTTGTATAAGGCAGCTTCCTGTGTTCCTAAGGTTGGAACCAGCCCTGGGGAAAGATTTGAGGGTAGGCCCTGCCCGCCACTAGGCAACACCTGCTTCTTTTGAACTGAGCACCATCTAACTCATGCTGGCCATGCCTCTTGCAGTGGTATCAGAAGCATGCACACGGGGCATGAGTGGCACTAACGGACCAATGCACCTCCCATCACCCTGTCCCAGTCAGTGAGTGCTTTGTTCACCAGCTCAATGCTTCCTTTCTCTTCCTCACTCTGAATATTGATGCACTGCCAGTTGCCTTCTCCCAGCGGACAAGCACTTTGTTTGCCAGCAGGGTGTCTGGGAAGGGGCAGGGGAGCCCCTGAGGTTTTGTCCCCTCCAGTTCAATGGTGGCTATGCCATTGGTTCCCTGAGTTCGTACATAATAAGAAGTTGCAATCTGTTCTTACAGTGAAAGCAAACGTTTTTATATCTCCTATTTAAATGCACAAAAGGGAAGAATGAGTGTGTGAACCCACACTTCCATAGGCTCAACTGAGTGAGTTAAGGTTACTTCTGAACTAGGCCATTACATTAGGTGAGGATTTACTGAGCAAAAGGATGACAGGAGCCAAGACTGCAGTAGGGCAGTTCAGTAACAGTAAAACCTACATGAAAGAAAACTTGAAAGAGAGAAAATGGACAACACGAATTAATGGCAGCCAGAACATTAAGACTATAAAATAGTCTTTGACACATTTTAAAGTTCATTTAAGAAATACAAATACATTCTATTCCATACTGTCAGTTTATAGGTTAGCTTTAAGGGTCATTACATACTAAAGACACGGGAATTCCCAATTTCTAAGTAATCATGTAATCCATATAAACACATGGGAAGTGTATGTATACACACACACACACACACAACCTTGATTGACAAGAAGGAACCAAGAGGTTGCAGGAACTATGATGCAAAACACAAAATCATACAGCAACATACAACGACTAGTAAACAATGAGTTTTCACTTTTTCTCTCAGTTTGCCCTAAATGTTTCGTTAAGTTTTACTGGATAAATAATGAAGTATTCATATGAACACAGCCTTGCAAATAAGTCCATACTAGCTCATGAGAATTTTTACTAGCTAGAATTTTCACTAGCTAGAAACCCCTGCTAACTGAGCAAAGAGACACCATTTAAAGTGGTGGTTCTTTTATATTTAGCAGGGGGAGAGCAACTGGCCCTATCCAGCTCCAACACAGCATCCCTCCAGTGGCTGTTGCTGGTATATGCCTTATGTTTCTTTTTGGTTATGTATTTATTTTTCTGTGTAAACCGCTTTGGGAACTTTGGCTGAAGAGCAGTATATAAATATCCGTTGTCATCGAAGCATGAACTAGTAAATCCATGCCACAAATCTCACCTAACTCATACTATCTTTATGTGTTCTTAAACAAGCTATTATCTTGTAGCTTCAGCTGTATCTCCCCTCTAGATCTGAGGATATATATTCAGCCATTATGTTGTACATGCGCACAGGTGTTTATACACATGTACATATTTGTGTGAATGATTGATCATGCATTCATTTTAAGAATGGGGATAATAATACTGGTCTACCTAAAAGTCTGGGGCTTTTTCCTTTGTTTTTTTAAGAATTCATGAGAATGCAAATTATATACATAAAGTCACTTGGGCCTCACACTGGCAGATTCACAAGGGTATCAAACTTCAACCGAGAACTAGAGTTTGGTACATACATAGGCTAAGACACCCTGATCACCAGAAATGTTGGCAAACAGGAAGCATATGCCAACATCTTCACACAAAACAATAGCGGCCAGCACTCAGAAGAGTGCATGTCAAGCTACTTGTGTAACAGAATGTAGCAGTCTGTGGGAGTTCTCTTTTTACGTGCTTGAACCAGGCTTAGATTGTATAATGAAGCATTTCTCATGGTTGCCAAAAAGACAAACTATATTTACAAGTTACTATATACAGTAATGAGAAACACAGCGTCAGATCTTCCTGTTGACATGCTAGTTTTGTACATGACAGGAAACTTCTACATGAAGAAGCATTCAAAAATTTGTCCTGTCATCCCTGTCTGAAGTAGTATAGTTTTCCCCCATCCCACCCCGCCCAACAAAAGATAAGTTCACATATATTGACTTGACTTACTAAATAGGCATTATTTATGGCTGCCACTAGGCCCTTCCCCTATCTGGGTCCTCTGGAATGTACCAAGGGCTTGGCAGAGAAGCAGGGTTTTCACAGCCCAGGTTGCACTGGGATATGAAACATTTCTCAAGGGTCAAAAGGACTTCTGCCATTTCTTACCTTTCTTTAAACCACAGTGCAAACAAAAGCAAATCCTGTCCCTCATCTGTCCTCTTCAATTTATTGAGAACTAGGTAGAAGAAGGATTTTTGAGCTGGATATGGACAAGAGGGATTATCATGATTGACATCTAGATTTCTGGAGACTGGTATATTCCACATGAGGATGGTGGTGATATGTTTTGCAATCATTCCATTTTGTAACAGGAAAACAACTCTAATCAACATTTTGCAACACTGGCAATTGAGAATCTGCTGCTAAATTGAGAACTCAGGAAAAACCAGGATCCCATAGAGAATGCAATATACGAGTGCTTCAAATAAAGGTGAAAGAAAGATAAATGTGTGGCTCACACACACAACGCTGGTGCTTTTATCTGATACAAATAAATAACAGTAGGCATCCTAGAAAGAGCCAACTGCATTTTACTTTATCTTAGTTTTTGCAAAATAATAAACTACACCTAAGCACAGTCTTTTTGGGAGGAATAGTTGTCAAAGATCAACTTGTTTTGTTCATCACAAAACAGGTACACATTTGGCTGGCTGCATTAGGTGTAACAATAAATAGATTCATTCACCTACTATAGTTCTCCAAACACACAAAGATATTGCCAGGGATAGATGAGATACTTCATGTGCATCTCTGAGGTAAAGTGTAAACTGACCCTACATCTTAAGGAAATTCTCAAATTTGGCAATACATACACATTTAGCAGAATGAAGTTAATACAAACCTTAATGAATGGAAAGCAGCAAGCCCCTTTTAAATCCCTAGATTTTTGCTAATGAAATAGGATTATGTGGGAAATTGAGAGCCCACAAAGCAACTTTAATTCACTCTCAAAGAACAGTGGTTTATCTAAAAGTTCAGGTGATATTCATAAATATTATGAATACTTAGCTGTTCAGAAGCAGCTGTTATGTATTTCAGGCAGCGGCTGCTGCTTTTTTTGCTAGGATTGTGTTCAATATTATAATGTGGAGATCTCTTTGAGTTCTTTCTACCAGTCTGGTGCTCCAAGGTTTTTAAATTGTACTTGAATGTTTTTAACTGTTCTTAAATTGTTTTAAACCGGGGGGGTTTCAAAGCTGGGGGGCACACCTTTCAGGGCGGGGGAGGGTGCCCTTACCCCTCCCACCGCGTTTCCCCTGCCGGAACTCCATTTAGTTAGTCTCCATCGGGGCAGCAGCGTATTTCCCTGCCGCCCCGGTGTCCTCCTCAGCCGGAAGTAAAAATACCCTGTGTGCATGCACATGTTGGGCAGGCGGGCAAGCGAGCACGATGTGCGCACACACAACAGGTACTTTTACTTCCAGCTAAGAAGGACACCGGGACAGCAGGGAGATATGCTGCTGCCACAATAGAGACATTCTAAATGGAGCACCAGCAGGGGGGAAATGGTGTGAGTGGTAAGGGCACCCTCCCCTGCTCTTAAAGGTATGCCCCCACTTTCAAACCGGCGGAACTGCCAGTCATTCAAACCGGTTCAGAGGCCCATAAAGGGCCTCCAAACCAGTTCCATGCACATGGGGGGGCGGGTCAAACTGGGATGGCAGTGTGGGCAAAGAGTTAAAGCCCATTCTGTCTACATCAGAGTTCCAATCTGGACTGGGTCTCCAGGTTGCTATTTACATTTTAAAAATCAAATATGCATGACCAAACGCTATGATAAATTCAATGCCTAGTTTGGTCCTAAAAACTGAGATAAAGCAGTTGCCATATAGTTTCATGGTGCCTGAGCATTCAAATCAATGCCACTTTCCTCTAATATAATGTAATAATATAAATGTAATAATATAAATGTAATAATAATCTACAAGTTTCTTTGAAATATAATACTACACGTAAACACAGGAAAACAACAACACACACAAGCTTTAAAAGCATTATCAGCAAACCAAAGTTCAGACCTGGAAGCAGCTACTGGGGGAAAGTATGAGGAGATACAAAGAGTCTTCTATATACCAGCAAGAGCCAAACAAGGAACACAATGAGACAAATTAGCCAAACACTGGAGATACACAAACACACCTCGTTCTCTTTCATCACACCCCCAGAAACATTATTCCAGTTCTGGGGTGGGCAGGGGAGAACTTACTTCAGATCATTTTATTTTAGAGTGCATTCTGGTTTTGCAGGTTATTCTAGTCAAGGTCTTTGTTCTCTGCCTCAAGTCCTCAGGCAAGCTACTTCAAACAATAATAAAGAACCACAACTTCATTCCGAGTCCAATGTCACTCCTGCATATCTGTTTGGCACCATAACCCCCAAGATTTTGCTTATGGGAAGTGCTTGATGGCATCAGGAAGAGGAAATAGCTGTGAAAGATGGCAAAATGCACGCACCCTTCCATCATCGGTAGAGAAATTTAGAAGTGTATGTGTGGAGCTTTCCCCTAGCATCCCCTTATAACAATCCCCTACTTCTCACTGCTACAATTCTTCAAGAGCTACCACGTTAGCCTTACCCATAGATAGGGGTGTGCACAAATGGTTTGATGCCGAACCAGTTTCGTGATCAAACTGAACCAAGCCTGGTTTGGGTGGACAGATTCAGCATCAAACAAGCGGGGGTGGCAGTGAAAGAGGTGGTAAAAAGGTCTTCTCACTGCCAAGCACTCTGCCCACACCGCCGCTTGCTCCCCACACACAGCCCATAGCGGAAGTGCTCCCAGTCCTCTTTTACCAAGCTGCCCACTCAGTGGCATTTCAGTTCTGGCCTCTGCGTAAATGACGTCTGCGCACGCACAGAAGCCAGAACAGAGCCACCACTGAGTGGGCAGCTTGCTTATAAGAAGGAGAGCAGTGCTCCCTCTAAGACGTGTGCACGTGCCTGTACTCACAAGTTTTTTTAATGTCTGCTCAGTTAATTTTAGATTAAGAAGGCCCCATTCTGAATGCGTGTGGCACACACTGCCTTGATACTCCCACCCAGAATAAAACTCATTCCACACACGCATCAAAAAAATTACAGAGAACACTGGAAGAGAGCATGTACTTTCGCTGTGCAGGGGGGCGGCGAGCAGCAGCGCAGGCAGCACGATTTGCGGTAAGACTTTCTTTTTACCACTTCTCTCGCCTCCCTACCACCGCCATCCCTTCACAGGAGCCGGGGTCTCCCAACCCTATAGTGTAAAGGGGAATCCTCAGCGGATTTCCCTTTACAAGTATTAGCCGCTGAACCAGTTTGGTCAAATGGACCAGGCCGGCCAGTACAACCAAACTAGTTCGGCAGCACGCAGTTTGGCTCAAATTCGAGCCGAACTGCGATTTTTGTTCATGCACAACCCTACCCAAAGATGTCTCCTCTAACCTACCATATAGGTTCATATATGAACATATGGAGCTGCCTTATGCAGAATCAGCTATTAGATTCACTTTTCTAATAGCTGGCTAGAGAAGTTGGAGAGAACCTAAGATTTTTACACACACACACACTTTAAGAAGTACATGTACCATCTTCCTCAGATACATGACACCATTTTGCCAGAATAATTCTCTTTGAGTGCTGCATCCCCTATCATGAGCTAGCAAATAAATCTAGCTCAGAACTGGAATCTGGCAGCAGTTCTTCAAGATCTTTATCAGATCTGATCCGAGAGATCTTTTTAAACTAGGAATGCCAGAAATTCAACTTGGGAGTTTTTGCGAACAATGAGCAACATTCTCTCTATGATTCCTCACTGGATATCTGCTACTTGTTCAAGTTACTTCACCCATGCATCTGAACAAACCCAACATCATAGTCCCACACACAAACCTGTATACTACCTTTCATCTCAGTTCACATCCTTATATGGCTCTACCGCAGGCATGCTATATGCTCTCTATAGCCCCCCTCACCTTCAGGCCCCCTCACTCTTCCACTTCAAATCTCACCTAAACTGTAAACTCACCACAGGGCTGGTCTATTCATGAGATAATCTGAGGTGGTTGCCTCAGGTAGCAGACTCTCAGGTGGTGGGGGAAGTGGTGACAGCTTCCCTATTTGCATGTGCCGGTCCACTTACCCCTCCTCTACCCAACTGCCCCTGCCTAGCTCAGCAGCAGCAGTGCGGAAGCCACTCTGCTTTCCTCCTCTTCTCACATGGTCCACACTTCCTTTTCTAGCATTCTGTTCTCCCCTTCTTTTCAAACTGATGAGCACCAAGAAAGGAAGGGAATGGAGCAGCTCACATGTTGCTACTGCCACCAAGCCTGGTGAGAGACAGGGCGGTTGGGCAGAGGGGAGTGCAACAGCGAGTGGGCAAGCAGGTAGGTAAGGAGGCAGAATCTGGCATGTCAAGTCAAGCATCTTAAGGTCTTGAGCCATGACCAGCCACTAATTTCTCTACCTTACTCTCCATCTACAATATGGGAAGAATTATGCTAGTTTATATTCAATATCTGTATCACAATATTTTAAGATGTGTGAAATGTTTTTGAAAGCCAGTTCATGGTGAACTGCATGGAACAGGGGTTCAACACACACACACACACCCCAAACATGACCATTTGCTTAGATGGCTTTGCACAAGTCACTGATTTTCAGTCTGCTTCACAGTGCTATTTGGAAATTAAAAGGGGGGGGGCGGTTCCAACTTGTGCCACCTTCAGTTCTTGGGAGTGGGATGATGAGGATGAGAAGTGTGTGTGTATGTGTGCACACACAGACACGGGGTGGGGGGAGTGTTTCCAGATAAAGCAAAAACAATAAAGAATTCTATGGTATGCTAAAGTCTAATGAATTTTTTGTAGCATAAACCTTTGTGGGCTAGAGCCCACTTCATCACCAAACATTCAAAGAGCATCACATACCTTATTTCAGTCATCCTTACAACAACCCTCTATGGTAGGTCAATATTATTATCCCCATACTGCACACAGTGGGGGCTGAGAATGAAGCTGCAAGAGCATAACTTGCAGAAGGCCATCCAATTAATTCAAGATGTTTTCTGGGGATGCTCGTTCACAGCCAAGTCTCTTAGCCATTTCTGCAGCAGCCTCAACAGAAATACGATAAATGATGCAATATCACAATTTTAAACATTTAGTAAATGAACTACATATTTAAATAAACGCTTGGCATGGCCATGAAGCTCACTTTGCTGAGCTTCCATGGCCGTAAAGCTCACTGGACAAATCACGGTCTCTCAGTCTCCGAGGGTTGTTGGGAGGATAAAGCAATCTGCCACTCAAAAGAAGCGAGATAGAAATACAATAACTAACGTACATTTCATTAACTGGAACACTTAGGGAAAACACTACATATAGATGATCATTTCCCTCACCCAACGGGTGTTTCGACTCCCCTATACACAGATCCTCAGCATGAGAAATAATATAAAATAATATCACTATTTCTTCCAAATTCCGTCCTTTGCTCCCGGGCCCTCCACACCCCAAACCCACAACTGCTCTTCCCATCAGCAAGCCCGTCCAACTCCCTCCCTGTCTCCTCGGGAGTAACTCATTTATACACACACACACTCGGTTATTCCCCCCCCCCTTGGCGCGGCTCCCTCCCCTCACCTGCGACGGAGGCGAAGAAACATGAGGGGGGCCCCCCGCCGCCGGCACGAAATCCCGAGTCTGGCGGGGGCTGCCCGCCTGCAGGCCTGCCAGGTCCGGCACGGCGAGCGAGTTACCGCGGGCGGCTTGGCTCTCTCAGGCCCCACGTCAATCCCGCCCCGAGTCGGGTCTCGCTCCCGCTGCCACCGCACCGCTCCGCCGCCATCTTCTGCTTGGAGGGGAGGGAACAGCCAGGCCAGGCCAGGGGGAAGAGCGGAGGAGGAGGAGACCACCGTCCTCCGGGTCCCGCCTCCGTCGCTTCAGAGTCAGTCAGACCACAAGGCAAGCACACGGACCTCGGCCGGTGGCTGAAGCGGGCGCCCTGAGAGGAAGGGCTGCCGCCGGAGACAGAAGCGCGCTCCTCACCTTTCCCCCTTACTGCTGCATAGGCGGAAAGAGAGAAAAAGCGGGGACGGGTGCGGGGGTGGGGTGCCTTGTAGGGAATAAGGTTCGGCTGTGGAAATGTCTGCGTGCTTTAAAGTCACTTCTAATATTTTGCATTATCCTGGACGCTGCCTGAGATAATGCCTCGCCTGCATACATATGCCACAGAATGAGGAGGAGGAGGCCTGAGGCGATTGCTACAGACCGTCCCTATTTCACATGGCACGTGGCGGGTGAATGTTTTGAATGCCCCCTACGTTTAAAAGGACGCCCTGTAAAGAAAAGTGCCACCGTAAGGCAAGCACTAGATGCAGAGACTCTCTTCCCTGCTGTGTGCTGTACTAGAGCTCGCTCCCCCCCGCCTCTCACGCCACCCCTTACATACGGCTAGCTATTTCTCTAGAGTTCAGACTGCAGCTACAGGCTGGCCATTACATTCTGAAGTGGTGCGCGCCGTTCTACCACCCCAGTCAGTCTGGCCGCCTGTGCACAGCAGACCCGCCTGCACAGCTGCCTAGCTGGCTGCAAGTAGATCGTCACCCCACTGTGCTAGGATTAGGAGTGCCTGCCTCCGGCACATACTACTTCTTCTTCTTAATGTACGGAGCCTTCCCAGACAGTTTCTCACCACGCACACAGCCTGAGATGGTATCAGAGGTGCATCTAGGTAATTTTGGAGCCTGGACTGAAAGGCCTTTGGAGCCCTTCCCCCCCCCCCCACACACACACATACACGTTAAGCATCTTTTTTTTTTAGCATGTAGGTTCTTGAGGACACAAACCACACCACCCTGGACAGAAGATTTGGGGGGCCCCAAGGTGTGTGGAGGCCCTGGACTTCGACCCCAAAGTCAGGGATAAGAGTGCCTCTGGGTGGTATTGGGTTTTATCCCTTCTTTCCACTGTGTGTGTGAAGGAGGGTACAGAATTGGAAACTCCTAATACTCCTTGGAAACTCCTAATTGTGCATAGTAAGAGTGTAAGTCAGCAAAAACTGGGTCAGGAGTTCTGGATGATACATCCCTGCCCTTGTTTATGGTATTCCCTCTTATTATAACTGCACCAGAGTCAGGCCTGACCACATTTTGGAAGAAGTGTAAAATACTGTATGTTCATTTTGGCTGGCCTTTGGGCTCAGGCTTATTAAGTTCAGAAAGAATGAGGTAATGCAATATATTTAGGTGGTTATGTGCATTGCTAATTTTTGGTTTGCTATCCACCCTCAGCCTTAAGGATAGGCACTCAATTCAATGACATTGCAAATTAAAAGAATGCTTAAGATAAACACAAGTAGAGGAAGTGTTGGTGGTTTTTTTTTTAAGATGTTAGGTAGAAACAAACATCTTTAGCCAGAACTTACTTAGAACATTGAGGAATTAAAAACAAAACAAAAACATGACCAAAGTAACTTAATCACCCCTGCTTACAGGGCAAAGAGGCACCTTTTTAATGTGGTGATTCTCTTTATTGAGCAGGGGGAGAGTAACTAGCCCTATCCACCCACAGCACAGTACCTCCAGTGACTGTTGCTGGTGTCTAGCTTATGTTTCTTTCTAGATTGTAAGCCTTTTGGGGACAGGGAGCCATCTTATTTATTTATTATTTCTCTCTGTAAAACTGCTTTGGAAACATTGTTGAAAAGTAGTATATAAATATTTTGTTGGTGTTTGTTAATATTAGATTAACCTGATTTTTCACTGGATTCAAATACCATATAGAAACTATAACTTTAATGTAATTCATTCAAATGAAACAGACCATTCCATGTAGTAGAAATGAGGTGCTGCTTTTCAGCAATGAGTAGTTCAGCTAGTCTCACTGATGCTGTATTTCTGCAATTTGCTAAGATCAGAGGCTGTTAAAGCAGAAATAGCTGGTTGTGGTTTTCACAGGTGTCCTTTGGCACAAGAGTCAGCCCACAAGAACAGCAGCTTGGGAAAAGTAAATGTAACAACGGCTGAGGTAATGATTATACATTGGATAGTGACAACACCACAGCTGTGAATTACAGCATTCAACAAAACACCATTTCCCTAGAATTTTCTGGCTTCTATTCAGAAAGAAGCCAATTCAGAAATAATGAAGGGGAGAGAGAGTAACTGGCTAGCTGCTTCCTTCCACAAGCAGTAGAATTTTAGATGCTACAGCAGCAGCCATGGGCAGGGGCTTTCTTCATCACCCAGAACTATTATTTATTTGTTTATTACATTTATAGCCCGCTCTTCCTCCAAGGAGCCCAGAGCGGTGTACTACATACTTAAGTTTCTCCTCACAACAACCCTGTGAAGTAGGTTAGGTGGAGAGAGAAGTGACTGGCCCAGAGTCACCCAGCAAGTCTCATGGCTGAATGGGGATTTAAACTCGGGTCTCCCCGGTCCTAGTCCAGCACTCTAACCACTACACCCCGCTGGCTCCACCACACTTAAACTAGTTTTGCTAACATTGTGTTTGCTGAAATCAGGATGGGGCCTCCGAGAGGAGCTGGGGCATGGCCAGCTACGGGCGGGGCTTGTCTGTTTTTTGCGGAGAGGGGTTAACTTTTAAAGCTGCAGCAGATCAAGATGGTGGCAAGAGCTCTCCCACCTCCCCAACAAGGTGAATGGTTGCTGTTGCTGCTCTGGCTGGGGCAGGTCTCACTGGGTCAAATGGGCCGTAACCCAAAATTTGGCTGAAAATAAGCCAAATCTGGCAACAGATTTCGGAAATGAGGGACATCCCACATAGTGCAGGACAGTTGGTAACCCTACCCAGAACACAACTCACAATAAGCCAGGGGCATCTCAGTTTAAGTCATGATGGACAGACATGGGTCAATCCTGAATGGATGTAAAGCACAGAATGAGGGGAGTTGTGTGCAGAGAAGGGCAGGGTAGACTGAAACTTTCCTCTGTCCATGATTATCCCTCTGAAAGTGCCTTCCCTCAGCAAGGACTTACATCCATTTTCAGAACCAAGCCAGGAGAAAATCAGCTGTGAGGAGATAGTTATAACAATAGGACAGGCATGAGAAGGGTTCAACAACCCCTTGTCACTTCTCTGCTTTCAAACACCCCCACTTTATAACTATTGAGTGCAACTCACTTTCAGTTTACAGGCCATGTGTGCATTCTCTACTACTACTACTACTACTACTATTATATGCCACTTTTCAAGAAAAAAGAGCCCAAAGGCAAAAAAAATTAAAAAGTGCCCAATGCAGTTCACATAGAAAAGCAATAATGAGAAGATGGTTCTCAAAATAGACAAAAGGAAGCAATATGCAAAGAATCACATTGGAAGCTGGTCGCAACATTAATCTAGTCCAGGAACCTTCCAATTTTTTCCAGATATGGGAGGAGTCCCAGACTGGGACACTATTTTAACTTCAATCTGCAACATGGATTCCACATTTCATTTTACCATATATTCTGTCTTACTCTTGTGTGAAAAGCAATGTACACTGGGAGACATCATCATCAACTCACATATAAATGAGCTCACTCTGTGTTCGTATGAGTGTGTGTGAGAGAGAGAATGAATGCATGAATTCAAACACTACTTTTATAAGATAAAGTCTAACTATACAGTAATTAATTTCAATTGGTATCTCCAAAACTTCTCTTAATAAGATCATAAGAGATGCTTGGGGGGAGGACGGTTTACCTATAATCCATTAGTTACCATAATTGTTTTAGCCATTTTTTAAAAATAAGCTAACCATGATCCCTCCAGTGCCTAGCATGCCTTATTCTTGCACTTACCAGTAAATGTACTAGTACTTCCTGACAATTCTGGAAATCTGTATATAAGACTTTTTGTTTATTTTAAGGTAACTGTATATCAAACATTCATTGTTCAGTCCAACCCCAGACCCCTGTTCAGTCCAACCCCGGACCCAACACTCCCTGACAGTTCAGGGGTTTGCGGTTGTTTGTTTGAATATTTTTTTGTACCTTTACTCCCTTCGAGGGAGTTCCTTGATGCGGTGTCGGGGGGGGGGGTCCACGGAGGTTCCCCCTCCCCCCGCTGGCCTTACTGCAGCCCAAACTAGCCCGTCTGCCTGGCTCTTCAGCCCGTTCAGGCCTTCCTCCTCGGTGCGGGGCAATTGGCCTAGGCCTCTCAGAGGCCAATTGCGCTGGCACAGCGGCTTCCAAAATGGCCACCACACCAAAGGGGGAAGGGCTGAAGAGCCAGCTGAACAGGCCGGTTTGGGCTGTATTGAGGCTGGCAGGGGGAGGGGGAATCTCCGTGGATACACACACACACAACCCGCCTTAAGGAACTCCCCGGAAGGGAGTAAAGGTACAATTTTTAAAAAATCAAAATCAAAAAAGGTCTGCGAATCTTCCACGGACCAGACCGGACTAGGGGGGGCGGGTCGAGTGGGTGCTGGACCAAACTGGCCTGGTCAGGTTCAAGTCTGCTCTGGACTTGAACCGAACTGGGTCAGCCAGTTCCATGCACATCCCTAATATGCTGTATTGTATGATATACTGTACTGTGTTTCTTCAGTCACCAGCTTCCAGAAGACTTTGCCTTTCACACAAATTCATCATATTGGAATAAAGTATACTTTATTATGCAAACCAACATTTTTCTAGTTTTAATTCATATCCTTTTGATATTTTGGGAGCTGTTAGAGACACTTATGGTACAACCTCATTTGGAATACATTTAGGCACTTTGTGAATAAGGCTGGTCACATCCATTCCAACCTGAATTCAACATTGACAGAATGAATTTATGTACTTCTGGCAACTGCTTGTTCTGTCATGGATTCTTTTAATCTTTTGTGGCTGAGGATGTGGACATGGTTCTAAAAAGCAGGATATCTGTAGGCCAGAAGAGAGTGCTTTGTTAGAAAGAAGCTAGGCTGCTGAGAAGGACATGCGGTCATGGAGTTTGGCTGCAGGAGAAACTATGCAGATCCTTGAAAGAAAGGTAGTCTGGAAACTTGAATTCTCATCCAGAGTGTGGTGAGTTCAAGGCAAGGAGCCAGGGTTTATGGCTAGGGAAGTTAGTCTAGGGGAAAGTTTGTTTAGTCAGGCTTTGCGTTAGAATTTCTGTTTCTTTGATGTGTGTGCTTTTGCATATTCTGGATACTAGTCTATTATTGTTTACCTGTAGTGTAATTAAAATAGGAAGCACTAGCCTACACCCATCGTACCTAGGGTGTTGCAAAAGACACTATCAATATTTAAGTGTGCATTAAGACAACCTATGTTTGTAATCCTACTAAGTATTCTTAACTGTATTTGAAGCTGAAAAGGCCTCGGAAGCAGTCTGTAGTAATGGAATAAAATGGTTTTTTTAAAAAGTTCTTTTCTTTTTACAAGCTTCTCCGAGTTGGTTTTTAACTCAGGAAATTGGGAGGGGGGATTCTCTGGTGCAATCCCATCCTCAAATGGTCAGAAGCTATCTGTTTTCTCACCATGTGCAGGCTTCCACGTGAAAGATTTTTGTACTTGCCCAAGAGCAAAATAAAGAGAGTTTTCCCAGGGATTCCACTCCAAGCCCAGGGAAGTTCAAGCTCTGTCGATAAGAGGGGTGGTGGCACACATGGCAGCATTTTGAACCTACCAATAATACAGGATAGTTTTAGGAGAAGCCTATCCAAACAGCTTAGCAGGGATGATTCAGCATTTCTTTCACATGAGCTTGCTCTGAGACAAAGGCTTTAATCCGCTTACATGGTGCCCAGCGGTTGGGATATTGAACAGCCACCAGAGGGCCCCAGAGAAGAGTTTTTTTCTCTCTCTGCTTGACTTTTACTCTCACAGTAGGAGAGCAGAATGATTTTTGTTTGTCTGTTTGGTTTTGATCCCGAACAGGGATAGAGACCAGGAAACCTAATTTTCTTTGGCTGTGAACAAAAAGGGATTGCAAGCACACATATGGTTATTTTAATCTGTAGTTGCCAGGTTTGACAGATAGCTAGGCTAGAATAGAGTGGCGAGGGGCCACTGCATGTTTTTGCAGTCTGGGAGGGAAACTCTACATGCCAACCCTGCAAAGATGTCCCAAGCGGGGGGGGGGAGGGGAAGCTGTCCAGGCAAATCCGCCAGTGGGAGGTGCAGAAGCAATCGCCCAGAATCCAGAACCCTTGAGACTCCAAATTGAACTCTGAAAGATTGAGCTAGACCAGAGATTCTCAACGTGTGGGTCCCCTGATGTAATTGGACTTCAACTCCCATAATTCCCATCCAAAGGCCACTGGGGCTGGGGATTATGGGAGTTGAAGTCCAATAACATCTGGGGACCCACACGTTGAGAAACCCTGAGCTAGACAGACAGCAAGCGCTGGAAATAATTTTAAAAATGGACTTGGAAGCCCAAAAGCTGTGTCTGTGTCTGTGAGAGAGAGAGAGAGAGAGAGAGAGAGAGAGAGAGAGAGAGATATCAGAAATATTGAACTTGCCCATTAAGCTGAGATGGCCTGGATAAGTAAAGGGCAACCAGAACCAACTGCCTCAGCCAACTCTGCTACTCCAACTCTTTCCCCACTCCAGGGGAAAAACTAAAATTCCCAGAGTTCAAGGAAGGTAAGGATCCAGACCATATTCTCTCCAATTTTGGGAGGACCTGCCAGGGCTATAGCATTAAAGAGGACATGTACATGAGGTACTTAAGACCTTGTTTGACTGGTTCCCTTCTGGCAGTTTCAATAGGAATGTCAGTCGATGACATGGAGGACTATGTGCTGTTAAAAGACATAATTAAATCCAGGCTAGGACTTAGCTAAGAAAATGCCAGGTGTAACTTCAGGGGTCTAAGGAAGAAATTTGCAGAGTCTTATCAGACCTATGCCCACAGGTTAAAGAGGGCAATGCGCTCATTGTTGGAATGAGTGGGGTTGAAGACAGTAGAGGAAATCATGGACCTGGTCCAAATTTAGCAATTCCTGACCCAGCTGCCAGATCATCTATTTGAGCAGCTCTTTGTTCAGGGGCCCAAGACCATTGAGGAAGCTGGAGAGTGGGCACAAAGGATGGCTGTCTCCAGAGTTAGAGGGACAGCGGAGGAACCTCAATGGGACCAACCCAACCCAAGTTTGTCTCAATGTAGGAGGAGTCTCAGCATCCACCCAGGGAGGAGCCCAGGGGACACAAGTCACACCCCACCTGCTACACCACAAGGGGGCAGACGGATTGAGCAGACTAGCCCCAGATGTTTTAAGTGTGGGAAGTGGGACACTTCAAGAAGGACTGCCCCAACACTAAAGCCCTAATGTTAGAAACCCAGTGTTAGGAGCCCAGAGGTGGCAGCTACCCTGAAGGGATCACCTCCTTGTTTTGATGTGGAGGCTATTCCACCCAAGAGGCAAGAGAGTAATTGGGTCCAGCAAATCACAGCATGGAGGGACACGGGCACCACGTTCTCAGATATACACCCCTCACTTGTCAAGGCCCAACAGCTTGCCCAGACCTCAATGGTGTGGGCTATCATCACCAAAGGCCAGTCAGAAATGTCCCTGGTGAAGCTACCTGTCTGGTGGGCTGGCTGGGAAGGAGAATGGGCGTTTGCAATGATGAAAGATCATCCCTGTGCCATCCTGATCGGAGAAGATTTAGCTTACCATGATTGGGAGACTCTCCATCCAGACGAGAAGGATCCAGCGATGGTGGAACAAGAGAGGCTGATCCAAGACAGCTGGTCCCAGCCAGCACCACATATGCAGACTGGAGGCGCACCTACAGACAGCTCTGTCAGCAGGGAGAGGCCAGACTCCAGCCCAAGCGCTGAGATGCTCAGTGAGGGAGAAGTCAAGCTACACTGAGGAGAACAGACTGAAGCCCCCATCCTAGAGCACCTGCAGCAGGCAAGTGACCAAGGGGGGTGCTGCAGAAGAGAAGGCGGAGCCAGCCGAAATGCCAGGAGCAGCCATCAGCAGCAAGGCTGAGGAGTTCTGGAGAGAGCAGGAGGCAAACTCAATTTTGGCACCACTGCCGGAGGAGATGAACCCCAACTCACCACCTCTCAACGAAATACTGAGCTCCCGGTTCATTCTCCAGAATGGGTATCTGTACCATGAGTATATCCCTAAAACTCACAGGGAGGGGTGCAAACCCCAGAGGCAACTTAAAGCGCCTAAGAGACACTGTTTGTGCTTCTTAGACGTGGTGCATGCCCACCCAAATAGACACATGGGAGTGGGGAAAACCAAAACCAGAGTAAGGACAATCTTTTACTGGACTGGATTTCGCCAGGATGTGACTTAGTATGTTAAGTCTTGTGAGATTTGCCAGCAGGTGGGGAAGAGGACAATCCTTGTCTAGCCTAGGCACACCATTTAGCAGAGTAGCAATCGATATCTTGGGACCTATCCAACCCAAGACCCCTCAGGGAAAACAATATATACTGACTCTAGTAGACTGTGCTACTAGGTGGCTAGAGGTGATTGCCCTGAGCCAGAAAGATGCAAAGGCTGTAAAGTCAGGCCCTCTTGGACATTTTTGCCAGGATTGGTTGGCTAGGGTAAGTCCCGACTGATGCAGGTGCCAAATTCATACATGGGGTGAGGAAGAAGCAGTGGAACACCAATGGCGTGGAGCATCTTGCCCCGGTGTCTGGCCAGCACCTGGCAAGTGGATCAGGGGGAGAGGCCAAAGGGACTTTGGGGGCCACGATCCAGAAGTTCATTAAGGAACATTCCAAGGACTGGGACTTGGGGCTGCCACAGTTGTTGGAAGCCTACAGAGCTGTGCCACACCTGAGCCTAGGATATTCTCCCTTTGAGGTAGTCCATGGGAAAGATGTCAGAGGGACTTTGGGACTGATGTGACATCAGTGGGAGGAGCAGAACCCCCCCCCCCCCGGGAGAACATGCATTGAACTTTGGGGACAAGCCCCAAAACACACTGAAAGAGAGCTGGTCCCTTGCGCAGCACAATCTGTGGGAGGCACAAACAGAGGAAAAGGCCTGGCCTGGCCTGGTCTACTTGCCAGGGAGTGTGTATTTGATCCAGGAGGTGCCAGTCCTCAGGCCAGCTGAGATGAGAGGGAGGGTCAAACTGCTTTAGAGGCATCAAATGCAGCCCTCAGTAAAAACCCCATCCTCCAAGCCCCAGACTTTAAAAGAACACTCGCTCTGACCACTGATGCTTCTGAGAGGGGCACTGAGGCGGAGAGAGTGCTATTGGGTCCTTCCAGACCATGCCCCTCATACAGGTGTGGTCCGTAACCAGAAGCAATCAGTACCAGCGGCTCATCACAAGAAGAACATTGTGACAGATGCCTTGTCACAGGGACACTTTGCCATCTCCACTGAGACCAAAGAACACTTGGGGAGGGTGGAAGCAACAGGACAAGAGATTCAAATGTTATTTTGACATGTTATTGTTTATTACTCTTTTGTACGTATAGATAGTTAAGTTAGAAAATTAAGCTTTGTGTTCCTGACCCTTTTGAGACAGGAGCTGTCAACCTCCATTTCCAGCCACCAGTCTCAGTTTAAGGGTGTGTGTGTAGTGAGCAGACTCCCCTTCCCCCAAGGGGGGCGCGACGCGAACAACAGGTTACTCAGCTGTAACTTTGGTTCTCCTAGTGGTCATCTGTACTTCTACACAAATGGGCTATGTGCCTGCGCAGAGACCTCTTCAGAATCTAACAAGCTCAATTCTCCTGCTCTGGGTGAGAATCCTGCCCCCAGCTGCTATATGCAGCTGCGTCACTCCTCATCCCCTCAGTCAAAAAGTCAAGCTTCAGTGAACCCCACGGGGAGGACGGGAGGGTAAAAAGTACAGATGACCACTAGAACCAAAGTTACAGGTGAGTAACCTGTTGTTCTTTGATGTGGTCTCTGTCTTCTACACAAATGGGCACATAACAAGCTAGCACCCAAGGAGGAGGGAAGAACAAAAGCAAATATAATCAGCCAGAAATTTTTATTTCAGAAACAAGTACATCAACTGAAAATAGGTTGCAGGACACTCCTGCCAAACACAGCATCATTCTGTCCCTGGAATCAATTGCATAATGACGAATAATTTTTTAAAAAATTTATATCCCGCTCTTCCTCCAAGGAGCCCAGAGTGGTGTACTACATACTTGAGTTTCTCCTCACAACAACCCTGTGAAGTAGGTTAGGCTGAGAGAGAAATGACTGGCCCAGAGTCACCCAGCTAGTCTCATGGCTGAATGGGGATTTGAACTCGGGTCTCCCTGGTCCTAGTCCAGCACTCTAACCACTGCACCACGCTGAATAAATGAATGGGGTGAAGCCCAAGTAGCTGCCCGACAAATAGTGTCCAATGGGACCTCATGATCAAAGGCCTCAGAGGCCGCCACGGACCTAACAGAGTGTGCCTTAACCATAGCAGGCAACTGCTTACGAGCCAACTGATAACAAAGTTCAATTGTGGAAACTATCCACCTGGATGTGGATTGGGCCGAGACTTGGAGAATAAGCATCTTCTGCTGGCCTGGTTGGAGAATACACCTCCTCTGACAAAGCATAACCTGGTTCCTATGTTGCCACTGAAAGTTCTCTACTCGACCTAGTTCGATTGTGGGCCACGTCGAATGATTCCATCACCACAGGCAAGGTAGGCTGCATCGACTCCACTGATCTTTGCACGGTACGACCAGAAGCCACTTTAGTCTTCTTGGCCACAGTGCCTCCAATGCAGAAAACTCTTCTGCCTTCTTCTTCTTGGGTATAGGAGGGAGGTGACGACCTGCTGGCAAGTCCTGATGTAACTTCAGTTTCTTCTTTTTCAACTTTGGTACCAATCCCGAGGGATCTAGAGAGGACGTAGGTACCTCAGGCACTGGGCACTGAGGAAGATCCTCAGAGCGTGTGGGCTCACCCAATTGTTGAGCGGCAGAGGATGCCGAAATTGGTATTGAGACCGGGTTTTTGGCCTCCACGGGAGCAGACACCGCACACTCCGATTTTCCCATTGAAGCCGTCTTTACGGACCACTTCAGTGACAAGGCTTCTGAAGAACAGAGAGCCAGATCCCACAGGGCTGTGCACAGGCGAGAAGCCCTATTTTTGTGAGCCTGCTTCGTGAACCTCTGGCAATGAAGACAGGTCTCAACAATGTAGGATTCCCCCAAGCACAAGAGACACTCGGTATGAGTATCAGGGGAAGGGATCTTAGATCCACAGTGGATACATTTTTAAAAGTTTGTCGTACCTGGCATAAACACCGAAGGCCAGCCAGCCATCACGCTCTGTCCCAGCCAGGATCGGAGCTCCAAAGGAGAGAAAAAACGCAAAAACAAAACACAAGGAACAAAAATGCTACTATGCGGAGAAATTAAAGAACGAATAAGCAGCAGGGAGAAAAAACAACAAGGGGGTAGCTGGATCCTACTTGTTGCTGTGCTGCAGACTCCACGATGTTCACTGAAGTGTAGATGAAGAAAGACTGATGGGATGAGGAGTGGCACAGCCACATATAGCGGCTGGGGGCGGGATTCCTGCCCAAAGCAGGAGAATTGAGCTTGTTAGATTCCGACGAGATCTCTGTGCAGGCGCATAGCCCATTTGTGTAGAAGACAGAGACCATGTCGAAGAAGGGGGATTCCTCTAGTGCAATCACGTCCTCAAATGGTCAGAAGCTATCAGTTTTCTCACCACATGCAGGTTTGCACATGGAAGATTTCTGTACTTGTCGAAGAGCAAAATAAAGAGAGTTTTCCCTGGGATTTCACCCCAAGCCCAGGGAGGTCCAAGCTCTGTTGATAAGAGGGGTGGAGGCGGCAGCATTTTGTACCTACCGATAATACAGGATAGTTTTAGGAGAAGCCTATCTAAGCAGCTCAGCAGGGATGATTCAGCATTTATTTCACGTGAGCTTGCTATGAGACAAAGGCTTTAATCTGCTACAGAGGGGTACACAATTACCACGTGGCCACAATGTTGGTTTGTGGGATACAGAGTTACCCCATAACGTTTGCATTTTCATGACATTCGGTTAAGGTTAAAAAGACACAAGTGGAGAACGCCATTGAGTTTGGTGTGCCAAATGTGGATTAAGTATGCTCTTTCAATATACAACTGTTTCATTCCGTAATTGATGACAGGCTTTGGATAGGCCAATTAAGTATTTCTTCATCACATCCATACTTCACGAGGATACATTTTTTAAAAGAATGTGTTAAATCTAGGCTTATCATTCTATAACTGCTTATGTACGCAAGTTAAATGTAACCACTGTGCCTGAAAGCAGTAATACCAGATGGTAGGGAAAACAAGGGAACAAAAACATCTGATGAGACCACAAAATTACTCCATTAGATAGACATAGCCAGTGTGTATCATTCACTCATACCTCACAATATGCTCAGACTTGACTTAATATTACAAACTAGCTGAGCCTGCACAGAGCATCTGTGCGCTCACTGGGGCTGGCTACCTCTCCCCCCCCACCTTCCACCCCAGTCTCCGCCGGCCTGTGCCAGGCCCAGGCGGCTGGGCCGAGTTGTGCCTCCACGGCAGGGCCCACTGCTGCTGCCTCGCCTCCGCTGCTGGGCCCGCTGCGGCGACCAATCCTCCTGGGTGCACCTCAGCCAATCAGGCGCCTCCGCCACCCAGCCAATCAGCTGGGCGCCGGGATGCACATTCCAAGGCTCACCCAGGAGAATTAAATATATAGATAGATGCCACTAAGGACTGGGACTTGCAAAGCAGAGTATTGTGGAAGTCCCTGGGGCATATCTAGGGTAGGGCAGGCAGGGCACGTGCCCTGGGTGCCACTTGAAGGGGGCATGCCATTTTTTAAATTAAAAAAAAATTTTTAAATGGCCACCAAAACCAAAATGGCCACCGCACATGCTCAAATGGCCTCTGTGAGGCCCTAGGCCATGCCAGGCCTTGCAGAGGCCATTTGAGCGTGTGCAGTGGCCATTTTGTTTTCAGTGGCCATTTTTTTAAAAAAATATATTTTTTAAAAAGGCCACTGCACATGCTCAAATGGTCTCTGCAAAGCCCTAGAGGCCAGCGGGGGGAGGGGAACCTTTGCAGACCTCCCCACGACCTTTAGGAAGCGCCCCAAAGGGGCTACAGGTAATTTAAAAAAATTAATATCATATAAGTCACTGTACACATATTCAGTTTGGCACTATGTACAGAGAATCAGGGCTTGTGAATACTGAACTGAAGCATATGAGCTAGGATTGTATTCATTTGCTCTTACTTTGTTTCTTGTGATAAATGAGTCAAATGTGATGTCTTAAGAATATGGCTTTTAATGGTGAGTTTGTCTTTGAATCAGTGTGAAATCCTTAGTATTAAGGCCCACTGGGAGTTTCTTGCTCTTTCTCTCCTTTTAACTGTCTTTCTGAAATTTTAGAATATATTCCAAGCAGTGACACAGTTTACTCTGCATATCCTTTAATTATTTTCAGAGTATCTGGTAAAAGTCAAATTCTCCATTTATTTTTAAAACTTATGCAATAGTGATGTTGCAATGCATAGTAGAGAATTAGACAGGCACTTCTGTTTAGTTTTCCAAGTCTGCCTCCACATAATATTTGGGTATAGTATTTCCACATAGTATTTTGGCTCATTATTTTGAAATTTGTAGTTTTCCAGAATTTTTTTGTCTAGCTACATCCACTGCTAAATAGTGTTTGAAATATTAAAAGATTAACGAGCTTGACTTGTATGTTACAGCTGATATTATAGTAAAGTTATCTTAAAGATGGGTGTCAGATGTTTGGACAGGGAGTGCAATTTCAGTGCTTGCCCTAGGCGCTGGTTTCCCTAGATACACCTCTGGTCCCTAACACTAAGGTTTTGGATCCTCCGCTCTTCCAAACTAATTGACAATAATCATATTTCAGTAAATGAACATACTTGAAAGGCACAGTGGTGCAGTAGATAGCAGTGCTTGACTTAAACCAGGGAAACACAGGTTCAAATTTCCACCCAGAGTTGAAGCTCACTAGCATGTTATGTGCTGATTAAAGGAATAATCATTTTTGGGGTAGCAATGGTGATGGAAGGGTGCTGGTTCTGCAAAGTAAATCCTTGTGCTAGGCCTCAATAGCCTAAAGGCCTGTTCGTGCTAAATGACAAGACAAATATCACAAAGCATTTGCTTAACTTTATACAAACAGCAGCAAAATGTCAAAGCAAGAGAAACTCAAGTATGTAGTACACCGCTCTGGGCTCCTTGGAGGAAGAGCGGGATATAAATGTAATAATAATAATAATAATAATAATAATAAAATAATAATAATTTGTCTCAAAAACAAGTTAATATTTAACTACCACAGCTCTTGGCTGAGTGCTTGAGTGAGTGAGTGAGGAACATCTGAAAGTGTAGGGACTTACCAGCTATGTTGGGACTGATGAGGAGTCATGAGACTCTGCTCCCCTACGACATGAGGAAGGTGTCTCCTGGTGATGTGTCTCCAGCCCTAAGATGGAAGCTGACAGGCAGCCAAGTCTGACCTCACTGGAGCAGTCTGACCCAGACAAATCCTCGGGGGACTTTCCAAATGCTGATTTGGCAGGTCTCATCTCCCCAACCTCCTGAAGTGGGATGATCAGGAAAAGATCAGACCAGGAAGACTCCTCCTTACAACTTGGCTAGAAAGGTTATGGCTTTGAGGAGGAAAAACTGGGGAAGCCATCACAACCTAAGGGGATAGCACACAGAATCAGAAGCTTCTCTTGTCCCTACCAGAAGGCTACCAGCTGATTCTGGGACTCCGGCCAAGTAACAGGTTAGCTTGTAAGTGATCTTTGTGTGTGTGTGAGAGAGAGTGTCTGTTTGCATGAAGCTGCAACTAGGATTTCTGAGTTACATTTGCTTTTGAATTATTCCATTTGTGATTCTCATATTATTGGTTTTCTCATTCTATGTATTCTCTGTTACACTCAATAAAAGTTACATTAAAGGTGTCAAGCTTAAACAGGTTGTCTAGTGACTTCTTCCTCCAGAAAGATAATGTGAGATTACTCCAGATCTCACAGTAAAATGTCCATGTTCCTCTTCATTTTCTTAGGACATTATTGCCCATTTGTATAGGAAAATCATAAGACTTTGCATGCACTTGGGGGAGTTGCATGGAAAAATCAATTTCATACTCAACTCCTCACCAACTTTGCAGGGCATACTGAAGAGAGGAGTTAAAGTTGTCCAAATGTAAAATATTGAAAGCTGCCCTGTGGCCCATGCTCTCAGCCTACTGTTCCCCACAGGGCTCTTGAGAGAATGAAGTGGGGAAACTTGGTACCATGCTGCTGTGACTGCTGGAGCAGGCATAGGATGCAAAAGTGATAGTACATAGCCCCCATCCCTTGGTTGTGCAGTTCTAGTCATAGTTCCAAGACACATAATTCTCTGTGGACAAGAAACACAGTACACATGAAAGCCTTCAGTATGCATCAATCAAGAAATGATGATAATTATGTGAAGGTGATAATGCAAACAAACATTTAGGTGTTAAAGAGCCACAATCAAGCAGGAGCCATTTCAGTGGAGGGAAAGTAGCTTCTGAGTCGATTGCATTTTTTGGGGAAAGGGGAGTTTTCAGTAGATAGACACCCAGATTATGTGGCTTTTATTTTCTTCCTGTACGAAATTGCTCCTCTATCAGTTTCCATTGCAGCATGTTCCTAAATATTTTACCTATTATATCTTGGTGGATAGATATAGGGATGTACACAAACCAGTTCAAAGCTCTCTGAGCTTCAAACTACATATAAAAGGTAGGGTTCCATGCCACCTAATGGCGCAGAAGGGAAGCAACCTGCCTAGAGAGCAGGAGGCTGTTGGTTCGAATCCCCACTGGCGTATTTCCCAAAATATGGGAAACTCCTATATTGGGCAGCAGTGATATAGGAAGGTCTCATACTCGGCGGGAGAAGGTAATGGTAAACCACTCCTGTATTCTACCAAGAAAACCACATGGTTCAGTGGTTGCCAGGAGCTGACACTGACTCAACAGCACAATCTTTCCTTTCCTTTTCCATGATTACTTCTTCCACAGTAAAGCAGCCTGTTTCAGCTCTCCATTGCCCCCACCCCAAGCTGCTGCTTCGCCTTCTCAGTCTACCAGACAGGATCAGTGGATATACTAGAACCCCAGAATCTAACATGTGGATCAATAAAGAGCTGGCAGGATCCTTCCAGCTGTCCTGCCAGCTCGTTAACCTTGGGGAGCAGTGCCAACCAGCCTTGGAATCTCACCTTGCTCCTTTGTAATGCCAGGTCAGTCCAGAACAAATCAGAAACCACCCATGATCTCATTCTGGATGAAGGTGACGATCTGGTATGTGTAACAGAGACCTGGCTGGGGGAGGTTGGTGGCCTGGTCTGGTCCCAGCTTCTTCAGGGTACTCTGTTGAGGAGCAGGTGAGGGACCATGGGTGGGGAGGTGGAGTGGCTCCAGGATCCCTGTTGAGGTGTCAGACCATATCGAATGTGTATACCTATGTTTGGGGACCAGAGGTAAATTGGGACTTTTGTTGCTGTACCGAACGCCCCACTGCCTAACTGAGCTGATGGACTTGGTCTCGGGCTTGGTGTTGGAGTTCCCCAGGCCTGTGGTGAGGGACGGGGGACTTCAAAGTTCACTTTGGGACCAATTTGTCTGGGGAAGCTCAGGAGTTCATAGTAGCCATGACAACTATAGGTTTATCCCAAGCTGTCTTGGGACTGATGTATGCTGATGGTAACACACTTGATCTAGTCTTTCACTCTGTTCAGGGTGGTGTTCCGTGGGTGGGGACTCCTGTGATTTCCCCATTGTCATGGATGGACCACCATCTGGTTAAAGTTGGACTCACAATCACTTCCCACCTTCGTGGGGTGAGAGACCTAATAGAATGGTCTGCCCAAGAAGGTTATGGGATCTAATAGGATTTCAAGAAGCCTTGGAGGGATTTAATGTTGGCTCTGTTGCTGCCCTGGTGGAGAACTGGAACAGCAAACTCACTGGGGCAGCAGACATGATAGCGACCCACTTCAAAACTAGCCCCTTTGTATACGAAAGAACTATGGGGGCTGAAGCGGCAAGGTAGACTGGAGTGCAAGTGGAGGAAGACTTCACTCAGATCTGACAGATTGCAACAGAGCGCATTTGAAGATCCATGTTCAGGCAAAACATGCAACAATAAGTGATTATTTTCTGCCCATATTGCATCTTCAAGTTCACGTCCAGTGGAGAGTATGTGCCCATTCTCTCTTGAATCGGAATTTTGAACCATCGATTACCTGCTGTGACGTGTTCAATGAATTCTTTGTGGAAAAAATCTCTTGTATTTGGGCTGACTTACTGTGGAGACTCTGTGGAGTTGGGCTTATTGTGGAGACTCTGTCTCCACAATTACTTCAGTGTCTGATGTGGAGGTGTCCAGCAATTCCTTTTGTGTGGTTAGGTTGGATCAGTTCCAGTTTGTGACTCCTGAGGATGTGGACGGACTGAATGGAATGGTGCGGCCCACCACCTGCTCTCTTGACCCTTGCCCAACATGGATTATACTATCTGGCAGGGGGGTTGTTGTAGATGGCCTGGTAGAGATTATACATGCATCTCTGAGGGAAGGCAGGATGCCTCCTTGTCTTAAGGAGGCAATTATTAGATCACTGCTGAAGAAGCCTACCTTGGATCCCTCAGAGTTGAGCAACTACAGGCCTGTCTCAATTTGCAAGGTAATTGAGAGGGTGGTGGCCACCCAGCTCCAGACAGTCTTGGAGGAAACTGATTATCTAGACCCATTACAGACTGGCTTTCGCGTGGGCTATGGGGTGGAGATTGCCTTAGCCGGCCTGATGGATGATCTTTAATTGGGAATTGACAGAGGAAGTGGACTCTGTTGGTCTTTTTGGACCTCTTGGTGGCTTTCAGTACTATCAACCATAGTATCCTTCTGGAGCGTCTGAGGGGGTTGGGAGTGGGAGGCACTGCTTTGCAGTGGTTCTGCTCCTACCTCTCAGGCAGGTTCCAGGTGGTGTCCCTTGGAGACTGTTCTTCAAAATCTGAACGTATGTATGGTGTCCCTCAGGACTCCATATTGTTTCCGATGTTGTTTAACATCTACATGAAACTGCTGGGAGAGATCATCAGGAGATTTGGTATAGGGTGCTATCAGTATGCTGATGACACCCAAATCTATTTTTTCATGTCAACATCATTGGGAGAGGGCATAACCTCCCTAAATGCCTGCCTGGAGGTGGTGATGGGATGGATGAGGGATAACAAACTGAGACTGACTCCAGATAAGACAGAGGTACTCATTGTGCGGGGTTGAAGATGAGTTTGAGTACTCATTGTGCTCGGGAGATGATCTGCCTTTTCTGGATGGGGTCACACTTCCCCAGAAGGAACAGGTACACAGTCTAGGGGTGCTTCTGGATCCAAGCCTCTCTCTGGTGTCCCAGGTTGAGGCAGTGGCTAGAAGTGCCTTCCATCAGCTTTGGCTGATACGCCAGCTGTGTCCATTTTTTGAGATAAACAACCTCAGAAGAGTGGTACATATGCTGGTAACCTCCAGACTGGATTACTGCAATACGCTCTATGTGGGGCTGCCCTTGTATGTAGTCTGGAAACTACAGTTGGCCCGGAATGTGGCAGCCAGGTTGGTCTCTGGGTCATCTTGGAGAGACTCTGTTACTCCCATATTGAAAGAGCTACACTGGCTGCCGATCAGTTTCTGGGCAAAATACAAGGTGCTGGTTATAACCTATAAAGCCCTAAACGGCTTGGGTCCTGGGTATTTAAGAGAATGTCTTCTTTGTCATGAACACTACCGCCTATTGAGATCATCAGGAGAGGTCTGTCAGCATTTGCCACCGGCTCATCTGCTGGCTACTCAGGGACAGGCCTTCTCCGTTGCTGCCCCAAAGCTTTGGAACGCACTCCCTGCTGACACAAGAGCCTTCCCATCTCTGACAACTTTAAAAAGGTCTTTAAAGATGTATCTGTTCACCCAGACTTTTAATTAAATACTGTTTTAATAGTTTTAACATTGTTTTAAAATATTGTTTTAAAATTTTAAGTTGTTGTAATGTTTTAACGTTTTCTGTTGTCATTTATTTTGCTTTGTTGTAAACCTCCCAGAGACGCAAGTTTTGGGCAGTATAAAAAGGTGTTAAATAAATCATAAAATAAATAACTTAGCACACCAGTAAATAGCACAGCTGCATTTAATAAAGTGGCACTGCTTTCCAAACCAGTTGAGAAGGTGGGGTATGTTTCCTCTCACAAAAATATCCCCCATGCTTCTGAGTAAGTGGCTACAGTGAGATGTGTCACTTCCAGAGCAGAGTAAACAGCCCCAAGGGCTGCAGCAGTTAAGCATGTGGTAGGATGTTGGTTGTCCGGAAAAGCACGAATAATTTATCTGAATGGTAGCTAACAGACTTGTAATAGACTCAGTCAGTACAAGTATTTGTTATCAAGTCCAGGCCTCCATTTTTTGTATACTATCTATAGAATCACTACCCAAAGCCTTGGGATGGGGCGGTCTATAAATGTAATAAATAAACAATAAATTACAGATAAATGTAGTTGAATTCATTTTTGTCTGCTTATCAGAAATTGTTTCTTCACAAGTTCCAGCTTTCAAGGACTGTGAGTTCTAGACTGTTACTAGGAATTTTGAGGTGGTTGTTGAGGATTTTTTCAGCATTCAGGATCAGTAATGTGCAGCTACAGGGTTATGTTTGGTACATTCCAGGGGTTACCTTGGGTTTGCGGGGCCTAACAGGTTTGGCTGACACCACACAAGGACCCATAGTGCCACTGGCAATTCACTGAGGAAATCCATAAACATACAGAGGTTCTATCATGGACATGACAGGGCTCCGCAGCTACAGAGTTGTCCTTTCCACAATGCGAGAAAAGGTTTCCTGAGGGTATGAAGTTCAAAAATTGCAGCCTTCGTAGATTGATTCCCCTTAAAATGGATAACTTTTCTCTCTCTGAAGACTACTTTTGGTAACTGCCTGGTTCTGCTGGCATTAAGAACAGTCTTGCCAGTGGCAATTGCCACACAAGTTGGCTAACATGGTGTACTGAAAAGGGGTTATCAATGTGAAAGTGCCTTATGATCAAAGGTTCAATTATGGACATGATTTTAATTGACTCAAACATTTCCTGGCACGTTAACTCAGACATTCTAGCAGCCTACCAAGAGGCAATATATCCAAATTTTTGATATATCATGCTAAACACACAAGTTGTAATCCTTGGTATTTCCTTATGCAAGTTCTTAGCTGCTATAAAGTGAAAGCAACATGCAGAGGCGTATCTAGGGAAAATAGCGCCTAGGGCAAGCACTGAAATTGCGCCCCCTGTCCAAACATCTGACACCCATCTTTTAGATAACTTTACTATAATATCAGCTGAAAAATATAAGTCAAGCTCGTTAATCTTTTAAAATTTCAAAAACTATTTAGCAGTGGATGTAGCCAGACCAAAAAATGCTGGAAAACTACAAATTTCAGTATGCTGGGGCTCATGAAATACCCAAATACTAATTGGAGGTGTACTTGGAAAATGAAACAGAAGTGCCTATCTAAATCTCTACTATGCATTGTAGCATCACTATTACATAAGCTTTAAAAATAAATGGAGAATTTGACTTTTACCAGATACTCTGAAAACAATGAAAGGATATGCAGAGCAAACTGTGTCACTGCTTGGAATATATTCTAGTATTTCAGAAAGACAGTTAAAATGAGAGAAAGAGAGCAAGAAACTCCCAGTGGGCCTTAATACTAAGGATTTCACACTGATTCAAAGACAAACTCACCATTAATAGCCATATTATTAAGACACCACATTTAACTCACTTATCATAAGAAGCAAAGTAAGAGCAAATGAATACAATCCTAGCTCATAAGCTTCAGCTCAGTATTCACAAGCCCTGATTTTCTGTACATAGTGCCAAACTGAATATGTGTACAGTGATTTATATTATATTAAATTACTTTTTTTAAATCTGTAGCCCCTTCGGGGCACTTCCTATAGGCCGTGGGAGGGGGGGCATCTTCAAAGGTTGCCCCTCCCACCGCTGGCCTCTAGGGCCTCGCAGAGAACATTTGAGCATTGCTGTAGACATTTTTAAAAATAATTGTGTTTTTTAAAAATGGCTGCTTGAAAACAAAATGGCCACCGTGCACGCTCAAATGGCCTCTGCGAGGCCTGGCATGGCCTAGGGCCTCACAGAGGCCATTTGAGCATGTGCAGTGGCCATTTTGTTTTTTGTGGCCTTTTTTAAAAAAAATTGATTTTAAGATTTTGTGCCCCCCTTCAAGTGGCACCCAGGGCACGTGCCCAGGCTGCCCTACCCTAGATACGCCCCTGGCAACAAGTCAGTTAAAGAGACATTTTCAATAGATAAAAATGAAGTAAATCAATAAATTTCATCAACCACCCCCCCACCCCATTTTCTTCCTTGGATGAGAGAATATTCAGAATTGGCACAGGGCATTGGTTTGGCTAATACAGGTTTACTGTAGTTTGATATCGTTAAAATTGAAAACAACATCTGAATCTTTGGCATGCTTATACAATAAAGGAAGTTGTATATATTTTCTCATACTTAACCACTAGTATCACAAGTTAAACATTATTTCCTTCATTCTTTTCAAATGGTTGTCAAAATAATAGTGCACAACTAGGTTAGCCATTTTGCATGCAATAGACCTACGAAGGTTTGGGAAACAGCAACATAAGATGTGTAAATGAATGGACAGAGGTCCATTTTACTGGAACAGATCCTAGCAGATCATAGACTAGAGGGCACCCTCCCAATATCCAAATGTACCTTAAGGAACAGTATAAAAAACCTCAACGTTAAAAAGCAAAATGAACAGCAACCTTGGGAGGCTACCAATTGCAAAGGAATGTCAGGGGAATCTCCTGCTCCCTTAACTGGTAGTTGAAGGAGATGCCAAGAGAGAGGGAAGAGATACTTGCCAGCTCTCTGGGGGCTCACCAAATCCTGGAGCTAGCCCTGCTTTCCCTGCTATCTAGTTTTGCACTCAAAGTCTACAGAAGAATTAATGACCACCAAACTGAGCACAAAGAAGGTGGGGTGGGGGAGACAATCCTTCAATAAGACTAATCTATTGTGTTTTATATAAATTTAAAAGAACCCAAGAGCTTTGCTAGATTAGATGCAAGGCCTATCTAGTCCAGCATCTTGCTTCCCACAGTAACTCACCACATGCTTCTGGCCCCTTCTCCTGCTGTTGTGCCCCTGCAATTGGTACTGAGCCTGGAGGTAGCCTATAGCCATCAAAATTAGTATCCATTGATAGAGTTGTCCTTCATAAATTTGTCTAGGCTTAAAGGCATCCAAACTAATGGCTATCACCACATCCCGTGGCCGAGAATTCCAGATTAATAATACGTTGTGTGAAAGAATACTTGCTTTGTTAGTCCTAAATTTCCTGACCATCAGTTTCATGGTATGACACACACACCCCGCCCAGTTCTAGTGTTGGGAGAGGGAGAAGAACGTCTCCCAATAACTCTCTCCATACTATGCATAATTTTATAAACCTCTGTCATGGCTCCTCTTAGTTGACTTTTTTTCTCTACTAAAAGACCCAACTGCTGCTCTCTTCCGCACCTTTCCCAGTTCTTTTATTTCCTTTTTGAGATATAGTGACCAGAATTGTACACAATATTCCAAATGTGGCCACACTATAGATTTGTCTAATGGCATTATAATCATTATATTATAATGGCATTATAGATAGACCACATCTATCTATGTGGTCGCTAAAAGTAGACACCGACTTGATGGCCCTTAATCAATCAATCAGTCATAATCTTAACCATTTTACTTTCAATCCCATTTCAAATGATCCCTATCGTGGAATTTGCCTTTTTCAAGCTGTTGTGCACTGAACTGACATTTTCAGTGAGCTGTCCACCACAACCCCAAGATCCTTTTCCTGGTCAGTCACTGATAGCTCAGAACACATCAGTGTGTGTGTGAAGTATGGATTTTTTTGCCTCAGTATGCATCATTTTATAATTACTTAGATTGAACTATATGTGCCATTTTGATGCTCACCCACCCAGTTTGGAAAGATCCTTTTACAGCTCCTTGAAATTGGTTTTGAATTTAACTACCTTAAATAGTATAGTGCCATTTGCATATTGGGATACCTTGCTGTCACCCCAATTTCTAGATCATTTATGAATAAATTAAAAAACACTGGTCCCAATAGAGATCTCTGGGGTGGGGTGTGTGTGGGACTCATTCACTTTTTACCTCTCTCCATTGTGAAAATTGTCCATTTATTTTTACCCTCTGTTTTTTGTTCTTCAACCAGTTACTAATCCATGAATCAACCTGTCTCCTAATCCCTTGACTACTATTTTTATCCTAGAGCCTTTGATGAGGGATCTTGTCAAAAGCTTTTTGAAAGTCCAAGTATACTGTGTCAACTAGATCACCTCTATCTACAAGACTGTTGACACTCTCAAAGAAATTCAAAAGGTTAGTTATGCAAGACTTACCTTTGCTGAAGCCAGCAAGGCTTATTGTTCTTTATGTTCAACACTTTTATCTTTAATTATGCTTTCCATCAATATATCCAGAACAGACATTATACTAACTACCCCTCCCCCACCACTTCCCTTTTTATAAATTTGTGTTACATTGGTTACTTTCCAGTCCTCTGGCACAAAGTCTGATTGTAGGGACAGGCTACATATTTTTGCTAGAAGATAAGAAATTTCATATTTGAGTTCTTTAAGAACTCTTGGGTGAATGCCACCTGGACCTGGTGGTTTGTTAATTTTTGAAGCTTTTATCACTTCTATTTCACTCTTGTAACTTCTATTTCACTCACTTCTTAAGGCTCCCCGCTGAGAAGCTCAGTCCAGGCAAAGGTATATGCTCTGTATTCTCTGTCATGAAGGTAGATGCAAATAATTTGTTCAGCTTCTCTCTAATCTCCCCATCCACCTTAACAGGGGCCATTGTGAGGATGGGTTCAAAGAATCCAGGCCACCATTGAAAAAAGCCACCGAAGCCCACAGAGGGGGCATGGCTCAGGCTCTGGAAGATCCCTGAGTGAACTATTCCCTGTCCATTTCAGGCAGTGCTTGCTGCCTGATAGCATTTATTTCTCTCTCCCCCCCTTGCTGGACGGAAAGGGAAATAAAGGCTGTCTGAAATGGACAGGGCAAGAGCTCGTTCGGTTTCTCTGAAGCTCGAGCCACACTCCCGTGCACGTGACATCACAAGCATGGGATGTCACTAGAGGAGCCGCCGTTTGGCTGGCTCTGCGCCTGCTTCTTAAGCAACCCTTTCACTGTCCTGTCATCTAATGGTCCAACCGCCTCCCTGGCAGATTTCCTGCTTCTGGTGTATTTCAAGTGTTTATTTTACCACAAGGTTTGGTGTAATTAAACATTAAACTAAACATCACACCTAAGCTTGTCCCCCATAAACAGGCAAGAGATGCATCATGACTGAAATGATATAAAAGCCAGAAATGTTTTTAAAAAGATTCTATTGAACCTCTTATTTTAGGAGGCATAATTTGCTTTGTTGAAATATTTATCCTTTTTCTCAAGGTGATCTATAATATTCACTCAAACTAAGCAGTTTCATCACGAACAATATATCAATGAATGTGTTGCCTACATAAGCAGATTCAAGAAAGCAGAGTGTGTCTGAACAGTCCCAAGCCCCATTTTCCCAGGAACTCAGGAGAATATAAGACTATCATCTGACCTTTTGCACCATTTAAATGTTATTTTATTAAATATTTTCAGTTCAAGGTTTCATTATAACAAAGCTATGAAGGTTCTACCAACATTCAGGAAAAAAAATCTAACTTGTTTTCAATTATTTCTCTATCATGCAAAATTTTTGCATCAAACATCTTCCATTTCCTGTTTAAAACATGATATAATATTATATAGATGCTTACATTAACCCCATAAGAGAATATTAAGAATGCTAAGGTCTATAGCTGTGTTTGATAATGGCCATACCAAGCTAAGGTTCTCATTAAATTAGAACATGTCTTAAAGACTGTGCAAAAACAAAGACAAAAAACCCCAACTCAAACTGTTCAAAAAAAAAAATCATTTTTGAAGGATGCAGATACTTAATACAGAGGGTTTATCATTAATAGTTGTCAGATAAAGAGACAAGGAAAGATCAGACCTAAATGCATGCAGAATTTGTCTTTTAAAAAGGCTGCATAACTAATTTCCCATTCCTCACTTTGTGGCTTTATTGTTTTTTTAAAAACCCTGAAAAAAATTATCAAGGCTTTTCTTTGTTACCTCATTCAATATCTTAGTGCTGTCTAAGTATGTTCCATATATAAAAATCTAGTTTAGTCTTTGTAACAACATTCCTTCCCCACTCCTCCCTTCATTAACTCTGATTGAGATTGAAAGAGGAAGGAGGAAGGTTTGTGTGCACAAACCTTCCAAAGGGTGGATGCCTTTTTCCTGCACAGGGAATAAGCTAGGATAAATGATGTGGGACTGAACTCGCTATTTCTCTTTATCAGGCTCAGAAGCTGGGATGTCAATTTACAGAGCAGAAATTCATCCCCTTCCTTCCATCACTCTGTTCCATGGGATCAAGTGATAACTTTCTATTGTACTCAACTCTATTAAAAAGTTGACTCCCTCCTATTCTGCTCAATACTATCTGGGCAGCAAACATTCTGGAATCCATGTCCCCAAATTTAGTGACTGGGCATGCAAAAAAAGAAAAAAAAGCTTTGGTACCCCTTCTGGACGGGATGCACAGAAAGCTATGGCGTAAAATCTGAATTCAAAAATTGAGTGAGCCTAAGGCAGCTTCCATCTCACTTCTTCTCAGAAAGAGATAAACCAATGGTCTGAATTTAAACCTGTTAAATGTTTCCCACATAGGGAACAAACAACATGGATCCCTCTCCTTAGTAGCAAAAGAGATGAATGGGGCAATGCAAAATGGAAGCCCACTAGCTATGTGGAGTGTTTAAGGTTTCTTCTCTACCAGAGGAAACTGCAGCAGAAACTGTAGAACCCTCTGTCTACAGCAAAATGGAGGTTCTGATTCAATGGCTTACTGAGTAAAAATGCCACCATGGATGGGAAGGAGGGTTACAAAAAATCCAATGGAACAAGAGGAAACAAAGCAATGATGTCAGATGGACTGGGCTAGTGGAAAAAAAACAACACACGTGCCTGAAGCTGCTGGCTCCCTTTGCTAGTTAATCAGAAAACAAATCAGTCTGAAAAACCAGCTAGCCCCATTATTGTAGGGGTGCATATATATCTATTTCAGTATAAAACACAAACTAATTTACACACCGTACAGAAAGCAAAACGCATGTGTGTGCAAATTTTCAGGGCAGAATGTAACACTAAGTTTTCCAACTGTTTCCTAAGGAGCACATAGTCTGCAACACTCTGGATCCCATCTATTCTAAACAGAATAAAATAAAATAAAAAGCCATTCATATACTCTCTTCCTCTAATATATCTTTGCTCTTAAACTTTACCCTTATAAGCTGACTTCACACCTCCAAGGAGTGGCTGTTTCTAAAAATCAGTGCATCTCTGAAGAGCAAGCTCCTATGCTTTTTAAACCAGCTCGTACTTGTTCCTTAAAACATTCTTGTTCATTTTATGCAGTCCATTAGTTGGAGCCAGTGGCTGAGCAATCAGCTGACTGCTGCATCTCCACCGCTGACACTTGGGCTCAAGTCAGTCTGCTGGATGGCAGAGGGGTGAGCAATGTCCTCCTTCCACTTTGCCCCTTTTCTCTATGCTGGCCCTGGGGAGCCCCCCGCCGGCCACATCTCATTGATTAAAGTTGCAGCATAGCCTGAACGCAATGTTAGTTCCCACCGTGCCTTTACAGAGTTCAGCATTCTGCTGCCCAAGCTGCCTTCTCTCCCTCTTCTTTGCTCCGGTTCTGAAAGATGCTCCAGCTGCTGCCCCATCATCAGACCTGGAGAGGAGGCGCTGGACACTCCGTCATGGATGATGATCTCTTCTATACAAACAATATGGGTTTCTCTCAAGATTTAAAACACACCTTCGTACAGCAGAAACAGACACGATGGATCCATGGAAAAACAACAGAAAGGCGGCAGCGCCCGGAGCATCAGATTCATGCAGGGTTTCGTGCATTTGGCTGCTGCCGGTTTGTAATTCATATTTTTTTAAACGTCAAAACGAACATGACCGTCGCTGTAATTCAGGCACTCCAGAGCTGCTTGCTGAGAAGATATTGCCCTCCCGCTGAGTATCTCCGAAAGCGGCTGCAGACAGAAAGAGGGGACACATTTGAAGGGTGGGAAAACAGAAGGGAAATACAGCCAAGTTAGTGAAACAGCTTACACAAGGAGCTCTGAGGTCTAAATAGGCACATCTGGACTGAAGCTGGAACGTCTCAATTTGAGGGGATGCATTCATACCCTATGAGGCAAATGATAGTTGGAAGGTGTGCTCCCTACAATGATTTACCAATCTGAATGTTCTCGTCACAATAAAGAAGGAACCCAATAAAGAAGGAACAAAGAAGATTGTTTTTAATGAAAGGCGGTATATAACGTCAACAATAAATAAATAAATAAATAAATAAATAAATAAATAAAACCAACCCACCCTGGAATAACATGTAACAGATCAGTATACAATTCTGTGCAATCTGTGCAATTCTGAATCAGTTGTTCAGTTCTGTATCTCTGTCAGAGGAAGGGCTAGGGCTACTGAGTAGCCAGCACAATTAGGCAGATTTCCCCCCTCTTAAAAAAATAAAAATAAAAATAAAAATAATAATAATCACCCACTCAACAGGTTATCTGAACACTGAAGTTAACTATGGCATATACTAGCCAAGAGTCTGCCCCCTCCTGCTTAAGTAGAATTGGAAGCTGGTTAGCCAATTCTAGATAAGGATGAACCCTAGTTAGTATTCATGGTGCATAATAGTAGTGCTAACGTAATGCTTATCCACAGTTAGCAGTCAGTGGAGAAAGGACAAGGGGAATTAGCCAGAGAGAAGGTGCTGCCGGTGGGGGGGTGGTTGGTGGGAGAGGGGAAGAATGCAAGATCAAGGTTGCCCAGCATTATATATGTACCATCTCAACCAAGTATGCTACAGTGCATGAACATAACAACAGCCCTGCTGGATCAGGCCCAAGGTGCATCTAGTCCAGCATCCTGTTTCACATAGAGTTCCACCAAATGTTTCAACCCACTGGCGTCGGGGCGGTAGCTGATTGGGGCGGTAGCGTATCTCCCTGCCACCCTGTTGGTCGGATATGGCTGGAAGTCCCGCACGCGTGTCACCACATCTTGTGGCAGAGAATTCCACAAGTTGTGTGAAAAAGTACTCCTTTTGTTGATCCTAAATTTCTTGGCAATCAATTTCATGAGAAGACCACTGGTTCTAGTGTTATGCGAGAGGGAGAAAATTTTCTATCAACCTTCTCCACATTTTATAGACCTCTATCATATCTCCCCACAGCCATCTTTTTCTAAACTAAAAAGCCCCAGGTTTTATAGCCTTGCCTCATAAAGAAGGTGCTCCAGGCTCCTGATCATCTTGGTTGCCCTCTTCTGCACCTTTTCCAGTTCTACAATGTCCTTTAGATGTGGCGACCAGAACTGTACGCAGTACTCCAAGTGTGGCCACACCATCGCTTTGTATAAGGACATTCTAATATTAGCAGTTTTATTCTCAATCTCCTTCCTAATGATCCCTAGGATGGAATTGGCCTTTTTCACAGCTGCCGCACATTGAGTCGGCACTTTCAATGAGCTGTCCACAATGACCCCAAGATCCCTCTATTGGTCAGTCACCGGCAGCTCAGATCCCATCAGTGTATATGTGAAGTTGGAGTTTTTTGCCCAATATGCCTCACTTTACACTTGCATTGTAAATCAACTGAACTGCATTTGCCATTTTGTCACCCACTCCCCCATGTTGGAGAGATCCTTTTGGAGCTCCTCACAACCCGAAATGGTCCCTTGCTATCTCTGTTCCCTGCACCTTTAAACTGTGAGAAAATTGTAGTGGTTTCTTTAAAAGAACAGGATAGAAGAAGTTGGGAGGGTACATGCCCAGATGCAGAAAAAGTATAATTTACGAAGAGTTCGCTTAGCATGCACAGCATTACTGCATTCCCTCCACCACTGGAGATTTCAAATGAATTCAGAAATTAGCAGAATAGGGGAAGGACGGCCTATCGCTATACACCTGGCCTTGTTCTAGCTCTGTAACTGCAGACCAAGGCATAGATGAAGGGCATCAGAGTGTGGTGCTGCTTGTAACCTGGCACTGCAAACAGCTAGAGATAAGCTCCTTCCCTGGAGCTTAAATATTTAGCTCCTGCAAAACTTAATCCTTTCCCTATTGTGTGGGCTTACAGTTTTGAGTTGTCTCCCTGTGCCATTTCTAGCATTCTTCTGTAGCTGTCAGAGCGAAATCTGCAACCAGTTCTAGGTGTTGGGTGTGTTTTGTATCTGAAGGTTTTTGTTTTTGTTTTTTTAAACAAACATGTCCAAGGTTCATTGAGCTCACACAATGGGTCTTTGGTGTCCAGCAGATAGCAAATTCTTACCTGAATAATTCCAGTTCTTCTTGAGGACAAGAAGATATTTAACACTGGGCTAGGCCCAGCCTCTAGGGAGTGGGAAAAGAAAGGAAAGATTGTGCCGTTGAGTCAGTGTTGACTCCTGGCGACCACAGAGCCATGTGGTTTTCTTGGTAGAATACAGGAGGGGTTTACCATTGCCATCTCCCACACAGTGTGAGATGATGCCTTTCAGCACAGTCATATTCTGGGGAACACACCAGCGGGGATTTAAACCAACAGCCTCTTGCTCTCTAGGCAGGTTGCTTCCCCACTACACCATTAGTGGGAAGCAAAGCTAAAATGCTCTGCCTGGGAAACTGGACCTCCTACCGATTTCCAGGATAGCTAAGCAGTGTTTACACTGAAACAATGAAGAACAGAGACAACTGCACACAAAGTGGCCACGACATAGAATTGCCACTAGAAACACTACAGCTACGTCCAGTATCTTGATAGACAGTAGGACATGGCTCTTCCTCTGCAAAAAGATATTCAGAACAAAGGACAGCAAACCTGTCAGACCAGGATTCAAACAACTATCAGGGTGAGTCGAATGCTCTCCTGCCTACAAATATTTGCCAGGTAAGAATTTCCTTTTCTCCCCTTGTAAGCAGGGAGGCCTCAACACTGTGATAGATAAAAACTGTGCATCACAGAATAGGAACTAGTCCTCCACACTCAAATAGCCTGCAAACTATTCATCCCAGGGACACTTTAGGATTGTGTTCAAGAGCAACCTCAATCAAGGGGTTTGATACCTTAGCCTCATAGGCTATTTAAGACCCAAGAGGTTGCCCTACAGATCTCTTCAGCGGAGTCCTCTCAGAAGGCTGCAGAAGCAGTTGTGCCCCAGAATATCTTCTGGAACCTGCAGGTTTGAGGTGGTGTCTCCTAGTACAATGCAATCCCTTAACCAACAAGACAGGCTTTCCTCTGAAAGGAATGGGCAGCAATTTTTAATTTAGGTCAGTTCCTTGATTTCTAGGGAGATTCAAGATCCTTCCGGCCATCTAAAGAATGCTTGTTTTTTCTAATAAGATATAGTGGCCAAACTTGCAAGTAATGCACCCACTCATCTCCAGGTTCAATCCAGCTGCTTGTGCCCCCATCAGAATCTCCATTAATCCTAGGATGATCTCATACTACTACAGTTAATACTAAGGCACATAGTCTATGTATAAATGGCTCACCGTAGAACCAAGCCTTATGGGGTGAACAGAACAAAGAACCAGAGTGCCCTGAACAAGGCAGTGAAAGCTGCAATCTTCTCTACGGAGCCAGACCCTTGGTCCATCTAGCTCAGTATTGTCTACACAGACTGGCATTGGCTTTTCCAAGGCTGCAGGCAGGAATCTCTCTCAGCCCTATCTTGGAGATACCAGGACAGGAACTTGGGACCTAGATGCTCTTCCCAGATGGAATCCCAGTGCGGCTCCATCCCCTAAGGGAATGTCACTACCATTATGTCACTACCAAGGAGGGTATAGGATTGTTGGCTTTGTCCCCTGCCCTGAAAAAAAGTCCTACCGATATCCAAGCTGCTGGCCCTGGTAGGTCATTTCTGGATCTCTGAGCTGGATCTCTAGTTGTGATCCAGGGGCTATGTAGAGAAGCTTCTGCAAAGTCTACTGATTATACGGAGTCTTGGTGACTCAGGCTTGCAAAAATGGAACTAGTCTCCACCCCAAAGGTCGTGTTTACTCTCTTCAAATGTAAAATTGCTCTGATGTCCTGATTTCTTTGGAGTGGTGAAGTAAAGAGAACATCCTCTAGAAGCACTCCTCATCTGGCATGAGCTTTATGAGCTCTGTGTCTAGGAGACATAGCCTTGGAAACTTTAGCATGCCTTTTAAAGTTGTTTGAAAATGGTGAAGGGGACGAACCAACTCAAAGAGATACGAGAGAACTCTAGGTGTAGATTTCCAACACCACTTTCATAACATAGTTGTCTAATATGTATTCTCTCCCAGGGTGTACAAACTTCGAACTTCTCCTCCTCACTGGAGATGTGAAGGCCGAGTGAATCCTCTAGTCAGGAGGAAGAAAACTGCTTACTAGAACACTTAATTCCCACAATCACCATTCTGCTTGGAGCCAATCGCCTGGTTACATTTCCTACTATAGTATGGCTAGATTGGATGAGAGGGACATAGGGAATGTTGGGGCTATAAGGCTTTTTGTCTTCATTTTTTCAAGCAGGCACGTTGATACATTTTCTAATTTTTAGTCACAACCAATTCTGCATTGAGAAGATCCCCAAGCAGCAAGAGAAACACAAGAAAGCCTGACTTTGGAAAAATGTCTACTCTCCAGAGATGTTGCCACACACTGTGCCTGGACACAGTGTTGGAGACTAAATGTGTTCTCATCTGTAAGACGTCCAACAAAGACAATATGCCCTTGAGGCCATCCTTAACTTGCTTGGAGATATGAGAAATGGCAGTGAAAGCACTACCCACATAAAGGTAGTTCTGGCAAAAAAGAAAAGAAAAGAAAATGTCTTAGTATAAGATGCACCTAGTACTGCTGCAGACAAGCAAATCCTCTGCAAAGTGCTATCTCCACTCTGCAATTTTGGTAAATGAGAAGGATTACTTCTGAGGTTAACAGTGGTTATTGCAGTATTTTTCTTAGGAATTGTCAAGTCTAACATAATATCCTCTGGAGGAACATACAACTCTTGAAAAAAGTGGTGGTGGTTTAAACCTAGCAAGCTTACTCTACACTGGGGTGTGTGTGCATGACTGGAGCAGAACTGACAGCTAGGCTTGCCTTGAAAAATTTAGATTTAGGCACTGGATGGTCCTCTGGAAAGGAAGGGCATAATTGACCTACATCAGTAATTAAATGCTCCAGTGAAAATAGTTTGTTGGGTTGAGGATGTCTAGTGGTCCAATCACCCTCTTCCTTCACCCTGTTGGAATCTGGGAGTGTACAGAAAAAATACCAAAAAGAACCTGCTCTGATTCCACTGAGTTCTTAACGGAGGCTGGAGAAGCAGTTAAAATTAGACTTTTTGTAGAAATTGGGCCACACACATTCTTTTGGGGTGAAGGATGGATACTCTTTTTCCTTCTTAAGAGAAACATCTGGTGATAAACTCCACCTGATTAGGAATAAGGGTTGGCACCCTATCATCCCTGGGAGGAAGGAGGCAATGGAAATAAGCTACAAGTGTTATGGAATGGTATTGCCTCAGAAGCAGACCCTACCCATACTGTGGTGAGAAAATTGCGACTTCTTCAGCACCAGTTATCTTGACTTCAGCCAAAAGAAAAACTGGCACCATGGACAATTGCCCAGAGAATGTAGCAAGGCAGAGACACTGCATAAATGGGAATGAGAGTGTATTCTTGTCTGAACAGGAGTTGGCAACACTCACCAGCTCATCACGAATCCTCTAGTTGTGTGCCCGAACCGGTCCGGCAGCCATTCCAAAGAATGGCCGAACTGCCGGACCGGTCCGGCCCTGCCTGGTTCGGGTCCGGGTGGGGGGTATGTCTTTAAGGGCGGGGAGGGCTTGCTTAGCCCTCCCGCCTCCTTGCCCCCGCCAGCGCCCGTATTGTACAGTATAGGGGCGCTGGAAACCAGCCGCCCCCCCACCGCTGCCGCGGCGAAATAACCCCTAAAACCAGCCAGCCCTCCCTCCCTCCCAGCTAGCTGTCCGCCCGCCCGCCCACCCACTCACCCAGTCGCTCACCCGGTCGCTGGATAAAAAGCGAGAGGAGCTCCGGCACAGAGCTCCTCTCGCTTGGAAGGCCTCCAGCAGAATTGTGGCTTGCGCGCGCCGCAAACCACGCCGTTCTCCGGAGGCCCGGTCTACCCGCCGGGAAAGGGCCGGGTAGACCGGGCCTCCAATCGCTGGGTAGACCGGGCCTCCGGCGATCGGAGGCCCGGTCTACCCAGCGATCGGAGGCCCGGTCTACCCGCCGGGAAAGGGCCGGGTAGATCGCCGGAGGCCCGGTCTACCCAGCGATCGGAGGCCCGGTCTACCCGGCCCTTTCCCGGCGGGTAGACCGGGCCTCCGGAGAACGGTGTGGTTTGCGGCGCGCGCAAGCCACCATTCTGCTGGAGGCCTTCCAAGCGAGAGGAGCTCTGTGCCGGAGCTCCTCTCGCTTTTTATCCAGCGACTGGGTGAGTGGGTGGGCGGGCGGGCGGACAGCTAGCTGGGAGGGAGGGAGGGCTGGCTGGTTTTAGGGGTTATTTCGCCGCGGCGGCGGCGGCGGGGCGGCTGGTTTCCAGCACCCCTATACTGTACAATACGGGCGTTGGCGGGGGCAAGGAGGCGGGAGGGCTAAGCAAGCCCTCCCCGCCCTAAAAACAAGGCCCCCCTTTGGTGCCGGTCCGGACTTCTCCGGACCGTGCACATCCCTAGAATCCTCTATGGCAGGGATCCCCAATGTTGTGCCCCCAGATGTTCAGACTAACTTCCATAATCCCCAGGCCCAGCGGCCTTTGGCTGGGGATTATGGGAGTTGAAGTCCAAGAACATCTGGGGACCCAACGTTGAGGATCCCTGCTCTATGGTACCCAACAAAATGTCCCTCTCTGCCATGGTGCCTGACAGGCTGAGCCACTGGCTCCACTGATCTCTGCTACAAAATGTAGGGTCGTAGTGGGAGGAAGAAATTTGTTCACTTCTTGTGCTGTGAAGGGAGCATCTGAGAAAGAGGTTGGTTGTATCACACTTTCCCTGGCATGGAGGGCGAGGAACAGGGAGACCAGAAGAGCTATTTCCTGTTCCTGCATGTCTGAAGTGGCTTTCCGGGTTTATTCCACCTCCACTACTTTTTTCCTCCAACACACTTTTTAAAGAGCTCCTGAGCTCCCAAAAAACCAAAACCTTGCTTCTCTATTACAAGCAAGAAGCCAAACTGGGAACAGATGGGAGGTCCCTGCCTCCGAGGAAGAGGCTTTTAGCCCTGCATTCCTGGAGGGAAAACCTAACTTGATGTTGAATGCCCTTCTGCTTATAAGCTTGTGCAGTCTTACCCAGCTCTGCCCGTAAGAGGAAAGGTCAGCGAGATCAGCCACACCAGTCAAGGGTGCCTCCTTATACCAATAGACCAGAGGCAATACTCACTGACCCCTCTTAAGCTTCCTGATCAGGGTTGCCGGTCTGAAAAACAAGCCTTTGACTTGCAATATCCTCAGCCTGATAGGATCTGGTCTGATGCATTCAGAATGCTTTGAGCATCATTGCTGGGAAATAGTGGCTGAAGTCAAACTATTTAGCAAAGTGATTTGAACTGCAAGTCTCTCTGTAGTTCCCCGTCATGCGTTGCCTTCTCCAGACTCTCCCACTTCCCCTACTTTAAATCAGCTGTTTTCAATGGATTTTTACTTTCCCACATTTTTTTTACTTTTGATTTAGTATGTAGAAGAAAAAACAGGACCTCCAGCTTTTTTGTCTGATCCACCCACCCCCAAACCTTAACAAACAGATGATTCTGTGATAGCTCAGCCAGCCAGTTCACAAACACTTTCTCCGTTGCAGACATCTTTCCGTATTCATGGGCCTTCTGGCCAAACATACCCATGTTTCAGCTTCACTGCAGCGGAGCTGCTGGAGCCCCAGAACAGTGGTAGTGGACATTCAGCCACTTGCCATCACGGCGGTGCCAGACGCGGGTCTCTTCAGACTGTGTGGTGCGAGGCCGGCCTTGGCCGTCAATATACTGTGTCAAGCGGATGTAGGCAATGCAGGCAGCATCATCGCCAATAACGTGAACGTGGGGGTTCAGGATGGTGGTGTGGATTGGCTTGCTGTTCTTGGACAGTACTGAGGAGACATGTAAAACCGTCAGGATTCACCAAGAGAAACAGTTCTGTGCAGTTACTGCTCTGGCTGCCTTGTTTAATGTACCATCCATCCCTTCATTCTCATCCTAGTCAGTTTGAAATACAGCATCCCAACCCACAAAGATTCCAGTGAACTTGCCAGCTTTTATTTTCCAAATTACTATTATTATTTGGAGGAACAGGAGTATATTTGTTCCTCCAAATAATAATATACGCTCTAGTTTTATGTAATGTTTTTTGTTGTACAGTCTGATCTACAATCGTAATAAAGTTTATCTGTCTATCCAAATAATAATAATAACACCTCAGAAACCTACCATAAAGCCAAAAAGACTCATTTTATCCCCTTTTCTACCGGAAGATGTAGTGTTCCTACATTTAGGAACACTAGATGTAGGAACACTCTCAGAATTCACCGGTGGGACTCACAGCTGCAACTTCTTTTGAAAGAGAAAGCTTAACACTAGGAGTTGGCCAGGAGACCTCAGTAGAGGTTGTCTGGCTCCAGTCTCAGGAAAATACAGGATTCTCAAAATCCTGATCAGGAAGTCATACTAAATGTTTGATATGCTATAGAAGGTATGTTGGAGGCTTCCAAGTGACTTCAGCTGCTAGTACTTCAGATCCTGGATACATATTTCACCCATCCTCTGAAAAGCATAAGCCAGGCGCCGATTCCCAAGAATTCTGGAGGCAGACAAAGAGGAAATGGAAAAGGAACGGCTGTCCCATTCCCCCACTGCTTGACTACTTGGGATTACCAACTAATTGTTCCTACGTTTTCCTCCCTATCCCTGGCGAAATGAGCTACTAAGGAGAAATAAGGTAACCTAGGATGGAAGGAATGGTCCAGCAGCTCTATTCTGTCAAGCTTCCTTTGCCTGTTTCTGGGAGAAGCCTTTCAGAATTCTCAACTGTTTCCTGGCTTACACATGGTTACTTTTCATGCGACAGGTGTAACATGCAGCAGCTAGGATCTGGGTCTCAATTATGATGCTCACTTTGCTCAGCTACCTTTTTCTCCCCAGATGTTTGATTTGCTTGCCACAAGGGAAATTCCATCTCTCTAAAATTACCCTAAAATAAATGTGTGGGCAGGACTGTCCTTAGGGCATGGCAAGCAGGGAGACTGTCCCGGGCCCCGCTCTTTTAACCCCTATTAGAATTAACTGGAAGCGGGCCCTGCACTGGCTGATTTGCCCCGGGCCCCGCACCCCACCACGGCTCTCTGAGGACAGTCCTGTGTGTGGGATGGCTGAGGAAGGGATACAAGGGGTATCCTTCAAAGCTGTGTCATCTCGCCTTCATTCCTATGTATGTATGTATGTATGTTCTCCTAAAGTGTGTCAGGGAGGCTGCAATGTCTTTTATTTGAACAGTGTTTATGCCTTATGGGCAACAACATTGCTTCCTGTAAAGAAACAAACCAAAATGCTCCAACTTGAATCAAACTGCATTTTCTAAAGGTAGTCCAAAGACAGAAAGATCACTAGGGATGAGCTGATTTCCCCTGGTTTATGGGCTCTCCCTGCCCTGCATTTCACTCCCCCTAAACTCTGGCTTACTTAGAATTCCAGAACTGGGAAATGTGTAGTTTGCCACAATGTTTATTTCCTTCAGTTCATCTGTACCTTCTCTCCTCGCTGTGTTGCTGATTAGCACATGCACATTACAAAATGTACACAATTACAAAAGTAATTTAAGAAGGAATCTTCGTGAAACTATATATACAGCATCAAGAAGTTTGCTTTCTGCAATGTTTTATCAATGTGCATGTGGGCGGGGCGGGGGTGGGGAGAGACAAATGAACTGAAAGCTGTGGCAAACTGCACAGGGACAGTGCTGTGTACCAGACTCAGAAATTAAAAGACACACAAGGAACAAATGGAGGACTCCTAATGCAGCGGTCCCAGTTCTGAAACAAGGCCAAGTAACTTGAAACTCCAACATCTTGGAAGGAACTTGAATAAGAAGAAATTGGGAAGCATTTCTAGAAGAATATAGAGGCTCACCTAATCACTACTGTAATCACTGTAACAATAAACCCCCCACTGACATCTAGCTCAAACCTGGTCTTGAAACCTCATAAGGACCACAGCTTTTTCCTACTTGGGCAGAAAGGTCAATAGGACATATTGGTGTTGCCAGTTACCCTCCACTCACAATTCTCGAAGTAAAACTTGTGGAAGTCCATCCCCTCCACGAGGTTTCCCAGTGCTTCTGGTTCGAATGAGGTCAGCCCAGGATCACAGATCTTCCTACAACACAGAAAGTCATCCTGTCTAGTTGGCATCTAATCTTCAAGATCATTTGTCAAATACCTACACCACACGGACTACTAACACTGTACAGTTTTGATGCAGAAGGTTTCCTAGGGAGCTTCCCTGTACAGAGGCAGAAGCCTGCACTACTTCAAATGTTATCCTCCCATCTCCAGAGTCACAAGCAATCTGAGGCTTCAAAACTAGGAGTCTCCTCCTGTTCCTACCTTCTCTTGGAATGACAAGATAGATCTTGAAGGAAGGAAATCTTGTCGGAAGGAAAGTATTCCACAGTTTTGAGGGGTGGGGGACTTGTACATTTCTATCCCATTCTCTATATGTGCTTTTCAACTTACCTACCATAATATCACAGATACCCAACCATGTTACTATCATTCCTGTTTTACAGAACAGAGGATGTCTGATACTGACTCACCCAAAGAAAATGCAGTGCTTTTCCCCACTGGAACATAACATTTCCTGAAACTTCCCACCCAATGGCTATAAATAGCGATTTATTTTCTATCAGCTGTCCTTCCAGAGAAAAATCTTCCTAAGGGGATGCAGAGCTGACAACACAGGGCTTAAATATGCTTTAGTGTGGTCTCAATCAGGCCATAATCTTACAAGCAGATTTGAACGTTTAGCTTTTCCTAGCTCCTCCTTTCTACTCTGAAATGAGTTAAATTGAGAGAGGAATAATATGTACTCTAAAAGAGAACATACCTCTTCTTCTGAATTGCTTTGAGAGACCATTGCCAGAGTTACCCACCCTTTGTCAAGATGCCTAATGTCAAGTCTACAGAGGATGGACTTTTCTTCCTATTCTGGGGCAGTGCTTCTCAGGCAGAGAGCAGGCACTGTTAACAAGGATTTGAAGGGAGGTAGGAAGAAAGGAACTTGAAGTCTTTTGCTGGGAATTTCCCCCCCCCTATTTGTGTCTGTGTGTGTGCATGAATGCATACCTGTATGCAACAGGAAGAGTGTAAATATTACTGAAGTGCTCCTAAACAGCTCCTAAGGTGGTTTGCATTTATTCCTGTAAATGCAGATTCCAGTACATGAGCAGTGCTCCGGGTACACCCCTTTGTTCCCTGATTAGGAGACTAGTAAACCCTTAACTCAGTTTAAGTTGCCACTTCAGGACATGTGCAAAACAATCCATACAAGAGTGAACAAATGGATTCGCTTATCATGGATGTGCCAACTTGTACCCAAACTGACTTTGGACTTTGAAAGTTTCATGATAAAGATGCTATATAGCCATCAAACAAATCTCTTCTCTAACTGAGGCAGTTAAATACTACTGAGATGAAGGTTTAGTTGTCACCGAGGTGGTCTACCTGTGTTTAGGGTAGACCAGACTGCAGGTAGGGACTTTGCTAAAGCCCTGCTCCTTGATATGTTAGGGGTGTGTGTGTGCCCACCCACCACCCTCTTGTGTGGCCTGAAGTGCTACTGTCCAGAAACAGGCATAGGCACATAAGGAGCTGCCTTATGCTTCCATTGACCCAGCTAGCTCAGTATTGGCTGCTCTCACTCTGACTGGCTGTGGCTCTCCAAGGTTTCAGGCAGGAGTCTTTCCCAGCCCTACCTGGAGATGCTACCAAGGATTGAACCTGGGCCCTTCCGTATGCAAAGCAGATGCTTTGCATACGAGGAGAGGAGAGCTGGTCTATGAAGAGGAGAGCTGGTCTTGTGGTAGCAAGCATGACTTGTCCCCATAGCTAAGCAGGGTCTGCCCTGGTTGCATATAAATGGGAAACTTGATGTGTGAACACTGCAAGATATTCCCCTCAGGGGATGAAGCCGCTCTGGGAAGAGCAGAAGGTTCCAAGTTCCCTCCCTGGCTTCTCCAAGATAGGGCTGAGAGAGATTCCTGGCTGCAACCTTGGAGAAGCGGGGTTATAGAATCCACCTCGCACGTTATTCTTTATTGTGATTTTTATAGGGAACCCCATTTAAGACTTTTATCTCCTATGTTAGACAATTTACCTGGCCGGTCTGATGAATTTTATTTAAATTATCTTTTAACTAATGAGGACACTGATATTATTTCTGTTATGGCCAGGTTTTGTTATATTATTTGTAAAATACGTACTGGTTTATTGTAAATGTTTGCTGGTCAATGATCGAATAAACTTATATCTTATATCTACCTTGGAGAAGCCGCTGCCAGTCTGTGAACACAATACTGAGCTAGATAGACCAATGGTCTGACTCAGTATATGGCAGTTTCCTATGTTCCTATGCTCTACTACTGAGTGATGGCCCAGTTCCACAGAACCAGTAAACCTACAGCAAGGCCTTCACACCACTCATAGCATTTGCTTCAAGTGATCTGCAGTCACATCAACAGTGCTGTACTTGTTACATCCAATTCACATCTGAGGTTCTCTCAGATCCCCACAACTAGAGATACTTGTTTCTTGAAGCAAATGCCAAGAGCAAAAGAGAAGCAGTTGTCTGAATTGGCTGCAGAATCAGACCATAGCCATGGGGAATAGGAGTGGAATATGCAGCTTTCATTAAAAACAGACATGAAACCTGCAGGCTATTTGCTTATAGTCGTAGGAGGAAACACATATAGGTAGGATTCTACCCCATTATTCAAGAAGGAACAAACCTGTCCCTATTTTCCAGTGTTCTGGTCAGCTAGTATAAAGTCACTGGATTGATTGACAAACATGTGCCATGTGAAATTCAGTTTTACTTTATTACAGTTTAATAAATCCAATGACTTTTAAATGTAAATGCATTAAGGCACCTGCGTTTGATTTTAGCTGTTTTGCAACACTCCACGCCACAAGTGTCTGGCTCGGGGCCTGGGGGATAGTCTTCTCTGACCCATTATCAGACTAGTCAAAGTAATTTTGAAAGAGTATAGCACCCTCTATACTACTTCACTTACGTGTAAGCCTCGAAGTCTCCATTGTTGATTGCTTCAATCAGCTGCTCTGTTATCTTGATGATTTCTTGCTTACGCACTGCGGACAAGAATAAAAAGGCAATCTTACTACACAGTGAATTGTAGTAAGCACATGGCAAATCAGTGTCCCCTATCAAAAGAATTAACAGAGCAACCACTAGCCTTGTTCCCAGTGGAGGCTGCCTCCCGACATTCCAGAAGAGCAGTAAGACAACTATCAATTGGGAGGGATGGAGTTGATAGATGGAAGGAATACAGAGAGGAGAGAAACACATCTATAACAGCAGCCGCACTACTTCAATGAGAGCTCATCTAAGTGTTACCTCCAAGTCCCAGGTTCAGCCATCTGTGTGGGATTTATGCATGACAGCTATCTACCTCGGAAGCTGTCACTATGCTGGCTCTGAGATGGAAACAGCCCTTGTATAATTCAAATGGTGCGGTGGTGGTGGTGGGGGGGAAGAGACAGATAGGCCCTGTGCAGATGTAATTATCCTGCTCTCTCAAGCACAGTGACACCACAGGGAGAGATCATGGGCTTACAAGCTGCCGCTTCCCCTCTCTGGGGCTGTTTCCTCCTCCCTTTTCTTCCTGCCATAAACCAGGTTTCAAACAATGGGTAGAAGTAAACTTGGCAACAGTAGATTCAAAGGGAACCTGATTTTCATGAACATGGTTGTGAGGGCGCACTTATAATACAAAAACCATGGTTAAATGATGGGAAGGAAGGCATGTAAGGGAGTCACTCTGGAGCAGGGGCGTATCTAGGGGTAGGGCAGGCAGGGCACGTGCCCCGGGCGCCACTTGAAGGGGGGCGCCATTTTTAAAAATTAATTTTTTTAAAAAATGACCACTGAAAACAAAATGGCCACTGTGCATGCTCAAATGGCCTCTGTGAGGCCCCCATTCTAGGCCTCACAGAGGCCATTTGAGCATGCACAGTGGCCATTTTGTTTTCAGCGGCTTATATATGTATAAAAATGGCCACCACACATGCTCAAATGGTCCCTGCAAAGCCCTAGAGGCCAGCGAGGGGAGCGGGAACCTTTGCAGACCCACCCCACAGCCTTTAGGGGCTACAGGTATTTTTTTTAAAAAAAAATAATATAATATAAGTCACTGTACACATATTCAGTTTGGCACTATGTACAGAGAATCAGGGCTTGTGAATAATGAGCTGAAGCTTATGAGCTAGGATTGTATTCATTTGCTCTTTGCTTCTTGTTATAAGTGAGTTAAATGTGATGTCTTAATAATATGGCTATTAATGGTGAGTTTGTCTTTCAATCAGTGTGAAATTAGTATTAATTAGCCTTAGTATTAAGGCCCACTGGGAGTTTCTTGCTCTCTTTCTCTCATTTTAACTGTCTTTCTGAAATACTAGAATATATTCCAAGCAGTGACACAGTTTACTCTGCATATTTTTAAATTATTTTCAGAGTAAATAGGGAAAAGTCAAATTCTCCATTTCTTTTAGAAACTTATGTAATAGTGATGCTACAATGCATAGTAGAGAATTAGAGATTAGTTTTCCAAGTATACCTTCACATAGTATTTGGGTATTTCATGAGCCCCAGCATACTGAAATTTGTAGTTTTCTAAATTGTTTTTGAAAAATTAAAAGATTAACGAGCTTGACTTGTATTTTTCAGCTGATATTATGGGAAAGTTATCTGAAAGATGGGTGTTGGATGTTTGGACAAGGGGCGCAATTTCAGTGCTTGCCCTAGGCGCTATTTTCCCTAGATACGCCTCTGCTCTGGAGAGGGGAGGAGGAAGGCAGCACCTGCATTCTTGATTTGCAAATCATAGTTTGTAGGGAGCCACTGCATTGATTCTGCAAAGGAGGATGACCATCTCAGGAAGTCTCCCACTGCTTAATACTGTCCTTAGCAATTACTTAACAGAAGTATATAGAAGTGTGAACTTGAGGCCCACAGATTCCAAAAGACAGCAACAGGAGGATACATTGATAGGCCTACAGAAACCACCTACAATACTTGCTGGTCAGGTTAAACTACCACACCGATGACAGTTCAAGAGCTATCTGGTCACAAGATTTTCATACTCACAAGAGCTTCTCAGTTCTGATCTCACTCTACTCTGTGACTCCTACTAACCTACCAAACAGCTATTTATTGACTGGCTGCTACCTCCAAGTCATCACATTCCACTTCTCTCATGTTATTTTATGCCATTATGCCTCACTGTACTATTTAAACCAATGCCACCCAAAGCAATCTTTATAAAGGACCTTGTCAAAAACACTGTCAGCCATGGCTCCTGTGAGCTCACTAGAATGCATCTGTAGAACCCATGACCCACCAAGTTGAACAGAGATGACCAGCCATGTATTGCAGCCTGCCAGGTGCTTGACAGCCCTCAATCTAGGGCTTTTCGGCAAGTGTAGCAACACTCACCACTTTGGAAATGCTTTTTAAATTTTTTTTAAAAAAGCCTTAATAATCAATGCATAGCAGGCACCACTTTTAAACATTTGGTTTTTTTATTGCTCTAGGCTGAAACCAGTGTCCAGCATGCAAGTCTAGCAACATTAAATGCCTTTATGGGGTTCGTTCCCAGTGGGCAGACAGGGATGGATGGTGAAGGCAGGCACCTGGTAAGTAGCTAACTGAATAGCTGCTGCCCATTTTAAAGCTTAATACCTTCATGTGAGAGATAGATAGATAGATAGATAGACAGATAGACAGACAGACAGACAGATAAAGAAACAGAGCGGGGGTGAGGGATCAGGAGGATAGAGCCAAATTGCCTAAGCAAGAGAAGACAGAAGGGGATAGTTCCTCCTAGCAACTGATTCTGAACTGAGTAAGAAGAATGGGGATCAGGTGGCAAAGGCCAAAGATGTCTAGGAAAGAAAGAGCTGGTGGTGAAAACAACTGTAATTTCTCTTCCTCCTGGGAGGGTGCAAAGGGAGCCCTAGGAGAAAAATAAATGTGGTTGGTGGCTGGCCAGATGCTCATGGATGTTCACAAGCATGAAGGGGGTGGCCCTTCCCTGCTATTCTGTGTTATGCTGTCTCTGGACATGTAGCTTCCATTTTGCTATCAGGGAGAACAACTGTTGACAGACCTAACCTCCTTCATGGGTCTTTTGCTTAGTGAGGCTGCCCAAATTAGCTTTTTGTTTTGTCTCTGCAAACCTGGGAAGTTGAGACTAGGAGCAATTCAGAGCACAGCTTAATTTGACACTGAAGAAACTATTGGCATGGGAGTGCCCCCCCCTTTTTTTTTTGAGGCGGGGGGCTTTCAGGTTTAGGGCTCAGACCTCACTTCTGCCTTGGGCAAGTTCTCAATCTAGTCCAACAGTGGCCAGGCAAATGATTCTCAAAAATGAACAAACAGAGCATGAGGCAACAGCAGCATTCCTCTGCTGTCTGTCCCCACATCTGGTTTCCAGAGGTACACCAGCTCTATGCATGGATGTCTCATTTAGCTATCTAAATTGACAGAAGTGGGCTTGAATGTGCAGAATGGCAAGACAGGCTTGGCAGGGCTTTTCACTCTTACTTTCTGAAGGACTCTCTCCTTGTTTGTTTTCCCTTCTCCCAGGCAGACTGAAGGAACAGGGTTTATTGAGCCTCACTGGCAGACTGGATGGTGACTACACCAACCTCTGGAATTTCTGTAAGCCACACACAGCCCTCTATGGCTCCTAAGATTTTACCACTCTCTGCACCTATAGAAGCTAGAAATATGTTGTTGGTTTTTAGAAAGCCAAGTTTCATAATGACAAATTTGGACCCAACACCATATCTGTTGCTTGCGTTGAATATACACAATTTTGCATTGACACTTGTAGCCAGAGAGTTAAGTACCAATTTCAACATCAACTAAAATTTTCCAGACAAATTGGTAACTGATTCCATAAGAAAATGAGTACTTCCTTCACTGTTGTGGGGCAGTTACTCTTCCCAGAATGCTTCAGCTTCCACTGCTACTCTCTCTTTTTAATACAGGAGAGGTTTACTATTGCCATCTCCCGCACTTATGCCTTTCAGCATCTTACTATATCACTGCTGCCAAATATAGGTGTTTCCCAAAGTCTGGAAAATATACCAGCGGGGATTCGAACCAGCAACCTCGTGCTCCCTAGGCAAGTTACTTTCCCGCTGCACCAATATGTGGCTTGCAGAAACAGGTGTACATATGAACATTTATGCTTAAATATACCTACAGTTTATGGTAAGATGTCAGAAACCCATTGAATGTTGAGTGGTAATTCTTAATTTATGAAGCTAATGGTATATGCATTTTGAAATTTAGGGGGGAAATTTAATCAATTCTTTCCAAACTAAAGTCAGTATAGCAAAATCAAAACAATGATTTGATAGCACCAATGATTTGTTGGAATACATTAATTAGTATACTTACAATAACTTTACACAAATATAATATGCACTTATGAGCCACTTTCTTCCAAATCCTTCACAATTCTGGACATGTTAGGTTGTTGGTATTCACCAGTAAATGATGAGAGTAAAAATGCGTCAAATGCCAAATCTTAAACAATAGTTCAACTATTTTCCAGTAATGGAAAGGATTGTGTTGCAACACTTTTTCTGGACATTTGCCAGTTATTAAAGCATTTGTGGAAACACTCTTTACAGATAAAGAAAATGAGGAAGACATCTGATGATCACCAAAAATGCTGTATTTGGTTGGCCTCAACATTTACTGGTAATGGTGTATTCTTACTAGGCTCCTGGAAAGCATTTCAGAAGCTTTGAGATGGCATCGTCCCCAGAACCAGTAGCCAAGGTACACTTTAGTTCAGCTTCTTCAGTAGGAAGGGCTGCCTTCCCTTCCCGACTTGAATGGAAAAGCAAAGACACCCCTCAACCCAATACCACTAGAACAAACTAGGAGCACAAAAAATAAGAAAGTGGCTCCACTCCCTAGAACAACCAAGGGCACTAAGAATGATCATGAGAATAAGAAGGAATTTCCACAGGCATCCTAGCTACCCCCTCCATATGGGCAACACAGGCACACATCTGAGTAAAATATAACCAATCACCACATTCTGGGAGACCCAATGGAAGCACCATCCTGAAGGTTCTGGAATGCCCTCCAGGAGTCTATGAGAAGAGGAAAGAAGGAATGACCTTACATTTATCACTGTCCTCCTAAAAAGTGAAGAACTACCAGTAAATCTTAACATTTGCCATGTTTCTGACATTCACCATTAGAAACATATGGATAGTCAGGTTACTCACCTGTAAAACCGCCTTGAGCCATTTTGGAAGGGCGGTATACAAATCAAATAAATAATAAAATAAAGTGGTCCGTTGTCTAATCACACTAATGGGTGTTTGCGCAGGTGCAGAACATACCTCGGAATCTTCCAGAGCTAAATTCAGAGTTTTGAGAGGAGGAAACCTTGCCCCTTCTAGCTATCTAGTATGTGACCTGATCCTCTTACCTCAGTCTTAAGTAGACCGCCGCTTGTAGCACTTAAAGAGAGCACTACTGCAGCGGGTGGGGTGGGGGGAGTTGCATGATTGGAAAACAGACCACAAGAAGAACTACCTTTACAGGTGGGAAGGAGGGAATTTTCCCTGCATATGAAGAACAATACTTGAAAGTGTTGAATGTAGCCATAGAATATCCATGAGCAATTGAAGGGAGGAGGCGTGCTAGAAAACAAAAATGCTAATAGAAAAGGCAGAAAAAACAAGCAGACAGAAGTAAGTGGAATAAACAGCAACAGGGGGGGAAAGGGTAATCTCTCTCTCTCTCTCTTTTGGTTAGCTCTCTCAGAAGTTAATGGAAGGAGTCAATTGGAAGGAGAACTAGGTAGCTAGAAGAGGCAGGGTTTCCTCCTGTCAAAACACTCAAAGCTATGGAAGGTTCCGAGGTACATTCTGCATCTGTACAAACAACCATTACTGTGATTGGACAACAGGACCACTAAGATGTAGTACAGATTTTTGGTGCTTTAAAACTATTATGCCCAACATCAGAGAGGCAACACACAGCCACTTATAAAAGGCACTTCTAAACACAGTACACAGGCATCAGAAAACTTCATTTTCATTTTCATAGGCTGTGCAGATGCATTTGAAACACAGCAGTAAATAAGCTAGTAAGTTACAAGAAGGGAAGAAAAACAAATTATATTTCTCAACTTTCAGCTCCTTAGTTTCTCTCTTATTGGGACTTAGTTAACATTTTTCTCTTTTAGAACAACAGACTCAAGTGAGAACACCACACCATAGCAAGCACAACGTACTGCATTTAGCAGTAAATTTAATACAGTTCACCATGAAGTTCTCCTATGCAAGCACCATTGAAATGAATGGGAACTGAAGGAGACTCTGGCACAGGAAAACTCCGTTCTGGTTGATTCCTCACTTAGTAATGAATGGGCTCACTTCCCTTGCTCCTAGCTTCACTATCCCAGCAGAAAGAAATATTGGCGGCGGAAGGGGTGGAGAAGAAGGAGAGAGAAGAAGATCCTTGGAGAAATAAGATGGACAAGGGTTAAGAAAAAGTGGATAAATAAGGAAACGAGCACTTGTTTTTCTACTCCTGCTACTACTGCTAAATAACAGCTAACTTACATGGTGGACTGTTAAGTGCAAACGGAACTACTGGAGTTAGGACAGGCTCCGACTGAGCACGATCCAACTCCACTGTTTGCCCTGGGCTGTCCCAGGCAAGAAGTTTTTCTTCACAAGATTGTGTAGCAGTAGCTGCAAAACAAATGCAAGCATTAAAATAAAAACAAAACCAGAAAGCAAAATAAGGACAGCGTTGAATACACACACAAACAAAATTCCAGAGAACATGTGCGCACCCTTGCCCCAAGATGCAGCAGCTCCAATGCCTCTCCAGTGCATGCCAAGTGGTATCAATCCGAAAGCTGCCTTTGAGGCCAAGAATCCACACAAAGAGATCCACCCTTTTGACATGGCAACTGAGGAGCACATTGAGATTGAAGGAAGGAGGGAGGGAGGGAGGGAGGGAGGGAGGGAGGAGAACCCACTCAAAATTATAAGAGTCACACCAAAGAAAGCAAAAGGAGGGCTCCTGTGACTCCACAAGCAAAGTTTTCTGCACTAGCTAACATACCTCATTGTGTCCCCACTTTACAGGACGGAGTCAAAAGGGTGTTCAATAGTCTGGAACTGAGGAAAAAATGGCTTTTCATTGGCTCAACTCCAGTGCCTTCTAGTAATGCTGAATTCTGCCTCTCAAATCAACACTTTTTCACCTAACCAATAAGCTAAAAAAGAGATGATGTAAGAGAGGAAAATTGTCAGGAAAGGAGAGAATGATCATCTCCTCATGGGCTCTGGTATATGGGTTGAAGACATATGACAGCAACCGTGCTGCAACTGAACAGGTCTGGGGCATGCCAATGCCTGGACAGGAAACTTGTTGGGAACCCTCTACATGTTGTTGAGTGTCATGGAAGAAAGGTGAGATATACATGTAATAAGGACTATACTGCTTTTTCCCAAACTGCAATGGGAAACTGAGCCAAGGGTCTTTTTACAGGTTCCATCACACCTGTGTCCTTCCCAATCAAACCCAATGAACAAGGCAGGAAGAAGATGTGAGTCTTCAGTGAATATTTCTGGGAGATGTCCAACATGCTGATTTCTACCCCTGTAAAGAGTTCTGCAAACTACATCCAGGCATAGAACACGTTCTGCATACAGCTAAGCTCCCTGTGAAGCTTTCAGCCCTCATGAATGAAATAATAATAATAATAATAAAATAAACTTAGAAAGGCATAGAAAGCATCTGGTTGGAAAATGGACCTCTGAATGAGGAAGATGTCCATGCCCTGTGCAACTCCCTACCCTCTCATCCCACTGACTAGCTTTTAATTTCCATGTTGTGCCTCACCCATAGTCTCCATGTTTCTGAGCCTCCTCAAACTATGCATACAAATGAATTATGCAAAACAGCAGTAAGAAAATGCAAATTTAGCATATTTTTGCTGAGGCCACGTTAAAATGGTCCATTGTAAGCTGAGAAAATGAAGAGGTCATTTTGGTAATGGGGGGCAATACAATGGGGTAGCAGATTCAGGGGGGCTTACCGATGTGGTCTTCCAGGGCTTGCCTCCCCCCTCTATTTTGCCACCACCTCTTTAGCAGTGGTCCTCTTCCCAGTGGCAGTGGCTGACGTGATGGGCAGTCCTTGGTTGACAAGAAGGACCTGCTGGGACTGTTGCTGTGGCAATTAAAAAGTAGCCCTGACAGTGCAGTGAAGGAGATAATGTAGCATGACTGAAAACTGATTCTGGGCATTAGGCTCAGCACTCCTTCCAAGGAGCACGTTGCTTCCCATCACCTAGAAGCAATTTTAAGCCATCTTGCAGCAGTCCAGTTACTACACCATGAAGGTGACCTTTTAATTGGCCCAGCAGGTGCAGCAGGTCCCTGCTGTTGGGGGGCTGCCCATCATGTGGGCCAGTCATTTTTGCCCCACCAGAATGATGTCACGTCATGATCTAGAGTAATTCCAGGGTTGGGGAATTGTGGCAAAAAGGAGGAGCATCAGCAGCTGAGAGGCAGCAGTGGCAAAAAGGGGAGAGGAAAGTAGAAAGGCAGATTCTTGGGTAACAATTACCATGATCCACCAAAAGGCCCCTGTTGAAGATTTCTTCCTCCACTTTGTCGCCCACTAATCTGCCTCCCTTTTCACACTTATCCCCACCAAAAGTCAAGTCATTCTCATTTGAGAACTTTTGGCTCAACTCTTAATTTTTTCATCTCAATATATAGAGTATAGAAAAGATGATCCAAGATGTTACAGCTAGGGTATCTTATCTTTTCCCCAAAGAGCTGGAAATGTTATGATCCTTATAGATGCATAACCAGAGCACCTGCAGGCAAGAGGGGGCTCCTGGAAGACTTGGGATAACCCACAGATATGTCCGTTTCACAAAAGTCTGGAGGCCAAAACCCCCTAAAACTGCTCCAATGTAATCCAATGGAGTGGAATATGCATGGACTCAGAGGTACACAACAGACAACCAGTTGGGCAGAGCTACTGGAATTCAGTGTGTGAGTGTGTGTGTGTGTGTGTGTGTGTGTGTGTGTGTGTGTGTAGGAGGGCTTGAACAAAAAGAGCAGGTAATTTCTCTGCTTGAAGAATACTCCCTCAGCAGTCTCAATCTCTTCTGCTTCTGAGGGGGAAAGAATGTGTAAAATTTTCACCATGCTCAGGCACAGGCTCAGGTAATACATACACATCAGGGATATATAGCAACATTTTGTTGCAGGTCCATACTTGCCCTCTCTGAATCAAAATAAAAACCAAGGGGCACTTATGCAGGAGCAATCTCTGCAGGATCAACGACACAAAAAATTTCAGGCAGATACGATAGAAAGGGGCATCTAGCAAACTGTTCTTAATAGATCTGAGCCAAATTTTTAGGATTTTTATTTTTGTTTGTCTCACAAGCACAGTTGATGAGGAATAATCTTTTAAAAAACAGCTAAGTGAATTGCAGAAAATCTCTCTTTCTCTCTGTGTTCAAAATCAGAATCCTGGACCTCAAAGATTCCAGAGAAATGGGCAGTCCCAGAGCTACTTACATGGGGCACAGCTCAAGATAGCTCCTGAGCTTTGGGAGAAAGGATGCTGTGCCATCTTTGAGTTTGTCTAAGTGTTAAATCTGCATATGGATAATCACTTGTGACAGTGGTACACTATGTTTGTTCCACTCCATATTCACGAGTTGGGAAACTCCAGCTAGTCATGGTTTCCTAGCCAATGTGTGTTGAGCAAAATATATACACTTGCCACCACCCCAAACTAATCTAACCACTGTTTCACACTTTTCCCTGCCCAGAGCCTTTGAGGGGGGAAAGATGTAATATATGAAACACTCCATAGTTGCCCTAAATGCCTCTTTCTTGAGATTCTAGGTGGTCTTTGTGGCTAGTACTATTTTCAGCTTATTCAGTGTCCCTGAGTAATGGGACACAATTATGCTCCTGTATTTCACCAATGAAGCTAAACATACATTTAAAAACTGTCTGGCTTGTCCAAGAGTTCATAAAATCAAGAGAGATGTGCAATTTTTTTTTAAAAGAAAAATTCCACACACACACACACACACACACACAAAGAAAGAATATGGTATCTGGCAAAGAAAAGCAGGGAATGGTATGGTTTCATTTGATTGGGTGGGAGGGGAAAAGATAGAAGAGGAGAAGGAGTCTCTTTGGAAAGTGTAACATGGTGGAGGAATGGTTCCAAGAAAGAGGAGACATTAGATTAAAAATCTGAAAACTTGAGAATGAGGATCAATATTCTGGGAGAATATTGCAGAAGCAGAGAAAGACAGGGAAATGGAAGAAGGAAGAAAGAGTGTCAAGTCAGGGAAAAGGATGTTGTGGAGGACTGTAACCCCTGGACTTACTGGCTGAGTAACAGAGAGAAAGCTGGGACTGCATGGACTCAGTCTGGGTTTTGCTCTCACAGTGACTCCGTCCTTCAAGCACTGAGCTGCCATCCCCGATGGAGAGAGGGGGAGCTTGCATGGCAAGAAATTAAAAACAAAACAAAAACACACAAAAGAAACAAAACAAACAAAATGTACATTCAGTAAATAAAGAGAATGGAACAGGACATCAAAGCAACTATAATGCTCAGTACAAAAACCTTGCCAGCGAACCCTACCAAGCCCTCATCTGCTTGCCATGCAAAGTCAAGGGCGGAAGTGGCTCCTTCCCCTGACATCTACATCCTAACACTGAAGCTATCAACTGGGCAGATCTGTCACTGTTTGCCGTTTACCTCCATTAGTCCACTACTATCAACAGAGAAGAACTCCAGAGCAGTAAGGTCTCCGAGCAGCTAATCTGTAAGCGACACCCACAAAACCATGCTGGATAAATGGCTCCGCTCTAGTGGAGGACTGAACTGTCAAGGGGAACCCTAGCAAAGAGCAGCACATGTGCAAGAGAACGGGGAGGCAAATTTGCACAGCAAGGAAATCACCTCTTCATTGGTCTAGATGGCAGCCCCAGAGTTAGATTTATCAAGTGGAATGAATTGAAAGGTTCCCTTTGAAAGGTCAACAGGGCTGACCAGAAGCAGTGCTGCTAGCTCCTGTAAACTACCTTTCTTCAGCCCCTACCTTGCTCTAGCACTATGCACACATTTCTATTTGGTATGTACATGTAGCCCAACCTTCTCCTGAACCACCCTATTGGTCCATCCACCCAAGCACTATTCTATAGACCCAAGTAGACGATTCTAACTGGCAGCACTCCCCAAGGTCATAGGCAGTAGACTTTCCAAGCTCTGCCACCAGAGATGCTTTTAATTGGAGGTGCCAGAGACAGATCCTGGGACTTTCTGCATGGAAAGCAGCACATGCTCGGTCACTGAGCAGTGCCCTCTCCTCACAGCAGCATACTGATACCACCACATAACTTCTTGCTAAACAAAATCATTTCTGCAAAAGCTCAAACACTCATCTCAAAATAAAGCAGACACACTGAGAAGGCTCTTTTGTATACTGGCACAAAAAGCAAAATATCTTCCCCCAATGTTCTTACTCAAAGTATCCATTGTTATGAGCAATTCCACTTTTTCATTGGCCAGTTTTCTTGAAGACAGGGCAGATGGTCTTGTGCTAGCAAGCATGACTTGTCCCCTCAGCTAAGCAGGGTCCACCCTGGTTGCATATGCATGGGTGGATCCTTCTATAATTTTGTCTAAGCACTGTAAGATATTCCCCTTAGGAGATGGAGCCACTCTGGGAAAGAGCATCTGGGCTCCAAGTTCCGTCCCTGGCTTTTCCAAGATAGGGCTGAGAGAGATTCCTGCCTGCAGTATTGGAGAAGCCACTGCCAGTCTGTGAAGACAATACTGAGCTAGAAAGACCAATGCTCTCACTCACTATATGGCAGCTTCCTATGTTCCTGTGCACTGGGTCTGTGATAGCATGTTGTTTCCTTGGTTACAAGCTAACTCTCTAAGAGTCACGCTAATGAGTGGGAGGTGACAAGGTCAAGCCCCTATGCCATTCCCCAAATCAATAGTTTGCTGCCATGTCTCATTCACAGATACTGTCTGTTCACGCCCCTCATTTTCTTCTGTGAAGTGGGGTGAGGGAAGCAAATGGCAAGAGCTGGATTTAGCCCAGGGCTCCCCAGTTGTTGGCCTCTATACTTTTGTGATCCCTGTCACTCCAAGTAACACCTTCAACTGAGAGTGCAGTCAAAACTGTGCTAAGAATCCAGCAGAAATTTTGGAAACCAAGGAAGCTGGCAGCAGGGCTCAGGGGCCTTACTCCCTACACCAGTGAGACAGCTCCCAGGCAGCGGGAGCTACTTGCCCAGTCTCTACTGTCCTGCAGCACTTGGTGCTGCTACAGGTCATAAGCCCTGTTGGACCAGGTGAGCTGGGCAGCCAACATGGGCCTGGCTGGTCTTACCCAACTGCTGCTTCAGGCTGGATTCTTCAGTCTGAGGCAATCATTGCCTGAGTAGTCACACGGTCTTCTGTGCGTTGCATACCTTCTTCTAGACTTTGGAACCTGGCTGTTTGCATGGTCTGGGCTATGTACTCCGCTCTGGCCCTTCCAACCAACTGCTTATAGGCCTTTACCAAGGGCACATTTCACAATGAGCACCATTTTCATGGCATTCTCACAGATAAGGCAGTTGAGCCTAGAAATGTGACAAGCATTTGAAGCAGGGGTGTTTATGTGAGCAGAATTGAGTCAGGCACAGCCCATCTCAAGCAGGCCCCACCTCCTCAGTTCTGATCACAACACTGCCTTCTGCTGGCTCCAATACTTCCTCCAAGAATATAACACACACACTTCACCTTGGAAAAAGAGGATAGGGTAGCAACAGCAGCTACGTTCTTCTTCAGACATTATAACTTTACCCCACTCTAGCCGTGTACAGAGAGACAAAGGGAGAAGAAGCCCTGCTGCTCAGTTACAATGGGACTTGTCTGAAGAGGGCAGAGCCCTCCGGGCGATCTGGATCCAGTCTCACAATCAATCATGGCAGTGCCCGCCATCACCAAGAGGGCTCTGCCCTCTTTAGACAAGCCCCATTGTAATCACGAGTGGTGGGGCGCACACATGAATGATGCCGAGGGGGTGGGACTTCCTGTCCCTTCTCTCCATTGTACATGGCTACAGTGGGGCAAAATTATAACATCTGGAGAGAACTTAAGAGCTCCAGCAAAGATGGAACTGGTTTGTGCATCATTTTCCACAGGATGAGAGGCCTAACAGGCCTCTCCCATCATTGTTGGAGCTCTCTGCCGCCACCGTTACTTCTTTCCCTTTCCCCAAGGTAAGCAAGTTTTGGTCATTGGTGGAGAGGGTTGGGGTACCAGCTGTCAAAGAGCTGCATTTGCACCTTTCCCAAATTGGAGCTGAGTGCTTCAAGGGCCACCTTAAAGCTTTCTAAATGAACACAAGGGTGTTCATAATCCCTTGTTATGCCAATGGAGACCCTCATTCTCTTCTGGAAGATCATGATGTAGAATTCTGGTGTGCAGGGAAGAAAAAGAGCCAAATAAGTAATATGGTACAAACAGGAGAAACTTCCATTTGCAAAAGTCCCTTTTGGACTAGAAAGAAGTTCCAATCCTGTCTGCTGGGCTTACGCCTGCCATCAGGACAGAAAAGACAGCTAGTAGCTTACCCTTCTGAAGCCTACTGGTGCACAAGGAGGCACGGCGTTGATACAAGAAGCTCTCTCTCTCTCTCTCTCTCTCTCTCTCTCTCTCTCTCTCTCTCTCTCTCTCACACACACACACACACACACACACACACACACACACACACACACAGACTTTTCCTGTGGGTTTTGACAGGCTGAACCAAACAACAATTCATTTGAAAGAAAACTATGCTTTTGCACTTGTGCGAAGAGCATGAACAGAACAAATACTGGAACATTAAAACAAGGCAGAGAACCAGACATGCCCAGCTTGTCAAGTCCAAACTCTAGCCATATCTATACAGCAGCCTACAACCTAAACACCACTTACTCCCAGTTACAACTGAGGAACACTATAGACTGATCCATGTCAATGGGTTGAGGAACCCAGCATGGAGAACTGCTCTGTCTCTGCCACCGGGCCTGAAATCTCTTGCCTCTTTGTTTCCAAGGTACATACCCTTCAGGTCCTCATCTTCAGTGGTGGTATTACAGCTCTCTGTGGAACCCTGTAAGGTAGAACACACATTGATAAATTGAAAAATCAGCATACACAAGACAAGCAGGCTTGCTCTAAGAAAAATGGACACAGGAGAAAGAAAGAAAAAGACCAGCCCAGTGAGAGATCTAGCTATTGTCATTCATGTATTGATAACTTTGTAGATTGATTGCGAGAACATGTTCTATTATAGTTATATTTGGGGCTACGCTTGAAGATAGCCTTGATGCTCCAGTTAGAGCAAAATTCTGTTGTCTGCCTCCTGATAGGATCAGGTGGAGGGAGCATATAAAACTTATATTTGCTCAGTTACACTGGCTGTCTGTACATTTCCAAGTCTAATTATCATGTGTGAGTTAAGGCTGTCATCCTATGAACACTTACTGAAGTGTAAGCCCCAAGGAGCCTAATGGAGCTTACTTACAAGTAAGCATGCTTAGGATTGCATGGCTTCAGCCCTAGGCACATCTGTAGGAATGTCTCCTCCTAAATGAAGCTTTCTCAAACTTTAATATTTACTGGTGAAACCTTACTCTGGGCAACTTCTTCTCAAGGGCTAAAATCTATGGTTTGACAGCAGGTCTATAGACAAAACTTGTAAATCAGGTGTTCAAATTTGAATTAAAATGTATAATTTTTCATTTAACTCAGTCTATCAAGCGGTGTGGCTTTTTCTCCTTTTGCTGTCATTTTGTTTATTCCATTCTTGTTTTTAATTTTGCTTTCTTGTAAGTGCATCAGCTTGGATGTTTTGTTACTTGTGCTTGTTTATGATCGTAATAAACTTACTACTACTTTATTAGAAAAAGATAGTTAATAGGATTTATGACAAAAATGCAAAGAAATGATATTTTAAAGGATGCAATCTTAAGCACACTTTCTAGGAAAGAAGGCTCATTGAACTCTTTACAACCTCTGGATAAACATGCATAGGACTGTGCTACAGGTAACAAGGGAAGAGGTGAAAAACCCATAACGCTTGAGTCCTTTTGTTCCAATATCCATTTGTGGAGGATTTTCGGATTCAGGAAATAAACAACTATTAGAGCTTTACTTATCAAAACATGCCACTGGACCAAGAAGAGAAGGGTGCTACATTGACATTTTGTTGTTATCCACAACAGAAATATTCAAGTTCTTGACAGCTAACTTGCTTCATCCCCTAAGCTATCCTCTTCCGAGCCAATTTGTTCATTTCCATCCATTGAGAAATAAAGTAATTCAAAGCCATGACCAGATCAACAGTAATCACATATAATTTTATTTCATGTCAGTTTTGTCCCTCAGGCCCTCTAGCACAAGCACATGTTTTCCTGTACCTGGAAAGCTTCCTCCGCCTAAAACTTAGTGACTGCTTTAAACACAAAAAACCCACTGTTTCTGAATAAATGTTGGATTTTTCACAACTGGAGTATGCATCTGTACACACACCGATACGTGCGATGCAGCGTGGCATTAATGAGTAGTTCTGCACTTAAGTCTTCTGTCCAGAGCAATCTCTCAAAAGCGGGCGCCTCTTTAGTGACGTAGAAGCTCTGTTGCAAAACATCTAGTAAGTGGAGTATGAACAATGATAGAGTAAGGAGGAATGTTTAGGGTGATGAAGGCCCCTTTAAGAGCCTTCCCTTACCTTTATGCCATCATTAGCATTGTGGACAACAGTAGTTTGTGGTTCCTAATTGAAAGAGGACAGAAATAAAGAATCAGATTCCAGCTCCAAAGCGTTTCTTTCTCTGTGCGGTGTCTGTTGGGAGAGCAAAATGACAAACAAGAACAAAGCACAGACACCTCTATCCTAGGATGGTGTGAGTACACACAACACACCCCCTTGCAGGGCCACTCAGCATTTTGTAAGAGAAAAACCCAACTGTAGTAGCTAAACTAACAAGGAGACAAAGCCATACATGCCTTTTAATATTCCAAATTCCCTTGTGAACCCTGCTTGTCCAGGAAGGTTTTCAATTGTGCTCAAGAAGCAGCCTGTGCAAGGGCAGAAGAGTTTAAATTTTGACAAGCAATTAAGAAAGAAAGAAAGAAAGAAAGAAAGAAAGAAAGAAAGAAAGAAAGAAAGAAAGAAAGAAAGAAAGAAAGAAAGATGTGTCTTTATTTTAAAAAGCCATCACCACCAGCATTTTCCCAAAGCAAAGAGATCTGAGGCAAGGCTTTGTCTCCATGTTTTTCTCCACAGAGTGTATTATTATTCTCTCTAGAGGGACATTCATAATTCCCCTACAAAAAATAGCAGCCAAAGCACCCCAGTGCTCCATCGCAAGGAACACTCAGGCAAAGAACTGGCAAACTTCCACATTTGGCTCAAATTGAGTCTCCAAAATGAGACAATATTTTCAATGACTCAAAAGAGAAGGGGATCTGTTGAGCGTCAAAACAGCAGTTGTTTAAAAAAAAAAAAAAAAGGCCAGTGCATGATGGGGTGTGGTGGTGGGGATTCAAATTATGAAATGTCCCAGGAGGAAAAGAAAACCTCTCTGGAGCATTAAAGAGAGTGAAAAGCAACTATCCCATCTCTAAGAGCCCCTACTAAGCTCTTACACTTGCACTCATTCCTGGGTTATTACGGAGAGGACCAGCCCTTGCCCAGTTCCACTCCCACCCTAGACTCTGCAGCTGCAGCTTCATAAGAAATAGGATGGTGCCCCAATTCTCATGCATTCATCCATCTCTGTCACCCATACGGCTACAGTTTTTAATGATGTCCAGAGAGAAAGCATTTAGGCTGAGCTGTCAAATATACAGGAATGTGTGGCCTGCTGCAAGAGTGTTAGCGGAGAAGATCAGGAAACCCAGGGCATATAAGTCAACAAAATGGTTTCCATTCACTTATCCTTTGGAGATTGGACGACGTTGATCACTCCATCACAGTCTCGCTGTGATTAAATATTGGGAACACTGCAGGCCCCACAAACAGACACCACTGTGCTCTGCACCGCTTACTTGCAAGGGGGCTGGGACAATTCTGGGGGGCGAGGGAATGCAGACAGAACTAAGCCAAAACACAGAGCAGCACAGGCAGCATTCTGGGCAAGGGCAGGAATCAAAAGTAAAAACCAAACAAGGACAAAGAAATGGTTGGGAAAGATACCATGGACATCTGCACTGGGGGCGTTTCTTTTGCTGGGCTTACTACACTGGCTTTGTTGTTGCTCTGTGGCTGAGACAGAAAAACAAATGGTTTAGTTTTCCCCCTGCCCTGCTGGGCAACCATCATAAAAGCATAACAATACTATTGCCGTAATTCCATTCAGTCCCTTCCCAATATCACCCCTGTGGGGGAAAGGAAAAGGAGGGTGCTGCCAGATTCATTTTCTTCCATGGCAGAAGTATACCCAAATACACATGGAAGATTAAATAGGGTTGGCAGAAGAGAAAGGAGATGGGGAAAGATGGTGGGTTTAAAAGCTGGTAGCCTAAATTGGAGTGCTAACTTCACCAAGGAGTGGAGGAGAAGGGAACACATTCAGATGAAGTGCAGCATGAAGTATGGAACAAGCAAATGTTTGACCATGTTCCGAAACCTTGAGCCTGGAGCAGAATGAAGGCAGATACCCATGATAATCCCTAGGTGGGCTGGTCATTAAACACACTTAATGCCCTTCCCAAAATTCACATTTAGGAGGCTGGCATTGGATATATACTGAAGGCCATACAAACCTTGATCACTAAACAGGCTTACTTAAAATCCTTCCTTCCCTGTACAGCTGCTTCTTATGATACCAAGCTGCAAGGAATGGTTGGCTCAGACAGACTAGCAATGCTGCTCTCACAAGGTACAAGACTCCCAAGCTGGGGTCTAGATTCCTATTTTGCAAGAAACAGCTTATCCCAATGCTCCTTCTTCTTGGAGACATACATCAGGTGAGGGCACAAGATATCTCTGGCCACCAAGCACCAGATTCGGTAGGTATTTGATGAACTTAGGTGAATTCAGGGTTTATCAAACTTATTATTGCATCAATGCAGAGCTGAAATGGATTTAGTCTGCAGCATCCACACAGATAACACTGAAAAATCTCCCAGGGTCACATGGCTGCATGTTCACCATTTAAATTGCATTACATTGGCCCAGAGCATAGTCTGAAGGCACACATCAACAGTACTGCAGACACTCAGCAGATCTGCCCCATAAGCTGACTGCATGGCAGCCGACAAGGGACCCCACTGAACTCTTGGAAAAAAAGAACTTGGTATATGTGCAATAAATGCATGATTTAAAAAAAGAGAGCAGTAGACTTCCCCTCAATAAAGTGTAAGGATAGAAAAAAAACTGGCACAGAAATCACATAAACTGTACTACCTTGACCACTACATCATCATGACTGCCGAAGCATCTTCCCGCATCACTATTCATTTTAACAGGTGGCAAAGCCACCTCTCCATTCTGAGTAGTTCCTTATGAGTTCACACACAAACCTGCAGCATGAGTTTGCAAAAGCACACTATTTCATCCTGGCAAGAGTGATCAACTGCATTTTCCAATGTGTGTGTGTGTGTTTTTAAAGTGTTAAAATAAAGGTGACAGATAAACAAATCCTGCCCTCTACAGGGACAAGACAACTGAAAATGTCACCTGCAATGCTAGAGGCCACCTTTATAACATGGAATCACAATCTGCTTGTTTGGCAGCAGTTGCAGAGGCCCCTTTCATACATCTACACAGTGTGAGAGATGCTTCTCCATAGCATAATCCCTACCCCGCTGAAATTTGTGTGGGAATAAAGCAACCCCACAGGCAGCACCCACTACAGTGTTGATTGGGTGTGGGAGACCCATGATATTGGTTCTGATGACAGGATTCCTTGATCCCCACACTCTCTTTCTCCCCAAGAAAGAGAGTAGCATTCAATCATGAGGAAGCATCTCCTACACTGCTGGGTGTGTGAGTTATGGGTGGATGGGGGCAACACCTAATAATTGTATGCAAGCCCCAGAAATACCACACCACAAATCTCAGCTGCAGAAAGAAGCATTGTACCCTACCCTAACATGTTCAAACTTTAATCACCCCCCCAGCCCAGGAAGCCCAGCATCGCACATGCACGGGCAGTATTTACACACAAGTCTTCAAACTCTTATCTTCCAGAATGATGTCCTATTAGATCTACTCACTCCCTAATAGACTCACTCACACACGTATCAAAATGGTTAAGGTACTTCCATATTACTAACACGCCTGAAATTTGATATGCAGTGCACAGCTTAGGACACCCTGATAACTAGAAAAGTCTAAGAATTGGACATTTTTACACCTACCCATTAAAACTCAGAACATGAAGTTTATCTCGCAATATAGAATGTTACTCCAACCAAGAAAGAAAAGCCACACAGGCAATGGAATGCTGGGCTGTCAAAACCTCATTGCCTCATCACACATTTCTTCTCTCTGTTTATCTAGATTTATTATTATTATTTCTTGTTTACACTGTCAGACAGGTGTTATTGACTGGTTTGTTTTATCCAGACATCGAGTCCTCCCCAAGGACCTGGGATGCCAGAATTTTATTGTCAATTGTTATAGATATCGTTGCAGAATATAGGCTGTTCCCAGTAAAGCTGCTTTTTGTAATTGGCTGATGGTGATTTCTGTGGCCCCTATGGTGTTGAGGTGCTCTTCAAGGTCTTTTGGAATTGCACCCAGGGCGCCAATGACCACTGGGATTATTTTGGTCTTTTTCTGCCACAGCCTTTCAATTTCAATTTGTAGATCTTTGTATTTGGTGATTTTTTTCTATTTCTTTTTCTTCTATTCTGCTATCCCCTGGTATTGCTATGTCGATTATTTTCACTTGTTTTTCTTTCTTCTCGACAACGACGATGATGATGATTAATTACCGCCCTTCCAAAAATGGCTGAGGGCGGTTTACAAAGAGGGATAACAAATAAATAAGATGGATCCCTGTCCCCAAAGGGCTCACAATCTAAAAAGAAACATAAGATAGACACCAGCAACAGTCACTGGAGGTACTGTGCTGGGTGTGGATAGGGCCAGTTACTCTCCCCCTGCTAAATAAAGAGAATCACCACGGTAAAAGGTGCCTCTTTGCCCAGTTAGCAGGGGTAACTAGAAATTTATCTTTTCTCTCCTTGAGTGGTTAATTTTCCCTAACAGTTGGGAGGGAAAAGAAGGGGCAAGGAGCTGCTAAGGAGCAATCAGATTAATACAAAGAGATGGAAAGCAGACAGCTGCCAGCTCAACCACCCCTCTCCAGCTTTCTCTGCCTGACTCCAAGGAACATTCAGCTACTAGAACCTCACTAACATGTGGCTACTTTCACTTGTATCACTCAGAAAGGCTCTTAGCTTGGGGTGTGGCGGAGAGTATTTTCAGTCAGTCAGAAGGGTGTATGCTTGAAGACTGAAAGCTAAATGTGTGCACGTACACACCCACACCCACTCTTTCTAAAAAAATGTCACAGGCAATCTCTCTCCCTTTCTTGGCATTCCTACACCCCATCTAAGATCAACTGCACAGACGCTTCAATCCAAGCCAGAATATCCGTCCCAAGCTTTTTGACCTCTTTTACTTATCTAACCTTTTATGCAGCCTGCCTTTTCAGCCTATGTTTCTACCACAACTGTCACAAACAAGAATGCAATTCCACAAAATAGGATTTGTCAGACGACAACATGGGGTTTGCCAGTAGAGTTTCTGAAGCATTAATGATGAAAATTATAATCACAAGTAATTAAAATTAGAATCCTGGAAGGACCATCTTCTTCCACATAAATCGGCCCAGCCCATAAGAAATTGTTGGGAGGGCCTCCTGTGTGTGCCACCTCCATCTGAGATCCAACCGGTGGCCATGCGAGCAAAGTCCTTCTCTGTGGCAGCCTCATCCCTGTAGAACTCCTTCCACCAAGAGATCTGGCTGGCTTCCTCCCTTTTAACTTTTAAACACCTCTTTAAAATGTACCTGTTTGGGGAAGCTTTCCCCTGTCAGTTCTAGTCTTTGGAATTGTTCTAAGCCAGGGCTTGATAAATCCCAGATGCCAGGGAGCCACGGTACCTAGACTAGGATATTAAGCGGTAGAGTTCTTTAAATAACATCTTTATTTATCACAGGCAGCCCTGTTGAAAGTATGTTACTTGTAAAGGAGATAAAGCCAAGTCCATTTACTCTCACTACCACAGTCTCCATCACTAAGTCTGGTAATCTGACAAGTGTCCATTGCCTGGCTCTTACATTTCTGAGCTGGCTCCTCTATCCAAAGGGACTATTTACTATGCTATATTATTACTTGCCGCCATGTGTGTTTTATATTGTTTGTAAACTGCCTTGGAGCTGTACAGTGAAAGGCAGGTTATAAATGATGTGAATAAATAGATGAAATTATGTGCAAATAAAGCAACCTTTTCAAATTCCTCAATTTACTGGCTTAGAATCATAAGTACAGGAGGACCTCAGTATTTGCGGGGGTTCTCTTCTGAGCTAATTCTGTGGATGCTGAAACAGCAGCTAACAAAGCATTAAGGCAATGGAAATCCAGGGGTTAGGTTCCTAGTGACTGAGGGGGAAAAACAAATGCCAAAAAAGTCCCCCAAACACCAAAATAAACTACCATGCTTCACAAACCTTTAGCAGTCTAACAATGCCCCCTTGCAAGGCCCAAAGTCCCAATCTTTCCATAAAAAATCATAGTGATGGGTGGGAATGCCTTTTTAAAATCAAAATGAGCCACAAAATGGCTCCTCATCACAAAATGGTGGCTGGAAATTACCTTTGAGGTTATTTCTGGCCATGCCCAACCCGCAGATACATGAAATTAACCCATTATTTGCCCATTTCCCCCCATATATACCAAGGTTGGGTGTTAATTACACAGTCACAGATATGCGATCCACAGATGTGGAGTCCGTGGATATGGAGGTTTCTCCTGTACATATTCACAACACACGGGCTGATAGAGATTAGACTGAATCTGGATCTGAAATGGGATGCTTGTATGCACTATGTTACAGTAAAATTACCCATGGATCGTTCCAAGAACATAACAATATAAGAACAGCCCTGCTGGATCAGGCACAAGGACCATCTCATCCAGCATCCTGTTTCACACAGTGGCCCACCAGATGCCTCTGGGGAGCCCATAGGCAAGAGGTATGTGCATGCCCTCTCTCCTGCTGTTGCTCCCCTGCAACTGGTATTGAGAGGCGTCGTGCCTCTGAGGCTGGAGATGGTTCACAGCCATCAGTCTAGTAGCCATTGATAGACCTGTCCTCCATGAATCTGTCTAAGCCCCTTTTAAAGCCATCCAAGCTGGTGACCATCACCACATCCCATGGCAAGCAATTCCATAGATAAGAAAGAGGCTTCTAAGACCAATTTTATGAGGTGTACAATATACATACTTGACACACAATTTGTATCTGACAAGGAGGCAATATTCAGCCAGCAGATTTCAATCAACTACAGGGTGTATGTCTGCTAAAATATACCACCCCCCTTCAATATCCAGTGATGACCCCTTTAGTCCTAGTTCTCACTGCGGTAGTAAACTAATGTCTAGGCTGGCCCACTTCAGAGTATAGGTGGGGGCTTCACATGATGGAATGATCCCCCACCCAAAATATAGTTTCTACATGCAGAGGTTTTTTGTTTTTGTTTTTAAATTAAATGGAGGAGTATTCTATTATGCAAGTCCTTGCCGGCAGTCTGAAGTGATACAGCCCACCCATAGGTTTATCAAGACAGATTATCAAGGCAGACAGACAGGGCAGTATAATGCAGTCTCTAAGCCACATGGATATGGAAGTACTTAAAAACACTGTTACCTAATGTAGTCTCTCAGCAGGACTTTCTTATATTAACTGCTTTAACAATATAGAACCAGAGCAAATTAGTGTCAGTTCTTTTCTTGCTAGGAATCTGGACTGTTGTAGAAAGAAAAGTACATAAGACCAGCACTGTTGGATCAGGCCCAAGGCCTATCTAGTCAAGCATCCTGTTTCACACAGTGGCCCACCAGATGCCTCTGGGGAGCTCACAGGCAAGAGGTATGTGCATGCTCTCTCTCCGGCTGTTGCTCCGCTGCATGTGGTATTGAGAGGCATTGTGTCTCTGAGGCTGGAGGTGGTCCACATTGATAGACCTGTCCTCCATGAATTTGTATAAGCCTCTTTAAAGCCATCCAAACTGGTGGCCATCACTACATCCCATGACAAAGAATTCCATAGATTAATTATGTGCTGTGTGAAAAAGTTCTTCCTTTTGTCAGTCCTAAATTTCCCGACCTTCAGTTTAATGGGATTACCCCTGGTTCTAGTGGTGTGTGTGTGTGAAATTTCTCTCTGTCCACCCTCTCCACTCCACGCATAATTTTACACACCTTGATCATGTCTCCCCTTAGTCACCTCTTTTCCAAACTAAAGAGCCCCAGATGCTGTAGCCTAGCTTCTTAAGAAAGGTGCTCCAGGCCCCTGATCATCTTGGTTGCTCTTTTCTGCACCTTTTCTAGTTCTACAATATCCTTAAGATACAGTAACCAAAGCTGTACACAGTACTCCAGATGTGACCTTGAATATGGTCAATACACTTCTGGCAACTTATGGAAACAGAATTTGTCCTGGGCATAAAGGTGGAGTCTGATGAGCATACCACCTTGTCTCTCTGAAAGATCCATAACTCAGGGTGAGAAGACAGTGTCTATCATTCCCCTCTAGCAGAAAACAAGGGCTGCCAGAAAAAGTTCTCCCGAGTCAGGAACTTTAGAAGAACTTTATTATAAGATGATATATAGGTGGTACTTGACACCCAAAAAATTAGCATTAATGTATAAAAATGTAGCAAACAAATGTTGGAAATGTGGACATTGTGAAGGAACTTTTTTTCATATGTGGTGATCTTGCGGGAAGGCAAAGGCCTTTTGGGATATGATATATAATGAGTTGAAGAAAATTTTTTAAATGACATTTTAATCCTTCCTGCTGGGAATAATGCCAGGAGAGTTTTCCAGAAGAAATTTAACATTTTTTATGTCTGCAACCACAGTGGCCAGAATAGTATATGTGCAGAAATGGAAGGACAATGAAATGCCCTCAAAAGAAGATTGGTTGATAAAAATGTTGGAATATGCTGAGATGGCAAAACCTACAGTACTGATAAGGGATGAAAACCTGGAATCTTTTAAAGAAGATTGGAAGCCATTCTTACTATACATAAAGAACTATTTTTCTAATATGGACCTTTCAGCAGGGTTTGAAATTTAATAATAATAGCAGGTTGGCTAGAGCAAAATCGAGTTTGCAATGTGTAGGATATATGTTTTGAATTACTATAGCAATGGTTGATTTGTATAGTTAATGAATCATGCAGATTGATGAGTGGGAAGTCTATATTTACTTAATTAGATGTAATGGGATTGTTAAGATATTGTAAAAACCAATAAAAATTTTAAAAAGCAAAAGGAACTTTAGAAGAACTTTGGTAAAAAGACGTTTCCATCAAGTCTGTAAATTCCCACTTTGATGGTTGCCTAGAAGAGAGAAGAGTCCTTAGCACTCCATCACAACAGCTGAGTTGTTTCAGTCACTGTCACTCAATCTCCACGCTGTTGGGTGAAACAGAGCTGGCTGTGGAGCACTGGATCCTGTGATAAGAAATCCTTTCAGCTTGGGAGTTTCCAGTGGGATTGCTGATATTGTAAGTTAACCCAAGAACAATGAACATTTTGGCCAATGTGAACAATTAGACGAGAACAATTTCTGCAATTTGTTCTTATATTCTGGACTAGAGAGATCAGGCGGTGTGAGCAGCCTGTCCTATCAGCTTGCATCAAGGATGTTTGCTTCTATGACATCTTGCACTGATGTTCTGTCATGAACTTCTTCAGCTAGATGCTCCCTTGAAGCAATGAGAAATCTGCAGGAAGATCTTTTTATGAAGAGGCTATTTGGATTCTCTGACCATCATTCTGCGGAACCAATCTGCTACTATAATTTAAAGCTCCTACCAGATACTCCAGCCACCTAATGACGCAGTGGAGAAAGGTTGCCGGTTTGAATCCCCACTGGTATGTTTCCAGACTATGGGAAACACCTATATTGGGCAGCAGCGATAGAGGAAGATGCTGAAAGGCATAATCTCATACTGTGTGGGAGATGGCAATGGTAAACCCCTCCTGTATTCTACCAAAGACAACCACAGGGCTCTGTGGGCGCCAGGAGTCGACACCGACTCAATGGCACATTTTTCTTTTACCAGATGCTCCATCTTACTGGTTAGGTAACGTATGACTACCTCAGGATGGCATAGGCAGATATCAGTGATCATAGGTAGACACTCTTGTGTGGCAGGAACTTGTAGAGCCATTTTAGATGCAGTGCTGCCTTTTCCCCTTGTTGAAGGAAGATTGCTGCATTACATTTCTCTGCTAGTTGCCTTCGTTCAGGACCATTCAGGCTTGATCGCTTCAGATCCACAAGGCTTTCAGGCCTGCTGGGACTCTGACAGGATTTCTGTGGCTAGACTTTGTGGACAGTTCTTGATAGTCAATAAAATATTCCTCTTGTTCTTGTCTTCATCAAGGACTTCTTGGAGGTCCAGCAAAAGAGCAACCAGGAAAAAAAGCACTAACCCAGCCACACGTGGGGTTCCAGACAGATGTCTCAAATGCCAACATGCACATATCTTCTGGTTACATTAACTGCCGTGGATCTGGAATTAAAAATGAATTGCATCCAAGGAAAAAATCCATCAGGATCTGCTAAGAGGGAAATTTTATCAAGCCAAGTTTGAGTTACAGATGCAGATTCAAGTGGCTGGCTCCTTAACCCACAGGTAGACTTCCTTTGTTTAGAGACCAAGTGGTTTAGAGACGGACCAAAGACCAAGTTGGTGACTGAGGCATTAAAGGCGGTGCTGAAGCTTTGTAATTTACAAAGTCTTTTTAAATTGTTGCCTTCAACTCATTTCTTGCAGGGGTCTTTCTGATACACTTTCTGCATCTGTAGCAGAAGTCATACCTGCTACTGGAGATCAACAACAGGAGCCTTAAAATGTCCCATGATGCTGCCTGTATACATCTGCCAGCTAGTTAGTAGTTTCACATCTGAATAAGCTAAAACATTTGTCTGTCATTTGAGGAAAGGCAGTTCATGGCTTTTGTAGCCCTTGGAAAAAGATAGCTCACTTGGGGTGAGATCTGGTAAGGAAAAGGGATGATCTCTACAGGGAATATGGACCTGACTGAAAATAGTTAAGTCCATCTCCTCCAACTATTATTCATCTTCCTTTCCAAATGGAAGCCACCAAAGGTTTGAATCTGGCTGGTGAGCAGAGCTGCACTACCCAATCAGATGTCTATTCCTTTGCTAACATCCAGGGAGAAGAGAAGACTCCTTTTGCTGAGGAGAGTTAGGAGTTGTGTATCATTCCTGGGTGGGAGGTTCCCTCTTGTCCAGCTAAGGCAGAGTTCCACTGGTGCATAAATAGGGGGTCCCTATGCATGACCTCACTAAAAAGCCTAGAGTGGGAACAAGAGCTGAGGGAACCTATCCCAGAAGAGCTGTCTGAAGAGTGGCTGCTCAAGGGGAATCTATGCCCCCACATTCTGGGTTTAGGCCTGAACCTGCAACAGTCTTTTTGTGGTTCCTGTGAGTCCTTTTGCTTGCAAACATAGAGTAGGATTGCCTGTAGGGAATATCCTCAGCTCCAGTAGTCACTACTCCTCTTTAATGAGAAAGAATTGTTCCAAGTTAAGAAACATTAAGTAGGCACCATCCCCACTAAGATCAGGGGAAAGATGAAGGACCCCTGGGTAACACACCCCTTCTATGAAAAAAGTTCATCTTGATTTGGAGCCTGGTGACCATCTTGATATAACCGCTTCCCTAAGATGGAGGTCATGGTAATCTCATGCTGGCTTTCAGGGACTTTGCTGCTATCCCAGTGCATGCACCAGTGCTGCTAGGTCCAAGGCAGGTTGCAACATTGTCACCTCGCTGCTTTGCTAAGGGGAAATTAAAGAAGTACTTCTCATGGCACAGTTATCAGGTGCTTCAGTGTCTTTCCAGGTCTCCAGCCATCATTCCAGCCTAGAGGAAAAGATCTGTCTGAAAGCAGGCTATCATATTGCCCCTTACCCCCTGTGGGAAGAATAGAGTTGGGATGTACCTTGTGTTGCCTCCAGTACCTTGTGTTGCCTCCACCGCTCTGCTCCATTGTCAGGTATTGTGCTGCCTTGGTGCATAACAGCATGCTGGCACAATCCTGAAGGCACAATCCTTGCTGGATGGATGATGGCACTACTAAAATGTGGCCATCCACCCTGTAAAGGGCTCTGTCTCCACAACATATCAGGGGGGAAACTCCTGTTTTCCATTTCTTCATTTAATTTTGAGAGGCAAGTGTTGAATAAGATCTGCATAGGCCCTGCTTCTCTACCACTAGGCAGGCCTGGGAGGGCATGGAACCTCTCCCCCTTGAAAGCATCCATAAATGAAGTGTTGTCCTTTCCTCCTGACTCAAGGGGAGCAGCCATTTGTAAGCATTTAGAGAAGTCCTCTGAAAGGCATGGAATGATGTTGATTCATGAGTGTTTGGTCTGAAGGAAGCTAGAGTTCCACCCTCACAAGCAACATGGAGTAACAGGCTCTCCTCTGTTTTAGTATTTGATTGTGCAGGTGGGTATCCACCATAAAACATTGCAGAACATTACCAGCTCCTAACTGAAGTGGTCCTGTTCAGGGATCCAGTCAGCCTGCAAAAGGAGCTTTGTAATGCTGTTCAGGACTTCTGGGGGCTGGAAGTTTGGTGAGAGAGGAGAAAGAGAGCAGCATTTTCTTTTCTACCCTGAAACTGTTCCCTACTGGTGCACTAAAAAGCCCAGGTTTCAGACCGCCAGCCCTTAACAGGAGCACTTAATGACAGAGGAGTGAGGGAGGTTTTTGGAGAGTGAAAAAGTTAAAATATGTAACCCCCCCACCCCGCTTTCCCCCTCCTGAAACTACTCCATATAGTTTGTAGAGATTTTTTTCCAGCCTCATGATATGCCTTCCCTTGATTCTAATCCTCATCTTCAGATTACTATAAATGAAAAATTAGGAACCCAAGCAGACCATTTCTCTTCATCACCCTCCATTTCTACCCTCAGCTTTCAATAGGTCCTGGAAGTCACTGAGAATGGGTCCTTGTAGGGTTGTTTTGAGGTTTTATTTTCCCCCTTGTAATTTACCAATATACTTCTGCATAGCTCAAGTCTCCTCCAAGCATGCAGAAACTGCTCTCTTATTTTTGAGTGGCCACATTTCACTTCTGAATTGATAGACAAAGAACAACTCAAGTTTCGGATACGAGGGAATGATGATTATCATTTATCCAGCACATCCCAGGGAAAATACACATTCATATGAAGAGGAAATGGATGTGAAGCATTACCAGGTATTTATTAATGCCAACCAATGCTGGCATTAATGCCAACCACATTCTTTTGATCTTTAGAGGGGATGGGAGTGAAGGGAGAAAAAGAAAAGACAGAAAAACATTTTGGATCCTGAGATACTGGGATGCAATTCTGGAAGGGAGGAGGAAGTTAATGGCAATTGTGAGCCACACAAAATGGTGTTGTGCCCACACCATTCATCCATGACATCAGGATGAGTCAGTTTTACACTGCAGGGCTGCCTGCACCAAGGATGGCAGCAGTAACACCGTGCAAGGCAGCCTCCTATGTCAATTTCAGCACTTCTGGAATGGAATATTCAAGATACCATGCCCCCACAAGAGTACAAAGACTATGCCTTCTTAGCCAGATGAGAACTATGCTGCATAACAGATTCAGCTTTTTGGAAATTGTTTTCCAATTCACTCAATATCCAAAGCTGAATTTAAAAGGTATCCAATTTTTTAAAAAGTCAAACAGGACTCTTTCCAATGGCCTTGCCTACAGCATCATCCTTTTTGTGAGGACATGGACCTTTTGAAGTGCAAGATGTCTCCCCATCCCACCCCTCCTTGCCCAGACATGCTATGTGGGGTGATGAGCACAAGCTGGGCGTGCATGGCATGAGAATGGTGACTGCACAGGATCACAGGCAGCTTATGGGAGGTGCTCACCATCAAATGCACGCTGGAGCTTGACTTCCTTTTCTGGGCACACCATTGAGAGGAGGAAAGAGAAGGAAAGAAGAAATGAGAAGCAGATATAATGTTGGCACATGTGTCAGCGGAGAACCTGCTGCCAACCATGTTCCTCCAGTAAAGGAACAAGATGTCACAGACACCTGGGCTCATGGAAGCCAGTGATCATAAACCAAATGCAGAAATCTGAAGACACAACATTCCAAACTAAGGGGGAGGGTACACACACACACACACACACACACACACACACACACACTCAGCATGGCATAGGAGAGACTAAAACTAGCAGACATTTTCTTCTCAAAGTATCTCCAATATAGGAAAGGATGAGAAAGGTTTGCCTGCAAATGACTATGAACCACACACATTTCCCGTCAAAAGGCATCACAACCACTGATTAAAGATGATGGCAATGAACAATGAATGCTATAGGACTAGAGTACGTTTATTCCCAATGGCCCAGTTCCCTGACTGGTATTTAAAAGTCTGCCATTCCTTGTAAAAATGGCAAACATATACCTTTTTCATGCAAATAAATAATGTTTGATTGCACTGGACTGGGAATGGAGCTGCCGGGACAATTACACATGCACAATTCTATTTAGTGTTCCCTCTAACAGGAATTCCTAGATGTGGTGGACTACAACTCCCAAAATCCCCAGCCAAAGTCCACTGCTGCTGGGGATGCTGGGAGTTATAGCTGAACAACATCTTGGAATCCCTGTTAGAGGGAACACTGATTCTAAGGTATACACACAGACATTCATATAGAGCAGCATGCTCAAGCTCTTCCAGAGAGAGGCATCCATTCAGCACCCTTTCCCTAACACAAATATCAGGATGAAGTAAAGTAACCCCACAAGGTCCTTTTAATCTTTGTCAGAATCCATGCACACTTTTTGCTCTGCCAAAGACCACCACCCTGAGAACTCACACATAAAAGATGAAACTGTATTAAAAACACATTCACACAGATAAAAGATGGGTCAGACTAGCAGAGAGGTGTGTGTGCACCAATAGGAATGAAAAGAAAGAGGCATGTAGAAATGCTCAGCAGGTGGAAATATATGAATGAAAAGAGCAAAGTGTAAAAGGAAAGCAGGTACCTCAAGGTACACATTCAAGATGAGGATTTTATCTGGTGAGGCTAGAGTGTTTAAGCACTCTTCTCAGCCTGCCCCAAACAGGTGAGAAGCATGGTATTTTGTGAGTCAATTGAGGGAAAGGATGAAACTTTATGAAACAGAGAACAGAAACAGCTAAAAACAGACCTTACAAGGTGTGGGACACTTCCCAGATACACTGACTGGGCAGAAAGGAACCAAGCACAAGCCTATGATGATCAGGGGCAGGAGGACCATGGGAGAAGGAAAGCCAGAAACTGCAGGAAGAGAGTGCAATTTGCACTACTGCTACTACAAATATTTATATACTGCTCTTCAACCAAAGTTTTCAAAGTGGTTTACACTGAAAAATCAATAATACATAAATAAATGGTCCCCTGTGCCGCACACAATCTAAAAAGAATCCTAAGGTGGATACCAGCAGCAGCCACTGGAGGGATGCTGTGCTGGGATTAAATAGGGCTAGTTGCTCTCCCCCTGCTAAATATAAGAGAATCACCACTTTAAAAGCTGTCTCTTTGCTCAGTTAGCAGGGGTATCTCTGCACATGTGCTCAAGGGTTTGATTATAATTGAACGGATAACTCAGCACCTAGAATATGTCATATTTCCTTCTTCCTTTCTGGCAGGCACTGTTGCCCATATGTGACATGAATCATGTTCTTGCTAAGAAAAATGAATCCTATCCTTCTACCCAGCGGGCTAGTTATCCCCTTCCAAACAAAGCCTGATATAATTCTCTTTTCCAAATGCCAAGATTTCAGCCTTCTGGGACATGCTCTAAACACCACCTTGTTCCTCAAATATCAGTGAGGCATCCACACAGTACGGGCAGAACCACCATAATCTGTGGGTATATCCACAATCATTCTATCTCATTAGGGAATTCTGGGAGCAGTTGTTTAGGTGTGGGGAGAAGTTGGGGTCCCTAACAGAACTATCATCACCCTCATAAATGAAAATTCCTGGAATCCTTTGGGAGAAACTATGACAATTAAAACTGGTATAAAAGAGATCTAAGATAACAGGATAACAGGTTTTTTAAAAAATTTTTTACCCTAAATTCCTGTTCTTGAAGAAGAAAGGAGACTATTCAAATGCTCCTTCAAAATAACCCTTCCCATCACACCAGGAGACAGGGCCCTATAAAACTGAGGTTCCCCACAATTCCAACTCCTTGGAAGGGGTTTCTCATAATTTTTTCCAGTTTAGACTAGAAAAAGCAGGACCCACCAACTAAAAGAATAAATGTGCAAATGTGGCCAAGATGAACAAAAAAGCCACAATGTAAAGAAAAGGAGAGAGGAAGAAAAAATTCGAAGAAAACCGACTTGCCTCCCCATACCTAGTCTATTGTCTAGAAGGATGACTTGTGGACCCAGCAGCAGCTGTACCCTACAGAGTATGATTGCTCAAGTAACATGTATGTTTGCAAGGAACATTTTGAATAATATATCACCACCACCACTCCTCCAAAACAAGAGGATTTATGGACTTGATCCATCAACATATTGTAATTCATTATTGGAATTCTATTATTATTGGAATCCTTACAATTCTATATTGCACATTTTTGTACAGTTACAACTGAGTGGTGCTGCTCTTGTGTGTATGTGTTTTTGTTTGTTTCCTTCTTTCTGGTGGAGCCCCCCCTCCCCCCTTTACTTTCTTTCTGTGTGTGTCAATCTTCTTAATGTTAACATGCTTTGGTTTTCTTCCAGAAAGATCAATCATTCAGGCCTTGGGAGTACTATTTTAAAAAAGCGGTGTATTTGTTCACTGGAATAGAAAATCGAATCTGTCTAACCTAAACGTTTGCTTACACACACAGGAAAAACATCCTTCAATTAGTGTAGATGGGCCAGATCTTTTTTCAAAGTTCAAACCCAATTTAGCTGATGTTTACCAATTATGAGACCCCTGAAGTTCCTTTTGAAACTAGGATTCTGAACCTACCACATTCCGTTATGCTGAATGGTTCCTCTATATCTGCAGAGGTGCTACAGAGAACAGTGAATAAAAAGCACCATTTTAAATAGATATTTAAAATATTTTTTAAAAAACTAGAGAAAAATAAGTTATATTAAAGTTTCCCTTTAAAATGCCATTGCTTAAATTGTCTTTGAATGTAAAAGAAAGATGGTGCTTGTGGTGATAAAGCTTCTGACAATGGATTATTCAAGTTAGTGTCATTTACAAAATGCTCACAAACACTGTAATTATTAAGAGAACAAAGCTGTCAGGATCTTTGGAGTTTGGCTGCTCTGAGGGAAAGGGTTTTAATTTTGTTTGGCTTATGGCCGTAAATAAAATGATTGATTGATTGATTGAGGGAAAGGGAAATTGTCCAACTATGATTAAACCTCACAAAGGTCCAAGCAACAGGGACTTTATAGGGGAAGACTGAAGACAGGGACAGGATCCCAAGAAGTAGGGAACCAGCGAATCCCAGATTCAAGCTCAGTGGAAGAAGGATCAAATGGACCAAGAAAAATGAATTGTAGAAGAGAGTCGGTGAAGGAAAAGGTGACTTAAGGGAATGGACAGAGTAGAAAGGGATCTGAATTAATTTTGCATATTGGCTTTGACTACCAGCATTCTGTCTGTTGTTGTAGGCTTCTAATTAGTTTATACTCACTCTCTTCAAATTCAGTATGACCCTCCATCAAACCCAAAGATAACTATTTTCTATGTAAAAGAGAAACTAGGGGAATATACTTGACTTTTGAAGTTAAGCATTCTAAATATGCCACACTAGGTTATTATTGTAGTTATTCTTTTACAAATTATGAATATTTAAGACTCTGCCAATGAAACAGCACAATGTTTACTTTCCATATCATGAAGAAACAATGTACTGCCCAGTAATTACCAGCCCTAGCTTGTGCAAAGTTCTAGGCACTTAGTCTTCAAGTATATTTAATGTCTCTACAAACATAAACAGAGTAGAAAGTCAATCATTTTCCTTGGTGATTGAGACTGTGATTCAAAGGCAATGATTTACAACAGGGCTGAACAATGTTGGTCCTCCAGCTATTTTTGTACTACAACTGCCATCATCCCTAGCCATAGTGGCCAAGAATTGGGGATGATGAGAACTGAAGTCCAACATCTACAGGAGGGCTGAAACTATGCAGCCCTGATTTAAGTTATGCCAATTTAAATCAATCCCCCCCACTGGAACATACTTAAGTATGTGAATGATGCATTTTCTACCCCACTGAGCAGTCACAGCCAGATTCCACAACTCTAGGATTCAAGGGCATGGCTTCTGGTTCAGCCGACATGGGTTGAGTCCAGGCAAATCTATTTCCCCCTCAAAATAAGCACTGCCTGTATTGGTCACCAACTAGTTAAAATTGTGGCCCACTAATTCCTCTCTCTCCCTCACACACACACACCCCTCTCTATATCTGAAGAGGTGCTGCAGAACACTAACCAGATCCTCCAGTCCTTCCCCAAGAGATTTTGCACCTTATACTTTCATCCTCTTGGTCCTCCTCCTTTCCAGTTTATCTGTATTCTTCTTGGAACCCAGAGCTCACCACCGGATTCTAATGGTCCTACTTAAACCTACTTGCCTAACTACTTAAAATAGCATACATGCACTGTTTTTAAGTAGCTGTGCTTAAAAGTATCACTGGGGCTAACTTTTATGTGCACGGCAGTGCTGGCTGATCGGTAACACCAGTGTTGTGCATCCTGGCAGTTGTTTCCCATCCTATCCTCAGATAGGCAAGAAGCTGACTCTTTCTCCTTTTTCAATATTGAAAATTGAAATCCTATATTTTAATTATTACACTTATAAAATGGATTACAACCATCCTATCAGGTAACTCAGTATAATTCCTATACAACAGATGAGCAGATGAAGCTGAGAGAAGTTTCCCTAAAGCCACCTAGTGTGTTCATGGCAGAGAGGAGATTCAAACCAGTGACTTCCTGATTCATACCTCAGTCACCTGGCTACTATGCAACACAGCCCAAACATCCAGTATTACATTTCAGGGCTACAATTCCAATAGAGCTAACATGGATGGCTATTCCACTGCTCTAAAAATGCTAGCTTCCACGACAGTCATCTGTAAGCTGCTCATTAAAGACTTATGGCAGGAAGTAGATATACCAACTTGGGAGTAAAAACTGTTTTGCGTTATTTGCAATTGCATTGGTTGAAGGAAAGAGTTTTGGTTTTTTTAAAAAACAAAAAAGAACTGAACGGTCATGCCAAAAGCATACTCTCTACTTAGGATAGATGGTTCGTGGGCACAACGTCTTCCCTTGAACAGGGTTAGCAATAAAGAACTTTGTGGAATAAGACTCTGCTGATAGAAGTGTGTTGGGTTCAGCTCTTGGGCTTCAGTTTCTAAGCAATATTTATGCGGGACAGCCCCATTTCAGTAGCAGAACCAGCTGAATTACACTGGCCCAAAGCAAAGTAAAGGTCACAACATTCTAGACAAATCACAGCTCTGGACCAGACTTACATGGTAAGCTATTTCCTCACTTGAAAAGTAAGCTGCACATGTAAACTCCTTCCTCATTCACCATGTACCCCAATAAACTTGGCTTCTTTTCCCAGCAGGTGCAAAGACCAGAGATGTTATTGCATGTAGACATTTGGAAATAATATTCAGAAGTGAGAAATCCGTATAAAAATGAATTATTCCAGATGGTTCCACTTCTTGTAGAATGGTAAGCATAATCACGTTACAGTCCAATGTCCACAGTAATCAAGCAGTTCTTTAAAAGGGTGATGGCTTTTGACTTGTATGGAGTAAAAGCTCCACAGTGCAATCTATAATGCATACATAGAATTGTCTTTGACACTGCAATGAATGAGAAATGATCCTTAGTAGATAGGCCACCTCTGGGCATGCACTGGAGTCTGCATGCATGCAAGGAGCCAAAAGATTGAAGCTTAGGCTATTTTATGGGCAATGGGAGACATGAGTTGAGATCTTCCGAACAGGAAAGTTGTCATGACTACCTTTTGCCCTACAACATTAATTTCTGCATTTAGCTGACACTTCGCTTGTTCCGATCTCTGTTGTTATTATTTAATTGTAACTTCTTTGATGAACACTAGAACCCAGGAATTTGTGAAAACTTAACAAGCTGTAATTTTAAAAAAGCAGAGGGAGTGTTTCCAGCCCACAGCTGTAAAGAAGAAGAAAAAAACCTGAAAATGCATAATTAGTTTCTTTAAACAAAGTAACAGGTATAGGCATTTAGCACTGGTCCCAATACTTCTAATTCATTTCCCCCCTCATTGTGCTTTACCAACCCCATTTTCATTGCCTTATTTTTTAGTGTCTCAACATTTACTCATATTGAGGGGGGCACAGATGAGTAAACTCACATCATATTGATATTCTTTGCCATTTAAACAAATGTTAATATCTATACACACTCTGCTGCCTAACAAATGGAACACCCCGCCCCCAAATGTTTTCCACTAAAAATGTGGTGTTTCTGGTCTCCACAGAGCATCCCCTCACTGCAGGATTCCAGACTGCCTTCAGTTGCTCTAAATATGAGAACTATGATCCAATCTGAGGAAGGCTAAGGAAGCAATACAGTGCACTCCAGAACAGGTCACCAGAACTATTGAAACCTTGGGCAATTGTCAATACCAGAAGATTCAGAGGAAAAGCAAAGGCCAATGATGCAGAGAGAAGAAGCATCTATGTAGGGAAGGTGTACAGAAAGTCTCAGCAGGAGATACTGCCATTTTTTTCTTGTAGAAGTTATCTTGTGTCTTTGGGTGAGGATATGGATTTCTGTGGAACAGACCGGAAAGTAACAGGCTGGGCTAGAATCCAAAACCTACCTTTACTCCATCTGACTTCTTGTTCAGTAAACTTTTGGCAGCTGCAGAGAGAAACAAGAGAAGCAAGTGAGATTCGTTTGTAAACTCTAGCTCTCTTCCCCTTAGTCTCATGGGAGTGTTAGTAGACAGTTTCTCTTACTAATTAGGATGACTGCAAAGGCCAAGACAGATTAATCTTACGCTCCTGCTTGTTTAAAACAACACTCTATGCAAGGGCGACAGCCTGCCCAGCATTCACAACCTTACAAAAGAATCATGCTTTTCCAAAGAGACTGCTCAGTAAAACAGGTCTTCAAAGCTCCTGAGATTTTTTTCAATTTTCCATTATTTCCCCCTTCCTTCCAATATTCAAAGCTAACAGTGAATATTGATAAGACAATTAAAAACCCTTTTAAATTCTGAATGCCCTTGAATACATTTATTTAAGGTTGCTTCACACAAGGCAAACTTTATCCAGGGAAGTCACCAGCATTTCTAAGCGAGAGCCCATGCACAGTTTAATGTGCCTCACAAATGCAGAAGTATCTTGATCACTGGAAGTTCTGGCTGCATGTATGATTTCCAAGGAGAAAATTTTGCCTGTGCAATGGCCTTGCATAGATATTACCTCTAAGAAGTAGAGGTGAACACCACAGACAAGATGTGGGTATCCTAAGTACTATGAAAAACACAGTATACCAGTGAGAATCCATGTGAAATAATCAAGAAAAGATGGATGTTGCTGATGTAGAGTGGTGGAACAGAAGCAAGGCAGCACTGGTAGCTGCCAAGAGGAAGAGCCCCCAAAAAGACCATGTGCGAGATGAAGGTTAATCATTTTGCCTTCAAAAAGGCAAGGCTACGCCACCTTGTTTCACATGAACAATTTGCAACGACACACACAAACACAGGTACACACACGTATGCAGAACATGATATGCTGCATGTGTAACAGCGGGCCGCAGGAGGATCCCAATTGCACACATGAGCCCACATACCCATGCCCAAGGGCTACATTTCAGCATGTTCATTTACAACAGCAAAGCACCTTTTGCTCGTAGTTCTGTGCAGTCTACCAACTATCTCAACAGACGCTCATTTGCACATAAGCTATTGCTGTGCAAACAATGCGCCATGGCTGGTGCAGGATTCTAGGGGTATGGTGAAATAAATGAGTTAACAGATCTTTGTGAATGAACTGTTTAGGTCATATCCACAGAAAAATATGAGAGTAGGACCAAACCAAGTGCAATTTGAAATTTTCATGGCTAGAACTGCAATATGGGTCAAAGCTCCCAAATGAAAAACATGTCAGACAGCTATCCCTAAAATACGGACTTTATTTTTAAAGTAGTAAGATACTGATCCTTGTGGTTGCTATGAATCAACAATTTTATTTATTTTCTGCTTGGTGCTTAAATTCCAAGATAACCTTTCTGGAGCCTTAAGAAGCCAGGGCATCCTATGTCCCATCAAATGCAGGGATTGGGGACATTTAACCAAACTTTTCAGAATAAAACTTCAGTGCAGCAAGACATGACTTGGAGGCCTGGGCAATGAGCTCCTTTTTGACCCTCATTCAGAGCAAGGGCCAGGGAGGGCATTTATAGCACACCACACAGCTAACTCTCAGAAAGAGACCCTAATATATAATGTTGAAGCAACAGATATTGGGGCTTCAAAGACGCATATCCCCACTTCAACACTATGGAAAAGATTTTCATGGGGCTTATTGCACTCTTTAAAAGACCACGCTCTAGATAAAAAAAATTAACCGTACTACAATTTGGCATAGCATTAGATCCAACACGCTTACTCCACATCCCAAGGAACTTTTAAAAACCCAAGACCTGAACAAAAGAATTATGCAACCAAGACACTAAGCAAAATATATGTGTAACATACTAGCAGGCTTTGGGCTTCCTGCTCACTGGATCTGTAATTTAAGCCTCAAATTCCAGACTGTCCTGAATATGGACATGCCTATATGGAAGCTAAAACTGGCACTTCACTTCTTCTAAACATTTCTTTCCCACAGATCACTCTAAATACCAAAACAAAAATGACAAAGTTCTTCTTGAAATGGCTTTTGTTTCCCTGTTCACATTAAGCAAATAAATCAAAAATAAAAAGGGGGGGGGGAATTGCCTGTGTTTATATAAAGATATTTCAAACTCCCCCCATAGCCATTCCTTTGTAAAACTACATTGCTGAGTCTTCTTGATGAATCATTCTACTTGCCAAGAAAGCCTGGTGGTTCATGTTTTCCTAAAAAACACATCTAAGCTACATGGAAAATGCAGTTACAAATCAGCAGAGGTAACATGAAGGAGGCATTTCCTGTGCAGATGTGGTAAGAGGCAGGCTTCAAGGCCTGAAAACAGGTCGTCTACACTAAAATAACGAGTACTAACTCCACTCCACAAAATCTATGTTTTATATCTAGAATTCACTGTACAGTTTGCATTTGCAGTGCAAACCAGTCACCATGGTTACCTGCTACATGCTGGGTGAGGATGTGTTCAAGTGCAAAGTTTCTGGAAGAACCAGGAGTTTTATATCGCTCTCTGCCAAACAGCTATCTTATGGAAGTACAACTGCCTTATGGGGTCAGTCTTACTGAAAACAGAGAGCATGAGACTGGAATAAGATCCCTTGTTGAGTACTCTTCTAGGTTAAAGAGGGAGAGGGAAAGAGGATAACTTGGTTCCACTAGGATCTGTGTCATATATAACACAGGTAACATAGATACCATCAAAAATTGCTTCTGTGGGGGCATGTAGATTTTTCACATAAGCAGCTCTATCCACAGGGTGAATTGCTTACACATGCCACGGCAGCAGTGTGGAATATCTCCTATGCGGAAGTGGTTTTTCAGGAGCAACAATGCCACCCACAGGACATATGAAGTGGGTGTCAACAGGAGAGTAGTTAAGAGCAAAGATGCTATGCCACATGCAAACACACAAACTAAACACACATAGATTAGACTAAAGAATTCTGATTTGAGTGTGCTAGCTATGAGTACTACAGAACTCATAGTCAGCTCTGTGTAACTTTAAAGTCTGACCCTCTTTTGCTAATAGAAGCCACTACCAAGGGCACCAATACCAAGGAAGGATACCATCTTACCTGTTTTTCAGCTTCCTTTTCACCCTGCTAGAAATTATGCCCCACTGCCATATGGAAATATCAGTATAATTCAAGAACTTCTGAGTCTACTCCCAGCCCCAAGGTAACAGGCTTCATAATTTTCTCAGTATCTGAGAAGTCTAGATCAACTATGCCTATGTGTATTTGAAGGTTGGTCAGGGAAGGATAAAGAGTATTGGACATTGTGACATGTTAGGAACTGGATGCCAAATACATCTTCATTCAATTTCCCTTCACTCTGAAACCCTTTAACATAGGCATTATGGAAATAGGTAGTATGTATTATAGTAGAACTGCAAAAATGAGGGAGAAGCAAAGTGCTGGGATGAAACTTTCCATTCAGCTTCCCCACACTGCAAACTGATGTAAAATTCAGTAGAAAGCAACACCCACAATAGTACTAGATGGAATATCTGCTTGCATCTTGGCACTAAGGAGTACTGCACAGTTCACAGCGCTTCAAGCACAGTACCAGTATAATCCAGTTGCTGTCCCAGCACTGCAGGAAAAAAACGTTTTGCTGCTCACTGAAGGCGGCTCATGCAATAAAAGATGCATGAGGGGGAATAAAAGTAGGGGAAAACTTAAAAAAATAATAATTTACAACACAGTGACACACAAGACATACATCCCAAGCAAAGACAGTCAAGACAGAGATACATGTTTGCTCAGTGTTTTAACCTGCAGGTGTCAGCTGACACATTGGCAGGGGGAGATGTAAGTGGGATCCCTACAGTTAAGCACCACACACAGGCACAAGACTTATTGCAACATGACTCAAAAGACAGAGGCCACAAAACGCAACTCAGCACAAGAAAACAGCAGGTACTACCCCCAGGAAAGGACTTAGGGAGGATCCTCTATGGACCAAGAAATGATTTTTGCATCCATGCTCTGCAAATTCCCAGACATGGGACACATTACCATCTGTTCCTAAGTCTCTCAGTTCTTCCCTGTGTTAGGGAGAGCCCAACTTTGAGAGGCTCTTTAAAATTAAGATACAGAAATGCTTGCTCCCAATTTTTAGCACAGACTAGCGATACACATGGGGCATTTCTGTGGCCAGCACACACTGCAAAGTCTCATTTTAAGACTCAAAATGTTTAGGCAGAGATAAATTTGAAATCATGAAGGCATATGTTTGAAAAGCTCTGTAGTTACAGTAGAAGAGCACCAGATTTCTAATATCTATCTATCTATCTATCTATCTATCTATCTATCTATCTATCTATCTATCTATCTATCTATCTATCATCAAATTTGTACACCTCCCCAAACTTTTGTCTCTGGGCAGTTTTAACTATAAAACTGCCTCATCAATAAAGATGGTTGAAATTTTCTGTTGGCAAATTGAGATCTCTCTGCAGATACTATACACATATTACTATATTGTGTGTTCAGCTCATAGGGCATGATACATTTCCAGTGGGATCCTTGCAGTGAATAGCTTGTCTTCCCCCAACACATGTGCTCATAATATGCTTTCCTCCAATGATTTCCAAACAAGGATCCACATACACTATTGCTTGCTTACTTTACAGGCTGAACCACCCTGGATTTAATTTTGTAGCGAGCAGGCTCAACAGATTCCAGAGAGCTGCAGCTTTCACTTAAAGGGGGGTGAGAGTGGAGAAAGGAATTGTGTGGCATTCATAAGTTTTTAGTATATAATGACAAACATTTCCCAAGTCTCAGGACGGACAACCATCCCACAATTTAGTTTATGGCAAATTACCAGTAAGTCTGATAGATGCTAAACCAGTTACAGAAAATTGGAGCGGGGGAGATTTTGCCAGGATCCAGGCAAATGGGGTCAGGAGGAAGCCCATTCCAAAGAAAGCCAGAAGCTGCAGAACATCCTCTTGTTTCCTGTAGGCATTCCTGGGGGTTTTCATTGTCTAGGTTTGGATCTCAGATGGGATGACACCATGGGGCAGGCACATATATTTATTTTCTCCATTTGCATATAAAGTTAAGTATGAGGAATGAAACAACCCTCTCCTGTCTTGTCCTGCTGTGATCTGTTGCGTCAAGTAATTTTCTCCCAGTGCAGCTCTGATCCAGAAGTCAGGGTGGGGAGAAGATTGCTTGAAGTAACAGAACACAGCAAAGGAAGAGTGGGTGAGGGGGATTTTGTTCAGTTACCTTAACCTGTGTACTCCACTTAAAGTAAAAAAGTAGATGCCTCGCTTTCTGTATCAACATGGCAGGCACACAAATAAAATACATGTGGCCGCCTCGTCATATTTCATTTTGCCCTCAGTTTGTTGGACTGAGCAATAATAAAATAAGCAGGTCGTTTCTTGCTATTCTCTTGGTGGTAAAAGGAAGTTCTGTGGTTGCGACTGCACCCTGAGCCACAAAACAGAACCACCTTTGCAGATGTCTGGGATCTGCTCCATACCTTCAAGGAACCTACATATGGTGAGCATCATGGTGGCAGGCTCCATCCCTGCTATATGCTTGTTCAATGGCATGCCTGCCACCTGTGTACATTCCTTCGTGGGTAGGCAGCTCTTCTTGCCATTAGGAACCTGTACAGGCAGCAGCAGATGTCCCAAGGAATGTGCATGCTGCAGGGGTCCGAGACTCCTGCCGTGTCATACACACTTTAATGTCTGCAAAAAGCCGACCGGTTCTCAGGAATCATTCAGTTGTCCCTGAACAATCCTGAATATTAGAATTCTCTCTTTTTAACAGCAGGTCTCTAGTGCTCATTATTACCAAGTCTGAAAATCTATTTATGCATTTGGCAACTACTTTCAGCAGGCATGAGCCCCGTTTATTCCTCTGTCATTGCCTCGATGTACGTGTCACCAACCATTTGCAAAAGCTCAACTCTACTCCCTGTTCCACCTAACCGAAACTCCAAATTCTGAGATAGATAGATAGATAGATAGATAGATAGATAGATAGATAGATAGATCTATTTATCTGAACAACACAAACACACACACAGGCAGATCACACAACTGAAAACTGGGTAGGAGAAGCATCCTACCCAGCTTTGGGAACTGTGCATGTTCCTAATTTTCAATTGTGCACGAGCAAACAACTAGGTATCAGGCAGTGGGAGTGATTTGTGAAAGAGACAAGCTGGGTAGGGCAGCTTTTCCTCTCACCTTGTTAAAATGCTGGATATAAGGGCTGGGCAGGCTGGTGCCATCCTACCCATCTCCCCTCTAACAACAATCATTCCCCTCTCCTCTTACCTAGTTGTTTGCTCATGCACACTATGTTTGATCTAAGATCGTAAATAAACAACTAATTAACTAACTCATGCACACTTGAAAACTGGGAGTGCACATAGCTCTCAAAGCTGGGTAGGACACTTGTCCTACCCAGTTTTTGATTGTGAGAACAAGCATGAAAATTAAGTAAACCAAACAGGGCTCTGAGAAGAACTCAGGTTGGTGGGGAGGGTGCAAAGAGAGGCTATTTTTCCTCCCCGCCCCCCGCCACAGGTTCCTCATCTCACAGGCTATTGGGTGCTGGGGAGGGTGGCACTGTGCCCTGACATTTCTGGGTATGTGGTACCAAGCCTCCCAAGAGTCTCCTCACCTGCTAGGTCTATAAAGCCTAGCAGACAGTGGGATGCTGGGGAGGGCAGCACCTCAACTCAGAAGCTCTCAGGACGGGGTGCTGCATCTGCAGGAAGGGTGGTGGGTAAGCTTACGTCCCCTACTCTTAGGCCCCATTGCCATCATAAGGAGCTTTAGTGGGTCAGTGGGCTTAGTGGATCAGTGGGCTTAGCGGATCAGTGGGCTTAGCGGATCAGCATGGCAAATCACAGTCATACCAAGTCCAAGGTACTCTAGCTCTTGTGACTGGTTTGGAGAGGAAGGGCAGGGTGTATATGAACAAGTGTATTATGCCTCCCCTTCACCTCCCTGACCCCTGCAACTTGAATCAAAATTCATCATGCGACTTCCATTCTGGCTGAACAGAAGGCTTGGACCTGTGTATTGCTTACTGCTGCCAGGGCTTTTGGGTAGCAACAGAAAAAAGTGCACATGCTCAGTCATCAAATGGTGTGGGTTTTGGTGGATTAGAGGCATCCCTGAAATTTTGAAATAAATGTTGGGAGTTCTTTACTTTTGGTTTTCCTAGTTCTCCCCACCCTCTGACTCTGCACAGTCCATTGTATCTTACAAACAAATCAAGTACATACTTTTTGGAATCACAATTTAGCAACAATAGAATTTGGCTTTTCTGATTATAGAACCTTAAACCTACCTACATGCTACTGGAAATGGTTATCTCAGGTTTCTACTGCCCTTGCTCAACACCAAAACAAATAGGAAAATAGTAAAGCAATCCCATCTACTCCTTCTGTGACCTCCTAGGCAGGTCAGTTCACTAGAACTATACTTCATTACAAGAGAGCATCCCACCTTTATATTGTCTAGACAGTTTGCTGGCATGTTGATATCCTCAAGCTAAGACACTTACTACTGGAATAGCTGCACTCACCTTGTGAAACCCTGTGAAACAGCAGGAACTGGCACCCAATCCTACACCAATCCCTGCCTCCAAATTTCATGTGCAGATTCACTGCAGGACTGTTAAAAATCCAACATGCATACTTTGTTAGTAGACTAAAAAATCCATGTGGTTATGGTTCTTGGTTAGATGGATATTTTGGTGCATGCCCATTTCTCAGCCAGCAAGCATGGATGGCATCTCAGTGGGTGCACAAACACTGGCATGCTGGTTTTTACTGGCAGTGGAGTTGGTGGTGGGTGGGCGGTTCTAGGTTCAGGCACGCAGGAGATACAACTCATGCCACATACCTTGCTCAGCCAGGCCGGCAGCACTCATGGCGGCCGAAGCAGGGGCGGAGCTCTGCCTGCCAACTGATTGGACACAATCATTCAGTGGGAGGAGCCGTAATAAAGCAATAGAGGCCCAACAGCAACGAGAGAGCAAGGTGCAAGTAAATTAGTTATAAAAGAAAGGTGGGGGAGAGAAAAAGAGAGAGAGAGAAAGGATAAAAGAGTGGAAACACAGTATTACAAAGAAAGGAATGTATGTCCCCTAAATATGAAGATAAAAGCTACAGAAGCCAGCACAGAGGGGTTGGATATCAGGAACGGTGTTCAGAAAGCTGCAGATTTAGCTGTAAATGACGTTTATGAATCAGGCTCTCAGTTGCAAAATTCTAAATCAGCAAAGCCAAAAAAGAAGGTATTAACACAAGAGACTGGTTTTCATATTATAATTATAATATCATTGGCAAAGATGCAGTAGTATAGGCTTTTGGGGATCAGGGGAGGAAGATGGAAGGTGCTGAAAACATCTATCCAAATCTCATTGTAGCATCTTGTATTAAGGTCTACCAAAACAGGAGAGAAATAAGAACACAAATGGATTATTGACTAGTCAGTCAGTAGGTCTGGGCTTATTGGCTTATCAGTAAGTGGGGATCAAAGTTCCGTGAATAGGGAGTGCAAAATCCTGACATGTTTTGAGCTGTAGGTAATGAATGTTTTTTTAGGCATCATATTTCTCATAGCTCTCTAGAAATAAGATGGGGGTTTCTCTCTTAAACACTCAAGCATCTTCAACTCCACCTGCTCTGCAGCTTGAAATGCATCGAGATGATACTTTCCGTTCAAAGAATTTTGATATCCACTTACTGAACACTGTCATCTTTGGAATCATGAGAAGAACATAAGAGAAGCCCTGTGGGATTAAGGCCTATCTAATCCAGTATCGGTTTCCCACAGTGCCCAAACACATGCCTCTGGGAAGTCCACCAAGAGGAAATGAAGACATAACCCCTCTTCTGCCATCACTCCCCTGCAAGGCATATCACCTCTGAATCAGAAGGCAGCATGCAGCTCTGAACCTGAGGGTAGCATTGTTTCTTCCAATAAAATACAAAAATTCAGAAGCAGAAGTGTTAAAACTGTACTTTTGTGACAAATGTATAAGGGGGCGGGGCGGGGAGTTCAGAAGTTGTTAAACAACCCCAAAGATTCCAAGCAAAAGCAACAGGAGAGTGTGCAACTCCATTCCGTTGCCCAGAAAGGGTGGGCCAGAGACCTATGAAGTATTTCGTGCCTTGGTAGTGGCTCTGCAGAATGTGACAACAGCCTCCTAAAATCACAGTCAAGATAGCAAAATATGCCTAAAATCAAGGACAATATTTCAAAATGATATGAAAATTGGAAGGACACGCTGCTCAGAAGCTCCTACCCCACATATTCAAAGGACAACTTAGTTGGTCCAAATTCACCAAGTGTTGCCAAGCAGCAAAATATCGTGCCCACTCAGTACAAAGGCAGAAGGCATTGCTTCACCCCGATTTAGTCTTGTGATGTTATACAGTCAAATCTGACTGACCGCATGACAATGTGATATTATTGCTCTGCCTATGTAATCTTTAAATGGCTGGAATCTCATTGCCCCTATTTTTTTTTTTTAAATGAACCAAGCCTGCAAATCAGGGAAAGCAGCAGCTGCAAATAGGGGAAACATAAAAAATACGTAAGCAGGAGGGGGTGGGTTGTGGGGAAAACCAATATCCTTTTTGCACTGAACATTTTCATTAATGAAAATTCAGCACAGCATTACTTTGAACTCCAATTGTTGTCAGGAATACATTCAGCAGCAACTTAGACAGACTCTCCCATCTCCCTGAACAACACATTAGGAATATTTACACACTGCTTTTCAACAAGCCCGCCCCCCCACCCCCACCAAAGCAGTTTACATAGCAAAGGAATAAGAATTTACTCCTGCATTTACCAACATTTGACATTCACACATTACATTTTTCAGTGTACCCTTCAGCTAGGCAGCACCAAAAAACAAAACAACAACATATTCTACACTGGGGTAACTGTACTCACGCACTCACTCCTGGTTCTGCAATCCACAATGAAGGAGCTCTGTGGGTCATTGAAACTGTCCTCAACAACTGGAAACCTTATTCTGAAATTAATACCTCTGGTGTTGCCATTTATACCAGGCACTGCCCATACATTTGCCAAACATATCTTTTCAATAATAAAATGTGGGGGAAAGCTGAGATTCTATGGAAGTAGAGTTGTGCAACCAGTAACACTTTTGGAGGCTGATAGCACTTCTGCAGAATTGTTGCTTATGCTCAGCCATGGGTTTAGCTGAGAAATAAATAGAAAAGTCCCCTTTAAATTCTGCTTGGTTATTTTAAAGCGATGGATGCCAACATTTAGGTTTTGCTGTGAAATATCATTAATCAGATGCCCCTAGGGTCTCTGATGGCCAAAATATCAGAGCACTTAAGATAAACAGCGAGCTCTTTACAGTTAGCAAGAAACAAAATGTTATCCTTAATATGTTCTTCAGCCCCCATGGATGATGCCATATCAATGTAGAACTTGTCAGTATTCCATGTAATGGAAGTAAGGGGAAAATGCATCCAAAGCAATTTTCATTTCAAAAGTCAAAGCCCAAGGGACAGGGATCAGAGAGAGTTTGAAAAAAGAAACTATAATCCACTGATTCTTTGGTGCTGGAATTTTCTTCCATGCATTTCAAGGAAGCCAACCCCCCCCCCCAAACCTCACTCTCATATTTAGGCTAGCCAAAGCATGACTAATTCAATCTATATGAATCCCAGCTAAATTCAAAGAAGTGAGCAAAAAACACCCTAGCATAAATGTGGGCTGGAGGATCAACAGAGACTTGCCACTTGCCCCTCTGATCTCAACTCAGGCAGCATTTCCAAGTCTGCCAGAAATCAGGCGCAGTTTACACATACAGCAAAATGAGGTGGTGAAATGGCCTGTACTCCTTGCAAGTAAAATATAAATATGAATTTATATATATATGCATGTGCACACCAAAGAGAACGATTTACCTGCTCCCTGTTGTGCTATTTGCTTCAGTGCAAGGAGCTTTTCAGCGGGCAGCATAGAGAAATGTGACCCACCACTTGCAGTCTGAAGTGCTACACTCCATTCCACCCCCTCATTCGTCTCCATGGGCAAGACCTGGCCCCAAAGGGATTCCTGGCTGAAGTAGCAAAATCTAACAGTTGACCCTGAGAGGGGACACCTGCTAGTTTGTGGCTTACTAGGCACACTGCAAAGCTCTGAAATTCCACCTCAGTGTTCTTCATTGCAAGGCCCGGGAGCCAGGGACCCTCCCAATTGTTTACTAAGCAACTCCCAATTGTTAGCCTGTGAGAAGCTTTGGTCAAAGCCAAATACTCTGGCACAGCCCCTCTGGCACTCGGCAGCAGTGGCCAGTCTTACCATGCAGTGCTCCATTTCGCTAAGCACGAGTGGGACTCCGTCAAGGAAAGTTGAGCCCTCTTGAGCCCCTGGGCCACCTTGGAAGCCAGAGCTCTATGGGCAAAGCGCTTGGAAGAGCTACCTCGTGTTCCGTGTGCCCCTTCCAAGATGGCCACGAGGCTTGACAGGGCTCTGTTTCTCTTAAATAGGCTTCATTGGAACTGGGCAAAGGGTTGTACTGCACAGAGGTCAGCGTAGTGGGACATTGGCTCTCTCACTGAACTTTTTTTTTTTTTTTGGCCAAAGTGGCTCCCACTTGAAAAATAGTGAAGATCATGGATCCCACCTGGTCTTCAATCATTCCCTCCTCTATTTCCAATGCTACATATATAGTTCAGTATCTCAAGTGCTACAGTAATGTATGCAGGGTCTGCACTAGAATAAAGGCAGTTGGGATACCCATCCAAAGGCAGAGGCATGTTCACTGGGGTGGGAAAGGAGGCAACTTCTCCTTGCAAGAGCCTAAAATTTAGCCTCACACTAATGCCCCAGCTTGGAATATTTTTCTCGTGAGCAGCTGGTGGCACAAGAGCTCAGCTTTTCACTAACCTCTTGGGAAGCCTGGCAGGGAAAGGGGAGATTAGGTTTTATACACATAGACTGCAAATGGAGCAGCAAATGGAGCAGCAGAAATGCCCATCAGCTGCGCCAGGGGGCATGCAACAATAAAAGGAGAGTACTTTGAAAGGTCCATTAAGACAGTTGTGGTGGCACCCAAGAAACTGCCTGATCGACTGCAGCATGAATTTTTACAGACTGTGGACGGTTTTGTCAGCTTATGAAGTGTACTGAGAGTGGAAAGCACATGTAGATTGAGGTACAGCAGGGGAAGGGGGAGGATAACAAGATAATGAAACACACACACCCCACACACATCTCTCACCACTGTTCCCCAACAGTTTGGGTAACAACCTTTTATTCTTAACCTAAAGCATTTGCAGGAAAAATGCTTGTCGAACAATGAAGCAATTAATTTCTAAGATGTTACTACACTTATGTCATTTTGTTGCTGTAGATGAGCCTGGCTACTCCCTATAAGGCACAAAGACAAGCATGGATGGGTTTCACTGCGCTGGCAAGTCCTGTGTGCTAAAAGGGTTAATTTTGGAACGGTGAAGGCTGATGGGATGTTATATTTGAGAGCAGCTCTGGAAGTACCCTACCTATATTCAGTCCACATACAGTTCTGCAAAAGCAGCTTTGCAAGTTTGAAACAAAAGCCAGCTGTGCAACTGGTTGACCACCCTGCCACCCAATGTCAGCAGGAAGCTCCCGTCTTAGTCCCTAGAGTGGTTCTGTATTTAAACAGCTTCCTTTTTGGAAAGCCAGAAGATTAACCAATGGATAAAACACATGAATGTTTATGCCGCAACTCCCCCCAACTTTAATATTTTTATATTTTAAAAAGTTATAGTAAACCCAATTAAAAAACAACAACATTGACATTTAAAAACTTGTTGCTCATTGATAATACTCAAATCACATAGCAACATGAAACAGAAAAAATCAATTGTCTCGATCAACGGTCTCAGTAACAGTCCAAGAGCGCATTTGCATGATATGAAGGGGCTGTACGGTAATGTTTCTGGAAGCTGAATCCTCCTCCTTCTACTGATAAACACAGTTCTGCAAGAGAGAAGTATGGCTGCTCTTCTCTACAGACAAAAAAAAACAACAAAAAAAAACCCCCTCTTAAATGCTTTCATCCTGTTTATCAAACTATAACAGTGAGATGTAAACTGGAGGATCACCAAGTATGCCAGTATAGGTAGCATATTCATTTTAAAAAGAGTGATTACTTTTCGTATAAATTATATCCTCACAGAATTATATAAACTACAGAAGTCACCAGTCACCACTGGGTCAAAATAATTTTGTAAAAATCAATCAATTTCAGGAGAGCAGAGTGAGTTAGGAAACTATGGAATAAAGCATCTGTCTAAGACATCATTTTTTAATTTAATGTCCTCTTACTTCCAGCCTCTTGAAAGCAGTCTGTTATAAAGCCTCAATGCACAGGCTTTATGTTCTACAGCAGAGTTAAAAAATGGAACAAGATTAAGGGACAAGTTTGCATGCTGGTTTGGACGATACTTTGTCTGTTGGCCTGACCGAACATGAAGGAGGTGTGCATGTCTTCAGAGGTCACATCCTCCTCCCATCACAGGCCACTGAGACACAATTCGTTAACCATATGGGGTAGGTGTTCAGCCCAAACTGTCCCGCTACACCTGCTACAAATATTTATTTATTCATTCAATTACTATACCGCCCTTCCAAAAATGGCTCAGGGAGGTTTACAAAGAAATAATAAATAAAAATAAGATGGATTCCTGTCCCCAAAGGGGACTTTAAATCACTCTTTGCAATCTCTCTGCTAGAACAGTGGTGAGAATTTTAGAATCTATGTTGATTAGAAGAGCTGGTGTGTAATTTGCATGACACAGTAGTTTCAGTGAGGATCTGTAGTAATTTGTGGGATGATACATGGATCTTAAAATTTAGTGTTCAAAAGGTACTCAAGCTTTTCAGACCACTCAGCTGGGCCTGGCAGTTTCCCCAAACAATTTGCTCATTTCTATTTTTTGCAGGGGCAACTGCAATCTTTCTCTACAGAAAGTGAGGTGAGCTTCAAGTTGTAGAAGAATTGGGATTACTTATCTTCAGGGGACTCATTGGCATATTTCCTGAGCTTCTACATCTTGGAGAAGAGGGACCTGGGTATATACTGTCACTTGTTTAAGCCTATAGACGTTAAAAAAAAAGTTTCTGCTCTGACACCAGAAGCCCAGAAGCCCATTATAACTGTTTGGGGCACATAAGGGCAAAATCTGCTTTGGCTAAATCAATCAGGCTAATTCTAAATTTCATGCGAGTTGGTTTAATTCAGTAGTATGTACAGCACGCTGAAGGGTATATTTCTGCTTGGCCTTTGGACCTAAGGTTTTCTTCTCTCCAAATTACTCTTTATGGGCCATGTATTCTGTTATCTTTCCCATCATGGGAAAGATCATCACCATCATTTTTACATCACTTATAGGTGTCTTACAGGGCCACATAAGACTGGTCTTATGGATAATTTATTTCAAAACATTTTGTCAATTCCATATTTTGTGTTTTAGATCTCTGTCAATCAGGAATATTAAATCAAGTATTATTATTATCAATATCATTATTATTAATTCAATTTCTATAGCGCCCTTCCAAAAATGGCTCAGGGCGGTTCACACAGAGAAATAATAAATAAATAAGATGGCTCCCTGTCCGCAAAGGGCTCACATTCTAAAAAAAACAACCATGATAGACACCAGCAACAGTCACTGGAAGTACTGTGCTGGGTGTGGATAGGGCCAGTTACTCTCCCCCTGCTAAATAAAGAGAATCACCATGGTAAAAGGTGCCTCTTTGCCCAGTTAGCAGGGGATTGCGAAGTATGACATGGGAAAACTCATGTACAGCAATAACTTCTATCCTCCATTCTTTGCACTACCTGAGATGAAACTAACATAACAGAAACAATTTTGATGCATCAAGGAGAAAAAAGTGTAGACACGCCCAATGGTATGGATGAGTCTACACATTTACTAGACAGAATGCATTATTTCCCAGCTACATGACTGATGTAAATTCAAGAGAATAAATATGCAGGGAGCAGTACAATTCTGAGATAACTGCCTTGTTGTAAAAGAATTATACAAAGCACTCTTATTATAGATAACTTTATCTATCTGAACGCTAGATGGTGCTAGCCATCCAGTTCCTGAGAAAGAAAGAAAACAAGCCTTGTTATAGATGGCTCAGGGAACAATCCTGGGCTGACACTGGCTTCCAGTTTGCTTCTGGACTCAGTTCAAAATGCTGGTCATAATCCTTAATGCCCTAATAGGAGGGTTATAAATATTTTAATAATAAATGAAAATACTGCTGATTAATAAAACTGCCCAAAACTGAATGCAAAAAATAACCATAACAATAAAGTGGAAACAGGGTGAGGCGGACTAAATGTAGGGATTCCTACAGTTCAAGAGTTTACAAGAATTATTATTATTAATATTATTACATTTATATCCCACTCTTCCTCCAAGGAGCCCAGAGCGGTGTACTACATACTTAAGTTTCTCTTTCACAACAACTCTGTGAAGTAGGCTAGATTGAGAGACAGGTGACTGGCCCAGAGTCATCCAGCAAGTATTTGGCTGAATGGGGATTTGAACTCGGGTCTCCCCGGTCCTAGTCCAGCACTCTAAACACTACACCACGCTGGCATAGCAAAAGGTAAGTAACATAAGATGAAAATCAGAAGAAGATAAACATTCTGCCAACATTATGGCAAGGGCTTTTTCATCACCACTGACCAAGCTGAGGATATGGATGGACAGTGAGAGCTTCAAAACTAGCAAAGCTTCATTCTCTAGTGGAAAGTGGATGATTAATTATAGCGAGGTAAGTTCTGCTTGGCCCAAATGAATTGCTGCATATGGTGGACATTCCTCAGTGGGGAGGTTTAACTCTTACTTCCATGCCATCTTCTGCAGTTTAAAGCACTCCCCCCAGGGGCGTAACGAGGCTGGAGTGGGCCCAGAGATAAAATTTTAAAATGGGCCCCTCGCTGATACACACACACTCACTTTACATGTGACTTGCCTCAGGGGGCCCCTCGAGGCGTAGGGGGCCCCAGGCAGCCGCCTCCCCTTGCCTAATGGTAGTTACGCCCCTGACTCCCCCACACCCTATTTGTCCAGAAATTTTTCCCTAACAGGGCAAATAGTACTGAGGTGACGGTGTGGACTCATTTAGATTGAGAAAATTGTATGGAGTTTATTCTTCTCCTCCACTGCCATGATTCAAAGCCAACTGTCCCCTGCCCCATGGCTGCTTTTAAAAAGAGTCAGACTCTCTACTCTGTATCTTATCATGGGTCTCCAATATCTCATCCAGTTTGTCCTTAATGTTTGTTTCATATTTCACTAGAACAAAGCATTCACTTTTGATGCAGAGACAAAGGCTGGAGCTATTCATGGTGATCACAGAATCCCTAACCTAGTGGTTCCCAAACTTGGGGCCTCCAGGTGTTGCTGAAATACAGCTCCCATCACCCCCAGCCACAATAAATTGTGGCTGGGGCTGATGGGAGTTGTAGTTCAACAACATCTGGAGGCTCCCAGTTTGGGAACCACTGCCCTAACCAATGTAGCAATATACATGTGGCTTTGTTTTTAGACCATGGGGCGGGGCGGGGGGGTCACCCACAAAATAATCTTAATTGCATATCATTGTTCATTCTGTTCCTGGTCAACAGAAGTTTCCTTAATTGCCCAAAGAATATTTTCTTTCATCATTGCATGCTAAGGGGGAGAATGTATGCATGCATGCTCCAATAGAATACATCTTTTTTTTCTTTTTTTGGTGCTGCAGCTCTCCAAGGACTTCAGAGCAAACTGGGATTCCTACAGACTGATCATCCTTTGCCATTCAGTAATATCAGAAAGGCAACTTTGTCAATTAGTACCCTTCTGCCACATGAACTCTATTCCAGGGGTTACAAATTAGCTGGGGGGTCCATCATCTGACTGAAATAGGCAGTTCTGTACTTGGTGCACTTTCAAAAGAGAGCACATTTCACAAACACTGTCTGCCTGTGACAAGGTCAGCTTCACTGACATCACAAGGAGCTTGAGGTCATCTTCAGTGGGAGTTAATAGATAGCTTGCCATTGGTATCTTTGGGCTTGCTCCCAGCTTCACCACTGATGAGGGGACCAAGGGCTATGAGGAAATGTGAAATGGAACTGGAGGCTGCCAAGGCTTGGGACAGATTGCAAGGTTCTGAGAATAGGATGAGAACTAGGGGAGTCAGAAAAGGGGCACACACAGCAATGTTTCCCACAGCAAGACAATTTATTGTAGCATGGAAACTTACATAAACTCTAGTCTACTTCATTCAAAGCCACAGAAATCCAAGATCTAGTTTTCTTGGGATGGTGGCTATCTCACCTATTTGCCTTATTTTAGACTTACAGTCAAGGAAAGAGGCTTAGAACAGGGTGCCACTTGACCTCCCTGGCCCCAATGTTCCCTCACTTCCCAATTTTCCTAAAGTCATGGAGAATGAGCTAGTGATTCATAACAATATTTTGTGTCTCAGCACATTTCCCCATTGCTCTCCTTTGAATGGGAAATTCTCCTCTCTAGGATGTCTCCCCATTTGCATTATCATACATAATGAGAAGACAGAAGTGCTCTCAGTCAGTTATAATAGGCATTAGGGAATAGGATATTGGCCTGTGTTGGATGGGGTTCTAAACAAGATTGGTTTCTGCTGCTCTCAGCTGATTGTACGTTGCTTTGTTGTTCTTTTTTAAACACACATTAATTGAATAATAGCGTGATTTTAATTTTTTTATGTTTTATGGCCACCTTGGGCACTTATTCTTTAGATGTGAAGGCAGGATAATAAAACAGAAATACATTGGGTGCAATCTAGAAACAGGTTAGATGTACTTAAGACCCACTGAAATAATCAGGACAGTAACAGTTGTCAACTGAATATTCTATAACACACTTAATGTACAGATATCATACAGAAGTGATATAGCCCCCACCTAGAAGGTTATAGTCAAAACATGTAAGCCCCACTAAGGTTAATGGGACCTGAGCATACTAAACTGTCTTGAGGTTACAATAGGAGCATTGCTGCTCTCTAATTGGGCTTTCGGATAGACAGACACAACACAGCAATGAATCTTATATTATCATTAATGGGAGGGGAAGATTTATTCGGAGAGGGATTGAGATCATATGGACAGGAAAACTATCTCAATGAGTCTTTATTTATATAGCTACTAGGCACATTAGGATGCTGTCATTTAATTGTGAATAATAAATAGTATTCTTAGAATTATCTTCTAGAGACACAATTTACCCAGATAGTACACATGAAAAATATATAGCCAGTCTTAAAAACAGTTATTCCTAATGAACTAGAAATGCTGCTTTGTAAAATTGCCAGTATTTAATATATCCCTCCTAACTAAAGCACTGGCTATATAAAAGTCCTACTTTGGACAAGACTGAGTCAGATCTTCCTGAAAGAAGCTGTATGAATGCATGAAGCACCTGTGTAAAGAAATCCAAGGAAGGTTTTGGGGTTGTTGGGGTTAAAAAAAAACACCACCTTAAGTAGTAATTCCACTTTCTCCAAAATACTCATACATACATAGTTAACAGTCAGGAAGATATTCTACAAGAGAAAACAGATAACAATTTATTTTCCGCCAAATGAGCCACATTTATCTGTCCAACTGAAGATTCAGCATCTGTACACAAATATCACCATACAGTGATTTATTATGGCCCAACAGCTGGAGGTTCTAGGCAGACTAAGAGTTCAAGGTTAGTTAGCAATATCACACTCTATTGTGTGCTATTGTGTGTGAGCAGAAGCTACTCATTTTAAAAGGGGAATATTCAGGTTGAATTGTAGAAGTATAATGAATGAAATTCATTAGTAATTATAACAAACTGACTCAGCTGTATCTAAGAAGGAAGGAAATGTTTCCTTAAGTAAATATTCCTGGTCCTTGTTGAAGTACAAGGGGACAGCTGTCATATTAGGGATAGTACCTCCTCCTGGCTACAGGCAGGGCCAAGTTGCCAGAATATCAAGGGGAGGGGATACCTGATTTCCCAGACCAGCCCTGTCTGACTAGCAGCTAACAGACTGTCTCTCCTGGCACTTCAGAGAATGTTTGCCCATGGCAGCACCAACTCACCGTTTTTTCTAAAAAGCAAAGTCAGCCCAGCTTATGGCTATGAACTGACAATCTGCTTCAAAAACCCAGGAAATAAACAGCTGTAACCTGGATGCTTTGGACTTAGTAAACAGGACACAACAAACGTGCCACATCATTTCTTCCAGTAGAGTCAATTTTGCATGGATCTATGCTCCCACTTTCAAACTGAAAGAAACAAACCTGCTACCATAGTGCCTAATTAAATCTGAGAGTCTCAAGTGGTCCATCCCAAAGATGAGCTCAACAATGGTCCATTTGATCAGATTCTTAAAGTAGATCACAAATGTACTTTTCTAACCAGAGTCATAATATGTTCAATGACTACAGCTCACCTCCCAAATATTCATGGATCCTTCTTTACCTAAGTTAAAAGTGTCCTGCCTGAGTCTAACATGAATACAAAGGATGAGGACAAAGGAATTGAGACGGAGAGAGGATGGAATACTTACCTGAAAAATTCCGGGACACCAGCATTGTTGTGAGAATTGCACCCTAAAATAGGGGATGGGGGGAGAGAGACAAAGAGAGAGAAGTTGGATCACAGCCAGCTGGATGGCTGGGATAGCCATACAGAGCACCAGATCTTCAGGGAGCACTCTGCACCATGCTAATGGACATGAATTTTCATTGTGCTTCTAATGCATTTCAACACAGGTTTGCCAGAGTCAAGAAAGGCAGGCCTATCAACCGCAAACTTAACTTTCTTCCTGAGATGAAAGCTGGCCTGAATCAAAAATTACAAAAACAGCATGTTGCCCTATTTGTTTTCCTCTATTTTTTTCTGTCATGGAGAAGCAGGAAGGTGTGTAGCAGCGCAGCTCAGGATCTAAGGCCAACTTTGACCTCATTTAGAACAATAATAAATTTCATAAGTCGGATTTGCGTGGAAAGGCTGTGACATCAGGTACTTATGGAGAAAGTGTCAACCCAGATGTGTATGTCATAACATGCACATCACCACCACCCTCCATAATCCCAAACTATGAGAGCAAAAGACTGTCTATGGGCTCCCTTCAAACCATAAACTCACCTTCAGCTTTCTTCTGGCATTGAATTTTCTCAAGCATTCCACAGTCTCCTGCCTGTGCATCATGGAGGCCACAGTGGATCGTTGCTGGAAAAAACAAGGAGTACTGTATGAGATCACACATGCACATGGAAACACACAAAGACAAATGCTAACTAGGAGTGCACCGAGTGTTTGCAGTTATATCCAAAAGGTCCACTCTCCAGACTCTTAAAGCTATTACAGATACACAGGTAGTCTGTCATGTTCCCCTAAATGTCTTCTAGTAAGGATGGAGCCAGGGAAGTGAGATACTTACGCAGACCCATGGGTGCTTAAGAGCCTGATCAGCTGTGATGCGTTTTGCTGGGTTTATTGTTAGCATTTGATTGATCAAATTCTTTGCTTCTGGTGTCACAGTGTCCCACTCTGGGGAAGGAAACTAGAAATGGAGAGAATTCAGTGAATGTCCTTCGTCTGTTTCTGCAGCCTCCCCTGCCCCACATGAAATCATCTGGATATTTCATCTCTCAAGCCAGCAGCTTTCATGCACACATAAACATAGGCCTGTTAGAAATTCACAGGTCTATGAATCTGGGGGAAGTCTAGATGGGCAAAGTCAGAGCAGACACACAGAGGCAATATATGATGCAGCTTTAGAAGTGGTTGCAAACTGACTCTGGAACTAAACAGGAATAAATCAAAACTGTATTTTGAAGTTTGGTTTGCTGAATGTGAGTAATACAGTTTGGGGGATAACAGTGGCTTCTCTGTCTGGTATTTCATGCAGCTAATATGAAAATAGAGGAACAGATAAACCACTTGCCCCCTCCAGAGTCTAGCATATTAAGATGCAATAATCAGGTCTGGACTTTTACAAATGCATCAGAAACGGCAGATCTCAGAACTGCAGACACAGAGTTTAAAGTGCTCAAACCACTAACTTGTCTATTTGTGATTTCTAAATACTTTACTCTGCCTCTCTTACAAGGAAAAACACAGCAAACAAGCTGCACAGGCTCCTCTCCCACTGCACATTTCTTCAAGGATCAGATTCACTCATGCAATAAATCTGATCCCTACAGACTACATCTAGCAGAAGGAGAGAACAGAAAGGCCAGCATGCGCTGCACAATCCAACTTCTAGTTTTGTGCTGAAGTGCTGAACTAGGAAAAATCGCCATGCAGACACAACAGCACTATTCCAGAGATAGTGGTTTTAGTCTGGCATAAATAACATGGGTTGTCAAGACTGAAGTGCTACAGAATTTGCTGAAAAGAAGTCTCATTGCTGGGCAGGTTGCAGCCATGTCTCATGAGCTTCACAAGTGAAAGGCCAATCCATATGATTAAGAATGGAAGAGGGCTTTAGCCACCAAGAAATAATGCCATTCTGCATTATTTCAGAACTCACTGGGAACTCCTCTGTAACTGGAAAATCCAGTAACCATAACAGTCCATTCAAAAGTGGCTGAGGTTCTGCTCTGTTGATCTGACACTACCCCAGCCTATTGCCTCTCCCCACCCTTATCCCATATAGTAGCACCTTACAGAAGAGCAGAAGAGCAACACATCTAGCAGCCCCTTTGCACAATGCATACAAACCACAGCTTATGCAGACATTCTCATTTCAGTCACCTAATAACATTTATTTAAACAATTTTCTTACATCATAGGCTCCTGCTTTGATCTGCTGATAGAGTTTGTGTTGATCTTCATCCCAAAATGGGGGATACCCAACTAGTAATATATACAGAATAACTCCTGGGGGAGAAGAGAAGAATTACAGTTACACGAGCTAGATCCAATTAATCCTGCCCACCAGCACAATGCCTTATCCCTCAGTTATGAATGGCATCCCCCTCTTTGCCTCTCATTACTCCCACTGTCTATGGATAGATGCAGCGTTCCCTCACTGCTATGACAGATAGCTCACAGACGGCTGTAACCTGCTTTGCAACACCCAAAGTTAAATTCTGAACCCTGTGTATGAAACATAAGGACACACACCATGATGGATATCAAATCACAAGCCTCAAGTAATATGCGGTACCATGCCTAAAGGAAACACAGAGAAATAGTCAAGAGAGGCATCATCTTTGTATGATGCCCTCCTCTATCTCCAGCCAATTACAGGAGAACCTCGTTATTTGCCAACCCGCTATTCACAGTTCCATGTATCCACGGGTGTCTAACAGACACCCATTTCCAGTATCTATGGATACTAATGGGTTAAAATCCAAGTATCCTCAGTTCTTAGAGGGCCAGAAGTGACCATGGAAGTCACTTCCAGCTGCCATTTTGTCTCAAGGAGGGTAGGAGGAGACAGGAGGAGCCATTTCGTGGCTCATTTCTTGAGAAAAACAGACTGTGGGTTTTCACCATTTGGGGGGCTATTTTGTTCTTTGGAGGGCATTCCTAGGCACATATGGGACCTGCAGAACATGCCACAGTAAGTTCTGGGCTGTTTGGGGTTTTCTTTTCTTATTTTTCCCTCCACCCTGGAACCTAACCACTCTTTCCACACAGCCCTAATGCCTCGTTACTTGCGGCTCTGTTACTCACGGTAGTAGGCGAGGAACAGAAGCCCCACAAGTAACGAGGTTCTCCTATATAAGGCAATGCATACAGTTGATTTCTCTTCCTAGCAGAAATTTCCTGTATTTTTATAACCAGCAGCAAAACTGGTTATTTTGCTTTCTGCATTATTGTAGAATGTATAACTAAGCAAAACTAAGCAATGGAACTCACTCCAAGGTGTAGTGATACCACTTAGACTACTCTTTGGGAGGGAAAAGAAAGAAAGAGCAGCACAATATGTTATTGCACACTATCATTAGTACTGGAAAAGCAGCTAACAAAACATATAAATAAAAAGGGTTCAATACATTAATGGAGGTTAGGTCCCATTTTAAACAAAGTCCACTATTAATATTAGGTGATCTTACCACATGCCCATATATCCACTGGCTTGCCATAAGGATCTTTTCTTAAGACTTCAGGGGACAGGTAGCCTGGAGTACCAGCAAACCCTGTCAAAAAACAAATCACACAGAATAAACTCAGCATCTGGAAATAAAGCTGCAATCCTCACACAAGAAGTTTGGAACAACATTCAGAATGTTCTAAAGCTTATGTTGCGTGGGTATTCTAAAAACAAGGGTGTTCAGACAAACAAGAGTGTCAAAGATGCTAGGCTACCAATGATACAAAGTAAAATTGGATAATATCCTAAGACCTGGAACCCTTGTGCCATGTCACAGAAGGTGGTCTTCAAAGAGATGGCCAATATATCATCAGAGCCATTATCTCCAAACCTTGTTCTTGCACTGTTACTGGTCCTGTTAAAGATTTACTCCACAAGGAAAAAGAAAAAGGATTTACTTCACAAAGATTTAAGTACTTTATTACCAGTTGTGGGCCCTTAAGGAGATGGCAAAACACTGGTAAAAACCAGAATAATTGACAATAAACTCATGGTACCACAGGGTTCTGCATACTGTTCTGCATTCCTGGAAAAGCTGATACAGGAGAGCAGATTTTTAAAAGCCAAAAAGAGCCTGGACTGACTTCTTTCATGAAGTTTGGTACAACTTCAGTGCATTCATCAACAGCAGGCCATCACTGTGACCCCAACTCACTCTGGAAAGACATAAACATGCTAGAACATGAACTCTGAATTACAGACTTTTCTTCACTTGCACCTCCTGGTTCAAAACTCGAATTTAAATATTTATAATATAATCTCTCTCTTTTTTGTGGTTGCATAATTTTGGAAATTTAAATTAAAGATTATAAAATAAAATAAATATATAATTCTTAGTGTGAGTATGCAGGTTTCCACAAATGCAGCAAACAGCAGCTGTGGCTGTTTTCAGTGGGAAAACAGCACCAAGGAAAAGGGTTAAATGTTGCTTCCCCAGGGCCACAGTCCCTATCTGAAGTGAACCCCCTTATGGCTAATAAAGAGACAAGAAATCCAATCAGGAGCTTCAGGGTCTAGTTTGGCTAAGGCTTGCAACGTACACAGGAAGCACGAGGCAAAAGCTCATGTACCCTCTTGCACATCAACCTCTAGCAGCAACCTTGCCACACATACATTGTGCCTATGTGAATAAAGCCTGGTTGTACCATACATCCACTGTGAAAAGGGGATGGAAGGCTTGCACAAAAGGTACAACTTACTTAGGCATTTGGGTGCAAATACCCCAACTCTCATAAAAGGCTACATGTTTGGTGCAGAGCTCATGTATGACTGACTTGTTCTGCTGCAAATATAGCCCACGTGCCAGACTGTGTGTCATCCCTTAAGCTACACAAACTCCTCATGCTTTTCTGGCTGTACCTTGAGAGTGGAAGACCTCCACCTTGCAAGACCTGACAGTCTTAAGTGGGTAAGGGGGAAAGGAAATATTTGGAAAAGCATCCAAGAACTTGAGGAAAGAAGATTCGAGAACACTTACCAAACCATGCCTGCTGTTCTCCCTGCACTTCTATTGCAAGTCCGAAGTCAGCCAGTTTGACAGCAGCACCCTTGCACTTGCTTGCAAGAAGCAAATTTTCAGGCTGAAGTGGTAAAGGGGGAGAAAAGGCGAGGCAGAGGGGCGGGGGGGAGAAAGACATAAGAGAATCTAGTTAGCATTCCCCTTGCAATCTTTTCCTCTCTGCTGAAATTCACAGATTCACATTTCCTCTCTGATAAGAGCCACCCTTCAGCTGCAGGTTCCCAAGTGCACCCATGACAACCCCTGATTGGTGGCAACTTGACAGTAAAGACATAATTCCGCTCCCCTTGCCCCAATGCGCACGCGCACACACACACACACACACACACACTCTCTCTCTCGTCCATATAAATTGTCCTTGGTAACCCTTGGAATGCAACCTGTGAACTTGCCCCTCCAAGGCCCAACATATGCCTTCCTTTGACAGCAGGTGGCACTAATTCTGTACCTCCTCCAGATCTGACACATCCATGCAGACATAATAATGCAGCAGACACAGCAAGCTGCAGTGATACAATTCCCAGAGAAAATCACATGAAGTCCCCAAGGCACTGGACAAGTAAACAAGAGGATAATATGCAGGGCCGTGTATACTCCGATTTCTTTACTCATTTGCACAGAGTTCTGCTGCAAGGGGGACCCAAATTATGGACTCAGCAAAGCTGAATCTGGAACCAGTTCAAGTTATGCACGTTAGTGTGAATCTGCGTAATGTTTTCTGATTCTGCTAGTCTCGAGGAGTGGCAAAAAACTATGCAAGTTTTCTCTTGACATGGGAAAGCCTGTTCAACTCTCACCAAGCACTCCTCAAATGCTTTCAGGCCTATTTTTGCAGTATTAAGGGCTAGAAACTGGCCTTTTAAAGTGATTCTCTTGAATTGCTGCCCCAGTACAAATTCCATGTATAGGCAGAATCACTGAATACTGTATAAACATGCAGTCCTCCCAAAGGACTGCTGAATGGAAAGATCCAGGTGAGAAAAGTACATGATCTCTGCGGAGCTCCATCTGCTGATTCAGTAAAGGTTCTGCTGGAAATTTTCATCTGGAGGGATTTATTACTTTGAGGCCTCTGCTCCAATGTTGCTGGGGATAATCATTTCCTCTTTACTCCCCCCATTGCCCATTTAGTACATGGCACGGTTCCCTTTTCTTCCTCTCTTTGTAAACCACTCCAAAGTAGATATCAGAAGCAAAGGACTCAGACATCAACTAAGTGTTTCCTTGGGTTGGCATTACTTCATTCTGAAGCAGCAGAGAATTCTATACCTTAAAATGCAAACCTTGTCTAAACACTATGAAATTCAGCATTCAGTTTTTTAAAAATCACACCCAGTGCAACTTTTTAATTGGTGAGGATGTTCTACAGAATTTGGAAACGGGATCCTTCTCTGGACCAAGCACTGAGCATCTAGCAACAGGGTACATTATTTTGCAGCTCTGGGCATAAATGGCAAACTCTGTTCGTAACCTACAGCTTTTGCACTATGTTGATTCAGAACTGACAAATCTCTAGAAAATTGGCCACAGAGAGGTCCTGGAAATAATATACTTCATAGGGTTGAAAGGACTAGCATAGTGCTTTGCAAATAAGCACAATGGATTTGTCAGCATTAAAAACTCCTTAAAGCAGCAAGAAATTCAAACATTTCAATAGGAACTTCTAGGTGGGGTGCTGTACTGACACCCCACCATTTTTAAAAACAACAACAACAACAGAAACCTCTCTACTTTTCTAGCACCACTGCACTTTACACAGCCGGAGACACTGACAAGCAACAGGCTGATTTGTTATTGTAAGGTTGTTCATAAGGAGCAATACAGCAGGACTGAAGGCTGGCCTGGCCAACCCACTGGCATATATCAAGCCACAAGCATGCATCTGGGTAATTTCTGCTGGTTGCTCATGAGGGTTGTGGTCTTTGTCTCTACCGTTGAGAATAGAGAGTGCGTGTCTTTTAAAAATTAAAACAAAAGGTGGCTCAGGAATCGCAATACCACAGAATGGAATGACAAAATGTTTCACCTCCAGTTCATAGAAAATACTGGATAGGAACTCATATGCAATTAATGCCCAGATTATACTCAGGTTCCTAATAACTCCTTGATAGGAGACTGACCTGATAAACCATTTTCATTTGACACCTTAATTACAATCATACAAATGCATATGGAAAGCTGGTTTTAAAAATTAAAACCATAATCTATGCAGACTGAAAATGCAAAGTATTGCTGCTGGGTCAGAGGATGGCATAAAATATGTGGTAGGCCATATGCGCAACTGATTTCCCTTGCTTTGGGTCTATTCTTACACACTGCAGATCAATTCTGCAGAAGTCTATCAAGGGTGTGCTTTTGATCCAATGCTAATGTAACTTCTTTATAAGCAGGATTTCAATGAATTCCAGGATTTTGCAGGCACAAAGTTATCTTCCACAGTAATCCAACTCATGTCAAATTTAAAAAAAAATATATATCCTAGCTCTCATGTTTCTGGAAATCTATTTTAAATTATGCAGAGAGTTTACAAAAAAATCCTGTTGTGTAGGGGTAGAACTTCTCTGCCCTGATGGCCATCTCCCTGTGGCTTAAAGTCTTGTACCTGCACCTATATTCCCCATCATTTACATCTACCTTTCCTCCAAGAGTTACAGAGGTAATGACCAAAAATATTGCTCAAGTTTACAGGGTGGAATTTGCAACGAAAAATGCTAACGAAATCTACATAATTAATTAAGATAGAATTTGGGAAAGCTTAGCACAAGGTTTGACGTATCGACAAATACAAGCTCATGGTGGAGACAAATGCAGTAACAGGCTATGCAAAAACCAAGAGCTGCCCAACTCTTAGTCTCCAGCATCCATGTCCTCAAAAGGACACTTTCTACCTTTAAGGGGGAGTTTTGCTTGCTCCAGACAGCAAAGGACATAATAACAGAAACTTCTAACAACATATCTTTATTTCATGCTGCTGCTACAACTACTCCGGGGCACCCAAAGCCTCCCTCCCCACTCCTCCTCTATATAGCAACAGCAAAGAAGAATAAACTTTGTTAATTTAGCCAAATAAATACCCACTGCCGTTCCCAGCTTTCATTTAGGTAAGAGGCAGACACAGAAAAAAGGGACAGACTACCCAAACTCAAGCTACTTACTGCTGCGAGCTTTTGAACTCCTAAGAGCAATTGAAGTTATTGCTGGGGTGGTGTTTGAGAGTTTGTTGTTTCCCCCCAAGAAAGCTAGGAAAAAGCTATCCTTAATGATACTAATTTTCAAGTCTGATCCATTTGCAAAAGTGGCGAGTGCAGGATGTGCCCCTATTTGACATGAATTTGAGCACTGTCCTGCAGTAAACTATTCCCAGGAGCACTCTGAACGACTGCACAAAGTTCCTGCCGTAGTTTATAGTGCTGCAGTGAGCAGTTTTAGCGCAGGACTCGTGCAGGCACCTTACCTGCAGTAAGCCTCACAGCATCCTAGCAGTTTTCAAGCTGCCTTGTAGAGAAGATGCTGCCTAGATCTAACCAAACCACTGCCTCCCTCTGCACTTCCCCTGGGAGTCAGTGTGAGGAACCCTTTGGCTCAGTGGTTGCTAACTGGCATTCAACTTGCCGGGCTGAGCAAGTAATTCTCAGGAAAACCTAACCAAATTCTTGTGCTGCGTGGATCATCATGGAGCAGCAGCAAACCAAATGGGGAATATGCTTGATACAGACTCTCCTCTTGACAGGGTGGCTGTAGAATTGCTCTGCTTTCAGAGCAATTCCTAACCCAGAGCCAGCAGAAGGCTGAGGTGGGGGCCAATATTCTTCAGAGGAAATCCACGTTCTACACAATGAAGATTCACATGGTCGCCACTTGTTAGCTCACATCTGCCCCATTCACATCGAAAGTGTGGAAATCCCCATAGAGATTTTAAAACTCTATGGGGTGTTGGGTGAGAGGAGAAGAAGCCTCCCCTGACATTACCTCTCTCTGATCCATCATCCCAGGAACCTCTCTCCTAGTCTGGCTCACTAAAGCTGAGAGAGGGGGAGAGCTTGGAAGACAAGTCTGCAGGGAAGTAAAGCAGGGGACAGTTCTCCTAACTGTGTGCTTTTTCATGTTAGCATCAGACTTCCCCTCAAACCCCACTTCATACATGAATCAGGAAGCCGTGTGAATAAAAGTCAGTCAGTCTACAATCACTGACCAAGAATAAAGCCAGAAATTACAAAGGTTGCAATAGCAGAAAACAAATATCAGATGAATAAACAATATCACAGTAGCAATTAGAGCGATACCAAATCATCATCGCAGCAGTCTCATGAACAGTCCGAGCTCCCCTTCGAATCAGTCAAGGAGCTACGCACTCTAATGGCTATATAATAAAATTTCGCCACGGTATAAGAAATAAGGGAATCATTATCCGCAAGTAAAAATTTAACTAAAAAATCATCAGAATGTCCAGGGAATCTAGTCAATAAGGGTAGAATCAGACAGTGCCTAAAATCCTGATAGAAACTACAATACAATAAAATATGAACAATAGTTTCGATTTCACCAGAGCTGCAAGGACAAAGTCGAGCCTCTATGGGTATATGTTGAAACCTCCCAGTAAGCAAGGCTGAGGGGAAGGCATTCAAACAGGCTCTCGAGAAGGCCCAGTGGAATTTAGAAAAACTAACAGATGTCAGATATGGTGCAGAAGAAAAACCCGACCCGATCTTTAGTGGTCTGTAGAATGCAGGCAGACAAGCCACCTCATTCTGCAGCTCAATATCCTCCAGTCACTGACGGATCATATTTTTTGCTCTCACAAGGCCCATTTCAAGTAAGGAGTCTGGAACTAATCCAAGGAGAAGGAGTTTGTTGACTGTCTTCAGGCACCAAGGCGGCTGAGGCATGACCGATAAAAATTTGGGTATACGTCCTATTGGTTGAAGGTGAAGTTTTAGCCAATAGTAAATGATTAACAGCCAAGCCCTAGTTTCTACCTTTAATAAACCAGCCTCCTGGCGAATCACCACATTAGCAGTGCACCTAGGTGCAGAAAAAAGAACTCTCAGGCAGGGGCGTATCTAGGGTGGGGCAGGCAGGGCACGTGCCCCAGGCACCACCTGAAGGGGGTGCCACTTAAAGAATTTTTTATTTTTTTAAAAATTGCTGCTGAAAACAAAATGGCCACCGTGCATGCTCAAATGGCCTCTGTGAGGCCCTAGGCCATGAGGCCATTTGAGCATGCATGGTGGTCATTTTGTTTTCAGTAACCATTTTTTAAAAAAATTTTTTTAAAAACTGGCCACTGCACATGCTCAAACGGTCCCTGCGAGGCCCTTGAGGCCAGCGGGGGGAAGGGGAACCTTTGCAGACCCACCCCCCACAGTCTTTATGAAGCCCCCCGAAGGGGCTATAAGCAATTATATTTTAGAGAGAGAGAGAGAGAGAGAGAGAGAGAGAGAGAGAGAGAGAGAGAGAGGTTACTGTACACATATTCAGTTTGGCACTATGCACAGAGAATCAGGGCTTGTGAATACTGAGCTGAAGCTTATGAGCTAGGATTGTATTCATTTGCACTTACTTTGCTTCTTGTGATAAGTGAGTTAAATATGATGTCTTAGTAATATGGCTATTAATGGTGATTTTGTCTTTGAATCAGTGTGAAATCCTTAGTATTAAGGCCCACTGGGAGTTTCTTGCTCTCTTTCTCTCATTTTAACTGTCTTTCTGAAATACTAGAATATATTCCGAGCAGTGGCACAGTTTACTCTGCATATCCTTTAATTATTTTCAGAGTATCTGGGGAAAGTCAAATTCTCCATTTATTTTTAAAACTTATGTAATGGTGATGCTACAATGCACAGTAGAGAATTAGACAGGCACTTCTGTTTAGTTTTCCAAGTACATCTCCACATAGTATTTGGGTATTCCATGAGCCCCAGCATACTGATATTTGTAGTTTTCCAGCATTTTTTGGTCTGACATCCACTACTAAATAGTTTTTAAATATTAAAAGATGATATTAAAAGATTAACGAGCTTGTCTTGTGTTTTTTAGTTGATATTATGGTAAAGTTATCTGAAAGATGAGTGTCAGATGTTTGGACACGGGGCGCAATTTCAGTGCTTGCCCTGGGCACTATTTTCCCTAGATACGCCTCTGCTCTCAGGAAGCCTGACTGAGTTCTTTATCAAGTGACAAGATTAGTATAGGGGCCCAGTTGGGCACCATGTAAGAGTTGTGTCATAGATTTGGCTAGATATAGTTTAATAGCGGCAGGGATATAGCCACCGCCCTGAGTACGGTGGATCCGCAGTATAGCTGCTGCACTTCTTTGTGCCATGTCAGAAACCAGTTTGACATGTGCAGATTTTCTACCTTTGTACTGAAAAGCCACTCCAAGATATTTAATACGTTTCACCTGCTCAATTCAATGACCATCTGCAGACCAAGTGAAATTATTAACTCTGTTGTTAAAACAGAAAATTTTAGTTTTGGAGTAATTGATAACCAAATGCTGCTCCTGGCAATGGAGAGCCAAGGCCCCCAAGGCTCTCTTAAGACTAATCCTGGTCTGCAAAAGGATCACAGCATCGTCAACATAAAGAAGTACTGGTAACCTTTTGCCAGCTAGTTTTGGAGCATGAATATCCAAACTCTGGAGCCGTTCAATTAGCGCGTTAATATAGATGTTAAATAGAAAAGGTACCAATAGACAACCCTGCCTCACATCTTTTGAAGTTGGAACTGAATTAGATAATTGGCCTTCTGGACTAAATTGGACATGGAGAGTGGTATTCTTGTGAAGTTTGTAGATTAATAATAACAGCCGCTTATCGATTGATGAGTTTGAAAGTTTTGACCATAAGAGGCCTCTAGAGATAGAATAGAAAGCGGCTTTAAAGTCAACAAAGGCTGCAAAAAGAGATCCTTTGTCAGAACAAACATATTTGTCAATTATATACTGCAGAATTAGGCAATGGTCCATAACTGATCTACCATACCTAAAGCTAGCTTGTTCTTCCTCCAGAAAGCCTTCTTGTTCTAACCAATTGCATAGTTTTATACAGAGATGTTTGGTATATAATTTGCTGATTATATTGAGAAGGCTTACTGGCCTATAGCTAGCTGGATCCTCTCTGCTTCCTTTTTTGAAGATAGGAACTATAATAGTGAGACCCCAGTCATGTGGAATTTGAGCCGTCTGGTCGATATAAGTGAACAGAGAGGCCAAAATTCTTCTAATTTCAATGGCATAGATGGGTTGGCTTTAAAACAGGCAAAGAGGGAGACAAGATCTCTCTTAGCGATCACACAGTCCTGATCAAACCGTGAATAAAAGTGGCTATTTTATTCATTCATTAGATTTCTATACCACCCTTCCAAAAATGGCTCAGGGTGGTTTACACAGAGAAATAATAATTAAATGAGATGGAACCCTGTCCCCAAAGGGCTCACAATCTAAAAAGAAACATAAGACAGACACCAGCAATAGTCACTGAAGGTACTGTGCTGGGGGTAGATAGGGCCAGTTACTCTCTCCCTGCTAAATAAAGAGAATCACCATGTTAAAAGGTGCCTCTTTGCCAAGTTAGCAGGGAGAGATGCTAACTTGTTATCCCATCACATCTAGTGTGACCTTATGAAACAGTACCATTTATGCTCATGCTAGGCCTAGGATACAACCTACTGTTGTATTGTTATTTTATTTTGGATCCTTTCTGAAAACTGGAATGTGTTCTCTTGATGGAAATCCACTTTTGTTAGCAATTCTAAGACATTTTCACAGTTCTGGACTGTAAAAAATGTTTACTTGTTTATGGTGCCAGTATCTCAAAGCTTCATGCAAGTAGAAAATGTTTCTCTTGTGAGCTCAAGCAAGCAATGAATGGTCCCTAATGAACAGAAACTGCAGACAGGAACTCAAGCCTGGTCAGTTGCAAAATAGTTGCTGAGGAAACCGGAAATCAAAATCTATTTGGCAACTTTCATTGGATAATGATCTGGTAAGCCATTGCTTTTCAGACTTCCTATCTACAAGGAACCTTTTCCATGTTGATTTGAGCATCTGCTTTGGAACTCGTGAACACCACAGCCGACCCTGGGACATATTCAAGGGCACACTCTCTGTCTATGTGGGGTGCTAGCTATGACTGCTGGACCCACCTGGCACCCTCATGAACCAAGAGTGCACCCTAGAACATACATAACACTCCTCTGCTGTAGTGATTACAGGAGAGGATCAGTACAGGCAGATATGCTAGCTTTGAGACAGGCTGTCTACCATTATCTTCCCAGTGACCAACTTCTGATGAGCTTCTAAACCACCTTAGGTTTTCCTGAAACAAGGGTTTGACAAGTCTCTGTGTCAAATCAAAAAATTAGGATATCTACACTACAATTGTTCTGTGGCTGTATTTCAAAAGTAAAGATTTAAGCTTAGATGCGTTCTGCCTTGAAATCCAAGGGACTGCACTCACCCATCTTGATTCAAGAGTGCCTGACCTGTCCAGCTTCAAGCTTTAGAAGCTTCGGGCTCATAGCTGAGATGCTAAAGGCTATGGGGTTGGAAAGGACATGAGACCAGAGATAAAAGTTTGGGCGGTATATAAGTTTGATTCATGAATGAATGAACTGATTGTAGGTGTACTCTACCCACTGCACCACTAGGACCTGAAAGCTGCCTGGCTATAGAAAAAAGAAAACCCTGGCAGCTTAACACATTCATCTGTCTGAGGATTAAGAGTAGATTCAGATGTTATAGGGAAACAGCTGACAGAAGGAAACTTGGGTTTTCTCTCTGCCTCTCTGGAGCAGAAAAGATCCAATGGCCACTTGAAACATTACACCATAAATAAAGAGAGATTGCACAAGTCATTGATGCACCCTTTAAACATTCATAGTTGCACTTTCTTGGTTTGGGCTCTTTGTGTAGCTCACAGGCGTATTGCTTGTGGTAATATATGCTTACTTATTTTGCATACATTCTCTCAACCAAGACGCTTGTCAGGGGTTACAGCCTGAAATCAGCAGAGTGCCCATGCTCAGGTTTATCCATAACAGGTAAATGCAATAGAGGGAGCCCAAAGATCTACATCCAAAGCAGATCATAATCTTCTGGGGTAGACTGCCACACAAACAAACAACTGGAATGTAAGCTGAAAGCGGGATAGGGACATAGTGCCATCTACATACTTAGATCCAACTAATGCATCTTAAGGTCACTTTATACAATATAGTATTCTGATGCCAATATTTTGAGATTCTGCAACATTCGTAGGGGGAAGCACTGGGATTACAGGAGTAAATGACGGGAAAGAGAGTGTACGGGAAAGTTATAGAGATACAGAGAACCACAAGTGTCCCAGAGGCTCCATGCCCAGTCACTGGATACTTCTGCAAACATGCACTGCTCACACATTTTGCAACATTTTGCCACACCCATGAGGGCTGCTTTTTAAAGGTAAACTGGCTGAATCTCAAGAATGAAGATACTGCAACCTTTATCAGTTGCCAATCCGAAACACAAAATCATCCTGACCATACCTCTCAGAAAAGAGGCACCTCTCGACTGCTCCCTGGGCTTACCACAGAGTGGGCAATGGATGTGGCAAACACTTCCTTCAGCGGTGATCTGATGAAGTACTTCATGGCCCAGTTCAGACATTAAACAGAGCCAGAAGTGAATCCTTCCTTCATGACTCATCCTCTGGACTGGCTATAATCCCACCTTCAGATTCTGGTCTATTTTGAAAACTCTGGCAAGGATCACCCAGTTTGGACATCATGACAGATGCTGGCTTAGAACAAGTAGAAGTAGAATCCTTCCTCCCTTCACATGCAAAGGGGAGGGGGGGAGTGCAAATTCTTTAGACTGGGGAACACCACATGAAGCCAGAATTCTGAACTGGGCCAATGAGTGTGCAAAACTCAGCACAGTCCCTGCAAAGCTCTGGGCAAGTGCAGGAGCTTCCAACACTGCCCATGTGCCTGCACCACAGATTGTTCTGTTCTCTTGTGACTGACTCTGTACACAGCAGGTTTGTCCTTTGGCATCTACTCCCTGCAGTGCTCATACATTGCTTGCACTCACTTTCCCCCTGTGGTATGTATTTTTGCTTAAGCTGCCGCAACTGGGCTGCTCCAAATCTTCTTGGGTGTGCAACTACACAACCACAAGGAGAGAAATGGCAATGAACAGAAGCAGAACTCACTCTACTGTGTAGGCACATTGGGATAGTGGCCGAGAGAATACCCAAGTGCTCCACTGGCCTTTGTGCACACAATTTATGACTGCAGAGTTCTGGAGCTAAAGTTAGTTTTCTGTCTGCAACAAATTATGGCCTGGTGCAAGCATAGAGTTGAACCCCTCCAAATGGAAAACTTACATTTCTAAACGTGACCTGTGGTGCATCCACAGGAAAGAGGTGTATTAAATGAAAGAAAGTTGAACACAAAGGCATCAGTGCAAACAAGCCCCTCATAGCCCAGAATCCAGGGCCCATTTGTGCTGCTGTCGTGATTCAATTTTGGTTATCAACAATCCGAACCTCAAAGCAAGTCTATACTTTCACTGAAGGAAAGTTAAGGAGGGGTTACCTTTAAGTCCCTGTGAACAATATCATGCTGATGAATATGATTGACACTCTCCAAAATCTGGTGAATGCAGTGGCTGCAGAAGAGAAAGAGAAAGAATGTTATATTCATTGTTTGTCTACTGAATTTGTAAACTCATCTCTTTTCCAGGGCAAGGATGTTGTTCCAATTGAGTGAGTGAGTTCAAGGGTTAACATCACATAAAATACAATTAGCAAATAGGCCATTTCTCATGGAGCTGGTATCTTTAGGAGGATATTGTAGAACTGGTAAAGATACAGAAGAAGGCAACCAAGATGATCAGGGGCCTAGAGCACCTTCTTTATGAGGCAAGGACTCAGCATCTGGGGCTCTTTAGCTTGGAAAAGAGGTGACTACGGGGAGACATGACAGAGTTGTATAAAATTATGCATGGAGTGGCGAGAGTGGACATAGAGAAATTTTTCTCCCTCTCTCACAACACTAGAATCATGGGTCATCCCATGAAACTGAAGGTTGGAAAATTTAGGACCAACAAAAAAGGAAGTACTTTTTCACACAGCACATAATTAATCTATGGAATTCTCTGCCACGGGATGTGGTGATGGCCACTAGCTTGGATGGCTTTAAAAGGGGTTTAGACAAATTCATGGAGGACAGGTCTATCAATGGCTACTAGTCTGCCATTGATAGACCTGTCCTCCATGAATCTGTCTAAACCCCTTTTAAAGGGGTTTAAAAACCTCTTTCTATGGGCCACCTCCAGCCTCACAGGCAAGATGCCACTGAATATCAGTTTCAGGGGCGCAACGGTAGGAGAGAGGGCACACCCTCACCTCTTGCTTGTGGGTTTCCCAGAGGCATCTGGTTGGGCCACTGGGTGAAACAGATGCTGGTCCAGATAGGCCTTGGGCCTGATCTAGCAGGGCTGTTCTTATATACATTTGTACTGTTACAATTCTGTAGAGATGCTGCAGATCATCACACTTTTAGTGCCTTCCAAGCTCTGAAGGCTGCTTGAAAGCCTAGATCCCAGACACTCAGTGCCTCAGATACTACCATCACTTTGATATGAGAGTCAAAGTGGTATAGCAGTTACAGTGTCCATCTAGGACCAAGGAGATCTGGGTTGAAATCCCCACTCAGTCATGAAACCTACAGGGTGACCTAGGGCCACTCACCATCTCTCATGCTAATCTAGCTCACAGGGCTGTTGTGAGGCTAAAATGGGATTGTGGGAGGGGGCGCGAGATATACACCATTCTGAGCTCCTTAGAGAAAAGACAGGATAAAAATACACCACATACTTATTTATTTAAAAACAAACATTTAGCAAGGCAGACTTTAATCAAACAGCAGCTTTCCCATCATACTCAGAAAGGAGCACCCTGGGCACCTGCCAGTGGGGAAAGCTTTTAGTAGCAATAAATGCAAACACATTACAAGGATGATGTGCCTGCAGAGAGGGGATGGGCATCTTTTAAGTACAGAGCCCATTTCGCCTGCCTTTTCAGTTCCCTCATTTCCTCTTGAGGCACAATACACCAAAGCTTCCTGCAACTGAAAGTTCATCAAAAAATCTGCTGCTTCATTTCTCCCTCTCCCTTTCTTTCTTGACACTGATTTTGCAGAGAGGAGAGCAACATGTCATTTACACCTATCGTGTCAGGACAACAGTACACCCACGTAGCATGTGCATGAGTGAGGCAACACACACAGATTTCTGGGATCACTAATCAACCTGCTATACTAGAGGTTCCCAGGCATTTGGAAGAAAGCAGACACAGCAGCTGGCACGTATGTGACTTCTTGCAAGTGAGGAAGTCTCTTTGATGCATGAAGGAGTTTGCATTTTTAACAACTCCTGCACCACTCCATAGATGTCTGTTCTCTGGAAGTTTGCAGACTTCAAACCATCCCTTGGCAATTTTACTCTGAAGGAGGGAGAGAAGTCCCCTCTATCACCATGTAAATCCCTTTGCAGGACTAGCAAAAGGAGTGCCTGGGGCGGGGGTGGGGGGTGGAAGGAAGTGTGTGCAGAATTTGCCTTAAGAGCCTAGGACAGAGGCTTGCTCTGGGGGGAACAAGGCTATGCAAGGCATGTCCTTTGTTCCCCACCACCCAGCCAGAGGGGCTGACAACTTTAAACCACTCTGCCAGGGCCTGTAACGCTCCCTTCAATCCCAGACCAGCCAAAAAAAAAAAGTATTATTAGAACAGATCCAAATCCAAAGCAAGAGACTTTCTGGCCAAAAATGGCAAAAGTGCAGCAAGTCCCAGGGAGAGTCAGATTGGCACAAACTCCACTCTCACTGGCTGGCTCTCTCCGTCTGCTCTGGAATGTAGCTCCACACAGCAAAGCGACAAGCTAGCAATCAATGCCTCAAGCAGGCCAGTGTTAGACCTGTTCAAGCTGGAAGGGGGGAATCCAGGGAAGGAGGTAAATTGGGGACACGGCCACCAACAGAGAGTTAGATAATAAATCCCCAAAGCCTATCCCATTTGGCATCGTTCTCCTTCCCTGACCACAGGGAAGGGCTGCAGCCCAGTGATAGAGCACAGGCTTTGCAAGCAGAAAGTCCCACAATCAATCCCTGGCATCTCCAGGAAGGGCTGGGAAAGAACCCTGCCTGAAACCCTGGAGAGTCATTGTCAGTCAGTGTAGACAATACCGAGCTAGATGGACCAAGGGCATTCTACTCAGTAGAAGGCGGCTTCCTATGCTCTTAAGGCAGATGGGAGGGAATTACATCAATCTCCCACCACCTGCCTTTCCCTGGAAAATCACCCCTAAGGTAACATTTGGGGCTGGAACAGAACGTATTTTTACGACCAGAACAAAACACTGACATTTTTGCTCTGTTTAGATTATTTATTGGAGGCTTCTTTAATCTGTTACTGGTTTTCAAATGACAATGGTGCACATTTGATAGAACTGGGAATTCACCCCCCCCCCCAAAAAAAATTGCATGTCATGGATCAAAAAGAAGGTGAGAGATAAGGGAGTATGGCAAAGGCTTATGTTTGTAGGGGTAAAGGAACAAGAGCTGGGACTGTATTCAAATACCACTATCCCCTGGTATTAAAGGTTCACCCAGACCTCCTCCCACTTGTACATATTTTCTAAAAAACACCCACGGCTTTCCTACCACCAAAAAGCAGTGTTTACTGTTTTCTATTCTTTCTGTGGCAGCTTCGGTTTCTTGACATCCTCACTGTATATGGCTTGACAGGCTTATCTGGAGGAGGCCCTGTTCTGTGGGTACTAGTTGTTCTAATAGTTGCCACGATTATGCAGCATACCTGTTCTCCAACACATCGGACACTTAGGCCACACTCCTCATTCTACAGCACCTTCCCAGAAACTATGCTTTCCAAGGCTTCACATCCAAGCTGACATCACGTACACATGATGAGGTGGAAAGGCTGTGGGAAGTAGAGATGACCCCTGCTACAAAGCTAGGCTCCCCTCTAACAGTAGTGCCTAGCTGAGCATCTCCACGATAGACACATTGAGTGTTTCTCTTAGCTCTGTTTTATAAGGGCAACTGGAAATCCCACCAATGCTGCACATATGTGGTTCAGACTGAGAAAATGCAACATCTACATTCTGGATGGGAAATATAGATGAGTTCCGTATGCATTGCGCCAGTGCTCTTGTGGCTCAGGGGACATAAGAGTCAGTTGCTCATATTATTCTTTATTGTCAATTTTACCCATGTTAAACTTATTGCTCCTCTCTTAAAGTATAATCCTGGCCATACAGATCAATTCTACCTGGAATTGCTGCTGTTGAATTTTAAATCTGTTATCGCTATTAACGTGGCCAAGTTTTGTTTTGTTGCATCTAAGCTTCGTAGAGATTGTATTAGCAACTTGAATATTCTGTAAATTATAAATGTTTTATTCTTAAATGTATCTTTGGTCTAATGACCTTAATACTACTACTACTACTGCTACTACTACTGCTACTACTACTACTACAGTAAAATTTCCAGAGAAAAAGCTGGTGCAGGCTTATGGCTTGAGAAAATACTTAAGGATCCAAACCTTAGCACCTCAGCGTTTTTTCCTCCCTCAAGGAGATGGAAGCTAATCATATAAATGGAAGCATTATGCAAAAGTTGGCTGCATCTCACAGAATGCATTAAAGGAAGTAAACATTTCACAGTGAATAGCCCCACACAAGAAATGCTGCACAACTCAGTATGGCCTCCCAAACCATGGAGCATTTTCAGCGGCATGCCCTTACCTGGCATCAGCTTCGCTGTAGTATTCCCTGGCAACAATATCTTCAAAGAGCTCTCCACCAGTGACCCTGGAATCAGACACAATCCAAGACATTAAAGCATTCACACACCATTCATTAGGAAGCTATCAACATTCATACTCCGGACTCAAAGCTGCTGAAAGGAGAAACTCCTGGGTCAGACTTTTCTAAGTAACCTTGAGAATATTTAACCCCCAAGCAAAATGGTTTCAAGGGCTAAGGACCTTCTAAGCAGCTGGCAAGATTGTCTGGATGGAAGAAAAATGGCATCACAAAATTGGTTATTACAATATACTCCCCACTTCAAAACCAATTCAGAAGTCACATCGTAACAAAATCTGCTTCTTGGTGGATATCTACAAATTAGAGTCAAGTTGGAATTCTGTTTAGTTTAGTTCAAGCTGGCTATTACTCCTTTTGGTTGCAGGCCTCTGCCTCTTGAAAGCAAGTGCTGTCTGGGAAAGGATACGTCTAGAAAGCCACCTGAAACACAATCTAAAAAGGAGTGCAGAAACAGGATTTGCCAATGTTTTTGCCAATGAGCAGATAAGAAAACACCTAGGCAAGAAAAATTCTGGATTCCTGAGAGCATGACTATGATTGGAGAAAAGCAGAATGACTTAATAATAATAATAATAATAATAAAAAAGCTTACAGAATCAACTGAAGGGAAGTTGGGTTTTCTTGGCTACGGTACTGAACATGTTTCCTACCAAGGTCAATTTGGGTGCAAAGGCACAGTAGAAATAGAAAATAAGTAGATAAATATAATTCTGGGAGCCAGCCCTGGATGCATGCATGAACTTCACACATGACAGTATCCACCAGGTATGCCAGGCTTTTCAATACAGCTGCTTATCTGGAGACGCCATTTCTGGAATCAATACACCACCTGCATTTTGGAACTGCAAGGTGAAAGGAGAGAATTGTAGGCAATGAAGCAAAAAAGCCTTATAACTACCCATAGACTCATACCACTGTCCTTCACCAGCATATAGCAGAGGCGCTGCAGAGACATGCCAGACCAGCTTGGCCCCAAAGGAGCAACTTCCTTGCCACCCACAAGTAAGTTCTTCATTATAGCTTCCTCTCTCATCTCCTAATCACGAGGCAGTTCCAATACAAGTAGACACTAGGTCAGGTTTAGACTGTCAGTCAACAGCAACCTATTGTTCTGATAGTCTTCACTTCCATGAATTGAATAAGTTCAACCTTCAAATAAACCTGGGCCCAAAAAGAAGCATCAAGCTGATATTCTGTTGCCAGTATGAGATGGGAAGTTCACTGGGTGGGTTGTAAACTCTGGAGTGGACTATGGAAGCCTGTTTAAGCCTTGTCCGGGCTGCGTATATACATGCAGGAAAATAGGGTCCCTCAGGGGCAAGGCAAGGGAGTGAGGTTTAAGTCTTCTGCACAGATTGTTGCCCATCCCCATGACCAGCAGTAGCAGAATTATACAAAATGGGAAAAATTGCAGAAGATATGCAAAGTAAGGGAAATTAGGCCAATCTGTAAAGTTTATACAGCTTTCAGAATTCAATTATTTCTTGGTGCGGGATTTAGGTGACACAGGCATTAATTTATTTTCCTTCAAATACATTCAGCCCTGGGCCTATCAGTTGACATAGCCATGCTGAGAGGAACTGAAGGAGCCAAATAGAAAGAGAAAGCAGGGCAATTGCAAATATCTTTTATTTAGCAACAACGTCTACAGCCCACACAGTTGTGTCAAGGATGAAGGATCAAAGTCAAAACGGAAAACACTTACAGATCAAAGACAAGGTAGTGGAAACCTTCTTCTGAAATACTCTCATGGAGCCGCACTGAAAAACAACAACAAAAAGACACAGAAGTAGGAAACTGTAGAACAAGGCAAGTGAGGCAAATTCAATTCCTTCAGACCAGGGCCAACCCAACTGGAGAAAACAAAACCAACAGCTTTTTGGCCCCTTGCTGCAACCACCCTGAGTGGGTTCTTTTCCTAACACCAAATTGTTTAATTCACATCCTTTCCTGGGCATAGTAAACTAACATGGCGTATAGAAGGAAAGGAAAGGCTAGGTTAGGCCTGTTCCTTTCTCCCTGTCATCTAGTTTTCTATGCAGAAGAAACAGCTGGCGGGAGGAGCGTTCCATCATGCAAGCCCCCACCTAAATCCTGAAGTGGTACGGTTCAGACACAGCTGTAGCACTTCAGTAAGGGCTGGGCCATGGTCACTATATTACTCTACTCTAGTTTGTGAACACTACAGTTTCTATAGAATTTGTTGTTCATATTTGGCTGACAGACAAGGCTTTTATAAAGGTCAACAGGTTCCATTTTGCAACCAAACTCTCCGAGGCACCTTCTGTTATTCCAAATGAGGTCAAGCTCAGCTCCCAAGACTGGAATGTGTAGTATCACTAGGAAGTAAAGTGCCAAGAACCAAACAGATAATGTAGCAGTTAAAATGCACTTAAGAGGGTTAGGCAGCCATGAGAAAGTAAGGTATTTCCAGGCACAAATAGAGCCGTTGAGCAGATGTGCAGCTGGTAGCCTGACAGAGGGGAAGAGCTGCTCTTAAAGCAGTCCCTGTTGAGGCTGTAGCTCAGGTACAGGAAGTCAAGTGAAGATCGGCAGGGGTGGGTGGAGGGAGAGAAGTGAACCAAAGTGGATTCACAACACAAGAGATTTTTGATGATTGTAATGAAATCCTAGTCCAAGCCTGCCAAGGAGGCCTTGCTCCAGTGACAACATGAGGAAGCAGCAGCTAGCAGCAGAACAAGTGCCATATGCTGGATATTCCCCAAAGGCCACACACACAAGGCATAAAGTCAAGGTGAACGCAGGCACAGATGTGAGGATGAGCGTCACAGCACAGATGAAGTGGAGACACAGAACTAATGCAGCAGTCAGCAATTCTACAAGCACAGAGGAAAAGAAAAACCGAAAGGGAAAGCTAAGAGAAAGAATTAGCATTTCTGCAGCTGCAGCAAGCTGCTGAGCCACATGGACAGAGTCCATTTTCAAGCTCAAGGAATTGCTCATTTCTGACATTCCAAAGCAATGAGAGGAGATGGCGTTAGCAAAGTCAGAAGGGCAAGGGACATATAACTTGGGTGGGTGGGACAGATGAGACAGACAGGCACACAGTGGTGCATTCTTAAAACAGATATTGGATAAGGAATTGAGTAGAGGCCTTGGGGTTGGCAGCAGAAATGAATGTTCAACAAGCATGCCCTCTATATGATGTTCAATATAACAATGATTTAAGGCGGGGGCGGGGGGAATCTGAGGGGGGTTCTGAACCTTCGATTTCTAGGTATTGTTAGACTACAACTCCCATCATCCCCAGGCACAATGGCCTTCAGGTCCCAAGGCTGGGAACACCTGCTCTATGAATATTCACTTATTTCAGTTAACAGGATAGCCTATTAAGCTCAAGCTTTTCTTGAACTGGAAGCAGTCCCAGTATTGGTTAGCAATGGCCAAAAAAAAAAAAAAGAAAGAAAGAAAGAAAAGAAAACCAATAAGAAAGGGAAGGAAGGAAAGAAAGGAAGATCAGAAGCAAGAGGAATTGAGGCCAATATTATAATGACCTTTCTCTAGGAGCAAGAGTAGCATAGTAGCCAAGTGTAGCAATGAGAAAGATTTGAGGGAGGACTATGCCTCACTTAAAGCAACTGTTGGGAGGTGGGCCTTTCCTAGCAAGGGAAAAAGCCAGAGAAAATCAAAACAGAAGGACCAATCCAGAGGACTGGGTGGGAACTACTCTCACAAATACCAGCAGAAGAGGTGAAAGCTTTGTTCTGTTTGTTATGTTCCAAGGAGGAAACAGTTGGCTGAGAAACTGCTGGAGAAAGAGGAGGCCACAGCTTAGAGGCTGAAAACAGCAGGAAGACCCCCTGCCTGTCATTGATAGGGACCAGTTCAGTTAGACGTGTGAGGGAAGTTATTTTCCTTTATTGTATCTCTTGAATTTGAGTTGCCTGGTTAATGAGAAATTTCTCTTTCTTACATTCAGCTTTATGAAGAGAATTGTTGTTATTGTAAACTCTTGTTTTTCTTTGAATTGTGTTACTCTTCATTTTAGGTCTGCCTTAATCAGATGCCTCTGGAGGCCTAGGAATGCTCAGCCCCTTCTCGGGACGGGTTTGCCACTTTAACCCCCCGCTCTCAGGAATCTTATATGGAGAGAATGATTTGTCCCACATTAAAATAAAGTGGATGGTGGCAGCCTATTGTGAATCACTTACAGTCAAGAATTCACCTCAGTCAACTCCCCACTCCTCCTCTGGTACTGGTAGGAGCTATGACACCCAGTATGATCCATGAAGCCCTGGTGCAAATCTCAACTCATCCATGAATTCACTATGAGGCCTTAGGCAGTCTTCTCAGAATCAGCGCATAGAGATAATACTGACTTATCTTGCAGAGCTGCCATAAGGACAGCTGAGAATGTATCTGAAGTTCTTCGAAAACCCACAATGTCCTATGCAAATGTCTATTTATTGTTTTTATTCCTTTGGCATGCAAAAAGGAATATAGTTAAAATTATCCTAACCCCAATCCATTGCCTGAATTTACAGTAGAGGTTACAGTACTTCTCTTCTTTCTATGTTTTACTGTAGGCCTTCCTGCCCTGCATCCTCTCTTTTCAGTAAGACAATATTAGATTAAAACCCAAGGGATTGTTTATACCAGCATCTAAAGGGCTATTGCTAATGGGCACATTTACCTAGAAGCAATTAATTGGCTCATTGTTATTTAATTAACATGGTGGGTGCCTGCTACAGCTGATGGTTAAACTGCACTTATTTCACAATATCCTTTATCATAAGAAGGTTTAGTCACCCAATATTAAAACAATTAAAGTCAAATTCATGTTGGTTGGAAATGCAATTTATCTGTGCCTCTTTTCACTTCCTCCTAGTTTCTTCCTTTATTTTAATTATTTCAGCCCCTTTCTGGTAGAAACCTTCCCTACCCACTTAATTGAACACAGAGATTCCTAGCCTAAGTATCACCACCACTCCTATCCAATAGGATATTTAAGCAGAGCACTTTTCTCCACCTTGTGCAAGTAAAGGATTACTGGTTGCATTTGTATGTAGTAATTTATGGAAACAGACATCACAAGAGAGAGCATTTTCCCCACTTAAAATTATAACATTTTAAAAACAACCAGGGTTGCAACTTACCAGGAACACAGAACAATCACAGAATGTCATACTGATAATGGGCATTTAATTCAGCATCATGAGAAACTCATCTGTCATTTAAAAAGAAGAGAAATGTCTAGCCCTTGCTGGTGCAAAGCTATGCTTGAAGGCAACACCTGCTAATATTTCAGAATCCAGATGGGGTGGCTCAATAAACATTTCCTGTGGTGATGGGTGGAAGTTGAATGCCTAGCACCACGCACTACCCCATCCCTTGACCACCAAAACCAAAATTGTGCAGAATAAATCAAAACTGGCAAATTATGAATAATAAAGCAATTTACATACTCTAGTATACAGGATTGATGAATGTAGGGTTTGTTTGTTTAAAAGACAATACAAATCAACTTACATGCCCACTCAACGCGCACACACACACACACACACGCACACACGCACACACATAGACACAGACAAACAGAACAGAGTAGGCACAGCACCAGTGTTCCCTCTAACAGGAATTCCCAGATGTTGTTGACTACAACTCCCAGAATCCCCAGCCAAAGGCCATTGCAGCTGGGGATGCTGGGAGTTGCAGTGAACAACATCTGGGAATCCCTGTTAGAGGGAACATGGCACAGCACCAACTTTAATTTTCTGGGTTGCAAAAAAAAAATGCCTTGGCAGGACAAAGTGATGGTTCAATAACTAGCATGGGGCAGGGCAGAACTCTCAAAGATCAGAAGAGGACTTTGAGCAAAACTGACAGCCGTTTGGTCCCATCCATTGCTACCTCTCCCAGACCTTATTATAGCCACATAAGCCCCTTGTTATTCCATTCCTAACAAAATAAACAACTATTCCAATTGTGTAACAGGACAGACTGCAAAGTCTGTTCTAAGGGGCTTGTCCAAAGAGGTGGCAATATCGCAATATTGCCACATGGGTAGCAATATGGCAAGTGCAACTGAGTGTAAACCAGTGTAAAGTAATGAACAGTAGGGCAAAAATCCCAGGCTTATGCTGAGGCTATTAAGAAAGGAGCTCTTGGGATTGAGGTGGATAGCTGAATGAAAACATCAGCTCAGTATTCAACAGCTGTGAAAGCGGCAAATTCCATGCTAGGGATTATTAGGAAAATGACTGAAAAAATAGAGCTGCTGGTATTTTAATATCTTATGGTGTGGTCACATTTGGAATACTGCCCCTTCTCAAAAGAGATATTGTAGAGCTGGAAAAGGTGTAGAAAGGGGCAACTGAAACTATCAGAAGTGGAGCACCTTCCCTACAAGGAACAGCTAACACATTTGGTGCTTTTCAGTTTAGAATAAAAAATAATTAAACTTGAACACAATAGAGGTTTATACAATTATGTATGGTCTGGAGAGAGGAAGATTTTGTTCCCTCTTTCATAATGCTAGGATGCAGAAAGAATCACCCATAAAGAAATTGATTGGCAGAAGGTTCAGGACAGTTAGGACCCCTTTATACTGTGTGTAATTTGCTGCCACAGACTGCAGTAATGGACACTGCCTTAAATGGCTTTAGAAAAGGGTTGGAAAATTCATGGTAGACAGGTCTCTTGACTCCTACTAAGCATCATGTTCCGAATGGAACCTCCATGTAACAACAGTGCATCTCTCAATAGCCGCTGTTGGGGAGAAACAACAGAAGAGGCATTTGCCTTCATGCCCTGCTTGTGAGTTTTCCCAGGGTTATCTAGTTGGCCTCTGTAGAGAGCAGAATGCAAAACTAGCTGAACCGTTCATTTGACCCAACAGGTCTCTTCTTATAGCAACCATCCTACACAATGAAATTGTGTCTCTCTTCCATCACCTCCTACATATAACATAACATATAACAATCTTTCTTGAGAATCTACCAACACATTCCAAATTTTTTGAGCATAAACTTCACATGGGAGCCTGCAACAAACAGGTGTCACGCAGTGCACCCATTTTCAGTCCTCTACAGAGAGATCTCCATTCTCCAGGTCCCACCTAACTCAGTAAGGATACTTAAGAACACAAGAGATGACATAATTCAGTGCAAGGGTTTGTATCAAAGCTGCTGCTCATGCTATTTAATGTATGGCTGCACCAAATTTTCTGCCCATTTCAGGGGGCGAACACAGAGGTCTTGGGTGAGCTGAAATATTCCCCAAAAGAATGGAAATTTGCTTTTATTTTTGCCTGTTCACTGCCATGGTTTCTTCTCAGTTGCTGTTTTGGTGCCATTTTTCTTTAACTGCACCCTTGTTTAGTCTCATAGGTGATTCCAGCCAACTGGGGACCACATAGTGAACTGTGACATACTGTGATAGCACTAATCAGCCAGATTGGTGAAGTGATGATGTCACTGAAAGTAAACCTAATCAAATGTGGAATGAGGATAATGCTTCTTGCATCCATCAAATGGGTGAATCCAGCCAACTGGATCACTAATTGATCTCACACTGTTTTGGATAAACATTTTTTATCTTTTTAAATGCAACCCCTAAAAAATGTCAAAGGGGGGACATTGTCAAAAATATTCATGAATGAACACACACACACGTACAACCCTCTCTTTTGGCTCAGAGGGAAGTTAATTTATTGAATAACATTTGATGAATAAAAAAAGGCAAGGTACTTGTGACACTGCCACCTTAAGTGGTGCAGCAGGAAAATGCTTGACTAACAAGCAGAAGGTTGGTGGTCAAATACCTGTTGGTACTATATCAGGCAGCAGCGATATAGGAAGACGCTGAAAGGCATCATCTCCTACTGTGAAGGAGGAGGCAATAATAAACCCCTCCTGTATTCTATTGAGCAATTTTGGAAGGGCGGTATATAAATCAATCAATCAATCAATCAATCAAATAAATAAATAAATAAAACCACAGGGCTTTGTGGGCGCCAGGAGTCAAAATCAACTTGACGGCACACTTTACCTTTACTGGTGACTTGCAAGATTCTACAATGATCCTTCCAAACCCAGAACTACTTCTCAAAGCAATTTCAGACTAGATTCTGCCCTTGAAAAAGTATAGTCCTGCCCCCATATTTACACAGCCAGGAGCTCATTCTCACCTTTGCTGCTTGTTGGCTATTTTTAGGGATGTGCATGAATTGACCTTTTTGATTCAATTTGTGCCCAAATCGAATCATCCCTGATTTGTTTTGTGTCCAAATCTGTCCCCCCTCATCACCCCAGATTCGATTTGGATTTGATTTGGATCAATTCGGACCACTTATAAAGGTCCTAGGGGCATCAAATTTGGATGGTGGGTAGACCCCCATGGGTGCCACCTACCACCCAAATTTCAAGGCAGTAGGACACTTGGTTGATTTTTAGTGATATTTCTTTTACTTTTTACTGATTTTGTATATTTCCATCACAGTAAATAATGGGGATTTGAAGTTACCCTATGCTAACCCTAACATGGACCTCCAGATTTATTTATTTTTTAAAAAGCTAAGCTCTAGCCCTTGTAGAAGTGGAATTATGGAGCAAAATGTGCGGTCACAATTTTTCAAGTGTTGAGATTCTTTGGTGTCTAATAACCTTTCCCCATAATGAATCCCCATGAGGAGTCATTATATGCCTTCATTTCTTCTGTTCATTTTGACTGTCATTGGACAGTGCCAACTGACAGTGCCATGTGTCAACTACACCCCCCGCACACACACACACATATACTGGGGTAAGCAGTTTATTTTTAAGGAATTGTTGAAGTGGTTAGATTATTTGGTGTCTTCATTACACATCTTCATTTCTAATGTTCATTATGACCCCACTACTTTGCGGGTGGGGGTGGGGAATTAGTGGCATCCGATGTGCCAACTACCCCCCAACCTGCAAGCCACTGGGTACTCAGTTTATATTTAGGAATGTTTAAGGTTAGACTCTTTGGTGTGTAATGAATCCTCATAGGGATTCAGTGAGGAAAAGTTATTATACACCAAAGACTCCAAACACATGAAAAATAGTGACCACACATTTTGCTCTAGCCACTTCTACAAGGGCTAGAGCTTAGCTTTTTCTTTTTCTTTCTTTCTTTTTTTAATGAAAGCTGGGAATCTGGGGAAATTCATAGGAGGAATCTGAATCTCGAATCGATTCAAATCGAATCTGGCACAATTTGATTTGGACCTGAATCTAGCCAATGGACTGCAGGGGCGATTTGTTCTGTCTTCAAATCACCGGAATCAACTAGATCCGGGTACAAATCGATTTGTACCCGAATCGATTTGCACAACCCTAGTTGTTCTAGTGTTTTACTGTATTTAAACTGTTGCACATCGCTTTGGGTGCCTATGAACAGAAAATGCAACTAGTACAATAAACAAAAATAAAATAAAATTTTAAAACCCTATGCCAGTACACCAGTTGTACCAATCATGTCTCAGTTTGAACTAGGTCTGTTCACTGCCCTCCATCTTAGAAAAACACATTTTGCCAGCTGGCCATCTCCTTAGTCTCAAAAAGTAGTATTCTTTTCACACCCACGAAGCAGTTTAAGAAGTCTCTGCCACACACACCCAGAAGTGAGCAAGTTTCAGAAATGCTCTGCAACATTAAAGCTGCTCAAGCAAAACTTGTTTGTTGCAAATGCTCATGGCTGTTAACCAAGGCTTCATGGAACTGAATTTTATGTGTGATACTCCAGCATTCTTTTGCTCTCTCGCTCTCTCATATTTATATCTATATCTATATATAGAGCAGCCTCGTTCTGGGGATCCGTTTGCAATCAGACAATCTATATAAATGCTTGCTACTCTGGAGTCAGCACTAACCTCATCTCTGGACACATGCAAGGCAGCCATTAGAAAGTCTCAGTAATGGTTCGCTCACAAGTACCCCATCCCAACAGTAGCCACGTGGTGGGAGGGGGGGCTAGTTGTTACCTTACTGAACTCAGCATCAAATTGAGTGGGGGTGGCAGAAGAACAACCAGAATGAATTACTCTAACCTGCTTCCCTCCCTCCTCACAAAATACTACGCTCTGCATTAAGGATATGCTGAAGCAGCTACAAATATAGAATACACATGGCCTGACAGACGGCAAAGCGAGCACGATCATCTGCTGCAATGCAACTGATACGCAAATTGGCACAGATGGCTGCCACCCACTCGCCATTTCCCACCCCCTAACTGCTTGTTATCCCAACACTGCCCAAGCACACATGAACAAGGTTGGAAATTGCCCCACCACATACATCAAGAACAGGCTGAGCAGCAACCCACTACCAACAGGACTTCCAGTGCACTGAGATGCTGACCCCACTAGGAGTTCGTGGTAAAGCTATGACTCCCCAAGGCACTACAGAATACAACCCCACCCTTGCTTTTCCCTAATTGTATTAAAATGAATAGAATTTTACTGCAACTGCTAAGACGGCTTCCAGAAAGACTTTCCTTTTAATTAAAAGTTTGCTATTAGAAAGCATTAGCATGTGTAATACAAATAATCCTTTGGAAATCATCTGCTCCAACAGCTAATGACAGCCTTTGCTGGAGTGGTAACTAGTGACATAAGGATGGTTAGCTAACAGGACATGGTGTGCCATCTTAACTGGTCCTTCGGATTACATCCTCCTGCTGTACCCCAGAGAGGAAAGAGAGCTTAGAGCTTCCTGTCTTTTAAGCCAAAATGCTTATGGTCTGCCTTTCAAAACCCTGAACAACAACAAAACTCATTCCCTTTCCAAATAAATACAAAGAGCAAATGCACTTATGGGTTAATAATGGAAAGATTCAAGGAGCAGTTAAACAAGCTTCTAATATAAGCAAGTGTGTTGGAGAATGTTGGGCCCCATTAAGGCTTACAGAGAGGGAGAGAGATTTAAACCCCAGCCAACAATCCACCAGGATGTTCTCCAGCACAAGCCCCACTGAAATGAACAGGAAAAAGAAAAGAAAAGAAAAGGGCACCAACACAAGAAAAGGGCACCGTCATGAAAGAGAATTCTTATTCATTTTAATCCGGCTTATGCAGGAGAATGTCCCAATGGATTGCAAAGGGAAGGGGAGGGTGCCTTTTGGATTTTCCACTTATGGCTCCAAAACAACTTTGAGCCAGTGGAAACAACAGGAATACCTCACTCGGAAAAGCAGAATGAAGCTTGTAGACAGATCATTGAATGACAGTGGAACCTTGTCGTAACAGGCTTTCTGCCAGTGTTCCCTCTAAGGCGTGCCCATGTGCTCAAGAGTTTTTTTATGTCCGCTGAGTTAATTTTAGAACCCGTTCAGGTTTAATCAGGAAGGCCCCACTCTGAATGCATGTGTGCACACACACTTTCTTGATACTGCCACCCAGGACAAAACTCATTCCACGCACAGATGAAAAAAAAAATAGAGAAAACATTGCTTTTTGCACAGCATAATTAACAAGATCCTCGTCCTCCTCTATTACGGACACAGGTCAGAGATAGTATAACAAGATGATAATTAATTTAGAAACCATGAAGAGAGAGAGAGAGAGAGAGAGAGAGAGAGAGAGAGAGAGAGAGAGAGAGAAAGAAAGAAAGAAAGAAAGAAAGAAAGAAAGAAAGAAAGAAAGAAAGAAAGAAAGAAAGAAAGAAAGAAAGCTGGGAAGTAAAACAAAGCAAACTGGGAAGACACATACTTTTGAGGTTCCCACGTGCTTTCAGGTCCACAAATTTAAGCTAGCCTTGGTAACCAAGCAAAACATTGTGGATACCAGCCAGTATTCTCTATAATTTTTTTCAATCTTTGTGTGTAACAAGTTTTGTTCTGGGCAGCAGTATCAAGGCAGTGCACTCAGAGTGAGACCCTTCCTGATTCAACCTGGGCAGGATCTAAAATTAACTGAGCGCACATCCAAAAATGAGTGCACACACATGCCTTGGAGGGAACATTGATGCCAGCCCAGGACCCTGCCCCTTCACTGCATTGCCTGCTTCCCTCCCCAGCTCCAGGTCTGGAGCTGGAGAGAGGTCTGTAGGTCATTCCCATGCTTGAAGAAGCCCAGAACAATTGCAGAGATTATTCATGTTCCCCCCAGCTCTAAACATGGAGGGGAACAGGGAGGAATGTTGGTGCTGGGCTGCGACGGTCCTCCAACCACGTCAGCAGCCCCAACTCTCGTATCCAGCTTAAAACTGGAGAGCGAAGACAGGGTCTTTGTTCTCCTGGTCAAGCTGTGCTTTTATTTATTTGTTGGTTGGTTGGTTGGTTTGATTGATTCCTATACCACCCTTCCAAAAGTGTCTCATGGCAGTTTACATTAAAATAAAAACAACTAAATTCAATTAACAGTTAAAATCAGAAACTATAAAAACAACATAAAACCATTAACAATTAAAACATTTAAAAGTTTTTTTTAAAAACAAAAAACCAGGAAAGCCAAGCCAAACAGGGCTCTCCTGAAGGCCAATAATAAACTCAGATCACAGATTTCTGCCAGGAGTGCATTCCACAGCCCAGGAGCAGCTACAGAGAAGGCCTGCCTTTGAGTCACCACCAGACAAACCGGTGATAACTAGAGACGGACCTCCTCAGATGACCTTAACGTGTGGTGGGGATCATGCAGAAGAAGACACTCTCTAAGGTAACCTGGACCTAACTCGTACACGGCTTTAAAGGTAATAACCTGCACTTTGTATTTTGCATGGAAACATATCAGCAGCTGTTTTAAGACAGACATAATATGGTCTCTCTGGGTTGCCCCAGAGACCAATCTAGCTGCCATATTTTGAACTAACTGAAGTTTCTGAAAGGACAGCCCCACGTAGAGTGAGCGCATTGCTATAGTCAAACCTAGACGTTACCAGCTGATTCACCACTGTTTTGAGATCTCAGAGGAAAGGAAAGGGCTCAGCTGTTGAATCAGCCAAAACTAATAGAAAGGACTTTTGGCCACAGCCTCCACCTGAGATACCAGGGTGAGGCCTGGGACCAGTAGTACTCCCAACATGCATACCTGCTCCTTCCGGGGGAGTGTAACCCCATCCACCACAGGAAGCTCTTAACTCTTCCCTCAGTTTCTAGCCCCTACAATAAGCACCTCTGTCTTGCTTGGATTCAGTTTCAATTTATTATCCCTCATCCAGCCCATTACTGCCTGTAGGCAGGCATTTAGGGAATGAGTGCCATTTCCTGATGATGAAAAGGAGAAGTAGATTTGGGTGTCATCAGCATACTGATAACACCCAGCACCAAAAATCCTGATGACCTTACCCAGTGGTTTCATGTAGATATTAAAAAGCATTGGTGAAAGAATGGAGCCCTGAGGGACACCATATAACAGCTCCCGTTTTGAGGAGCAACTGTCACCAAGCTCCACCAACTGCAATCTACCCGAGAGATAGGAGCAGAACCACTGCAAAACAGTGCCCCCTATACCCAATTCCCCCAGGCGACCCAGAAGGATACCATGGTCGATGGTATTGAACGCCACTGAGAGATCCAAGAGAATCAACAGAGTCATACTCCCTCTGTCGATTCCCCGGTAAAGGTCATCCATCAGGCTGACAAAGGCTGTCTTAACCCCATAACCCATTCCAAAGCCAGTTTGAAATGGGTCTAGATAATCAGTTTCCTCCAAAACCGCCTGGAGCTGGTCAGCCACCATCCTCTCGATCACCTTGCCCAACCAAGGGAGATTGGAGATTGGCCTATAACTATCCATCGCTGAGGGATCCAGGGAATGCTTCTTAAGAAGAGGTCTAACTATCGCCTCCTTCAAACATGGAGGCACCCTACCCTCCCTCAGCGATGCATTTATGATATTAACTAGGCCCCCTCCAACAATCTCCCTGCTAGACAGAAGCAGCCAAGTTGTGCAAGGATCCAGAGAATAAGTGATAGGCTGCACCAATCCAAGCAGCTTGTCCACACCCTCAGGAGTCACAGATTGTAACTGATCCAATCTAATACTGCAAGAGGGATTGCTGGACACCTCCTTCATAGACCCTGCAAAAGTAGTGGAGTCCAAGTCGGCCTGAATACATGAGATTTTGTCCACAAAGAACCCATTAAAAGTGTCACAGCAGAATGTCTTTGGGGTCAGATTTAAGGCAGAAGGAACAGAAACTGAACTCCTCACAACCCAAGACAGCTCTGCTGAATGCGAACCTGCGGACGCAATGTGCGCAGGCTGAAATCTTTTTTTTCGCTGCACATACCGCTACTGCATAAGCCTTCAAATGGGTCCTATGCTGCGTCCTGTCAGAACCAAGCAGAGTTCTTCTCCACTTTCATTCCAGTCGCCTACCCAACTGTTTCAGACCCTGCAACTCCTCAGTATACTTCAGTATTCTAAGCTGGAAAGGAAGGCTGTGGCTCCTCATCACAGAGCACTTGCCATGGAGAGACTCATGCTGCTTCATTTCTTCTCCAAGCATCAGCACAAATGAGAAAGGGCCTTTCCTCCAGCCCTCTATATGTGTCAGGAAGCTCAGGAGAGAGGTAAATTGTTCGTTAATCAATACTGCAGCATGGAGGAGTTGTCTCTCTCATTGAAGGGAAGAGGTTCCTTATTTCCAAACAGAAATATATGAGAAATCCAGAGAGAGGTTTGGTGCGCTGCTGGCCACCTTGCTTGCCAGGGGGGCAATGGTACTTCCCCTGTTGAGCAGAGTTGTGCAAACCTGTGCATATCTGTGGATGCGGATAAGTGAGTTAAATAAGCACTAGGTTTGAAAATATATTATTCGATCCTCCAAGCACACACAAAACAGTGTCTGGATGCTCAAGGCAATTAATCACGTAAACTGTCTTGCAAAGATGTGTAATTAAGCTTTGCAAAAATCACATGACCACATTTGCAGATAAACACAATGAAGACTCTTGTGACACCTTAAAGGTGAAGCCTTTTATTGTCACACACGCCTTCACAGATTAGAACCTGTGTCAATTATGAAAGTGCTATTCTCAGATGACATAAATAACTAGCAGTTGTGCTTTTTGTTCTTAATTAAATGTTACATTTCTTGTTTTAAATAAAAATAAAAATTAAGAGAAATACACATACCTCTCACCATGGGGGGAGGAGAAACATTTAAATAAAATGGTTCTGCATAGAAACGTGACAGGCCAACTGCTATCATTTTCTCTTTATATTTACTCTCTGTATCTGTTTATATACCTACACATACACCTGGCAATGGACAACTGTGCATCTGACAAAGTGGACGCTAGTCCATTAAAGCTTCTGCCAGAAGAAAACTGTTAGTCTTTAAAATGCTACAGGGCTCAGTTGGCTTTTCTACAACAGATTAACACAGTTACCTCTCTAGATTCTGCAGGTACATGCCCAACATGTGCAGAAATATAAGTGGAAATAAAGTTTTGCACATCCTTTCTGAAGGGGTTGAATGAATGAAGAGAGTCTGCAGCCACCATGCTAGTGTAGTTCCATGTAGGACCTTTCCTGACAGCCCTTTTCCTCATAAACCATACCAAAAACCAGAAATGTAGTGTTTGCATTGCCTTTTTTCATGACTGTATTTTTAAAGCAACTGAAGGATTGCTTTCTTGTCTTTCCATTGCAATATCTACAGCCCGAGATCCATATCGTCCCCAAATTCCCCTTTTAGGCAACACAGTTCAGCAGCAGCAGCAGCAGATCTGAAGGTCACTAAATGAGCCAAAAGCAGCAGAGATGCTGAGCTGTTGAGACGTAACTGCCAACAAGGACCAGGATAAGTCATCACAGAGTACCCAAAAGGCTCAATTAAAAGATGACTTCCATATTGCGAACACAAACATAAACATGAAAGGAAGGAAGAAATAAGAAAGGAAGGCGAAAAAGATCAGAGAAAGTACCTCAAATAATCCTAATTTCAATTCTGAGGGACGTGAGAGTTCATATTGGCAATTTATTCCTCCCCCCACCCCACCGTTTGAGCCTAAAGCTACAATGCTCACCAGCAGCTATAAAGCTGAACTGAAGCAGAGGAAAGGAACAAAATACAGACATGCAGTTTTTCAGCAATAAACCTGCAGACCCCCCAAAACTAAAGCTCTAGTTTGCCTCTAAAGTCATCTACATCAACTCATCCTCTTTATATAATGGCAGAATTCTATTTACTTAAAAGCAATTCCTGACAGATGCTCATTAATAATCTTTCTAAAACTTCCAGGAAAGGAAAACTTCCCTAAGCACTTGTTCTCACCTCCGCCCCCCACCCCCACATCCCCTGTGCAATGCTTTGCCTGGAAATGGGTTTGTGTGCACGCTTGCTTGCATGCAGAGGAGAAGGTATGATGGGGGAGGGAATGAGGATTATTATTTTACCCTACAAACAACTGCTGGAACCATGACAACCCAGCCTTCTCTTTAGCAGCTGCAAGACCATTCTGAGGCACAATATTGAATGCAGGAGATGGGAAAACAGCAAAATGTGTCTCCTGTTCCCTTCCCTTGCAACTGAGGGTCACACGGGAAAAAGGGGAGTAACCCCATGCAAAAGGCATGTGGCAGAGAAGCCGGTTTAGTATACTGGTATACATAATTCAAACAACACAGCTTTGCTAAAGCAAGAAGTATGGGCTTGAAACTGAAGAATATCAACAGCCAAATTTTTCAGGTGATTATATTAATACTTCTTCTGAACCCATTTTAAATGTAGCCAAGAGCCCTACAGTGCAAGGGAAAAATTATTTGCAAACATACACTGTCATAGTTGGGAAATGGGTCTTGCATGTGAATTTCTGTTCTGGTACAAGCTCTATAAAAAAACAGAGGATACACAGACCATAAAAACAGACCATATACATAGAAAAATATGCAGCAACAAATATTTATATACCGTTTTTCAACAAAAGTTTCTAAAGTGGTTTACATAGAGAAATAATAAATAAAAATAAGATGGCTCACTGTCCCCAAAGGGCTCACAATCTAAAAGAAATGTAAGATAGACACCAGCAACAGTCACTGGAGGTACTGTGCTGGGGGTGAATAGGGCCAGTTACTCTCCCCCTGCTAAATAAAAGAGAATCACCATGTTAAAAAGGTGCCTCTTTGCCCAGTTAGCAGGGGTAGCAGTCATCATGAGCATATTTCTCAATCCCCACTACTGCTTACTGAAGCACAGACTCAACTTGATGTCAGACAGCTGAAGTGGAGAGGGGAGGCAAGTCATCAGTTTCCTACCTGCCCCAACAAACCTGTCTCCAAATCATTCTAATTACAGACAGATCCCAGGGCAATGATCTTACTTACTAAACTTCTCCAAAGCAGAAACAGTCATACCAACTATATGCAGCTCAAAAGGGAGCCCAGTCCTATAGCAAGGGGACATAATTCAGGACTTATTTTTACCTGTAAGAGGCCCCATGTTCACTTTTTAGCATCTCCAGTTAAAGGTCTCAGATACTGGGGCTGGAAAAGATCACTGCCTTGCATCTTGGAGAGCCAGTTTAAACAGCTCAGAATAGGATTAATTCCACACACCGAGAATGGCAGAGTGTTTCTACCAGAATGGAAAATCACAGGGAAGAGTGTTTAAGGTCAAATAGAAGTGATACAAAGAGGATCAAAGAAACCCAATTCAAACTTTAGGAACATGGGAACACCAAAAACCATGAAAGCAAAAGAACAACAGGCATCAAACTAGTCTGAAGATCCTCCCTGTGGCACTCCGGCCTGCCAGAAACCAAGGTATTGCGTCCCTCAGTTAAGAGTGCAGCCTCTCACAATTGCAGGGTTTGGGGTGGTAAGTTCAGGAGTTGCCACTCCCACAATGCATGATGGACTCAGAGCTACTCTAACTTATCCATGTAGAGGGGCTTCAGTTTCAGGGATTCATCCATTCTGGGAAGCTTGGGGACTGTTTCATATCCTCCTGGTGCAACAGACTGGGCCAGGAGGAACTGAAGAAAAAGAAAAAGATTGCTTACTTGCAACTAAAATGTTCAAATGGTCATTTGCACAGTCACACCAGTAGGTTGTGCTAGGTTCTGCTTGTGCAGAAGAGCTCTTGGGACATTCTAGAGCCCTAGCCAAGAAGGCAGTACGCATCTCCCTCTTCTCAATGCAAGTTTTCAGTTAACCAGGCATGTCCTGAAGGGCAAGACAATAGTCTTCCCACTTTGTTACTCCAGACTGCTGAGACAAACTAAAGAGAAGAACAGCCAGCAGCAGGGAAAGAAGAGGAAGGATTGTTCAACATCGGCTACAGGTAAGTCACCTGTTTTTCTTCTTCACAGGCTCTGTGCAGTTCCATATGTGGGTGACTAGCAAGCTCACACTTTTTGCTCAGGGCCTGACTGAAAAAGATGAGCCTCCAGATCGGGGAAAATGGACAGTACAGCTCTGCTAGATCTTGCATCAGTTCATGCCCAAATGTCCAAGGCACAGTGCTGAACAAATGTGGATGGCACTGACCCTGTGGTGGCTTTGCTTATGTCTGGAGTAGGTGCCCCGCTAAGAAAGGCTGGTGAAAAGCGGGATACACACAAAATAGGAGAAATGAGATGCAAAAAACCGTGCAGAGGTAATTGCTCAGAGACTAAAGAAATAACTAATGGTAGCGGAACCTCTACTAATACTGGAAAAGTAACCAGAAATTCATATGGAGGAAAAAAGGCAATAATATCTGTGAAACAAATTCAAGATGCTATATTAGAATGAAACCATATCAATCATAATCCAGTAAACTGGAACAAGTACCAGAGTGAACAAGTACCACTTTTGTCAGAGTGGTCTGACAAAAATTCTACACATGCATATATCCCAAATGTTTAAACTCTAGTAATAAAACAACGATATAGCAAGGAGTGAATATACACATAAAATTACCACAAATAAATGTATATAAGTCCATATGTAGAATAATGAATGCTACAATGTAGATGACAATTTCCAAATAAAGTTGAGGTGTTGATATACTGATGCCTGAGCATGCATGTATGGAAATATAGCATCAAAAGAGGCTGAAACTTCTTGCCAAATAGAAGATATCCTGTGAGAGAGTTCTTGTGAAAGTCCTTATGGGTTAACCCGGGATTCTTAAACCCATTTCGGGTGGTCCTTCGTCAGAGAACACATTAATTAATCTTTATAGAGGCAGCCTTTCCTCTTACATCTTGCTGAAAAGAAAAGTAGGTACCCTGCTAAGAAAGGCTGGTGACGTTGCAACAGATCCAGTTGAGCGGCCTCTGACCAACAGGCAGCAGTGGCCAACCTCATTTGTAACAGAACTTAACTGAATCCATAAACTAGTCATTCTGTTTGGTCCAGAGTGACACATAAAAAGCTTAGCAGTCCTAAAGAAGTGAGTGGTCATGAAGGTTTAAACACACACACACACACCCCTAACTCTTTCATCCTCGTCCAGAGATGGGGGAAAAATACTGACGTGGTCAGATTCTGAGTTGGGCGAAAAGCAGACACAACCTTAGGGTGAGATAATATGCTCCACCATAGCACCACTTTGTCTCAATGCACTTAAAGGAAAGGGGAGTCAGTGTAGAGCACAGAACTCACTGGACCTCCTGTCAGATAGAATGGTCACACACAAAAACCCTTTTGAGAGAGTTTGTGAAAGTGTTCCACATAGGCTGAGGTAAGACCAACGTTAAAATTCAAGACGATGAAGAGGTACTGAAGAATGAATTCTTAAGAATGACTTCTGAATGACTTTTTAAAAATTCAAACTGTGAGGAAAAAAACCCGAGTGCCCTTCCAGAGAAATGTTCACTGCAATGCAATAAGGAGATAGGAAGAGATGAAGAATGTAACTGTAGCTAGGTTAACATGAAGACAACAAATGAGAACCATGGGTCGATATCTACAAGATGCACATTATTGCTGAATCTAGTCAATTTACTTGCAAAGGATCTTTGAACAGAGGGTTTCCTAGATCCAAGGAGGACTTTCCATAGCATCAATCACTTCATAAGTGTCACACCCATCCTGCAGCAGCTTCAATGGCTATCAATCCACTTCTGGGCTAGATTCAAAGTGCTGGTCTTGACCTTTAAAGCTCTACATGGGGCCTGGGTACCTATCGGTCTGCATTCACGCATATGAACCTGCCAGGGCTCGCTGCTCATCACCTCAGGCGCTGCTCATGGCCCCATCACTAACAAAGATCTAGTTGGCATGGACTAGACACAGGGCCTTTTCAGTTGTAGCCCCTCAGCTTTGGAAAGCCCTCCCTGAGGAGCTTTACCATGCTCCCTCCTTCAGTGTTTTTAAAAAACAACTAAAAACACATCTTTTTAAAAAGGCTTTTTAATGTTCCATTTTTTGTTATATCTGGTAGGTTCTTTAGTTTTTATAATTCTTAATTTTTAGCTTTTTTAATAACTTGAAACTTAATTCAAGTTTCAAGAGAGGAGAGCTGGTCTTGTGGTAGCAAGCATGACTTGTCCCCATAGCCAAGCAGGGTCTGCCCTGGTTGCATCTGGATGGGAGACTTGATGTGTGAGCACTGCAAGATATTTCCCTCAGGGGATGAAGCCGCTCTGGGAAGAGCAGAAGGTTTCAAGTTCCCTCCCTGGCTTCTCCAAGATAGGGCTGAGAGAGATTCCTGCCTGCAACCTTGGAGAAGCCACTGCCAGTCTGTGTAGACAATACTGAGCTAGATAGACCAATGGTCTGACTCAGTATATGGCAGTTTCCTATGTTCCTAATTCTGATTGTGGTTTTAGCCTGGACTTTTAACTTGTTTACTTAATTTGGTTAATTTTATTAATTTTATTTTACATTGTATCTATTTTATTGCTGTGAGCCTCCTCAAGCAGTAGTGTACTGGAGGGGCAGGGTATAAATATTTTAAATAAAAATTAAAAATAAATAATAAAAATAAATAATAAATCAGTCTTACCACACCATCAAGGACAACAATTTATTGCACTGTGTTTAGGGTTAGCACACTGATGGGAAGTATAACACAGATGATTATTTATTTTAGTGTTAAAAGAGACCCTGGCCTTACAACTCCTGAAACCAAGTTTGCTCAGATGGAAAGTGGATGAAATAAGGGTATATAATAATGCTGGCTGTTCATTGTACAGTCTGAATGATCCCAGATCTTTGGCTGCCTTTTAAAAAAAATCTCTAGAATACCAAAGGCTTCACTAGTCTGAGCTGAAGAGGTCCTCACCAAAGGGCAAATCATCTATACATGCCCTGGTCTCAGAAAGAAGTGTCATGGAGGGCAGCCAAGTGAGTCTTCACAAAGCAACAGATTCCCGCCATCAATTTTGAATTGCTGTCAGCATAATGATATGCATTGTTAATTTGTTGTTTTGAAAGGCAGAAAACCTCTGTCTGGAAAACTGGCAAGTTGCTTTTTATCTCCAGGCAGCTGTTCAAATATAGAAGACATGGGTTCCCACAAACAGTAATGTGTCATGCAGGCTTGATGGGTCTGATGTGGAATATTGGACTTTATGTCCCGTTAAGTCAAGTTCCATCCCTCACTGTCAATTGATCCAACACCCCTTACCTGCAGAAGCCTCCATAAGAGAGCTAGGAGCTGAACAGCTCAATAAAGAGACACAGTCCTCTTGTTGTACTTGGTAGGGGCCAGGGTGGAACACGGGGCAACTAATCAGTAAGCTTAAGTAAAGGGCTACAGGGGTGATTATATCAGATTATACCAGTTAGAAGACATTATCCTTGACCAGTTACTACCAGTTGTCACATCTTCAAATGCAAGGCATGAGCCTACTACTTAATGTGCTCAATGTAGGCCTTCTATAGGAGAAACAGACGACTTAAGGTTTACCTGAAGGATGAGGGATGGATTCATGGCAACTATTGAGGAGTAGTCCACAGATGTTGGAAGCAGAGTCTAAATCTGATTGTCAAGAGAGGGACAACAGTATCCTCATTTTGCACTTGGAGAAAGACAGGACTATAGGAGACAGTCCTGGTGATTAGGCCTGTGCAACTATTTGGCTCCAAATATCTGAGGCGGAATAGTCCACACAGTATCCCTGCCCCCCACATCGCACAGAGGTGATCTTTCTTGCTCCTCTCTGAGCAATACTGTGCAGTAGGCCTGCCCCGAATCCGAATAAAGTGGCTGGTGCCACACGGAGGTGGCTGCTTGCACTGTGGCCATCTCAGGACAGTACTGCTTGCTTCCAGTGTGTAGGTATGGGGGCTCCTCTATGGGAAACCAAGCCCTGTACTGCTCTGATGATGGCTGGGATGGCGGAGGCGTAGTCCTTCCAGGCACTTTCCCCAAAAACTCTCATCACTCCCTGTACACATTGCTGCCATGCCCTGTGCATTGCTCCCTGTTACACCATGGTGTTCACTTCCCCCACTCAAAACTGAATGTCGCAGTTAATTTTTTTAATTAAAAAGGTGGACCATTATTCTTGATACTACTAATTCAAGGCTGTCATTCAGATTTTGCTGTGCTTTCTCTCTCTCTAACATTCACAAGTTTGGACATCACCCAGCAACACAACTTTAAATAGAAAAACTGAATCTGCATCAGCGGATTCATAAGCTGTAGGAAATGCTCTCAAAAATACAGATCAAGCTTCCTGGGTAAGTGGGGCTGCTGATTTTTTCATTAAGCTAATCTCATACAGCTTAAACTGACCAATTTGCGTGCAAGTACTTGATTCTAGGGGTGGGGGTGTGTGAGAGTGGGAATGAGAGAACACCATGAAACACTGCATTTCATAGTTAACAAGGGCAGCAAAGGGGAGGGGGGGGAGTAGCATTTTTTACCTGGATCACCAGCTATAGCTGTGCCAACAGTGTTACACAAAACACTCTCATAATGAAGCCCACAAAAGCGACTAGCCTACAAAAATTTTTACTCACCTTTTATGAACTTGTAAGTAACTGGGGAAAGGGGAACATAGGAAGCTGCCATATACTGAGTCAGACCATTGGTCTATCTAGCTCAGTATCATCTTCACAGACTGGCAGCGGCTCCTCCAAGGTTGGAGACAGGAGTCTCTCTCAGCCCTATCTTGGAGATGCCAGGGAGGGAACTTGGAACCTTCAGCTCTTCCCAGAGTGGCTCCATCCCCTGAGGGGAATATCTTACAGTGCTTACACTTCTAGTCTCCCATTCATATGCAACCAGGGTGGGCCTTGCTTAGCTAAGGGGACAAGTCACGCTTGCTACCACAAGACCAGCTCTCCTCTGAGAGAGGAGACCACACTCCACCAGGGGTGTGCCATTGGTGGCAACAGAGCACCTCTCTGCACACTAGCAGCTTCAGCAGCACTTGAAGCACATGCAATGTTCTCAGCAGCCTATTCTTGCCAGTTGCCTCCCCTCCCCCGCCGGTCTCCTTTCAGATGTGCCAGGAAATGACCATATATCACGACATAGTGTGGTTTCTTGGCACATTTGGGATGAGGGGGCGGGGGAGAAAAGACAAGCTGCAGTAGTCCTCCTCCAGGAACATAACTAGTGTTTCCAGCATTGCTGAATTTGCCATTGCCCACAGTGGTGTGCCGTAAAAAATGTTAAGACCAAAATCTTCCCGCCGCCACTAATCGCAACAAAATTCCTGGTCGCGTTAGGCTAGATAAGTCCTTAACAAGACTGTCATATGCCATCATATAAAAAATACATGCTGGTCAAAGTGGGTGTCACTATGCTTCTTTATTAGAGCCATGCCTGTTACCAGTCAACCCCATCCATTCTATGGGAAATCACACATCAGAATGCAAGATGGGCAGGGCTATGGGTATATCTAATCGATGGCTGAAATCCCACTTTCAGTCCCACCCCCTCCCACAGCACCAGCTTATTCCTCTTAAGGAACAGGATAACATTTTCACAATCCATAATTAAAAGGCACAGGGTGCCTTTTATAAAATATTTTTCGATGACTTAATTTTCTATTATCTTTAAAATGTGGAGGCAGAACAGTGATACTTTTTCTTACAAGCATATTGAACACCCAGTGTAACCTCATTACAATATCACCTCATTTCATCATACTATCACAAATTTTGCTATGAGTTCCAAAGTCAACTCTACACAGAAATGAAAGTCTCAACAGAATGTGCCTTACTGTGAACCAAGAATAGTCCAAAAACCCAATACTACATTTTCCATCAGTGATAAATTCAGCAAAAAAATACCCCTCAGCAAAAAAATACCCCTCAGAAAAGAGATATCACTAGTGGTGCAATAGAACATTCACCATCTTCAAAAGACTACACAGTTACAGACAAAGTTGCATATAGTTCTGCTTCCCTAATGTGCAATTTACACTGTAATCCCTCCTATTTGATTAATATGATGTGGTGCCAATTAAGCATTTCCTTCAAAAGGAACATGTAACTCCTCATGCTAATGATTCTAAAAGGCTAGTTCACACACTTAAATAAGCATGGATCTTCTAAATACAGTGGATTTTCAGGGCCACGTACATCTCTCTCTCTCTCTCTCTCTCTCACACACACACACACACACACACACACACACACAAAACGCCATGTGCCACTTAAGAAGGTATGTTGGAGAGAAAGCCTGAAGTTTTAGAATCCATGCTTGTTTCCTCTCTCCACTACATAACCCAAGATTTCAAGTAATCTTCAATCACTGAAAACTATTATTCTCCCTCCCCTTTGTGGGGAGGTATTTTTTAGTACTTTTTGTGTACTGAAGAACCTAACTCCATCAACACCAGAGGCACAAGGTTTCAATTCATGCAGTTTTGGCATTCAGCATGGCAGCACAGACCGACACCCCCACGATAATCGAGGGCCTCTGATATATCAAGGTTCACCTATGTAATTATAATGGAGAATGAGGAGGATAGAAGACCACCATCTAGCAAAAGAGAGGTCCGCCTTCCCTCAAAAATGCCTAATACATTTGATGTATGTCTTAATGTAACAGTGCTGTGCTGCTCCTGCTCTACGTCACTGGCTATTGCTGGCAGAGAAATGCAGCAAAACAGTGTCAGGGGACACACACACACACACACACACAATGTTGGACTGCAATGAGTGGGATGGGCAGAATTCCATAGCAGTTTGCAATGAGCAACAAACATGCTGCACTCTGGAATATTTTGTAAATAATGCAGTTTTGTCAGGAACGGAACCTTATTTCCCCCCTTTTTCAATTCAAGTTGAAGTTGTTCCCACGATCCCATCACTTGTTTTTTGTCCTTCATCAAACCCTCCAAGTGGGCAATTGTCCGGCTCCCTGTTCCTCTGGGTGAGAGGAAATAAAACCTGCTCACAGGATGATAACCATGGAAACACACATCCGGAGCGAGTGTGCTCCAGCAAGAGACAAAAAGAATTTAGAGAGCAGAAATAAAAACGATCAGCTCTCTTGTTTTCAGAAGCTAGTAGCCAAAGGGCTGGGGAGCTGGCAGCTTAGGGCTTTGCATTTGAGACTTCTGGATCTTCTGAATACAGTCATTAAATTAATACACAGGGAGAGGAGCCAAGAGGCGGAAGTGGGGTTGGATCCAAGAGTTCAGTGGAGGCACAATGTGCCAAGCAAAAAGGTCCTTGCTTAACAGCTAGGACTGAGTATCAATGGCTTTGTGTGTGGGGAATGGTTCATTGACATGGTTCTTGTCAATGAGAACCCATGAGTAGGGCATTTAAAACCTACTCTCCATTAGTAGAACATTTGATAACACACACAGAATGTCCAACTCCAGATTTGCTGCAGTCATGCAAAGCGGTGAAGAGGAGTACATTTACAGGGGAGGAGCAGCAGGCAGAGTGCATATGCTTGATGCTTCCCTCATCTGCCATTTCCCCTGCAAACACTCTCCGAAGTCTGCTTTTCACCAGCAAACATGCATTTTGGAACGTCTGGTTGGGTTCCAAATAGTGATGTTGGCAAAACTCCTGTTTTCCATCTCAGAAACATAAAATTCCGTAGCGGATTATACTTCCCTCAAAATGCAAGGCGAGCACTAGAGCACAAGAACTTCTTCTCAGGCTCTTACTTTTAATTCAAGTAACGGGGGGGATGGGACCCCTAGTCCTCCTTTCATAGCTGTATGGAAAATAGTAAGAGAGGCACCCTTTTCATCCCAGCCTCACTGCTGTTACTGAACAGCAAAATGGGTAACTGGATGGATGAGCTCGGCTCAAACCCTGTCATGTTCCCAATGACACAATCAGACATGCAATAGGGTCTGAAGTGGGCTCAGATAAACTAAGCTCTTTTCTAAGTTTGGATGAAAATATCCCTGTTTTCTGTGCCTAGGTCTGAGATTGACCAAGGTGCCTAGGTCTGAGATTGCCCCTGAATTAGTATGAGTCTCTCCCTCACATCAATGGGAAATCAAATTAGCCCTGTGACCTAAAGAGGCAACCGTGATAACCTACTATAAGATGGGCAACACTGAGGTTTGCCCTCACCCTCAAATATATCAACAAGGCACCTGGTATTCCACACATATATTCAATCCAGACTCCAGAAGTGCCCTGCCTAATACTTCAAGCAATAATTTGAAACAGAACTAAAAGGAAGACTGTTTCTGAGTTAAATGGAAGGGGTGTGCTTGTGTATTATATTTAGCTCATTTTTATACTGCCCCAACCCAAGGTTTCAGGGCGGTTCACAACAAACAAACAAACAAACAAACAAACAAAAAAGGTCTGAGGGTGGTTCACAACAAACAAAAACAAAACATTAAAATCAATTAAATACTAAAAACAGTTTAAAACAAATCAATAAACAATCCAAAATTTAAAAAGTTACAAAGTTAAAAAGCCTGGGTTAAAAAAAAAGTCTCTTTGGACACTTTTTAAAAGCTGCTAGAGATGGGGAGACTCTTATTCCCACGGGAAGCGCTTTCCAAAGTCTCAGGGTGACAACAGAGAAGGCCCATCCCTGGGTGGCTACCAGACGACATGAAGGTAGCCACAGACGAGCCTCCCCGATGTACGCAGTGGACGATGGGGATCATGCAGAAGAAGATGCTCTCTTAAGTACCGTGGGCCTAAGCTGTTTATAGGTTATAACCAACACTTCGTATTTTGCCTGGAAACTTTTTGGCAGCCAGTGCAACTACTGTAATATAGGAGTAATATGGTCTCTTCAAGATGACCCGGAGACCAACCTGGCTGCCCCATTTTGTACTACGGACTACGTACAAAGGCAGCCCCACATAGAGTGCATTGCAGTAATCAAGTCTGGAGGTTACCAGCAAGTGTACTACTGTTTTGTGATCATGAACCTCAAGAAACAGACGCAGCTGACGTATCAACTGAAGATGATAGAAAGCGCTTCTGGCCACTGCCTCAACCTGGGGAACTAGGGAAAGGTGTGGATCCAGAAGCACTCCCAGACTGCGTACCTGTTCCTTCAGAGGAAGTGTGACCCCATCTAGAACAGGCAAATCAATATCGCTTCCCGAATGACAACCCCGCACAATAAGTACCTCCGTCTTGTCTGGATTTAGTCTCAGTTTGTTATCTCTCATCCAGCCCATTACTGCTTCCAAGCAGGCATTCAGGGAGAATATGCCTTCTCCTGATGATGTTGAAATGGAGAAATAGATTTGGGTGTCATCAGCATACTGATAACACACAGCAACAAATCTACAGATGATCTCTCCCAACAGTTTCATGTAGATATTAAAAAGCATTGGAGACAGTATGGAGCCCTGAGGGACCCCATATAAAAGCTCAAATTTTGAAAAGCAACAGTCTCCAAGCGACACCATCTGGAATCTGCCAGAAAGTATGAGCGGAATCACTGCAAAGCAGTGCCTCCCACCCCCAACTCCCTCAGACATTCCAGAAGGATACTATGGTCGCTAGTATTGAAAGCCGCTGAGAGATCCAAAAGGACCAACAGAATCACACTTCCTCTGTCAAGTCCCAATTGGAGATAATCCATCAGGCCGACCAAGGCAGTCTCCACCCCACAGCCCACCCGAAAACCAGTTTAAAATGGGTCTAGAAAATCAGTTTCCTCCAAAACTGCCTGGAGCTGGGAGGCCACCACCCTCTCAATCACCTTGCCCAACCATGGGAGGTTGGAGACAGGCCTGTAGCTACTAAATTCCGAGGGGTCCAAGGCAGGCTTCTTAAGAATAGGTCTAATAATTGCCTCCTTTAAACAAGCAGGCATCCTGCCCTCCCTCAGAGAGGTATTTATAATTGCCACCAGGCTCTCCACAACAACCCCCTTGCCAGATAGTATAAGCCACGTTGGGCAAGGATCAAGCAGACAGATGGTAGGACGCACCGTTCCGAGCAGCTTGTCCACATCCTCAGGAGTCACAAACTGAAATTGATACAGTCTAACCACACAAGAGGAGTTGCTGGATACCTCTGCATCTGACACTGCAATAACTGTGGAGTCTAAATCTAGATCTAAATCAACCCGAATACGAGAGACTTTGTCCACAAAAAACTCATTAAAAGCGTCACAGCGGGCAACTGATGGTTTCAAATTTGGATTCAGGGGAGTAGGGGGTCCTACTAGCCCCCTCACAACCCTGAACAGCTCCGCTGGACGAGAGTCTGCGGAAGCAATACAAGCAGAAAAGAAACACTTCTTTGCTGCAAGTATAGCCAAAGCATAGATCTTCAAATGTGCTCCATGTCGCAATCTGTCGGATTCGAGTAGAGTCTTCCTCCACTTGCACTCCAGTAGTCTACCTTATTTTCATTTATTTTTTACATTTTATATCCCGCTCTTCCTCCAAGGAGCCCAGAGCGGTGTACCACATACTTAAGTTTCTCCTCACAACAACCCTGTGAAGTAGGTTAGGCTGAGAGTTACCCAGCAAGTCTCATGGCTGAATGGGGATTTGAACTCGGGTCTCCCCAGTCCTAGTCCAGCACTCTAACCACTACACCACGCTGGCTCTCATACATACCTTGCCGCTTCAGCTCCTGCAGATGTTCCGTATACCAAGGAGCCATTTTTGAAGCAGGTTGGAGAGGATGCTGAGGAGCGATCATGTCCACTGCCCTGGTGAGCTGATTATTCTAATTCTCCACCAGGGCATTAACTGGATCACCGGTAGGGCCAACATTAAATCCTTCCACAGCTTCTTGGAATCCTATTGGATCCAATAACTTTTTTGAATGGACCATTCTAATAGGTCCTTCACCCCTGCAGAGGTGGGATGCAACTGTGAGTCCAACCTTAACCAGATGGTGGTCCATCCATGACAATGGGGAAATCACAGGAGTCCCCACCCACGGAACACTACCCTGATCAGAGTGAAAGATCAGATCAAGAGTATTACCAGGAACATGTGTCGGTCCAGAGACCACTTGGGATAGGCCCATAGTTGTCATGGCTGCTATGAACTCCTGAGTGGCACCAGACAACCCAGTCCCGAAGTGGATATTGAAGTCCCCCAGTACCATAAGCCTGGGGGACTACAATGCCAAACCCGAGACCAAGTCCGCAAGCTCAGTTAGGGAATCTGTTGGGCAGCGGGGTGATTGGTACACCAACAGAAGTCCCAATCTATCCCTGGTCCCCAAATGTAAGTACAAACATTCAATATGATCAGACACTCTGATAGGGATCCTAGTAAGGGAGATATTATCCTTAAAGACCACAGCTACTCCACCTCCCTGCCCACACTCCCTGACCTGCTCCTCTACAGAGTTCCCTGGAGGGAGAAGCTGGGCCCAAACTGGGCCCCCAGCCTCCCCCAACCAAGTCTCTGTGACACACACCAGGTCAGCCCCTTCATCCCTGATCAAATCATGGATTACTTCAGATTTGTTTTGGACTGACCTGGTGTTACAAAGGAGCAAGGCAAGGTTCTGTGGGTTGTTGGCACTGCTCCCCAAGGTCAAAGAGCTGGCAGGGCAGCCGGAAGGGGAAACAGCTATTAAGTTTCTGATTTCCCTCCCCCTGCAATGGCCTGCTGACCTGCCAATGTAACTTCTTCTATTCCCCACCACCACTGGAATAGCCGCACCGAGACCAGTGGACTCCAAAACATTCAAAACAAATGTTACCCAAGCCTTATCTCAGCAGAGATAAGATTAGAGATTAATATATTAGAGATTGGCACCATCACCATGTTTAGGGAAAGCACCCAACTCTCAAATTACCCTCAGAACTATATGGAAGCACTTGCATTTCTAATGCTTCTGCAGGGGTGGTTCACACAGATAACATGAAGGCAAGAGACATCTTCTAATGGAAAGTTATTCATGCCAGAGGAAGCATACAAGGAAGAGCAAGGATAGGTCTATTAAGCATGGTAGCTAAATGGAACCTCCATCTTTAGATGCAGTGAATCTGAATATTGCAGGCTGATATTTCATGTTTTATTTTGATTGCAAGTGGCTTTGAATAACTGTTAGCAAGGAGAAGTTATTCATGTGAAAAACAAGGAGGAGCATATCACCTCCATGCCCTACTTGTGAGTTTCCAGAGATATCCAATTTGTTGCTGTTGGAATTCGAAAGGTGGACTAGAGTCTGTTTGATCCAGCAAGACAATTCTTATGCATATCATGCTTCCCTCCCTTACATATACCTAAGAACAGAACTAACTTTCAAAATAAGAGGAACAGAAGCAAGATCGTTCAGGCAAAAGCAACAACAAAGTTCTGGCAGCAAATCTTCCGTTTCTATATAGGTAAGCTTGGAAGAGAGGTGAAGGAAATCCTGTTAAAGTGGAGGAAAGATGCAACAACACTACTCAGAGACAGGGTGTCTTAGAAGTTTCTTCAGCAAGTGCCTCCCCAACGCATCCACTCCAGGCCACAAATTGGTTGTGTCATGTCTGAAGTTTGTACTTGCTCCTCATTGCCAAGAGGGGGAAACGTGGGGGGGGGGGGGAGAGACTCCATCAAGGTCCATGTCCTTTTAAGCTGAAAGATTTGCAGTAGCACTTACCAATATTCGGATGTTTTAATAGTCGACAGATTCGAGCTTCACGTTCCAGTTTCTGGTGATCTGGAAGAGGGGAAGAAAAAGGCAAAGTGTTAGCTGGCAACCTCTGCTCCTATTTCTCTGAACTTAATAGAAATGAGGCAGTCGCAGCAACAGACCAGTCACAAGTAGAAAGGAATGAATGGCTGAGAGCAGACATCTCCAAGAGTATGCAACCATCCTGAGGAAGAAAAGGCAATCTGTTTTCCTGCAGTAAACACTGCAAATGTATTTCAAAGTTATGGAAACAGCTGCCACCTTGATACAGCAAGTACTACTGTGCTTGAAGAGCTACTTTAGTATACTAAATAAAAGCAGTTGAGAGTCAGCAAGTCCCTAGTTCAAATCTTGTGTTGTTGGCTTGAGACAAGCCATTGCTTTCAGCATCACATACCCCACCTCTGCAACGTGAGAACAACCATGTACATGGATGTACATTTATACAGAACTTGTTATTTTCAAAGTGCTCTCAGTAATCCATACAAAGAAGCCTATAAGGTAGGTTAGTCTGAAATACAGACCAGAACCACCTATTAAACATTCAGAAGCTGAGTGGAGAGAAGCTTTTACATCTCCAGTTAACGGGATCTCAGACAGCAAGGTGGGAGGGGGGCCTCACTGCGTGAGACCATGAGAGCTATTGCCAGTCTAGGTAGACAAAACTGGGCTAGATGGACCAATGATCTGACTCCGTATAAACAACATCTTCTGTTCAACCTCATCACTACTCACAATAAAAAATAACATTTCTGCATATACTTAGTAGAGAGGAAGACCAGGTTCAAATCCCCACTCAGCCATCAAAGATCACCTCGGCTGTCTTCTCAATCTAATTGACCCACAAGGGTGGTTGTGAGAATATTCCCATATTTGTTTCCCAAAGTTCCTTGGAGGAAGGGCAGAATCATACGCTACTTGGCCTTCCATACGGGCCTTTTAAATTAAGGTTATACCAAAGGGAATCCCCACCCCTGCAAAAACAAAACACAAAAAACTTGCAGCTCTTCTTTGGGGAATATATTGAGAAAATGAGAATAGCTAAGCAAACATGTACCATCATCAAGAGTTCTCAGTCTCTAAAGAATGGGTACATAGCAACCTTTGAGAAACACATAGTTGGGTAAAGAGTTTGTAGTCTTTTTCCTGCTAAAGTATACACAGAGCTCAGAAAAAGATTCCACAATCCCAAAACATCAAGACCTAGTTGAGGCAACAAACCCATGTCTGAGTTATACCACTTCAAGACTGCAGGGGAAGGGTGTCATCCAAATGAGTGTTCCTCCATACAAAAGCATTCCCCACACATACAAGAACGAATATGGAAGGTCCTAACTTCACCTTAAAAGACTGACTATTATGATCTGTTCCTAAGGTGTATGTTTCAAATGAATATGCTGTTAAAATCATTATTACAGGATATTCTCACAACATTCTTCTGAAGATGGGCTGCACAGTCCCTCATGCATGGAGACTGACTGTTTTGTTGGTTCAATAAACCTCCCATGCATCTTTTTCAGTTTTTCTTTAGCATGCTATCCCTTTTCTTTAAAATACACCAAAGGCAAACAATTCAGAACAAGCAGACATACAAGTGTTACTAACATGCATAATTTGAGAGCAGAATTTGACTCTCCTTGGTGTAAAGTATGAACTGAACTAGCTATGATGACCAAAAAGATTCTATGGACTTGTTTAAAGATAGGAGCAGGATTATCTCTCTTAACAGTTTTCTAGAAGAGATACTCGCAGGTAAGAGAGGACAACCCACCCCCACAGGCACTGTGTGGTGAGACAAGGGAGGGCTGAGAGGAGAGGCACTGCCAGTTATCTTTATATCCTGAGAAGGACATTCATTGCAACAGAAAAGCAATGTCAGTTCCAACAGGGTTGTCATCCGGAGTAGAGAGAAAAGTATTGAGGCAGCAGCTTCTCCATAACCCTGAAAAATCTGACATGAAGTGCGTGGGGAGGGCGAGCTAGAAAATGCTGGAGGGCCCTTCCTAGTCACCAAAGATCAGACAGAAAAGTGATTTGTCAACGCAGTGCTCAACTCCCTTTCTAATGCCAGCAAAAAGAGACAAGAATAAGATCGCCAGGCAAGGTGAAAATGAGACTTGAAAGTCAGCAAGCAAGAGTGCTTTAATAAGGCTGGTACTGTCTTTGGATAATTTCACACCTTGCCCTAGCAAAGCGCAAACAGGGAATTAATGTCAGGGATCCAAAGCAAGTTTTTATTTTAATTTATAGAGACTGCTCCCCCTCCTACACATCATGCCATTATCGAGCCTGCTACCCAGTTCCAGCTTGGGAGGTATGTGGAGCACTGCTTCCATGCTCAACAGCAGGGCTATGGATAGGGAGGGACACAGTGTGGTTCAAAGAGGTCTCCTACTCCAAGAAGTAGCTAGTGATAGGAAAGGGACCCCTTCAACAGAACAAAAAAGCAAGCTAGTTAGCCACTTCCAAGCAACACAGATGGAAATATCCACTTTGCCTGGTGGTTTGTGCTCTTTACGAAGGAGCGGCCATGTCTCTGAAAGCCCTCCTGTTCCATACAGGGCTTCTGTACCCTAAATAGTGGTGCACAAGGAAAACATGTTTCAGTGGATGCAGTATTCTCCTCTACTGCATGCAGCACCAGGTCTCATTCCCCACACTTCCTGATCAGCAGGACTACTTACTTGCTCCCAAGAGATATTTATTCTAGGGATCTAAGTGAGCTTCTGGTGTGAAGCAAGTGGGAGGGGGCAGGCAATGGTTGGGCTACACAAAGTGTTCTTTATCAATAATGCAGCACATCAAAAGCGTGTAGTAAGACTTCTACAACAGAGAACTACTCTCTCCTCTTATGGAACCTCAAACCATTTTGTACAAATATCTCCATGTATAAGAACAGCAGCCATATTAGAGAGCACTGCAGCCCTTTGCCGCTCTAAACTGGAATACCGTGAAAGTCCAAATTCATACTTTATTAATTAGTAAGAGCTGTTTGACACATTATGTAGTTGTGGGTCCAGACCTGGCTTACAGCGGGTCAACACATTATGAAGTGCGAGAATTCTCCCCTTTCATTATGAAGAGTAGAATTCTGGACTGTACCACTTAAAGTCAGGAATGTGGGCATATTTTCATATTCTTCCCCCGTGTTTGTTTGTTTTTTAAAACAAGCCCCTCTGCATATAGAAAACTAGCTGGGATACACTAAATATCTCTCACCGATAGATTAGTTTTCTATACACAGGGAATATTTCTGAGTGAGAGCACACAAATACATGACTTCCTCTCTGTCCCCGACCTGCAGTCTAAAGCAGTATCCACCTCATTCTGCATGATGTGTTGATTTGCTACAAACCAGGCCTGCATCCTCAACTGCTCTTGAGGCCCCAATGAGTGACTGTTGCCCTAGCCTCTTGCCTGCATACATCAACAAATGCAAGCTCGTTTCTTTGGAGAGGGTCTCTAACTTTGGACAGCTTCACACATTATAAAATTCAGACACAGGTGGCCATGGGTTTCCAATGTATTATCACACATTGACATCTATACACCTTTTGCACAATTCAATTCCTTGATTCTGTAATACCATATTTACCTGAATCTAAGATGACTCTGAATTTTCGACAGCTCCCATAAAAAAGGTTATACCTGTAGTAATCCAAAAGGAATGGGACCCTGAATTTAAGGCGACTCCCCCCGCCCCACACACACACCCCAAAAGAAAAATCTTATACCGGATACAAAATCTTATACTGGAGCTCTGTTTTTGAAAGCCTTCAGCCAGCGCTGGGCTCCCAGCCTGGCCAGGAACATGTCTCTCTGCTTTTACAAGCAGGGAGAGGAGCTACCGGCTGCGCTGCAAATGCGGCACCAGCCAAAGTTGACTTGCAAATGGGGCACACAGCCCCATTTGCTAATGTGGCCCTGCCCCCTACATCGGACATCAGATGCAGGGGCGCCAGGCGTGGCCCCTGAGCACAGCAGCCCGGGGTCTCTGAAACCTCTCCTCATGCAATGGTGTCTCCGCTCTTGCTCCTGACTCATCTTGCCCAGCCAAGCCCAAGTGGGGTTTACTTTAGAGAAAGCACAGCCTGCAGAGCTTGATGAAAGTGTATTTGCTCCAAACTCCACAGCTGCTTACTCGGAACTTCCCACTTGGATCTTCTTTTCAAGGAAAAGAACTTTAAAGATTAGTTTTACTTTTTCTCTGTGGAAATCAATGAATTTGATTTAATAGCTAATTCTAATTTCAGCCTGTTTTAATTATATACAATCAATTTATTGTTATATAACTTTAATCTTTCTTTTCTGTTTTGGCTTGTGGCTGTAACATTAAAGAATTTGAACTTGATTTAATAGCTTTTTAGTTTTTATCTGACCCATCAAATCCAACTCCCTCCACATGGCAACCTGATCTTCTCTTTGTTTACACAGGAGTAAATCCCACTGAGTGCAATACTTACTCCTAAGTAAGTGTGCCTATGAGCCTCTCCCAATTTCCTCCGGTACCGCAGCACAAGCCACCTAATGGCGCAGTGGGGAAATGACTTGACTAGCAAGCCAGAGGTTGCCAGTTCGAATCCCCGCTGGTATGTTTCCCAGACTATGGGAAACACAACCTATATCAAGCAGAAGCAATAAAGGAAGATGCTGAAAGGCATCATCTCATACTGCGCAGAAGATGGCAATAGTAAACCCCTCCTGTATTCCACCAAAGAGAACCACAGGGCTCTGTGGTTGCCAGGAGTCAATGGCACACTTTACCTACTGCAGCACAACAAGGTGGCACAGTCCTCCCTCTGAGGTAGCTAGCAGCACCTGAGAAGAATGCATGCTCAGACAGGAGGAAGAGGCTTTCAGGCATGCATGCGCACTCTGCAGGACTCAGGGATGTGGCAAGGAGGAGTGCTGGCTCCGAGGGGCTACAGCTGATGCCTCTCAGAGCAACTCTCATGGTGCCTGTTCTTGTGATCACAGCCGGCTGCCCCAAGGGAGATTCCTGGCATGTGCATTTAAAGGTGACACCTCCCCCTCTCACTTTCTAAACTCAGAGAACTTGGAAAAAGCTCATCGTGGGTTCAGGTAAATAAGGTATGCAGCAAAGCACCCTCAGGTACATCCCAGTCAAGTCACAGACCCTTGAGGAAATGAGGAAGAGCAACTTATTTTGTAAACTTTACTCAAAAGCCAGTCCAAGCTTTTGCAAAATGTGCAAGATTTTCCTCCCTTAGTTTCCCCCCAGTTCTTCTTGTTAAATACAGGGGCGATTGGGTCTATATATTCTGAACAAAAAGCAAACATTAAGGTTAATGGAGAACTTACAGATTATTTTAGTATTAAAAAAGGTACTAGACAAGGTTGCCCCCTATCTCTATTATTATTTATACTGGTCTTGGAAATTATGTGCAGGATGATAAGGGAAGAGACCAAAATACAAGGATTGTCAATAGGGACACAAAGATACAAACTAAGAGCCTTTGCAGACAATACAGTGTTGTTTTTACAAGATCCTTTAGAGTCAATTGATACATTATTGGAAATATTAAAATCCTATGGGAATTTGGCAGGGTTCTATATAAATAAGGATAAGACAACGGTATTAATTAAAAATATGAACAAAGATATTGAAAAATTTGTCTTGAGATCTAGTTTCAATGTGGGGGGAAAGGAGTTACGCTTACAACAAATAATGCCTTATTGTTTCAAAATAATTATATTAAAATCTGGAAGGAAATAAAGATAGACTTATGTAGATGGAATAGATTGAATTTATCGTTAAGTGGAAGAATTTCTGTTATCAAAATGAATGTTCTTCCTAAAATGTTATATTTCTTCCAGACAATACCAATAATAAATACAATGTCAATTTTTTATCACTGGCATAAAGACGGAAAGAACTTTATTTTGCAGGGCAAAAAACCAAGAATAAATTTTAAAAACCTAATGGACGACAGGAAGAGAGGAGGGTTTGCTTTACCGAATTTTGTTATATTTTGAAGCAATATGCCTAAACTGGATGAAAGAATGGATTACTTTAAAAAATCCAAGACTGTTAGATTTGGAAGGATTCGATATAAGATATGGTTGGCATGCATATCTATTTTATGATAAGGTAAAAGTAAATAAAGACTTCTTAAATCACTATATTAGAAAAAGTTTATATATGGTATGGATGAAAAACAAACTTGTGTTAGAACCAAAAATTCCACTTTGGGTATCTCCACTGGAAGTTATATCTAGAAAACAGAAAAATATGCAACAGACATGGCCTACGTATCTACAACTGCTTGTTCTCCAAGGTGCAAAATACGAACTTAAAAAACTAGATCTTATGCCGGATTGGAATATTTCTTGGTTTCAGTATCACCAGATTAGCGCCTGATTCAAGCAAGATTTCAAAAAGGGTTTTAATCAATCAAAGTCAGAATCTGAACAACAGTTGTGTGATAAGGAAGGCAAACTAGTTTCTAGGATGTACGATCTGTTATTATTGGAAGATACAAGAACGGAAGCAGTGAAAACTTCAATGATTAAATGGGCTCAGGATTTTGGTTACAATATAGACTTGGAGAAATGGGAAAAACTATGAATAGAAAACATGAACTACACTGCCTGTTCTAGTTTAAAGGAAAATGATCTTAAAATGATGTACAGATGGCATTTAACTCCTAAGAAGTTGGCTTTAATTTACAAGAACATGTCAAACAAATGTTGGAAGTGTAAAAAAGAGGAGGGTTCCTATATACATTTATGGTGGACTTGTAATGAGTCTAAAGGCTATTGGGATTTAATATATGATGAGCTTAAGAATGTGTTTTAAATGACTTTCTCTAAGAGCCCAGAAACAATACTATTAGGCAATGATAACAGTTCATTGCCTAGAAAATACTGGACCCTCTCTATGTATTTGACAGCAGCAGCAAGATTGACATCTGCATACAAATGGAAAGACATCCACTGCCCGAGTAAAGAGAATTGGATACTTAAAGTGTTAGAGTTGGCAGAAATGGCAAAGCTAACAGCATTATTAAGAAATAAATTTGAAGTATTTAAAAGGGAGTGGGACCCTCTTCTTATTTACCTAAAAACATATTATAAAATAGATTTCTATCAGGCTCTTGAGTGGTAACAAAAATGTTTTTAAAATGCCCTAGAGCCAACTTTCGTACGATTTATCGGGGGGAGAACGATTAAATTACAGGCAAGACTTGGGTATTGTAACTGATACTTGTTCTAATGATGAGATGAAAGTCCTCATGTTTTTTGCTTGTTTTGTTTGTTTGTTTTGTTTGTGTTTTCTTTCTTTCTTTCTTCTTTGTGTGTGTGCGTGTGTGTATCTTATGTTGGGGGAAACTGAATTAAAAATATTTTTAAAAATGTATAGGGGGAGCGTCATCATGAATTCAGAATCTGCTTTATTTTGCATAAATTAAGGTATACCTGTATTTAACTTCTATCATTGAAGGCATCAGCTTAAATTCAAAGTCGTTTTCTATTAGGGTAAATATGATACCAGGTAATAGATTGGAAGAACACCTGTACACACTAAACTTCTAATAACTCAACTATTTATTGTTTACAGCTCACTGGAAAAGTCCAATGCAGAAAAATTTAGATTGGCAGAATACATACAATTTATCTAAAGCATGTCTCCAATTACTGGTCCATCTGGACTCAGGACTGTTCTCGTTCCAGGCCTCAAGGCATTCAACCACAAATACCTCTGCTGCAAACTTGTTTCCTCTGGTTCCTCACATAGCATCTCTCATCCCAGCTTTGAGGCAGTAAGGGAAATATGCTTAATTAAGGGGCTATGAAAATATATGGATTAGGGAACAAGGAGAGAACAAGCACCAATGCAGACATTGTGAGTTTACATTATCACCACAATCACGAGGGCTAGAAACCAGCTCTTCAAAAGCAAGACAGGAGTAGAAGTTGAATTAGATGCCCCATCCAAAATGCAACTACAAAAATGGAGAGGACTCCATAAGTAATAAGTTGTTCTAGTAAAAACTAATCTTCCTACCTTCCTTTCACTATCTCTAGAACCGGATTAAATTTGGTCCATATCAGTTACGCAGTTTACAAGCTAGCCCACTTTTACCTCAAACATTCAGGTGCCTACCATCTTGAATTGGGGTGGATGGCATCATCACAAACTATGCCCTTGAGCTGTCCCCAGGGGCAGCGCCACCACTGGGCAAATGGGTTCAAAGAACCCAGGTTGCCACCAATCAGCGGCCATGAGTGCAGCTCCCAGACACGCCCCTAGCATCTGATGCCAGATGCGGGGGTGTTATTTCAGTGCTAAATGGGGCTGTGCAGCTCCATTTGGAGCTGAAATCGGCCTGCGCTGCATTGGTAGCATGGCCGGAGTGACTCTCCCTGCCTTAAAGGGAGGCCCGGTTTAGGAGAGAGATCAGCTGCATTGAGACCACGCTGCACTGAGAGATCACGCTGCATTGGCAGCATGGCCGGAACGGCTCTCCCTGCCTTTAAGGCAGGGAGAGTTGCTCCAGCCCATGCTGCCCACGCGGCCTCATTTGGAAGGGAGGCAATGCCCCCACATCCGATGTCAGATGCGGGGGTGTAGCTAGCCAGGCCCTGCGTTAGAAGCTCCGTTCCTGACTGTCCCTACACCTAGAGCAGTGTTCTATTTTTTTTCATCTGTGTGCAGAATGAATTTTGTTCTGGGCAGCAGTATCAAAACAGTGTGTGCACATATATTCAGAGTGCGACCTTCCTGATTCAATCTGAGTGGGATCTAAAATTAACTGAGTGGACATACAAAAACTTGTGTGTGTGTACATGTGCGCAACTGCACACGCCTTAGAAGGAACACTGACCTGGAGCAAATTTGGTTCAAATTGGTTAGGTGGTTCACAAGTTAGCCCAATTGTGCCTCAAATATTCACAGATCCACCATCTTGGATCGGGATGAATGACATAATTACAAATTACACCACTGTGGTGTCCTCCCTATGTGTCACTCACTACAACTGTATTAAATTTGGTTCAAATTGGTTAGGCAGTCCACAAGTTAGCCCTCTTGCACCTCAAACATTCACACATCCGCCATTTGAACTGGGGTGGATTGCTGTCATCACAAAACTATGCTGTTGAGGTGTTGCTATGTGTCCCTACAACTGTACCCAATTTGGTTCATATTGGTCCAGGCATTACAAAGTTGATGGGGCAGGGAGGACAAACATGGACGGACACACACACAGAATGCTGGGTTATGACATAAGCCTATTGGAAAGTAGGCTAAAAAGTAAAAAATATAAAAGTAAAGGCCTTTATGAAAGTATATCTTCTGTCACACTCATCTGTTCCCTGCAGCATTATGTCCCACTCATTTAGTACATCCATCTGCCCTTCAAAATAAGCTAAACGACTTCCACAGTTACTACTGGCCAGAGGAGAACTGGATATTCAAGGGACTAGAGTGAGCTTGGGTGTGCTAACCACATGAAGGGAACAGCTCAGAAGCTACAGCATACATTGACTTCCACCACTTTGCAGATAATTCCTTAATGGCACTTAGAACGTTTATATTCCACTTTTCAACAAAGAAGTTCACAAAGCTTTTTATATAGCCAAAGAAATGAAAAAATGCTATGCCATGGAGACAGCTATTGCTAAAACCCCCTTGTTACCATACCTTGCACGTCAAGATTCAGCTTACAGAGAAATCTCATAATGAAACTGATTAGCAGGATTAAAACTGTAAACTATGCACTTCTGTTCTTGGAAGACACTCACCTCTGCCTCCTGTTGCCCAAGTGCTGCAAATGATGTCCACTTTTGGGGCTCAGGATGCTAGCTTTCAGATTTCCAAATATCCTAGGCCCTGTAGCCTACTGGGATCATGTTGCCCCCATGAACGAGTTATGCTTGCAGTGAACCTGTTTCTGAGGGCAACAATGCAGGGAAGCCAACAGCTGATTGGCCAAGCTGGAGAAGAGATGGGGCTTCACCACGTGCTGTTCAGCCAGTGAGCCAAGAGGGACAGCTGACTGGCTCGCAGCCTCAGCAGACATGACATAACCAGTGAAGTGCCACAGGAGACGTAAATCAAGTGCAATTGCTCCAGGGAACCTTATACCCTCTTGAGAGAGACAGAGGCAGGAGATGCAGGGTAATGTAGTGATACCACATGCACAGCTTACAACAAGGAGCCATGACCTTTGTGCTCCCTGAAAACGGTCTCATCTCGACGCACGCAAGCGCGCGCACGCACACACACAGTTGGCTGCAAACCAAGAAGGAAAGCACTCCAGTCACAAGGTACAGGAAACTATTTCTGGTCAGGGGGAAAGAATTCCACGCTGTTCTGTTTCCAGGACAACAAAACAGGCAGACAAGCACAAAGCAAAGAATTCAAGCTCACTCCGGTTGTGTGGGACTCCTCTTGGCACTCCTTGGCATTAGCCACCAAGCATAGTAGAAGGTCAGGCAAAAATGATTTTGGGATCCCCACCACTGACTCATTTGGAATGCAGATAGATCAACCATCCAAAACGTTTATTCCGAAAGCTCATGCGACCATCAGAATACCCCACAATAACACACTAGGAAATGAAAGTGAACAATCCCCTTCTACACCAGTCTTTGGGGCAGCTTCCATTTTGAATCTGACTGATCAAAATGTAACATAAGGCCTATGAGTTTTGTTCTAGCTCTGCCATAAGTGGAAGAGCTCATACAGAGATATGTGCTTCTGCCTGCAAGAAAGGTTCCCAATGCTTTTCCTAAGCAGACCGACCAGGATAAATGTATTCTCAGGGCCCTTGTCATGCTAGTTATCACCTCAGTCTTCAGCTTCTTTATCAACTTGTAGAAATAATGCACATATCCCGAGTTTCCTTCATCCCAAGCGCATAAAGGGGGGGGGCTCTTAACATGTTGGTTTAAGTTTCCAGTAATTGCATATTTCTGATGAGAATGTAAACAGTGAAAAGTTTTATTTAGGGGGTAGCAATACGCTGCTTGCACAGTACCAAATTCCAAATATGAACTTCACATCCTAGTCACATAAATCACACTGGAGTTTCTTAGCAATTTTTTTTTTTTAAGAAAACAAAATTGGCGGCGGGTGGGTGGGGGGGAAGCCTACAGCAGAATATTTTCAGACAGACATGCAAGGCAGTAGCCATGTGCAAACCCCAGCAGGCCTCAGAGCTGTCAACTAGGGCTGTTTATGTAACACAAATAAAGAGATATGATGAAAAAGGTCAGTGTGCCTAATCAGCTGTCATGTGGAGGAGAAGAGAAGAACACAAAGTATGGCTGGAGAAAAGGGCAGGGAAAGCCATCCATCTTGGCCACCTCACCCCCTCCCTATGGGTGAACTGTGTAAAAATAGAAAGTCACAATAAAAAGTGGCCAGTCTCAAATGAAATGAGGCCAAGCACTGAGAACTTGAGAGAAGGGGACAGACATCTGCAGTCAGGTGCACTTACGACAGCACGGCATTCCTGCCATGCAATACGCCACACAACATGAATGCCTGCCTGCCTTTCCCCCTACACACACACAGTCTGCCCCCATCTAGCTCATCTTCGAATGCCCTGATGGATCTCCTGGGAGCAATGGCTAAGTAGGGTTTTCATTTCCACTTTGGGCAGCTGTGATACAAAACACTTTCCAGTCAAACTCTTCTCAGGCAGGAGGGAATAGGTTGGCCAGAAAAGATTTAAAGAAAAAAACATATGTCCCCCTTTCTGCCACATTTCCCTAGCTTGTACATTTCTGCCAGATTTCTCTAGCCCAACTAGCAGGGTAGGGGTTGATACCGAACTAAAGAAATCTTACTTGCTTAATTGTATGAGTTTTAGTCTGCCAGTTAGATCTGCCTAAGTCTGACAAGAAAAATCCCTCAGTCATTCTAAAGAATACAGCACACTCTTTTTAGATGGTACATCTGCAGCAAACAATCTTAAAAGAGGCATTCACTTTTCTCCTTTGCACCAGAGGGAATGCCTCTTAAAATGGCACTAGCCATGTGCAGTTTTTATATGTACTTCCATTAATTATTATCATCTTTAAGTAGAATCCACAGCTTGATAAATCAGGAACATCTTTTTAGACAATCCAGTGGGTAGTGTGGGCTAATTTCATACTGCAGCTATGCATCATGTGCAGTAACACATAGGTTAATGGTTCTCTAATGTTGTCTTTTAGGACACTAGCACTGGCACTCCATACACAGTAACCTTTAACAGTTAAGCTACTATAATGGCTTGGTCTCTGTAGGTGAACGACTATCCAGAGCGACATTTTATCCCAGACATAAATTGATTTTTCTATGTGGGGCAACAGCTCACCCCAAGTTCATTTTAATAGTTGGGGTAAGTCATTATCCCAACATAATTTCTACTTATAGGACTTTCCTGGATTTGCTGGTCAATGACTGAATAAACTTATCTTATCTATCTTTCCTGAACATGTTTGTCCAGAGTTTGGTGATGTAGCTTGGGGGTTAGGATTGCACGCTGTGCACTCACACCAGTTCTGATATGGTTGGTAAAACACCGATGGTCATAGACATCCTGTTTTTGCAATATATCTGCAAAGTAGCCTTCTATTAATCTGTCTTAGGTGCAAGATCATCTTACCACTGCATTTTTTTCGTGGGTTTTTTTTGGGGGGGGGAGGTTATTCATTCATTCATTCATTCATTCATTCAATTTTTATACTGCCCTTCTAAAATTGGCTCAGGGCGGTTTACAAATAAAACAAAGACAGTTAAAATCAATCAACAATTAAAAATACAAAATCCCATAAAATAATTAAACAATAAAACTGTTTTAAAACCCTGAAAAACAGGTACATTAAAAACCCTTTATAACAATTTAAAAACCCTGGAAGGCCAGGCCAAACAGATAGCTCTTAAGGGCTCTCCTAAAAACCAATAAAGAGTTTGAATTACAGATTTCTGCAGGGAGCGCTATACACAGACCAGGAATGGGGCCTTTGTAGGCCCCAGTCCAGGGCCTACGAAGAAGGCCCTCCTCTGAGTAGCCACCATACATACCGGTGGTAACTGGAGACAGACCTCCTCAGATGACCTTAACGTGCGGTGGGGATCACGCAGAAGAAGGCGCTCTCTAAGGTAAGCTGGACCTAAGCCGCTCAGGGCTTCAAAGCCGCTCACGGCACTTGGGATTTTGTATTTAAAGCTGCTCACGGAACTTTGTATTTTGCCAGGAAACATATTGGCAGCCAGTACAACTGTTTCAAAACAAGCATAATATGGTCTCTCCGATTTGCCCCAGAGTCCAGCCTAACTGAAGTTTCCGAACTACATACAAACGCAGCCCCATGTAGAGTGCATTGCAGTAGTCAAGCCTGGAGGTTACCAGCTGGTGCACCACTGTTTTGGGGTCGTCCTCTTCAAGAAATGGACACAGCTGTTGAATCAGCCTAAGCAGATAGAAAGCACTTGTGGCCATGGCCTCCACCTGAGATACCAGGGTGATGCCTGGGTCCAGTAGTACTCCCAACATGCATCCCTGCTCCTTCCGGGGGAGTGTAACCCCATCCAGCACAGGGAGATCTAACTCACCCCTCAGATTCTGAGCCCCTACAATGAGCACCTCTGTCTTGCTTGGGTTCAGCTTCAATTTGTTATCCCTCATCCAGCCCATTACTGCCTGTAGGCAGGCATTTAGGGAATGAACACTATTTCCTGATGATGCAAATGAAAAAGAGAAGTAGATTTGGGTGTCATCAGCATACTGATAATACCCAGCACCAAAACTCCTAATGACCTCACCCAGCGGTTTCATGTAGATATTAAAAAGCATTGGTGACAGAATGCCCAGTTGCCAGATTTGAGGGGTATACTCATGTGAAATAGGGGCCATAACCCAGAATTTGGCTTTTAAAAAGCCAATCTGGCCACAACTCCCCCAGGCGACCCAGAAGGATACCATGGTCGATGGTATCGAATGCTGCTGAGAGATCCAAGAGAATCAACAGAGTCATACTCCCTCTGTCGATTCCCCAGTAAAAGTCATCATCAGGCCAACCAAGGCTGTCTCAACCCCATAACCCGTTCCAAAGACAGTTTGAAATGGGTCAAGATAATCAGTTTCCTCCAAAACCGCCTGGAGCTGGTCAGCCACCATCCTCTCGATCACCTTGCCCAACCAAGGGAGATTGGCCTATAACTATCCATCACTGAGAGATCCAGAGAAGGCTTCTTAAGAAGAGGTCTAACTATTGCCTCCTTCAAACATGGAGGCACCCTACCCTCCCTCAGTGATGCATTTATGATATTAACTAGGCCAACAATCTCCCTGCTAGATCGAAGCAGCCAAATCAGGCAAGAGTCCAGAGAGCAAGTAGTAGGCTGCAGGGCCCACAGGCCCCCCATGCAGCTTGTCCACATCCTCAGAAATCACAGATTGAAACTGATCCAACCTAGAAAGAGGGATCACTGGACACCTCCTTCATAGACCCTACAGAAATAGTGGAGTCCAAGTCGGCCCAAATACAGGAGATTCTGTCCGCAAAGATCCCACCAAAAGCGTCACAGCAGAGCGCTTCCTGCAACTGATTTGAAGCAGAAGGAGCAGAAATTATACTCCTCACAACCCGGGATAGCTCTGCCAGGCTATAATGTCACATACCTCACCTCTGCCCTTTGCAAATAAATTATTTACCCTCTTTGGTCTGGAGTGGAGCTGGATAACGACTGATTGAAGGACAGATAAGGAGAGTGCTAGATTTCTTTCATATCGACAAGTCAATCAAATCAGCTATGGATTTCTCTGAACTACAAAATCCACAACCGACTACAGAAGAAAATGTTACATGCACAAGTGGACTCTGTGCTTTTGATCAAAGGCAGTTGACTAGAAATCCCTCAAATGGCATGAAGATTACCAGCTATTTGCTACTGTACAATGTATAACATCAGTGCTACTGTGTGAGGGAAGTGTCAAATGAAAAGATTATGAAATTGTTTTGGGGCAAAGTTTTTATTTTTGTTGTTCTTTGAATTGACATTAGCAAATTGTTCTTTAAAGATATGAAAAATCTGAAATTAATTTATTTCAGAAGTATTGTAACATTAAATAGGGAGACATCATGACTACTCTTTTAACCAGTAATCTCAATGTTTAACCAATATTTTTCATAATTAGTATTGTTCTTGGTTTCTGAATGAGCATGTGTTCAAGGGCTACAAAATCACCACATCACAGTTAAGGATTTGTGAGCCAAAAGGCTGTGGTGGCAGCTCCCCAATCTAGATGGATCCGGGCTCGAGTGAACTGACCACAGCAGATACACCAGAGGGCCCTGTGGGAACCCAGGTAAAGCCAGTTGGAACCTAAAGCGGGGGGGGGGGGAGGGGAGGGGCAATGCCACTGAGGGCAAGGCTCTCTGGCCTACCTATTTAGGCCAGTAGTGAAGGAATTCCCCCCAACTGACCCAAAGTGACACAAGGTCAGGCTGTGTCCCTCAGCCTCAACCAGGGTTCCAGGGGTCCAGGAACACAGCCACTGTGTGCTCGTGTAAGGCAAGCAAGGATGGATCAGGAGCTGATAGCTTGCAAAGAAGGGGCTGAAGAAATAGCTGTGAAAGGAACGAGTCATGTAACCTGCCAGCCCAACCTGGGGTTGACAGAGGAGTGGTGCCATTTTATACGTGTACACATATAAAAGTATGTAAAGCAGCAACTTCCCCTTCGCCTCTTGTTTGTGTTAAAGCACCCTGGCCCCTTTGAACTGGAGCCGCCCGCCTGGGGCAGAGAGGATCCCAACAAATTTCATAATATCTATTGAAGGTTAACTGATTGAACATGACAGCCCTAGTATTTAGATTTTCATTCCTAACTACTTCTTAAGCCTCAAATATAAAAACATGTCTGAATTAAAGAACATACAAGGCTATTATATAGGAAAACCACGAAATAAAATATACAATTATCTCCAACCACCAAGTGTTGGCATTTTTGCATGTTTTCATGACACATTGTTTAATAAGTGTAATTATGTTATCTTTTTCAGCTTACATAAGAGCACAGCAATACAAAGTATGGGTATCATCCAGTCACTTTCAAGCCCCACACACTTCAACACGAAGTGATAAGTAATTTGGGGGCATTTTCTTTGGGACCCCCCTCCCCAGTTGCTACTTAAGTTCTATCACACACACAGAGCCAAAATATGCATTTAACACTCTACTATTATGTGGCAGTTCACCTATGGGCATATGTGGCACCAGAGGAGGGCAAGGGGGGCATGCATTTCCCAATAAAAAGCTCACCCCCTGCTTTCTGGAGCCCTATAATTAATTGAAGGAAAAACACATTTAATATAGTCATAGTTTTCCTTTATTATGTTTCAGAAAGAGAAAAAAATAGATTCACTTCTACTTATGTTTAGGATGGAAGCATTAAAACTAAAGTACACCATCATTTCTCTTCCACTAATCTGACATAAAAGACAAAGCTCCCTCCCCCAAAGATTGCGCTTTCTGTGCCCCACAGTATTTTTTTCTCTTTATGCGTTTGTGCTGGGCAGGGAAAGTTTCTCTCCAACAAGCCCAAGATCTCTCAAATCCCCCAAATCAGGGGTAAATATCCGTAATTAGAAGAAAGGATGGTCTAGTTCCACCACAGATCCCAACCAGCTTTCCTGAATAAGGTATCCGAATCTGTTGGAGCTACTTTTAATACTCATCCTTGCCAAATTATTGTCTAGGAGTCCTTTTTTTAATCACAACTACCATTAAGGTTCTTGGCGACAGTTGTCTCAATTTAAAAAAGATTTATTATCAGCCCAGTTTCCAGCAAAGTCCAGCAAACAAGATAAGGTAATAAATTTCCTTTATCTTAATCAAAGCAAACATTTAGACATATCGGCAGAAAACTACTACCAGAGCTGCTTCTAATGCATCCTCCCTTCAGCGTTCCGGAACTGGAAATCCTTAAATTTAAAATTTTCCTCACACCCAGCCACAACTACCATTAAGATACAATTGCCAGACAGGGCTGTCCTACACGGAGGTGGCAGCTGCAGTGGCACCCCTGCTGCTGCTACTACTACTGTGCCATTGTCATCCAGCTTCTTGCCATTTCAAAAGCCCATAGTTCCTTCCCTCCATGTCCCACCTCTGCCTTTTCAAATGGCAAGGAGCAAAACATATGAATGGGAAGACGACTAGCAGCTGTACTACCACCACTGGGGAAATAGTGGTGGCCACCAGTCCATCAGTGAGCCAGGTGGCCAGAGGCAGTGGGCTGGCAGAGCAGCCAATTTGCTGCCTCCGTATGGGTAAGCCAAGCTTTCAGCCATGAAGTAATTGGGGAACAAATCTAGAACATCTTTATATGCGGCCTTTGTAGATTTTAAGTTTGCTTTGGATTCCATTTCCAGGGAGAAACTTTAGTTCAAGCTTATGGCTTCTTTGACTGATCGATGTCCCTTAATCATTATTTGCAAGCTTTATGAAAATACCAGTCTCAGTGTTAGATGTAACCCACTGGGCCAACCAACTCAAGTAATTTCTACCCAGAAAGGGCTTAAGCAGGGTTGTATTCTCGTCCCTCTTTTATTTAACACCTATATTAATTTGTTAAACATCTATCAAGGCGGGAGTTACACCCTCCCAAATTAGCAGACAAACATTTATTTGCATTACTTTATGCAGATGATGCCATAGTACTCTCTCAGGCTTCAAGTGAGCTTAGGACAGCCTTAGGGACTCTTGCAACTTACTGTGAGTAAAACTCCTTGAAGTTTTCCAAAAAAACTTAGTTTTTTACCCCAAAACTAAGACTATGGCCTTTGCAAAGAGACCAACGAAAAGACAATGGTCTATTAACAGAAATATGATTGAACAAGGCAAAGGTTTTAAGTACCTGGGGGTAGTCTTTCAGGCAACTGCTAAGTAGAGAGCCTAGCTGGATTGTGTGGCCCAGTCTGCTCAAGGATGCACTGCAGCTATTGTGGAATTTTTCCATTCAAGGGGTGGCCACTATATTCCAGCAGCCATCAAGCTGTTTGAGGCTAAACCGCTTGCACAACTTCTACATGGCTTGCAACTGAGGCCATACTCCAGCTTTACAATGATGGAAACAACACAATCAAAATGTTTGGGGGTGATTTTCCAGGCACCCAGATGTGTCCCTAATGTAGTCCTATGACTTGAAGCAGGCCTTCAAAAAGTCAAAACAAGGGCATGAATTGCTTACTTTAATTCAGGGCTGGGGAACCTTGGCCAGCTGGAGGGCCAAGGTTTCCCAGCCCTGCTTTAATTGTTGGTTGAAGATAATTTTCATCTGGTGGGGCTGGCTCCATTAACATTAATTGATGATTTTCAATCTTTATGGAAGCAGTCCCTGACACCAAAGCTCCAGTTTTATGGGTTCTCTTTTGGTTATATGATCTCATTGGGCTACGAACAGGCCAGATCATCTTTGAAACTGTGTTTCTTGATATCGAACCTCAAAATTATCTAAGTTCTATATCTGGTCATTGTTTACTAATTAGACTGATGCCCAAGGAAAAGCCAGCCAATTATCTTTATACCCTCACAGTGCTGGAATTTCAGAGGGTGTTTTCCTTGGCACGCTTCAATGCCCTACCATTGGCAGTGCTGGAAGGCAGGTTTCATAAAATTTCCTAGTCAGAAGATATATATCCTTGTGGATCCAGTGAGGTCAAAACGGTGGGGTATGTTTTATTATATTGTTCATATCATTCTGATTTTCATAATATTCTTATTTACCCTTTTATATTAAAAATGTCACACTAAGGAATTATTTCTTTCTCTTATCTTATCTGATGAGAAAGAAACTGTTACACATAGTGTAATTAAGTTTTGTGCTGCAGCAATCAGAATGCAAAAGGGAGTAACTCAAATTCAAATTTAATTTAAATTGTAATTTATGAATGTAAAAAGCTTGTTGAATTATAGGTTAATATCATAGCTATCCAACTGATGTAAAAATTTTAGTTATTAAATTTTAGTTGTAAAAATTAAAAACTAGAACTCATATTTGTAGTATATATAGTTCAACTGTTGAATTTTTGTTGACTGGTCAATGATGGTAATAAAAAATCTGATCTGAAGTAGTTGGGTTGATAATTAGAACACAAGTAGTAAAGACTCAGGATAAACCTGGACACAAACTAAACTTCATCTGATGGTCTACTCTGTGACAGTGATGTTGGTTAAGAGAGAAGACTCCTTTGTCACCAATCCTTTTGTGCAGTGCTATCCAGCAGAGCGTCTCTGAGTGATATGGGGTCTTCTTAATGAGAGATTCCATGGTAATGAATTGGTACCCTTAGTAGCCCTTTGTGTCTTATTTGCTAAGCACTCAGCAAATCAAGTCCCTTGCGCTCCAATTTGGACTTCACACTCTACAGTACAAGAGCAGGTCTTTCCCTGAGCCCCATTTTGCCCAATTGCTTCAATCAGTTTCAGTTGCTGCAGCCTGAGAATGCTGACAAGGTGTCTGTAGGTGTCCAACCTACTACCTGTGTTATCAACCTTTGTGCATCTTGCCTCATCAAGAGAGCAGGCCTTGAAGGAGCTTGCTGAGAGACCACCCGAAAAAAACCCTCTCTGGAAACAATCTGTCCATCAGCCGGTTCTTAACCTTCCATTCGTGGGCAGGGGAGAGCAGCCCAACTCCATTCATTCCTAACTGTCTAGAACAAGGTTTCTTAACCTTGGGCCCCCAGATGTTGATGGACTACAACTCCCATTATCCCCAGCCATGTCCATTGTACATAATGGGAGTTGAGGTCCATCAACATCTGGGGGCCCAAGATTAAGAAACCTTGGTCTAGAAGATGGGCAGGAATGTTCTCCCTGCCTGATTTATAAAAAGTCAGAAAGGGGTTTCAACTCCTTTCCTTTTCAGGTAGTATTCCACATCTAATTTGTGGGCTGAGTAGTGGTGTGACAGTGCCATGCCCCCCACCCCCGGTTTCTCAGTATTTGTTCTCCGCTGTCTGGTGCAGATCCACTTGCCCCCACAGTCTCTCTTGGTCCCCTAAATACTAAAAACAAGTCATTGGACTGAGCAGGTACTCCACCCCTTAAATTGTACATGCAATGTCTTGCCTACCACAAAAGAGGGTGGGGTGGGGGGGAGAACAAATGATTTGTGAGGAAAAGCATATGTTTTTCTTGAGATTTCCAAGTAAAGGGATGGATTTTCATTTGGAATGGAACAGAGTATGCAGTCTGGTTGTTTCTTAAATGCATGGAGGCAGTTTCTAAAGATTGAAATTTGAAAATTATCTGTACTGGAGCTGTGCCATCACTCTGTAAGAAGTCCCCATTTCTCAGTGGGTGGGAATAGGCTGCAGTTGCCTATTAATATTTGAAGGAAAGGTTATCTGCAGATGCTCAGAGACAAGTTGCTCCTTAATGTTAAGTATGTGGGCAGGGAATGGGTTGCAGTTACCAAGCAAAAGGTGCTGTGGTGCTAACATTCAGGCTCTCTCCCTCATCTGAATGTCTCTCTGTGTCTTATTTTTGCTCTGCTAGGTCTGGTTCCTCTGTTCCACGAACTTTCCCTTTTTCTCATTATTTATTATTATTAATAATAATTTTTATAATTATTATTTAATTAATTATTTATTTAATTAATTAATTAATTATTACATTTATATCCCACTCTTCCTCCAAGGAGCCCAGAGTGGTGTACTACATACTTGAGTTTCTCTTTCACAACAACCCTGTGAAGTAGGTTAGGCTGAGAGAGAAGTGACTGGCCCAGAGTCACCCAGCTAGTTTCATGGCTGAATGGGGATTTGAACTTGGGTCTCCCCGGTCCTAGTCCAGCACTCTAACCACTACACCACGCTGGCTCTTCCTCTGTGGACTGTTGAGGAAGATGTTAATGCATCTCTGCTGCTCTCTTCATAACTTCTCATTATACACTGAGGGCCGCCCTTAGGGCAGGGCGACCGGGGCAACTGCCCCGGGCCCAACGCTGGAGCAGCCTGTCCTCCAAAATTTACCTTCCTCTTGACACCCTGGCCAGCCAACTGATCTGTTGCTTCAGAAGCCACACACAGGCTTGCCTGATAATGGAAAGGCTCCCTGCAGCCATGTTGCTTCAGCTACCTTTCTGCTCCAACTTTCAGATGTTCAGTGGGTGGGCGGGACTTCTGGGGGCCTCTCTGACAGGGCAGGCCTCCCTGAAGCTCTCCAGCCTAGACTGGAGGCAGAGTAGTCAGCACTGGGTGCCCATCCAAGCACTGTGCACACCTTCTGCCCTCCCTGTCTTGCAGCCCTGGGCTGTGCAGAGAGCCTGTGCCTTCCTCTTCCTCCTCAGAGCCAGCAATGGAAGGTATGGGATTTTCCTTTTTTCATTATCCCCACCCCATCCCTGTATATTTTTGGAATGACATGGGGCTTTGATATCGGGCACAGACATAGATCATGGTGAGAGGGCTCTGAAAATTGAATTTGAAATGGATTGAACAAATTGTTGACTTTTAATAATTTTTGCCTATTGCAGTGCAGCTGCCAGAAAGAGTCCTCTATCCATAGAGTACTTCACACCTAGTGAAAGAATGGCTAATTATAAACAGCTGAACAATATTTATTTTATTTGTAAATGCACTATGCTCAAGTTGATTTGCAATCCAGAATTTCTGAGTGAGAACTGTGAAGCATGTGTTGTGATTTTAACCTTTTCCCTTACAAATCTACTATATGCCCAAGCTGGTTGGACATGTCAAAAGACCTCACTCATTCACACAGTAGGTCCTCAATCAGTATGATTTTGTAATCGTGTTAAGGAGGCCCTGAACATGCTGACTCACCCCCAGCCCCGCACACGCATACCCCTACCTATACTTCTGCCCATGAGATGCCCTTGCCACTGGTCATCCACTTCCCACCTTTATTTATTTTTGCATTTATATACCGCCTTTCGTTAAAAAGATAACCCCAAGGCGGTTTACAAAAATTAAAAACATACAATAAAAAGACAATAAAAACATCATGTTAAAAATATAAAAACATATTTAAAAAGGCATAAAAACAATACAACAAATAAAAACACAGAGAAGCTGCAGTAGAAAACGATCATGTAAAAGCCTGGGTAAAAAGCCAAGTCTTTAAAAGCTTTCTAAAAGCCGTGATGGAATCCGAGGAATGAATGGCCACTGGGAGAGCATTCCAGAGTCTGGGGGCAGCAACAGAGAAGGCCCTGTCCCGAGTGCACGACAGCCGGGCCTCCCTCATTGTCGGCACCCGGAGCAGGGCCCCCTCAGATGTCCTTGTCAAGCGGGCAGCAACCCTTGGGAGCAGGCGGTCCCTCAAATACCCCGGGCCCAAACCGTTTAGGGCTTTAAAGGTCAAAACCAGCACCTTGAATTGGACCTGGAAACAAACCGGCAGCCAGTGCAGCTCTTTCAAAATGGGGGTGATATGTTCCCAACGGGCAGCTCCGGATAAAACCCTTGCTGCCGCGTTTTGCACTAGCTGCAGTTTCCGGATATTCTTCAAGGGCAGCCCAACGTAGAGCGCGTTACAGTAATCCAGCTGCTACGTGACTAAGGCGTGGGTAACCGTGGCCAGATCTGCCTTCTCGAGAAAGGGACGCAGCTGGCACACCAGCCGAAGCCGTGCAAAGGCACCCCTAGCCACCGCCTCCACCTGAGCTTCCAAAAGCAGAGCCGGGTCCAGTAGTACCCCCAAGCTGCGTACTTGCTCCTTCAAGGGGAGTGCAACCCCATCCAGAACCGGTAAAATCTCCTCATCCCGATTGGCTCTCCTACTGACCAACAGTACCTCCGTCTTATCCGGATTCAATTTCAGTTGGTTGGCCCACATCCAACCCATCACGGCCTCCAGCCCCCGATTCAGGACATCCACCACCTCCCTAGGATCAGATGACAAGGAGAGATAGAGCTGAGTGTCATCCGCGTATTGCTGACTACTCAGTCCAAATCTCCGGATGACCTCTCCCAGCGGCTTCATGTAGATGTTAAACAGCATGGGGGACAAGACCGATCCCTGCGGGACCCCACAGGCCAACGACCACGGGGCCGAGCAGTAGTCCCCCAGCACCACCTTCTGAACCCTCCCCTCAAGAAAGGACCAAAACCACTGCAACGCAGTGCCTCCGATTCCCATACTCGAGAGGCGGCCCAGAAGGATACCATGGTCGATGGATCGAACGCCGCCGAGAGGTCCAGCAGAACCAACAGGGACGCATTCCCCCTGTCTAGTTCCCGGCGTAGGTCATCCACTAGGGCGACCAAGGCAATCTCAGTCCCATACCCGGGGTGGAAGCCAGATTGAAAAGGGTCCAGATAATCCGTATCATCCAAGACCCTCTGCAGCTGGGACGCCACCACACGCTCCATCACCTTGCCCAAAAAGGGGAGGTTAGACACAGGTCTATAGTTGTCCAGGTTGGAGGGATCAAGGGAGGGCTTTTTTAATAGAGGTCTTACCACCGCCTCCTTAAGGCACGATGGCATCCTGCCCTCCCTTAATGAAGCATTAACGATCACCTCCAGCCATCTGCCTGTCCCCTCCCTGGCAGCTTTTATTAGCCATGAAGGGCAGCCAATTGTTTTATTTTGCTTTTGATTCCCCTCAGATTGAACTCTGGAAATTTTTTATTGCTGGACAACATGAGAAATAAGGTGTGTGTGTGTGTGTGTGTGTGTGTGTGTGTCACTCACACCATAGTAATAATAATAATAATAGTCATTTTCATCAAAAATAAGGTTGTTTTGATGTGTGGTACTGTCAGCAATAGATCATTCTTGATAATATGCAATTCTGTACACAAACATGAACTGGCAAAATGTGCATCTCTGAACCTCAGTATTCTTGGCTCTAAAATGGGACTTCAGAATGAAGAATGCCAACAAAACATGCTGTCTAATATGTGTAACACACAGTCAGATGGTATTTATGGATTCAGTAGCTGGCCTTGGGCTTATCTCTCAGCCTCACTGCATCTGAGCACATTAGTATGTAGAATATGGGTATGTATTGGCGGCCTTTAATCAGATCTTTGTCCAGCTCTGCTGGTCAAGCAGGGAAGGCAGATGTTAGAATCTCTTATCTGTAGCAGCTCAGATTTGTATTTCTGGATATACAGGTCACAGCAGTTGGTCATGGAGTGTGCTGGATAATATCATCCATCCCATGTGCCATTATTTTGGATCTTTAGTCAGGATGCCAGCGTGCTCACTCATGCTTGGATGTGCGTGTGCATGTGTTTTCTCTCTCTCACACTCACACACATATCACACTGGTTGCTGGCCTTTACCAGGATGACAACTGCAACTCCATGATTCTTCTGGACCTACAGTGGGTTTTTAAAAATACCATCTACCATCTCATTCTTCGAGATGCCCTTCCCCAGCTTTGACTAGTATACCAATTACAACTGTTCCAGGAAAGATAAATTATCTTCCCACAGTTACCCATGGTAATGTTTATGCTGGATTACAATACTACATTATACGTGGAGCTGCCTCTGAAAAGTGTTTGGCAACTTCAACTATGATAGCATACAGGGGCCAAGCTTAACAGCTGGGGCTTGCCAAAGTGAACATATTTCACCAATTAAGTATTGGAGATCTATTGTCACAGGTTCTCAGTTTCTTTGCATGGATTCAAGATGCTGAGTTCACCAATAAAGCCCTAAATGTGTGAACCTGCATGCCTGCTCAGTTATCTGAACCCTTGCTTTTAGAGGTTAGGCAAGCAGTAAGCAGAGAGAGAGTCTTCTCTGTAGCAGCAACACCCTGTTTGCTCTCCTTTAGACACTAGCTTGAGATTATCCCACTCTTCCAGGCCTTTGAAAGTAACAAATAGCAACCTGCTACTGTTCTTGTTACACAATTTTAGTTTTAATATTCTCTCTTTTTTTTTAAAGGTGACTCTGAAAATCTAACACATTTGAAAGACGGTATAGAAATAAATAAATATATATATATATATATATATATATATATATATATATATATATATATATACACACACACACACACACAGAGAGAGCTTTATAGAGCAACTAGGATAACAGCTCCCTGTCCTCCACCTCCCACAATCATGCAGCACAACCCACTCTCCACCTCACTGCTGTCCAACAGCACCGAATTCTTTCTCACAGGTTGCAGACTAGCAAGCTATAGTTTACTGCACAGCCACCCTGCCTTTGCAGGCACTGAATGCTTCCCAAGATCTGCTAAGCTGTTTGTTTCGGGTACACAGCCAAGAAATATTACCGAGTATGAGAGAAAAGTTACACATTCATGGTAATAATTTTGGGTGGTACTGACAAAAGATGCAACTTGCCAAGTGCAGTGAGAATACATACATACATACATACATACATACATACATACATACAATCAGGCAAGAGAACAGCCTTATTTACAAGTGTGGGAAGAACAGCCTTGTAAGGTGACATGTTCATTCTGGTCAGCTCCTTGTTAACGTTTCAGAGACTGCAGAGCAGTGTCTTCTCCAAAAGGACAAGTGTGGACAATGCCCTTTTATCCCCAACTGTTTTCCCTACAGCAACACAAAAATCTTTATTTTTGAACATTTCTTTTACACACAGCTCTGAAAAAAACTTCTAGAAAATGTTGTATGGAAAAGATAAATCTCACTTCCAAAGTATTTCAGCGAAAGCCTTCCATATCCTGAAAACGAGCTGTTTGAGTGCTTCCACACATCACTTGCCCACTGTGAGGTGGAAAATGAGAACCCTGTGAAGTACTGGTGCCCTACCTGATTATACTATCTAAAGGTTCTGTTTGCATCTCAGATGTCTAAGCAATGGGTAGGTGAATGCTGATATCTGGCTGGGTTTTCATTGAACATTTGGTTTCCCAAGTTTTCACGCTTCAGCCTTTTGCTTTCCTCCTCAAGCATTGTGCAGCCTCTTCAAAAAACTGAACTGCAGTGAGTCGGAGGTTCACTTGGTCCAAGCCTTGCTCTTTGGGGCCACACAGTAACCAAGTGTGACAGGGAAAATTGGGAGTTGGCATGTTGCTTAACAGCTGCCTGTGTTCGGTCCAGAAACCATTCCTTCTGCTAGTAGTGTGGTAATAGAGCACACACTTTACAAGTAGCACGTACAGTCTCCAACAGTTAAGATGCTCCCCAATAGCAGGACTGGAATAAGGGACCTCTGCCTGACATCTTGAAGAGACCAAATACAAAGCTAGATGGCTAACTCATTACAAAATTATTTCACGTCCTCACCCTCTGTCCAACCATCGCCAAAGTCTACCAGATGCTGCCATTTGCAACAGCACCTTGCATAGGTTATCAGCTCATCATCTTAAAACCTCAATGGAAAAAAGCAATCTCCACTGGAACAGCAGATAATCTCAAAGTCTTCTGTCTCCTCAACTGGCTTGGCTTTCCAGTGATAAGGGAAAGGCACAAAAATGCTATCATCTTTCCAACGAAGCGGAAATACTAAAAAGATACCTCCAATGTTTCAGAGTCCCCTAGAGCTAACAACTGCCTGCAGTAACCAAATAAAGCTGGCCACTGCTGCTGCAACAGCAAAAGACGTGGGATCCTATAGTGAGTCACCCACCCCCTGAATCCCTTTGCTGACCTAGATTAGCACTGCTGTCACTCAAGATAGGAGTCATGAACCAACTCTTCCAGCCTGTGGCATGATAGCTGTTCCTCTCCCAGCCAGCCCCAGGCCCACACAATAGCCTCCACACCAAGGAAGAAGGCAACAAGAGACATATTAGCCATCAGTGCAGAACACATTCGGTGCTAGGGCAAAATATTTCTGCACATGAATGTGTGAATACTCCACAAGTATAGCATTCACTACAAAAGCACAGAATGCCATTTGCTTTCACCTGTATCAATGCAGTCTTACCCTTCCAGGATCGGACTCTGCCATCTACTGTGTTGCAGATGTGGCCACGCTAACAGCATCCTGGCCCCCGAATCAACCCTGACACATTATGTGTTGCTTCTCAGATTGTGTTCTCTCTACATATGGAATACGCTAAGTAAACACCTAAGTTAGGGAAACCATGTGAACATCAAATCGCCCATCACAGATTGCTATGCAAAAGAGGAGCTAGGAATGGGGTTAGCAACTCCAAGCTATGAGACCAGGCTTGTAAACTGCCCCTCACATAAAAGCCTGCAGCAAGTCAGCATTTCTTTTTGGAAGTGTTGCTTGGTTTTCTCCATTTTCAGGCTTTTGACCAACAAGTACAGGTATGTGCAGGCAGTGAAGAGCCTGAGCTAATTACTTTTTGCAAACTGTATACACTGGTATATTCCTGACATACTGCAGCAGAAATGGCTTTAGGGTTTGCACTTCACCACTATATCAGATTAAGTTAACACTCCAGTTATAGAAGCACCAGGACCCTTAAGATAATGAACATTTAAATTAAAAAAAAAAAGGCATAGTGCAGTTACAGAATATATAGTAAAATGCTCATCTTTCTTCTGGAACAGGAAGTGGTCCAGGCATTCTCATCTTCATATTATCTAGTGCAAAGAGAAGAATGTGGAACAGCTAATCCACGGGAAAGGGTGGCAGAAGGGTAAGGACTGGTATAAGCAGCAGGCAATGCCAGCATGCAGAAGCAAAGCAGCTAACACAGAACGGGTGCAATTCTATGAAAGGCATAAGTACAAATGCATCTTCTATGCAACAAAATTCAGACTGTGGCTTTAAGTTACCTGGACAATCCAATTCTGAATATGCACAGGAGTGCCAGACAAAACATGTGAATGCAATAAAAACTTACTGTGTGACCTTTTCCCCATCTCAGCAGAAGTTAAACAAATGTTAAGTCCACAGAGGAAGACTCAACTAGGGGTGTGCACGGAATCGCCAAACTGCAGTCCGGCACTGGGGTGGGGGGTACTTCATGTCTGTGACATGCGCGCGCGTGCGCAAAGGACTCCTGGGAGTTTTTTACAGCAACAGCGGGGAAGGGGCGGCAGGGAGGTATCCTGCCGCCCCAATTACTCCTACAATTGCGGCGCCAGAGCGGGAAAGCGGTGGGAGGGGTAAGTAAACCCTTCCGCCGCTCTTAAAGCTACCCCCCCCAAACCGGACCGCCCAGGTCCGGACCGGTCCGGAGGCCTTTACAATGGCCTCTGGACTGGTCTGGGCCCATCCCTAGACTCAACTTGACAGATCAGTGAAACAGGGACAGCAAGAGGCTAAAATCATCTGGAATGGAACATCTCCAGGCAAGGGGCACAAGCTGCACAACCCTTCTTCCACCCCTGCAACCATATCATCCAGCAGTGAGTACAGAAATGAGTTATTTCTCTTTTCTGGAGAAAGAATCAAGAAAACAGAGCCATACTGGCTAGTAGAAACAATGGCTAACTACCAAGCCCAGCCAAAATGTGTGAATCCCTGAGAAGGTAAGTGTCCCATATATTAGGGTAGCATTCTATTGGTTTAATTTTCTATCCTGCCCAATCTCTAGTCATCATAATATTACCATAAAGGGGGGAAAAGCAAGAGAAACAGTTAACCCTGAGCATTACATATCCAATATGAAGCTAGACACTAGAAAAGCCAGGCAATTTCTATACTGTACTGCTCAGGTCAAATCTTGGACTTGGGCAATCTGCCCCTCTGCTGCCACTAAGCCGAAGATGAAAGTGCCAGATGGCAGCTAGAAACAAGCGGGCTCGTCAACCGAGGAGGAGTGAATGGATATGTTCCTGTCAGATGATTTGGCTCCTCCAATCCTGATGCAGTTTAATCTCTGCTTAAAACCTCCCTGCAGCATCTGTCTCAGGGCCATAAGAGACACGTCACCAGCTCTTAGTGATTACACATCTGTTGTTAAAGGCAGATTGATATCAGTCTGTCTGCATAAGAAAATAGCACTGGTTTAGAGGACACCCGTCTTGTGATGTCTCAAAGTAGGGAGTTTTGTTAACCAGATCAGATATTAATTGAATTAGGACCAGACTACATGCTGGAGCTCTCTGACTGAAATTTTCCAGTTCAATTTCCTTCTTGAAAAGCCACTGTAGGGGCAGTTTGGACTGTGGTCACAACACAGAAGTGAGGAGGTTCAACTTCTCCCCTGTACAGATTACCCACATTAAACTGATCTTCAAAAGTGGTATCTGAGTTGGAGGCAATAACTCCTTCACAATATCTCTGTTTTCTCCTCAAAGATTAATAGCAGCTTGCTGGGGGGGGGGGGGCATGTGCTCCCCTGCTAACTGGGCAAAGAGGCACCTTTTACCGTGGCAATTCTCTTTTATTGAGCAGGGGGAGAGTAACTGGCCCTATCCACCCCCAGCACAGTATCTCCAGTGACTGTTGCTGGTGTCTATCTTATGTTTCTTTTTAGATTGTGAGCCCTTTGGGGACAGGGATCCATCTTATTTATTTATTATTTCTCTGTGTAAACCACCCTGAGCCATTTTTGGAAGGTCCCCAGAGGCAAGTCACATGACTGACTCCCCCAGCCGCGGACCCGCCCGGGCTTCCTTCGGTTGTACTCATCCTCCGAAATTGATGCGAGTGTTAAGACCTGGAGCTACCAGAACAGCATGTCTTTCTCTAGTACCATTAAATGACTTGCATCGTCCACAATTTACAGAACCTTTAAAAAAATAATTTAGGATGATGTTCTATTGTGGCACATAGGTGATATATATCTATATATGCTTTTTGTTACCACTATTCAGCCTCATTTAAGATTTCTTTACTTCATGAGCTGAGCTTCAGTGGGCGGGGGCATCTTTGGACCCACTCCAACCTTGCTATGCCCCTGGCTCCAATGTAACATATTACTTGGCCATCCAAGACACCTGGGAGGAGGGAGGTTCTAGATACCCCTAAGCCTACTTGTCATAAGCTACAGGCAGGAATTACAAATGCTGAGCAAGCCTGAAGACTGCAAAACTAATGTCTTTAGTGGAAGCAACTACAAAAATAGCTGCAAATAGCTTTATTATTCATTTCTTATCTTTCAGATAAATTCATGCATCGTTTTCATATTACATTTGCACATATTTTCAGACAGGGATGTAATTTGTAGATGTGCATTCATGCTTTTAAAATATAATATGAAAAGTAGCTTGAAGGTTCTGGGTTCATGTCAGCTCCCAAATCCATTCAACTTAACATATTTTACTGATTTGGACATGCGTTTGTGTTTTCACAACTTGATGAAGCTTCATCTAGCTTCTAGTTAAAATAGGTTTTAAGGTGGCTTTTGTTGTTGTTTGTGTGTGTGTGGGGGGGGTGTTTAGGGCAAAGGCTAAACATTTTTTTTGAAGGGATTTAAACAAATATTCCACAACAACACTTAAATATAGTATTGTACCTCTAAATGGCAAAAACAATACTTAATGCCATTAAAGATATTAGCATCCAGTCCACTTAATCAAGGTATCTAAATTAGCTTACAGAACATAGCTAACAAGTTGGCATCATAGTAGCAATTAATGTTGCTCAAGTTGTTCCTCAGGAATGTCAATAATGGTGGAGGAGGGGAGGAGAATCCACAGCACCTTAAGGGCTGCTAATGCAGGGGCTGATTTATCAGAGGGAGAAAGAAAGATCTCAGTCAAAATAGAGGGAACAAGTGCAAGAGGCTTGAGCTAAGGGCAAGTCATGGGAGATGGTTTATCTAGGAAAATAAAGATGGCAGCACATTAGGACAAACAGGTGAAGGAGAAGGACCATGAGCAAGCAAGCACCTGAAAGAACAGGGCTTAATTAAAAAAGAGAGAGCAGAGGTACAACAAATGTCAGCTCTTTTTACAGGGCTGCTCTCAATTATACCGCTTCATGGGAAATTGCAATACAATTATGCTAGTGAAATGGCATAATCTGTATGTGGAAAGCTAGCCCAACAGAGAAAAGGGACCTTACTAGCTCTTCACATACAGGAAGTTTTTTTATTTTATTTGGGGGAGGAAATTAAAAATCGCAATTCACCTCACCTGAAGATATACAGAAGTCTTGGACTTCACCCGAGTCTTTAATTCATCTCACAGATATCTAACACCAGAGGTTCCCTTCCTTTTCTCAGACTAACACAGATACTGGCTGACAATGCCCTCACCCCAGCTTTGCTAAACTGTGAAACACAGATACACACATGGACAAATGTGTTGGTACCCCTCCACGAAAAAAGAAAAACCCACAACTGTCTCTGGAATAACTTGAAACTGACAAAAGTAACTGGCACCCCTCATTGTTTATTCTGCATTTAACAAAAATCAGACTTTGCTTTAAAGTTTTGATGCAACAGAATATTTCAAATAACACAAATGAAAGTGGCATGGACAAAAATAGTGGGACCCTTAACCTAATATTTTGTTGCACAACCTTTAGAGGCAATCACTGCAAACAAGCAATTCCTGTAGCTCTCAATGAGATTTCTGCACCTGTCAACAGGTAGTTTGGCCCACTCTTCCTGAGCAAACAGCTCCAGCTGTGTCAGGTTTGAAAGGTGCCTTATCCAGACTGCATGTTTCAGTTCTTTCCATAGATGTTCAATAGGATTCTAATCAGGGCTCATAGAAGGCCACTTCAGAATAGTCCAATGTTTTGTTCTTAGCCATTCTTGGTGCTTTTAGCTGCGTGTTTTGGGTCATCAACCTGTTGGAGGATCCATGACCTGCAACTGAGACAGAGCTTTCTGACACTGAGCAGTATGTTTCGCTCCAGAATGTCTTGATAGTCTTGAGATTTCATTGTTCCCTGCACAGACTTCAAGGCACCCCGTGCCAGACGCAGCAAAGCAGCCCCAAAACATAACCGAGCCTCCTCCGTGTTTCACAAGAGATGTGGTGTTCTTTTCTTTGAAAGCTTAATTTTTTCATCTGTGGACATAGAGCTGATGTGACTTGCCAAAAAGCTCCAGTTTTGTCTCATCTGTCCAAAGGACATTCTCCCAGAAGCATTGTGGCTTGTCAATATGCATTTTAGCAAATTCCAGTCTGGCTTTTTAAATGTTTTTCTGTCAACAGTGGAGTCCTCCTGGGTCTTCTTCCATTGAGCCCACTGTCACTCAAAAAGCGACGGATGGTGTGATCAGACACTGATGGACCTTGACCTTGGAGTTCAGCTTGTATCTCTTTGGAAGTTATCCTTGGCTTTTTGTCTACCATTCTCACTATCCTTCTGCCCATTCTGGGGTCGATTTTCCTCTTGTAGCTGCATCCAGGGAGGTTAGCTACAGTCCCATGGACCTTGAACTTCTTAATAATATTTGCAGCTGTTGTCACAGGAACATCAAACTGCTTGGAAATGGTCTTATAGCCTTTGCCTTTAACATGCTTGTCTATAACTTTCTTTCTGATCTCCTCAGATAACTCTCTCCTTTGCTTTCTCTAGTCCATGTTCATTGTGGGACACACAATGATACCAAACAGCAGAGTGACTACTTTTCTCCATTTAAATAGGCAGAATGACTGATTGCATGATTGGAGATATGTGTGATACTAATTAAAGAAAACCGCTAATTTAAAAAATCACTCTAATCCAATTATTTATGATCTTTTCTAGGGGTACCAACAAAAGTGTCCAGGCCACTTTAGAATATCTTTGTAGAATGAGCAATACTTTATCTCTTTTCACACTTGCTTTGCTTTACTCGATGACATATCAAAGGCATGCAGGTATATATGGGACAATTGCTTTTCATTTAATCGCTTTTCAGGAGGCATAAAACACTTTTTCAATGAGCTGCAAGGGTACCAACAAATTTGTCCACGTGTGTATCACAAGTCCCAGAGACGCTACAGTAGGACTGGCCTTGGGAAATCTGCACGGGCTTGCTTACTAGCCTGAGCGATAAGGGGATTCTGCTGCTGTCTTACTTAAAACATAGCACCTCTGCCACGGCTTTCTTTTGTTCCTAACAACCAACAATAAACGATACTTGGTATTTTAAATGTTCAAAGCACTTAATACATATTTTCTTCCTGTAATTATTGCAATAGCCCTGTAAGGAGGAGATGGGGCAGAGGTCAAGAGAGAGGCAAGGCTTATCATGGCCTCCATGGCAACCATGGGCCTGTCTCAATTGGTATCGGGCCCTACCCACGTGGCGGGACACACTCTGGATCTGGTTTTTGCCGACCGGGAAATAAATGATCTGGAGGTGGGGGAATTTGAGACCACTCCCTTGTCATGGACAGATCATCACCTGGTGGGGTTTAGTTTGACTGCACCGTCTGCCCTCTGCAGGGGTGGTGGGCCGATTAAGATGGTCCGCCCCCGGAGGCTTATGGATCCGCTTGGATTTCAGACGGCCCTCGGGGAGTTTCCAGTGTCCAGAGCTGGTGACCCTGTCGAGGCCTTGGTTGATCTCTGGAATGGAGAGATGGCCCAGGCTGTTGACACGGTTGCTCCTAAATGCCCTCTCCAGCTTGGTGGAGCCCGTTCGGCTCCTTGATTTTCCTCGGAGCTTAGGGCGATGAAGCAACTCGGGCGATGGCTGGAGCGACGCTGGAGGAAGAGTCGTCACGAATCCGACCGAACACGGGCTAGAGCCCATTTTAGGGACTACTCCGTGGCGGTGGGGGCGGCGAAGAAATGCTTTTTCTCCGCCTCCATTGCGTCTGCTCAGTGCAGACATACAGAGCTGTTTCGTGTGGTGAAAACCTTGCTCCACACATCCCCCCAGACAATGGGGGAGGAGCCATCTACAGCTCTTTGTGATCGGTTTGCCTGTCGCTTTGCAGATAAAGTCGCTTGCATCCGTGCTGACCTGGACTCCAGAGTTTTGGCAGTTCCGGCAGACGTGCCTTTGGTACCATCTGGTCCCGTTGTGTTGGATTCTTTTCGGTTGGTGCAGCCTGAGGATGTGGACAAGATCCTGGGCAGTGTGCGGGTGACTTCGTGCGCTCTTAACCCTTGCCCTTCATGGCTAATAAAAGCTGCCAGGGAGGGGACAGGTAGATGGTTGGAGGTGATCGTTAATGCTTCATTAAGGGAGGGCAGGATGCCATCGTGCCTTAAGGAGGCGGTGGTAAGACCTCTATTAAAAAAGCCCTCCCTTGATCCCTCCAACCTGGACAACTATAGACCTGTGTCTAATCTCCCCTTTTGGGGCAAGGTGATAGAGCGTGTGGTGGCGTCCCAGCTGCAGAGGGTCTTGGATAATACGGATTATCTGGACCCTTTTCAATCTGGCTTCCGCCCCGGGTATGGGACTGAGACTGCCTTGGTCGCTCTAGTGGATGACCTACGCCGGGAACTAGACAGGGGGAGTGCGTCCCTGTTGGTTCTGCTGGACCTCTCGGCGGCGTTCAATAGCATCGACCATGGTATCCTTCTGGGCCACCTCTCGAGTATGGGAATCGGAGGCACTGCGTTGCAGTGGTTTTGGTCCTTTCTTGAGGGGAGGGTTCAGAAGGTGGTGCTGGGGGACTACTGCTCGGCCCCGTGGCCGTTGGCCTGTGGGGTCCCGCAGGGATCGGTCTTGTCCCCTATGCTGTTTAACATCTACATGAAGCCGCTGGGAGAGGTCATCTGGAGATTTGGACTGAGTTGTCAGCAATACGCGGATGACACTCAGCTCTATCTCTCCTTGTCATCTGATCCTAGGGAGGCGGTGGATATCTTTAATCGGGGGCTGGAGGCTGTGATGGGTTGGATGTGGGATAACAAACTGAAATTGAATCCAGATCAGACGGATGTACTGTTGGTCAGTAGGAGAGCCAATCGGGATGAGGAGATTTTACCGGTTCTGGATGGGGTTGCACTCCCCTTGAAGGAGCAAGTATGCAGCTTGGGGGTACTACTGGACCCGGCTCTGCTTTTGGAAGCTCAGGTGGAGGCGGTGGCCAGGGGTGCCTTTGCATGGCTTCAGCTAGTGCGCCAGCTGCGTCCCTTTCTCGAGAAGGCAGATCTGGCCACGGTTACTCACGCCTTAGTCACGTCGCGGCTGGATTACTGTAACGCGCTCTACGTTGGGCTGCCCTTGAAGAATATCCGGAAACTGCAGCTAGTGCAAAACGCGGCAGCAAGGGTTTTATCCGGAGCTGTCCATTGGGAACATATCACCCCCATTTTGAAAGAGCTGCACTGGCTGCCGGTTCGTTTCCGGGTCCAATTCAAGGTGCTGGTTTTCACCTTTAAAGCCCTAAACAGTTTAGGCCCGGGGTATTTGAGGGACCACCTGCTCCCAAGGGTTGCTGCCCGCTTGACAAGGACATCTGAGGGGGCCCTGCTCCGGGTGCCGACAATGAGGGAGGCCCGGCTGTCGTGCACTCGGAACAGGGCCTTCTCTGTTGCTGCCCCCAGACTCTGGAATGCTCTCCCAGTGGCCATTCGTTCCTCGGACTTCATCACGGCTTTTAGAAAGCTTTTAAAGACTTGGCTTTTTACCCAGGCTTTTACATGATCGTTTTCTACTGCGGCTTCTCTGTGTATTTATTTGTTGTATTTGTTGTATTGTTTTTATGCCTGTTTTTATATGTTTTTATACTTTTAACATGATGCTTTTATTGTCTTTTTATTGTATGTTTTTAACTTTTGTAAACTGCCTTGGGGTTATCTTTTTAACGAAAGGTGGTATATAAATGCAAAAATAAACAAACAAATAAATCCAGCAAATACACTGTCAAGGTGAGGTTGACACTGGTAACTTCCTCAAATCACAGCTAACTCTTTTAACCATTGCGCTTTACCTGCTCTCTACACAGCAGTTGACCCCAACACGTCCACCTCCAACAACCATTATCTGCCACGTTCCTTATTTAGCTCCTTCCTCTGTTCTTCAACTATCTCTGGTTCCACGCTCCTGGCCCGTAGTTTCTATTACCCCAGCATACCAGAGCTCCAAGGCTTTGGACTCCCCATCTACTCTGTTCCACTTCCAGTGGCATTCCTCATCTACTAATTGGCCTTTGCCTGGCATGATCAGACCTTTCTTTACTCCCCCATCATTGCTCAGCATCAAAAGCTCAAAGTGATGCTGGGAAAAACATCTTTTCCCATTATAGGAAATGCCATTATAAGCAGCTGTATGACTAAAAAGTGGTCAGGCCAGCCCTGAGCTGCAACCTTTCCATTAGCAGTTCTTGAAGCTGACAACACATTTTCATGAAGTATTGCAAGCAGCGACTCTGGTGAAAAGGACAGACTTTTTTTTTTTTTTAAAGTGTTTCTACATACAGCTCCACTCTACCCATATTATATTTTTTGGCCACAGTGGAAATTTCTAGACCTTCTGACAATTCAAATCTGTTTGCTGCTCGGTTCACACATCTCTACATAAAATATAGGTGGAAGAGCCACCAGGAAAGGGATGAAGGAAACATCATTTGCTTCACCTACCAAAGCCTATTTTTTAGAAACAAAAAGAAACACTTTCTGTGACCCTACTCTCCCACATGTCTTTCTGCTAGCCATTAGTAGCCTAAGAGAGAATAAACCAACTTTTGCAAATGTTCAAGGCAGGAAAACAATTCTTACTCAGTACCTTTCATACTCTCCCCATGTCCATGTCCCCCACATCCATCTAACATACAAGGTTTTAGAATTGCTTGCTCATATACAACTTGTTAGTTCCAGATATGGATCGGATCCATGTCTTTAAGCAAAGAATTTTGTTAATTCATCTTTGCCCCCTTTCTGTAGGAGTACCTCAAAGATCAGTTTTAGCCCCTCTTCTCTTTATTCTTCATCATCATCTCAGCTCCATTATTTATGTGGCCTCCAGTACTACCTCTGTGCAGATGACCTGCCACTCTATTGTTCTTTACGCAGTCTTTCTTTTGCCTCTCACGTTGCTCTCTCTGCTCACTTGCTCTCATTGGAAGAACATTCATTTTCTCCAAGCAGATTGGGAGGGGGGCTCTCGCAGTCTGCTCTCCTCACGAGTAGACTCCTGAAGTTGTTTTCTTTTCTCTCCATACTTTTAAGCTCTTGCCAAATCATACTATTTTCAGTTTAGTAATATATCTAGAATCCATTCTTTCCTGTCCACAGACACTATCATAATTGTTGTTCATTTATTACTTCCTACATTGAGTATTGCCATGTTCTTCTTCTTGGTCTTCCTGCTTCTACTCTTCAGCCTCTTCACTCAGTCCTAAATACAGCTGCTGGTTTGATATTCTCTGCTCATGGTTTTAACCACATTACTCCTTTGTGCCATTCTCTTCATTGGCTTCCCTCCATGTTATACTTAAAGTACTTCTAGTACTTACTTTCAAATAACTTGTTCCTCTGTGTCCATCTTCTCTCTCTTGCCTCTCAATATGCTTCTAAGTGGACTTTTTTCCAGGTACCAATCTTTTCAATCAGCCTAAGATTTTTCCTATCTATTATTCCCTAGCACCTCTTTTCCAACACAGTTCCCTTTAAGTGAAATGCCTTTCCACCTGACATCTGCACTCTTCAAATGCCCCATTAACACACACCCCTGTTCTTCCTGGCTTACCTCCCCTTCCCTCCCTAATGTGTTATTCCTGCATTATAAATCTGCAGGAATGGCCTATGTTTTTAAAGTGTCTGTACAGCACTTAAATTTTTTAATAGTAATCAACATTAAGCTTCTTGAATACAATTCTGACAACCCTATTAACAATAATTCTTATTAGCAATTTTATTATCAGCAGCATTTAAGAAAAAGCAGTGCAATATCATATGCACTGATAAACTTGTCCAGAGATGGAAGTTTGAGGCAATATACAAATTTGGAACAAACAAACAAGATGGATATTTTAGGGCAGGGCTGTGCAACCTTGGCTCTCCAGTTGGTTTTGGGACTACAGTTCACATCATCCCCACTGGCCAATAGTCAGGCAAGATAAGAGTTGTACTCCAACATTTGCAGAAGGGCCAGAGTTGTTCAGTCCTTTTCTAGATGGTAAAGATTTCCCAGAAACATACATTAAAGAAAACTCTTTATAGGGGCAGAAATAAAACTCCTAGGAAGAAACAAAACTGCAAAGTAAGAACAGCTACAACACAACGACTGTTTTCTATACCTCATCCTCTCAAAGCTCTAGCAGACTCTAGTTGGGAAAAAAGGGATTGACCTGCTCTGCTGACCTTCTTAACCTGCATCCATCACGCCCAATCACAAAGCACCTGCAGCCTTGTCAGCTTTCCATCAGAGACTAGAGCACCCTGCTCCTCATTAACACACTGGTAGCATTTCATCACCGTTAGGGGAACAGAGGTGGAAGGAGTTCATATAGGGCCATCTAGTTCCACCCCACAAAATCCGAGGATTTGTTTTCAACTACCATTCGATCAGTTCCATGGAAGGGATCAAAGTACAGCACTGCAGAAAGTATAGCAAGAAGAACCTTAGTCTCACCGGTCAGATCAGGTCTTTCCCTCACATTAATTTGGCCAGTGCTGGGTGTATTCACATCTGTGCCATGCAAACGCAAAACATGATATTATGCAAGCAATAGCAGACAAAATAAATGGAGGAAGAAGGCCTCTTATGTGTTCAAGGTATCAGCTTATTTGGTCCAATGTGTTTCAAAGCCCTTTTTAAAAACATCCCTAATTTGTATCCGCCCTACTGTAGAGCAGCAATATACACTTGAAGGACTGGGTCACATTAAAAAGAGACAGAAAATTGATTATAGGAAACACAAACGTACAGGATAAATATAAAATGATACTACTCAACCATCAACTGTTTCAGTGGTTTGTCACTTTTCTGTCAGTAAATGTAAGTGTTTTGGGGAAAGCTAAGTTACAAGATTATTATTTTTATACAGAGAACAGATTTCTCACATTTACTGAGGAACAAGATTGAGGAAACCTATTTTTCTAGTGCTTACAAGTAAGAAATCTGCCGATGAAGGAACAAAAATAATATGCATTTGAAAAAAGCAAGCAACTCCTGATAATGTATAAAATCTTTTTGAAAAGAGTTTACACACACACACACACACACACACACACTTACACACACAATGTATATACAGTATATTGTATGTGTAAAAATTGCCAGCAAATGAAATGTTGCTATAAGAAATAAAATTGTATTTATAAAAAAATAAGTCTAGTGACTTCCTTAATCATTCCTTAACAGCAATATTTTGCTAGAAATTATATCTTTTCCAATGGTGGTATGTGCCTGTATGAATTAAGATACTGTACAGCAATACAACCATTAGAGATTGCAAGTGTCAGGATGAAAATGCAGGTGGTGGTATGTTTTGTTTTTTAAAACAATATATGGTGATGGTATATGGTTTTAAGAAGTTACTGGGAGATGTAATCATTTTTAAAAGTAACAGGAGATAAAACTTCTGTTTGTACCACATGTTGTTCCTCTAAGTGATATAAGGAAGTGTGTAAAAAGAACACAGACAGAACTTGTTTTGGTTAATAGCTGCCAAAATAATTATAGCCAAGAACTGGAAGATGAATATTAAACCATCTGCAGGAGAATGGTGTAGGAAGGTTTGGCATGTTATGTTAATGAGTACTCTCACTGCTGTCATTCAGATGTGTCTAGGCGGACAAAAGGTCTATAAATATATTCAGGGGGAAACTGCAACCTTCTGTATTTATTTGAAATAAAATACTCCTAGACAAGAAATTAGATCACAAATATTTTACTGTGTTGGTGATGATTAATATTCTGAAAGCCAGAGAAGTTATTTTCTTTGCTTTTATTTATATTGTAAAGTCATGGGAGCAGCTCTGTGGTAAAGGTGAATGGCTTTTCCAGCATTCTGTTATAAATGGTAGTTATCTTCAAAGTAAAATCAATATCTTTCCTATCAGTGTAAAATTTGGCATGGAGCGTCTATTTTGTGACATTTTACAGGAGGCCCTAAAGTATCATGGGTTCTGTTTGCAGTTTTGCTTGTTTGCAATTTAGCTCTATACACCCTGTTTCAGTTATTGCAGTATGGAGTTTTGGTCATTCGTGATTGCTGCGGACACGTTTTCCACTTCCAGTTTGCAGCACATACATTTTTCTCAGTGGAGGGAGTTGTGGAAGGAGCTAGGAGCCATTTGCTTGGTGAAGACCCTCGGAGCTGATGACAAGCCAAAGGGGAGAGGCCTGTATTAGTAATGGCGGCCGTCGTATACGGATCTGAGAAACCTTCAGTGGATGGGGAGGATAGGAACATGGAGGTAAGCCTTGGTCATATTGATAGATGCCAGAAAGTCCTCCTTCAATGTTGATTCCTTGATTGACCAAAGGGATTCCCATCTGGAGTTTTCTCTCGTGGATGAATCGGTTGAGAGATTTTAAGTTCAGGACCACCCGCCAAGATCCGTCCTTTTGGGGGACCAGAAACAATAGCAAGTAAACGCCGTGCCATAACTCGGTCGATGGTACTGGTTCGATAGCATTGATCTGAAGGAGGTACTGAATAGCCTGATTCATCTGAAGCTGTGTGTCCAGACGCCTCCATTTGGGAAACCTGGTGATCTGGTCTGGAGGATGAGACTGGAAGTCCAAGGCATATCCATGGGAGACAGTAGAGCGTAACCAATGATCTTGTGTAGTGGCTTCCCACTCTGGGTAGAAGTCAAGAAGCCTGCCTCCCATGGGGAGGGGAGTCATTGTTTTCTGGATGGGTGGGTGGAGGTAGGGGAAGGGTTGGGTAGAACGACCACTGGTAGATCCTCCTCCTTGCTGCTGCCATCAGTTGTGTCAAGCAGGGCGGTATGAAAAGTTTGTGTTGTCTCTGTGGGAAGACAAGGTTGGTCTTTGCGAACCTCTGAAGGGGCAAAAGGACTGGGCATAGGGCTGAAAGGGCCTACAAGCATCCCTGCGGGATGACGGAAAGGCCTTCTTATCCTTGGTCTCTATGAGTATCGGGTCTAAGGCGTCGCTAAAGAGCCAGGCACCTGCAAAAGGAGTAGCTGAAAGGTTAAGCCTAGATCTGGAATCAACATTCCATAAGGAACGGAGAACTGCTAATTCCGAGGCCATTGCTCGGGCTGCATACTAAATGCAATTGAGACTTGAATCTGCCATGAAGGCAGTTGCTTTGGCTAATTTATTTAGACCTTGGAGGACCTTGGTCAGCTCAGGCGGAACCATAGCGGCGATCTCTTTCACCCAGAGCATAGATGCTCTGGCAAAGATGGAATTAGTAGTGGCCAAATGGTTCTTATGGAGCAGCATATTAGACTTACAATCCTCTGGGGACCTTAGTTGCTCCTCCCCTTCCTTGACAATGGCAGATGCACATACCAGTTGAGTCTTTCAAATGTTTGTTTTTCCTTTTTGTCTTTCTGTGGTCTTTTGCAGGGGGTGGGGTTCTGAGCGGGCGGGAATGGCTTGCCCCTGTAGGGTGTAGCATTCTTGTGGGAGGGGGCAGCCTGAACCGGGTCCCCTGACTGAGCGGTACTCAAATGAATATGCCTGCTCCTATGATCTGATAAAGGTCCCTCCAAGAGGGAACTCTCTAGCAGAGCACCCGTGTGAGCACGTTCCATTGCAAGGCAAGGGAAAATGAAGGTAGTAAAAACAACCTGCTTGAGCCAAACTGAAGAAATAAAAAGGTATTTAGAATAGAATAGCAAAGCCACAGACCTGTTTCTGGAGCAAAGACAGGACCGGAACTGGGGCTGAGTCACCTCCCACACAGTAAGCTAGCCACGCCTGCAACTTTTGACTGGTCCCTTCTAGAGCATGCTCACTATTCAACCCATACTTTGGAGGATGACCTCCCCAGGCTGTGGAAAAAGAAGGATGTGTATTGGAGTTTGAGTGGCAAGGTACTGTCTGGATTGGTAGGGAGAGAAAAGCTCTGTATGTGCTGTTCTTTGCTGTTCTTGTATGTGCTGTTCTTTGCTTTCTTGTAGTCTTTGCTTTTTGTACTGTTGGCTGATAAATTATTTTTTCTGTAGTTTTGCAGGATCTCAGTATTGAGTGGAGGCTTTTTTGGAAAGACGAGCAGTGAAGACAGGTAGTGTGCTGCAGTCTTTTTTCCTTTCCCTATTGTGCAGGAATGTTGTTTGCATTTTGTTCTGCTGTTCGCTGGGCTCAAAACTGTTTGGCACAGTGATTACACAATTTTCTTTTCTCCAGAGTCATGCTGGGCAAGCGTAAAGCAGGGAATGTTGCTGAAAGGAGTGCTAAAAAGGCAGTGGAAAGAGTGAAAAACTGGAGCTGCTGGATATGTTGGCTTGTGGGGACAGTGCAGCATCTGTTGGATGCCATTAGAGCATCAATGAATCCACTGTGCAGTACATTTGCAAAAATGAAAATATTCATGCTAGTGTGGCTTCAAGCACTTCTGAAAGTGCTGAAGTGGCATTCCAATCTCGTGATCCCCAAATGCAATGCATGGAAAAGGCTCTAAATGTTTGGATCAAGGGCTAAGCAGAGAAAAAAGTACTGCGGAGTGTACTGGTGATAAGGCATAAAGTACTGCAGCTCAAAAATATTTTTTCTTTTTGAAGAAGGTTGAGAAGGAACCTCTGTCAATCCTGGGTACAGTTTACAGGCAAGCAAGCGCAGGATCGAAAAAGTTGAAACACTGTTATAGCCTCCATAATGTGAAGTTAGTGAAAGCAGCATCATCAAGCAGACCATCAAGCAGCAGAAAGACTACTGGCACAGTTTCAGCAGCTTATGGAGGCTAAGGGATACAGGCCCAAGCAGGTCTTCAATACAGATGAGACAGACCTATTTTGGAAGATGATGCCATCCTGTACCTCCATCTCAAAGCAAGAAAAAGCTGCTCCAAGGTCTAAGGCCATCTCTTGGCGGCGTTCGATACCATTGACCATGGTATCCTTCTGGATTGCCTGGGGGAGTTGGGGATGGGGGCACTGCTTTGCAGTGGTTCCGTTCCTATCTCTCGGGTAGATTCCAGATGGTGGAGCTTGGTGACAGTTGCTCCTCAAAATGGGAGCTGCTATATGGAGTCCCTCAGGGCTCCATTCTGTCACCAATGCTTTTCAATATCTACATGAAACTGTTGGGTGAGGTCATCAGGAGATTTGGTGCTGGGTGTTATCAGTATGTTGATGACACCCAAATCTACTTCGCCTTTTCATCTTCAGGAAATGGCACTCATTCTCTAAATGCCTGCCTACAGGCAGTAATGGGCTGGACGAGGGAGAACAAATTGAAGCTGAATCCAAGCAAGACGGAGGTGCTCATTGTGGGGGCTCAGAATCTGAGGGATAAGTTAGATTTCCCTGTGCTGGATGGGGTTATACTCCCCCAAAAGGAGCAGGTGCACAGCTTGGGAGTACTCCTGGACCCAGGCCTCACCATGGTATCTCAGGTGGAGACCATGGCCAGGAGTGCTTTCTATCAGCTTCGGCTGATTCGGCCTGATGGGAGGAGGAGAAGGAAGGCAGCCACACTGTATGTGGGGGGAAGTCGCCTGGGAGCCGGAAGTGAGGGTGGGCTGGGCGCGGCGGCTGCTGCTGCTGCCGCCACCTCTGCGCAGAGGAGGTGGCGCTTGGCTGGCTGGCTGTGCTCGGCGGCGCGTCCTCCCTGGCGGAGCTCCTCTCAGTGGCTGCTGGCAGCGGCTCAGGATGGGGGAGCCGCCGGGCGGAGAGGTGCCAGAGGCCGGCTTGGTGCTGTGCCAGCTTCTCGTTTGCCACCTTCGCAGAGCCGCGCTGCGCCTGCACCCACCCCGTCCTGGAGGCGGCATTGCAGAGGGACAAGGGGCGGCAGGGAGGTATCCTGCTGCTCCAATTATTACAATAAATACAAGCACTGGAGGGGGAAAAGCGGCGGGAGGGGTAGGTAAACCCTCCCCGCCCTTAAAGGAACCCACCCCACAGTGCCGGACCGCAGCTCTGCGGTTCCGTGCACACCCCTACACAAAAAAGAGGACCTGCTGTATAAACGTATTGTAGAGGTGCAGCAAAGTTAAATGTTGGGCTTCTATGAGTAAGCTCATGTAATTTAACATATCTCCTTTCCAAAAAAAAAGGATTAACCCCTCTGGTTTAAAACAGCTGCATTCCCTCATATAGTTAAAAAGCATGGAATCTTTACAGAGCAGTGGCACATTGAATCTTTGTTTTCCCCCAATGCTTTCATTTGGGTTAGGGAGCATGGCAGTGATGAGTGGGGTGGGGTGGGGGAGGGGCAAGCTTGTTACGTTTAAGGATGCAGAGAGGGACACAAGGCTGGGAGGCAGGGGCAAGATGGCGAAGGGCTAACAGCCTAATTTCCAAGCTCCTGCCTGTGCTCAGATGTTCCCCCACCCCAGGCATGTCATCCAAGGGGCTGACCCCGCCCCCCCCACCAGGAAGAAAAATACTACGAAAGAGTCCCAGCAACAAGAGCTCACCTGAGGAAGGACGGGGAAGAACTAGGAAGAAGAAACAGCTAAGGATTGAAAACGTTCTCCCCCCAGCTGAGGCAGTGCTGTTTGCTGTGAGTACCAAGAACAGATTCGCAGCCCTGGCCACGGAAAGATATCAAACAAGCCACCTTAAAATTGTCTCATCAGAGAGAGAAGGAGGGAAACTCCCTGAGACAAAGGGTCCAAAGCTCTATAGCTGGACAAGTACCCCGCTCCCAGTCTGACCTTGTTACCCAGCAGCAGCTAAGTGATGCTTGCCTTATCTCAGCTGAAAGCCTGATTTTAATTTCAAGGCGCCTGAACCAAACTGGGGGACAAACAGAGAGTTTAACAGATGCTTTTGCCCAGTTAACAGCTAGGACCCAGCAAGAGATTAACAGCTCAGCTGACGCTAACAACTCCCAGCCAGCCCTCCCCTCTCCTTTGACATCTGACTCACTGCACTGGCTTCACCCAGAAGCAGCTGGATATAATAGGGGAAAGCTGCAAAGAACCTTGCAAACCCATCAGACTCTTATCCACTTTCCCAGGAAGGATTCATATTTATGGGCAAGCAAAATAAAGATATTCACCTCCCTTTTGGAGCTCCTAAACCAACCACTATCCTCCTCAGAGATAGAGCATTTTCACTTTCTGCCAACACAGCTAGACCATAAAAGGCTATTCATAAGTCACCAAAGGTGCCCACACAGCTAATACAGTCAACCCAGCACTTGAGACAATTCCACCTTACCTCACACCGTGTCTTTAAAGATTTCAGCTTCAGACCATTAATTAAGGTCCTCAAAAACATTAGCAGCAAGAATTCTGGCTCCTACATTAACAATAAACTGCCCCCTCTGAGCTGTAGCAGCACATCACTAGCTGAGGCTCAGAATGCTCCACCAAAGACACAAATCCAAAACAAGCCCTCCAGCCAAGATAAGCCACAACCAACTCTCTCTACAGAGTTGGCTGACTCCCAACCCTGCGGAAAAGATGATCTGCTTCAATTAAAGAGTAAACTTGGTGCACTTTTGAAGATCCTGAGCCCAAAAAGACACAGAAATGGTTATTCAGCCACAGACCCTAACACATACTCTGAATCCGATCAGGAATTATCAATGGAAGTTCAGCTAAAATCACCTCCCAAAAGACTTTTAAAAGTGAGTGCAGATGATCTTGCAGCTGAATCAGGATCTGAAACGGATCTGGAAAGTGACTGTGATCAAGACCTATCTCCCAGGCTCCTCCCTATCTCTAACGAATATCCTAGGCCTAGAGGGACTCTCACATCTTAAGAAACAATATAAACACTTATTGACAACCAAAAAGAGAGAGGCCACAAGGGCCACTTGGTCACGACTCATCCAGGCAGCCAAGGATAAAGACTCCTCCACATTCTAGCACATCACAGCCAACTCCTCCTACAAGGGCATGACCCCAATAGATTCCCACATCTCTCCAACAACCTGGGAATTGCACTTCCAGAGCCTATATGAGGATGCAACGGCAAACTTAGGTCCCCCTCCAGAGGATATAAAAGACTTGCCTAGCAGGCCACTGGTCACTGCAGTGGAGGTTGAGTCCCTTGCCACACATTCTAAAGCGGGAAGGCCCCAGGAGAAGACATCATCCCTACAGATCTTACAAAAAGTAACCTGGAGTGGTGGGCCCCAGTCCTGGCCTCGCTATTTACCCATATTGACTGCCAGGGCTGCATCCCCAAGGGCTGGGGGTAGGCGATCATCATCCCCATATTCAAAAAGAGACAAAGGGATGACCCTGCCAATTATAGGCCCATTAGCCTGCTCAACACCATCAGCAAGCTGTATGCCAGGCACAGACATGGAAAATGCAAGGAGCAAGAAGAGATACTGTCAAATGAACAAGCGGGATTTAGGGAGGGCAGATCTACTACTGATCAGTGCCTGGTGCTCCAACATCTCATTGAAAGATACTCTACCTCCCTCTATGCTGCCTTCATAGACCTTAAAGGCTGCATTTGACTCCATCTCCGGAGTCAAGCTTTGGGAAAAGATTGAATCCTCCTCTATTGATCGATGCCTGGTGTATCTGATCTGCCCCCTTCACACAGACACATCACTTAAGAGGAGATGTAGCCCCCAAGGACACCTTACGAACTCTATTTCAACCCAGAAGGGAGTTAAACAAGGAAGTATCCTTGCCCCGCTATTGTTCAACTTCTATATCAATGCCATGGTGAGCTGCCTCAGCAACCCTGACTTCCACCCCCAACAAGTTGGCCAGAAGGCCCATCTCCATCCTACTCTATGCAGATACTGCTGCTATCCTCTCAAGGACCCCTGTAGGTCTCAGAAGGGCGCTGGCAAACACTATCTCAGCATTGCAAGAGTGACCAATTGGAAATAAATTATCAAAAAACCAAGGTCATGGCCTTCGCTAGAAGACCGAAGATCCACTGTTGGCATATTGATGGGCACAGGATTGAGCAGGCTGCCTGCTTTACGAAACTGGGGGTGGTTCTTCATGCCTCTGGCTCAAGAAGGGCCCACTGTGAACATGTTGCCCTAGCTGCACAGAGGAGCTCCTCTGCCATTGTGAAGCTCCTATGTACTAGAGGTGGCCATAACATACCTGCAGCGCTCAAACTATATGAAGCCAAGTCGTTGGCACAATTACTATATGGTGCCCACCCAGGATCTCTTACAAGTGCCATGCTGTGTCTCCAATGACACTCTACAGGTGGAAACTGGAATGATAAAAGTGGAGGCGAAGGTTTGGATGACAGTTCTCAACCACTGGCAGGGTGGATTTGATTTAAATCAAACTGATTTAAATCACGATTTAAATCACTAGCAGGGTGGATAAAAATCAATGATTTTTTTAAAAAAAATTAAAAAATCGGATTTTTTTGATTTAAATCGGATTTTTTTGATTTTTTTTAAAAAATCATTGATTTTATCCACCCTGCTAGTGATTTAAATCGTGATTTAAATTGTGATTTAAATCAGTTTGATTTAAATCAAATCCACCCTGACCACTGGCTCAAACTAGGCCTTTGTCCACGGGGCCTGGCCCCGCTAACCTTGCAAGAAAACCTTCAGTCCTCATGGAAATGGGCACTCTCTAACAAAGTGGCACAGCTGGGCTTCTCTCTGTCCATTTTGCTTACAATTGGCTGGGACAAGGCAAAAACAGCCAAACAGAGGATTCTGGACACGGAACGCCAGGCAGATTTAAGTAAGGCAACAGGCATTCTGGCCCCGGACAGTCATAGGTTTACCGTCTCCCCCTCTGCATATCTGGCACAATTTGAAGTAGCAAGCCACAGAAGGGCGTTCACTCTTGCCCAGTGTCATACCCTTCCCTCTGCTGTTTTGGAAGGCAAATACAATAAGATCCCATTCACGGAAAGGCTCTGTCCTTGTGACTCTGGGGTGGTGGAAACCATAGACTATGTGCTCCTTCCGTGTCCCTTTTATAAAGGCAGTCGGGACAGGCTCATATCTCCCCTGCGCCTTAAATACCCTGGCCGTTCTAGTCAAATCTACGCCAAGATGCTGCTCTCAGAGGACAATCGGTCCTTCACGTAAAAAGTTGCCAGGTTCTGTGGGGAAGTGTGCAAGATCCACAGGGTCCTGACCACCAGTTAATATCTAGCCGCAGATGTTTGACCTTTGAGCATATTATTTCCTTGATTGTATAATAATAATTTTAATTTGCCTTTTACTTCACTGCTTTTATATTGCTTTTGTGTAGCTTGTATATATTATTTTAACCATTTTATACTTTTAGTTGAGTTGTATTTTACTATTATAATCGTACTTAGCTTTAGAGCATGTGTTTTATTATATTGTATCTATACCTTATCCTGTGCTGGTCTTTGACTGTAATATTGATTGAACTTGTATACCGCCCAAACTTTCGTCTCTGGGCGGTTAACAATAACATAAAAACAATTAAAACAAGTATAAAAGTTTAAAATCATTTAACAATTTTAAAACAGTATAAAATTAAAACTACAAATTTAAAAAGCTGAAAAAAAGATGATTGATTGATTGATTGACACAAGACTGGGCAGGTGAACATTTGGGCACACGTCCAGTGCATCATAAGCTAACTTGGGTCAGGAAGGCAGCGGCACAGCAAGTCTGAAAACCTGATGTTCTGACAATGCTCTGCAGCTTAATGTAAGTTGCACAAGAGGTCAGCTATCAACATTAAGAGTCGAGAATTGACAAGATCTGTGCTTTAAACTACTGAAGTAACACTGACCCCAGCTTTACTGTTTGCCCAACCTGCAGAAAAAGAGGATTAGAAGAACAAAAACCAAGGGAGTTAAGTTTTAAGCCATATGGCATGTGGGTTTCCAAATGTCTTTATTACTTCCATGACATGAAACTCAAGGAGAGTGCCTTCATTGATCCAATTTCCATCCTTTGCTGCACATGTGAAATACCTGAACTCTTCTCGTAAACAGGGGTTTCTTTTAAATCAAGAATTACACAGATATATGTTTTTAACTGTAATGCTTGTTCACTAATCTTCAGAGTGACTGCCCAGTCACAGCCATACATATTAGAGAATCACCATGTTGCTAAGATGGAAACTTGGAATGGGGTGAAAAAGAGAAAGGTTGAATAAGGCTTTACCTCTTCTCTTCTTACCTAACTAGGGAGAATTTAACAAATTCTACCACCCATCTCTGCCCCTCATTAAGTGGCACAGCGGGGAAATGCTTGACTAACAAGCAAAAGGTTGCTGGTTCGAATCCCCGCTGCTACTATATCGGGCAGCAGCGATATAGGAAGATGTTGAAAGGCATCATCTCATACTGCGCGTGAGGAGGCAATGGTAAACCCCTCCTGTATACTACCAAAGAAAACCACAGGGCTCTGTGGGCGCCAGGAGTCAAAATCAACTTGACATCACACTTTACCTTACCACCCATTTACCCCAGCTTTGTGTTGCAAACAAGTTTGAAATAGCAGCTTACCAGTGTTGGCAGGAAAGGAAGCAAAGGAGAGTGGAAAGGGAAGAAAGGCTTTTTGACAGAACTTTAACTTAAGCATGCCGAGATTTTAAATCATCCATTGACTATTTTTAATGCAGAATTTACTAATACAATGAATATTTATACATCGCTTAGCAACACAAGTTCCCAAAGTGATTTACACAGATATAAATAAATAAATAAATAGAATGACTCCCTGTCTCCAAAGAAACATAAGATAGACACCACCACCAGATACTGTAGGAATGCTGTGCTGGGGATGGATAGGGCCAGTTGCTCTCCCCCTGCTCAATAAAGAGAATCACCACTTTAAAATGGTGCCTCTTTGCTTAGTCTGGAAAAGTGGCTTAAAAACCAAACTGAAAGGCAAACATAGCTTTTCTCCACTAACCCATACAAAAATCCATCCAGCCAGTGTGCGCAGAAGATTTGTTAACATGATCAGCCTTCCCCTTCTGTTCATGATTCAATAAGAACTAAATATATCATGGCTACCCTGTTTAGAAGAAACCAAGTTGGTCCTTTTTGCAACATCTCCTGCACACAAACATGATGCTTGCCAGTAGTGTTAATGCAGACAAGTTTGTTACTGTACAATAGACTTCAGCCATTCAGGGGAGAGCTCTGTTCAGCCCTCTCTCTTCTCTATTAATTTACTAATTATGCAGAAATCAGCTTTTTTAAAGAAAAGATCCCTACGAGCACAGTGGAAGGTGTTTTGTATTTGTTTTAAATTAATCTCTATTTTGTGAAATGAGATCCCAAAACGAAGGGAGGGAAAAGGATCCAAGAGTAGGAAAAGGGGGTGTGGGGGCGGAGGGAAGAGAGAATGTATATGTATGAGGAGGGAAAGAACTGCGGGCTCAGACTTTATCCTAAAAGTCTTGCCTAAGTATGCACTCAGAGGCAAATTTGCTCCTGAACTCTGTGTCAGGAGGGCAGGATTATCTAGTGGGAAGAGACACTTTGCATATGCTCAGAAGTACTTTGCTTCCCATATTCCCTGACTCCGTGCTCATATTAAATAATAAACTGAGCTGAGTCCTGGTGAGATGCTGGCACAAATTAAGTTGAGAGGGGTAAAGAACAATCAAGATAGCAAGGAAGCAGGAAGTTGTGGACAAGAGAACCTGTTTTAGTGAAAAGCTGCTGGGGATCAAAACAAGCAGGGAAAATAAGGCATGGCTTCAGTGTGAAGGGAAAGAGAATGTATACATCTGGTTGTAAGCTGTTGACAAAAAGAATTGAGGACAGTGCTTAAATTTTTTGAAGAGAGGTGCTAAAGTTATGCGGGAGATGTGGCAACACTCTACGCTGTGCTTCTTAATTCTAAGTTATGTAGGCAGGGAAGGCTCTCTGCACACCTTCAGAGGCATCATTACCTCACTATTACTTCTGCTTAAGAATTCTCAGGTCCTGGATTTCCTGAGTGATCTTGAGCTAGTCACCTATTACTAGATGTTCCTCAGTTGTAAATGATGTCAATGCCCACCTAATGATATAAATGCAACATAGTGCATATATTTAACATATAGAGTGAAGTCAGTGGCTTGCTTCACTGCTTGTGTCATCTGGAACCGTCTGTTGCATACAATTTTCATTCCTATCTTTTATTTGCAGTACTTTAGTCTGAGGTTGCTCCTGCAATGGCAGATTAATCTGCAATTGCCATTCTTTGCTCACTCAGTTTTTACGAAGAATCCAGTCACGGGATTCTAATCACTGCCAGCCCAATGCATTCCAGTGTTTACTATGTTATCCTCTCATCTTTTTTGATTACCAATTCATGCATTCCCGCCATTTAAAATGCAGTTACAGTGCCAGCCTAGCCAGTGAGGACTGGCAAAGTGCTATGGATGCTTTCAGGCTACTGTGCCTTTTAATTAAACATTTATTCCTAGCAGCAACTGGCCCTTTTATTGCTTCTGTTGAGCACATCAACACTGCTGATGAACAGACCCAATATCAGCTCCTGGGGGTGGAGAGATAAATTAGATTTCCTCTCATTTGTTTCCTTTTCATTTTTTATTGCAAAATAGCACTATTTCACAATAAAATGACAAAAATGAGAGAAAGTCACCAACTAAAGGCTCTCCCTGAAGAAACAGGAATTGCCATTCATTTAGCAACACTGCTCTTGTGCTCCACAGGAAGCAGTTAAAAAAAAGGACAGTAGTTAAAATGAGGAAACTGTTAATTAAATTTGCAGGGGACCTTGGCTGAATAGGTCTTAATGAGTAAATGTTATAAAAAGATCTTAGCCACAGGCATGGGCATTGCTAGATAACATATCAATACATTAAGTGCTATGTCAAACCACAGTTTTAATTCCACTTCCATTTGATTGTGGAGAAACAATTGCCTTAGAATCAGTAAAAGGCCCTGATATGAAAACAACCTAGACTCCATAAGAACCATCCTTGTCCACCAAGCCACACTGTTGCACTGCTGGACTCCATGCCTACCCCCACCATCATGATGCACAGGCATTTATACTTCACTTGTGAAGTGTCAAACGATAGGAGGCTGTGGTTTGGTGGCCAGTTTCTCTCTCTATCTAGTTGGCTAGTCTTCTGTCTTCATTATATTTTACATAAGAAGCTGTCCTTTAAGGAAGTGAGAACAACCGCAATAAGACACCTGGCTGCCAGGCTTCCTATGATTGATTGGCAGCCATAGCAGCCAATCAGGACAGAGAGAGGGAGGAGCTTCCTTCCTTCAACTGCAGTCCCAGGGAAGGCTGCCTCCATTACTGAATTTGGATGTAATGGCGGCAAATGTAAACCAAAGGCCCAAACAGAGAAACTCACATCAAACCAAGGGTTCAAACTGGAGGAGGAGGAGTCCAGATACTAATGCAAGGGATAGGGGAGGGGAAGTGAGAACAAAAGTGAACAGAACCTGCAGTGCTGAGGAAACCTTTTCCAAGTGTATCCTCCATTGTAGCAGGCTGTAAAAGAGACCCCATTTGGTAATATTTTAATGAAGTTCCTGTACCTATGGTTAAGACAGGCTGCATGCAAACAGTGCAACAAAGAAATGCAAGGGCTGGTTGCCCAAATAAAGAGCATTGTTCCTATTATAGTGTGTACCACCTTCTAAAAATGAAACCTACATCTCTGAATATGTATTATGGTTATATTAGACATGAAGAATGTACTTTTACTAGAAAATGATTAAATAGATTATTCCTTAGTGATTTGATTAATTAAAACCGAGTCTTCCTGTGAAGCTATTTAAAACATGATATAAATTGTGATTTAAATCAAATCCAGTTCTGAACAAGCTAGAAAAAAAGGACTTTCGTAGAGAAAGCACATGGACACACACAAGTATACTGTTGCACATTTAAAAAGAAAGAATATCCAGCTTCTCACCTTGTTCCTACCAACTGATCAGTCACCCACATTTCTAAAAGGACACTCAAATGTCCCCTGCATGAAGGCTCTATGTTTGGTGGGGCCTGGAGAACATTTCTGGCTTCTGCGAGCCAACGTGGTGTAGTGCTGGACTAGGACCAGGGAGACCCAAATTCAAATCCCCATTCAGCCATAAAACTAGCTGGGTCACTCTGGGCCAGTCACTTCTCTCTCAGCCTAGTCTACTTCACAGGGTTGTTGTGAAAGAGAAACTCAAGTATGTAGTACACCGCTCTGGGCTTCTTGGAGGAAGAGCGGGATATAAATGTAAAATAATAATAATATATGCAACCGGGTGTGTAGTATGTCAAAATAAAAGGGGAGGGGAATAATGCAGCACCAAAAAACCAGACAGAAAAAAACAACAAAAACCCAAAGGTGCTGAGCAAATTGATAGTCTTTATTTTAAAGACATAAAATAAGGATGCTATCAATTTGCTCAGCACCTTTGGGTTTTCTTCCCTCCTTTTTATGTGTATAGTATGTCCCCTGCATGTAGTCTGCCAGAGGGAGAACACATGAGTATCACCTTTACCCCACGCGAGAGAGCTGGTCTTGTGGTAGCAAGCATGACTTGTCCCCTTAAGCTAAGCAGGATCTGCCCTGACTGGATACGAAAGGGAGACTAGAAGTGTGAGCGCTGTAAGATATTCCCCTCAGGGGCTGGAGTCGCTCTGGGAAGAGCATCTAGGCTCCAAGTTCCTTCCCTGGCATCTCCAAGATAGGGCTGAGAGGGCTTCCTGCCTGCAACCTTGGAGAAGCCGCTGCCAGTCTGTGAAGACAATACTGAGCAAGATGGATGTATGGTCTGACTCGGTATATGGCAGCTTCCTATATTCCTATGTCACATATGATGGTATATGGTTGCATATGTGTGGGTGTGCACATGACTGAAAGTTGAACACTAACAGAAGCTAGTTACCATACCAATAGTAATTTGGAGGTATTCATATGCAAAAATTCTAGACATTCCTTCTCCCACTCCTTCCAAGTTACCATCAACTGTCAAGTGGTCCAAAGCCTGCTTTTTCAAAAGACAGCTTAATAATACAACAACAGAGCATAACACACATATCTTATCAATGCAGGAAACTCGCAATATCAGAAAAGCATCAGTGAATTGTAAAATTCCACGAGCAGTTTGAATCTGGTACAGAAACAGGCTGGGATGTACCAAGCAGAGAACGTGCTAGGAAATGCTTCACTCCTGTGGAAAATGGCTCTTCCTTTGATAATGTCATCGTCAAACTCAGGAGAACTCCAGTACCTCTGCTGTGAAGAGCTCTGAATCTCTCTGTGCCACTCCGATGCCCAGGCCAGTGATTAGAGCCCAGTGAAAACTGCATCTGGAGATAAAGCCACTGAAGGGGGAGGCAGAGAGAGATTAACATGTTTATCTCAATGCTTAAGTCTCTTACTGGCTAATGGCTACAGACCGATGGCAGCAACAGGACTAAAAATAAGAGCTAAGGCATTACCAGTGACTCACTGTGTGGGCGGCAACACTATCAGAGATCAAATACAAACCTACTCCCTGCCAGAGGCTAACAGTGCAAGACACACAGGGAACATCTCCCTCAGGGAAGAAAAACCAAGGTAACCCACCCCACACGCTTCTTTCCACTGGGTTGTTTTTTGCAGGGGCAAGGGGGAGAACCAAGCTCCATCTCTGCAGCCTTTATTACCCTATCCACTTTTATATCGGTGGGGGTGGGGGGAGACTTACACTACGCTTAAACTTACACGTTCATGTCAAATGCTGCGCAGCAGCAATCTCTGAAATCAAAACTCAGGATCATGTGGGTGAAACACATAGAAGGATATACTACTAGATCAAAGGGAGTACTATCCAGCACAACATGCATTCTCCAGCTGTACTGTGCAAATGTAAAAGCTGGCACAGTGAAGAGTTTAACTGAGCAGGATTCCTAGCGGTCAGAACAGAGATGGTGCAGGGTTCCATGCTCTGCATACTTGTTTGCCTCTCCCCTACGAACAGGTGACAGAACAAAACAAGAAAACCTGCTTAAACCATGCATCATTTTCACAGGTGGCTGTATTCACCTTTTCTCCATACATGTAGGTGCAGTTTTTTGGGTGGTGTTTTGGTTTCTTTTAGTTGATGGAGAAAGGTCTGAAATCTGGCAGTTGGTGCCATTACTCTCAAAATTCATCCTAGTACTTATCCACCCTCCAAGTCAGCTATCCTGCTTCCAGGGTGGATACAAACTGCTTTCTCACAACCTGTCAGAAAGACAGGCAGGATTTCCCAGGGCAGGAGCCCAATTACGTGAACAAGGTACCTTTACGTGATAAAGGTTGCAAAGTTGAGTTGTGGGAGGCTACAAAATTGTGTGCTTTGCCCAGGTAGCATACAGAGAGCCCATTTTCAACATATGATATGATCACGGGGGCGGGGGGGAGAAGAATGGGGGTCACTTCCAGCAGAGACTTCCAAGAGTTTAGAAGAACAGGAATGCTGCCCTGGCCTCCCTGAAGGAAGGCTATGATAAAAAGATAATAAGTAGCAAGCCTTAAAAGTGTACTAATGACACTGATCATTAGCACCAATGCTAAAGATGAAAAAGCTGCCCAAGTCACTCTGAAGGAGCTTTTAGAGGAGAAACAACTTCAAAGATCATGATGGGCAAACGCCCCTCACACTAGTTTGGAACTGATCACAGTAAACCAAGTTATTACAATAAGCCAAACAAAATATCTAACCTTTGTCCTCAAGCCCAACTCTAAATTTGGACTACGTCATATTGGGAGTGCAGTGGGGTCCAAACTCCTTCCTCAGTCCTGTGAGCCCTAAACCCATCCCCTCCCCCCAAAAAACTTGCCTGATGGTAGAAAAGTAGTGGCATGGCAGCAGTGACAAGTTCTTGTTGGGGCATCCCTCCCTGACATGGCACTCTCTCTAGTAAAGGAAAGGAAAGGAAAGGTTGTGCTGTCGAGTCGGTGTCGACTCCTGGCGATCACAGAGCCCTGTGGTTTTCCTTGATAGAATACAGAAGGACCATTGCCTCCTACCACATAGTTTTAGATGATGTCTTTCAGCACCTTCCTATATCGCTGCTGCCCAATATAGGAGTTTCCCATATTCTGGAAAACATACCAGTGGGGATTCGAACCCACAGCCTCCTGCCTTCTAGGGAGGTTGGTTCCCCGCTGCGCCATTATGTGGCTCTAGTACCACATAAGTGTTCTGCAGGGCAACCACATTCCTGCTACATACTCTGATGCCCTGGAGAACTGTGTTTCTCAGACTCCCTCAACACACAGGACCTTGACAGTGCTAAATATGTCAGGGTGGAAGATACATTGGCTTGAATAAAAACAGGAGCTTTTGAAGAAAACAGTCTTAGGAACATAAGAAGCTGCCATATACTGAGTCAGACCATTGGTCCATCTAGCTCAGTATTGTCTACACAGATTGGCAGCAGCTTCTCCAAGGTTGCAGGCAGGAATCTCTCTCAGCCCAATCTTGGAGATGCCAGGGAGGAAACTTGCAACCTAGATGCTCTTCCCAGAGCAGATCCATCCCTAAGAGGAATATCTTACAGTGCTCACATGTTGTCTCCCATTCATATGCAACCAGGGTGGACCCTGCTTAGCTAAGGGGACAAGTCATTCTTGCTACCAAAAGACTTGCTCTCCTCCTCACTTCATAGGGTTACCAAGCATTATGAACAGAAGCTAATATCCCAAGACATGTAAAAGCAAACTTCAGATCACCATTACATCAAAATAGTAAGCAACTAAGTTTCTCTCAGTTTACTTCTCTTAAGGCTTAGAAGCAAAGTCACCTCTGCAAAAGCGAAATTAGTAAAAGTTAACTGGTTTAGAACATTTTGTAGATGATGGACAGATGAGTTGAAAAGTCTAATTTCTAGGGCTACAAACTGAGTACACATTTTGTGTGCAGAAGGTCCCAGATTCAACCCTCAGCATCTCTAATTAAAGGATCAAAGGTAGCAGAAGTGGGGAAAATCCCAAATACCTTGGATACATATTACCAGTAAAAGAAGGCTGCACAGCCCTAGAAATATATAGCAGCTTGATCATATTCATATATGTTTGTAAACTACTGTGCTTATACAAGTAGTTGCAGGTCACATGGAGTCTTGAGGGGAAAACAAACGCTGGAGCATCAGGCATTAAGAATCAGTAGGGACCACAGCAAAAAAGCACTGAGGAGAGGCATACAAATAATAACTCTATAGATACACACTGTATACTAACAACAGAACCAGAAAGAGAACAAGGGAACCTGCTGCTCTGTACTTCAATACAAGTATACCAAATATTGTCCAAATGCTAGACTGAAAGGGGACTTGAGACTTTTTCCAGCCACCTCATGACTAGCACAAACCAAACAGTGTGCAGATAAAAATCATGACAAGTATCAGGTATGATCATGGACATCTTATCTAATTAGCCTCTTTAGCCTAGAAGGTGCAACTTAACACAGATACAATATAGGTTAGTCAAAGCTCCCACCAGAGGGGGAGGGGGAGGACTTATTTCAGGCCTTCCTTATCCCCTTTCCTTGCCTGCACTTCTGCAGGTTTACTGGGGTGAATCCTTGACTATAAGGGATTCACTGTAGGCTGAAACCCTTGTAGGATGGTAGGAATAACTTGTAGGAATCCTATGTAGGCTGCCACCATCCACTTTAATGTGGGGAAAACCCACATCTATATAAGATTCTGGGGTGTGTGTGTGTGTGTATGTGTATGTTAAAGTGGCAAGACCCTCCCTAGAAAGGGCTGAGCATCTTAAGGCAGCCGCACAATTAAGAGTAGCATACTTTATCAACAAGGGTTTATTATCACATTAGGAAAAAAAGGTAGGCCAATTTTTTTGTCTTTTTCATAGAGCATACTGAGTGTGAGTTGGGGGGGGGGTCCCATTAACCAGGCAAATCAGATTCAAGCAACACAACAAAGGAAAATAACTTCCCTCACGCATCTAACTGAACTGGTCCTCATCCTACTACTCACAGGCAGGGGTTTTCCTGCTCTCTCCAGCCTTCAAGCTGTGGCCTCTCATTTCCCCAGCAGTTTCTCAGCCAACTGCTTCCTCAGGGCACTTTTGGGACAGAACTACCCAAAATTAAAAGCTTTATCTTCTACAGGTCGCTGTGAGTGTAGTCCTCTGGACTGGTCCTTTTGTTTTGATTTTCCCGGGTTTCCCCCCCTTATTAGGAAAGACCCAACAGTTGCTCTAAGTGAGACCCAGTCTTCCCTCAAATCTTTACTATCACTACAACTTTCCTGTGTATTACTCACTCACACATGTACATGTAGAACCTCCATCTAGTAAAGCTCTAAGGCACATTATTTCAAATAAGTTCATTAATACCATACTTGTATAGCAACTGCTAATTTCCATTGGCAAGAGAGCTTGCCAGTAAATATGGCTGGAACTCCTTAAGCATACATGCTGCAAAATAAGTCCCATCTTGCCTCTCCCACATGATCTGGGAATAGAAGAACCAGAGATTTGCTCCATAAAAATCACGGGCCAATTTGCAGTCACCCTTGTGCAACAGTGGAGATATTTTTTCAGAGACTGTTAAGGTTGGAGAGCGCAGTCCTGCCCTCCCTTTTGGTTCTTATTTAGGGTGAGCCTGAGGAAAATCTGTTTTAGAACTCTGTCTGCCTGTGGGAAATGGTGTATAGGATGTGCCTGGGAGGGGGGACTGGGGACAGTGGTGGGAGTTGGGCAGGCCGTTACGGGGAAAGTGTTCCAGGCAACTAAAGCCTATTCCTTTTTCCAGGACTTCTCCAAATCCTTCAGCTCCAGGGAGTTCTGGGAATACTCCCTCAAGGATTACGGTTCTGCTGTTGAATGCCAGGTCAGTAAATGCAAAAACATCTCTCACCCATGATTTAATTGTGGATTAACATGCTGACCTGGTATGAGTGACCTGGTTGGATGAGCTCAATGGAGTGGGTCTCTCCAAGCTCTGCCCTCCAGGTTTCATGATCCTGCAGCAACCCCACCTTGAGGACTGGGAAGGAGAAGCTGCAGTCATCTATTTTGAGTCCATTCCCCTCTCCAGATGTGTGGTTAGGACTATCAGAATTTTTGAGTGTTTGTCCCTGAGGGTGGTCCTATGAGATAGGATAGTGATTCTGTTGGTGTACCAACCACCCCGCTGCACCCTCAGTCTCTCTGACAGAGCTGGCAGGGGTAGCCTCTGAGATGGACTTTGGGTTATCTTCAGCTTATTGTTTTGGGGAACTTCAATATCCATGCCAAGGCCTCCCTAGTAGGACTTGATGGCTGCCATGACAACCATGGGCATACCTCAACTAAGATCGGGCCTTACTCATGTGATGGTACATGTGCTGGATCTGGTTTTTGTCATCCAGGAACTGAATGATCTACAGGTTGGGGAGTTTGATATAACTCCTTTGTCATAGCCAGATCATCATCTGGTGGGGTTTAGTTTGACTGCTTTAACCAACCTCTGCAAGGCTGGTGGACCAATCAGAATGGTCCACCCCTGGAGGCTTCTGTATCTGCTCAGCTTCCAGGCAGCCTTGGGAAGTTTCCAGTGTCCAGAACTGATGGCTCTTTCCAAGACCTGGTGAATCTCTGGAACATAGAGACAGCCAGGGCTATTGACATGGTCACTCCTAAATGTTCTCTCCGGCTTGGTGGAGCCCATTCCATTCCTTGGAGCTAAGGGCAATGAAACAACTTGGATTACAGCTTGGATTACAACTTGGATTACAGAGTGACACTGGAGAAGAGTCATAACTTATCTGACCAAATGCAAGCTAGAGCTCATTTTAGGAACTACTCCATGGTGGTGGGGGCGGCAAAGAATCTTTTCGCCTCCACCTCCATTGAGTCTGCCCAGTGTAGAGCTGTTTCATGTGGTAAAGTCAGTTATGTGGTAAAGTCATGTGGTAAAGTCATCACAGGCTTTCGTGTGATGGGGAAGAACCATTAGCAGCCCTCTGTGACCAATTTGCTTGTCACTTCGCAGATAAGGTTGCTCACATCTGTGCCAATTTGGATTCTGGGAGATGTGCCTGGCAATCATCCCAGCCAGTTGTGATGGGTTCTTTTCAGTTAGTGCAGACTGAAGAAGTGGTCAAATCCTGGGCAATGCGCAGACAACATTATGCACCAGGGACCCTTGCCCTTCAAGGCTAATAAAATCTGCCAGGGACGGGGCAGGTAGGTGGTTGGAGATAATTATTAATGCCTCATTAAGGGAGGGAAAGATGCCATAGAGCCTCAAGCAGGCAGTGGTAAGACTACTAACAAAAATGCTCTCCCTTGATTCCTCCAACTTTGATAACTACTGACTTGTTTCAAATTTTCCCTTCCTAATCAAGGTAGTAGCCATGCAGATGCAAAGGGTCTTTGATGATGCGGATTATATAGGTCCTTTTCAATCTGGCTTTCACCCTGGGGTTGGGCGAAACCATGAAGGGTTCTTTTTCATAGTTGAGGAGACCATCCTGAACACTGGGTTGTGTACTAAGCATGCTCCAGACAGGACCTGACCTTTTGAACTGTAGGTGTGGCTAGCTTCCTGCCTGGAAGGCGGCAAATCCCCAGTTCCAGGACTGTTGCACCAAACAAGAATATGAAAAAATCAACAGCAAATGTTACATACTGTATATACTGAACAGAAAACCCCAAATGAAACTGGTAATGCTAGAAACGAAGAGGCAGGAGAAAAAGGCAGGGGATAAGATACTACAAAGCTGAAACCCCTGGAAGTCGCCCCCTGCCTTAAACCCCTAGCAATTCCCACCCAGACAGTATAAGAACATACCAGTGGATTCCTAGGGTGGGTTGGATGGCCTCCTCAACTATGAAAAAGAACCCTTCATGGTAACAGCAACATTTCTTTTTCTATAGTTGAGGCCATCCTTAACACTGGGACATGCCCAAGATGGAAAAGAATACGGGAGGGAGACGAGGAAGATGCATCACACCACATGCTGCAGGACCATACAACCTAATGCCACCTGAGCAGAGTGGAAAGAGGACATCTTGTAATATTTAATGAAAGGGGTAATGGAAGACCATGTAGCTGCCCTGCATATTTCCAACAGCAGGGTGTTGGCTGAAAATGCTGCAGAAGTAGCTGCACTGCGGGCAGAATGGGCAGTGATTCCCCTAGGAACAGAAATATTATAGGCCTTGTAAGCGATCATAAAGCAGGTGTTTATCCATCCGGACAAGGTAGCTTTAGACACCTTATTCCCCAGAGACGACTGATGAAATGAAACAAAGAGAGAGTCAGAGTGTCTAATGGCCTTAGTTGGTTGGATGTAACACGGAGAGCACAGCGCACATCCAAAGTATGCCAGATTTTTTCCTTAGGATGGTCCAGAGACAGACAAAAGCAAGGGAGGACTATATCCTGAGAATGGTAGAAGTAGGAGTTTATTTTTGGCAAAAAGGAAGGATCTGTCTTCAGCATCACGGTACCTGGCTGGAAGATGCAAAGCTCCTTTCGGTCTGAGAGAGCCCAAAGTTCAGAGACTCTATGCACAGATGTGATTGCTATGAGAAAGAAGACTTTATAAGAGAGGAGCTTCAAGAAGCTGTCTGCCAGGGGCTCAAAAGGAGGTTGAGTGAGTGTGTTAAGCACCTTGTTCAAGCTCCATGATGCAAATCTATGGACTGGAGGAGCCGCCAAATTGGAGGCACCCTTGAAGAACTGCCATAAATGGGGGTGCAAATGGGAGGAACCTTTAGCCAAAAGTCAGAGAATGGAAGAAAGGGTGGGTGTCTGGTGTTTAAGCATGTTGGGATATAGCCCCATATCTAATCCCAAATGTAAGAAGGCTAGAACCTCGGTAATACCTGCAGATAGTGGATGAACTGCCTTTCTGCAAGCCCAGCAAGAAAAGGTCACCCAGGTTGCCTGGTAAATATGGTTATAGATGAAGCTCTCCTGGACGCAAGAATAGTATTCTGTACAGCCTTTGAGTACCCCTTCTTGGCTAAGATGGAGCGTTCAATTTCCTGGCGCAGAGACGGAGCCACTGAGGAGCTGCATAGAGGAGCAGCCCTTGTGACAGTAAGTCTGGCCGCAGAGGGAACTGCCATGGCTGATCGACCGAGAGGTTCTGAAGATCCAGATCAAGTCCTTCGAGGCCAATGGGGTGCGATCAGAATTATCTCTCCCCATTCTCTAAGAAGCTTTTGAAGTACCTTGGCAATAATCGCTGGAGGAAAAGCATATAGAAGGCCCAAGGGCCACAGGGCATTTGTCGCCTCTGCGGGGGAGGGGGGGAGAACCTGGTGAAGAATCTGTGAAGGAGATGATTCTGGGGAGATGCAAAAAGGTCCCCGTTGGGGGGCCCGAACCGCTTCACAATCTGTTGAAACACCGATGGGTGCAGTGACCATTCAAACAGATCTATGCTTTGGCAACTGAGCCAAATGGCTTGTGAATTGGCCATGCCCTGCAGATGTTCCACCATGATGGACACAAGGTGAAGTTCCGGCCAACAAAAGAGCTTGTCTGACTGTGTCAAAGGATGTGATCTGGTGCCGCCCTGCCAACTGATATGTGATTTGGCTGTCACATTGTTGGTGCGCACCAGGACATAAGCCTTCCGAACTAGAGGGAAGAATTGAATTAGGGCCAGTCAAACCACACAAAGCTTGAGCCAGTTTAAAGTGTGTGTCGTCTCCCTGGTTGACCAAATGCTCTGGGCGTACTGGTCCAGGCAGTGTGCTCCCCAACCCTACAGGCTTGCATTGGTAGTGACAATGATCACTACCAATCACTAGATTGGATCACTAGATCCAGGGCTGGTGATAGCCACCAATGGAAGGACAGTCACACAGTTGAGGTGAAAGGGATCTCCTTGTGCGAACAAGCCATGATGTCCTCTTGGAAGGGAAGCAGGAGCCACTGAAGGGGCGAGAGTGCCAGCAAACCCATGGTGTGCATTCCAGACAAGCAATCATGGAGCCTAGTAGTTGAGCCAACAGCATCAGGTCTGCAGACTTGCTCTGGATGAGTGGGCAAATTAACAGTGAGATCTTCTCCTTCTGATCTTGTGGTAGGGAAACCAGCCTGCACACTGGATCAAAGCATGTTGTAACTGTTGAGAAGGAAAGCGATGACTTTTATCAGGAACCTGTGATCCCTGGGAGTCCTCAGAGTAAGCTGAAGGGCCCAATGGGCCTGCTCAAGGGAAGATGCTTGAACCAGAAGATTGTCCAATAATGGGTGTATCTGGACTCCCAATGTTCTTGGGTACACTATTGGTGCGATCATGATTTTTGTGAACACCCTTGGTGCAGAGAAGAGGCTGAAGGGAAGAGCCCGATACTGGTAGTGGGATCCAGTCTATCAAAGTCCCCTTGGGCTATTGCATCCTTCATCGTATGGAGAGACTCCATTTGAAACTTTTTTTTTTTAATGAAGCGGTTGAGGCACCTTAGACTGAGGACCACCCTCCAAGAACCATCCTTTTGGGGGACTAAAAGTAAAAAAGAGTAAACGCCGAGCCATAACTCCATCGGTGGTATGGCTTCAATTGTTCTGATCAAAGGGTGGGGATGAATGGCCTCTTCAATCTGAAGATGTTTGGTCAGATTCCTGTGCAAGGGAGTCAGGATAACGTGATCATGAGGGGAGAAAGTAAGTCCAGAGAATAACCTTTGGCTATGGTAGCAAGAACCCAATGGTCTTGTGTAGTGGCTTCCCACTGAGGATAGAAGTGGAGAAACCTGCCCCCTACTGGTGGGTAGTCATTGCTTATGTTGGGGTTGGGAGGTCGCTGAGGAGAATTGGTGGTTCCCACACTCCCTGGAAGTTCCATCTCCCCATTGTTGCCACTGATTATACCAGGCAGTTCTATAGGTGGCAAAACGGTTATCTTTGCGCTCATCGAAGGAGGATCTGGAAAAGTTTCAAAATGAGCTAAAAGGCTGCTAAGTAGGGTGGAAGGGCCTATGAAAATCTCCCCAGGGCATAGGTAAGGCCTTTTTCTTATCTTTAGTTTCCACTAAGATAGGATTAAGGGCTTCTCTGAAAAGCTGGGAACCAGAAAAGGGGCAAGCAGCTAGATTGATTCTAGATTTAGAATCCACATTCCAATGTTTCAACCACAGAGATCTGCAGACAGTCGTTCCAGCTAGCCATAGATTGTGATGCGTACTGAATGCAATCCAGGCTAGAATCAGCCATAAGGGCTGCGGCCTTAGCCAACTTGTTGAGGCCTTGATTGAGTTTAGTATTCTCAGGAGGAATGTACTGAGTTAACTTTTTGGTCCAAAGAACTGAGACCCGGGCAAAAACAGAATTTGTGGTGGCTTCTTTGATGACAGTGGCTGCCACGGTGTGACTCTTACAAAATAACAAGTCAAATGTACATTCTTCCAGTGTTCAGTTGTTCCTCCCCCCTCCTTAACCACCACCACCCCAGAAACCAGTTGGGCTACCGGAGGGTCTACTGAAGGGGCTGCTATAAGAGAAGAAACATCCTGAGGCAGAATATATAGCTTCCTAGCAGAACTGTTTAAAGATTTGGTGGGCGCAGTCAACATAACTTCTTTAAACAATTTGGGGAAAGGCACTATCGATGTTTGGCCTGGGGGGGGGGGACATTTTGGTCCAGGGAAGACAGTTCCAAAGAAGCATCTGCAGGTGCCACATCATTAATTGTGCACTTGGCTTTGGCTAGGAGGACCTCAAAATCTGAAGAAGAAAACAAGCGCATGGAGGCTGGTAAGGTGGAAGGAGCAGCCTCATCTGAAAGTTCTCCCTTCTCTTTATCAGAGGACACATTATTGTTGCTCAAAGTCACACCCTTGTTTGGTACAGGTATATCAGACTAAGAGTTCTCAGAATGATGGATAGGAACAACCAGCACGGTATTAGCCAGGACTGCTGGAACCCATTTGGCCAGCAAGGAATCGACCAGAGCTGTAATAATCTGATTATATATTATTTATTTATTACATTTATAAGTCACCCCATCCAAAGGCTCTGGGCGGTATACAACATTATTGGCATTAGGCAGGACTGAAGTGGAGGCAGGGATAGGAGGAGGGTGGTCTTAGATAGCAGGGAAACAGCCCTGCAAGGACACTTGGGCTCCCTGGGTGGATTGACCTCCAAAGAGGAGATGGGGGAGACCTGTTACATTTTCAGTGTCTCTGCCCCCTCATGACAGGAATAAATCACCCCCTTTCTGAGACATGAATGGCCCTCCTTGCAGGGCTGAAAGCAAAGGAGAATGACTGGTCCAGACAGGTCAGAGCCCTGGGAACCAAGGGCGTGTGTGGGTGGATTTGTGGGAGCCGGAATCTCAGCAGAGGGGTCCTGGAGAGGGAGACATCATTTTCATAATAGCGCAGCACTGCCTAGCAATGAAATCTGGCAGCCATTCAGCAACATTGAAGCTTTGGAACACACTTCCTGCTGAAATAAGAGCCTCCCCATCTCTTACAACTTTTAAAAAGGCAGTCAAGACACATTTATTCACTCAGGCTTTTAATTAGACATTGTTTTAATTGTGTTTTAGTTGTGTTTTGATGGTTTTAATGTTTTGGATTTTAATTGTTGAAATGTGTTAATCTTTTTGTTCATTGTTTTTATTGTCTTGTAAACCGCCCAGAGAACTTGCGTTTGGGGCGGTGTAAAAATGTGATTGATAATAAACAAACAAACAAACATCGGCCGGGGGGGGGGTGAGAGAAGGGATCCTTGTAGGGCAAGGGCAGCCTACTCATGATCTCTGTAGGTAGACATGGGCCCACAGGCACCACTGGCTGTAAACTCTCCTCTGCCGGAGTCAGCGCCTGCAGAGGCAGAGGGGCTGGTTGGACCGGCACCTGAGGGGCTGCATGGAGGCTGATCTTGTGGTGGTAAAAGTGACGAGACCGGCTTCTGCTCAAGAGGGTGCAGCTGCTCAGTTGGTGGAGCCGATGGCAAAGGCTCTGTAACTGGAACTGGATGCCCTGAAGGCATGGAGGAGAGGTCTATCAAGGGCTACTAGTCTGAGGGCTATAGGTCACCTCCAGCCTCAGTGGCAGGATGCCTCTGAACAGCCAGTTGCAGGGGAGTAACAGCAGGAGAGAGGGCACGCCCTCAACTCCTGCCTGTGGCTTCCAGCGGCAGCTGGTGGGCCACTGTGTAAAACAGGATGCTGGACTAGATGGGCCTTGGGCCTGATCCAGCAGGGCTCTTCTTATGTAGGCGGAACTAGCCCCCTTATGCTGCCTCGTATGCCACAGGAACAGGTACCATAATGGGGCTGCTGGAGGAAGGAGGGAGCTCAATGACCTCACATGCAGGTGGCAAACAGCAAGGAGAGTGCTCCTCACAAACCGCCTGAATTAAGAGATGTTCACTGAGCTGGGGAGTCACCAAAGGCGTGTGGCGCTTGCGAGGCACAGCACCACCCTTCTTGGTCTCTTCTGCATGGCACATCTTTTTAGCTTTTTTGTGTGTGCACCTTTTTGTCTTTCTCCGAGAATAGAGAGATGGCTGGGGGTTTAAGAATGGAGCGTTCCCAGCACCAAGAGGGGGAGCGAACTTGCTGTAACTCCAGTTGCGTGTGTGAGCAGGAGCCTCCCTGAGTATCAGGGCACAGAGGGAGTCCTCCAGTAAAACTCATGCATGGGAGCAGTTCATAGTGCCAATAAGTGGCTGTAAACTCTCCTTCACAGAAAACAGAAAGCAAACACCAATGACCACCTGCTCCCAAGGATTTCTGCCCATCCAACAAGGTTGTCAGAGGGGACTTTGCTCTGCATGCCAACCTTGAGAGAGGCTAAGCAGAACAGGGGCCTTCTCTGCTGTTGCCCCCAGGCTCTGGAATGCTCTCCCAGTGAATGTCTGCTCTTTGGATGCTTAAAAAAGAAAAAAGAAAAAAAGCTAAAGACCATTTTATTTGTTCAGGCTTTTACCCCTTAAGGGCTATCAAGTTTCTTAGCTCTCCTGCTTCTTTGTCTTTTTTTATATGGTGGGGTTTTTTGTTTTGTTTTGTCTTTTGCTGTTTTATGGTTTTTAATATTTTAACTGATTTTCATGTTTTAAATGTGATTTTTATGGAGTTTTATTGTATTTTGATTTTTGTAAACCGCCTTGAGATACATTTTATGAAAGGCAGTAAAGAAAATTGAATGATAAATAAATATAACGAGACACATTTCTAAGCAAACATACTTGGGATTCCACAGTTAGCAAAGTTCCACTGTTTTAAAATTTCAGACTTGTTATCTTGTATCTCATATTTCCTCAAGCTCAGGGGCATGCATTAAACATACACAGTACAAAATCTAATTGTTTCCTGCAGCTTCAAAATCAACAAAGGAGAAGACCACAGGCTATGAAAAGGTCGCGTAACCCCCGAGTCATTTAAGAGTCACGGCAGCTTATCTGTATGAAATGGGATGAATGTGTTCCCTTCCGCCTGCATTACACATAACTGGGTGCTGGCATTGAAAATCTATCAGTCCTTATTTTCAATAAACCAGAGAGAAGTTCTCTTTTACTATCTTTGTATATTCTAGAATTAAGTTTAGGTTTAGAGCATATTTGAGGCCCAGTTCTCTCTTGCACTGCAGAGGACTTCAAACCTCTCTGCTATGTCAGCGTGAGTGGAGAAAACCCTGTTGACTATTGGTGGAGTGCTTCTCTATGAGCAATAAATTTAAACAGAGGCAACTAGTATCAGGGTAGATCCAGGGCAGGTGTCGGAGTGCTCTGGAACCCCATGAACTGATGGGAATACAGGATCCGGGCTGTGCAGCTCTTTCCCCCAGCCCTCTGACTTTCCTTCCTTTGTCCTGCCGTGCTCCTCTTTCCTTTCTCCTCCCACTGCCATGCACTGAAGTGCCAAAGCACTGGCCAGCTGCCCTCCCCAACACACACACACACACACACACACACACACACACACACACACACACACACACACAGTGTTGCTACTTCTTCCCTCTGGCATCCAAAGTGCCAGCCACCTTCCTTCTTTCCCCTACTGCCACTCGTATCTCTCTCCCCATCTTCCACCCCCTTTCCCAGTCTCCCATCTCTCATCAAGCCTCCCCATCCCCCTTTTCTCTCTCTCTCTCTCTCTATCTCCCACATTTGTCGGGTTTGTGGTGAGGCATCAAAGTGTGTGGATCCATTGGAATGTTGGTAATCGTACCCCCCGCCCTGCGTCCTCTTCAGCACATGAAGTTCTAGCCCAGAAGAGTCTGAAGAGGGGAAAGAAAATGGGAGAAGGAGGAAGGAAAAGTCAGAAGATGAAGGGAGAAAGAGGGGAGAGGAAGAGAACGGCGGAGTAGGAGGAGGAAGCAAGAAGGGTGAGTGGAAAATAAAGAAGGCGGGAAGAGGGGTTCTGCTTTCCTTGGGCATACTGTTGCTTTGGATATAATTGAGCGTTAAAAATCTGTTGAGAACAGTAATCTTCAGAATTACTTCTTAAATACAAAATTATTAATTTTTGCCTGTGCATATTCTGGTGATATTTAGGATATTTAGAATTTCTTCCAAAAACTATCAAAGAATTATTTAAATTTCCCCTGAGCAAGTTCTGGTGTAAAAGTAGTGCATTCAGCTAATTTAAATAGCACGGCAAGGTGGGGGGGAGAAAGGGAATGAGAGAAAGTGTGGTGGGAGGAGGAAGAAGATGACAACAGAAGGCGATGTGAGGTGGGCATGAGGCGATAGAAGGTGGTGCAAGACTATGTGTGGCCCCCCAGGAGGTGCATCGGGATCCAATCTGGCCCACCACCAGATCTGAGTTTGACAGCCCTGGCATAGTGCATTTGCAAGAGAAAGAAATTCCAAGTACCAATATGTTTATAATATGGGGGTGGGGTGGGATCTTTTATGGGGGGGAAATTCCTGTGGCACCCCCTGTAGTTTCCTGCTGGATCTGCCCTTCTCTGGCATATAGGGAATACATGTATTCTTTATTTGCTTTTTAAAATGGGATGAGCAGGACCTTAAAGGAATTTATCACATACTTTTCCGGGGATGGAAGGGACCATCATCTTTGAGCCTAATCTCCCTACAAGGGAAGGACTGAGTCCTCCGACAAGTGGGTGAATCAGATTAACAAAACTGATGCTCCACTTAATAGCATGACTAATACACATGGAAGCTTTTGGAGTAACACAACTGAATGATTAAACACAAATAGACATGTAACTCAGCAGACAAAGGTAGATGAAGCAGCTTTTATTTTCAAGGAGCATTGCACTCACTCACACACACTTCCTTGGAATAAGTGGAACGTAAACCTGGGTGTCAAAGCACAGAGGAAAGCCTATGATACAAGTGGGGGTGTTCACCTCTGGCAGTTCTCCATGTAAGGCTGTGCAAAAGCATCAGCTATCTAGCATGAAATCCAATTAAGATCATGACATTTGGGGGCAGCTATTATGTGCTTTACTACCTTTCCCTTTCTTCCTACACAGCCTTCACTCATGCTCTCCTTCAGATGTATTTTTCAATGTTACACAAACTACCACACTACTGCTGCTTTAAGAATCTTCTAGTAGAAGTTAAAAAAATGTAAACTACCGTATCCAGCCATACTCCACCCACCGTATGTTGCTACAAGAGCTACACACAGCAAACCAAGAGACCATTCACTGGATTGTGTTCATAGATGAAGGGCCAGAAGCAAGAACAGAGAGGCTATAGTAAAATACAGACTCCATCTTTAAAATCCAAGGAAGCCAAAAGATGACTGCTTTATTGCCTTTGTGATAAGGACCAGCAATGGTTTGGTACAGGAGGCCAGTGGACCAGTGGGGGCTTCATGGATGGATATGGCTACATCTACGCTTTAATACTAGTATTTTGTCCTCTTCGTATTGTCCAAAAAAAAAAAAAAAAACCTGGGATCCAAGCCCACTCTTTATTTGCCTGGCTAAACTTCACAATGCCTGTGAACTTGAAAACGCATGCTTTTGTCTTTGTCTCTCTCACACACACTGACATCTTTCACTTTCCCTTGATTTCAAGTTGGCTGCCCCAAGCTGGGATGGTGCATGCCTTAATTTAGAGGGTTTTGCCTTGTTGGCCAGACATGCCAACCCACTATACATAAATACTGGGTGAAATGGAGTACGAATAGCCACATCCACTGGGATTTAAGCTGACAAAAATAAATGGATATTTGTAGTATACTGTTATATCCATTGATAACCAAAAGAACAACAGCCCAGCCTGGATGAGCCAATAAAGCAAGTTATATATTGTTCCTTTACCCTAACACAATCAATATCCTTGAGCTACAGTTTCTAAATATTTGAAGATGACCCATCAACTGTGGGCCGGTTCTGATTAGCCTTTTCCATACTAGTGCACCAGCTACAACTCCTCTAGAACCAAGGGAGCTTGGCCCGGGCCATCTTGTCTCTAGCAGCCTCCAGGCTATACTACAGCAATGTACTGTATTCCGAGCTGTCTCCAAAGAGCATTCAGAGCAATTAGTCCAAACCACATCTGCAAGTTTACTAAACAGAGACTGGCCACTGGAAACATACCTTACCTGTGCTTAAAGAGCTCCACTGATTCCCATTCAGTTTCCAAGCACTGGTTCTTTTAAAGCATACATGGCTTGAGATATGGGTAGCTGAAGCAGCATCTTCTCACACATCAACCTGTTTGTGCACCACAATAATCTTCTCCAAATATTCCTGCCACCTAGAGGTGTGGCAGACAAGAATAAGAGAAAATGCCTTCTCACTTGCGATGCCCCATGTATGGAATTCTCTCCCAGAAGGCTTGCCAAGCAACTACTCAAATGTCTTTCCGGAGCAAAGTGAAGGTATTTTGTTGATTTCTCACAAGATTTTAAACATTCGATGAAATTGTAGTATATCATATTGCTGCTTTTATTTTGATATTTTAACTGCTTTTTTATTGCATGTTTATTATTTGTTCTAAACAGCTTGCTTACCTATACTTTTAGTTCCTCTAATAGTCATTTGTGCTTTTACACAATTGGGCTTTGTGCCTGTGTAGTGACCACATCAGAATCTCTCCAAGCTGTTTTCTCTCCCTCAAGGTGTTTTGGTGATAGTCCCATCCTTCCCCTCCCAATGAAATGTGCCTGTGCTGGCTTTGCCTCCTTCAGTCCCCGAGTCTGGCGAAACAGTGAACTATAAAGAGGAGGATGGAAGGGCGTGTAAGAGCACAGATGACCACTAGAAGAACTAAAGTTACAGGTAAGCAACCTGTTCTTCAACGTGGTCTCTGTGCTTTACACAATTGGGTGCACAGCAAGCTATACCCTGAGGATCCTTACCTGGAGATGGGCGATTATGCAGAGAGCAATTGCAAGACTGCTGTGCCTAAGGATGCATCTTGACAGGCCCATATGTCCAGGGTGTCGAGTTGCATGAAAGAATGAGGAGTGGATATGGTTTTTCCAGTTGTTACTAGTCCTGGTGTCTCAGGAGGGATGGTTGTGGCACTGCTAGGCATTGAAGTGGTGGTGCTGGGGTTGACCATGGGGCCATTGGTTGCATATGCAGGAGTGGTCTTCCCTGTTGGTTCCATAGTGGCTCTCTGAGGGCCCAGAATGTCTGTGTAAGGGGTCTGACCGGTGACTTGGATCAGGTCATTTGGCAGCACTGTGACCCCACTGGCATAGATGAGAGTGGCTCTGGTGGCTAGGGTGCGGCTCTCAGTACTGATCCAGTGAGTTGCAGGAGTCTCAGTCCATCCCATCATCAGGTTCGTAGGGTTGCCAGTAAGGACCCATATCCTTGTAGTGTCTGATCTGGGCGTCTGTCCCAATTACAAAGCTTAACCCACGCAGACCATCTGTGCCACTAGTACCTTATTGCTCTACTTGCCTAACTCTTCTTTCTCTTTTTTCCCCTCCCATTTCTCTCTCCCCCCTCCGCTCCCTCTTTTGTCTTTCTCTCCTTCCGTCTCTCTTTCCCATCCTTGTTTATTCCTTTCTTTGTGCTTTCTTTCCCCCCTTTCTTCCTTTCCCTTCTTTATTTCACACTTTCCCTCCCTTTTAATTTCTCTTTCAATCCTTCTTTCATATTTTCTCTTCCCCCCCCCTTTTGATCATCTCTCTTTCTCTCCGTTGTTGGTTGTCTCACAAGGCCCTGCGCACAGTGGCTGGCTGCTCTCCTTTGCCAGGAAGGAAGGGTGCGTCTAGGAGTGCTGCGGACAAAGATCCCTGCTCTGAGTACACGAGGGCTTGGGTCAGACTGGGACCTGGAGAGGGTTGTGTTACCATCATATGTGTAGCTGTCTGAAGCACCAATTCCTGTTCCCTCTTGGGTAACCTCTCCCCCCACCCCAATGCTGTGTATTTGTGGGGATCTCTCTCAGGTGCCGTTATCCTATGCACATATGAGAGACATATACAGAAGGCGGTTGGCGTGGTGACAGTCTCATGCTCAGCTGCTCTCCCTGTAATCTCCCCCTCCCTTGAGTGTTTGTGGAGGGCCACATGTTTTACTTTTGGGGCTTCACTGCTGCCCCCCCCCCACAAGTCTGAGGGACATCAAGACCATTCTCTCTCCCTTGAGTGTGGGTGTTTTATTAAGCTGCTCTACTCTCCCTAAAAAGGGGGGTGGGGGGGTCGCACAGTTCTGCTTGAGGGAAAACTCTGGCCTATCAAGGGAATCTCTCCATCCATCCATATACAGGCATGACGTTAGCAACCACAGCCAACTGGACACAGGGCAGCAGAGCTGTGCTGGGCTTTCTCTACTTTGCAGCACTGGCTCCCACAACAGTGGCACAGGCTTTTGTCATGGCCAGTCTATTCCCAGGAAAGTTGCTCCGCTTTGGCTTGCCACAGGCAAGCCAGTCATTTATGAGAGGCTTATGATAATGCTCACACAGACTCCCATCTTTTTTCCTCTCCTCCCTTCAAGTTGCCACATGGGGTGTGTGTCAGGGTAGCCACCCCTTCGCATCAGAGTAAGCGTGTGTCTGCCCTCAGTCAGCAGAGGGGAGAGAAGCATGTCCCACCTGCTGCTTGGGGATGGGGGAAGTCAGGCTAGTCATCCCTTCATGAGCCAGCATGCAAAGACGCAGCAGGCGAAGGCGCAGGAGGGTCTCCTTGCTGGGTCACATCTTCATTGGTTGCAGCTGTGGGATGGGGCAACTTTCACTGGTTGCGGCTGGGGCGGGGCTTGCCACATACCATTTGCCACAGACCATCTAAGGCCATATAGATATATATACAGAGAGAGACAATAACCCCATCTGGGTAGTAGTCAAGCGTAGGATCAGTAGTTGGGCGATATGGCCTGTAATGGGACCAATCATTCATAGGGCTTCTGTCGCAGATCCGAGAAGAGTTCTTCAAGTTGGGAACATCAGCTTTCAAAATCAGAGTGGGCATCTTCCTGTTCAGAACGGGGTTTCTCCAGAGGAATTTCTTCAGGTTTGGCTTCACTGTTGGGTTCGGAATACAGGCCTTATGCATTCGACAGGCGTTAGTAAGGTTCCTGCAGTCCAGTGTCAACCTGTTCAAGGATGAAGATAGGTTATGTGGTTGCCTCCGTGTCAGACTGGAGGTCCGGAACCAAGTGTACCGACCAAGGCAAGTCAGGCTCTAGAGGGTAGTTCTCTGATGGTAAAGATTGTTCAGCTAGCACTGGAAGCTTTTCCTTCTTCTTCTGTTTGGGTGGAGCCATGAGGTTTGTCTGCCTGAGGCCACTTTTTGCCCACTGTGCTGTGGGATCGGGTAAAGCTTCCAATCCTGAAGGACACAGATGCTTCCTTTTCTTTTTCTTTAAAATGGTTCCGGAGCAGTCGGGACTGAAGTCGGTGTCTTTTTTTACCTTAGGAAAGGCGGTAGAAGCTGGTGGTGCCAAGGCACTCAGTGCCAATGTGGAGATGACTGGAACTGTAGGCTCGAGAGGGCAGCTCCAGGACGGGCCCAAGGCTTGAGGGCCTGCTGCAGCCGTTTTGACTGGCAAAATGGTCAGTGTTGGGGGCAAACACAAGGAGAGGGGTTTAGGGTGCCCCAAGGTTTCCTCTGCTGAGCCCTGCATGGTGGTAGGGACTGTAAGGCTTGTTCCCAGAGCCAAGAGCACAACCTGGAGGCCCTGTTTTTGCGAGTCTGTTGGGTGAATTTCAGGCAATGTGGGCACATGTCCACGATTGTGGGTCTTTCCCAGTCCAAAAAAAAAAAAAAGAAGGCAGCGTCTGTGCCCACTGGTTGAGGGCAGTTTGGCCCTGTAGTGAAAGCAGCTTTTGAACATGACTTTGCTGGCCATATTATTTATTATTATTATTATTATTATTATTATTATTATCATCATTATTATCATCCCCCCGCTGGCCATATTATTATTTTATATCCTACTCTTCCTCCAACGAACCCAGAGCGGTGTACTACATACTTAAGTTTCTCCTCACAACAACCCTGTGAAGTAGGTTAGGCTGAGAGAGAAGTGACTGGCCCAGAGTCACCCAGCAAGTATCATGGCTGAATGGGGATTTGAACTCGGGTCTTCCTGGTCCTAGTCCAGCACTCTAACCACTACACCACACTGGCATATGCCAGAACAGCAATACCTCAACTGCCCCAGGATGGCGGGCATGAAGGGAAAACAAAAGAGCAAAATGTGGAAAAACAGAACACTAAAGTAAAGAAAGCTGAGTAAAAAGGAGAAAAAGAGAGGGAAGAGAATAACTAAGCTTTAGGGGGTGGGGCTCAGCGTGATTCCAAATGGTGTTGATCTATCAGCAGACCAAGAAAGACTGAATGAAAAGTCAGTGCAGCTGAATATCATCAAGAGAGGAGGGGCTACCACCTTGAGCTTGACCTTGAGGGAGAGGAAGAAGCTTGGAGATATTCCGTTGTGGTTTCTGCTCAGGGGCAAAGCCCAGTCGTGTAAAGCATAGAGACCATATCGATTATCTGTTGAAGTGCTGTATAGCAATAGCACTTACATTTATATACCGCTCTATAGCTGGAAGCTCTCTAAGCGGTTTACAATGATTTAGCATATTGCCCCCAACATTCTGGGTACTCATTTTACCGACCTCGGAAGGATGGAAGGCTGCGTCAACCTTGAGCCCTTGGTCAGGAGCGAACTTGCAACCTTCTGGTTACAGGGCAGCAGTTTTACCACTGCGCCACCAGGGGCTTTTCACCAGGTGAAAAGGTGACATGCAGCACGCACGGTATGAGATGTGTATGCATATATTTTCAGTAAGAGTGCAACATTTCATCAGTTGACCAATTAAAAATGATCAATTAAAAGAAGCACCTCCAATCAATCAGATAGATTTGTAAACATTATGAAATTTGCAGTTGATCTTGAGAGGCTTCCCCTTCCCTTTGCAAGGAAAAGAGGAAACACTTCCTTTAAGAGCTTTCCTGTTGCAATGTGTTTATCATCTAAGTATGCTTTTGTGGCAAAGGAAGGCTTTGAAGGAGGACTAGGGTTGGGGCATACTGGGACAAGAAACTCCAATTTCACATATATGCTGATGGCTCTGAGCTGTCAAGTGACTGACCAGGAGAGAGATCTTGGGGTTGTGGTGGACAGCTTGTTGAAAGTGCTGACTCAGTATGCAGCAGTGGTAAAAAAAGGCAAAACTCTACGCCAGGGATCATTAGGAAGGGGGTTAAAAATAAAAGTGTGAATATTATAATGCCCTTATACAAATCTATGGTGCGGCCACATTTGGAGTACTGTGTACAGTTCTGGTCACCGTACTTAAGAAAGATACTGTATTGTAGAACTGGAAAAGGTACAGAAGAGGGCAACCAAGATGATCAGGGCCTGAAGCACCTTCCTTATGAGGCTAGGCTACAGCATCTGGGGCTCTTTAGTTTGGAAAAGAGGTGACTAATGGAAGACAATTATGTGTAAAAACAATAATGTGTATACAATTATGCATGGAGTAGAGAGTGGACAGAGAGAAATTTCTCTCACACACAAACACACACCACACTAGAAACAGGGGCCATCCCATTAAAATGAAGGCTGGGAAATTAAGGGCTGACAAGAGGAAGTACGTTTTCACAAAACGCATAATCTATGGAATTCTTTGCCATGGGGTGTGGTGATGGCCACGAATTTGGATGGCTTTAAAAGGGGCTTGGACAAATTCATGGAGGACAGGTCTATCAATGGTTTCTAGACTGGTGGCTATAGGCCACCTCCAGCCTCAAAGGCACAGTGCCTCTCAATACCAGTTGCAGGGGAGCCACAGCAAGAGAGGGGGCGTGCCCTCACCTCTTGCCTGTGGGCTTCCCAGTGGCATCTGGAGGGCCACTGTATGAAACAGGATGCTGGACTAGATAGACCTTTGGCCTGATCCAGAAGGGCTGTTCTTATCTTCTGCCTCACTTAGAGCAACTGCTAGGAGGGTGGGCCTTTCCTAATAAGGGGAAAAGCCCAGGAAAATCAAAACAGAAGGACGAATCTAGAGAACTGGGTGGAAACTACCCTCATTCACCAGCAGGACAAGAGAAAGCTGCTTCTTTAGTTTGTTCGGCTCCAGGAGTGCCCTGAGGAAGCAGCTGGCTGAGAAGCTGCTGGAGAAGCGGGAGGCCAAGATCCCTGTCTGCAAGTAATAAGATAGAGAATTGTTAAGTTAGATGCATGAGGGATGTTATTTTCCTTTATTGTATTGCTTGACTGAGTTACCAGGTTAATGAAGATCTCTTACAATCTGCTTTATGAAATGACAATTGCTCTTACTGCACACCTTTTTCTTTTAATCTAATAATAAATCCTTGTTGCTACTCTTCATTTTGTGTCTGCCTTAGTCACATGCCTTTGGAAGCCTAGGACTGCTCAGCCCTTCTAGGGAGGGTTTTGCAACCTTTCCTGCCCAGGACTCTTATGAAGAAGAGTGGTTTATCCAGAATTAAAACAAAAGTGGATGGTGGCAGCCTACTTTGAATCCCGTACAGTAGAAGGATTAACCTCAGTGAACTCCCCCCTCCTCCTTTGGCTCTGGCAGGAGCTATGACTGCTTTATTTCTTCAATACTATTATTTTCTTATATGCAAAATTAAGCAATCAGTTGTTGATTGACCAACTCACACAAACACTTGACTAAAATTTCTTTAATCAGGTGGCAGCCCTCTTTTTGTCCTCCTCAAAAGCATGAAATTCAGCCACACTGGGTTTGATGCATCACATTCCAAGGGGAACTCTCAACTGGGTAGGCATTTCGGCCATGCTTACAGCTTTCTCCCCTCATTATCGAGAGAAAGCAACAATCAAACCAGGTATATTTCATCTATTTGGGGGGGGGAAACCCACTTCTCCATGGAAATTAGGGCCAAATCATGCCTTCATAGAAACACATGCTAAAGAGGTGTGCTTCTAACCTAGTTGGGACTGCGACACACCGAGGGAAAGTTTAATTCTTTCCCCTCATGTAGTTTTCCCCACTGAAAATCCCTCCTCCCTCAAGCAGCTGTTGAGGAAATAGTCATTTGAGGGAACTGATCCAGTGTAAAAAGTTAATGCCTCCACTTCCCAAAATCCCAAACAGAATCAGCCTCCACTACTGTTTTTGGAGAGAAAGGGAAGCTTTTTGCATTCAATGGAGGCAGGCTCCAATTGGGTGGTCAGGAAGGTACTATGTTCAAGCATGTTTGATCTAAGATCGTAAATAAACAACAATGTTTTATGTTCAAGTGTTTTCTTCAAATTGCTAATGAAAAATGTGGTATTCAAAGCTGATGAAGTGCAGTGTCTATAAGGCTGAGCTACAACTCAGGAAACCTCCAGTTCAAATCTTGCTGGAGCCACCAACTCATTAAATGGCCTTTGGCAAGCCATTCTCACTAGCCTCAGCCATGCATCTGCAATATGGAGAGAACCAAGGCTGGTGGCACCTTAAAGCCTAACATGGCCATCCTTCTGGAACTTGATGCTTTAAGAGGGCAGTTGTAAAGGATTACAATAAAGTAATATGTGGGAGGCTCTTCAGATATTCTAAAATGCTAATTACATGCTAGACAATTAGTGTTTTTTCCTATAGGATTCAGTTTGATTCAAGGACAACTGCTTTGCAAACATGCCATCCTAGCTCAAAGTTCTATTGTTCTATGCCAGGGATTCTCAACGTTGTGTTCCCAGATGCTATTGGACTTCAACTTCCATAATCCTCAACCAAAGGCCACTGGGGCTGGGGATTATGGTATCCTTCTGGGCCGCCTCTCGAGTATAGGAATTGGAGGTACTGTGTTGGAGTGGCTCCAGTCCTTTCTTGGGGGGAGGGTCCAGAAGGTAGTGCTAGGGGACTTGCTCAGCTCCGTGGCCATTGGCCTGTGGGGTCTCGCAGGGTTTGGTTTTGTCCCCCATACTGTTTAACATCTACATGAAACCACTGGGAGAGGTCATCCGGGGACTTGGACTGAGTTGTCAGCAATATGCAGATGACACTCAGCTCTATCTCTCCTTGTCACCTGATCCTAGGGAGGCGGTGGATGTCCTTAATCGGGGGCTGGAGGCTATGATGGGTTAGATGTGGGCTAATAAACTGAGACTGAATCCAGACAAGACGTAGGTAATGTTGGTCAGTAGGAGAGCCAATTGGGACGAGGAGATTTTACCATTTTTGGATGGGGTTGCACTCCCCTTGAAGGAGTAAGTATGCAGATTGGGGGTATTACTGGACCCAGCTCTGCTTTTGGAAGCTCAGGTGGAGGCGGTGGCCAGGGGTGCGTTTGCATGGCTTCGGCTAGTGTGCCGGCTGCATCCCTTTCTCAAGAAGGCAGATCTGGCCACAGTTACCCACGCCTTAGTCACATCACAGCTGGATTACTGTAATGAGCTCTACGTGTGGCTAACCTTGGCGAATGTCCAGACTCTGCAGCTAGTGCAAAATGCGGCAGCTAGGGTTTTATCTGGAGCTGCCCATTGGGATCATATCACACCCATTTTGAAAGAGCTGCACTGGCTACCAGTTTGTTTCCAGGTCCAATTCAAGTTGCTGGTTTTGACCTTTAAAGCCCTTAACGGTTTGGGCCCAGAATACCTGAGGGACCACCTGCTCCCAAGGGTTGCTGCCCACTTGACGAGGTCATCTGAAGGGGCTCTGCTCCGGGTGCCGACAATGAGGGAGGCTTGGTTGTCATGCTCTTGGGACAGGGCCTTCTCTGTTGCTGCCCCCAGCCTCTGGGATACTCTCCAGGTGGCTATTCGCTTTTCAGTCTCCATCACAGTTTTTAGAAAGCATGTTAAACCTTGGCTTTTTACCCAGGCTTTTATATGATTGCCTCTACTGCCGCTTCTTTGTACAGTTTTAATGCATGTTTTTAAAATCTTTTTAGTCAGATTTGTTTTATATTTTAGCTTAATATTTTAATTGTGTCATTTTTATAGCCTTGTTTTTGGCTAGGGTTAGGGGGTAAACCACCTTGGGATTGTTTTATTGAAAGGTGGTATATAAATTTAACTATTGTATTTGTTTATTTCGGCCCAAGGTCAGCATAAATACAAGAAAAGGAAACAACAACAAAATACATAAAACATTAATACCTTCAAATACTGTATACATGACTAATTTCATTCAAATGAAACCGATTAATCTGAAATGCACAGCCCGGCATCTCGTGCCTCAATCACTCTAAACCAAATCTTGCTTGCTATCAAAAATTTTTTTGCTACCCTCCTGTAAACATACTCTGACTTAGCAGTAAGCAGAAAAAGGACCTTGTCCCCATCAGAAGGGCAACTAGAATTGTAATGAATACAGGGGAGAGAAGCTTTCCCCTTAATTCAGTATAAAATCTACATTTCAGCATCAGATGTTCCATAGTCTCCACTTCACCGTTCTGGCAGGGGCATAATCTTTGATCATAGGGCACTTTCCTGAAGCGTCCTTCCAATATCGCCGTATGAAGGGCGTTAAGTCTAGCCGCTGAAAGAGCCCTGCGATGATCCCCGTTGGAGAGCCTAAGTAAATATTCAGCAGGGGAATAACTACTGATTTGATCTCCTATGAATAGGCCAGAGCCTATTTGGGCAACATCCCCAAATGTCATATCATCATATCCCAAATACGTTGAGTTATGGCCATTTTGGCCTTGCTGTGGCCCAGAGTTCTAATGAGGGGCAGGGAAAAACCCAAGGATGTTAACATTGCATTAATATCATTTTTCCAGCAGGTCATAAAGCCATCCTCCAATATCAAAGGAGCAATGCCCGCAGGGTAAAAAATCAGATTAAGCCAATAAGAGAAAACCATTTTCCAGAGTCTCGATTCTACAGGTGGCCACCCGATCTCGAGCCTAATAGCAGCATTTGAAACTGAGCACGGTAGTCTAAGAAGAGACCTAATAAACTTAGATTGGACCGTCTCCAACTTCGGATAATTAGTTTTGTTCCCTAGCACGCCTCCCACTAGGAGCAAGGCAAGAGCCTTGGCCTTGAAAAGCTCTAAAGGTACTTGCAACGAGTGAGCTCGTTTCTTTATGTGCAAGGAGCAAATTGCTGAGACAGCTTTCTGGGCGTTGGCAATAACATAATCCCTATGTGCTGTAGTGCTTCTATTGGACTGTAACACAACTCCAAGATATTTAAATTGTCTGGTCTGCTCTAAAGTATGCCCATTAAGTATCCACGTAAGCGTCCTAGGTCTAGCCGCAAAGACCATGATTTTGGTTTTATCATAATTCAAAGACAGTTTGTGGTCATTGCAAAAATTGGCCAGCTCTTTCAAAATTCGCTTAAGTCCAACCCTTGTCCTAGAAACCAATGCAGCAGCATCTGCGTACAATAGCACATTAATATGTTTTTGAGCTAATTTGGGTGGGTGAAAGTCCAGTTTCCTCATACGTTCCACTAGGGGGTTAAAATTTAACAATAAATACAATAAAATAAATAAATTATAGATATATATCACCTCAAAGACTCAATTTGAATTTGGGTCCTCAGAACAGAATGCAACTAGTCCTAGATTTAATAATCCCTCCCTGGTTTGTCTACCCAGAGAAGAGTACTGGTTCCTATCACATAGATCTATTCAGCCATGAAATTGTAGGATGGAACTGCTGGAGATCATGAAAGCCACTGCATGAACCTAGAGTATTCCAGAATCAATATCCTTCACAAACAAGCATACTATAAACAGAGACAAGATCATCATGCATTACATGCCATTAGCCAGCTCTGTCATTTACTTCCACCATTCTCAGGTTTACAAGCTTGTCTGCACAAAGGACCTGATTATTTTTACAGCAGCAATTATTCTTACACTATTCCTATATACTTACTGTCCTGGCTAATTTTCCCTTTGACAGGAAGCCCACCCACTCCCCCCACACATGCTTTTCACACAGGTTTCCCACACACGTTGGTGAACCCTCTCCCCTGCCGCTTCAAAGTTTTATTCTGCCAACCTTACTACATACTTTTGGGCTCATATTAACCTTGTACAGATGCTGCATGGAACCAGGATTAAATCCTGGTTTTGCATAATATCTACTAGCCTAGGGCATGCACACAAGATGCTGGGTTAGAACAATCCAGGATCGACTACAGGAGCTGATCTGGTGGAACCCGGCTTCTTCTAGTCAAAGTTTATTTGCAAACTAGGATACGAGGCTGATACTGTATTCACAAAAAGGAGTATTGTCCCAAACACATAAAGCAGAGATTCCCATCCTTGGGCCCCCAGATAATCTTGGACTACATTTTTCATCGTCCCCAGCCACCGTTGGGAGTTGTAGTCCAACAGTATCTGGGGACTCAAGGTTGGGAACCCCAGCATACAGCATGATTGTGAACGCAAGGGGGCCCATGCCTGAGATTAGGGGACATCACACAAAACCAGGATTCAGTCTTGGATCTGTGTGATGTTTGAATCAATCCATTAACTTTTTGACTCTTTCCTATCCACCCCCAATGAAATTTTAGCAAGAGAAACAAGATTTCAAACCACCCTATAGTTTGGACAATGTTGACTGATACTAGGAACAGGAAACACATGTCAGTTTTTTAAAAACTTCAGTTGCTCCCAAATTATTTCCAGGCACATGTCAAAGTACTTGTCTAGATCTATGAAGTCTTAAATAGCTTGGGAACTGGGTGCCCCAAGAACTTCGCACTTTCTTACAATCCTGCCCTACTGCTTATATCTGCCTTGAAGGCCCTTCTCAAAATGACCCCATCTTCAGAAGTATGCTGAGTGGTATCAGAAGACAGTGCCTTCTTGGTTCTAATGCCTCAATTGTCAAACACCCTCCCTTGTCAATACACTCAGCACCCTTGATGGCCTTAGCTACTAGGTTAAATGCTATTTATTCGAGATTTACTGTAATCCAGGATCTTTTAGGTATTTTAGGATACATTTTAGGCTTCTTATATATGTTGCTGCTGTTTTATTTTTATTGTGTTTTGCTTCTGTCTGTTTTTATTGTTGCTTAGATTTATTAGTTTATTTCTTATATGGGTTTTAAGATTTTTGTTCTGTGTCACCTTGGGAACTAAGTTTGAGAGGCAGGATATAAATATTTCAAATGACTAAAGAATAGTCTGTATCCAGCAAGAACTGTGAATGGAGACCATGAACTCACAGACAGCAAATAGCACATTACAGCATAATCGACTTGCTCCCATGGAATCAGAAGAGCAGAGAAAGAATAATGCAGAACTGTGTGTTTCTAGAAACCAGTCCCAACGCGTTTTGAGGCAATAAGACCTGTTCTTCAGAGGACTGCAAAATGAATTTTTAAAAGGATGAAATACATAAGGTATAGATTTCATAAGTAAAATAATCATAGCAGACATTGTAAAACTAAAGAATATCAAAAATGGTTTTTGGAGGAGATTAAAAATTAGGAAACACTGAAATGCACATAATACAAATTACCTAAAGCAACAGGAGTCATGGACGCATGGGGCTGGGGAACCCAAAATAAAAACAAATTGAAACTAAGAAAACACTAAACAGAGAAAAATGTAAAATAAACTAGAATATAAAAGCCCACATACCAAATTATATATCATATAGATTGGAAAAAAGTATTTATCTAACACAGTGCAAACTTTTTATCTAACAGACAATTGCTCTGTGAGGAATCAGCCCTCATGTTATATAGCACTGATTGTTACTATTTTTAGAGTGGGAGCCACAACCACTGAGAGGGCTTGTTTCATGGGGGGGGGGGGAAGCAAGGGCAGTGGCCCAAGCCACAGTACTGCCGTGGGGGGGGGGGTGTTCCACATGAGTGCCATGGCAGCAGGACCAGGGAGAGACGGGGGAAGAGAGAGACATAAAGCACACGAGAGAGAGTGTGCAATGGCCGAGGGACAAGAGGTGGCAGAGGGAGGGAAGAGGCATGTCAGGGGCTGCCACTGGGGTCTGTCTGGACTGCCAGTTGCCTGCAAGCTGTGAAATGAAAAACAATGCTACAGGGTAGAGAGAGAACAAGTGCAACAAATAATCAGTTAAGGGAGGCACATGAGTAAGAGAAGAAAGGTAGCCTTTAACCTTTAAAATGCAAAGTTAAAAACTACAGAAATACAGGAGTATATAGGAAGCCAGTGACCATATGACTATTGTTGTACAGTATATGCCAAAAGTTAGATGACATACTTGAACATAAGTTATCTCTACTGACTCTATACACCGTCAGTGCCATATAACAACATGCGAGCTGATCCCTCACAGAACAATTGCCTGTTAGAGCAAAGGTTTGCACTTTGCTGGATAAAGATTTATGAGATTTTACATTTTTTCCAGGCAATTTCGTGTTTGAGCTTTTATTTTACAGTTGGTATATTTTTCTCTGGGGTTACATTTTCTTCGTTTCAATTTGTTTTCTATCAGGTACTCCAACCCCATGTGCCCATGACTCTTGTTGCTTTAGGTAATTTGTATTACATGCATTTCAGTAGTTCCTAATTTTTAATCCCCTCCAAAAACCACTTTTGATATTTGTTAGTTTTACTATGTCCTTATGATTATTTTACTTATGAAATTTATACCTTATATATTTTAAAATTCATTTGCAGTCCTCTGAAGAACAGGTCTTGTCATCTCAAAACGTGTTGGGATTGGTTTCTATAAACAAACTGTTCTGGGCCATTCTCTGTTCTTCGGTCTTTGCTAGTGTGGTGCCTCTTCCCCTTATGTATCCAGAGTTGCTCCCATGCCAAGGAGTAAAATATCTAATCCTATGTCTTTTAGGGAAAACACATATTCGGGGGCGGGGGGCAGAAATGGATGATGAAAATCCAAGGCTAGGGTGCAGGCAGGCTTCTTTCCACTGAACAGGTGAGCAAAGTGAAGGGAACGATCTCTACTTCAAATTGCTTTATTCTGTTTTAGTTTTTCTGTTGGCAAGAATTTTCTGTTTCTGCTTAGTGTCATAGAAGAGAAGGGAAGTTGGAAGAAGAAAGCGTTCATTTGGAACTTGAACCAAGACAATTCACAGACTGACTACTGGAAGCCACGTTCAGAACCCCTGAGGCTTCTAAACCTTCAGTAGCAGGAGTCCAAGTTATCAGGCTTTCTTCAGTGACCTCACCATAAAGGCCAGGAACTTGTTTTTTTATAGATGAAAAGTGAAGTCTTCCGAGATGTGTGGGAACTCTGTGCTCCAAGCTTTAGTGGAACCAAGAAAAGAAAAAAATGGGAAGGTACACTGAAGGGCTGAGAAGCAGTATAAGTGGCTTAAAGGTGAGATGAAGCTGTGGGAAAATACAGCAGGAGGAAACCCAACACCCTGGATATACTGGTACTAACACACCATTTTTCTGCCTGAGCCACCTACATTTCTGTTGAATGTATCATGGAAAAAAGCCATGAAGCCTTCAACTTCCTTAGGCAAAGAGCAGTACATACCTTCCTAGCTATTGCTGCATGCAATATTAATGTGGCCATGCATTGAAAGTGTATGTACAAGTGGTCCTTGTTATCTGCGGTCCCAGAACCTGCAGTTCCGTGTATCTGCAGACAGGTCTTAGAGACCCAGTTTATCTATGGTACAAAAATAGGCTAAAATTTGCCTATTTGCAGTTGCTGAGTGCCTGGAAATGACCCAAAAGTTACTTCTAGTGTCACTTCCGGCTGCCATTTCACAGCACGGAGCCATTTTTAGATGTGGGGTGAACTATTTTCTTGGAAATTATCCTATAATTTCTAATGTTTTTTCAAGTAGCCAAGTAGAAATTTTAGAAACAGAAAAATTTCCACAGAAAAATAAAGTGGGAAATTAATAGGAACATAGGAAGCTGCTGTTTTATGACTGCTTCCACCACACACAAGGAAATCTTATGTAGATTTAATTAAAGTTTTTTCAACAATAACTCAATTTTTCTCCTTCTCCTTTCTCTCCCTTTTTCCTTTCTGACTCCACAAATGTCCAATCTGCAAAGGATTACTGGATAGAGTATGACAAATCCCTCCCCTTTATAACAACCAAAAATTGAATTGATTTAAAATCTAGTGACAAAGTCTTGCAGCTGGTCCCGTCACACACATTTCTCCCAAGTCTTGGGTTCTCTGCCACAGGAGCTGTTTGTTCTTCTGGTACCAAGGTTTGTCAATCACTTTCATCAGCTTCATCTGTGAGGTCAAAACTTTAGGCAAGATCAAATTCCAATTCAGTTCCTTTCAAAATCAGACTCGCTTCCCTCATCTCATAGTATGCATGCTGGAAAGTCTCAAACTGTTCCATTTCTTTCCATCATCCAATATGACAGAATCACCTGGGATTTTTGTTATTTGTTTTAGTCCAGAATATCAGGAACATCCCTTTCTCACTGTATAAAGGCAGCCATACTTGAACAAAGTCCTCCACCTGACATGTTCAGTGTTTCGCACCCTGTTTCTGATCCACATATAATTTCTATTTTTGTTGCTTCTCCCTTACCCGATCACGAATCTCTGCATCCTCAAGGTGAGATGGCATGGAAAGCCCTATCTGTTGTTGCCATTGGGCAAGTTTGGTGGTAGCTTTACATCCTCTCAGCAGTTCAAAAGGTGATTTTCCTGTAGTAGAATGAGGGGTAGTGTGATAAGAAAATAGAGTTTCACAGATTGCCTCTTTCCAGGATTGTTGTTGCATTGTAGCCAGTTGTAAACTTTATTTCAGTAATCTGTTCATTCTTTCCACTGAGCCATTCCTTCAAGGATGGTACAAGTAAAGAGTCTTGTGTTTTATCCCATGGTTGTGTAAGTATTGCTCCATTTCAAATGAGGTAAGCTGTGACCTATTGTCAGTCACTAGTTCTTTAGGAAGATCTTCCCTTGCAAAAACCGCATCCATTAACTGGATAACCTTGTTTGTAGAAATATTGTCAGTAAATGAAACTTGATCACTTTTGCATGTAAGGAGGTGGCACCACCAAATGATCAGTCCTCAGCACCAGCTCACTGAGAAGAGACAACTCACTTGCCACACACACGTATGGTTGAAGATGTTCAGGTACCTTGTTTTTGCATGGCCATCTATTCGTTATGCAAGGTTTAAGTTCAGTAAGCACCTGATCAGCACTGAGGAGCATTCCATTCCGAAGATGTGATTACTCCAAGAGCTGATGAAGCTATTTGCGCAATTAGGAGCCCTTCATCCTTGTCTTTTGGGCTCTCCTATTGGCCTGGATGTGGAAGTCGAGATAAACAATCTGCAGTTGTATTCCGAAGACCTGCAAGATATTCCACCTGGAAATCAAAATACATAAGTCTGGTAATCCATTTGGCTAGTCTAGGGGTTGCTCAACTTGATCCCTGAGGGGTTTATGGTCTGTTATGTGAATTTTATGCCTCACAATTAAGTCCTCAAATGCCTCACTGCCCAGAAACATGTCAGAACTTCTTTTTCAATGACAGAATACTTCTTTGAAGCAGTAAGAACTCTGGAAGCAAAGGCAACTGTAACTTCCCTTTTTGCTGGATCAAGACAGCATCCAAACCATATTCAGAAGCATCAGTCGATACAATAGCATGCTTGTTGGTGCCAAAAGAAATGCAAGTAGAGCTTTCAGCAATGGCCAATTTGATAGTCTGAAAACTAGCCTTGCATGATGCATCTCAGTTAAATGCTACATTCTTTTTGAAAAGAAGAATAAATGGAGACACTTCTGAGGCAAGTTGTCCAACAAATTTAGAGTAATACTCAGAGTCCTAAAAATGAGCAAAGTGCATCCTTGTTGTGTGGCTCTCGTGCTTCCTGATTAGCTTTCTAGCTTTCACCAAGTCTGTTATGGGATGTATGCCACTCAGACATCATGTGTCCCAAGTATGTCATCCAGACTGTTCTCTTCAAGGAATGGATGCAGCTGTCGAATCAGCCGAAGTAGATGGATAGCGCTCCTGGCCATAGCCTTCACCTGAGATACCATGGTGAGGTCTGGATCCAAGAGCACTCCCAAGCTGCATACCTGTTCTTTCTGAGGGAGTGTAACCATACTCAGCACAGGAAGATCTAACATCCCTCAAATCCCAATCCCCCACAATGAGCACCTCTGTCTTGCTTGGATTCAGCTTTAATTTGTTATCCCTCATTCAGCCCATTACTGCCCATAGGCAGGCATTTAGGGAGTGAATGCCATTTCCTGATGATGAGGAGGAGGAGAAAAAATAGATTTGGAGGTCAGCATACTGATAACACCCAGCACCAAATCTCTTGATGACCTCACCCAGCAGTTTCATGTAGAAAGCATTGGTGACAGAATGGAGCCCTAAGGGACTGCATATAATAGCTCCTGTTTCAAAGAGCAACCATCACCAAACTCCACCATCTGGAATCTGCCTGAGAAATACAAGTAGAACCACTGCAAAGCAGTGCCTCCTATTCCCAACTCCCCCAGGCAATCCAGAAGGATACCATGGTTGATGGTATCAAACGCTGTCAAGAAATCAAAAAAATCCAACAGAGTCACACTCCCTCTGTCAATTCTCTAGTAAAGGTCACTCATCAGGCTGACCAAGGCAGATTCAACCCATAGCTTTCTCTAAAGCCCGTCTGAAAAGGATCTAAATAATCACTTTCCTCCAAAACGTGGGGCTGCCTTTGTACATAGTCAGAAACTACAATTGGTACAGAGTGGGGCAGCCAGATTGGTCTCTGGGACAACATGAAGGGACCATATAACACCAGTTTTGAAAGAACTGCACTGGTTGCCGATATTTTTCCGGGTGAAATACGAAGTGCTGGTTATTACCTATAAAGTCTTTAATGGCTTGGGACCAGGCTATTTAAGAGAGCGTCTCCTCTATCATGCACCCACGTGCCTTTTGCAATCTTCTGGAAAGGTCTGGTTATGGTTGCCACTGGCTCGTCTGGTGGCGACTCAGGAACGGGCTTTGTCTGTGGCTGCCCCAGGGCTTTGGAATATGCTCCCTGCTGAACAAAGAGCATCTCCTCTGTTTTCAGGAAGACCCTCAAGACTTTCTTGTTCTCGCAAGCTTTTAATTAGAATTTTAATAATTTTAATAATTTCTTTTATATTGTTTTTATTTTTTTATTTTAACCTGTGATTTTAATGTTGAGATTTGTACACCACCTAGAGATTTACATATCAGGCGGCATAATGACTGATAAATAACTAAACAAGCCAGCAACTAAACAAGCCGCCTGGAGCTGGTTAGCCACCACTCTCAATCACCTTGCCCAAACATGGGAGACTGGAGACTGGCTTATAATTATTCAACACTGAAGGATCTAGGGAAGGCTTCTTAAAAAGTGGTCTAATAATTGCCTTCTTCCAACAAGGAGGCATCCTACCCTCCCTCAGCTATGAGTTAATGATATTAACTAGGCCATCTCCAACTATTTCCCTGTTAGATAGAAGCAGCCAAGTCGGGCAAAGATCCAGAGAACAAGTGCTAGGCTGCACCACCCCAAGCAGCTTATCCACATCCTTGGGCATCACAGACTTTGGACTGAAAAAGACCCTCTGGCATAATGAAGGCTGTGTACTTGCAAGAACCTTTGAATAGAGGAATTTGATGACAGGCCGAAGTCAAGTCCCATTGTGAACATGGAGGCCTCTTTCAGAGTAAGCAGCATTTCATTGCTATAGGATAATAGATGACAATCCATTCCATGTTGGAGTTCACATCCCTTAAATCTATGCACATTTGAAGTGTACCATTTGATTTCCATCCAAGAACAGTGGGAGAGACCCATTCTGATGAATCAACAGGATCTAAGGTGTCAGCACACTACATTCTTAGGAGCTCCTCTCTAAGTGGTTGGTGCAATGCTATGGGTACGTTTCTCACTTTATGTTGTACAGGTACAGGAGGACCTCCTTATCCGTGGTTCCATTACTCACGGTTTCACAAATCCGCAGTTGAAAAATAGAGGACAAGCCTTGTTAACTGTGGTTAAGGGGTTCACGTATCTGTGGTTTTTGGTGGAGAGGGGAGAAAGAAAAGGAACGCTGGCCTCTCCCCCTACCCCACCCCCAACGAATGAACATCCAGCACTGGCCTCTCTCCCTGCAGTGGGGATTTTTCCGCAGTGCTGGCCTCTCTCCTTGTCAGGGCAGCACGAACACGAACACAACATCCCCTGTAGAGCGAGGCCTGGAGAGCCTATTACTGGCCACTGCTGCCACTCACGTGCTCCTCGAGTTCTGGCCTCTCCCCATGCCATCACCTGCCCACATGCTCCTCAAGTGCTGGTGTCTCTCCCCACAGCAGGGGTCAGTGAGAACGAGACATCCCTACAGACCAGGGGACCACCAAGGGCAGGGCAGGGCTGGCATGAGGAAGGTCTTCCTTGGAGAACTGGCCCTCATCACCAACTTGCTAGGGCTTCCTTATATCCCCCTCTCACAAGTCTACCGTGCAGGATTTGGACCAAGCCCTGGGTCTCACGTGAGGAGACCAGTGAGGAGGGCCAGTTCTGAGGAAGACCTTCTTCACGCCGGCCTGGCTCTGCCATGTTGCATTCTTGCTGACCCCCGCTGCAGGGAGAGAGGCCAACGCTTGAGGAATGGGGGGTGGTGAGAGAGAGAGGCCAGAGCTTGAGAAGCATGTGATCAGCAGTGGCCGGTGATCGGCCATCCAGCAGGCTCCCCCGCCCGCTCTACAGGGGATGTTGCGTTTAGGCCGCCCTGGCAGGGAGAAACTCCCACTGCAGGGAGAGAGGTCAGAGCTGGATGTCTTTTGCAGGGGGAAAGGCCAGCACTCCTTTTCTTCTTTTGCCCCCGTTTTGGCACTTTGGAACCTAACCCACAGGTTTTCATTGCTTTAACATCCTAAAATGCATGGCTTTGCTATCCACAGTGGTGGGTGAAAATCTAACCCCTGCAGGTAACAAGTTCCACCTATATTACATTTGCCTTCTTCTGAATTTTATGTTTGAAATGTATAGCAGTGCCAGGAGTATCAGCAAAACCATACAAGAAATCAGCAGTCATATCAGTGGATGGATGCTACATCACCTGCAAGAAAGGTTCCATGCTATTTGGGTCTAACACTATCCTTAGATCTTTCTGATGTTTCCAGCCCAATACTGAGACTTCTTATTGCAACACATACACTTTCTCTTCTGCAGTACGTCCTTTGTATTCCAGGACAGCAGTGAAGTATCCATTTATGGCAATAGGGGAATCTCCATATCCCCATGGGTGGATGTCTGAAGGCTGCAAGTGCACATCCAATGTAGTGAGGAGTTCCTTGTAAAGCATATTGGAAATGATAATGGAGAACCAGAATCAGCCAGCATCCACACTTCATGGCCATTAAGTTGACAATGGCTTCGTGGCCATCCACTTGACAATGTGGAGAAGCAAACCCTGACTCCATCACACTTAAAACACTGTAAGGAAGCGGTTCAGCTGTTTCATCCTTATCATATGGTGAATCACTAATGGAGTGAACACCAGACTTACAAATCTTAGCAAAGCACCCCTTTTCTTTGCAACTGTTCCAAGTGAACTTCAGTGCAGGGCAGTGAGCAAAACTGGCTTTGTGGGCAGAGTCTCCACATCGGAAGCATTGTTAGCTCCTCCCCTCTTGGGCTGCCATTTTCTGGAGCAGTGCCATATGGAGAGAATTGGAAGGATTTAGACTGAACCACCTGGATTTCAGGAGATGGGTTTTGGGGTATCAAAAAGAGTGATTTGGCACAATGAAGAGCATTTTCCACCCTCCTAGTCATCTCTATAAAACTTTATCAAGGTAAGTGTCTGCTCCAACAGCAGTTTCTCACACTATTTGGAGCAGTTTGGTTTCATAACAATCTGATCCCTGATCATTTCATCAGTAAAGTTGGCAAAGTCACAGAATACACTTAAGGCATACAATGTTGTGATATACTGATCGATCGATTAACCAGGCAATTGGGATCTAGAACTCAATTTGTAAGGTTCAGCAATCACATTCAAAGTAGGGTTGAAATGATCACCTAAGGCTTGAAGGGCAGCTTCATAAGAATTGGCATCCTCTCCAAGTTGGCAGGAAGGGGGAAATGCTTGTATATTCTCTGGCCTCCAGGGCCCAGGCAGTGAAGCAATATAGCCTTCTGCTTTGCTGGAGTAAAGTCAGGGCTCTGTATGGTGAAGAAATAGGACCTCCATTGATTTCAGGGAACAGCAGGTTCTCCTGGGGTGGTGGGATCTGAGCCATGCTGCAGGGGGCATCAAGTGAACAACAGAGTCCAGGATGGATAAGGAAAAAAGTATGTTCAGGGGTTGTGCAGGTCAGGAAGGTGGAGAAACAATCAGCAGTAGTGATAGTGATGAGAGCCAGCACGGTGTAGTGGTTAGAGTGCCGGACTAGGACCAGGGAGACCCAAGTTCAAATCCCCATTCAGCCATGAAACTAGCTGGGTGACTCTGGGCCAGTCACTTCTCTCTCAGCCTAACCTACTTCACAGGGTTGTTGTGAAAGAGAACCTCAAGTATGTAGTACACAACTCTGGGCTCCTTGGAGGAAGAGCGGGATATAAATGTAATGATAATAATGATGATAATAATACCCCCAGTGAGGCACTACCTTGGTGTGGTTGTGGGGCTTGCGTGCTCTGAGGAAGGTAGAGCTATGCCAGAGGTCCAACCATAATGGACAGGTCTCACCAGAGGAGCCAGACAAAGAGTGCCTCTCCCATCAACAATATGGTGAGACGTAACTTTAATAAATATATACCGGATCAGTCATCACCTGGGTCAACCGACCCGTCACCCGGGTCGTCACCCTGGTCACGCGACCGCACCAGGTGCTGGAGTCCCTGGACATCTGGTGGCAAGTGGGCAACAGGACTCAGGATCTTCAGTTGAGCAATCAGGGCTAGAGACAGCAAAGTTGCTGGAAGAAACGTTACTTAACCGGGAAAAATATACAAAAAATGCCAACAAGGAAATAATGATCTGCTATTACAAGTCTAGTCCAACTAGAAGAGGTTATTTAAAAAGAATGTACCAAATTTGGAAAGAGAAGCATCCAGATACAGAAATAACAGAACAAAGGCTAGCAGACCAGAGAAGATACATACTAAGAAATAAAGTATTCACAGGAGTTGAGCTGGAAGAACTGCAAAGAGCAACACAGGCTCAAGCTATGGAAGAAGAATTGCCACCAATTGAAGAAGTTGCTCAGGCACAGGTGGAGGAGGTGTTGGAAATTGAGGATGCTACTGTTGCTGAACTGTTTCAAAATCAAAACCAGGCAACTTCCCCTTTGCCTTCACCTCAAAAACCCAAATGCCATTTAACAGAAAAGCAACAAGAACTAAAGCAAAAAATAACAGAGCACATGAACCAAACAACCACCAGGATTCGACTTCCAGCTCTAAAAACAGTTGCCAAAAAACAACTTGCTCAGGCATTAAAAGATGTCAGTGCTGCACTTGCAGAAATAACAACCAATAATTTGCAAGAAACAAACCAACTAATGTACAGTGCAGCAGCAGCAACAACACAAGAGCTCAAATATAAGATCAGTGGACCTGTAAAAAAAGAAAGTAGTACATCACCTAAATGGAAAATTAGATTAGAAAATAAAATCTCCAGGCTTAGATCAGATGCTAGTAAACTGAAAGATAAGAAAGACAAGAAGCTGAAGAATGAAAACACCAAACAGTATCTGATCCAAAAATACCACCTAGATTCAAGGAAAATTAGAGAAGTCCTGGAAATAATAAAGCAGCAAATAACAGCAGTGTCAAAGAAGATTAGCAGATACGAAGCCAGAATTACACAACACAGGCAGAATCTCCAATTCCAGTTCCAGTCGAATTCCAGTTCGAATCAGAGACGTTTCTACCAAAGCATAGAAGAAGAAACTGCAAGAAACATAGAAACACCAAATAAAGAATAAAGTGCAATTCTGGGGGAAATTATGAGACAATCCAATAAATTATAATAAAAAAGCAGGCTGGGCGAATGAGGTCAAAAAATGTAACCAACAAATGCAAGATCTAATTATAACACCAGAATTAATAAGTGAAAGAGCAAAGAAAATTAAAAAGTGGACTGCGCCAGGTGATGATGAACTGCATGGCTTTTGGCTTAAACACCTAACAAGCCTTCATAAACAACTATCAAAACAGTTCAATCACATTTTGCAAGGAGGTGATACTGAACATGGCTAACAACTGGGAAAACTCATCTCATCATAAAAGACCCAGCAAAAGGTGCAGTTCCAAGTAATTACAGACCGATAACCTGCCTGCCAACCATGTTCAAAGTATTAACTGGAATAATAGCAGATGAAGTGATGCAACACTTATTAACTAACAAATAGCTTCCAGTTGAACAGAAAGGAAATTGCCCGAACACTAGAGGCACAAAAGACCAGCTGCTGATTGACAAAATGATTTTAGAAAACTGCAAGAGAAGAAAAACCAATCTAAGTGTTGCATGGATTGACTACAAGAAAGCCTTCGATTCATTGCCTCACACATGGATACTACAATGTTTAGAAACAACTGGTGTCAGCAAAAACATTGATATTTATTTAAAAAGCAATGAGCATGTAGAGTAGACAGTTAACTATCAATGGTGAGACACTTAGACAGGTTAGCATTAGAAGAGGCATTTTCCAAGGGGACTCACTATCCCCTCTGTTGTTAGTAATCACCATGACCCCACTTCCACAAATACTAAACAAAACAGGCCTCGGATACCAAACATCTAAAACATCAAGTCAATCAACCATCTGCTGTACATGGACGATCTGAAGTTGTATGGAAAGTCCCAGTCAGAAATCGAATCACTGCTAAACACTGTCCATATATTCAGTAGCGATATAGCAATGGAGTTTGGACTAGGCAAGTGTGCTGCATTAATAATGAACAGAGGGAAAATAAGAAAAACAGAAGGAATAGAACTGCCCAATGGAAGCAAGATCAAGAACCTGGAAGAGAAAGAACATTACAAATACTTGGGCATTCTCCAGGCTGATAACATTGCACACACTGAAGTTAAAAGAAAAATTGGAAGTGAATACATCAGGAGAGTTAGAAAAATCCCAAAGTCCAAACTCAATCGTGGGAACACCATACAAGCCATAAACACCTGGGCTATACCTGTTATCAGATACACTGCAGGAATAATAGACTGGACCCAGGCAGAGCTAGAGACGCTAGATCGTAAGACCAGGAAAATCATGACCAATCATGCTCTACACCCCCGCAGTGATGTAGATAGGCTATACCTCCCTCGCAGCTCAGGTGGAAGAGGAATGCTGCAAGTCCATCAAACAGTAGAGGAGGAGAAAAGAGGCCTTGAAGGCCTCTTTTAAGGACAGTGAAGAAGATGCACTTCAAATGGTCAATAACGCGAAACTATTTCAACACCAATGAAACAAAGCAGGCCTACAAGAAAGAACAAGTCAAGAACCGAGCAGAAAAATGGAGAAGTAAGCCCCTGCATGGTCAATATTTGCACAATATAAGTGGAAAATCAGACATCACCAAGACCTGGCAATGGCTTAAGAATGGCAACTTGAAGAAAGAAACAGAAGGTTTAATACTGGCTGCACAAGAACAGGCACTAAGAACAAATGCAATAAGAGCAAAAGTTGAAAAATCCACCACAAACAGCAAGTGCCGCCTTTGTAAAGAAGCAGATGAAACCGTGGACCACCTGATCAACTGTTGTAAAAAGATCGCACAGACTGACTACAAACAAAGGCATGACAAGGTAGCAGGGATGATACACTGGAACATCTGCAAAAAATACAAGCTACCTGTAGCCAAAAATTGGTGGGACCATAAAATTGAAAAAGTTGAAGAAAATGAAGATGTAAAAATATCATGGGACTTCCGACTACAAACAGACAAACATCTGCCACACAATACACTAGATATAACTGTAGTCGAGAAGAAAGAAAAACAAGTTAAAATAATCAACATAGCAATACCAGGGGATAGCAGAATAGAAGAAAAAGAAATAGAAAAAAATCACAAAATACAAAGATCTACAAATTGAAATTGAAAGGCTGTGGCAGAAGAAGACCAAAATAATCCCAGTGGTCATGGGCGCCCTGGGTGCAGTTCCAAAAGACCTTGAAGAGCACCTCAACACCACAGGGGCCACAGAAATCACCATCAGCCAATTACAACAAGCAACTTTATTGGGAACAGCCTATATTCTGCAACGATATCTCTAACTACAGAACAACACTGACAATAAAATTCAGCCATCCCAGGTCCTTGGGAAGGACTCCATGTCTGGATAAAACAAACCAGTCAACAACACCTGTCTGACTGTTTAAATAAATAAATGATAATAGTAGAAAGCACTGCAGGAATGTACGCCCGGTGATGCAAGGAAATCAGGTTTGTAGGAACATTCACAAGCTTTGCAGGCTCACACACTTACCTGGTTCAAAATCTCATCAACAAATGTTTTATAAGTGCTTCCCCTCACACACACGGGAAATCTTATGTAGATTTAAGTAAAGGTTTATTAAGCAACAACTCCATTTTTCTCTTTTCCCTTTCTGACTCCTCCCCCAACACACGCTACAGTAGAGTGTGTTGTCCTACACCCCTAGGACAAGTGTCTAAACAAAGTGCAAACGATTACTGGATAGAGTACAACACCTGCCTTCTACAGAGTCAAATTACTGGTCCTTGTAGCTCAATATTGTCTGCACAGACTGGCAGCGACTTCTCCAAGGTTGAAGACAAGAATCTCTCTCAGCCCTATCTTGGAGAGCACAGAGAGGGAATTTGGAACCAAGCATGCATATCTCTTCCCAGAGCAACCCCATCCCCTAAGGGGAATATATTACATTGCTCACATGTAGTCTCCCATTCAAATGCAAACCAGGGTGGACCCTGGTTAGCAAAGAGGACAAGCCATGTTTGCCACCACAAGACCAGCTTGTGGTGGTGGTGTTTTTAATTGTATAAATATGTCAAATAACATACCAAATCAGATCACAATAGATCTATTTAGGGCATCAATATTTGTATTTTCAGGGGAGAAATTCAAATTTTATGCAAATGAGGGGGAAATTTATATGGAATGTTTTCCAGAAAGTTTTCCAATTCAGAATTTTCAAAAAACCCACATCTCTGCTTTCAACTGTGATCAAGTCATTTAACATATCCATGCCTCAATTACATGGTTGTGGCTAATTTATGTGATAGAAGAGGTATATGAACAAGATAGACACGCTATATCTAAGCTTCAAGACTGCAAGATTTGCCTCTAAATTTCTTATAAAGGAAGAGTCAGGATCCAAGTTCTTAAATCAATAATTTTTCAGAAAATTATATTCAAGAAATACAAAGCAGGCTATAGGTGTTTTTTTCCTTAGATAAGACACGATCTTGCTCACTTGCACATCACAGATTATTAAAACACTTAACAGCCCGAGATAAAACAATCTCACATTACACTATGTGCACACAGGGGTCTGTACACATTTGTGTGAATGTCTGTCCATGCATTTGTTTTAACAGTGAACTTAGGTAGAGGTCCTCACAAATCCAGGATACAGATAAAAACTGGGCTACTGTATATGAACTGAACATGTGTTACTAACTGCATGCATACTGTATGAGTTTATACTGTACACAGATTGTCCATGCAATGCACATAACATATGACGGTGGTCTGGTACAAGACATGCAACGGATCAAGAAGTATCATCTTCAGGATTGAGGCCATGAGATGTTAGGGTCTTAAGTCTATAGATCCAGAAGTTTAGATGGAAATCTTTCCTAAAGAAAAACGTCAATTAAAAGGTTTTGCAACAGGTTATTCAAGCTTTTGTTGGGATTGCTGAAATATGATTTGAAGATCAGTTCTTTTTTCCATGTTCTTGAATGTGGCAGCCAAACATATATTGGATATGTATATATCCAACTTGCATTCAACATATATTATATTGCTGGACTTGCATGTAAATGTTCCATTTAATTAAAAAAAAATTTAACCAGTTACAGTGGTCCCTCGACTTACGATGTTAATCCATTCCGAACGCACGTTCGGAGGTCGAAATTTTCGTAAGTCGAAGGGCGCATCCACGGAGGTCTGAAAACATTCATAAGTCGAGGAAGCCGCATCTAAAAATTTGTAGGTCGAGTAAGCTGCATCTAAAACGGCAACGACTTCCGGTCTTTTTTGTCATTTGTACCTCGAAAACATCGTAAGTCGAGTAGTTCGTAGGTCGAGGGACCACTGTATTCTCCTTTTGAAGGTGAACCATTTCCCTTAAGAAAGTCACAGTGATGCGATTCAGGATTGATGATAGATAGTCTTATTTCAGTTCTTACTAGCAACTTCTCAGGTGGCACACTATCACACTATCAACTTCTTTCTTTCTTGACATTCTTCCTGTGATTGTGGAGGAAAGTTTTCTGAGACAATAAATGTCCTGTAGATGTTATAGTCTACATGCAATATGTGACAATGAGGATCTCTACATGAACAGTGTGAAGAGCTGTAAGGGGTTTGGCAGGGAGTACAGGTCAAGTCCACTCTCCCCACACACCTGCATCTGCCTAGCCCTGGGCAGTCGGATCGGCTGCCCACACGATTACCGGCTCCGTGACTGAGCCGGTAGGGATGACGGGGATCGGGGGCCGCCTGGCCCCCGGGAAGTCCCAGAACGCCCCGCATAAGTGCACTCCCGGTTGGGGGTCTCCTTGTGAGTTGCCATGAGGTGGGCAACTCACGATCAAAAGAACGGGGTTAGCAGAGCACTCACTCGGCTATTCTCATCTTAGGGGAGGGGTACTGGCGGCTCCCAGTGCTGCACAGAATCTCCCCAAACCAGGCTAGGTTCCCTCAGCTCAGTTTGGGGAGGTCGTGAGAATAGCCTCAATATCTTTGTAGAAAGGGCGGTTTAAATTAGTTTGTTCTTTCATAGTGGGGCTATTCTCACGAGCAGCAAAAATCGGGCTAGGAGAACCTAGCCCGATTTTTGCTGCTCGTGTAAGCCAACGGGCGAGCCCGGTGGCTTACAAGCAGCTAGCCAGCTTTTGTAGCCCTCCCCTAAAACCAGGTTTGTGGAGCGAGCACTACGCAAACCTGGTTTTACAGGTCGTGAGTAGACCCCCGGAGGGAAGGCGGAAAGCCACCTCCCGGCTCCGAGAGTCTCGCGCAGGGCATACTGGAGCTTCCGGGGGCCGCGCGGCCCTGAAGCTCCCCAGCCAGCTCCGTCACAGAGCTGGCAATCGTGTGGGCGTCACTGATCGTGAGACCCGGCTCAGTATCAAGTATTGTTTGTAGATATGCATCTAACTCTCAGGGCCCAGTTGTACAAGTTTCTTTTTCAGTGTCCTGGGTGGCAGGAACTCCAATCCAAGTAAACATGCACATCAGTTGGGTTGTTTTGCAGGTCTGCAACAATCTATCCCAAGCCTTCTTTGCCACTGATCCGAATTACAAAGATATCCAACAAAATACCACCCTACGAGTGGTTCACCTTTGAATTAAGAATAGATTGTTCATGTTTGCTCATACATAGATTGGCATAAGATGGAGCCATGCTTGTACCCCATAGGTGGGCTTTGTATATTTAATCAAAAACACTGTCTACCAATACAGCTGTTGCAAGTCAGCTAAGATGGCAATAACCTCTGAAGGCAGCTAATTAGCAATTCAGCTCATTAGAAAATCATTTAGAGCCTAAATTCCATCATAGTATCATATATAAATGCAATGTGATGCAACAAATGTTACAAATATAGTGTTATTAGATACTGCTTAATTAAGGAGTCGGTATTCAGTAGGAAATACTGTTATGTCCAATGTAGGGAGGATTTGAATAAAATTTTGAAAATGCAGGACTATAGGTAAAGAGATATATTCTTTCTGTAATTGTGTTACCACCGGAGACAGCAGGGCATCCTGGATTGTTAGCTCGATAGGTTTGGGTCAACAAGATCTTTCCAGCGTTGGATTTAATAAGGTCAGCTATTGTGTTGCCAGGTAATATGTTATTTGTAAGAATTTGTATAGTTTTAGAAATTAGGTTGCTGAGATGTGCTGCAGTGTTTTGCTGAACGAGTCTGCATATCTCATCACAATTGCTGAAGGTCTTGTATGTAGTCTAATTTTTAGTAGCCCTATGCTTCTGCCACATCAAATCCAAATAATATGCATCTTTGTGCCAGTGCCACTTGGCTCTCTCCACACAGTATTGAACATTTCCAAAGAGGGGAAGGCTTCTTTACAGGAAGCAAGTCACATACCACTCAAGTGAGGTCTGGGGACAGCACACAGGTCATGGTAGGAAAGGTAATCCCCCCAAACACTTTCCTCAAAGTTCTTAGGGAAAGAACATGGAGGGACTACCCCACCACCATTCTCTATGAACACCTCCTGCCATGTCCCATCCCAACTGCTGATAGGGTAGTATGGAGCTCAGCTTCCTGTAGAGGAGCCTATCGTTACACCGGGGGGGGGGGGACCACAGTACTGCATGGACACAGCTGCACTGTGAGTGACCACCTCCACATGACACTGACATTAAGGTCGGATTTGATATAGTCAAAGCACAGCCTTAGTTTTTAGGATCGCAACAGCACCACTTTTGTCAGCAGGTTTAATGAAGATTTCTTAGAGCTATTCTTGAGAAAAAACTGTCATAAGCTGGTATCTATATAGCCATTGTGGTAGCAAGCATGACTTGTCCCCTTTGCTAAGCAGGGTCCACCCTGGTTGCATATGAGTGGGAGACATGTGTGAGCACTGTAAGAGATTCCCCTTAGGGGATGGGACTACTCTGGGAAGCACATCTAGAGGTTCCAAGTTCCTTCCCTGGCATCTCCAAGATATGGCTGGGAGAGACTCCTGCCTGCAACCTTGGAGAAGCCGCTGCCAGTCTGTGTAGACAATACTGAGCTAGATGGACCAATGGTCTGACTCAGTATATGGCAGTTTCCTATGTATCTATGTATATAGATACATATACTAACTGCTAACTTGGCAAAGAGGCACATTTTAATGTAGTGATTCTTTTATTTAGCAGGGGGAAAGTCACTGGCCCTATCTACCCACAGCACAGTACCTCCAGTGACTGCTGCTGGTGTCTATCTTATGTTTCTTGTTTAGGTTGTGAGCCCTTTGGGGACAGGGATACATCTTATTTATTATTTCTCTGTATAAACCACCCTGAGCTATTTTTGGAGGGGCGGTATAGAAATCAAAGAAAGAAAGAAAGAAAGAAAGAAAGAAAGAAAGCCATGTATGATTCTTCTCTAAGATGGGATTTCTGCTGATGAATGGTGCCCAAGTTTTAGCAGCGCTAAACTGAAGTAGAGGTGTTATAGAAAAAATATGCTAATATAAAAAGTTTGAAAGATTATTTAAATCACATTTACTTTTTGTTATATTGTGCTGTTGATGCTGGGCAGAAGAGAAGTCCCTTAGATAGAAATTTCATTTCACTTGCAGATGGGCTACCATCTGTACAATCTATCACCATTTACAAATATTTTTCTTCATCATTAAAAGCAGATCTTGTGTTAAGTACAGAAAATGTTGGGTTGTTTGTGTGTACACATTATATAAGACTGCAGTGCAGGTGAAAAGGAGCTACTATTCCTTTACGCAATGGATGCATGGGTACTGGGACTGCTTCACTCCTACTGAGAGGCAGTAACCATTTTTAGGTTACAGTTTTGTCATTTTATTTCAAAAGGAATAAGCCATTAACAGAAAGAGTAACTGGAACGGGGAGTAGAGAGAAGGGATTTTGTACAACTAGAAGTGCTTTTTTAAAAAATTTAAAAAACCTTTTTGGTATGGACTGGAGAATGAATGTACGTATTCATACAATGGGAGTGAATCAAGATAGAAGAACACTGGAGCATTATTGCTCCTCCACTATTGGAAGTCCTAGCCAAGCATCCTTTAACTTCTAAGCAATGAGCACTCTTTGGCTACAAGTTTTTTTCACTACAAATACATATGCCCTTCTATTACTGGAATCTCCAGTTTGCAGGTTTTTATACAAAGTACCATATGGTTCATCATGATGCACCCCACCTGTGTATGCTCCATGGTGCTTTTATGACCAAATTTGAATAAGAAAAATTATATCATCTTCATACAATTTATACAGATTTGTTTTGAACTACCATCAATGAAAGGCAAAAAGCTACAGAATCTCTCTCCCCGCCCCGCCCGCCCCTTAGTCTGCTGTTTCATGGGCAACACGGAGAATGCAGAAGAGGCACCGGGCAGATGTCTAAGGTCCAAGTCTGCTTGGTGACAGGCATTGAGCACATGCAAAAATCTTTCCAAGGATGTGAGGTGGGCACTCGGAGCTCAACCATGTACGACAAGGAGAAACTGGCGACAAAGTGCCCGGGAACTAGGGAGAACAACTCAGGCTCAGCCATGTGAACCTTTCTGTGAGGCAACGGAGCCAAGGAAAGTACAATAAGGAGCACCAGGGCAGCAAAATAACAGCTAGTCTTCTACATCTGGAGAACACACAAGTTGTCTGAGACTGCAAATATGGATAGGGAATTTTTTTTAATAAGACAGGAAAGCTCAAAGTACAAAAGAGTTAATTAGGTATCCTTTAGCACAGAATCTAGAGGAGATGTGAGTGGGAGGTAGTTATTCAGACAGACCTCAAAACAAAAAGGACTTGATGGTGCCAAGTCTGAGCAGTTTGCCTTGAGAGCTTGTTCGGACTGCATTTTAGGGTGAGGCTGTTCTGCTCCCCAGGGACAGTCTTTTGTCCCAAATCCCTGGTTTTACTTTGCCTGGAACTCTGGATTCAATAAGAACACAAGGAATTAAGGATGGGTGTGTCACCTTGTCAGTTTCTTTGCACCGGCTCAGATATGCTTGACATAGCAATTCGATCCTTGCTTCTCTGTCATCAAACACTCATCTGCACCCAAATTTTGATCAGTCCAGGAAGCTGAAGTTTCTAGGGTAGGGGGAGAAGGTGTGGCAATTCTGTGTGTGGCTCAAGTGTATTGCATCAAAAGGCAAGAGAGGAAAGACAGACAATTCCAAGGGTCAGATGTACAATGCAGTGTCCTGGTTGGTTAAAAGCACATTAGAACCTTAGATTCACCTCACAGAACAGAAGTAAAGTTAGTTGGCAACTTCTTATGTTCTAAAAATAAAGCGTGTCAATGGTAAATAAACTAATACCCTCCCTCAGCAGAGTGTACAGGTATTCCACATCTATCCTTAAAAAGAAGACAGGAAAAGTATGCCAAACCATAATCTAGAAGGAAGTGATGGCAGCAAGCATTTGTAGGGGGGAGAGTCTTCGGGGAGCATAGTAATTAAGCAAAGAAACTGTCACCTTCCTGAACCAATGTTGGGGTTGTTAATTAAGCAGTCATCCTTATAAATACAGAACAAATTCCTGTGATACTAAGAACTATCCTTGAAATACTTGAGCAATGTCAGTCAATTGAAAAAAGGGGAAAGTCAGACAGTCCTTGCTAGTCTGAACATTCATGACTTGTTCAACTTGGAAAGCCACCAATCTGGGCTTTTGTACTTGTTTCAAAATGGCTGAGGATTTAGGTTATTACTATTTTCAAGTTTGTCTGAAGTCTCAAGTGCTAAACATGCTTTCAATATACTGTCAGAATTTTCAAGATTCTCATAAACTACATACAACTAAGACAATTTATCACAAAAGAAAGTATGCACATGTTACTAGCATGTGAAGTCCAATGACTGCTTAGACCATATATGGATGACAAGACATCACCTTAGTCAACTAACAACATTCTTCCAAATCATACTAAGCACCAAAATAGTTTGCAGCACACTTTGACATGGACCCCCCACCGCCCAAAAAGAGGACTTACCCCCATTAAACAAGTACATTCAAGACCCGAAGAAACAGTGCAAGAGGCAACTCTATTTTCTTATTTTAATTTTTTTTTTAAAAAAGAATTGGACAATTGTACTACAGAAATGGAAAGTTAAGGATACCTTCTGAGGTAAAACAATGGGTTTCTGGTTTATTGCTTTTGGCAGCTATAAGCTAAATCACTTAATTTAAGAGGGGAGCTCATGACAAGTTGTAATGTGGAAACCATTTTTGGAAGTGTATGTAGCAGATATTTTGTAGAAAATTGTGGTCAGGGTGATCCTATGTTTTTGTTTTGTTTGTGTTTAAAGGAGGAGCAGTACGGATAGGAAAAGGAACACTGGACTTACCGTGAAGGGTTCTTTTTCCCTGTGACTGGAGCTCATCAGTATGGGTTGTGGACTGAACATACTTGTGACAGGACCAAACCATGTGAGGCTAGTTCCCTGTCACTAGAGGCACCATAGACCCAGTTCCGGGACTGTAGTGTAGAGTCCAGCATGTTTAGAGGAAGAGAAAGCCTAGGCAGCAAATACGTTAAACAGCAAGGACAACAGCAATACAAACATGAGAACACAGGGATACCACCTAATTCTGCAATACCCTGAGAGCCATTTTCACACAAAATGGTATCCCTGGGTTAAAAAACTATGTACATCCACGGGCAGGGCTGATGAGCTCCAGTCACAGGGAAAAATAACCCTTCACAATAAGTCCAATGTTTCTTTTTTCCCCTCTCTGTGCTGGAGCTCACCCGTATGGGATGTGCCCAAACGGTCTAAGAAATGAGTGGGAAGGATGTATTGTTTACAATGCTTGGAGCACCCTTTGGCCAAAGGCTGCTTGATGAGACGAAGGACGGTATTTTGTAGTATCAAATAAAGGGAGTAACTGAGGACCAAGTGGCCGCTTTACAGATGTCAAGGAGGGTCGCGCACAGAGAAGGCCACCCATGTAGCAGCACTGTGTGTGGAGTGAGCCTGATACCTGTTGGCATGGGGAAGTTAAGAGTTTCATAAGCAAGTACAATGCAAACCTTTATCCACCTAGCTAGGTGACCTTTGACACTTTGGTCCCTAGGGAAGAAGGTTGGAAGGAGACAAATAGGGAGTCAGATCTGCAAAATTCCTTAGTGTGGCAGATATAGATGCACAGGGCCCTGCGAACATCAAGGGTCTACCAAGTTTTCTCTCTAGGATGCAATGGAGATGGACAAAAAGAAGGTAGGACGATGTCTTCTGAATGGTGGAAGGTGGAGTTAACCTTAGGAATGAAGGTGAGGTCAAGCTTGAGGACTATGGAATCCAGCTGGAAAAGGCAGAACTCTTTAGGGACTGAGAGAGCACCTAGTTCAGATATTCTGCATGGTGGATTTGATTTAAATCAAACTGATTTAAATCACAATTTAAATAACAATTTAAATCACTAGCAGGGTGGATAAAAATCAAAAAAATCCGATTTAAATTAAAAAAAAATCAGATTTTTTTTATTTAAATTGGATTTTTTTGATTTAAATCGGATTTTTTTGATTTAAATCGGATTTTTTTTTTATCCACCCTGCTAGTGATTTAAATCGTGATTTAAATCAGTTTGACTTAAATCAAATCCACCCTGATATTCTGTGGGCCAAAGTGATGGTGATCAAGAAAAGCACCTTGTAGGAAAGGACCTTAAGGGAGGCCGATGACAAGGGTTCAAGACCTTGTTCAGATTCCAAGATGGGAATCGGTGAATGGGGAGGGCAGATTGAATGTTCCTTTGAGAAAAAGGGTAATATGCAGATGGAAGATAGCCAATCTGGGGGTAGAGAGGTCAAGAAACAATGGAGGTCTGGTGTTTCAGAGTGCCAGGACAGAGTTGAAAGTTCAGCCTTGACTGTAGGAAGGCGAGGACTTCAGGCATGCCAGCAGAGACCGCAGACTGGAGTCTGGAGAGGAGGAAGAAAACTGGCCAATGGCATGCCTGGGCCTTTGAGGTGGCCCTGCAGGTGGGCACCCCACCACTGGTATAGGCAATGCCAGAGCAGGCGGGAGGGTGCTGCAGAGCGCCAAACACTCATTCGTGATAAACTCCCTTAGCAAATCAGCTACATTAAAGGGATAGGTAGGTCTCTGAGGAGAGACATCGTTACTTACAGGCTCTGGCTGGTTCGGAGGGGCTCCATGCGGCCCGCTGGGAGCACCTTCTGGATTGCCTCCCATTTCCTCTCGCGGTGGTTCCCAATGGGGACTTAAGTTGGAGGCAAGGCATCCCACATGGGAGCAGGTGGATTAGGCACAGGGGAGGGGGGAATGTGCAAACCAACTAGTTCCCCATCCACCATCACAATCACCAGGCTAGCCAGTTGGAAGCCACAGAAGTGCCTGAAGGGCATTTATTATTTTTAGCTGCCTTGTGGCCAGCCAAAGCAGCTGGGAGGCGGTGTGGTTTTCGCTGCTGGAAAACCACCTGTATCGATATGTTCTCACTGAGCCTCATGGAGGCTTCTTGCGCTGTTTCTTGAGGGCTTTAGGTTCCTTGCAACGTTTAGGCTTCTTCGTGGCCTTCTTGCATAAATGAGCCATGGTAAGATTTTCCACCGCAGTGGTGGTCGAGGCAGGCAGGGGGTTGGGTCGGGGAGGTTGACCTAGCTCATTTAGGACAGGTGGGTAGATCCCGCTCAATACTCCTGCCCCTGTTTTCCTGCGGCATGCCCTTCGAGAGGGAGCTGAGCAGCAGCTTGCTAGCCCATGTTTGCTTCATGATGAGCATTTCCTTTGTTTGATCAATCCAGCCTTGCAATCACATAAGCGCCCACCATCATAGGTAGGGCTCTTCCTGCTTCAGTCAAGCCCCACTGTAAGCACGAGCAGTGGGGCATGAAGGTTGATTGACACAGTGTGGGCAGGACTTCCTCCCCCTTTGTGCCACTGTACATGGCTACAGTGGTGCAATTTCCTAACATCTGAATCAGGCTAGGGTTGATGGGGAAAGCTTCAGGTACATACTTAAGGTACATACTTAAAAGTTAGATAAGCGGACAAGACTAACTCTATTCAGTCCCGTCTCCTCCTCCATCCCCTACAAGGAATACCTATCCTCCTGTCTCCATACTTACTGACAGCCTTCTTCATCCCCTGAGTAAGTTGGATTTCCTTTCACACTAAGTGACAGTAAGTGCTCTAGCTTGAAAACTGACACACACACTCAGGCACACAACCACCTTTGAGTTCTGTCCTCAAACCATATCAAATGTCTTCATCACCCACCCACCTCCCACTGCAGATTTCATTAATTTTAAAAACACAAAATATTCAGGTATTCTGGCTTGAGGCCAGTCTCCATACTTGATTTGGTTTATCAATGAACCACAATGTACCACACAGCAGGCAAACCGTCAGTGTTTTTACTAGACAAAGTGATAGGCTTGGAGCAAGTTTCAAAGTTCTTGTCAACCATGAAGCTCATCAGGCCTGAAAGGAAGAATAGGTTGAGAGAAGAAAAAGTGGCAGGAAGAGTGGTATACAATTGTGAATAATATCTACACAGCCTATGAAATTCAGCAGAGCTGCATGTTCCTGGCTGCCCCTAGAAGTTACCTCACCAAGTTGATTCAATTGTGTGACGAGGCAGTAGACTTCAACCCTCCACACCACATAGCTTAGCTTGTTCGGTGCTGGACTGTTCGGCTGAAAGCTTCATGTTCCATTTTTGTCCATAATCAGAGTATCTTGAGCAATATTTACACCCAATTTCAGCTTTCAAGCTAATGCTGAAATAGCTTAACTGCTTTGGGGTACACCTTCTAGCCGTTGCAGCACAGGCACTCACTCCAGGGCTAATGTCACACATGGGCACAATTTGGAAGTGAAGGATCCTGGCAAAAGTTCTCAGGAGCCCTTTCCTCTGCCTCGGTGACATTTTCATCATGATAGCCGGCTGTGTACAGCATATCCCAGGAAGCAAATCCTAAAAATAGCCTCTTGCAGAGAAAGTCGGCGGGGGATGGGACATGGTGGTTTACGCATGGCTCAGACCATTTTATACATCACCCTGCAATATTAGGGCATGGCTCCTTTGTAATCCTCCTACATACAGATGGAGAAGTAGGAAAGCCAATCATACCTTCCTAGGAAGATTGCAACACCAGAAGTTACACAGAGAAGCTCCTGGTGTGGAATATTCCAGAACAAGGACGGAGGCCCTCCAGGCCTTGACCAATTTTCTTTGGATCCAAGAGCCAGCCCCAGAATTTGGGAGCCTAACAATGGACACTTGACAAAATTACTAAACTTAGTGACAGATATTGTGAAAGGGGAAGTAAATGGGCTTCCCTTTACACCCTTTGCAAGTAACATACTAAGAACAGAAACAGATCTGCCTGAGACAAAGACAGATTGTATTAAAGAACTCTACCTCTGAAAATCCTAGCCTAAGTGCCAGAATTAATTTTCTCGGCACCATAGCTCCCTGGCACCTGAGATTTGTCAAGCCCTGAGGTACTCTATACTAAAGCCTGAACTCTGTACTTAGAAACCATATCTTCTTGCACAAATAACCAGCACAGATGAAGGGAAGGAGCTTTGTGCTTATTTGTTATTCCTCCCTTTAAAAAAGAGCTCAAAATGGCACACTTTTCCCACCCCCATTTTAGCTTCACAACCACCATCCAAAGAATACTGGGGTGGACTGCTAACATAAATTGCTTAAGCACAGCACATCTCTGGCCAAATCTGCACATCCTCTGATTAAAAGAGGATGAAAGTTGAGAGAATTACCTTCCTGCTTCCTTCCCCACAGCCAGCACATCACTCAGAGAAGAACTTGCACTGAGGAGGCGCACAAATTCCAGATGCAAAAATAGTGTATGCATCTTTCCCACGCAAGTTCATTTTTTGAGCACTGCACCAACCACAAATGGAAATGGGACATGCATCTCTCCTTCTACAGTCAGGTAGTGTGTGAAGTCACCCCACAGTGTTCTCCACAAAACCTGGGGCCAAGCAAAGGAGGCAACTGTCATACCCAAGTGGCAACATAGCATGTCCCAGGGCTCTTGCACAGCTACCACTGTGGCTTTATCCAACGGACAAGTGGACTCACAAAGCTTTTCAGAGCAGGTGCATTTTGCTGCTGCCTGAGGATAGACAGGTCCCCTTAAAGCCCCCTTGCCACTCGAGGACTTTGGAGGAAATAAGAGGCATGTGAATGGAGATTCTCAAATGCTGCTTGCATTATGGATAAGGCTGGTGGTCTATGTAGTCCCTTCTCTCCCTTCCCAAAAACCTGGAAGTAACAGGAAGGCAGGGTGGCAGAGCATCAGCTTAAAACACAAACACCGGATTAGGTGGAGGAGGAGCATAAGAGAAGTGATAGAAGGAGGGAGTTGCAGAGTACAACAGGATTTTCCAGTTTCACAGCTGTTGCCCACTGTGCTATTCATTTGCCTTCCACTCAGAGCGGCCAGTGCAGATGTAGGCACAAAAAAGGAGGGCTCTGGCTAATAAGACATTGTGCTAGCCACTCCTCCTCAAAATGTCTCCTCCAGCAGAAAGCCTCTGTGTGCCAGTTACTCTTCTCCTCTCAGTGCTGTAAAAAGGACCAAGTCATGATTGCAGGCAAAACACAAGACTTGCTTGCTCCTTGATTTACACAACCTCCCAGCTAACAGCTGCATTGCAGATGAACCCTCTTAAAGTGGACACACACACGCTGTTAAACCAGTCAGCAGGGCACAGAGCTACACAACACAACAGGCAGCTTCTGTGAAACAAGCACAGCATTCCTGACCTCATCCAGACTCCCATGCCTGTCCTCTAGCAGACCCACACAAACAGGCTGCCATTGCGATTACATTGCTTGTGAATCCGAGAGATACAGGACTTGCTCACTATCAGCACCATAAATGTGTATATTCTAGAGCCAAGAGAGGTTTTGGTGGTGCAGGAATTCTATCACCCACCCCTTACTACAAAGCAAAGAATATACCCAGTTGCCAGGGTGCTGGCAGCTTGATTTTTAAACATATGGTAATTTCATTTCTGATTAACAGACTGTGAACTGGAAAAGATAATGGTAAAGATGGACATTAAAGGGTTTTCTAAACTGTGGTACCACAAAAGCAATTTACCTGATTAACATGCCCATGTGGTCTGGTCTACTTGTCATCCTAGTGTCAATCAAACAGGAAGTGGATTCACAATCATTCTGTTAGATCAAGGAATATACAAACCAACCCTTGTGGAATATTTATGTGGAACCAATCGTTCGGGGTGGGGGGGCTCCATGTGGCAGAAAAGACTGGGATGGGGAGATGGGTGGATGAAAATGTCAATGTCATGTTGCGGCTACTGTATCTCTCCAACTGGTAACAAAATGTTTTTTATTAGCATCAACATATTTTTCCAAAGGATGTTCAAATATGGGTGAGTTAAATGAAAGAAGCTGGGGAAGCATTATTACATACTTTAATTCCAGAGCAAGTTTGGATCAACAACAAAATCAGGACTCCAATGAAGAAACGTAAACCTAAAACATGTGCCAATGTTGCCAAAAAAGTGCCCCCCCCCAAAAAAATTACTTTTAAAGGGAAGACATGTGCAATGAAATTGAACATGTCACTATTATATTATATTATATTATATTATATTATATTATATTATTATATATTTATTTTTCTATACTGCCCTTCCAAAAATGGCTCAGGGCAGTTTACACAGAGAAACAACAAATAAATAAGATGGATCCCTGTCCCCAAATGGTTCACAATCTAAAAAGAAACATAAGATAGACACCAGCAACTGTCACTGGAGGTACTGTGCTGGGGGTGGATAGAGCCAGCTACTTTCCCCCTGCTAAATAGAGAGATTACTTATAGCCTCCAGATCTAGATATTAAATCAAACTTCAAACAGTATGAATTTTCAGCAATTGCCCATTCTCTGTTTGCTACTGATGGAAAGAAGCATCACTGCTTGGCTAAGTATAAGCTTATGGAAGTTTTACCTAAAAACATTAATAAGACAGAGATTGAGACAAGTATACCCACAACAACCACAGCTTCAGAAAATGTTGAAAAATCACACATCGTGACTAAAGCAGTTATCAGACGGTATGGCTATGCTGCACATTTTCAATAAGCCTAATTCCATGAAATATGCCAAGAATTCAGAATACTTTTTTTTGTAAAATGATAGACCAAAAAAAATCTAGAATTATGAAAAGGTTCATTTGGTTTTTGATTAATAAAGGTTGGTTAATTGAAGTCTGCTATAAGGGTGATTCGACAACAAGAATCTGATCCTATTCAACACAAAATATTAACTGAAACATACATACAGAATATTTCAAAGGTTAAACTACTGGTACATGAAAAAAACAAGAGACAATCTAACTGCTTTCCTTATACACCATTTCATGAACTATGGAAAGGCATCAACGTTTCATCCCTTTCAACTACCCAGGAAGAAGCAGACATCAAGATTATTCTTCATGCGGTGTGCCTAGAATGTCAAGGGGTCAAAATGGAGCACGTACACTCACCTGACACTGATGTTATGGTTTTGGCCCTTAGACGATACCCTATACTTCCAGACTTGGGAATTTTCCTGTGACATGGCATGATATGGTACATTGATCTTGCCCCAATTTACAATGCACTAGGTCCTCTAAAGGTCCACACTGCCAGGACTGCATGCATTATCTGGGTCAGATGTCACAGGTTCCTTCTTCAACAAAGGAAAATTGAAATGGTGGAAGGCATTTAATTTGACTAACAGTGACATCTTAGAAGTCTTGGCCAAATTGGGTACCATGTCCGCTATTAATGAAGACCTTGTGGCTGCCATAGAAAACCTTTGTCTGTCGGCTTTATGTCCCCAAACAGATATTGAAGATGCAAGGTGGTGGTTATTCACAAAGAAGCAGTGTGAAGATGAGAATATTTCCTCCAACAAAGGGATCACTGCACCCAGCCCTTCTAAGAGCAAACCTACAGGCACTTCAGAGGAATCAATATTATCAAGCATCCTGATGTACCACCACCCACAGAAATTGGGGGGGGGGAGTGGGAGGTGGATATGAACCAATAGTATGTACAATGCCCTATGCACATTCCATTATATTGGAACTGTATAGCTATTTGTGTAGTCAAGGAAGATATTCTCCACCCTGTACGAAATTTCTTGAATTTCCTTATTAATATTATTGTTATTAATTGTTAATCTGGTCTGTGACCACAATAAACTTACTACTTCTACTCCATCCTGCTCATCTGACAAATGGTCCATAGTACACTGAAATGTGTAAATGTAAAGAGATCCTGAGGTTTGTAACAGCTTCAGTGATATTCATCAAGATGAAATATAATTTAATATTAGTGATTATCAGAAGTTATACATTTCCACGTACTTATTACTTATGAATGCCACCTAATGGCACAGTGGGAAAATGACTTGACTAGCAAGCCAGAGGCTGCCGGTTCGAATCCTCACTGGTATGTTACCCAGCAACAATATAGGAAGATGCTGAAAGGCATAATCTCATACTGCGCAGGAGATGGCAATGGTAGACCCCGCCTGTATTCTTCCAAAGACAACCACAGGGCTCTGTGGTCCCCAGGAGTCAACTCGACAGCACGCATGACTTTTGTGACTTACTATCTACATTTATGCCTATATCACACATGTTCTTGTTGTGGTATGTAAAACTAAATAAATGTCTCTGAATCACTAAATGTGTAATAGTAATTTTTAAGGGCACACAAATGCACAAAACACTGCTTTATATATATTTTGTAAAAAAAAAACAACTGGCCACCATTGTTTCCCTCCTATAACTTTTAACTGTCAGGGTTTGGAGCCCATCACCATTCAGAACCCAATTCTGCATGCTCTAAAAAAACAGATGGTACCCCACTTATACTTGTATCATCATGGATCCCATGGATGCACATTTGCTTACAGACTAACCTGGTTGCACTGGCTGCTGCTGGTTGTTCTAGTGTAGATGAGTAAGTTAGAGGCTTTTTTAAACAATGGAGGTCTTTTAGAATAATTAATCCAAGCTATAGGACCATAATATAGTATGACTGTGTTCTCTGAACTATGCTGTCAAGTTCCAATCTGGTGGATGGGTGAGCGGGAAATATTTTTAGGGGAGAGCATCCCTGTGCGGAACTGTGCGGAACTGTTTTAATGACTGATTGCTTGCTTTTTTTAGGCTGCTTTCCCCCCCGTTTTTAGGGATAGTGAAAGGAAAGCAGGCAGATTACTTCTTACTATAACTTGATTTTGATTATGTCTGTTAGCTTCAGTTTTTCCAATGATTATAATTTCACATACATGGAGAATGTTAGGTGATATGGGATTTGATCATTATTGACAGGTTTTGGAGAATTAACTCTCTTATAGTGCACTTAAGAATGGATGAGAGCCTCTTGGAACTTGGATGAAGTTCATGGCTGGGAAACTCTTGGTGCATTTAAGAGAAGGAAACAAAGGGTTAACAGCTTGAGAAAGGCCTCTTAATGCAGGAGTAATAGGTATCTGATGGGTGGTGGACCCAAATCCCTATGTATGCTGGTTGAGTCCGTTAGTAACTTGGAGTCTTGCTAAGAACATGTCCTAGTAACGCTGAAGCCTTGGAGATGGGTCCAGTAAGTAGACATTTGGCTTTGAACGGGCTTTCCTTTGAACTTGGGGGAAAGTCTTCAAAATAATTGTCCTGATTAAACAGATCATCAAGATTCTTAATGCTCCAGCACATGTTTTAATATTTGAAGTGGTCCATTTGAGGAGCTACATTTTTACAGATTAAGAATAACTCATGAATAACTCTTCCTGAATAGGCAGTGAAGATTATAGGTTGAAGCTTTACATTCTGTAGACCGCCACTGATGAAGACAGAAGTCAAACTGCATTTGACAATTTGTATTGGACTAAGTTGATATTTAAGACTGAACAATCTGGGGGTTGTATATTTGACTTGTAAACTATTGCTTCAAAGTCCGGTTACACTTGATGCTTTTCAACTGGCTTAACAGGTTTTATCAGGATTTAATTATTCATTTGTATATGAATTAAGACAGTTGATCTGAATGTTTTTTTTAAAATAAATGAATCTTTTTGCAATTATTGAAGGAATTACTACGTAACCCATCGTTTCAGTAAAATTAGAGCAAAAAGTTCCTTAGAGAGAGGCAAGACATATTCCAAGGAACTGCAGGCAGTTTGATTTTTGAACAATGCCTCACGAGAGCACATGTAGGCAAGAAATGGATTTGAGGACTCTGAATAGGTAGGTATGCTCCAAACAAACCACATCGCAATCACACTTTGATTCATCTGTGCAGTAAGGAGTGTGGGAAAACCACTGGATAAAGCCATAATGCCCAAATACAGTATCCTGTAGTAAATACTCTAACCCACTGGAGAGTAGGAATGCATAATGACACACTACACCAACCCAAAGTGGGTTCAGCCCCAGGCTGATTCAAAGGGTCTCTTGATTTATGCACACAGTCTGAACATAGTTTACTTCTTCCCAGGCAGTACACATTCCCTAGAGGGCTCCACCATACACACTTGTGTGTACATCAAGATTGGATTACTGAAATGTACCCTGCGTGGAGCTGCCTTGGAAGTGTGAAACCTCAGCTGGTTCAAAATGAAGCTGCAAGACTCTTAAGTGGAGCTGGGTTTTTGGAGCATATTACTCCTCTCTTATACCAGCTACACTAGCTTCTCACTCAGTGAGCACAACTCAATGGTTATTAGCCAAACCTAAACCCTTGGGACTAGGATACCTTAAGAATGGTTTCCTCCCAAATGACTCTGCCTGTCCACCACAGTCTGTGGGCCGTTCTTCATGTTTTGGCGATGGGGAATGAGGGAAAGGCACTTCTCTGTAACAGGGCTCAGAACATGCACCTTCCTGCTACCACAGATCAGTCTTACCCTGATGGCCTTCTGTTATCTTTAGAAGACTTTTTTCATATATAATGTTTGGGCAGATCTTTGGTCTGGCCCCTGTATTATTTCTCTCTGACTCCCCACCCCCGCAGTCTTGATCAAAATTGTTATTTTAATTTCATTCCATAGAACACACAAAGTGACTTATCTGGAATGGAGAACCAGGACAAAAAGGTTATAGTAAAAGAAATATAAATGCCCAGGGGTCCACAAATTTAGGCTTATTTATTATTCATTGTTTGTTTGATTTCTATACTGCCCTTCCAAAAATGGCTCAGAGCAGTTTACACAGAGAAATAGGTCACTAGTCAGCCATTATTTGTGGTCACCACCAATCCTCTATCTTCCCTCAGGTCCTTTTTAGGACACAGGCAGAGGGGTTGGGAGAGAAGATGGTAAGACACGGTGGAAGCCCACTTCCACTGCTCAGAAAGGATTCCTGCCAAAAATGGCACTGGTGATGAGACCTGTGTGGTGCTGGGTGTCCTGTTCATCAGAGGGCTGGGGACACTCACCACTGGCAAGAGGGCAAGTGGATTTGTTGATGCCCATAAATCTCTCTAGAGATAAAGACACACATATAGTCCGTTTATAAAGAGCTCAGAAATGCCAGCTGCTGTATAAGTAAGTGTGTATATATAAATTATTTTGTTTAGAGTAGTAGTTTTCAAGCTCTTATAGACCCTGAGGTTCTTTAGCAAACAAACTGATAGGCAAAGTGTACAGAAACACCGTCATCCCCTATCCCACCCCACCAACCCAATCACTATCAGTCTTCTCCTTCAGTGTACAATTGCAGTGAAGCACAGGAGACATTACAGGGTATATTATCTTGCTGCAAGATGAGATCTAGATCCATCAGGCCTAGACACTGTCCTGCACAAATTGACAGTACACCTTAGAAAACTGTGCCACATGTAAGTATTACATGGCAGACATGTAGGGGATTCCTCGGCAGAAAGTGGATATAGAAAAAGCCTCCCTGTTAGGAAGCATGAAAATAACTGGTGCATGTGGGGTGCAGTTGGATATCTTCCCACAAATTTGTGCCACAAAAGAATGGGATGTCTCCTATTTAATATTGTTTTCTTCTCTTAAACACACTCTTCCTGGCTAGGGAGATAACTTCAAAATATACACACAGTTTCTGCTGTAATGGGTTCCAGAATCCCTTTCTCAGTCAGTCAGTCAGTCAGTCAGACACACACACACACACGCGCGCGCACACACACACACACACACACACACACACACACACACACACACTGGACTTTGCTGCCATCAAATACAAATTTCCAGACAATTCCTTCATGATAGCTTTGTCTCCTTATTCTCTCAATAGAAGATAACACTGTACTTTATCCTGGAGTTGATGGTTAATTCATAATACCAACAGTCTCAGGACAAGCACTTTGAAACTACTGCCCATCTGTGTTTCCAACCTGTGGCTTGCTGACTATTTGTAGATTCTGTCGTGTACCTCACTGAGGTTTCACATAATTACTACAAGTCTATATTTTGGTTATCTGAAGTGGCATAAAAGACTCAATCCTGTCTTGTGCATGACAGCATCTGACTACAAATAGAGGGCCAGAGCATGTGGTGATTAATAACTGCAAGTCCATTAGCCATTCCAGAATATACAAAGGGTTTAAGGTACACCTATAAAATTGAAGCTGAATCCAAGCAAGGTGGAGGTGCTCATTGTGGGGGATCAGAATTTAAGGGATGAGTTAGATCTTCCTGTGCTGGATGGGGTTACACTCCCCCAGAAGAAAACAGGTACGCAGCTTGGGAGTGCTCTCGGATCCAGGCCTCACCATGGTATCTCAGGTGGAGGCCATGGCCAGGAGCGCTTTCTATCAGCCTCAGCTGATTCGACAGCTGCATCCATTCCTTGAAGAGAAAGATCACAAAACAGTGGTGCATCAGCTGGTAACCTCCAGGCTTGACTACTGCAATGCGCTCTACATGGGGCTGCCTTTGTACGTAGTTCGGAAACTTCAGTTAGTTCAAAATGCAGCAGCCAGATTGGTCTCTGGGATAACCTGGAGAGACCATATTATGCTTGTCTTAAAACAGCTGCACTGGCTGCCGATATGTTTCCGGGCAAAATACAAAGTGCTGGTTATTACTTTTAAAGCTCTGAACTGCTTGGGTCTGGGTTACCTTAGAGAGCACCTTCTTCAGTATGATCCCCATCGCTTGTTGAGGTCATCTCGAGAGGTCCGTCTCCAGTTACCACCAGTACGTCTGGTGGCGACTCAGAACCAGGCCTTTTCTGTAGCTGCTCCTGGTCTATGGAATGCACTCCTGGCAGATATCCGCAGTTTAGGCTCGCTGTCGGCCTTTAAGAGAGCCCTAAAAACCTATTTTTTTGTCCTGGCCTTCCAAGGCTTGTAAAGTGTTGTTTTTTAAAAGTATTTTAAATGGTTTTAATCATTTTTGAATTGTTTTCAGCATTGTGTTTGAATTGTGGGTTTTATGTCTTTTAAAGAGTTGTTGTACCCCGCTCAGAGTCTCTGGATGGGGCGGCTTATAAATGTAATCAATCAATCAATCAATCAATCAAATGCTTTAAATGTGTTATCCATCAGCAGACATTGCACAGTGCAACTCCCCAATCCCACATGTAGATCATGCTTCACTCAGATTATATACACAGCATCAAGTCCAAGGAAAACAAGCCAGCAGATCAAACACATGTCATCTCTATGGTCAAGAGAGCAATCTATATATCTATGACAATTTGCAGCACACGGAATGAAATCCTTTAGGTGCATTTTCATCCACCAACTGCAAATCCATCTAGAATGTAAGTAATATTAAACACAGAAGAGTTCTGAAAAATAATTCAGATCTAGAAAGAGACATTGGTCTTACCGTGAAGGTTCTTTTTCCCTGAAGTAGGAGGTCCTCAGATAGGGTGATGTACTGCACATGCTCGAGACAGAACTGGAATCACATGGTTTTGATTGAAGGCGTGGTTACCTTCCAGCCCCAGTTCCAGTTCTGTCTCGCTCGAGATAGGATTGCTTGGAGAGAGCTCTGGTCTTTTTAGGTATTTTGGCATTCTTTCCCTCTAATTCTTGTTTTTCCCCATTGCTGCTCCAGTTTCCCTCTCCCTTCCCCCTTGGTTAGTGTGCAAGGGTGGGAAGGGAGCAGTCCCTGATCCTGCTTCTTTCTCAAAAAACTTCCAAATTACCTTTTTCAGTTCTAATTGCATTTGGCTCCAAATTCCTTTTACTTTTGTTTTTTTCGAATACCCTTTGATCATGCAAGCGACTCATTCCGAGGAGCTGATGCAAGGCTCTCTCTCGGAGAGTACGCATCTGCCGCAGGACCTGGGCAGATCAACGCTTTTGGCAGCTCCTTCAGTAGCCCCGCCAGCGTCTTCTGCAGCGGACATTCCTCCCGCCCTTTCTGGCGCTTCGCCACCATGCCCAGCTTCTGAACGGCCCGGGGCTGAAACCTCTCTGATCCCCGCTGGGCAATGCGCCGCCAAAGCTCTTAAAAAGACCAAACACTTGGCTGGCCAGTCTGTACCGCTAAAGAAAAAGAAGAAGAAAAGCAAGGACTCCCGAAAGGAGTCGCTCCACCAGGAGGGGCGTAAACGCCTGAGCAAGCGGCTGCTCATACAGGCAGTTTGCCGCCGCTCTAAACAAAAGACAAACAAAAAAGGCGCGAAGCCCAAGGAGCGGAGCAAAGGGCACAGCAAGTTGGCGGTTACAGAGCCTGGAGTCCAGAGCCCGGTGGGCAACCTGCCGGCTCCAGTGCCTATCTCGGGACAAGTTCTTGCGGTTGAGGGGGAACCGGCTGGTCCGCACTGTCCCCCCCGCCTCCCGATTTTGCCCACGCCGTCTCTCCCACCGATCAGCCTATCACAGCCCAAACCGTGAGTAGCAAACCTTTTTCTCCCAGAGCCACTCAATGGCTCCGGGATTTCTTTATCAGAGAGTTTGGTGTGGGGGCAGCGGCGGCTCCGCATACCGCCCAAGGTGAACGTTTGGCCGTAATTAACTTTGAGCCACCTGCGGCTCCGCTTGTTGGGCAACAGGGTCACCCCCTCCTAGTTGCCTCTGGCCCACCTACGGCCCCTCCCACGGCCCAGGGAGAATGTTCTAGCCTAATTGCTGTCCCTCAGGAACGGGGTATCGCCACCAACCAGGACCAAAGCACGGTTCCTCCTGGTTTGTTTCTGAGAAACAGGGAGCATAAGAGAACCAGGCGGCAGGGCGCTGATCGCCTCTCCTCCTCTTCACCCGATTCCAGCCCACGACATCGGGCTATTCCCCTGGGAGAACGGGGATTTTTTCTACCCAGGCCACCTAGGCGTAGAACCACTACCAAATGAAGGAGGTACTCCTCCTCCTCCTCCGCTTCTCCTGATAGAACGAGGCCTCCTCTCAGACCGGTCCCCCCTGTTTGCTCCATCCTACTCCCCCCCGTACAACCCACGCTTCCCCTTCCCTCGCTCCCCCCCCATCCAAACCAGCTAAGCCAGTGGCCCCCCATTCCTCTTCTGGGGAGGGATCTTCAAGCTCAGACTCTATCCTCCCTGTGGATCCCATAGAGTCAGATAAAGAGGGAGGGGAACTTTCAGATGAGGAAATTGTCCCGCCCATCTCTCTTCCACCACCCTGCTTCATCCCCACACCAAGATCTTCCAACCCACTGAAACATCATCAGATGCAGCGGGCAGTGACTCATCTACTCCAAATCAAGGCTATAGAACCGGTACCTTTTCCCCAGAGGTTTCAGGGCGTGTATTCCATCCTCTTCCTAGTACCAAAAAAGGACGGCTCCTGGAGGGCGGTACTGGATCTCAAGTCGTTCAACCACTTCGTACGCAAGAAGAAGTTTCATATGGAATCCCTCCGTACCATCAAGGAGGCTGTGAGGCAGGGGGACTTTCTGGCTTCAGTGGATCTCTCGGAAGCTTATCTACATGTACCTATCGCACCATCCGATCGGCGCTTCCTTCGCTTCGCCTACAATGGCGATCACTTCCAGTACCGGGCCTTACCATTCCAGTACTGGGCCTTACCATTCGACTTCAGGGGGTGGGGTTCCACCTGTACTTGGATGACATACTTATCAGAGCGCCCTCCAGAGGTCAGGCCATCAAGAACGTCCACACCACTTTGCAAGCCCTAAGAGACCACGGCTTCGTGGTCAACATACAGAAGAGTCACCTGAGCCCCTCTCAGGAGTTGGTACATCTGGGCGCATTGTTCAACACCGCTCAAAACACAATATCTCTACCGGCGGAGCGCAGGGAACGCATTGTCAAGCAACTCCGTCCTCTTCTCCTCAAGCCCCGGGAGGACATGATGAAGTTGGCCCAAGCCCTGGGTTCGATGATAACCTGCCTGGACTGCACTCCCTGGGCCCGCTGGCACTCCCGGCCATTACAATGGCTGCTCCTTCCATGGCAGGACCACATCATGGCGGCCCAGACTCAGCGAATTGCCATCCCCCCAGCAGTCAAGTCTTCAATTCGCTGGTGGTTGTCTCCTGCCCTCTGCCACGGACTTCGGCTGACGGAACCCCACCGGGTGCTGGTCACAACGGACGCTAGCCTTCTTGGTTGGGGAGCACATTGCCAAGGAGAGGTCATCCAGGGCACCTGGTCCAGATCGGAAGCAGCCTTACCCATAAATTGGCTAGAACTCCGAGCAGCACGCCTGGCTCTCCAACACTTCCTCCCGCTCCTGCACGGGCAACACGTACTGCTTCGAACGGACAACACCACCGTCAAAGCGCACGTCAGTCGCCAAGGGGGGACACGATCGTCCCTCCTGATGCAAGAGACCGACCTCCTCTTCAGTTGGGTGGAATCCAACCTTCAATCGCTCCTGGCAGAACACCTCAAGGGAGACGACAACGAAATAGCGGATTGGCTCAGCAGGAAGGTGATGGACCCAGGAGAGTGGACACTGCACCGGGAAATTTTCCATCAAATCTCTCAAGTCCTGGGAGCACCTCTAGTCGACCTGTTCGCCTCCCCGGGCAACAATCAACTACCTCGGTTCTACGCGAGATACTACACACCTCTGGCGGACAGGGTAGACGCTCTCCACTCTTGTTGGCCAAAGGGCCTGCTATACGCCTTCCCTCTGACTCCTATAGTGATGAAGGTCATCCAGAAGCTACGCCTAGAAAAAGCGGAGCTGATCCTGGTGGTACCCTTCTGGCCTCGACGGCCATGGTTTCCGGATCTCCTCAGCCTAGCGACCGCTCCTCCATGGCGCCTGCCAAATTGTCTGGACCTGCTTCATCAGGGCCCAGTACTGCATCCAGATCCTCAGTGGTTACAATTGACCGCCTGGAGGCTGAACGTGCAAAACTAATAGCCCGGGGGTATTCCAGGGGGGTACAGGATACCATCCTCGCTTCACGTCGACCGTCTACCATCAGAATATACCAATCTACCTGGGCTGCCTTCGTGCGCTGGGCCAAGGCTCAGGGCAAGGATCAATTGGAGGCAGGTGTTCCAGAGATACTGGAATTCCTTCAAGCCGGCCTCGATATGAAGCTTCGGCCCAATACTCTTTGACGTCAGGCATCCGCTTTGGCTTCAGTCCTGCAAATTTCCTCGCATACAGCGGGCCAAGGGATCTTCCATCAACACCTATCCAGATTCCTCAGGGGAGCCACGAACCTGGCTCCCCCACCACTTCAACGTTTTCCTACCTGGAACTTAAACAAAGTTCTCAATGCCCTCACGAAGGAACCATTTGAACCTCTTTCATCGATTCCATTGAGAACTTTATCATTTAAGGTCGCCTTCCTGGTGGCGGTGACCTCTGCTCGCAGAGTATCAGAATTGGCCAGACTGTCGGCCCGCAAGGAATTCTGCACCTTCAACTCAGACTCCGTCGTATTGCGGCTGGACCCAACTTTCCTTCCTAAGATCAACTCCGCCTTCCATAGATCTCAGGTTACCGTCCTCCCGTCCTTCTGCCCCGATCCAGTACATGTCAAGGAAAAGTTGTGGCACAAGCTCGACGTGAGGAGGGCTCTGAAGTTCTACATCAGACACACTAAGGACATTTGCCGAGCGGATGCCCTTTTCGTCTCCTTCTGCGCCGCAAACATGGGTCAAAAGGTGTCTAAATCCACCTTGGCTAGTTGGATCAAGTGTTGCATACAGATGGCATACGGAGCCCTACAGCTTACTCCCCCAGGGGGAGTGACTGCACATTCCACCAGAAGCACCGCAGCGTCCACCGCTTTCGCAGCCCACGTTCCTCTGACAGAGATATGCAGGGCGGCTACCTGGTCGTCAGTTACGCCATTCATAAAACACTATAAGATCCCTGCTTTCTCTCAGGATCAAGCGGCTTTCGGCCGCACCATTCTCCAGAAAGTCGTCTGAACATATCCTTCCCGTCCCAGGTCCTGAGGGGGCTGCTTTGGCATGTCCCTATCTGAGGACCTCCTACTCAGGGGGAAAAGAGACATTGGTCTTACCGTGAAGGTTCTTTTTCCCTGAAGTAGGAGGTCCTCAGCCCCGCCCGGATGTGCTGTTTGATTAAGGTCCATCCGATTGTTACGGGGTGGGCCTACCTGGGGGTTGTTTATCTGGGGCTGCTCTCAGGGTTATATAGTTTTTTAGCTTATCCCTATTTCAATCCCTGTATCGTCTCTTCCACCTTCCACTTTGTGTGTTGACTTTTCCTTGTTTGAACTCTCTCTTGTTGCTATGTTTGTTCTTGAGCTCTCTCCAGTTTTTGCCTTCATACCACGCTCGTCATCCCTGGAACTGGGGCTGGAAGGTAACCACGCCTTCAATCAAAACCATGTGATTCCAGTTCTGTCTCGAGCATGTGCAGTACATCACCCTATCTGAGGACCTCCTACTCAGGGGGAAAAGGGAACAAAGCTGGCTGAAAGAATTCAAGATCTTCTATCCAATCGAACCAACACAGTACTGTCTACCTGCAATGGCAACCAGAGTTGGGGTACTGATCAGATATCATCAACTGACCACCTCTTATTTAACTGCAGTAGAATATTGCCAAGCATTCTAGGAAGTCAAGAATTATGCTGTATAAAGAAAGGAGATTTGAAGAATTCCAAGCTTCCTGTCCCTAAATACAGACATAACATGCAAGTTATAGCCAAGATGCTTTGCATGCTGAAGTTCTACAACAAATTTGGCATCAGATATAAAAACTCAACAGAAGTGCCATTTCAGTATCGATGGGGGTGGTGGTGTTCTCTTTATGGTTGCCAACGGGGGTCAACATTTTGACTGGCCTTGATGGCCATAAATACATTTGTGGTCACCAGACCCCTCTCCGAAGGAAACAGGGTCTTGTCCCTGGCCTCGTATTATGCCACCAAGATAAAGGGCATGTTCAGGTACGATTCCCTGCTGCCCTTTCCAGCTACAAAGTGAAGGGAGAATATGGACAGGACATGTCTGTTTCACTGCTGAATCTGCAAGCCACGCCACCCTAATATTTCTTATTTCTGAGATGCCTTAAAGAGGAGTGACTGGGTCATATTATCAGCACCCACCAGTTCTCCACACAGATCTATATTAGTTTCTGGTTTCTCTAGCACCAGGTAGCAACAGGTTCTTGCCCTAAGAACTAGCTTCCTGTACCGCTTATTCAGTTCTACCTTAGCTTCAGTGCTGTAATATATAGAGGGTATGCCCACGGGTGAAAAATAATCAAGAGGGAAGGACCAATATTAAATGAATAGAACCAATGGCTTGACAATGAGGTTGGCATGTCACACAAATCTGGACACAACTATAGGAGAAAGATCTTATTGCCTAGAAACAGCTAAGCCAGAAATAAAATGCAAACCATCGGATGGAAAGAGGTGCCACACAATACAATCTCAGCAACCCATGACAACACAATTAATGCAGCACTGAACACCAACACCAGCCTTCCCTTTTCAGTGGTCCAGAGACGTAGGAACCCTCACAAAACATCCCTGGTACAATCCACCCGTGACCAAAGCAAACTGCAAAAAGCAGCAGATGAAATATGAGAACTGACCCACACTATAGACCTTACCTTTTTTGCAAGATAGGCAAGCACTTTTTGTCATGCTCATTTCAACCAAACACAACACAATTTAAATCACACAACTGGCAGGGAGGTAAGGATCTCAGTTTGAAGGGAAAAGAGAGCTCTGTCCCCACCCTTGATAATAGACAAAAACTCTTTGCATTGCTTCCTTAGAACATTTGTAACAACAGGAGGCCATTTGGTAGTAGCAGAAAATCACTTCAAGACACTTATGATTCGGGAGAATATGTCTCTTCTGACACTGACTAGTTTTGCAGAGCTGGCGATTAAAAACATAGAAGGCAGAGCAATTTCCATAAACCCTTCTCTCCCCATCCTGCCAAACATCCACACAGAAAGGTTACACTAGAAGCTTTAGTTTGCCATGACATTTTTCATACAATACATTCACAGGATAATGCTCTATGATCACATCTGCCCAAATGCATTAAATGGAACCTTCATGTTCAGAGGCAGCACACTGCTGAATACTACAAGCTGGAAACAAGTCATAGGGAAAGCCATCATTCCCAGCTTGTGAGTTTCCAACAGTTTCCAGGCAACTGTTGAAAACAAAAGGCTGGGAATATGTAGAACCTTGGTCCAATCTAAAAGAGCTCTTTTTATGACCTCACAACAACCTGTCTTCCAAATGGGAAAATGAGCGCAAACTCAGCACCATTCACAATCCTCACAGATAGCTTCATCTAATGAGTACATCAGAAAATAATACAATGCAATTGCAGTTGCACTGCCAGTGGTACAATAAGGCTACAGCAACAAGCAAACATGCCAGTTAGTCAGACAACTAAACACGCACGGTGTAGCATTAAAGTGTGCATCCAGTCAGCATTTACATACCACACTGTTGCACGTGATTATACACCAGTTTGTCTTGACAGCTGGAAGAACTCCGAAGTGAACCAGTCCAATTCCTAAGCCATGACAGCAATATCCTTTTTGAACTGTGAAAGGCACCATGCTGTGCGTTCATCCAATCCTCCAGTGGGGTTTATATGAACAACATGGCCTTTCACTAAAAAGAGGCAGACTTAATAGAATCCAATTCAATCCTTCACAGCACACAATTTGGACTACGAACAAAAAGCAGCACTGATCTGAAAATATTTGGCAGAACTCCAGTGATCTTCTGGGGAGGAGTCAAAAAACGCCCATCTTCTTCTGTTCCCCAACTGTATTATCAGTTAGCAAAATACCCATCATTGGCATGTTAGCTACATGTAGAGCAGGGCTGCTCAACCTCGGCCCTCCTGCAGATGTTGGCCTACAATTCCCATAATGCCTAGCTATTGGCCACTGTGGCTGGGGATTATGGGAGTTGTAGTTCAAAAACAGCTGGGGGGCCTAAGTTGAGCAGGCCTGATGTAGAGGGTTTATATGGAGCTTTGTGATTCTCTGCAACTAAGACACAATAGACCCATATGCAAGATCTCTGTCAGTAAGGGCTATCCAGTGGTAAGGCCCACCCCTCCCCAAGGCAGCATTTTACTTTTCTCCACAGGAAGAAGCAGTCATTCATTTAAATGGGATAAAGTAAAGGCGTGCACTCTAGCCCCCATCCAAATGGTGCTCCAAACTTCTCAGGATGCCGGTCACTGAACTTAACCCTCCTCCACTCCATTTCCTGTTTCACGTGCACCCATTGAAATGATCTGCTGCTATGTCCCCAATGCACAGCCCAAGGATTTAACCAAAGAATGTTAATAGCTGAAGAATCACTTCCCTCTACCTTTGGAAAAGCAACACTAGACTGGACAATACACTCACTGCCTGAACCTTACTGCACAAGAGGGGAGCATGAGTCTTCTTGCACCTGACTCTCTGCCCTACCATCACATCGTACCAAGTTAGAGTTCCTCTCAAGCATTTCTCAATACACAGATGAGCTAAACACAAGGAAATATTTCATTCACATTTGCACAATTAGGCAGAAGCAGGACAGACTGTAGGCAGAAGTAGGCAGGCTGGATGAGGGGACCAATGTATCCTCCATGGGACAATCATCCAAACCAGCCCACTGTCAACTACCAGGAGTGAGCCAAGAACATGGAGCCAAGTTCAAGAGGAGAGAGAAAGCATGCTGCGAGTTTATGGAAAACATGTCTACCCCCCTGCTCCAGCACACTGCTGCTCAAGGTGGCTTACAAACAACAAAACAGAACACAAAAAATCAGGAGTAATATTGAGTTATAACAGAGGCTAATATTGGTTAAACTGGAAATGAACTAAAAGGTTTTAAATGCCTCTTAGAAGGGAAGGACTTTTAAGCTCTTGACTAAAAGATTCAGATTCAGGGACCCTCTTGGAATCAGACACACGGTTCATGGATTTGCTGCCAGCTACAAAATGCCGGTCTGCCTCCACCTATACTCTCATATATTAGTGAATAAAGCAAAAGGAAACTAAGCACTGTATTCCTATCCCAGAATCTCTTGCCACTTGGAAATGTGGCACATACAAATGTATTGCAAGATGCTTTTGAGCTAAATTATGTGCACAGGTATCGCATATAAGTGTACTTGTTGGTACACACAAACTCTATCCAAATCAGTATACCACTCCCCGGGCCCATTTCCTTGTTTGCTATGACAAAATCACTTGATCTCTCACTTATATGCCGGACCTTCTGCACTGTTCACATTGAGAACAAATGCAGCAGTAAAGAAACTATTATTCCTTGTTGTACAACCATTAATACTGACCCAAATGCCAGTACACATCATCATTTCCAGCCAGGTTGTCCCCCATGTCAACTGTCTCCAGCTAACCATTGTCTAAAGAAAGGTCCTGTCTGAACCAGAAATAAGTGGATGGGTTTTGGAGAAGTTACTGCTATCATGCCCAGTGGCAGAGTGCACCCATGGTCAGAATACTGCTGCTGGTTCACTCTCTACAGAAGGACAATCACATACAGAAAAATCAGTGGTAGAAAGATGTGTAACATTACTTATCCCACCTACAGGGTTAATGAGTTGGAAATGCCCACCAACAGGTCTTTACGGTGGATGGTGAACCAGGAATAGTAATATTTTGCTATATCATATACCAAGGATAACATAGCTGGGAAAAATCTTGATATGTCTTAAGCCCAGGGACCCATAAGTTCACTCATCATGGTAAAGAGCCCCTGGTGGTGCAGTGGTAAAACTGCAGCCCTGTAACCAGAAGGTTCCAAGATCGATCCTGACCAGGGGCTCAAGGTTGACTCAGCCTTCCATCCTTCCGAGGTCGGTAAATTGAGTACCCAGAATGTTGGGGGCAATATGCTAAATCATTGTAAACCGCTTAGAGAGCTTCCAGCTATAGAGCGGTATATAAATGTAAGTGCTATTGCTATTGCTAAGCAGTTTCCCCACACCCCCAATGAGCCCCTGCCCCTCTCCAAAGCCTGGAACTGGAGAGAGTGATGGGAGGTTGTCCCGAAGGTTGTCATGCTATGCTTCACAGGCACAGAAGTCAGAGAGTTGGACTAGGACCAAATTCAAATCCCTGTTCAGCCATGAAACTCACTGGCTGACTCTGGGCCAGTCCCTTCTCTCAGCCTAGCCTTCCATACAGGGTATACTACTCTGAGCTCCTTGGAGAAAGAGTGGAATATAAATGTAAGAATAAACAGCACATTACAACCCTGACAAACTTTCCCTCTTCTTGAGCATGAAGTTGCAGAGGACTGCCCTCAATCTCGTGTGGCACTTTGAGCAATTTCAGAGCTCACCAGCATGCCAGACGAAAACCAATGTGGGTTTTCTGGAAATTTTTGAATTAGAAATGTGAAAACTCGAACACATTCAAAGTGTTACTTGGACATTTTTATTGGAACACTTCTAAATATTTTAAGACATGACAAATCAATAGTGTGCACTTTCCAAACACTGTTTAAATTTTAAAGGTGGCACAGAAAGCTACTAACATAGTAAGTTTTAGTACACCCAAAGAGCTGTGCATTAGCTATAATAAGAGAAAAAGTAAATTCCAGTTTTACAACTGCCTAATGTTACTGGTATTGTTTGCATTCATTAAATTCCTAATTAATTTTACATTTCTTTTTATTAATAGGAAGTTTTTCTCAGAAAAATATAGCAGTGAAACTTTTCCCATCCCACATTGCTGAAGAAAAGACCCCTTTCCCAAGTCATTGGAGGGGCAGAGCCCTGGCAGTCACCAATTTTGGCTGGTTACCAAGGCCAATCAGAATCTGCAGAACCTCACAGAAGGTCACATGTTTCAACAAAAGGAGACCCAGTTATTTAGCAATTTTGGCTGCCACTCAGTGTTTGAGAGGTATTTTTTCCAGCTGTCATAATAAAACATTAAATCATCAATCATGAATAACGCATACAACTCTCAGGAACAAGGCCCTCTTGCATTGATGGCTCCTTGGAATTAATACTGCTCTTCTAGAGAAGAGGCATCTTTCAGTATAAACAGAAAAAATGCTTGTGAGGACATCTGACACAAGCTGCATAGAGCAAAGTTGTGGGATCAGCAGAGCTATGGCTCTTTGATGTATGTATCATTTTGAATTGAATCTTTACCTCTCAATTCATCAAAAATGTGTGTCCACTAATAAAATCTCTGTTCCTTCAAGGCCATATATCCATCTTTCCATGCTCCTTCTCTATTTGCTTACCTTTCTCTGTATGTGTTCCATAAAGGTCAAATTACACAAAGATTGAATTTCCACCCCAAAGGAAGCCTGGCCACAATTATACCTAGACATATCCAGACATCATCTTCCTCCTGTATAATCTGTCCAAAGTTGGCCAATTAAGTTACCTAATAGATGCAAACGTGTGTTTTTAGCACACATGAAACAGTCTGTGTTGTTATAATCAACTCAACAGAAAAAAGGAAGAAAAAAGGAACAAGCTTGACTTTAGTAAGAGATTACCATCCAAGTCTACAAGGTTACCAGTCAGTGGACTGTACCAGTAACTCAGAGTAAGGTAAAGATAAAGTGTACTCTCAAGTTGTTTTCAACTCCTGGCACCCACAGAGCCCTGTGGTTGTCTTTGGTAGAATACAGGAGGAGTTTACCATTGCCTCCTCCCGCGCAGTATGAGATGATGCCTTTCAGCATCTTCCTATATCACTGCTGCCCAATATAGTTGTAGAACCGGCAACTTTCTGTTTGACAGTCAAACATTTCCCCACTGCTCCACTTAAGGTGGACCCACAATCAAATCATCAACCAGAAAGAGTATGTCCCGATCACTACTCCACTAGTTATGATGATTCATTTCAACAGGATTACATCTAGTTTGATTTATGAAGCTTCCCGAAGAATTAGCATAAGGTTAGAGGTTTGTACTAGAGCTGCTGGTAAACTTAAAACTAAGGTTTTGCCATCAAAGCCACCTTGAGCATTTAAGGCAGAATATAAATGCCTCTGATAAATAATGTTTACTCAAATTTGGGGAGTTTCTCATAGACAGAACTATTTAAAACCAGACCCAAACTGTCTGGGTCTCATCTTGCTAACTGCTTTCCTCCCCAGCATGAGGTCATAATATCCTTACTACGCTTCAGGGCCACACGGCTCCAGTCCATGAGCTCACATGGATTCCCTCTTCTCTGAATGCAATCCACATATATGGAAGCATCTAGGGCTTCGTTCCTCCAGCAACCTTCACCAATCTGATATTTCATCCCCTCATCTCTAATAAGTAACACTGGAGGAAGACAGTGGGATGAGGGAAGACCACCGCAAGGATAGAAACCTAAACGTTCCAACACACAGTGATACTATAACCTCATACCAGAGCTTCATATCCAGATCTATTCTGAGATCTGGATTAACTTTCTAGCCATCCTGAGAAAATCTGGGAATACAGTCAATTTCCTCTGGATTATTTTGAGACTGGACCAGGAGGGTACTTGTTCAAGCCTAAGTCTGAACAGAAGCAGAAGTTCATCTAGGAATTATCATGAGAATTATTATCTATCAATGCTGTGGACAGATTGGAATTCTTAAGTTTGTTACATTTTGGTCTGATTCAATGCAAGGCATCCTTCTCTAACATCCCTACTGGTGTAGGTAATTCTAGACTTGACATTATCACGGACAGGACAGACGAACAGCAGGCTGAAATCCTGCCTGCCATAGCACATTTATAAAATATACAGTGTAAACTGAGAGGCAACTTGGAAGCCAGGCTGACCCTGCCCACACACTGCACAGGGAGAGCACCGGTTTCTTGCTGCATCAGACCACAGCAAGGCAGTTTCTTGCCCAGACTCTTGGTTCTCTCTCTGCAGAAATCATTCCCAGCACCACTGAAATTGAGCTTCCATTAAATATGTTCCAATGCTTCTGGCAAGGTCAGGAGCTCCGTCACGTAATCTCTTCTGTTCCAGCGATCCCTTCTAAGTCAATTTGTTCCAACAATAAATAAAGATTCTATCACTACAACGTGCATCATCCTGCAGTGTTGCTTATAAGCAAGCGATCACAGAAAAGCAAAAGGAGGGAGTTAAGGCAGAAGGCAGCTGGCACAAGTGGAAGGCTGCAGTTTATGACATCAGCTTATTACTCCCTCCCCCCACCCTCAACACACACACACACACACACACACACACACCACATATACACACACACTTCCCTGATCCATGGATGTGTATAATGAAACAGAAAGCATAGGACTCCAGGCACCTGCATTTAAATGGCAATGGCAACCTTCTCTTTTTAAAAAGACAAGTTCTGCCCAGCATCCCTACTGCTTACTGACTCTTATCCTGTTCTGCCTGAAAACAGCCAACAGGACTGAACACACATTGGAAAAACTCCATTGCTCCATTTCTGTTTTCATCCTTCTATACACACACACACACACCTCCCCGATAGTTCTGATGGATAAGACACTGCTCTTCTTCACTATGGATAACCAGGCTTCTTCTAGGACGTGGTACTGACCAGCATGCAAAACCAGTGGGTTTGTTTTCTTGTTTTCAGTAGAGAGCACTCCCCCTCTTCCCCATATGCAGACAAGCTTCTGCTTTAGTGTTCTGGTCACCAGAGCTAGCAGCTGGTTTCAGGCGTCTGCTAACGTGCACTGTAGATTCTCCTTTTTTGTGACAGACCTGACTGCTGAACTGCAGTGCAGCACACTGTTGCTTGTATCCAGTTGTGTGTGCTGCGGGAAGGGAGAGATGACACAAGAGCAGCCCTAGCTCAGCTGCATCATATAGAATGACCACACACACTCAGAGGGGTGTGTGTGTGTATAAGCTCTTCACCTTCTAGGTACAAATGCATGCATGCACGCACAAGGAAAGTCTAGGATGGCCATCTATGAATGCAACTTGGAGGATTAGCCTGCATCTTACAGGCAGCATCACATACCCAGGAGAGCACCCTAAAAAGCCCTTTTGAAAGAGCCTTTTGAAAAACCACATGTACACAGCCCCCCCCCCCCAAAAGAGAACATAGCTGGCAGGGAAAGTGTTATAAAGGCATGGAACCCAGGAAATGAGCTGTGTAAGTCAACAAATAAGCCTGCGTACAAAACAAAATACATCCCTCGCTCCACAGTGAGGAGTAATCTTCCCAACTCCAAAACTGAAAAGTCTGCCAAATAAAAGCAGAAAGCATCTGCCACCCAAAATTCTCCACCTTTATGCTCTGCAATGCACAACCATACCTAAAATAAGAATTTTCCAAGAAAAAGTCTCTCCCCATCCCTCCTCCAGTATAGCTAAAGCAGAGTGTGTCCACTCCAACCCTACAAGGGGAATTCTAAATATGGAGGAGTGTAATATTCTGGGAAGATTCTATGCCATTTAACCACTTCTCAATCAAGTGTCAGCCCAAATGTTGCTTTACGGCAATACCTGAAAGTAAGGTCCATTGAGTTGCAGCAAGGCTCACCCTGGCACGTGTGCGCACATGCGTGCACACACGTCACAAATTTGAAATTGCTCATTTGATCAGTATTGTATCAATTTATTGTTATTTTATGGTACAGAGTATCTTTGGAAATAAAACATTTTCATACAGAAAAATATGGTATTGGAAAATTTTTCGTGAGTTGCTACCTAGTTAAGGCTAAAGTGAAGATGAGTTTGAAGGTTTCTGCCCTGTAACACACAGACACATTTCAATGAAGCAAAAAAAAAAAAAAATGTAGTGACACCGGTGTGTGTCTGTGTGTATATGTACTTCCATACTTATCTAGACAGCTTTCCCCAAGTGCTCAAAGCAGAACACTGCCTGGAACTGGGTCAGACCACTGGTCCATCTAGCCCAGTCCCATTTACTCTGACTGGCAGAAGCTCTCCAAGGTTCCCTCAGCCCTGCTACCCAAGATCATTTCAGCTGGATATGCCAAGGATTGAAGCTGGGATCTTCTACCTACAAAGCACATACTCCACTCCTGAGTTATGACCCCTACTTTACACACACTCTAATATGTTAGGTCAATATTACTGCATCACTCCCATGTAACAGAAGATGGGGGCTGAGGCTGCCAGATACTAGCTGTCCAAGATCAGCTAGCAAGATCATGGCCCAAGCAAAATCTGAACCAAGGACTTCATGAATCAGCTTATGGCCTGTGCCACTATGAAGCTTCAGCAGCTCCATTTCTTTGCATGTTTACAAACATTAACAGCCCTCTCCATAGAGAACTTCACCCCCAAACCAATTTTCATGCAGTTTCATTGTGTGCCACGACCTTTTGTATATGCTCCCTGCAATTGATCTACAACCTGTTTCCTGCAGACATTTCCAAGACAAGTTTACAATGCTAGTGAACAGCTTAAGCAGGTCTCAGGAGTCAAACACCAGCCAAACATTCTGCTCTCCCCTCACACACAGCATATTCCTCAGCTGCAGCAGACCCAAAAGGAGAAGAATGACTGTACAGAAAGAGATTTTATCTCTTTGCTGAGCACACATATCTGGATCATACCACATTCTCAATGTGAGAAGTTGACTCTCTCAGTCTCTGGCTTAACCATTAGACCAGGGCTGCAAAGGAAGCCTACTGTGTGAATAAGCCTCAGGAAAGGGAACACTGGGTTGAGGGGAATCCAATCGATCTTGGGACATTGCAAACCATCTTGGGATCTTGTACTAAATTAGTTTTGGGTTAAAATGTATATTGACTGTTGTGCAAAGTATCAGAAGTCATTGTGCTGGCAGTAATGTGTGGCTTTTCTTGGTGTGCTTCTAACTTAGGCCCCTGGAGCAAAGAGTAATACTGATATATTTTTTAAAGCACTGCTGAAGACTGATCAGTTCAAATTTAGTTTCTTTATGGAATAGTAAAGCAAATATTGAATTAGGGAGGGAGGGAATATTCAGTTCTCTAAATTCAGCTGACGTTGGGGCTACAATCCCCATCATACCCGATTATTGGCCACTGTAACTGGTACCGTGTGAAATAGCGGTACTATTAAGTAAATATAAATAGTAAATACTAAAGTATTGATAGTACTATTTGCTTCAGGGGCCCAAGTTTGAACCACGCCAAGAAAAGCCACACAATATTGCCGGCACAATGACTTCTGATACTTCGCACAATATGCATTTTAATCCAAAACTAATTCAATATGAGGTCCCAAGATGATCTACAACGGCCCAAGCATAGATTGGATTCCCTCAACCCAATGTTCTCTTTCCCAAGGTTTATTCACACAGTAGGCTCCTTTTTGCAGTCAGACATTGCTTAGTAACATATGACATGCAGTCACTCAAATACAGATAGTTCACACATTAGAGATCAGCAGCTTTCCCCCTCTCTTGAATAGGAACTGACAAACTACCTAAGGGTTGGAACCCTTAGCTTTGCCACCTTGTAGTGAGCTGTTTTGAAATCAGCCATGGGCCAGGGGCAAATATCAACTGCCCCCCTAGCATGCACCCAAGTGGCAGAGTATACAGTGGTCTCTCCCTCTCTCTCTCGTCCAGCCTAGAAAGTTTAGCAACCCTTAAAGGCTATAAGAGGAGGACGTCAAGCCAGGCTGACATGGCTTGGAAACAGCATGGACTCCATGAAAGGCTGTATATGCCTCCCTTAAGAATTACTGGCCTTTTAAAAAGGCAGAGTAAAGTGAGTTACATGTTTAGCCTGATGTGGGGGAGGGGGTAGCAGCACGGTCATCTCCACCACTGCTCCCTGACCCTAGCAACAGAGGAAGATAGGGAGAAAAGATATAACAGTTCAGAAGGACAACACATACATAAACATTACAAGGAGTCACAACCTTACTGTGAACCCCCACCCCAGAAAACGTTTCCAAGTAGCACAAGCAAAAGCCCATTTGATGGAGCAGGCTGAAGTCCAAACAGACTGAAGTTGCATTTCCAGATGAGAAACTGGAAACAAAATTATTTATTTATTATTTCTCTGTGTAAACCACCCTGAGCTATTTTTGAAAGGGTGGTATAGAAATCGAATGAATGAATGGATAAAATCAAGGCAACTTCCAACTATGGAGAACAAGAAAAGCCAGGAATCACATTCCAGCCAGAACTTTTTCCAGTAAAAACTAAACGCCATCATTGGTGATGATTTGCTATGGACATCACTCTATCCCTGATATCTCTAAAGTGGAAGCCTTATAAAATATGCATTGGAAGTTAGAATGGAGCACTGGTTCCATTTGAAACTGGAAGTACCAATGCGGACTGTATTGAAATCACACCCCCTTGGTTCCAGTTAAAACTGGTTGTTATATACACATATAAGGTTCACATGTATCAGAAAAAATGAGACGTGCTTGTGTCCTGTGGGGCCAGAGCTTTAAGCAAGCAATGTCAAGCAAAACACATAACCTACTAGAGAAAACACTGGCCACTGTAGCTTTCTTAGAAAGCAACTCTGATGCATAGGGACAGTGATTTGGGACTTCCTACACTGCCGATTTACAGTTTGGCCACGTTATCTGGCATCACTTTTGCTCCAATACTTTCTGAGCCATTCTAATATGTACTCAGTCTCAATTCACATGGCTGCCCTGCAACACCACAGAAACTAAACACCTCTTAGGTCACAGGGAGCTATATCTGATCCTACATACTCTGCCAGATTCCTTTCGTTTCCAGCACAGGTTCCTTATTAGACACAGATTCCAACAGTCTATCACTAGTCTTCTTGCAGTGTGCTTTTTTACTGTTGTATTCTCTTCTATTCCATATTTGTGCACAAATCCTATGCAACCATGCAGCTATTTTTGAAAATGTTGAATTTAATTAACTCTCAATCACCAGCACAAGAATATTCTTATGACATTTATGCTGTCCATCAAAACCATTCTATCCTGGCTGTTTTCACGGGTTCCAGGCACATTAGATTGCCCTCTACTTAGCTGGCAAGTACCAGTGGCCCGCATTTTGCTGCAGCTCAACAGCTGTCCAGGTACTTAAAATCTTATGTGAGCACATTATCTGATGATTTTGGATACCATGACAACTGAGTGACAGATATTTATTTTGCTGAAGCCCTGCCGTTTTTACAGTACTCCAACATACAGTATATATTTGCCAAGAGTAGATTCAGGCAACCTTTCTGCAGCCACTGTATGGTGGAAACTCACATCAAACCGAGTTGCACGACAAACCTCCTATAGACAGCATAGATAAAAGCAAAGTTAGCTTCAGGCTGGTTTGCCCACACAGTGGGATAACTTGTCATCTGAATCCAACAGACCATGTATTTGTCAGATGGGAAGAGAAGGACACACATGTAATATAACAAGCAGGAATACTATTTATGAGACAGGACAGGGCAACCACGGTTGTCGTCCTGTTCCTTCCAGTCTCCTGCACAGCACCCAGAGCTGGCCCATTATTTCCACTGCCATAAGCACATTTAATTCTACCCTTCCTCCTGGTGCCTTATTACAACAGCACATTACATGACAAGGAGTTGACGAGGACACAGTCTTATTTTCATTTTTAGTACTTGTACCTCTTGGTTTCCTTCTTTTTACAATTTTGTCTATGCCTGGGCTAACAAGCCTCTTGATCATAGGCCCTAAAACTCAAGGGATATAATGTGGTCACAGAGAGACCACATTATGCCTGTTTTTAAACAGCGGCACTGGTTGTCAATAGGTTTCCGGGCAAAGTACGAAGTATTGTTTATTAGCTTTAAAGCCCTGAAAGGCTTAGGTCCGGGTTACCTGAGAGCATGCCTTTCTCTACAAGATCCCCACTGCTCATTAAGATCATCAGGAGGGGTCTGTCTTCAGGTGCCACCCAATGTTCCCTCTAACAGGGATTCCCAGATGTTGTTGACTACAACTCCCAGAATCCCCAGCTGCAATGGCTTTTGATTGGGGATTCTGGGAGTTGTAGTCAACAACATCTGGGAATCTGTTAGAGGGAACACTGTTACCACCAGTTCATCTAGTGGAGACCTGGGATCAAACCTTCTCCGTTGCCACCCCTTAGTTGTGGAACGCGCTCCCCATGAATATAAGCGGTGTCTTCCTTGGAGGCCTTCAGGAGAGCCTTAAAGACCAGTCTCCTTAGGCTGGCTTTTAATATCTACTTTTAGTTTTAATTTTAATGAGTTTTAATCTGGTTTAAATGTGTGTGTGTTTTAAACTGTTTTATTGTGTGTTTTTTATTTTAATGTAAACCACCCCAAGCCACTTTAGGAAGGAGAGTATATCAATTGAATAAATAAATAAAATATCACTCGGCTTCCAAGCTGCTAACATTTCTTGCCTTCTCCAGAAGTGCAGGCAATGGTGCTCGGCCACCTAGACATTCTACATAGCAAGTCGTGCACCCCAGAGGTTTTGGTACTCGCAACAGTACTCTAGTTGGTCTCTCTGGCTGAGGCAGCCTTAAAAGCAACCAAGTACATCCTAGCTCTTTAATAAGCGATTTACCCTGCCAGAAAGCAGTTTCTCCCAACTCCCACAACACCACAAACCAAGCTCCTGCCATGATTGGTAAGAAGGTGACTACCAAGATAGCCAATTCCCCCACCTCACAGTAACTCCCCAATAACCTTCTTCCACTGCAAGTCACCAGCCCCAGCCAACAGCTTCCCAGATACACAGGGAAAACACAGCCATCACCTCACCGAGGAAGAGTTGCTCTTCATCTCTGCACACACACTCCTGAACACTCTGTCTTCGTCACTGAAAGTTCTGTGGGTTTCATTCCAGTTTTCCCTTTGCTCAAACTGAGTGGTGGAATACAGAGATCTTTTAATGCCAACCTTTGTCCTCCATTATTTCCTCAGCTGTCAAAGTAATTCTTGGCTCTGTTATAGTTACATGCTAGGTTTCACCCTCGGTCACCTGCCATTCCTTCACCCCACCCTCCTGATGAATGAACAAACTGTGTCAGAGAAGCCAGAGAGAGGAAGTAATTGCAATATAGCATTACGCACTTGCACACCAATGCAGCCCTTCATCATTTAATCATTGTTTTATAGCTCCTTCAGAATACCACCAGAAGGTGATCAATAATATCCCTACACCACAATGGGAAACAGTCAGCATCTGAATCCAACTGAAACAGGACTGTGATTCCTGATGTTACTGTACAACATCAAATCCAGTATTCTGGGCCCAGTTCCTCCTGTTCTTCTACTATCTGTGGCAATTCCTCTGTAATAAGACTTAGCATATATTTCTTCAAACAACCCTGTTAAGTGGTTTATTATTACCACCATATCGCTAATGGGGGACCAAAGCCAAGAACAGTGGCTACTAGATTTATGCAAAGCTTCAGAGGCCTATTCAGATCTGGCCCTATTCAGCCCAATCTAAACCGCTGTCTTTACTTACAGGGCTAGGCAGGGGGTGGGGTAAGAGACAGACGGTTTCTCTCTCACCTTGTTCCCAGAAGCAGCAGGAATTTAAAACAAATTCTATCAGGGTCTCCCCGGCAGTCCTAGGAATGGCACAGGCCCTCCGGGAAACTATAGGTTTTCATATAAGTGAAGCCCTGGAAATGTCTACAATTCCCAGGAACACTTGAGTCACTCCCAGGACCACAAGGGAAACCCTGCTGTAAGTCATTTTAAAGCCACTATTGCTCCTTCACCATCAGGACACTCTCTCCACCCTGTCTCTCCTGCCTGGTATGGAAGCAAAATGGGAATGCCTTCAAAGCCCCACACTGAATTGGAGTCTCCCCAAAGACAGTCCCCAAATCAAAGTGGGGCTGTTTCACACAACCCCCTGCTCAGTAGAGGAGCATCTTTTTAAAGCGGTGGTTCTCTTTATTTAGCAGAGGTGGGAAGCAACTGGATCCCCAGCACAGCATCCCTCCAGTGGCCGTTGCTGGTGTCTAGCTTATGTTTCTTTTTTAGATTGTGAGCTCTTTGGGGACAGGGAGTTATTTTGTTTATCTATCTATGTAAACCACTTTGGGAACTTTGGTTCAAAGTGTTATATAAATATTCCTCGTTTTCATAATCCTAGTGGCCACCCTAAGCCCAAAAAGTCCGTTGCCATGGTGAAATTTGAACTGAGGACTTCCTGGCTTAAAGTACACACTCTTTGCCATTAAACCAGCTATGAGGAGAAAACAGCAAGGCAATTTCCATTGTTACAGGCACTAGGGCTACTGCCACTGGAGCTGCTTAAAAACTTGGAAAAAATCCAAGCCTCCAAAGGGAAGCAGCAGCACAGCGACAGCACATTTATATGGAGCAACGAAAAAAAGGGAGGATAACAAAACTGATACATTTCATAGTGAGCTCTGAGGCAACTCTTTTGCCCAAATGGAAGACTGTTTGTCCTTCGACAGTTACACTGAAACCCAAGAACAGGCAAATTTATATCCGTTTCTTGTAAAGAAAAGATTGTGTCTCTTGAGATTAACCACATCTGGGCTGAAGATATATGCATCCTACATTTCACTTAAACATACAGCCTATTACTAGGCAAAACTAGCAACAGTTTGCCACGAATGACAGTGAATACGGCTACTGCTTTGGACCATCTATCTCTCATACTGGACAAAGTATGGCTGCACCAACACATCCATCCTACAAGGAATGAGCAGTAGATCTGAGATGTCTGGTCTCTCCCATAATAATTTGAGCATTTATGAAGACATCATATGAGGACCACTTCACTTTATTTTTTTCAACTGAGATTTAGCCAAATGTTGAAAAAATGCATCACGGTGCCCTTTGGACAGTACACGCTACACCCTTCTTCCTGACAGAGAAAAAAAAGATGTTACAACATTTAATTATACCAACAAGCTCCAGGAAACACAAGGAGCTAGAACTCCTATAAAAACCATATTCCACAAACGATATATACACGTATATGTAATTCCTTCAAATGTGCTTTGCTCATGACCGTGAGACTGCTTCCTGCATTTCTTGTAAAATGCACAATGAGTACTTAAGATACAAATCCTGACATTAAAGTTTAGGGTCACACATACAATACCTGATCCTATGCATGCTTTCTCAAGAATAGGCCCAGTAAGTTCAACGGGAAATGGATGCATCTATTTCCAACATATACAAAAAATAACACTAAATTTTCAATAGGCACCATGGGGAAACGCCAATGTAATATTCCAGGGATTGAAGATCCCTTGTAAGAGATCTTATTCCAGAAAACAGAACCATTCTAATTTGCTTTCTATTCACTCTCCACAAGCCACTGATTTGGAAAACACAATACAAATCTGAATAAAAATAAAAGTTGCCCCCTCTTTGTGCCAAAGCTAGTGCTTGTCACATCACGTGAATTAAGCCATTCATTCTCCATCATGGTCCTGCAGGGGAATTTGATCGAGGCCAGCATACCAACACTCACCCCTGGCTGACAGCTTCTTAGTATTGATGATCTTTGCAGCATATTCCTGGGATGAGGATTTCTTCACACATCTGCGAACCACCGAGAAAGCTCCCCTGGAACAAAGAGGAAAGGCTGGACTTGTGAAACTGCAGTTAAGGATGATACCCAAATCAAGTACTAAACCTAAACCAAAACATCTCATGAATGAATTATGTCCAAATATTTAACCAAATGCAGGAAGGACATCATTACTTCAACCAGCATTTTAAGATCTGAAAACAGAAAGCATTGAGAATTACAAGCATGTGGGGAGAGAAGTGATCAGCAGAGGAGATGCATGAAATGATAGCTGGAGTGGATATGAATACTGGCTTCCCAAAATGTAGAGGCATGATGATGATGATAAATAAATTATTATTATTATTATTATTATTTAAAATAATAATAATAAAGTCAGTTCTCTTAAGCTCTTGTCTCGGCCTCAACATGAGCTCACTGCGACAGTTTTGACATTACTGCTCCTAGCATCCCTGTCTGTAAAATGGGGATAGAAACTTGCCTTACATGCAAACTAGAGGGATGGTTTTGTTTATTTGTATTTATATTGGCCCTTTTGTAACATGACCCTAATTATACTTTTTAAGCAATACAAATTTACCCAGGAATGTGAGCAGAAAATAAGATAAGTGGGTGTGCTAGCAAAAGGAAAAGGCCCCAATTCTGGATAAACCAGGGAGGCGTGAGAACAGGGTCTGGAAAGCAGCCCCACCAAAAGGGCAACAGAGGGAGCAAAATGTATGCAACACCAGGGTACTTATGAGTGCAAGAAGAGGAAGAAACATCACAGCCTTGGGAGAGGGCAAAAGGGGTCTCAATGCCCCCCATACACAGAAGATAGACTGCCTGCAGCTTAGAATGAGGAAACATCAAGACAGCAGACAGGCACAAACATCCATGGATACCAGCCCAACAAAAGTGACTTGACCAACAGCATCAGAGCTATTTCTTGTCCATGTATTCCCACCCACCTCTAGTTGTGTGTAAGTCAGAAAGAATCATATCCCTAAAAGAAGAGCCGGAAAGCAAGTTGAGTCCTTGAGCTGGAGAAGTGGCTAGAAGTACAAGAAGGGGGGTGGGGGAAGAGTGGAGATGCAGCAGCACCCAGGAACTGGTGCAAGAAGGGAGGAGGAATCAAATGCAGCAGTACCTGGGATGCGTCTAAAACCACCTCCCCCCCCCACACACACAATGTATCCATCCCATCCTGAATCCCCCCTACACACTACGGAGGAAGAAACCAGTGGATGTGTGGGGCCGATGAGAGAATAATTGGGGTGGGGGTGGGGAAGAGAGAAAAGAGAGAAAGCCACAGGGAGCCTCCCTTGATGCAAGAGAAATGCAGTAGTGTCCCTTGTAGTGCAGGAAGGGGGGGGGAGGCAAAGAGTCTTGAAGTTACAGGCTGCAGCAACAGCAGGAAGGGTGGCATTAAGGCAGAGAAAGCAGGGGGGCTCCTGGGTAACAGGCTGCAGAATCCACTTCAATAATGCTCAAACACGCATATTTCTCGGGGTAATGAACAGCCAGTGCAAATTCGATGGTGCATTGAGCCCCGCACAGTGAGGAGGCAGACACTGCACAACGCTTCACACGTCTCAATTGCCACTCAACCCCACTCTCTTTCATCGCCTCGCCATAATACAGCGAGGTAGTTTCCCTCCTCCTTACGCGGGAGCAGTTCTTCTACCGCAGCAATAATGGAATCATTAGCAGTGACGGACCAGGTCGTTTGCTCAATCCGGAGTACAGGTGGAACGCGATTCCGTCCCTGTGCTCCGATTCTGCTGCTCTGCTCCAGGAACAGTTAAGGAAAGACCGCACCGGGGGCGGGGGGAGAAGAGGAGAAAGGAGGAGAGGAGCTAACTAGAAAGACTTCCTGAGTAGCAACTCTAACAGCACAAGGGACGAAGGAAGGGGAAAAGCACCGAGGTGCGCGGCATGGGGAAGGCGGTAGCTGTGGGATCCAAGAACAGGATGGAAGCAAGTGTGAGCGAAGCCAGGGGGTGCGAAAGAGGAAGGAGCAGCTCTCGCCCGACTGCTAGCTGGGGAGAGGGGCAGCGGCTGCACCAGCACCCCGGTGCAACAACAGCCCAGCTGCCGGTGGCTGCGCAAAACGGAGGAGGAAGAGGCTGGCGAGGAGGAGCAAGCGATCGGGCTGCGTACTTGCCGAGCTCCTCGTAGAGCTGGTATTCGTCGGTGAAGCGGGTGCACGTTGCTGGGGTGGCCATGTTCGAGCTGCAGAAGGTGGAAAGGCTCGGCTGGCTGGCTGGCTGGCTAGCAGGCACGTTGGTTCTCTCAGTGCCGCCGCCGCGGGGACATCGGACAGGGCGAGGCTCCAAGGCGGTCTGCAGGCGAACAGACGGGACGGGCACAGACAAGCTGGGCGAGTCGCGCTTTCGTCACACCTCCTGTAGTTGCCGCCGCTCTTACTACTACGACTACTACTTCGGCCTCAGTCTCCTCCTCCTCCCGGAGCTGGTGCCGGCGCGACTCTCCGCCCAGCTGAGCGCTCCCCACCCGCTTCACTGCGCACAGTCACCGCTCCCAGCAGAAGGGGAGGGAGAAGGAGGAGGCTGAGCGCGCCCAGCACCGCGAGATCTTCCCTGAGAAGGGGGTAGAGACGCCGCCACCGCCGCCTCTTCTTCCTTCCTTGCCTCCGCCTACCAGCCGACCTCCCTCCCTCGAGGTGTGGCTGGAGGAAGCGCGGAGAGACCTACGGTTGCCCGCAGGCGAAGGGAGAGCTGGGGCTGCGCTTGCGTGCCCTCTGGCTTGAAGCCACTGCTTCCCTGCCCTGGAAAGGAGACGTCTCCCCAGCGGAGGCGGGGCGATCGAAGCTGGACGCCGCCACTTCGAAATCGAGTAGCTAAGCCGGGCAGAGAAAGCCAAAGCACTGCTTCACCCCGCAAAGTGTTTGCGGAATGCGAGAAGGCCCATTGAAGTCCGTGGGGTTTCCTTTTCAAGTCAAGATGCAGCCGAGCGGGCTGCATACACTGACTTGGGAGTGGGAGGCAGTCTTGGTGGTGACACAGATGGGGTTTATTTCCCAGGGAGCAGCATGCACCTCACAAGGCTGCAAACAAAACCACCTTATCATTGAGCATGGATTGTTGTTTGGCTAAAATCCATTATGTGACTATTTAAGTTCCTTTCCGCCGCCTCAGTCAGAGTGGGTGGGGGGCCCCTCTGAGGCGGAATGCAAGAGGGGGCAGGCAGGACGCAGCATTCACCCAAAGGGGCTGCACGCCTGCTTGAGAGTGTCGACAAATGCGAACCCGTCTTGCTTGCGCCGGCCAAAGAGAGGCCGCTACTCTCGCCTTCCAAGGCTCGGTCTGCCTCCTCTCCGCTCTCTTTAGAAGCATATATGCAGGGAGGGAAGAGGCACCGTACTGCAGCACAGCCCCTCCAGGGCTCGCCCGCGCCAATCCGGCAAGAGCAGGCGGCTGCAGATTGCTGGCAATTTCCCCTTTGCGTACACTTGGCCGGATCCACCTTCTCGAGCGGTGCAAAAGGCCTCTTCTCCTCGTGACCGAAACACGTAAATAAAGAAATGTGCTTCACGAACAGAATGTGGAATACTAGTGTCATTCGATCAGAAGCAGAAACTGTAAAAATTAGTATCTATTTTACATATTCTACCCTGCTTGGCAGCCAAAAGGCTTTCCGATAGATTCAATCAGCATGTGCCCCCCCCCCCCAAGAGCAATTGGTGAAACCAGTCCATGAAAAACTCGGCAGCAACAGAAGGAAGGCGGCAAATGAAAGGCCGATTAAATCGGTAGGTCTTGACCAGCTTCCTAAAACTTAGCCCCTAGTTCTTAATAAGGTGGTAAACCTAGCTTTTATCATTTCGGAGCCAAACAAGACTTGACATTGGGAACCCTGCCAGGATCACAAAACAAACAATATGCAAATAACTATTAAACCGTGTGTGTTGCCTGCGTGCGTGTACACACCACAGGTGAGGTCTCCAAAGAGCAATAGTTACACCTAATGGAGCCACTCATTTCACGAGCTAGCTTCGCTAGAGGTGTTTCAGAAGAACCTAGAGGGGAGGAAGAGAGAGATGATTTTCACAGCCACCATTCATCATTTTCCTGGCTTCCCCATGTATTATTAAATCTTTATTCTAACAAGAAGCTGGTCATGTTGAATCAAAAGCACAAATGCAAGACTTTTCTCCCACTAGGGGAAGGTAAATGATATTTCTGTTCCTCACCAATTTCCTTGTATCTAACCTTAACCCAAAGATGACTGTTACTCTTGACTGTGGGTTCTGGTGAACTAGGGATAGTGGAAAGGCCTGTTTTGAATGAGGGTTGCACACCCCCTGGAGCAGCAGATTTATAGTTTGGGAGTACTCCTGGAACCCCCCCCCCTTGTTCCTGGATACCCAAGGTGCAGTGGTGCCCAGGAGTGTTTTTTTACCACCTTCATCTTGTATGCCAGCTGACCCTTTCTAAAGAAACCAGACTTGGCCTTGGTCATGCATAATAATCTTCAGGTTAGGTTACTGCAGTGAACCCTGCCTGGGGTTGCCCTTGAAGACAGCCCAGAAGGGCCACTGGTTCAGAACATGGGTGGCTGCCAGAATTCTGACGGAAGCAGATAGGTCAGATCACAGTAGCCAGAACCATTACCAACTTCATTACCGACATACTATTCCTGGTGCTGGTTTGTATTCTAAAGCCCTAAATAGTCTGGGACCAGAATATTTCTGAACATGCAGGAAAATGCCCCAAAATTATAATAAAAAGTAATGGCAACCAATGTTCCTCTAACAGAGAGTCCCAGATGTTGTTGACTACAACTCCCATAATCACCAAGCAAAAACTATTGCAGCTGGGGATACTGGGAGTTATAGTCAACAACATCTGGGAATCCCTGTTAGAGGGAACACTGATAGCAACCCAGAAACAAAACTCCTGTCTGAGCATGTTTGGCAATCATGAAACACAGGGACATAACAATTTAATGCCAATAGACAGTACAGTTTGGGGGGGCATATTTGTGCACATTCAGGAATACACTGAAACACCATGCAGGAGGACATGGACACAAAAAGAAAACATTGGGGGGGGGGGGAATCCTGCATTGCTCATTGGGATTCCTTTCCAGAAGGTGGGTTTAAAATGGCATCCAGATGGCAATGGAAATTTTTGATAATTAAACCCACACTCTTTTCCAGTATCGGAAACCATTAATTGGGCAGTGGGGATTCCATATGCAGATAGGGAAGAGGAGCCTGTGAGAGCAGAAGCATCATGGGGAAGGAGGAGCCTGTGATGTTAAGGGTAGTTGGAATGCAACTGTTACTGGTTGGAAGATGTGCTTGATTGTAGAGGGGAGAAGGATAGATAGATAGATAATAGGCAGGGATCTGAGAAGAGAGGGGTTATGAGGGAGGAAAGAGCCCCCTTCAGGAGACGGAGGCTGCCACTGCAAATTATTTTATTTATTTATTTATTTATTTGATTTATATACCGCCCTTCCAAAATGGCTCTAACTGTAAATTAGATGAGGAAACAAGATTAACAAGATCTGTTAACTCAGGAAGGGAGAGAGACAGACAAGTTGTTCTAGTAAAAACTAATCAGCCTACTTTCCTTTCTCTGTCTCTACAACTGGACTAAATTTGGTTCAAATTGAGGTCCCCACCTCAAATGTTCACGCATCTGTCATCTTGGATCGGGGTGGATGACATCATTACAAACTACACCATTGAGGTGTCCCTGTGTGTCACTCCCTACAACTGTACCTAATTTGGTTCAAATTGGTTAGACAGTCCACAAATTAGCTCACTTGCACCTCAGATGTTCATGCGGCCACCATCTTGAATTAATGACATCATCACACACCATGCCATTTGGGTATCCTTATGTGCCCCTACAGCTGGAGCAAATTTGGTTCAAACTGGTGAAGCATTTCATAAGTTAGCCCACTTGTACCTCAAAGGTTTACTCATCTCCCATCTTGAATCAGGGTGGATGACATGGTCACAAACTATGCCATTGAGGTTTCCCTGTGTGTCAATCACTACAACTGAACCTAATTTGGTTCAAATTGGTTAGTCTACAAATTAGTCCGCTTGCTCCTCAGAAGTTCATGTGGCCACCATCTTGAACTGCAGTGGATGACATCATCACACACCATGCCATTTGGGCATCCCAATGTGTCCCTACAGTTGTAGCAAATTTGGTTCAAATCGGTTAGGTGGTTCACAAGTTAACCCAATTGTGCCTCAAAAGTTCATGCATCTGCCTTCTTGAATTGGGGTGGATGATGTCATCACAAACCACACCATTGAGGTGTCCCAATGTGTCCCTACAACTGTAGAATATTTGGTTCATATTGGTCTAGGTGTTGCAAAGTTGATAGCGAGGACACACAGACACACATGCAGAATGCCGAGTGATCTCATTAGCCTACTGAAAAGTAGGCTAAAAAAAAGAAGAAGAAGAAGGGAAAGGAAGAAAGACAGAGGGAAAGAGTGTGTGGAGGAGAGAGAAAAGGAAGGGAAGGAAAGAGAGAAAGAAGGAAAGGCAAGGTACAGGCTTGGGCCTGTCAGTGGCCTGAGGGAAATGAGTATGAGAAAAGGCCCAGTCAACCGCTGCTCCTCCTAACCCCAGAGACCTCCCCAGCCTCACCCAATCCCTGCTCCTGCTCTTCCCCATAGGAGCAGGGCTTGGGTGAGGATGGGGAGGTCTCATCAGTTAGGGGGCAGAGTTAGGGGGCTGCAGCTTGGCCAGTCAGCACTGGCAACACCACAGCCACAACCAAGGGGGGTGAGGGGGATGGAGGAGCAGGAGCATGGCTCCAGTGAGGGTGGAGAGATCTCTAAGGTGAGGGGGCTGTGGCAGGGGGTGATGGGAGCAATCAGGTACTAGTGCACAGATGCTCTGTGCGGGTTAAGCTAGTTTATTTATATTTCTCTATGTAAATTGCTTTGAGAACTTCTGTTGAAAAGCGGTATATAAAATATTTGTCATTGTCATCATATTTGTGAGTTTGTGTGAAGTGCCTTTAAGAGGTTACATGGGCCTAGAGTTAATGCATCCAAACAACTCAAAGAGATACTGAGGCGGGACTCACGATCAGTGAGACTCGCTGTGAAAGAGTTTGTGGGGAGAGCGGGCTAAGCCTGCTCTCCCCGCAGACGATCAGCTGCCCACATGACTGCTGGCTACATCACGGAGCCGGCAGGGGCTTAGGAGTTCGGGGGCCACACGGCCCCTGGAAGTTCCAGCATGCCTTGCGTAAGCGTGCAGAACATGCTGGAGAGACCCCCAAGCTGGGAGGCTGCTTTTTAGCCTCACGTTTGGGGGTCTCCTCGTGAGTTGCTACGGTAACGCTCCACGAACCTGGGCTAAGTGGAGGACTTCTCAAGGGGGTTAGCCGCTTGTAAACCACTGGGCTCTCCTGCGAGCCCGGTGGTTTACACGAGCAGCAAAAATTGGGCTAGGCTCCTAGCCCGATTCTTGCTGGTCATGAGAATAGCCTCACTGATTATTATGTAAGGAGCTGAGCATGGTCTATACCCAAACCTAGCACTTTATATATTGTTCCATTGTATTAAAGTTGTCATGTAAGAAATTATAAACATAATAACAGATACTGTTTGCTGCTAAAAAGTTAATATCTACTATACTCCAACAATCAAACATGGGGCGTTTGTGTTTTTAACATTTCGGCATTATTTTGTGACATGTTAGATTAGATTTATTTTTGGTCCCAAACCAGCCATTATGCTTCACGACTAAATATGGAGCTGGATGTTAATCTGCACTCATTTCAGTGCCATGTTTCTCTTATTGGTTACTATTATAGAACAATGTTACATCACACACACAATTTCCTAAAGGGCTTTTGCAATTCAGTTAATTATTAAGATATATATACATCCATTCACATGCCAAAAAACAATGGAAATTTTAAGTTAGGGTATCTGCTTTAACTTCTGCAGCAAATAAATAGTAAACTGGACAAAATGTAGGGTGGTCAGGTCCATATAGTCAAAAGAGAGGACATATAGGGCATGGGTCATTTTAAAAAGATGAAAAAATGATACTAATTTTCATAAAATCTGCATGTGCTAATGTATATGTATAGATTATATATAAACTAACATATAAGAGCCCAATCTTTTCCTATGGCAACATTAAAAAAACAAACCAGCATTAAAATATAAAGTGCCTGTCTAAACCTGTTGCCTCCCACCTACCATCTCTGGAAGAGCTGAAGGAAGGGGGGAAAGCTGGTCTAATCTAGGACAAAGCAGCAATCTGGACAAACTATGCTATATTAGATGTGTTCCCTGACCTGACTGTCAGTAGGGTGGCCAGTCATGTCCACATTGCCAAAAAAAGAGGGCATGTATGTATTTTAAAATCTTTAAAGAGGTCTTTCATGAGATAGGAGGAAAAGCTTAGGTATTTAGCTTTCCTATATATTATGTAGGAGGAAAAGTGTAATTTTCCTCCAACCTAATGAGGCAGGAGGAAAATTAATGGCCATGATAACTGCCCTATTAAGTTCAAGAGGATGAAAACTGGCTTTGTGGAACGCTGACACCGCATCTCCCCTGAGGACAGTTAGAGTTCAATTAGGCTCAAACTACAACTTCACACTTACTTGTTGTAGGGTAGGGGTTCTCAGTCATGGGTCCCCAGGTGTTGTTGGACTACAACTCCCATCATCCCCAGCCTTTGAACATTGTGGATAAGATGCACTAGGAAGAATGAGAAGATATCCCAGGAGGATAGGAAGCTTAAAGGCATGTTTCAGGAACCTAAAAGAAGAATATTGACATTCAAATGTGTAAAATTATCCTTTTAAAAACAAATTGAACGTAGTTGTGAAAATTAGAGTCTTAAGCAGAGAACTTCTGTTAGAGGAGGGAGCGACAATGCCTTCAGACGCATTTCCATTCCCAGGGGGAAAGATATTGGTACCCACAGATTTCCTTCACAATCCAAAAGCAATGTAGGGACAATATTGAGCAGGAAAAAACCCAGATGGAGGTTAAAGGGTTAAGCAGGTCATTTAATTTTCCCTCACCCCCTGACCTCACCTGGCCCCCATTGCTCATTGGGATCATCTGGAGAGGTTTGTCTGCAGTTGCCACCAGCCCATTGGGTGGCTACACAGGGACTGTTGCTGCCCTGAGATTCTGTAATGTGCTTCATGCTGCAATAAGAGCTTCCCCATCTTTGACAACTTTTAACAAATCCTTAAATACTTATTTTTTGCCCGAGCGTTTTAACTTGATTGTGGTTTTAAATTTTTTTAAGGTTTTCATTTTTGTTAGTCTACTTTCCAGTAGGCTTATGAGATCACCCGGCATTCTGTGTGTGTGTCCGTGTGTCCCCCACTCATCAACTTTGCAATGCCTGGACCAATATGAATCAAATCAGGTACAGTTGTAGGGACACATAGGGACACCTCAATGGTGTCGTATGTGATGATGTCATCCACCCCGATCCAAGATGGTGGATGCGTAAACTTTGGAGGTGCAGGTGGGCTAATTGCTTAACCAAATTGAACCAAATTTGCTGCTGCTGCAGGGACACATAGGGATGCCCAAATAGCATAGTGATTAAAGATGGCAGCTGCATGTACATCTGAGGCGCAAGCAGTCTAATTTGTGGACTGCCTAACCAATTTAAACCAAAGTACATACAGTTGCAGTGAGTGACACACAGGGATACCTCAACGGCAGAGTTTGTGATGATGTCATCCACCCGGCACAAGTGGGCTAACTTGTGAACCGCTTAACCAATTTGAACCAAATTTGCTAGAGCTGTAGGGTTACATAGGGACACCTCAATGGTGTAGATTGTGACAATGTCATCCAACCCAATTCAGGATGGCAGACATGTAAACTTTTAACGTGTGGACTGTCTAACCGATTTGAACCAAATTTGCTGCAGCTGTATGGACACATAGTGATGCCCCAATGGTGTAGTTTGTGGTGATGTAATCCACCACGATCCAAGGTGGTGGATGAGTGAACCTTTGAGGTGCAAGTGTACTAACTTGAGGACTGTCTAACTGATCTGAACCAAATTTGATACTGTTGTTGTGAGTGACACACAGGGACGCCTCAATGGTGTAGTTTGTAATGTAATCCACCATGATCCAAGATGGTGGATCTATTAACATTTGAGGTGCAAGAAATCTAACTTGTGGAACTTGATTTGAACCAAATTTAGTCCAGTTGTAGAGACAGTGAAAGGAAAGTAGACTGATTAGTTCTTACTAGAACAACTTGTTTTGTTTTATGTTGTTGTAAACAACCCAGAGATGGAAATGTGGGGTAGTCTACAAATTAGGTAGATAAATATTGCAGTTCCCCTGGTTGCTTTTTGTTAAAATATGGAGCAGCTTCGTGTGACTGAACAACTCTTGTACTTGTAGAGGAAGCAAGAGGCCTGAAGAAATCAAAGGGAGTCAGGGAGCTGTGGAAAGCAGTGGCCATAAAAGCTCACCCACCCAGGGCCTAAGGAGCACAAGCTGTGTGTTGGCAGGAAGTGGGGGAGAAGAGAAACAAGAGTGCTGGGCAGTGAAGGATGGTGGCTGAGAGCCAGCATAGCTGCCTGAGGGAAACAGAAATGACTAGGGAGTAGAAAGAACCAAAAGAGATTTGAAAGAACAATGGTTGGCAGGGGCATGGAGCTGAAGAAAAGGAAGGGAAATGAGAAGCTGGGCTTAGGGGACCAGGGTGACATGTGGATAGTGCATTACTGTGCCTCTTTTTTTTCTTTTTGCTGACAGTGCTCCTCCGTTGCCTTTGAGAACTTCACCAGTGGTCCTGGAAGAAATGTAACAAGTGTAGCTTTCCTTACCATTGCATCTCTAAGCTGGGAAAATAGCACAGCTGTTACCTTTCTGCCTGTCATTCAGCTTTGAAAAGCATAGGACCCTTCCCTAGGCAGCCCTGTCCAGAGCTGAGGAATACCTGTGAATAGTTAACTGGCAAGAAGGGTTGCTTGCTACCCCGTTTTCTTGTTTTGCTGCTGTGCCTTTAACAGTAGCTTCACATAAATAATTAAACAGATAAAATGTTTCCTAGTAGAATCAGAGGAAGCTGCCTTATATCAGATCAGACCATTGGTCCATTTAGCTCACTATTGTCTACCCACTGATTGAGGGGGAGGGTGTGTGTGAGTGAGAGAGAGAGAGAGAGAGAGAGAGAGAGAGAGTGCAGTTCTTAAATGCACAAAGGCAGAACCAGAAATAAAAGCAACAGCCTTAGAGGCAAGACAATTTTGGAAGCCAGAGACCACTTATCCAGGTTCCCCAATTTTTCACAAGTTTTTATTTCAGTACTAGAATTTACATACTGAACAAGAACTAATCTTTCACAGAACAACTGAGCAAACAGAACAAAACTCAGGAGCGTTTACCTTTAAACAAATCTAAGCCCTAATCACAGCATAGGCAAAGCTGAATAGAAGTCCCTTTTCCTGGTCCAGAGAGCTGCACAAGAGATGCAGACGAATGAGCTCAAAACATCTTCTATGCCTTAGTGGGGAGCAAAGGACCTGTGTCCTGGAACTTCTCTGACAAAGCTTGGGAAAGCTCCCAAATTCAAATAAACTAAAAAGCGTTGGCAGAGTCCCTTTATGTACTCTTCTTAAGTCCTTCCCTTTCCCCATGCCAATGTGACTGTAGTTAGGGCTGGGAATGGATTCTTGGGTGAGGCTTTTACCAGTCACATGGACTGAAAGAGAGGTAGCAGAAAATACAGAAAGGACTCTGTGGGGAAGGGTTTTCTTCTCAGTCCTGACCTAAATGTAGTCTCAGAATCTTAATGAAGCTGATTAGGAATGTGGTAATCAAATATGGGAAACTAGTAAGTGATTGGGCAAAGTCATTTTGTGCAAAGTATACTTATAAGAAAGTCTAATAAATTAAATGTATGTAATATAATTTTTTGTTAATGTGCTTGCAAAAGGGAAGTAAAATAACTATGAACTAAATTCATAGGATTCCAGCTTCAAACATCAATTTCATTGAAGAATTACCATATATGGTAAATTTGAATCACAGTAAATTTGCATCTGAGAAAGACCTTCTCTTGGGCATGATGTTGTTTTGGAATTACTGATCTGATTGAGTGTTAAATCTGTTGAGAACAATAGGTTAAAATATGATATTCAGAAATTAATCTAAATATTTTTTTAAAAAACAATTTAAACCTTGCAGTGAACATATTCTTGTGTAAAAAGCATATGAACATATTCTTGTGTAATTGTTCATGCAAAATTCAGTATCTGTTGGTAATTGGGAAATATGACATTCAGAATTCCTTCTAAAAATAAAATTAAATCTTTCTTAAAGCATATTCCAGTGTAAAAAGTAGCACATTCACCTAATTTAAGTGGCAGGATTGTGTATGCAAAATTTGGTATCTGTAGGTCATTAGGAAATATGACTTTATTTCGCACGAACAATGCCACAATATATCTTCTAAATATAAAAGATGTATGGACCATAGCAAAGAATCCATAGCTCAGTGATAGAGCATACACTTTGCATGCTGAAAGTTCCAGGTTCAGTCCCTGATATCTCCAAGTAGACTCTCCAAGAGAGACTTCTGTCTGAAACGCTCAGCATATATAGAGTGCCTTTTAATCTGCAGTTAATGGACTCAGGATGTAGGGTCATGATCAAGGAACACACGTAGAAAAGAGCCACTGTCTGGACTAGATATCCGATTATATAAATAGAGCTCTGGTCAAAAACTAGTTTTACAAGCAAGCTAATCTAAGGCAGGGATCAGGGGCGTAGCAAGGTTGGAGTGGGCCCAGAGACAAGATTTTAAAATGTCCTCCTGAGCATGAAGCTTAGCTCATGAAGTAAAGCAATCTTAAATGAGGCTGAATAGGTGTGTGTGTGTGTGTGTGTGTGTGTGTGTGTGTGGACACACATACACACACCCCTCTATGTGCCACAATAGAATATCATCCTAAATTATTTTTAAAGGTTTTGTAAATCGTGGATGATGCAAGTCATTTAATGGTACTAGAGAAAGACATACTGTTCTGGTAGCTCTTGGTCTTAACACTCACATCAGTTTTGGAGGATGAATACAACTGAAGGAAGCCCGGGCGGCTGTGTGGCTGGGGGAGTCAGTCATGTGACTTGCCTCGGGGGGGGCAAGGCAGTGAGCCCCCAGACAACTGTCTTCCCTTGCCCTATTGTTGTTACGCCCCTGGCAGGGATGGAGGATAGTACGAGCCAGCCCCTTTCTACTCTACCAAAATTATCTACCCATGATCCATTTCAACTGTCACATTCCTTTCTCATGCCTCACTTGCTTCTGTATTGGTAGCTGGGTGGTGGGCATACTGGGACTCTTTAGTGGACTCAATTTGGCCATGATGCTTCCACTTGCTAATCCCTACAACAGAGGAACCTCTTTATTATCAGAGTTTAAACATTCCTTGTATACTGTTGTGATAAAATGAGTTCTGCACAAAGGCTTGAAAGGTCAGTCTCTTGTGTAAGTCATATGGAGAAGACAAATATTTAATGTTCTTCTTAATGTATTGTTATCCCACTGAGATTTGGCATCCAAATTGTGACGTTAGGGACCTGGCAAATTCCTAAATTTGACTAACTGTTAGCGTGTGTAAAAGGGTTGGGAGAAGAGACATGAACCCTGCAATCATTTTAGTTTCACAAGCACAGGAGGGGATGTTTTAGCTCCCTTCTGTTTGATTGGAAACTGACTGCAGCTTCTTTGAGCAGAACTTTCTATTGATAGCTATGGCACATAGCTAGGAAAAATATACTTGGGATAAATAAGGTTACTGCTTTTTATTGCTTAAGGATTTTGTGTTTTTAATAGCAGATTGGAATGTAATATGTCAAGCTTTTTCCATCAGTGCATCACCATGCAGGTAAACCTATATATACTGAATTTCTGCCTGCAGATCACAGTATGTTATGTGAACCTGCTGGTCAGCAATTAGTTTTGCAAGACTGCCGCTAGGATGGAGTATGATGGGCCAGGTCCTTTCCATTTCCCTAAAACCAACTACCAACATTCCATTTCCATGGATACAACTTGTTTCATGCAAATCTTTAATTTATTCCATTTTGCCTTTTCTTAAATGTATGCGAGTACATAATGGCCCAAATTATACCCAATTTGCCCTGGTTAGTGAAGCTGTTTTGAAATTCACCTCCACTGGTGATCTTCTTCAGTTGTTTGAATAGTCACTCTAATATTTTAAGAACAGCAGCTTGAAAGGAACTCCCCATTTATATCATATTTCCCCCTCAAACTTGTGATCAAAATGTCATTTGCCATTGTCTGTGCAAGATATCTGGGTGAAGATCAACCATTACTTCTACCTAGTTGTCTCCTAAGATCAGCTTTTTCCTCCTTACCAATCATAAAGTAGAACCACTTCCATCAGATGTAAAAGTACAAATTAAATTAAGGTATCTCTGTGTTTGTTTATTCACTCTCCTTGAGTAGCTTGAATTAAAATGTACTTCGAACTGCACATATTCTAACCGGTTCTATATAGCCAAGGAATTAAGCCTAGCAAATTTCCTTTCCTAAATTAGTGAAACTGTAACAATAATTGATAGCATTTATCAGAACAAAAAAAATCAAGCAATTAATTACTAAGATTCACTCTTAATATATCAAAGTTTAATGCCACAATTCAGTCAATTCCTCTATTAATTTAATGCAAAAGACTTCCTCAGTCAACACAAAACTCAATTATGCCTATAATACAACCAATATAGTAAAGAAAAGCTACTCATTAATTTTAAAATCCCTGAAAGAACAAGCAATTAATTCAATTCAAAAACAGATTTCCCTGTGATAATTTCCAAAGACTATTCATTCAGTAATATACAGTTCTAAAGAACTTAATTCCAAACTAATTAATTCAGATTCAATTCCTAAGTAACCAACATGGATAATGTAATTTATAGAGCAGTTAGTTAAGAGCTACTTAATTCAAAACCAGCTCATATAACTAGTTAATTTGGAGGAAATTCAAAAAGATATACTAACTGATAGAATAAAATCAAAGGTAGTGAATACTAGTAAAACAGTTCACAAGCCAGTAAATTAAAAAAAAAACACCTAAACTATACCAACTGCAATCTCCAAACAATTAGTTCAGAAATAGCATGTTCAGAGTAACAGGAAGTTCAACACAGTACAGAAGCAGCTGGTACAAACAAGTTAGTCCAGTTCAGGAGCAGCTGATGCAAATAATAATTAGTGTAGACTGTTGCATGAAAAGCAGCCAGTGTTAAATACCTGTTGATTCAAGAGCAGTCAATTCAATTCAAAAGCAGTTTGTTAAAAAAGGAGCTGATTTGGAGAATGATAAAGTACAGAGGCAATTAGTTCTAACAGCCAAAACAGATGTTATTTCTAACGTGAGATCATCTTCAATATTTTCATGTCATTAAAGCAAACAAGCAAAAAATTAAAAATTAAAAAAAAATCTTTGTCCTCTACCTTGCTTTTCCTAGAAGTGATCTGCCACACACAGTCTCCCACTAGTCTCTTCCTCCACCAGCCATCACACCTGACTTATTGTCTCATATCTTTGATGTGGTAGCCAGGGGGCTAAGCTGATACTCCTCCGGGGGAAGGATTTGGCCCATAGGCCTTCAGTTGTTGACTCCTACACAAGGATTAACTGCATAGCTTTTCTTACAATGATGTGATAAGGGGACTTTTTCTCCTTTGAGCACATTATTCTGCATTACTTATAACTTCTTTGGAGCAAAGAAGCATGATAGACATTTAATTGATAATGATATAAAATATAACATGTCCATACTGACTTGCCCGTTCCTTTTTCTTTTGACTTTCCTGGAGAAGTATCAATGATACCTGCCTGTCTATGTTTGTCTTTGAACCAGTTCAGATATCTTACACTAAGTTGGCATAGTCCTCATGGAAGGAGTATTCAGTTTCAAGTTCCAAATAGCAATCCATCCATCCATCCATCCATCAATCAATCTTTATTATGGACATAGACCAGTATAAAGTATAAGGGTGATTACATGTTAAAAGTGAGAGTAGATAAAACATGATTACATACAAAATGGTACATATTAATACTAAAAAGGCTAAAAATACTAAAAGTAGTAGATAAGCATGAGGGCCTAAAAGCCTGAAAAGCAATGAGTCATTAAAATGCATAAAAGGCATAAAAAGCAGGGGGCATAAAAATGGATGTTAAAAGGTTGAAATACATAAAATCCTGAGTAAAAGCCAGACTAAAGGCTCTAAGGAGCAGTAAAAAATGGGAGGAGCGTAAGTCTTTCTATTGAATCAGTACTGAGTGAGCAATTGTAGAGCCTGCCCAGAGTCACCGAGGGTCAGATTAAGGCTGATAGGACTCACTGCTTACCATCCGCTGGCGAATGCTGATCGCAGCCGCACAGTACCTGGCGATGCTATAGGTGATGGCAGGCTTAGAGTCAGAGAGCAGCAAGGAGCTGTAGAATTGGCTCAAACGACCTGGATGCTTGCTTAGCAATGGAAGGATGAGGGAGGTACGAACATCTCTATAGAACAAACAGTAGAGGAGAACATTCTCATTAGGTTCGATATGCCCTAAGCCACAGGGACATAATCGCTCTGCAAATGGAGTCCTTCTATAATGGGCTTCTAGCACTGCTGAAGGGAGGCCGTGACAACAAGCCAAAGTGAACACCCTTCTGTGCTTTGGAACCTCCAGTTGGGTCAGGTATGCTGCTGGAGAGGCAGAGTATCTAAGCCCATCACTAATATGAAATGTTGGGACCCTACTGAGATTGCTTTGGTGCTCAATTTCTATAATGCGCTACTTGATGGTTGATTTTGCCTGATCGTAACCCATGCTGAGCAAGGTCAAGGGGGAAAGGTCCAGGGTAGCTATTTTTGTCTCAATCAATTGTCCGAATCCAGCTAGATTGGTAAACATCGCGTAGGGTTAGGGGGGCTAGAACATTGGGCAAAAGGATAGTCTGAGCCAATTACAGAGGATGGCCATCCACACCCTAGCCTCCAGCTTGATCAGGCTTGTCTTCAGTTCCAAACAGGAAATAATTCACTTTGCCCCTAAAATTAAAGTTACACTCTATGAGGATAATTTGCCACTTAGATTTAAAATTAGTCCATTATCTGATGTGCTAAGGTTTTTCTTATGGCATGATTTTTACACAGGATACTGGCAAACAAGTGAAAACTTAGACAGTAACATTCTTAACTGAAGACAGTCTGCCCTTAGGTTGCATCTTGATTACATTCAAAAAGCATTTCCCCTTAATTTAGCAAATCCATGCAACATTTCAAAAAACCCCAATTGACCCCAGATCTATATTTTAAGTTCTGTAGTAATGAGTTCATAGAACAGAAGAAGGGCAAAGGCGGCATGATGGTGTTAGCTGTATTAAGGAGGATAAGGAGCTTCCAGAGAAGCTGAATTCTTTGCATCCGTCTTCACGGCGGAGGATACTAACCATATACCCTCTCTGGAATTGAGCTTCTCAGGTTTAGAGGCTGAAGAACTGGGCCAATTTGCAGTGACAAGGGAAGATTTTCTAAATGGTCTTGAAAAACTAAAAATTAACAAATCACCAGGGCCAGATGGAATCCATCTAAGAGTTCTGAAGGAACTCAAATGTGAAATTGCTGGTCTCTCAGCAAAAATATGTAACTTGTCCCTACAATCAGGCTCTGCACCAGAGGAATGGAAAGTAGTCAATGTAACTGATTTTCAAAAAGGGATCCAAGGGGGATCTGGGAAATTACAGGCCAGTCAGCTTAACTTCAGTGCCAGGAAAATTGATGAAAAATATACTTGACAAAATTCTTAAACATGTAGAAGATAAGGCCATGCTGAAGGAGAACAAGCATGGCTTCTGCAAGGGCAAGTCTTGCCTCACTAACCTTTTGGAGTTCTTTGAGAAGGTTAGCAGGCATGTGGATAAAGGTGATTTGGTTGACATAGTATATTTGGACTTACAAAAGCTTTTGACAAAGTTCCCCGCCAAAGGCTCTTGAGTAAACTTAGTAGTCATGGGATAAGGAGACAGGTTCATGTGCAGTGTTCCCTCTAACAGATTCCCAGATGTTGTTGACTACAACTCCCATAATCCCCAGCCACAGGCCACTGCAGCAGGGAATGCTGGGAGTTGTAGTCAGCAACATCTGGGAATCCCTGTTAGAGGGAACTCTGTTCATGTGTGGAGCTGTAACTGGTTGAAGGACAGGAAACAGAGGGTAGGAATAAATTGACAGTTTTCACAATCGAGGGAAGTAGGGTCCCCCAGGGATCTGTATTGTTCACTTTAACTTGTTCATAAATTATCTAGAAGTTGGGGTAAGCAGCAAAGTGGCCAAATTTCCAGATGACATTTGAGATATAGTAATAACAGCAGGTTGGGTTGGGTAAAACCGAGTAGTATTGTGGAGTATGTATGTTTTGAATTATTATAGCAATCATTTATATGTATAGTTATTGTGAACCGCGCAGATAGGCAAGCGGGAAGTCAATATTTACTTATGTATAGAATTAGATAAATGAATGTAATTTTAAAGTGAAAGCTATTGTAAAATCAAAAAAAAAATTAAAATGCAAAAAATAAAATAAAATTGCAGATGACACTAACTATTTAGGGTAGTGAAATCCACAGCAGATTGTGAGAAGCTCCAAAAACTGGGGGAGTGAATGGCAAAATGGCAAATGTGTTCACTGTAAACAAGTGTAAAGTGATGCATATTGGGTCAAAAAACCCCAACTTCACATATATGCTGATGGGATCTGAGCTGTCAGTGACTGACCAGGAAAGAGATCTTGGGGTCATGGTGGACAGCTCATTGAAACTGTCGACTCAGTGCACAGCAGCTGTGAAATAGGCCAATTCTATGCTAGGAATAATTAGGAAAGGGATTGAAAATTAAAATGCTAATATTATAATGGCCTTGTAAAAATCTATGATGTGGCCACAACTGGAGTACAGTTTTGGTTACCATATCTTAAGAAAGATATTGTAGAACTGGAAAAGGTGCAGAAGAGGGCAACCAAGATGATTAGGGGCCTGGGAAATTCCTTACGAGGCTAGGCTATAGCATCTGGGGCTCTTTACTCTGGAAAAGAGGCGACTAAGGGGAGACATGATCTTTGTGTATAAAATTATGTATGGAGTGGAGAGTGGACAGAAAGAAAGTGTTCTCGCTCTCTCACAACACTAGAACCAGGGGCCATCCCATGAAACTGAAGGTAAGGAAATTTAGGGTAAACAAGAAGAAGTACATCTTCACACAGCACATAATTAATCTGTGGAATTCCTTGCCATGGGATGTGGTGATGACCAGTAGCTTGGATGACTTTAAAAGGGATTTAGACCAATTCATGGAGGACAGGTCTATCAGTGGTTACTAGTCTAGTGGCTGTGGGCCACCTCCAACCTCAGAGGCAAGATGCCACTAAATACCAGTTGAAGGGGAGCAACAGCAAGAGAGGGGGGCATGCCCTCACCTCTTGCCTGTGGGCTCCCCAGAGGCATCTAGTGAGCCACTGTGTGAAACAGGATGCTGGACTAGGTAGGCTTTGGGCCTGATCTAGCAGGGCTGATTTTATGTTCTGTAGTGGTCATTCCACAGGACTTTTAGGCCTAAAATTCACAATTGTTATTAACCACTGATACAATTTTTTAAATAAGAAATATATTTTACTTTCAGTAGACTTTACAATGTAGCCCCATCAGCATCAAATCGGGAGTGCCTGATGCGCATGTGTGCGCACGGGGCACCTCTGGTTTGACACTGACTGGGGCTGCAAGGAGGTACTCAGCAGCCCCACACCAGTGGTTTTGGTGGCAGTGCTGGCAGGGGAAACGCGCACAGCGGGGGGGGGTGTTAAGGGCACTCTCCCTGCTCCTTAAAGATAACCCCCTGCTGCCACCGAACTGTCCGACCAACAGTTTGTGCACATCCCTAGTCAAATATTCAGAGTCTGGGCAAACCAAAGTCAAAGCCCAACATTCCATTGCAGGTTCTCTTCATCTCAGAGAACCCATCATCTAGCTTTAGCCATAACCCAGCTCTGTCAAGGTTGTTAACTAGTTTGATTCTATTGAACTCAATGGGACCAAACTGACCTCAGTCCACTTGACAGGATAACAAGGCAGGCTCTTAATCTGTTTCACAAAATCTTCCATGAACATATTTGGTAATCTTAAATAGGCATTGTAAATCACAAGTGAGCTAGTTTCTAATCTCCTCAGACCATCTAATTTTTCCCATGTGGGATTTTAAAAAATGATTCTTTAAGTTACTGCAACCTAAAAAACCCTCCCCAAATCTAAGACTGCGGGGGAAAGGATATACCAGAAAGCAAAAGCAAATCCCTGTGCTATGTTTGCACAGCTCCCAGAGAAGAAGTGGATTGTGTCCCATGGATCAGGTCTCCGTTCCATCCTGTCACTAATAGTTTCTAAAATGTACCACCTGAGGTAGCTGTCTCATCACAGGGCTGCCTCTGAAGGCAAAGAACATTCATAGGTAAGAAGCATTATATCTGAGTCATTTCCTCATTGACCAATGAAATTTGCACAGACTCAGATGCTTTTATTGCAGAATGATTTAACCTCATTTCATACACCAACCATCCTGGATTGTCCTTGCAACCACCATCTACTCATGACTTCTAGAAGGAACTTCTCAGATGAATGTTTATACAAAATATTATTTAGACCTTTCATACTTACCATCTTAAAATACCTCCTTACGCATTTGTATTACAATCTATTTGGATGTTTGTATTGTTTAACTTCTGAGCAGTTAATAACTTTGAGGTACATCTGTATTTGTTATCTTTAATTCCTCCCATCTCAGTCCAGGAATCCATCTCTTCTGCATAAACAATAGCTCTGTTCTTGAAATGTTGAGGCTAAGTTGAAAGGAACCTGCTTTGCCCCACTCTTGGTGAGGCCGCTTAATTTACGTTTGTGCTTTGTTAAGAAAACAAGTGCTTTAGCCAAAAGCTGTGCAAGAAGGTGCTAGGAGATGGCATGACAAAGTCCTCAGTGAAACTTGGCAGTGGGCTTATAGCCAGTGCTAAATAAATAAATAAGGAAAACATACATCCTGGAGAACTTGGTTTCTGAACACAGTCTTGTAGTGGAGGGAGACATTTCTGCAGTTATTTACAGAGAGGCGCAGCCAGTATGGATGGTTAAACGGCAGCTGGATTGCAGCAAAAATTCTGTCTGGTTCTTAAGAAATTGCTTTCTCTGGTTTATGAAGCACTCAATAATTAATGTAAATGACAGTGTGTAAGGTCAAGTCAGACAAAGAGAGACTGGTATATTGCACTGGCTTTTTGCTTCTCTGATTTCCATCTGATAAACAAATAAAGCAAACGGAAGTACTTTTTCACACAACGCATAATCAACTTGTGACAGCCAACAACCTGGATGGCTTTAAAAGGGGTTTGGATAGCTTCATGGAAGAGAGGTCTATCAACAGCTACTAGTCAGAGGGCTGTGGGCCATCTCCAGCCTCAGAGGCAGGATGCCTCTGAGTACCAGTTGCAGGGGAGTAACAGCAGGAGAGAGGGCATGCCCTCAACTCCTGCCTCTGGCTTCCAGTGGCATCTGGTGGGCCACTGAGTGAAACAGGATGCTGGACTAGATGGGCCTCCTTGGGTCTGATCCAGCAGGGCTGTTCTTATGTTCTTATAAGAGTGTTATACTTAAGGGTGTTGGAGAGGCAGCTCCTGGTGGCATCGCCTCATAGCACCAGCAACCCCATTGACCACTAGGGGCGGTAAAGATAGCGAGCAAGGGAATCCCCTCTCTGACCATCTTTTTCTACTCCCCTTTTGTTAAACTGATTGTCTCAAGTTTCATTCTCTCACCTGAGAGACAGACGCCCTCTTCCTCTATGTAGCAACCAGTGAGGCATGTAGGCTTATCTCTCTCCCTGATGTATTTCCTAAATAAACTACTTTATTTAGAACTTTAACTCCATGTCTCCGGACAATATTAATTAGCAGTACTCTCCTTTCCTTTGCACTTCTGCTGCAGATGGGGCAGATAAAGAAATCTCCCCTCCAAACTCTCTAATAAGTTTATGGACACAGAGCACCCAAAGAAAGAAAGCTCAGGGAAAGCAGACAAAGAAACACAATAAGTAAGTAGAAAGCCTGCTTGATTAGAAAGGAGTTGCATATAAAAAGCAGGGAACCTTTTCTCCATGGAGGGCGCAGTACCAGGGCAGCCAACGTATGAGAGAAGAATGGTTGATGAAAGGCTGGTGCCATTCTGTTTATAAAGGATCTGTCTATTCAGATCCATATAGCACAGGACTGATTTGTGGGAGGCCTGTAGTAATTAATGATGAGCAAGAATGAACTGAATTTACAAAAGCACCCAACACATTCAAAAAAGCTAAGAATATCAGATATTAAGAGAGAGTGCTTAGTGCATCCAACCAAATGCTTTGGTTAGGCATCCACAGAATGCCTGTGGATGGGGTCCAGTTTAGAACTTTTTGGAGGATTCCAGAGACAACGAGATGGGGTCCACAAGAGAGGCCCCTTTGTTCTACTCTTCAATCCAATGCAGACAGGACAGAAACTTTAGCACCCACTGGATTCCTGGGATTCTCCAGGAATGCTCAGGGACAGGAACATTCAGGTTGCACTGAGGCTGTGAATGCCTGAAAAACTGAATATTATTTAAGAAGAAGCACTTTCTGAAATGGAGGATAAAAGGGCCCACTTCTTAAAATGTCCAAGGGAGTATTATTAGTATAGGAAAACTTGGATGTTTATCCTATCTTTCACTTCCATCTTTGACTTATGATGCTTGTGTATTATAAACACTTTTGCTTACCTGTTTTGTAACATTAGCATAAGCATGTGCTTATTAACCTTTTATATTTTTAAAAATAAAATCCAGCATGTGTGATTTTAATGCGGGGAGGCGGGGATCTTGGGTTAAATAAATCACACATATTTACAACACTTTCTTTAAAGGGAAAGGAAAGGATAGGAAACTTTTCTGTGCTGTGTTTTGGCCTAGTGGAAATCATGTGAGTCTGTGAATTATTTGCTAATGGACAAGTGGGGGAAATTTCCCAGGGGAGTAATCCAAAAGGGCAAGGGGGGCTGCTTTCTTTCTTTTGAGATATGTGTACATCATATGATTAGCAATACTTCTTTTATCCTGCTGGTGCTAATGACTCCAGTCTTTGGCTGGTTGAGGGGAAAAGAGAGGGAGAAACAGGAAAATCCTACTACCCATTCAGGTACAGAAACTTGAGGACTAGAAAATGGGTGAGTGCACAGATTTTATAATATTCTGAAAAGTAGATATAGGACGATACTAAAGTAGGTTCCTTCATAATTCCCAGTTACTTATTCACCAAAGAGACAAAGAGCAGCTGCACAAGCACGACAGCCTGAACAAGGAACCAAGTTAGTTCCTAGGTCCCAGTTCCCTAGAGACAAAGAGCTGTGCAAGCAGCTTGGATAAGGAATTACTTTTTCATGCCATGAACCTCAAAATATGAGATGCACATGGATCCACCCTGGCCCAAAGTGCTGCTTTTGCACAAAATGTGCTGATACATTATACCCCCAAGCAATGGATACAGATAAGGGATGCTACACCCCAAATAAGTTTGAGCTAACGCAAATTACACACCCACATGACCAGGACAGAAGACTCTCGTGTCCAACCCAGTGCTTGTTTTTGCATAGAACACTGCCAAACGCATTACCCACAGTTAAATAATGTCCAATATATACAGAAAAAGATAAGGAAATGGTGCTATAAATTCTGCATCCCCCCAAAAAAGCTTTGGGACACCCCAAATCACATGCCCACATGACCAAAGTGTCGGAGTAGTTCTGCTAACATTATTTTTTAAATTAAAATGAAACACCATTTTTGTTTGAGAGTGTTAGATGCTTTCAGTTGTAATAGTTTTGTATTTCATGTACTCTTTGTAGATTTGCTTTCATTAAGTGTTGCAATTATTTTTATAGATTTAGATTATTGTATTCTAGTGTTATATCATTAAAATAGAAATTGGTATGCATCCCATAGTAGTCTTTTGGATGAAAGTTGTATGTGGGAGGAAATGTAAAAATAAAATATTTAGTGTAATTATTAAACACAATATCCATAGAAAACTTCAAAGAATCAAATTATTCCTTCTTTGCTAGTTGACTTTTGAGTAAGTCTGTGGGCACTTTCCAGATGGAAGGCTTCCTTGTGTGAGCTTCTTTCGGCTTGCACAAGTGTGGGAGTCACTATCAAGGCAGGGCTTCTACATGTTGCTGAACCGGCAGATTTTCCTGCTGCGGCTCTCTGTCCACACGATGCTCTAAGTAGCATAATAATATTGTTGGTATTGGCTTCTCAAAGGGAGGAGCCAATACCAACAATATTATTATTGACTGTGCCACTCCCCTATCACCACCTTCTATTGCTACCAGAGGCGTAACTAGGGAAAACGGCGCCCGGGGCAAGCACTGAAATTGCGCCCCCCCAACATACTACATTATACTTAGGTTTTTCCTCACAAGCGTCCGCCGCTGCCAAGCCAGGCCACTGACTGGCCGCCAGGCGCCAGCAAAGCAATGGGGGGTGGGTGGGCGCAGGTGGCGCGGAAGGGACTGCTCGTGGGGAAGGGGGCACCGACGCTCTCCCTTGACTGCTGCAGCGCTGCTGCACTGAGCAGGAAACATTTGTATTAACAAAAATTTAAAAAAATTTTTTAAAAAATTGGTCATGGCGGCGCCCCCCATGTGACCAGAAAAGATGGCGCCCGGGGCACGTGCCCCCCCTGCCCCCCCTATAGTTACGCCTCTGATTGCTACCCCCTTTCAGCTGTTTGTGCATGTGCACATCCAGAGTTCTTTTTTAAAATTTAAGATCTGCAGTTACAGACTTCCAACAGACTGCTACACCATCGCCACACCAGGCCCACCACACATATCATCAGACCAGGCCCAACACACACACCCACACACACACCATGCCTGCATATGCAGCACTACACCCGACTATGCCGCCTCCTTGCATGCATGTGTGACATCAAGAATAAGGTCAATATTACTTTTGGCTCCCAGTACACTTGCTATTTCTGTGGGGTTTCTAAATTTACCAGCATCCGGTAGCATGCATTACCAAGAGTCTGGGAGAGAGAGAAATGTAACATTCATCTCTGCTCTGGCAGTTGCAGATGTGCATTTTGCATGCTCCCAGCAACCTCCCTTGGAGGTTGTGTGGATGCTTTAAGAAGAGTCTGTTTCCTTTTCCCAGGATCATTTCGTGGCCACAGAATGTGCTTTCACAGTTAAGAAATGCATTCCTGGAAATGATGTGGACTGTGTTTCCCTTGAATGCATAGTGCTCAACTCTTACCTTGCACATGAAGCTTACTAGCCATTCCCAATTTCAAACCACAAAATGGCGGTCTGAGAGCAGAAAGGTGGGGGAGGAACAGCGGTTTACCAATGGCAATGCGACAATGAGGAAAATATAACCATGCGGGATGAGCAGTGGAAGTATAGTGAGCCAGGGTCCTCCTCAGGCATTCTCAGGTGTGCGCAAGTTGGGAGGCATGTCAGAGTGGACCTTGGAAACAGTTTGTCCCTGCAAGTGACCACACTACAAACAGCTTGCACAAGAGCCTTCTGCACCTTCCTCTCAAAAAAATTTGCCATTTGCATTCAAGTCAGGAAAAAAGTATTAATGAGAAAAATTGATCTTCCATAGATTGGAGATCTAACCATGATAGAGAAATGTGTGAGGGGCTGTGTGTCATTTGGTCACCCCGCAAAATTGCCTGTAGGAAACAGCAATTAAGTCGGAATATTTTACCGTCTAGAACTACCCTGTGATACATGGGTTACCATTTACAAAACTGCTCCGTGTACATGGCCCATTGCACTCTCTCACATTTACAGTACTCCCTAAGTTTAAAAAGGAAACAAAATGTGAAGAGAATTATATAACTAATCTTACCATTTAACTATTAATAGGATTTCTATTTGTAAGGAAATGCAGCAGTGTCTGAAAGCTAGAACATCTATCAGCAATGACACTGCTGACAGGGATATTCTAGGCTTGCTCACCTTACTGCTCTGTGAAATCGCTTGTGAAACCAAGTATGATAAAGTGCGTGGGCTTCTTTAAGTATAGTATCCTACATACTGTATAAAAGCAGTTTCTGGCTTATGTCTCTGTCTTCTGGCTGAGGTGTGAGAGTCAGTGCAGGTAATACCATTCTTTGCTCAGAGACACATTGGCAACAGTCTCCATTCTGGTTTAGCACTGCTTGCCATATGTGACAGTGTGAGCAGCACTGTCAAGATGGGTATGCCCAGAATATCACTGACAGCAGTACCACTAGTGATAGATGCTCTAGAATTCAGATGTTGCTGAACACCCTTACAAGTCAAATTTGGAATCACAGTTATGAGCACACTGCAGTGTAGTGGAGCAGAGCTGGGTGTAAAGATTTCCCAAACATTCCAAAGGCTTCATTTGCATTGTTGCATGCCTGTCCATATGTACTTTTGTGTGACATCATTATGATGGCATGCTTCCCTTACAACTCTCATTTATCTCCCGAGGAATTCCATGTGAGAAGAGTACAAAAGAGCTGCAACTGATGACACCACTGGAGTGTGGTATGCGGTATATCATCTCCTCTTTTCTCATGGTTCCATAAGAACCATAAGAACTTTTCTCATGGTTCCATAAGAACCAGTCATGGGTGTGCCTTCAGGTTGTGTGTTCTTCTTTTGAAGTTGTTTTTTTTTAATTGTTAAAATGCATATTGCATACATACATATTTGCAACACATAAAGCAAACCACTAGGTGTACCTATATACCCCTCTTGTATTCTGCCAAAGACAACCACAGGCCTATGTGGTCACCAGGAGTCGACATCGATTTGACGGCACACCTTACCTTTACTGTACACGTATTGATGTAGACTTAATTTATCTTTTGCAGTTTTGGCAATCATGATTGGTACCAGTAGAATACTGTATGGGAATGAATTAACATGACAGGTGGGTCAGGTCTTCATCAGTCCCATCACTTTGAGGGATGTACGGCACCAGTTCATTATTCTTTTGTATGGAAGTTTCTAGACTGGAATGTGTTTGGCACAGTTCTTCACAAAAACAAAACACTGGACTGAGCATGATGGTAGGAACATAGGAAACTGCCATATACTGAGTCAGACCATTGGTCTATCTAGCTCAGTATTGTCTTCACAGACTGGCAGCGGCTTCTCCAAGGTAGTTAGTGTGTCTCATGGGAGGAATCTCTGGGCATGTGGGAATGTTATCTGGCCTGTGTCAACACATTTTCACAAAACCAACAGTTTGGACCAGGCTGAATTCTTGTGCATCTCATAGAAAACAGTCTCCCACTAATGGGGGTATATGATATGTAATAACCCAAAGGTTACTTGCGGGTGCAATGGTACGAAAACTTAGTTCCTTATTCAGACTGCTCATGAAACCCTTTGTCTCTCTGACAAACAGGGAACTAAGAACCAGGGACCAGCTTCACCCAAGGTTAAAGGGTCCATTGGCATGGAAACTTCATTCCTTATTTAGGCTGTTTGTGCAGCACTTTGTATTTGTAACAAATAAGGAAGTGGGAAGTAGGAACCAACTTTAGCATAGGAGATAATGGGATGTAAGGGTATGAGATTGTTCTGAAGATGAACAAACAGAGGATTTATTATGCTCTGATATGTTATCAAATGCAAAGCTCCTATTGTGCACTCTATAGTGCACTAATCTCTCTCTCTCTCTCTCTCTCTCTCGTGCACTCTATAGCTGGCCCATAGGTGCCAACTGCTATATGTATGTACCTGTGCTATGTACCCATGCTTGCAGTCCATTTACTGGGGGCAGTTCTTATTTTCTTTCCCAAGTCAGTCACTGACCCTGTTTTGCCCCTGGTTTTGCATCTCAGAAATACCTTGTTTTGTTCATGTGAGTTGCTAGAGTTGGTCATTCTTCAGGATGTAGCTCCCGCCCCAGAGTTACTAGAAATTAAATCTCCAAGTGGGTAGATGGATGCATTGTGTCCCTGGTGTTCCTGGGCTGTAAATGGGCACACACCTCTACGGCATTACGCAGTACACAGCATACAGTGGGTGGAATCCAGTGATGAGTGGATAGTGGGTGCGGAGCTTGGGCAGTAACCCGTGGTATGAGAATTGTTTTTTACAACTGTATCCCTATTTTCATCTGCTGAAAATGTTGACGCGTCTGGGCTTGGCTCATCTGCTTTGGTAATTTGGAATACTGTTATCCGCTTTCCATTTATGTCATATCTGTATGCCAAACCCATATCTGTAGGCCATGCCCCTTACACATCCACAGGTGTGTGTTCCTATTTTCATGTTGGAGGATATGCCTGAAACCTGTCATATGAAGCAACGCACCATGTGCTCAATCAACCTCTTGAGTTTGCTAGCTAGTTAGGATTACAAAGGCAGTGCAGGTAGACAAGCACCTGGCAGGCCACTATACCTGCATTAGGCTTGGTTGGTTATACAGGTTTACTCTATAACCACACACCTGATTTAGACATTATTGCTGAATGAGGTGGGTGATGGAAGTAGTACACAGAGCCATGCGACCACAGAGCCATGTGGTTTTCTTGGTAGAATACAGGAGTGGTTTACCATTGCCTTCTCCTGCGCAGTGTGAGATGATGCCTTTCAGCACCTTCCTATATCGCTGCTGCCCAATATAGGAGTTTCCCATATTCTGGGAAACACCAGTGGGGATTCTAACCAACAGCCTCCTGCTCTCTAGGCAGGTTGCTTCCCTGTTCCCAAAATGGAGCTGGTAGAGCACTATAAAATGACAATAGCTATGGCAAGCAAGCCTGGAGGCTTTACAGACAGGACTTTTAATTCAAATCCACTCTGGATTGGTCAGTCCGCATATTAGTTTTGTTTACCCTGACATCCCTGCAGGCTATCAGAGAGGAGTACACACCCAACTCTGCTTGCCCCCAAATTACTGTTAAGAATTACTGCACATTCTTGCTTGGCCCGAATTAAGTCCAGGGTAGAAAAATCCTCTACTTGCAGCAGCTTTCCCCCCCTTTCAGCCGAGCTTTCTGGTATTCCCCATGGCTTCTCTTGAGATATGTGGAATGGCCATTGGCAGTAATTCAGCTTTTTCCAAAACACAATGAAGGGGAGTTTGACAGCTGTGTTTTCTGCTCGGAGTCACTTGAAATTGCGAGTGCTGGGGGCAGCAGGGGGAACACAGAGTTCCATTCGAGTGCCAGCTACCATTACTTCCCATCTCCCAAGCACTGAGCAAAACGTCGTCTGAATCCAACTGAAAGCCAAGCAGGGGGATGGCCCCCCTCCCTCCACAGAAGATCCACTGCCACTGCTGCTGTGGAGCAAGGGGAGGAGGGGAGGAGCATGCAAGATGCTGGTTCTGCATCAGTAGGCAGTGTGTGATCACTGGTCAGGGAGGGAGTTAGAGACACCAGGGAAAACACACGTTTTCTGCAAAAGATTCCATGGAGGAGCAGCTGCTTCTTCCCACTAAAATCTTTCCCCAGCCGGAATGCACGCCTATGCTGGCTTCTTAGCTCACAAGCAGGAAGTTCCTTCATGAAGCTTCTTGCTCTTCCTCTTCCTCCTCCTCTCCCCAGCCTCATTCTGCTCCCCAGCCTTGTTCTGCTTCCCCGGGAGGCGTGCATCCCGGCTTGCAGTAGCACAAGTAGAGAGAGGCAGAAAGAGAGAAAGCTGCACAAAAGCATCAGTGAATTTCAGCAGCGCCTTCTCCCCATGACAAGCCACCTGGGATGACTGCTGCTTAACCCTCCGGTGCCCGCTCTTCCGGCAAGAAGGTGCTGTGGTTCATTCCCACAGGGAGGGGGGTGGCTCAGAAGCAGCAGCAGCGAACAGGTGCCTAGCTAAGGGTCATATCGCCTCCCATTCCTCTCAAAAAAGACCCCACCCCCAAACATGTGGCAGCAGTCCTCACAAGTATGGAATGGAAGCAAATACACACTGCAGCCCATCATACAACTGCATCTTGCAAACTCAAAGTCAACAACACACATGGTGCCAGGCTTGGATCCCTGTCTCCCCCCCCCCCCCCACTCCGCTGTGCTTCCACTTCTCACCTCCTTCAGGGGTTCTCTCCCGCCCCCTTCTCTGTCCAGGTAGGCCAGCATAAAAAGGAAAGCAAGCAGCCCTAAAATGTCCAGAGCTCTCTATGTCCCCCCCCCCATGCCTGCATAGGGAGGGAGGGAGGGACTGATTGTGTTGTTGGGACATGTGGGCTGGCTCTCTTCTGCTGAGGACCTCTTCTGTGGACCACGGTCCATTGATGGCAGCAGCAGCAATGAAGCCTCCAACACCGGTCTTCCACTCCTCCTCCTCCTCCTCCTCCTCCATAGCTGTCAAACTAACAGCAACAAAAAAAGCTCTCTCGCTCTCCTCCTCTCTGATGTGATTTGTGATTGTGATTGGTTGGAGAAAAAACTCGGACTAAGCCAGTGGGAATGCACAGGTAAAAGATCTGCCAGGGATTGCAGAGAATAGCCAAGCCTATGTGAACTATCCCTTTAAATCCCCAAATTAAAAATCTTGCGAATCTGCTTCAAAGCAGATTCGCTCTTCAGATATGAAGAATTGAGGGCATTTTCAGTAAATAACTCCCGGTTCTTGTGATCTTGCTTGCAATCTGCTACAAAGTGTATTTGAAGAGGTTCAGAACGATTCTAGAAGTGGAACCCTCCATATACGACAAATACGAATACGACAAATATTTATATACCGCTTTTCAACAAAAGTTCCCAAAGGGGATTACATAGATATAAATAAATAAACAAAATGGCTCCCTGTCCCTAAGGGGGCTCACAATCTAAAAGAGAAACATAAAACAGATACCAGCAGCAGCCACTGGAGGGATGCTGTGCTCCAATGCAGCATATCATCCTCTTGAAGGTTATCACATCCACATATGATAATGTGGATTATCATATGTGGATGATAACCCTCAAAAGGATGATATGCTGCATTGTCTTTTAAATTGCCGGTTCCTGTCTGGATAGATCTCTCTTCTTACGTGTTCCCTGATAATTTTAGTAGATTATCATTTCTGTTGCAGGATGATGGTATTTTTAAATTTACTCAGGTAGGTAAATTTGTTAATGCCGCTGAAAAGTTGTAGAAAACTCTCTTAGCTATTGACATTGATATGTATTTTAATTTGTAGATATTTTTACACGGTTTTATAGTTAAGTAGTTTTGATGTTGTTTACTTTGTCTCTAGTAATGTTGTTTCTTGTATGGACCAATGGTCGGGCAATAAAGATGTAACTAACTACCTATTGGCTTACTCTGGTGGGTTGTTGCACTCCCCTTGAAAGATCACGTTTGCAGTTTAGTGGTGACCCAGGAGCTGGTTTTTATCCTTGTTAACTGGTCAAAGAGGCACCTTTTAACTTAAATGTGATTCTTTTATGCTTCGCACGGGAATAGAAGTTGTCCCTGTTCATGCAGCATAGTGTCTTTTCCTGTGAGTGCTTGCTGGTGTCTCTTTTGTGTTTTTAGTTTGTTTTTTGTCTCTCCGCACCTTTTCCCCTATTATTTCAGCAAATACAGACTCTTACTGCAGAATTTTCCCTGATAATCTGAAGACTGTGACCCGAACAGGCCAATTTCATTAATTAATATGAATGATACAATTCTGGTGATGTAATGGGCAGAATTATTTCCAAGCACTCTTTCTCAAATCATCTATCTGAATTATGAAAGTTTCATTTCAGGCAGACCAGGGTCTAATTTTCTAAGGCATGATATTGGCTTGGTTTCAGCAGTAGGGTCAAACAAAGATTCACTTTTGGCCCCTCTTGAAAGATGCTGATATAATTAATTGAAATTTCTTGTTCAACACAGTAGAAACATTTAACTTTCATGCAGATTTTATTAAATGGATCAACATCATGTGTTTTAGAGCAATATGTAAATTAATAATCAGTGGGGTACTAGGTATTAGAAAGGAGAGCCCTTTATTCCCTTTAATTTTTTATTTAATGACTGATCCCCTAGCTTATGCCACTAAACAAAATGAATGCATTCAAGAGATGATCATCAGTGAACATGAACAAAAACTACGTTTACATGCAGAAGATATTATACTCTTTTTCTTGCACTGAGAAATTTCAGGTCCCTTATTGATGCGGTTGACTGGAGAGCTGATTTGATATAAAGTTAACGGGACTAAAACAGAGAGGCTAGCACAGGAGTTTCCAGCCTTGGATCCCCAGGTGCTGGATTACAATGAATACCTTTGGCCATTGTGAGGGGAGATCAGGGTACTCCAGTGACCTCTGGGGAGCCCCACTTGGGTACTCTTGCTCTAGTACTAGGTTTCCCTGCCCACTCATTTGATAATTGGTAATTCAAATAGGTCTCAATTCACATTAAATACTGTATTAGGATCTCTCTAGGCTCTTGTACAGCTAAAGTCTCAGTGGATTTGAACAGCTGGGTATCAAGGGGTTTGTGAGAAAGTGAACCCATTCAAAATGAATGCCATCCTTAGATTTATTTATACTTCAAAAGAAGTGCCAATTTCTATTGTACAAAACTATTTTGATAAAATAGGCCACATTTTGAAGACATTTTATAGGTACCTAATGTCAAGCATAAATTATAAATTACAGCTTCCTCTAGATGAGAGTGGCTTTGTTTGCCAAATTAAGAGTTTACTAGCCGGCCCGCACAGAGCATCTGCGTGCTCTTTGGGGCCAGCTGCCCCCCTCCTGTTCCACTCTCTCTTGCCCTCCCTTTCCCCTGCCCCACTCTCTCTTGCCTCCCGTGTCGCACTCTCTCTTGCCTCCTCCCCCTCCCTCCTGCTCCACTCTCCCCTGCCCCACTCTCTCTTGCCTCCCCCTGCCCCACTCTCTCTTGCCCCCTCCTCCTCCCATCTCTTCTCTCTGAGCAACTTCCAGCCGGACCTCACCACCGTCACAGCCAGGTCCTCCTTACCGGGTGGCGGAGGGCCGAAAAGGGCCCCACTGCCGCTGTTCCTCCTCCTGGGTGGCGAACTGGGAAGTCCTGCCACCTGTTTCCCTCCCACCCCAGGCTGCACCACTCCCTTCCCTGCCCCCTTGCCCTCCCGCCGGCGCCTCCTCTCCCTTCACCCATGCTTGGCTGTCCTGCCTCTGCCTCCTGCTTCAGGCGGCCTGGCCAGGCCGGGCCGCTGCCGCCTCCTCCTCCTCCTCACCTGGGACAGCCTGCAGCCAGCTGCCGCCGCCTTCTCAGGCCATTTTGTGGCCCCCCGCCACCGCCCTTTTCTCTTGCCCACAACTCTCGCTCAAGGCCAGGAACTCTCGCAATGTGTCACGAGAGTTCCGCTGCCAAATCCAGGACATGCATACCGGCTAAGAGAATTAAATATAGAGATCATAACACCTTATTAGCTAGTGTGGAGTACTGGTCTTTAGACAACGCTTCCTATTCACAGAAACAGCCACATTAAACCTAGCAAAGTTGCTTCCTTTTCATAGTTGGGCAGCGTTAGGCTCCCATCACATTGATAACCCAATTATGTATACTCCCATTACCATGGTCTGAAAGGCCTGGTGCAACTCACCTTCACCTCAGTCTATACTCACATGAAAACATGATCTTATGGAGAAATTCTGGTTTCTGTATCACACAAAAGCATACCTGGTGGGAAAGGTTGACCGACAATGGATTTTAAACTTGATCTCAATTAATTAGTGATTCATTCATTCATTCATTCATTCTATATATAGCAATAGCAATAGCAATAGCACTTACATTTATATACTGCTTTATAGCCGGAGCTCTCTAAACGGTTTACAATGATTTAGCATATTGCCCCCAACATTCTGGGTACTCATTTTACCGACCTCGGAAGGATGGAAGGCTGAGTCAACCTTGAGCCCCTGGTCAGGATCGAACTTGTAACCTTCTGGTTACAGGGCGGCAGTTTTACCACTGCGCCACCACCCTTCCTAAAGTGGCTTAGGGTGGCTTACAGTAAAATAATGAATACATAACAATTAAGATCAAAAACCATTTTAAAATAGATTAAAATGAAAATTAAAACTAGATGTCATTAAAAGCCAGGCTAAAAAGATGGGTCTTTAAGGCTCTCCTGAAGGCCTCCAAGGAAGATAATCCTCTTGTATCCATGAGGAGCGTGTTCTACAACCTAAGGGTAACCACAGAGAAGGCCCTATTCCAGGTCACCACCAGATGAACTGGTGGCACCTGAAGATGGACCCCTCCTGATGATCTCAATGAGCCTTCAATAATGAAGAGCCTTTTCTTCTTTGCAAATTTGTAATATGCTTATAAACATTAATCAATTCCATGTGATTTCAAAATGTCCTATTCTTGTGACTTTTTGGAAATAGGTTATGGCAGGATTCATTTAGTCATGGCCTTAAAGCTAGAACTCTCATTTAATCACATTATCCTGGGATATAACCCTGCAATCTAGAAACTCCAAAAACCTGCCATGCACTGTTTTGGCTTGTAAGAAAGCAAATTATCTTACAATTTTGACAAATCAAATTCTACACCTATTATTAAAAATGAATTGAGGAGTCATGCATATTAGTATTATTATTATTATTACATTTATATCCCACTCTTCCTCCAAGGAGCCCAGAGTGGTGTACTACATACTTGAGTTTCTCTTTCACAACAACCCTGTGAAGTAGACTAGGCTGAGAGAGAAGTGACTGGCCCAGAGTCACCCAGCTAGTATCATGGCTGAATGGGGATTTGAACTTGGGTCTCCCTGGTCCTAGTCCAGCACTCTAACCACTACACCACACTGGCTCTCGTTGTGTATATATACCATAGAAAGAATACATGAAACATAATGCTTTGTCAGATGTTTAGAAACGCTTTCTAATGTGGAAGTCCCATATTTTGTCTTTTTTCAAAACAGATTCAGAAGGATATTAGTGGGTGGGGAATCAAGCTTGTGTCCTGGGTTTTGTTTTATGCCCTGGCATAATTCATCGGGCACCAATATAGGGGAAACTGTGCACTGGATAGAGGAGTGTGGGAAAGAATCAAGTGTAGTAAACAAATGGTCTATAAGCAGTGAGAGCCAAAACTACATAAATATAACCAGGACATCCTCGGTGCCAAGATAGCTAAACACAAATATTTGCACGCTGACAACAAATGCTTCCCACCCTTTCCAAAATCCCCCTTCTGCAGTTAGAAATGTCTTGCTTGTCAAACACCAACCTCTGACTCATAATTTCCCAGCCCTTGTTCCAGCAAACACACCTAAAACTGCAAAGTGTATTTTAATATTTGCATTCTTTCTGTTGACATTCTCTGATCAGTTAACCCCACCCCCTCAATTAAAAATATTGTAAATTGCCACCTGTTAATGCAGAGAAAAATATTGATGTAATGTTTGTTCTGTACTGTGAGTAAATTCTAATCTTAACAAGCACTGCAAACAAATATTTTATTTAGCAGATGAAGCCTTTGGCTTAACTCCTTAGTCTTCATTCTCCACTGAAACAAAATTTAAGTACCTATAAGACCATTTTAATGTATTATTCCCTTATCCTTTTTCTCCCTTCCCTTCCTGTTGAAATTTAGGGAATAATCCAGTCCATCTTGAGAAAGTCCAGATATGGGCAAAATATTTCTAAAAGTATTTTAGATACAAAATACAAAATTATTGGTAAACATCCAATACAAAATAGTGTTTTAAAATACATCTTAAAATACAAAATACAATGCCTGAAAAAAGGAAACAATTTTGAGATGTTAGTTACTTAACATTTCATTTAAACAATACACATTTTTTGAAGATTAAATCACTCGTGCCTTCTGGGGCTGTGAATCATCCCAGCAAAAGAAAATAACTGTTCTACAGGATCACTTGATGTTAGACTTGTATTATATCGAAGCAAAAAACCAAATGTCCCATTAGCAACAATAATACATTTCTGTTGATGAATTTCTGCTAGACTTGTATTATATCTTTAAAAAATAGCCATTGGACAATGGGATACCCATCCAACATACTAATGTGCTTGGATTTGTCCTACAAAAACTGAAGTATTTCCAGCTTTTTAAAAATCAGATCCATAATTCTAAAACAACATAATACCTCTCCCTGTTTCTTTTCATGATGTTTGCTATGTTACTCCATTCTCAGCACCCTCCTGAGTATGTAAATAGAAATAAAAACCCAACAGGATGTATCCAACGTTAATCCTGCTTAGAGTAGACCCATTGAAATAATTGAAAGTTAGTCATGACAAAGGCTGCAATCCTATATTTATGTATTTAACATATTTCTATAACAGCCCAAAACTTGTGTCTCTGGGCGGTTTACAATTAAAATCATATAAACATTAAAATCATTAATATTAAATAATTTAAAACCCACCATTAAAAGTATTAAAATAAGGATGTTTGGAAGCCAATTGGCTGCCTGCTTGCAATAAAAAGGCAGCTCCTGAAAGCAAGAAAGCAAGAAAGCAAAGCAATGATTGGCTGAAATTTATATTGGTTTCAGCAATGTATTTTAAAAATACAAAATACCTGAGAAAATGTGTTTTAGATACAAAATACTTTCCTGAAAAGTATTTTAGATACAAAATACAAAAGTACTGAACTTATATATTTAAAATACTTGTATTTTAGATACTGCCCATCCCTGAGAAAGGCAATGTGTGAGAAGGTCTAGCTGAGTGAGGATTCAGTGGGAAAGGAATTAAACATGCAAAAAGTATGTGCAGGGGGAGAAGATGCAGCAAAGGAATTAACCATCCCACTTATGGTACATACAAATGTAGCCTTCCAAAAGAGTAATACCATCTATTTGCCCACTGGACTGAGCCCAGTGTTCTTCTCTATTTGGAATACCAATGGCAGAAATACAAAAAGTTAATCATCAACATGTATATGTATTACCTTAAACATAAATCTGTCTCCTTAAAAAAAAAAAACACACACACACACACAATGGTTTTTTGTATTTTTTGAAATATGAAAAACTGCTCCAGAGGCACAGACATTTTTCTTAAGTTACTTTGTTAATTGCCATGTGGCACGTGCATTGATGGGATAATAATAAAGATACTAGCAATGGTATTAATAAATCATCTGCTTTGATTAATAGTTAATTTAAAATAGATGCATATCAACAAAACCTTAGGCACCAAACATACATTACGAGCAAATATTTGCAGAAAAATCCAACTATTTTTTCATGGGTATGGAATCTCGCAAAGCCAAAAGCATGGGGGATTCGGTGTGGAGAAGTGATAGGCAGGGAAAGGGTGAAGCACCCTTCCTCCCACTTCTCTGCTCCAAATCCTGTCCTCCAAAACTGCTTTTCCCTATAACATGTAGCTGCTGAGTTTTTACTTCACATGTGTATGAGTCCAACCCTAATATATATGGGGTTTGTGCCCCTGAATGTTGCACAACAGTGGAGAGAAACAGATGGGTACTCCTTTTCCACTCACTGCATCCTCGTACTGAGCAGTCGCACCTGTTACATTCCTGACATTATGCAGTTCTGAGAGGCACATTGGTCCAGGGAGGAAAAAGGTGGCAACCCTAAATAAGAACAGTTGGTTTTCCCCTGGATCACTGCTGGTGTAGACCTTGCTTTGTGGCCTGCATGTCTCTAGGATTGGGGAAATCCTTAACCCTCTGAATGTTGAATGGGTATCTGTTTGCCTTTGGAGAGAGATGAGAGAAGGGGATACTGTAGTGACAAATAATGGGTAGTAGCTGCAACAGACAGGACCTGTGACCAGCTGTTCATTTGGGGTTGCAAATTGATATTTGAGGAAGAATTGCTGGCACCTAGGTGCTGTTCCATTCTCCCTACTCCAGCCTCACTCTCTCATGGATAACCTCCCTGCTATTTGGAGATTCACCTGTTGGGGAAGATAATGCAGGCATTGGGACCATTCAATGGAGGGAGCTGCATTGTAGTTTCTGTTTGTTCTGTTCCATACGACCTGGCTTTGATTCTGCAGGCTCTGATTCTGCAAGAAAGGAGGAGTCGTAGTTTTTAGTCTGGAAAAGAAGCAACTACGGGGAGGCATGATCAAGGTGAATCAAACTATGCATGGAGTAGAGAAAGTGGACAGAGATAAATTTTTCTCCCTCTCTCACAACACTAGAACCAGGGATCATCCCATTAAACTGAAGGTCGGGAAATTTAGGACTGACAGGAAGAAGTACTTTTTCCACACAGTGTGTAATTAATCTATGGAATTCTCTGCCACGGGATGTGGTGATGGCCACTAGCTTGGATGGCTTTAAAAGGGGTTTAGACCAATTCATGGAGGACAGGTCTATCAAAGGCTACTAGTCTGGTGGCTGAGGGTCATGCTCAGCCTCAGAGGCAAGATGCCACTAGATACCAGTTGAAGGGGAGCAACGGCAGGAGAGGGGGGCATCATCTCACCTCTTGTCTGTGGGCTTCTCGGGGGCATCTGGTTGAGTCTCTGTGTGAAACAGGATGCTGGACTGGATGAGCCTTGGGCCTGATCCATCGGGGCTGTTCTTATGTTCTTATGTGTCATCATCAGCACCAATAACTTCAGTGTTCATTAACATTGGTGGCTCTTCTTCCAGTGCATGGTAGGGGCTTACCTAGGTTGACACCTTTGTGGCCAACAAGGCCTTCTGTCTGCATAGTGTATAGTACACTGTGCAGACAGTGCAAATCCCCACGCAGAAGCCATTGTAGCTGGGAATGATGGGAGTTGTAGTCAACAACATCTGGGAATCCCTGAGGGAACACTAGTACACAGAACTTTGAGCTGATTCTAAATGGAGTATTTTTACCTAAGCTTCCTCTTTTGCTGGCTAGTGCGGTATAAGACTGCTCAGTGGCTGCATCTCAGTTATGGAACTCATGGGAGATGTGCCTGGTGCCTACTCTACTAACATTTAGGCCCCAGACAAAGGCTCCCCGGTTCATGTGAGCTTCTGGTTGCCATGATCACTGGACTGCTGATGCTGCTTGGATTTACTGCTAGTGTGCTTTGAAATAGGGCATTCATCTGCTGCTGTCCAGTTTATACTATTATTGCACTTTTGTTTTCATACTGTTCTATTTTATTCATTTTATTTATTGTTCAGTTTTTATACCGCCTGTCATAATACATCTCAAGGCGGTTTGCATCTCATAATGCATCTCATAATCTTCCTGTGAGCTGCCTTGAACACCACTGTGAGGCAGAAAGGCAGCATAAGAGATTTTAAATAAATTAGTAATATTTTGCTATCATCAGGGATGGGATCAATCCTTGATCAAGCATGTTCTAGGCCTGGCTCCTTCCCTTACATGCCTGGATTCTATCTGGATGTTCTTTTTTTTCTTTAAGTTTTTTTTGGCTGATGGTGTCCCACTGATGTTGGGTTCATGCCAGTGGTATGTACCACCAGTGCAATGTTGATGTCATTGCACCTCAGCCCCCACTAAACAGCTAGTCTCATAAACCACATGTCCTCTCTTAATATGCATTTATTTCCAAAAATAAATAGTCTCAGACTGGATTTCCAAATAAAGAGCAGGATCTTTTCACCTCTGATGTGTTAAGAGTTTTGCCCCCATAATAGACTGGGATGTCTCTGGTTCGGTATCCTCAGACCAACTTGGGCTAGTCATTCACTGGTTATCCACATGGACTGGTCATATGATCTCATGAATGAGCAGCCTGCATGGTTCAAGTTAAAGTCAGGGGCCCACACCTCTTGGCTGGGGTGGTGGTGCTAAAATCAAGCTTCACGTAGGGTGCCAAAACCCCTAGAGTTGGCCTTGTGGATTGGGATTGTGGCAGGGGATGATGGGCTTCAGTCCTTTGTCCCCGCGAGGGTCCATTCCAGATTGGGCTGCCTTGGCTGATATTTCCCATTGGCACTTCTTGTTCCCTTACTGTCACCTGTCATTCTTCACCTCTGCTCTCATTCGGGTAAGAAGTAAAGTGGTGCAGTGCAGAAACTGCTGTGGACCACCCCTGCACACGTCCTCTCGGTTACCAAACTCTTTCTTTCCCTAATCCATTTCCCCCTAAGTATGTGCATACCAAGTAGATGAACCACAAAAAGTGAAAAATCATGCTGGTGATTTGAAGTGGGTCTGGATGTTTTTCAAGCAAGAATGGGGAGAAGAGGCTGATAATTGCTCCCATGATATGAAGTACTACCAGAATCCCTGCTGCTATTCAGCATGCTATGAAATCATTCTTTCACCGCTATAATGGATTTTCACAAGTACAAGTGCATCTTGCAGGGCTATGGTCCAGAAACTCCGATAATATGCCTATCCTAACCGGGCAGGAAGGCACAGAGGAGACTACCTGCTGTCTCAGCATTCCCAGGCCCAAACACCCCATAATATCTGGAGGTGGCTTTTAGCTTTTGGCTTGCTGATGCCTTGTTTAGAGCTGCTATTTTTTCTATCCTGTCAGGATAGTTTGGAGTAAACCTGTTTTTAAAGGGCTTCTGATGACTCAGTTTATCAACCTGCAACTAAGTTTATCCTAGGAGAACTACTTTTAAGTGAACATTGCACTGCCTGATAGAAACAAACATAATATTTATTACATTTGCTTGAATGTGGTAAGATCAAAAGGCCCTGCCTGATGATTGCTGTTCAATATAACCACACAAGGCTGGAGCTGCATATGTGTGTGTGTGTTTAGTAAAATCTCATCGTCCTGTTTTGTGATGTGCAACCATTTGACTGGGTTAAGGGCTCCCTCTACTGGCAAAGGGACTATAACACAAGACTTGTGCAGACACACAAACTCTTTAACCGTATTGCTAGAATATTCTCTAGAGTCATAACGAGGGCACTGTAGAATCTGGGAGAGAAGTACCACACCACACCACAGCACAGCATGTCCTGCAGTAGGCTGGCACAGACATAGCATACAGGAGGACCTGAGCTGGATCCTGGCCAAAACAACTGAGAATAAGAGGGTCCTGCTTGGATACATGAGGAAGTGCAGAATGCCAGCCAGAGTGACTACATGGTTTCACTCTCTTCACTCAGATAACTGAAGACCTATTTATGCCCCAGGATAACATTCACTTTGTGATCGAGCACATCCCTTTCTTGCCTGGAGAAAGTGTTGGAGATGCAGCTCCTGATGGCATTGACTCTGAGCACCGGCAACCCTATTGACCACTAGGGGCATTAGGGGTAGACAGACACAGGCAGTAAGGGCATTCCCTCTCTGAACATGCTTTCTGTAGTCTACTTCCACTTTGTTAGACTGATAGTCTCAGGTTTCATTCTCCCACCTGGAGAGACTTCCTTCTTCTCCCTTCCCTCTTCCTGTATGTAGCTAGCAATGAGGCATGTAGGCCTCAATCTATCTCCCTGATGGATTTCCTAAACACATTACTTTATTTGGAATGTTAACTCCATGTCTTCAGACAATATTAATTAGCAGTGCTCTCCTTACCTGTGCACTTCTGCTACAGATGGGGTAGATAAATAAACCTCCCCTCCTGAGGTCTCTAGCAGAAAGCCCCAGATTCAGTCCCCAGCATCTCCACTTAAAAGGATCTCAGATAGAAGGGTTGAGGCTCCTCCTTTGCCGGAGAGTTTGGTGAACTTGCCAGTCAGGGCCAAACTATACATGCTACTAAATACATCTTTAGAAGATGTGCTTCATGTGCAAGTGGACCAGAAATGGTTCCTTTATCTTCGGTCATTAGTCACAGGGATCCTGACCTGGCCTGGAAGTGTGATGCATGGCAAGGGCTTTTAAAAAGGATCTTCCGCATATGATTTTCTTTGCAAAAAAAAAAAAACTGCACACACAGCAGCAGCAATTTGCTTCCAAAGGGATAAAAATCAGAATTTTGGGAGCAAATTGCCCTTCAGGAGGGGACTTTGAGGGTGAAAGTTCCATGGGGGAAGTGGTAACACGCTCCTTGCCACACATCCCACTCCCAGGCTGGATCAAACCCTGCTGTGGTTAATTTTTGAACAGAAAAGGACCACTTCCAGTCAACTTTCATATTATGTGAATCTTCTTAGACATGTTGACTGTCACATGTTGTTTGGCCCCCAGAGTGGATGGCACTGAGATAAAGGGAGCAATATCTGAGTTAATATAAAGCAGCTTCAAATTTCTGGCAAGCCGGGATGTCCTTCTCTCTTCCCCTCCTGCCTATTTCCATTATTGTGGTTTACATTTTGATTGTGGGTCTTATTTTTGAAATTGTTATTGGGTAATTCCACAAGTTTGCTACAATGGCTACATTTAGTGACAAGAGGACAGAGAAAATACTAGTGAGGCTTGAATTTTTAAGCAGGCAGCCCTGCAAAGCATTATAGAGAGATATAGATTTAAAAGGGGGGCAACAAGAACCATAGGTGATAACAAAAATCAAACTGCACCCCTTCCTATCTAGGCACTGTGCAGGGGTTGTAGCTGTTTTGAGGGAGTCTTCGTCAAGCTGAGAAATTTCCCACTCTTTTTCAAGTCCTTCTCCCCCATCATCACTGAGTTCCATTAGCTCTGCTCACTTCCTTGTCTGTTAATTGCTGCCTGAGCCCATGAACATTCTGCTCCATTGAGTTACATTGGGGCAGTTTGGATTCCCCCCCTCCACTTAGGTTTTTTCCCTTCAGTTTTTTGTGAACTTGACTTCTCTGCAGGTTACCCTGAATCTACTGGTCTCCCTTATGCCTGCAGATGCTTTAGTTATGCAACTATAAGGATCATAACATTTCCAGCTCTTTTGGAAATAGATATAAGACAAGGATAACCTTGTAGTACAGGGTTGCTGGAAGATGTTTCTCACTGCTTCCAGCTCACTGCAGATGGAATCTGCCTTGCTGATGTGGCCTGTGTCCAGAATTTCTCTGTTGCTCACCTGTATCTCTATCTCCATTCTAGTTGCAACTGAGCACTAGAAGAGACAGAATGGAATCAATGGAACCACCGGAGTGCTAGTGGAGAAATGGCTGGCAGCCAATGTAATTTTCTTCCCCTTGTGCAAAATTAGAAATGCAGTGTGCTGGCTGTGGCTATCACTGGTTGATCTACCTTCCCAGTTAATTCTTCATTCAAGACAGGTTTTTCCTGTGGGCATTGTTGTGGACCTGAAATGGATCCTGACTGCACCCCTCCTTTAACAGCTAATGGGTCTGCACTAATCAAACCTGACAGTGAGAAATCTGCTGGGTTGGTAAATGCTAAGACTGCTACAATGCTAATATGTTGATTTCAACTCTAGAAGACTATATTCATTCTGCTTCTCTCTTGCACTTCATCTAGAAAGCTCAGAGTTTCTGTGTGATTCTTAGTGGTCTGTCATGCAATGCTGATCAATCTATACCCACAATATCTATGATGTTACAGTGATGGATGCTTTCAGAATATTTACTGGCCTGTAATGATATCTAAATATGGCAATCCATTTCATAATTCCAGGCATCTTTTAATTTTAATTATTGATTCAGGCATCTTTATTTAATACTGACTAAATAAATAAGATTTATTTAATATTGAATAATTAAATATGCCATATTTAATATTTCTCTTTTCTTCATATTGCAGTAACACATCAAAACCAAAATAAATAGACACAAAAAATTGTCCCCACTGATTAATCAACAAAAGTTTGTGTTGGATGAAATGCCCAGCATGAGTTATGGAATGCCATACAGTTTTTTAAGGTTGCTGTTCTGTCCCATTGAACCCAGCAAGGTTCAATGTATAGGGCTAGGCTGCACAGCTAGCATTTAGGTCGTGGGAGAAGCTCAGACAGTACAAGCCTTTATTAGAGGCCAATTAACAATTAGTAGACACAGACAGAATATCCCTCTGCTCATCTACTGCCAGGTATATCTATAACATTTAATCTGTGACAGAATTAATGGGCATAAAGGTTTTACCTGCTCTATTATAAGTTACCCTCAAATTACCTCATAAAGATAATAAGGAAAGGAAAGTACCTCACTTTCAAGAAGACACTTGCTGAATTGAATTGGCTACTGTATTAAACAAGTTATTGACTAGGGTTGCATTATTTTGTGCCTATAAACAACCAGTTGCTGTTTCTTTGCTGCTGGTTCATCCTGAACGTTTCCTGAAGAGAGATGGGAAATGTTTTGGGGAAAGTACCTTCATTTCAATACCAGATTATATAAACACCACACCAAGGATAGCTCCTGATGTATGTAGACAACTAGACATCACAATTTACAGCAGCTCTGGAGAGAATTGGGGAGAGTTGAATAATCTTCCCTGGGATCCTTATACATGCTAACAAATGTGACTGACACAAGCTATGAGAGGCCAAAACAAACAAAACCTAGGTCCCTTATTGTGTTATTCTTTCCAATTATTTGGGATAGGAAGAGGCTATAAAATTTACATGCAGTAACTAACTAAACAAACAAAACAGCTTCTTTCAAACACACAATGGGCATTTTTGGTTTATGGCACAGTTTGGCTTGAGTCTTTATAAATAAGGCACTTCTTGTCAGTGAAAACTATTTCTAGGACACACATCAGTGTGTGGAATTATGTCAATTCGATAGTCAAATTGTGCCTCATTTGAGCAAAAACCTCTACAACCAGCTGGTCCTAAAGTAGTATGAACACACAATTCCTTGCGTACATTTCTCTAGCCAGATGAGAATTAAAGGCAATGAATCATTTGAGGACACAAACAAATTCATTTCCTACTTGAGCTGGGTGACAGAGTACCTTTGTCTTTAATTACACAGTAGAAGGAAGAGAAAAGCAAAGTTAAATTTCAGGATTCAATTTGGCAATGCTGCTTATGGCTTCTTGAATATTGAACACAGAGGCGTAACTAGGGAAAACGGTGCCCGGGGCAAGCACTGAAATTGCCCCCCCCCACTCTCCTTCCCCCCGGAAATATGGAAATGTGTCAGAGTCATAGTCAAATGTGGGTTGTGGGCTGCATCCGTGCAAGTATACTGGGACAGGAAAAAGGAAACATGAGGCTACAAGGCTCTTTAGAAATATATATTTTAAAGAAATGTCTTGCATACTAACAGCCTAAGTTTGCAGTCCTCATGGCCAGAAAATAAATGCTTTTAAACATAGTAATAGGTTTTGTGTCCCAAAATGGAAAAGACAAGACAGGTATTCTAGTCTTTTCCATCATAGATATTCTAGTCTATTCAAGATTTATGCTTATATTATAATAGAGACTTAAATTATAATAGACATATATTCTAGTCTATCATAGATATTCTATGTTTATTAATTCTATAATAATGTCTATTTGTAGCACACTTTACGTTGGTTGTATTCCTGGGAAACTCAATGGCCACATTCAGCCACCATTATTTGAGCCATGATCTCCTCCTCTTTCTGCTTCCCTCTCATACACAGTCTTAATAAATAACCTCCTGGTTTAATTAAATCACCGTTTGCCTATGCACCTGAACAGCAAAACTGAGGTTTGGGCCCTTCATATACCAGAATTGCAAACCACACTGTGTGATCCTAGTTTGGAGGGCTTACTCAGCAGTTTATTGGATGTAAGCTGTGAATGTGAATGCATCCAATTGGACTGAACGTAAGGGCAAGTTATGGTTTGATTACGTAGGAAGCTGTCTACAGAGTCAGATATTGGTCCACCTAGCTCACTATTGCCCACACTGACTGGCAGCAGCTCTCCAAGGTTTCAAGCAGGAGTTTCTCCCAGCCCTACCTGGAGGTAGGGATTGAACCTGGGATCTTCTGCATGTTATTTGCAATTACATCTGACTTGCTTGAAATTACACAGGCAAATCAAAAAGATCATGAATAAGTAGGGGTGAGATTTTTCTTTGTTTTAAAAAAGCCTTCCCAATTTCCTCTTATTTTTAAAACTCTCTCAAAGGAAAATATAAGTTTAATATGTAAAACAAAATACACATTGAATGAAAAACCGTGATTAACTTTTTAAAAACTATTAACTATGTAATTAGAAGAATTCCATTACATTAAGATACCAATTTCTTTAAAGCCAGAAATAATACCTACTGAAACTTTAATTATTTAAACAAGGAGAGAAAAAGGCATGTTATCTTCCCTAACAAAGATTAAAATCAATTTAATTGGTTCTCCACTGCCTTGACATGATTCTCTCTGTGAGTCAAGCAACCAAAAGGGGAAATTAATATCGCAGCTGTTAATCAAGTGATATTTGTGCACTCTATCTTATTAAAGCTACAGGGGCAGAAAGAAAAACTTCCCATTGCTACTTTTTGGACCAATTTGTTCACACTGTATTAAATGGGATTTCCCCCCCTTCAAAAATATAGATGCTGTACTTATGTTTTGGAGACAGAACATCTACAATATGCACCAAATGAACAAGGCTGAAAATGTTGTAGATTGTATGTTGCTAATAAAAATCTGCTATAAAGAATAAACCTAGTATTAATCCAGACAGACTGAACATTATTCAAAAATTATATTAATGAGTTCCAAATTAAATTGCCACCCCACCCCCCATGCTAAGGGATGATCCAGAAGTTGTAATTACTAGCAGAGCTGCAAAGATCTTGTGTACTAGTACTACTAGTTTCCTTTTGCAATCCCACCTCTGCAAAAGGAAACTCATGCATGCAAGCCAGGAGAGTGACTTGTGGCTCCACTTGCATTGCATGAGTTTCCTTTTGCAGAGGTGGGATTGCAAAAGGAAACTCGGGCAATGCAAGTGGAGCCACAAGTCACTCTCCTGGCTTGCATTGCGTGAGTTTCCTTTTGCAATCCCACCGGGACTCACACAATGCAAGCCAGAAACTGCAAGCCAGAAACACATTGCAAGCCAGAAACACATTGCAAGCCAGAAACTCACACAATGCAAGCCAGGAGAGCGCCACTGGCTCCACTTGCAGGCAGCTACCCTCAGTTTAGGGGTGGGGTGGGGGGTGGAAGCCTGCTATGCAAAGCACAGAAGAGCTGTGGAGGACGTTATGCAAGGGAGGAGGACGTTATGCAAGGGAGTAGGGGCATTCTCTCACACACAACACACACAGGGGAGAGAGAGAGATTTGAGCAATGAAACTTACTTTGTTAATGCAGAACAGAAGAATAAAATGCAGCCAGAGGGCAGTGTGGTAGGCAGGCAGGCAGACAGAGTCAAGGAACGTCCCCAGCAGCAGCTCTCGCAAGCTACTCCGCTCCACTCCTCCTGTGTGCAGCAAGCAGGGAGGGAGGAACTGAGACAACCAGCATGGTTGTCATGTGTTCTCCGGCAGCCAATGGGAGCTCCCGCCCACCAGAGATCTCTGTAATGACAAAAAAAAAATAAAATCACACAATTTTATTTTTTTTTGCCAAAAGCAGGGGACTGGCAGGGGCACTTTTTGGCGCCCCCTCCCAAGTGGCGCCTGGGGCACGTGCCCCCCCTGCCCCCCTATCGTTACGCCCCTGATTGATCATGCTTGTGACACCGTCGGCGGGGTAGCAAAGTTGGAGTGGGCCTGGAGACAAGATTTTAAAATGTCCCCTAACCCTCTCTGCCTTCCTCTCCTTCTCAGTTATTATTCTTAATTATTCTCAGTTTCTCACTCATTCTTCTGTTCTTTTAAAAGCCCAGTTCAGACCGAATTTGCACTGTAGAAGTGTGTGTGCAGGGACTAGGGAGACTTTCAACACCAACCCAACCGCTCAAACCCCTCAGGAGTCCAGTTCAGAAGAAGGAATGTGGACCCTTGCTTCGTCAGACATGCATGCTGGACACAATTTCGGACTTCTTTGCCTTATCCTTAGGCCATATTCAGTTTAGACCAGTCGAGATCAGGGCTAGGTTTGAAAAAGCAGGCCTGAAAGGACTACTTCAACATAGTGTCTCCCTATACTGCTCAGTAAGTTTGCCAGTCCAAGGTTACAAAGGAGCAGGAGCCCAGGTTTTTGAGACGACTTCTGCACCTCTTTGTGGGAAAGAAACTAATAAGCAATTCCCACCACACTCTCCAGCTCCCCCACCAATGGGAATGTTTTTTTAAAATCTTTTCTCAAATTGCAGCCATGGGGAGAGAGGCTTCTGATCTGGCATGGGGCCATGGAAGGCTTAAAGCCCTCTTCCCAAGGTGTCCCAATCTGAATCAGGGACCCTTATGTGCTATTTAACAAAGCAGAAACCAGCGCAGCTGCATAGCCTGTACTGAAAATAATATGCAGAGTTGGCATTTACAGCAACATTAATTTGCCAATATTAACAATACTGAAATTAATTAACTAAAATAATACTGAAAATGATATGCAGGTTTGGCCTTTATTATTTGCCAGCATTGATGATAATAATTTTTAATTACTTAAAATTAGGAATAACAGCACTAATTTGCCAACAACAATAATGAGCCAGTGTGGTGTAGTGTTTGACGTGTTAGATTAGGCCCAGGGAACCCTGAGTTCAAATCCCTGTTCAGCTATGAAACTCATTGGGTGACTCTAATCTAGTCACTTATCTCTCAATCTAACCTACCTCACAGGCTTGTTGGGAGGACAAACATAACCGTACACTGCTCTGGGCTTCTCAGAAAAAGTGTGATACAGGTGTATAAATAAATAAAATAGAAATAAACTATCTATTGAGTATATTTGCTTTTTTTCTTACCCTTCTATGCCCCCATTCACAAATGTAGTCTCAAGGACTAAAAACAATGCAAAACAAAAACCATAATAAATAGATTATAAAATACTGAGACAAAATTAAAAAGCTTCCTGTTTTTGATTCTGTTATTCTAATAAGGATCACAGTGAAATCATAGAGTTGGAAGGTTCCTTGGAGGTCATCTGTTCAAACAGATGACCTCCAAGGAACCTTCCAACTCTATGATTCCGCTGTGATCCTCATTAGAATAACAGAATCAAAATTCTATTATTTCACCATGCGCCTTACAATGAGCCTGCAAGGGATCTAGAAGTGGGTCCCTGCCCCCTGGCACCCAGATTACTTCAATTTGCTCCCCACAATTGGCTGCAGTTATAAGGAAGCAAATTTAGATTAGACATTAGGAATGATTTCCCAAAGGAGAAATATTTGCAGAGCCATACACCCCTATGCACACATCACCATCCCAAGTATATATATGCATAGTATATAGAGACACATGCACATGTATCCTTGTGAATACTTTATTGTGCCAATAATTGGTACAGTGATGAATAAATGTTCTGGTTGGCTTCCTTCCCTTGCCTTCAGTTATCTGGGAATGATGGGAGTTGTAGTCCAATAACATCTGGGACCAGTTTTGATAATCTCTTGGCTGTGGGCTTCCCAGAGGACCACTGTGGAAAACAGGATACTTGACGAGATAGGCCTTGGGCCTGATCCAGCAGCCTCATGTTCTTAACAGTTAGGTATGATGGGAGTTGTAGTCCAACATCTATATCCAGTATTCTCTTCAGCCTGATCTACTTCACAGGGCTACTGTGAGAACAGAAGAAACACATCTAGTGCCTTGAGGTCCTGGGAGGAAGGGCAGGATATAACTTCCAGAAGGCAGGGGTTCTCAAAATTAGGACTTCAGATGTTTTGGGATTACAACTCCCATCATCCCCAGCTATAAAACCTTACAGGGCTATTGCATGTATTGTGTTGACAAAAGAGGAATCATGGCATGTTTGTATTCGAAGGATCCTTGGAGGTCTCCTAATCCAACACTTCCCCCACTCAGTGCAACAGCATCCTTAGCCAGCTTCTGTCACCAGCACAGGAGGCAGACTGTTCCACTGTCAAACAGCTATAACAATGTGGAGGTTCATCATAATGTCTAGGGCAGGCTAAGTCTGCTACCTTGTAATTTCAACCCATTGGTTCTAGTCCTGTCATTTTCTGCCAATTTTCCTAAAGTCTTCTTTGAAAATGCAAATAGAACAAATGAACAGTACGTTTTGTACAATTGGAACCACAGGAGTCTATATGAGATGGGTGGGAAAGGCTTGGATTTTATCACAGCAGAAGGAAGCCTTCTTCCAAATTAAGACTACCCTTTCTCTTAACGGGAAATGTACAGCTGTTAGAAGCTTCTGTTAATGCTGAAGAAAGTTGTCTGTGGCTATGATAAAATTATCCCCACCCCCAATCATTCTGGTTGGCTTAATACACTTGTGAATTAAACTCTTTTGCTTGCCTGTTTTGTAACATTAGTTCGCAAAGTTTGTGAACATTACAAAGTATGTGAAAGAGAGAAAAGGAGGGTTTACCATCATGGTCTGCCAGTCTGCAGAATCAAATGGAATGTGTCATTGTGCTTAACTGCATTAGGATCTTCTAGTGTGAGGCACACACATTTCACCTAAGATACCTGGGCACCTAAATCCAGCCCTTGCAGCACTAGGAATATTCCAGACCCAGAAAATCATTTTGCCTCATCCTTGGCAAGTTGTGATCCTAACTTTGACTCGCACTTGCCCTAAGGCTGTGAGAGTCAGGCTTGCCCTTAAGACTGCCCTAAGAGCAGATTTCCTTCTACCTTAACCCATTTCTTTGCCTATTGCCTATTTCTTTGCCTATTAATTGTTGTTTTATGATGTTTTTAATTGTTAATTATTGTTTTGTGTTTTATAATTTTTGTTTTAATGATTAATTGATTTTAATGGTGTTTTAATGTAAACCGCCCTGAGCCTTTTGGAAGGGCGGTATAAAAGTTTTAATAATAAAATAATAAATAATAAATAAGTATTAAATATACAATTTAATATTGCCACCAAAATCTAATCTGGAGACAAATAATATTTCTGCTGAGCAATACAGTGTCCGTAGCACTGTCAGTTAGAAATGTCCTCTGTTCCGAGCAGCACTGTGGAAGGATTTGTGCGGATTTGTGTGATTATGTAAGCAGCTGGTTCTTAAACCTTATCTAATTTTAGGCCTCTCCACATCTGAGTCATAATATTTGCATCATTTCATAGCCTTAAAATTTTCAAGCACCAGGCATTAGGAACTTCACTGGCACAAGGGAGAGGTTCCTTATTCTTATACCTGCCAAATGTGTTTTTGGACACCATCACAACGGTGAAGGCAGTTGTGAATGCCACTATATAATACCATCCCATCCAGCAGCCTGGGCAATTTGTTCTCCAAAGGATCTGCCATGGAGAAGACAGAGGGTGTAATCCAAAGACATTCAGTGGTGTCACAGTGTGAGGCTTCAAACCAGAACACTGCCTCTTGAAATGGCATGAAACATCGCTTGAGGGCTTGGGCTCCAACAATCACCAGGCCCTGCCAGGGGATAATAAGAGCTCAGGGCCCAACTACATGTTATGTTAAATGCATAGCGGTCCTGCATTTAAAAAAAAATTAAATAGCAGCCATCAGCCTGCCTTCACACACACATAGGGTGGCGAACTGTCCCTCATTATGTCGGACATCCCTCATTTCAGGGATGAAATGTTGGTCCCTATAGGGACAGCATTTGTCCCTCATTTTGGTGGTGGGGTGAGCAGCTTCTGATTTTGAGTAGTTTTTGGTTGAAAAGTGATATAACTGGAATATGTTCTAAATAATAACAATACTGGCATTATTCAATAGCATATAATTCTATTACAAATACATCAGTGATACTCAGGCTCTTGATTATCACTGCATACACCTCCTGCCCCCACCCCAGCCAGCCCCCCTGCCCCCCCAACTTGTGTCCCTCATTCGGACAATGAAGTGTTGGCAACCCTACACACACAATACATATACACACACCAAGCCTACCTCTCTCTCTCTCTCTCTCTCACCAACATTTGCCATACCTAATTTCTCTCCTTCACCAAGCCCTTCTCTCTCATCAAGCCTCACCTCTCACCAAGCCTCTTTTCTCTCTCTTTCTCTCTTGCTCCCTCCCTGCCTCCAAACAAAAACAAGCACAGAAAGATCAGACTTACAACAACCAGTGAACTCTCCCAAGCAGGGAGCTTCCTCCAACCCCTCCTCCCTCTAACTTCCTGTTTTGCTCTTACTGGCTGGAACAGCCTGCTCATCAAACTGCTCCAGCCAGTCTGATTGCTAGGGGGTGCCAGCCTGCCCCCCCCCCAGTAAAAATGGGTGAAAAAATACAGTTCCTTTTGACTTCAGGGGCTGTGTTTTCAACCCATTTTTACTTTTTGAGTGGGCGATGCCAAGTGCCACCCCCTAGGGAGCAGAAGCTGGAGCAGCTTAATTAGCAGCTGTTCCAGCCAGGAAGTTACAGGCATGGGGAGGAGGGACTGGAGAAAGCTCCCTGCTTGAGAGAGTTCTCTGGCTGCTGGTACGTCCAATATTCTGCTGGATACTATGCGATTTTTGGGGGCGCGGTGGGGGGGAGAAGCATAGTCTCCCCTGCCCTTACTGCCCAGCCACCGTTGCCCTGGGAACTCTCCAGGGGCATCCCACCCATGAAGCTGCTGCTGCTACTACTACGAATATTTATAAACTACTTTTCAACAAAAGTCCTCAAAGTGGCTTACACGGGTAGATAGATATAGTTCCCTGACCCAAAAGGCTGAGACTGAATTGAAGAGTTCCGTTCAGGTGGCAAAATGTGGGTTGCATGATGAGGGCAGTGTTCCCGCCCTCCCTCTCATCATGGCCTGTGTCTCATCATGCCCACCAATGCAAAGGAGCAACTCATGCTGTGCCTGACCGCATGTGTGCTCTCTTGTGCACTGAGAAATCAGTCTGGCCAGCAGATGTTGCAGCAGGAAAGCTGCAGCTGAGGGCTTGAGGCCATTGCCTGGTGATGAAGGTGGTGGTGATAGCGGCGGCGGCGGCACTGGTCTCCTCCACACTATGCTCTGGCAGCACACAGGGTGCGTACTTGTTTGCTGTAGATTACAATGCACACATTCTGTGCTGCACTTGCCTGCCAAAGCCAGGAGGAGACTACAAGGCTGTGGCACTTATCCCCAGTGCACAGGTTGAGAGTGGGGCTCAGCAACATGTGTGTGCTGCAGCTGGCCTGACTGCTAAAGACCTTTGTGGAGACAGATAGCAGAAGGCCTTGGGCCAGCCCTTTACCTATAAAATCTGAGCCTAAGCCTGATAACTGGAACTAGTGCTTTGGACTAATTACCTACAACATAGTAGGACCTTTCACATGACCATAGTGGGGTGGGATGGAGCATGGAGGGTTAGAGAGCTCCTACCCTAGTAGCAACAAACAATCAGAACCTCTGTTTGGGTCAGCAAGCTCAGGAAGCAAACTAGTACGCCAGACAAGATGTCCATTGACATTGGGAACTGGAAGCATAGAAAGTCCTCTGAAGCCCTTGCAGGTCTTCCCAGCATGCTTTGCGCTTCCAGTAGTCTGGAAAGCATCATTACATCAGCAGTTGCCCTCTGATTGGTCACAAAGGAGGAGGCAGCAGTCTCCACCCTGCTGAAGTGGCTCCAGTGTCAGGATCATAGAGTGTGCTTTGCAGAGTGGCACATCCATGGCAGAAGCCCCTGTAGCCACAACTCTATATTGTTTCCAGACTTGCTAGTTCCCCATGGCTGCTTTCATTCTACCTTGGTTAAGAGTAGGGTACAAAAGCTGGGCTCCCTGCTTTTAGCTTGGTTGGAGGGATTTTCTTGTGTTCACACAACCATACAAACCAGGGTACAATGCCTCCTACCCTGATGTTGATGGTTGTGTGAACAGGCCTCATAACTCCAGCTGAAGGTCTACAGATCCAGCTAAGTGCCCACAGGTTCACAACATGGCCAAACTAGGGCTGCAACAGACTAATGCTCAACTTACATGTGGAGATCAGATAGGTGATTCTTTTCTCTAACTGTTCATTTTTTTAAAGTACTCTAATGCAAAGCAACTTTGGTGGTTACAACTGAGAGCAAAAAGTGTGATAAAGGAAGGACTTCTTAACCTTTTCCCTTCCTGCCACTTGTCCTCTCAAAATAGCCTCCCCCAATTGCTTTCCCACCTGGAAGAAAAAAGCTTCAGGGTCACTATATCTTTCCCTCCACCGGGAGAATGACAGTTTGAGGAAGGAAGTTTTGAGTGGGCAGGAAGTGTAAAGAAGCCCCCCCCCCTTCCTCCACTCAGACTGACTTTTATGCAACCAATCATCACATGTAGTTGGAGGCCAACATGGCAATTGTTGAACGTAGACTCCTGAGTAGCTAGGATATCTTCACAACTGCATTGTAGTGCTGCTGTAGTTACAAGTGTGACCCACCAGATGTCACATCCATCTCAAGTAGCAATCCCAATGATTAAGAGGCTGCTGAGAGCCAGTTTAGGTGCTCTTAGGACCACTTGAGCACAAGTTGTTCAAACCAGGGGCTTTGCTCATAACATTTTCACAGAACTTTGTATGAAGAGATTTGCAACTACATTTTTGAAAAAAATTACCCGTTGACTTCAGTGAGGCGTATTCCAGTGTAGGTGACATGGAGACTGAAAGAATAACTGCTTTGTGCTTCACCTTAGCCCATGCATTTACTAACGGAGGTTTTTATAAAGGCCTCTAAAATACTATAAAGGTAAAGTTGTGCTGTCGAGTCGATGCCGACTCCTGGCAACCACAGAGCTCTGTGGATGTCTTTGGTAGAATACAGGTGGGGTTTACCATTGCCATCTCCCACACAGTGTGAGATGATGCCTTTCAGCATCTTCCTATATTGCTGCTGCCCGATATAGGAGTTTCCCATAGACTGGGAAACATACCAGTGGGGATTCGAACCGGCAACCTCTTGTTCCTTAGGCAAGTTACTTCCCTGCTGCACCATTAGATGGCTCTAAAATACTATACGTAACAGGATAATTTCTTTATGTTTGTTTTATTTTAAAATGTTTTATTCCTACTTGTCCATCTATTAAAGGTGGTTGATCAAAAAAGTATTATGCAGTAGTGATAATCCAGGATATTACAGAGCCAAACAACATATGAGAATTTGACCCATTAGTTTTTTCACCACTCAGGTGTGTGATCCTACTGCAAATTAATGTCAGACTTTGGAAGAAACCTGAAACGTGTTGGGGAGCAAATACGGATATCCATAGACTCCATCTGTCAAGGATTAAATGTTTAAACTTTACTTGTATTGGGGTTTGTTAATCCTTCAGTATCGCAGTGATTCTCAGTCAATGCCAGTTTCATATAGAGACTAAAGGATTTTCTCCTAATTCAGGCATGAAAGACAAACTGGTACTAAGCAGGAGAGCATGAAGTTTGTTTGTGCTGATTATAGCCAGTTATAGTATAGCTGATTGAGAAGCAGAAGAGATAACACCCAGTTGTTTGCTGGGAGGAACAAGTATATTGACAGTTGTTCTAACATATTGTTTAATATATTGTATGGACGTTCTGTGGCCTATCCTCATAGGAGTTTCCAAACTCTGCTGTGAATTTAGTATTCAAATAAAAGACTACTGAGGGTGAGGTAACAGATTTGGTGTGATGCAGGAACCAGCTGAGTCGCCCTGCACCCCTAACAAATGCTGATTTCAGAAGCAGAACAGGGTATAAGCAAAGCCACTTTTTAAAAAGTTGCCTTAGATTACAATCCTACTCCCAGAGTTTAGATTATACATTTTCCTCTACATAAAAGCAATCTCAGCTATCTCTCGTCAAACATACATGTGAGCAGCACCATAATATGCCAGAGGAGAGCTGGTCTTGTGGTAGCAAGCATGACTTGTCCCCTTAGCTAAGCAGGGTCCACCCTGGTTGCATATGAATGGGAGACTTGATGTGTGAGCAGCTCTGTAAGATATTCCTTTTAGGGAATGGAGCCGCTCTGGGAAGATCAGAAGGTTCAAAGTGCCCTCCCTGGCATCTCCAAGATAGGGTGAGAGAGATTCCTGCCTGCAACCTTGGAGAAGCCGCTGCCAGTCTGTGTAGACAATTCTGGGCTAGATAAACCAATGGCCTGACTCAGTATTAGGGGTGTGCACGGAACCGCAGAGCTGCGGTCCGGCACTGTGGGGTGGGTTCCTTTAAGGGCGGGGAGGGTTTACTTACCCCCCCGCCACTTGCCCCCGTCCAGCGCGCGTATTTAATGTAATAATTGGGGCAGCAGGATACTTCCCTGCTGCCCCTTGTCCCTCTGCAATGCCGCCAGCTTTGACTCACAGTTTTGAAAATAAATTACTGCTGCCCAGTGCCAATAATGAAGTTGAAGAAGAAGCCGGCCTCCACTTCGGCGCCTCTCCACCCGGCGGCTCCCCCAGGAGCCGCCGCCGCCTCCCAGCAGCCACTGAGAGCGGCTCTGCCATGGAGGACGTGCCGCGGCGCTGCGGCAACCCTCACTTCCGGCTACCATGCGACTTTCCCCCACATACAGAGTGGCTGCATTCTGCCACTCTGTATGCGGGGGAAGTCGCATGGAAGCCGGAAGTGAGGGTTGCATCACTTCCGGCTTCCATGCGACTTCCCCCGCATACAGAGTGGCAGAATGCAGCCACTCTGTATGTGGGGGAAAGTCGCATGGTAGCCGGAAGTGAGGGTTGCCGCGGCGCGTCCTCCATGGCAGAGCCGCTCTCAGTGGCTGCTGGGAGGCGGCGGCGGCTCCTGGGGGAGCCGCCGGGCGGAGAGGCGCCGAGGTGGAGGCCGGCTTCTTCTTCAACTTCATTATTGGCACTGGGCAGCAGTAATTTATTTTCAAAACTGTGAGTCAAAGCTGGCGGCATTGCAGAGGGACAAGGGGCAGCAGGGAAGTATCCTGCTGCCCCAATTATTACATTAAATACGCGCGCTGGACGGGGGCAAGTGGCGGGGGGGTAAGTAAATCCTCCCCGCCCTTAAAGGAACCCCCCCACCCGGACCCGGACCAGCCAGATCCGAACCGGTCTGGAAAGTCCGGAGGCCTTTACAATGGCTTCCAGACCGGTTCGGACACACCCCTACTCAGTATATGGCAGATTCCTTTGTTTTCCGGTGTAACAGATACATTTGGCAGCCATTTCTATGAGGCAGTAACTTCCAACATCACTGGGACAAGTTTTCCAATATAAATATTTATTTATTAATTAAATTATATACCACATTTCTGTACTGCCCCATACAGAAGTTCCTGGTCAGTTCACAAATTTGTCCATACAAATGCATAACCAGATACAGTTTGGAGTGCATTTAGAACAAGTTTTCTCATTTCTAGAATCCAGCAGGAAAACCTTGCACTGATGAGACTAAGTGCTGTCCAGCTCTGTAGGCCCCTTACTGTCTTCCTGGATCTGCAGTACCACTGTTGTAACTTTATTTCTCCTTCCTTTCCCTGTCCCTTTAACACTGTTGCTAGGAAAGACAGCAGCAAAAGAAGTTACTAGCAATTGATGCCCCCTGCAAGCCTGCACGTGAGTCAATTAATGTCCCATATGCCCAGTAGATGGAAGGAACATGTCTGTCGCAGGAATTATAAATATTCAGCCAGACCTAGGAAGCCTTTTAGTATAAACTCTAGCAAATAACTTGCCAGAGTACACCCAAATGCTTTGTAGAGCAAGTCAGTTTCAGGTTAAATACTGATATTGCTGAGTGATTATTTATCTACTATAAGTAATTGAAAGAAAAAGAAAAAGCATTGATGCTTTTGAGGATACCATGGACAGCCAGGAAAACAAACAAATGGATCCTAGAACAAATCAATCCAGAATTTTCACTTGAGGCACAAATAACCAGGCTCAAACTATCCTACTTCGGAAATATTATGTGAAGATCCAGCTCCTTGAGAAGTCCATAATGCTGGAAAAAGTTGAAGGAAAAAGAAGAAGACAACCAGCAACAAGGTGGATGGACTTGATTACGACAGCAATGAATGCACCACTGAGAGTCCTTAAAGACCAAGTTGAAGACAAATCATCCTGGAGATAATCTATGTGGTCGCTAAGAGTTGACACTGACTTGACAGCACTCACTCACTCACTCAATAAGTAATTGCACAGGAAGCTTAGCTTTAGTTGCAGGAAACAAGAGCTTGAACATTCTTAAACACGAGCTAATAAACTTGTCTCTTATGCAAGTGAGAGAGAACCTCTCTGAATTCTGAACAGCAAGTAAGAAGCTTAATTTAGACTCCATCCCCAAGCCTGAACATAGATATATACACATAGACAAGCCTGTCTAGGATAAGAATGGAGACAATGCTACACACTAAATTCCAACAATCCAGAGCAGGAGATGAACCAGATTCAAGGATAAAAGCTTTCCTATTAAATAAATGTCAGTTAGTTAGGGCATTCAGGTCCCCTTAATGCCCTCCATTATTTCCTTATACAAGGTAATCTCCATGTAGGAAAACATAGAGGTACTGGTCAGTGGCACAAGTGGCCATACCCTGATTGAGACTTTGCAGCCAAGTTTCCCAGCTCAGAGTCCCCGAGGGAAGCTTCCTGAGCCTGAAGTGGAGTAAGCAGAAGATACAGTGGCCAGTCTATAGTGATAATAAGTGACTAAGGGTGGGGTAGCGGGAGCTAAACAATGGATGGGGAAAGGCTCCTCCTTCACTGCCTGTGTGATTGTGATCTCCTTTAGCTTTCTCTGCCTGCTGATGGGGGACTCTTTATAATTCTCAACAGACAGAGCTCACATACGATGAGATCCGCTTCTAAGGAGAGTATAATGTGCAGCTAGACTTGTTATTAATAATAACAAATCTAATTAATGAATTAATAACAATAACAACAACAACAACAATAATAATGATGATGATGAATGTAAATATTTGCGTTGCATTTGAGGCCTGGTTGGTGTGGAAACTGGTGTCTGACCAAAAAATTGACCGCTGGGTAACTCCAAAATCCATGTACTGGAGTTCCTCCAACTTATCTCTACCTATCTATCTATCTATCTATCTATCTATCTATCTATCTATCTATCTATCTATCTATCTATTAATAGTTTAATGAAATAGATAACATGTACATGCTGCTGCTGTTTCTTGCTGCTGGCTGTTTGTTAGCCTCACCTCTACACCTGGACTGGAATACAAGTAACTAGAGCCCCATTCAAAAGTTGGCCAGAATCAAGGAATGGATTAACCAAAAACACCACACCACCCTGCAGCAGCTTCTATGCAAAGGGATACTTAATTGTATTAATATGCACAAGAAGCAATTTCTTTTCATGCGATGAATCCTTTCTTCCCACTCCTAGGCATGTATGATGATCATCACCTTCTTGCCATATATGGTAAGTACTGCTTCTTTTGTGCTCATTGTTGCTGCTTCAGGGATTTGGGGAAATGCTGCATTAAAAGTTCAAAGCTATAATTGTTCGAATGGAGTTTGCATCACCTTGAGGCAGGCAGGATTGACTTGCTTACAAGATTAAGTGGCATTATAGTTAACTGTGATGTTTTCACTTTTAAGATTGTCTGTCAGTCAGTGAAACTGATTGATTTTTTTAAAAAAATATTTATTTTAATAAAACAATACATAAACATGAATAGTAAAACTGATACATAATGACATGTCTTGTATCTGCCAAGTCTAATTTATTAAGTCTCTGGGAAATCAATTTGTAAGGAGTCAGGTAGCACAGTTTTCTACTGTACAAATTGTAGCCTGAAGCTCAGTGATGAATCTGATTATTTTCAGGGCCATAGGCCATGATTGGGAAAGGGCAGGAGAGATTGGCTGTATTCACACGTAACATGAATCTACAGTTAAATGGGGCAGAGGTTGGAACTCTGTGCTGTCCAAATGCATGCAACTGCAGTTTTGCGTCAAAAAGGACCTGAAGTCTGCCTCGCCAAACTCCAGTTGAATTGAAGCATACTGAAGGGTGGGGCTGGATTGAAGCTCAGCACAATCAATATGAGTAGCAGGTATAAGGAACATGGGCCAGAAGAACAAGATTCAAGGCCAGGTGCCAGCTGGCAAGTCAGCAGCAGAGAAAAAGACTCTCTGGTAGCAAACTCTTGCTATCAGCAAAGCTCTGTGTACATGAAGAAGCTTATATGGGCTTCAACAGGGCCACACCTGTTGCCTCGAGGAGACTTCTGCCAGTCTTCCTTCTGAGTAAACCCCTCCAGTGGCAACTTTCTGTCAGCCAGTCATGTGCTTTGGTGCCATTCCTGAAGGGTTTCCTGGTGCCTTCGATGGAGGGACCTTGAAGGGACTTCCTTGAGTAGACACTAAAAGGGGGATGCATTCCAGGGACCATGGTTTGTGTGGGTCCAACACAGTATTTTTGATGCCATGATGTGTCTATAGCTACAAAGGTTAGAATTGTTCGGACAGTGGTTTTCCCCATGACAGTCTATGGATACGAAAGCTGGAATTTGAAGAAGCAAGATAGAAAAAGTACTGACACTTTTGAACTTTGGTGCTGGAGAAGACTTTTGAGGATACCACGGACAGCCAGGAAAACAAACAAATGGATCATAGAACAAATCAATCCAGAAGTTTCACTTGAGGCACAAATGACCAGGCTCAAACGATCATACTTCAGACACATTATGCAAAAACCCAGCTCCCTTGAGAAGTCCATAATGCTAGGAAAAGTTGAAGGAAAGAGAAGAAGAGGACAACCAGCAGCAAGGTGGATGGACTCAATTACGACAGCAATGAATGCACCACCGAGAGACCTTAAAGGCCAAATTGAAGACAGATCATCCTGGAGAGAATCTACCTATGTGGTTGCTAGGAGACAATACCGACTTGACAGTGCTTAATCAATCAATCTTAATCAAACAGAGTATTCCCTCTAAGGTGTGCGCAGATGCGCATACTCACAAATTCTTTTAATATCTGCTCAGTTAATTTTAAATCCCGCTCAGGTTGAATCAGGAAGGCACCACTCTGAATGCATGTGCATACACACTGCCTTGATACTGCCACCCGAACAAAACTCATTCCTCACACAGATGAAAAAAAAAATAGAGATAACACTTTCCCAACAGGGTTCAGGTCCTCCAGAGCGAAATTTAGGATAGAAATGGGGGGAGGGGTCATCTGACAAAGGAGGGGGGTCTGGGAAAACCTCTGGTCCATGGTCAGGGAAGAATTCCTGTAAGGCCTCTGCAGTGGGTGGCTCAGTGATCAGTCCAGGGGACTGGGTTAGGCAGTTCTCAGACAGTTCCTTGGCCATTGGTTCTTTGCCTGAGGAGTGGTCTGACTCATTGAAGGGGTCATTGTTGGACTTGAGACCGGGGGTGCCAGGTTCCCAGAGCTCCAGAACTCCTCTGTGTGGGTAGCTGACTTTGGCTGCCCTGCACTGCTGGTTCTGGTGGACTGGCATCAGGGGTGGGGATCTGGGCCGAGTCAAACTCCTCTTCTGTCATGAACTCACTCCGCTCAGAGTCTCTGCCAGGGTGGACCCTAACAGTTGCCTTGCACCATACAGTCAAAGTGGGAGGGCAAACACGAAAGCAAAGCTTAACCCCTTAACCATCGATGAACTGACTTGAAAGGGAATTGAAAATTCAAGAGCTGGCACAGTTGGGTTCAGACTGTGGAGGCAGAATTCCTGTTATTCTATTTGGTTCTCACAATGGTAACAGAGTGAGAAAATGAGGCTAACCTCATGTACTTGGAAGATAGGCAACGTATAAATTATGTGATAAATTTAGCTTAGAGCTGCACCAAATAACCTTCCATTTTGATTTTGGAGTGGAACCTAGCTTTGACTGCCAGAGCAGCATTCTCTCCCTAGCTGCTCCTCTTTCCTAGATGATTCACAAGGGTGATTCCACCTAATCTGGGATAACATGGTTGACAGGATGATATAATGACATTACACTATCCTCAGATTTGGCAATGTGACTATATTATTGAGTGTGAGTGAGGGCACTGTGGACGTGTTTGCAGAGTAGCAGAAGTTCATGAAAAGGGGAAGAGGTCTTGGCATTGCTGAAAACACTAACAAAAGGGAGTCATTTTGGTTCAGCTCTAATTTAGGTGTCTTGCAGTTCAGTTCATCCAAATCGTTCCATTAGCATGCATCCACAGACAGCTGCTTCCACCCCCAGAATCTGTGTGACAGGAAATAGTGAGTACTCTCTCTAACTCTGAAGAGCCAGGGCCTTTAGAGGGCTCCTTACCACGACTAATGCCAACTCTACAAGAAAGGGTCAGATTCTATATTAGAAATGAGTCATATGAAAATATCATGCATTCTCAATACACCATTTTTGTGCAGCTGGGTTCTCCCAGATCACGTCAACAATTACAATCACTTCTTGTAACCCAAACCAGAGACTGACCTAATGTATTATTGGAATGGAAACAAAACCAGAACCAGGAACAGCAGCTGGGAAGAAGTATCTGTTCTCAGAATTTCTCACTGACATGACATCCTACAAGGAATGACTTGGCAGCTTTTCTTCTGTTTCAGTATATCCCTAGTTACCTGTGGCTGAACATGGTGGGGGGAAAACACAAGTCAGAGAAGAAGAAGAAGAAGAAGAAGAAGAAGAAGAAGAAAAAGACAAGAAGTCCCTCCCCTAATCTGGGTCTTACTTCATGTGTAAATCTTACTTTTTTTGTTTTCGGGGGGCGGGGGGAGTTGTTGTTCCTGTTATCTAGGAAAAAACTTTTATATCATGATAAACAAACAAAAGAAATCTGAAGTCACATAGGACAGGCAAGAACAAAATTTAACCAAAAGAAGATCTTCCTTTGTGAGAGTAAACTAGATTTGCAACTCAGAATCAGAATGATGAAATGCTACATCTGGTCTCTTCTCCTGTATGGATGTGAAACCTGGGCCATCAAGACAGAAGCACATAAAAAAATGGGAAGCCTTTGAGAAGTGGAAGAATATTCAAGATTAAATGGACCAACAGAACAACAAATGAAGAAATACTTCAAAAAGCAAAAACACATAAACAAATAATAGAAACGATCAAGAGATGCAAACCTTAGAGGAGTAAAATATCAAATACCACCACTCATGCTAGAAGGAAAGCTAGCAGGAAAAAGATCAAGAGGAAGGAGGAGGAAGGGATGGATGGATGACTTGAAAGGATGGCTAGAAATGGACACAGAAGATATCATCCACGATTCTAGGGACCACAATCTATGGCTTTTGCTGGCCACCAGCCTCCCAATCGGAGAAGGCACATGAAGAGAGAGAGGAGGAAAAGCTGCCCTCTCGCACATGACCATTCTCCCCACCCCCAACCTTAATGTTTGGTACATACCCAAAAATTGGGAGCACGCCCAGCTTTTGCCTAAATATTTACCTACAAGTGAAATTTTAAATTTACTTCTCATTTTCATTTCCAAGTTAGTCAGGTAAACAATAATTCTGTTCACATTGGCTGACACATAACTGGCGATTCACTTGCACAAGACCTGGTGCTAGTGCAAGGCTGCTGCATGAGCTCCTGGAGCTCAATCTGGAGCTTATGTGTCCGACTCGTGTTGCAGTTGCACAAGCATGTTTGCACAACAGGTGCACCCCTTGGGACACACCTTGTATGTTTTAAGGAGAGCTTTTGTGCAGGAGCACATCAGCAGAAGATCCCCATGCTTATGCAGTTGTCCTGAGCCACTTTGCTCATTGTGCAAGCGCACCATTCAGATGTCAGCCACTGTAGTTCAATGATATAATGGGAAGCAGAAGAAGCCACTGACTTATAGTTGACATGAGGTCACGAAATAAAACAGGATGGCGGAATCTTAGGAAATTCTGGATACTAATAGATTTGTATACAGATAAGCAATAAACGTCAGAATAATCAGACTGCCAAGATAGCACTACCCTAAGAAGGTAACCTGGAGAAATCTCAGTGAGTCTTCCTGAGTTACAAGAAACTTCCGCTGGGCCTTCAGAATAGAAAGCAAGAAGGAAAGGCAATGCCTGGATTCACTATGATTATACACCAAATTGAACTTACTGATTTTGGGAAACTGGGAAAACCCCAAACTAGACATTTGTCCTCCCTCTTAATAGCTGCCTCATCTTCCTAAACAGTGTGCTACGTCCATGTATGAACATTCAGGGAGAGATAGTAGGTTGGATGATGCCATTGATGCAGAGGAGGCGAATAGACTTCACCTAGAATACTTAAAAGGACTAATTCTTATGTGACAGCTTTCTCATGAAAGCTGCTGGCAAGGCTTCTGTCTAGCAACAAATCCACATACCAGCTGCCATGTCTAAGAGCCACCCACCATCTGAATGACTCTCACCACATGGAGAGGTTCTGTGCCAATGCTGCCTATTTTGAGTGGTGCCTGGTGCTGCTGTGGCAACTCTATGACAGGGACTACATGTTGAGCTGCTCCAGCATATTATGCCTGTGTTGTGGAGCTGCCACAATGTGAAAACACTTCTGGTGGTTTCCATTAAGGATGTGCATGAATCCAATTTTTTTATTCGATTTGTGCCCAAATTGATTCATCCCTGATTTGTTTTGTGTCCAAATCTGTCCCCCTGAATCACCTCAGATTCGATTTGGATTCAGTTTGATTCCATTCATATTTGGATTGATTTGGACCACTTATAAAGGTCCTAGGGGCACCAAATTTGGGTGGTGGGTAGGTCCCCATGGGTGCCACCTACCATCCAAATTGGAAGGCAGTGGGACACTTGGTCAGTTTTAAATTATTTCTTTTAGTTTTTACTTATTTTGTGTATTTCCACCATAAGAAATATTGAGGATTCAAAGTCACCCTATCCTAACTCTAACATGGATTCCCAGCTTTAATTTTTTTTAAAAGCTAAAATCTAGCCCTTGTAGAAGTGGAGTTATGGAGCAAAATATGCTGTCACTATTTTTCAAGTGCTTGGATTCTTTGGTGTATAATAACTTTTCCTCATAATGAATCCCTATGAGGATTTATTGCACACCTTCATTTCCTTTGTTCATTTTGTCTGTAATTTGACAGTGCCAACTGTCAACTGCCATGTGTTACCTACACACACACACACACACACACACCACACACAGAGGGGTATTTTTAAGGAATTTTTGTAGTGTTTAGATTCTTTGGTATCTTCATTACACACCTTCATTTCTTCTATTCATTTTGACCCCACTGCTTTGCAGGTGGGGGTGGGGAATTAGTAGCATCCCATGTGCCAACTACCCCCCGACCCTCAAGCCACTGGGTACTCCATTTATATATTAGGAATTTTTGAGGTGTTTAGATTCTTTGGTGTGTAATGAATCCTCATAGGGATTCATTATGAGGAAAGGTTATTAGACACCAAAGAGTCTAAACCCTTCAAAGTAGTACCTCACTGCCTTGCAGGTGGGAGGGGGGTGTAGTTGGCACATGGCAGTTGGCAGCTGGCACTGTCCAGAGATGGTCAAAATGAAGAAATGAAGGCATGTAATGAATCCTCATGGGGATTCATTGAGGGAAAGTTATTATACCCCAAAGAATCCAAACCTTTAAAAAATAGTGACCAAACATTTTGTTCCATAACTCCACTTCTACAAGGGCTAGAGCTTAGCCTTTTTTCTTTTTTCTTTTCAATTGAAAGCTGGGAATTTGAGGGAATTAATAGAAGGGATCTGAATCTTGAATCATTTTGAATTGAATCTGGCACCTGAATCTAGCCAATGGACTACAAGGGTGATTTGTTCTGTCTCCAAATCACCTGAATCAGCTAGATTTGGGTACAAATTGATTTGTACCCGAATCAATTTGCACATCCCTAGTTTCCATGTGGTGGCCTTAAGACATTATCCTTAAAACCGAGAGCCAGAGTGTGCTCCTTACCTTCCTGGGTTCTTTGTCTGCTTCAGTAAGAACTGCCAATATTATTACTATTACTAATATATTGGGCAGCAGCGATATAGGAAGATGCTGAAAGGCATCATCTCATACTGCGCGGGAGATGGCCATGATAAACCCCTCCTTTATTCTACCAAAGACAACCACAGGGCTCTGTGGGCGCCAGGAATCAGAATCAACTTGACGGCACACTTTACCTTCTTTTATATACCACATTTCAGCAAAAGTTCTGAAAATGGTTGAATATGAAAAGAATCGGATGGAAGCAGTGCATGGTTTTTGTTTATTGCAAAACACATTCATGAGAACTGCTTTTCACAGCCCAGTGTAATTCATCTCTGAAAAAAGCTGACTCCCTGCAAATACTGTATATCCCAGCAGCTCATTAAGCTTTGCTAGTAGGTACTCCAGGTGTTTGGTAATCCTGACCTGCATTTATGAGATCTTGTCTAAAGGGGTGGTGAAAATAATTACCATGCCTAAGGGGAATCAAGTGGCCTTAACTCTTTAGCAGCCTCTTCAAACCCTCTTCTCTGCCCACAGTACCTCAACCTTTTCTGTCATCTCACAGGAATCTGGTATGCAGCACGGCTTATGAATCAATCTCGGAAAGGATAAACCGTGTGTGGCAGGAATAATTACTTGCAGCTTGCCCAGAAACCATGTCCTTGAGGTGGATAGTTCCACCCTGCCCCCTCCTTAGGGGGCAGATTCTCTATACATTCCAGATTCACCATACATCCTCCTAAAAAACCATTCACTAAGTAGAACAGAAGAAATTCAGCTGTTCAGTGGGTGCTTAGGCTTGGTAGACACACAGCTGATTGGAAGCACAGTTTTACTTGCGCCCTCTGCAATCACGTGCAAAATCCAGTTGTTGAATAGCTCAGAGTTTCCCAGTTAGTTATTATTTTCAGGTAACTTAGGACTCAAAGCCTGTTTGGCTCTGTGTGTGTGTGTGTATTTCCCTAATCACTCAATATATGATCAGAAAGCACACAAAACAACTATCACACAGTTGCAAAGGATAGATGATACTTAACAGGACCTAGTAATAGTAAAATAAGCAACACTATGGGCAAGTAGGGGCAGCAGCCCTGACTGGTACAACAGACATTAAAATTCCCACTTGTAGATCAATGCAATTTGATCTGCTTTCCGCAGGGAGTGTTCCCTAAGCAGGTCTGAACAGCACATTTCCTTTTCTAACATGTAACTAGTTAACAAGGGGAATTAAGAACCTCATATAAATAAGATGAGATTTGTCAGATGAACTTGCTTGCACTTCTGCAATCATTTAGAGGACTTGTTTCTTCTTTAACAGTTACGTTTGGGACACTGGGCTGGCTCCCTCCCAGATGGTGTTCTAGCAACTGGGAAAGACGTTTTGGTTTCGGCAAACATTCCCACTTCCCCCCTATGTCTCCCTCTTGGCATTCTTTATTTTGCCCTGGCTTGGTTTGTAATTGTAGATTAAAACATTATAAACTATTGTTGTGAGCTGCCTTTGATCTGAAGGAAGAAAGGTGGGATATAAATTCAACCAAATAATAAATCCATCAGCCCCCTAATATGTAAGAACACCTGGGCTGGGATTTTGCCGTTCTTGATCTGCAGTGAGCTGGGCTTTCCCCTTTAGCCTCTTGCCCAACGTCCAGCAATTTTCTGGGATGTTATTGCACCCACAAGTTTGTAATAACTTCAGTTGTCCTCACTCAGAATGCTTAATTGACATTCTCATAGTATAGAACCAAAGAGAGGAGAAGAGAGGAGAGGAGAGGAGAGGATACTTAACAGGAGAGGAGAGGAGAGCTGATCTTGTGGTAGCAAGCATGACTTGTCCACATAGCTAAGTAGGGTCTGCCCTGGTTGCATATGAATGGGAGACTTGATGTCTGAGCACTGCAGGATATTCCCCTCAGGGGATGAAGCCGCTCTGGGAAGAGCAGAAGGTTTCAAATTCCCTCCCTGGCTTCTCCAAGATAGGGCTGAGAGAGATTCCTGCCTGCAACCTTGGAGAAGCCACTGCCAGTCTGTGAAGACAATACTGAGCGAGATAGACCAACAGTCTGACTCAGTACATGGCAGTTTCCTATGATCCTAAAGAGAGAACCCGGATCTTTTCTTATGTTAGCCAAACCAGTAACACTGGTGGACTGTGAATCACTCAAAGACACAAAACTATAATTATACTATATAAGGTAAAGTTGAATGTAAGGGAATCGGAGTTGAATTAAATTCTTTTTTTTAAAGGAAGAACATTTCAAAAACAAAGGTGAAAAAGGTATAAGAGAAATAATGTAAGCTTCTTTCATAACCTGCCTCATGATCTTATTTGATCAGGAGGGTCCTCAGATTACTTGGTTGTGGAAAACAGTCTTTTTTCAATTCGTTCCTAAAATGGGAAAAGCATATTGTGTCTCAGACAAAAGAAGTAGGAAGTTAATCCATTCAGGGACATGCCCAAACCTGGGCTCTCTCTAGGCAAAGGCCGCATTTGCACATAAGGGGAAACCAGAGGTGAAGGAGCCTGAGATACTTGTACTTGTACAAGTAAAGTACAAGTAACTTGTACATGTAAAGGCATGAAACCCCTGTCGTGTCTGAAAAGTGTCCTGAGGTTTCCCTTGCCAAACTTCAGTTTGAAAGCTTGGGTTGTGGTGAGTTCCGCTCCTCATTCCGGAGGTCTCCAGCCGCCTGCTGTATGTCCGAATGCAGTACTGCTGGCTGTAACCGGAGCTGAGGGAGGAATCTCCTTTCTCTCTCTGGCTGTGATTGTGATAACATCAGCTGGAAGAGTCAACGTGGAGCTAATACTGGTGGAATTCCTCCCTCTGAAACACTATCATGTTATTTCACTGGTAGAACCACAGAGGTCAAGGAGACCTGTAGGCCATATAGTTCATCCCTCCTCTGTTCTATGAAGGGAATTCAGGACTAGAGTACCACCAAAAGATGGCTGTCCAGCCTTTACTTGAAGACCTCCCGTGTAGGGATGTGCGGTTCGGTTCGGATCCGGACCGGTTCGTCCGAACCGGTCCGGATCCGGCGGCTCGATCCCGGACCGAATCGGGCCCTTCCGGGGACCGAGCCGGACCGAATTCGAGCCGGTTCGGTACCGAACCGGCTCGGGTTTCCCGAACCGGTTCGGGAATGAAATTGAGTCTCTGGAGTGTCTCTTTAAAGTTCCAAGTGTGTCCTCCATTTTGTGTCTCCTTCCCGAAACTTTTGCTCCTCCTTGCATCCATTTTGTGATGCTATTTCCAGGCATTGTATTGGCTGCGCTATTGATCCTTGATTGGCCAGAATGAGTCCTTTGGTCTGGTAGGCTGCTTGGCTGTTGCACTGTTGAGAGCTGGCACCCTGTTGGCCGTGGGGGGAGTGCAAAGGTGGGGGCTCCCAAAGGAGGGAATTTCAAACCTATATAAACCCAAGCCTCTTCTCTGGAAACTTCACTTGGCTGCAGTTGTGGGATCATCTCTGAGACCTGCTTGCCCTTTGCTGGCTGCTCTGGTGTCTCTGTGAGTCCTGACTGTGTCCTGTGTCTCTCTGTGTGTGCTCTGTCTAATCCTTTGTCCACCTGCCCTTTGTGACTCTCTGTGTGTCTCCTCTCTCTGTCTGTCTCTTGTCTGTATACTGTGTGTTACTTCACTTTACTTTCTTCTTAATTTCCCCCAATTTTCCCTGTTCCTTGTCTGTCTGCTTTTCTCCCCCCCCTCCCCCCCTTTCCCTTCTCATCCTTTGGGCCTACCCTCCCCCTCCCCCACTCCCACCCACTGCATCCTCATTGCTTTAAATCTTCTTCCATTAATTATTGCTCTTTGTCCTGCCTTGTTGTTGTCCAACTTTTTGATTTTCACATTGCATTCCATTGGTTTCAGTTATATATTGCTTGCTGGTTTTGCTTAAATTGTACCATTTTGTTTGTTTCTGCTGACTGCTGCTGCCCTGCGAGTTGGTTCCCTGAATCCCTCCCCCCCACCCCCAGAGGATTCTGTTGTTGTTTCTTGTTGTCCCATATAATCAGTTTTGGTTCCCTGCTCCAAACTTGCCCCTCCAAGTCCAACCACACCCCACCCCAACCCCACCCCATCCAGCCTTCTCCCAAGTTTGCTGCTGCCAAACCGAGTCCAGTTTTCTTTGCTTGGTTCCACTTATTCATTTGCTATTATTAATTTGCAGCAATTGTGGTTTCATTGTCTCTGTTCACTTAGTGGCCCCCCTCAGAGTCTGTGTTTGGTTCCCCCTCCCCACACCCCCACCCCCAAGTTTTTTCTGCTGGTTATAGTCTTTCTTTTAATTTTTTTTTAAACTTCTGGCTTGTGTTCTCTTGATATATATTGCTTTATATATTTTGCTACCCTCCTCCTCCCCCCCCTGCCTGCCCCCCCCACCCTCCCTCCTCCCAGACCCTACCCTAGCCCAGGCCCAGCTCCTCCCCCAACCACCCCATCCAGCCTAATCGCTGCTGCTGCCCGAGTTGTTCCAGTTTCTCCTTTGCTGTTTGTTGTTGCCCCCTCCCCTTCCCCCCAACACCCCTCTGCCACACACTAGCCCCCAACCACACACACCCTCTCTGCTCCCCCCACCCCACCTCTTTTTCTCCTTGCCCCTGACTCTCTCCACTCACCCCAGGCCCCCTGCCACACACTAGCCCCCAACCACACACACCCTCTCTGCTCCCCCCACCCCACCTCTTTTCCTCCTTGCCCCCGACTCTCTCCACTTACCCCAGGCCCCCTGCCACACACTAGCCCCCAACCACACACACCCTCTCTGCTCCCCCCACCCCACCGCTTTTCCTCCTTGCCCCCGACTCTCTCCACTTACCCCAGGCCCCCTGCCACACACTAGCCCCAACCACACACACCCTCTCTGCTCCCCCCACCCCACCTCTTTTTCTCCTTGCCCCCGACTCTCTCCACTTACCCCAGGCCCCCTGCCACACACTAGCCCCCAACCACACACACCCTCTCTGCTCCCCCCACCCCACCTCTTTTTCTCCTTGCCCCCGACTCTCTCCACTTACCCCAGGCCCCCTGCCACACACTAGCCCCCAACCACACACACCCTCTCTGCTCCCCCCACCCCACCTCTTTTTCTCCTTGCCCCTGACTCTCTCCACTTACCCCAGGCCCCCTGCCACACACTAGCCCCCAACCACACACACCCTCTCTGCTCCCCCCACCCCACCTCTTTTCCTCCTTGCCCCTGACTCTCTCCACTTACCCCAGGCCCCCTGCCACACACTAGCCCCAACCACACACACCCTCTCTGCTCCCCCCACCCCACCTCTTTTTCTCCTTGCCCCCGACTCTCTCCACTTACCCCAGGCCCCCTTCCACACACTAGCCCCCAACCACACACACCCTCTCTGCTCCCCCCACCCCACCTCTTTTCCTCCTTGCCCCCGACTCTCTCCACTTACCCCAGGCCCCCTGCCACACACTAGCCCCCAACCACACACACCCTCTCTGCTCCCCCCACCCCACCTCTTTTCCTCCTTGCCCCCGACTCTCTCCACTTACCCCAGGCCCCCTGCCACACACTAGCCCCCAACCACACACACCCTCTCTGCTCCCCCCACCTCTTTGGACCGCTGCTACTGCTGTGTCCTCCCCCCACACCTGAATCCCCCCTCCCTGCTGCGCTGCGCTCCTCCTCTCTCCTCTTTCTCTCTATCATCTCTCTTTCTCCTCTCTCTCTCTTTCTTTTCTCTCTCTCTCCTCTCTTTCTCTTTGTCCCTGCCCCCCCTCTCTTTTCTCTCTCTCTTAGTCTTTTCTCTCTCTGCTCCCCTTCACTTTCCACCTCCTCTCCCACAGCTGCAGCCACACACAGTAGCCTACCCACCTGGCGGCTGCCATCGGTTTTTTTTTTCTTTTTATAGTTTTTGGTTGATTTTGTCTCTGCTTGGGGGTGAGTTGAGCGACACAAATAGTGTTGTCTCCTCACTTCTGCCCCTCCATCGTTGTTGAACTACCCCGGTTGCCTGTGTGCCTCGTGCGGCCGCCCTGCTGTGTCTCAGCCCAGGGTGGCTGGCTGGCGGCGGCGAATCCGTGACCAGCAGTGAGCGGCAGGAGAAGGACCGGAAGAAGAGGGGTTAGTGCGTGTGCGATTGTGCACCTTTTGTTGCCCCTTTCTCTCCCAGCTGGCGGTTTTAAATAGGGACACCCCTATTCTGAAATGCATTTGGGTGTGGGGAGGAGGGAGGGAACCTTGGAGAGGAGATGTACTGTTGTAAAACTTGTGTCTTCATGCCCATGCCCAGTAAAGAAATTGCTGCTGTGTGTTGCGTTGCATTGCATGCGTCTTGCAGGTGGTTTTTGAACAGGTGCCTTCCAGAGTGCTTCCTTGCCTCTGGGGCAGTCTGAGTGGGGTCCAGGGTTCTGATGCGATGCTGCCACTACATGCTGGGCCCATGCCATGCCAGAGTGCTTCCTTGCCTCTGGGGCAGTCTGAGTGGGGTCCTGGCTGGGCTCTGATGCTGCCACTACATGCTGGGCCAATACACACGTATGATGATGATCATGATGTTCAATCCATGAGGCTGCCATCAAGTGTTTGCTGCTGCTTGCTTGCCATGGCATTGGGCAGGCAGAGTCACAGAGTGGGTGGGTTCAACCTCTGTGTTGGTGTGACTGGGTTCTGGTTTTGGTTGTGTGCAATTTAGAGTCACTAAATAGGCTGCATTGAGTTTGATGCTCCCCCCACAGGAGCATTACTTGAGAACCACCCCCCAGAACCCACACTTTGTGTTCCAGTTCACTAAATAAGGGTTTCCTCCTTTGATCTGCAGGTTCCCAAGCGTTGACTGCATCCCTCCCCCACCCCCGGTAGGTGCTGTGCCCTCCCCCCATCCACTCTCCCCCCCCCAAAAAGCTAAAAACTTGCCACCCACACCACAACTACTCCACCCAACTGCCTGTGCCACCCTCCCACACCGGGGTTCCACCCTTTAACCCCCTATTTTTCGGAAAAAAAACCCTCCCAGACCCATCTCCCCAATTGGCTTGGTGGTTGACTCCCAAATTCAAAAAGGACACCCTCCCCCTCACTTCGATTGGCTTCCCCCCCATATCAAAAAGTCTTCCTTTCCCCCCAATTGGCTTCCTTTTTTGAAAACAAACTTCCCCCCCGCCGCCTCCAAATCAGCTGCCTTTTTTTTGGCCCCTAAGCCCCTCCAAATTATTTTTTTGACCCTGTCTGGGCTTCCTCCTAAAGTCTCCCTCCTTCTGACCTAGCAGCATGTCTGAGCGCCGTGTGGCGGGCAGGGCTCGCTCAAGGCTGGCAGGCAGAGGTGGGAGAGGCCAGGTGCGGGGTGCGCCTGCGGCACGGGGAGGGAGAGGACGCGGGGAGCCTGAGGACACCCCAGTTCTCCCCATTGGAGAATTCTTTGCTCCGGCCCCATCTTTGGTGCGCAGGATTCAGTTCCCCACGCCTGCTGCCGCCAATCGCGGCAGAGGCAGAGGCACTGTTAGGGCTGTGGCGGGTCCCTCCTCGCCGGCGGCACCAGGTGCTGCTGAGCTACCGCCAGTTGTTGAGGTGGAGGAGACTGTGGAGTTGGAAGAGCAGGTAGAGGGCGGTGAGGACCGTGCGGCTGGCAGCGATGCAGCCAGGTTCTCCCTCCCTCTGGGGCCCCTTCCCCCTATCCTTTCGCCGCTCAGTGGGGCCCCCCCTCGTGAAGCCCGACACTCTGGTGGGGAGCGGTCTGGCGAGGTGGTGGAGGAGAGGCCTGCCTCTCCGATGCCAGTTGAGCCGGGCCCTTCCTCCGCTGTGGAGGGCGGAAGGGGCGGGTTGGGTGGCAGCAGTGGGCAGGCAGCGGCGGCCGCCCCCCCCCAGGACTGCAGCCACCCTGCGAGAAACGGCCTAGGACAGCGCCCAGGGAGCAGGAGGCCAAGGGCAGTGGTGCATGGGTGCATTTTGAGGTCGCTCAAGATGACCCATTCCACGCCCGCTGTGTCCACTGCAGGATGCTTGTCAGCCATGGAAGGGACCCTGCGCACCTGGGTACGACGCCTATGTGGAGACACCTAGAGCGTCACCACCCAGGTCTCAGGGGACAGGCTGGCAGCGCTAGTGCGCCTTGTGCATCTGCCACTAGGGCGGGCAGCAGCAGTGTGCCAGCCAGCAGGCAGGCTACACTGCCCGTCCAGCGGTGGACGCAGTCCTCGGGCAGCCAGCGTATTGTTCGCGTGGACCATCATCACCTCACCCGCCTCATAGGGGAGATGATTTCCACCGATGACCAGCCGTTTCAGGTGGTCGAGAACAACGGCTTCCGCCGGATTCTCCAATACCTGGCTCCCGAATACGTCATCCCCTCAAGGACCACGTTCAGCCGGAACGTGGTCCCCTCCCTGTACCGCCGGTGCAGGGAGCTCGTGTCGGCCGAGCTGCGTGCAGCTCCGGCCGGGACAAGCGTGCATTTCACGACTGACCTCTGGACCAGTGTCAGTGGGATGCACGCTTCTTTCCTGGCCCTCACTGCCCACTGGTGGGGACCGGAGAGTGAGGGGACCTCCGCGGGCGATGCTTCCGGGTCCGGCGCGGCTCCCGATGCACTACGGCACAGGTGGGCCGTCCTGCACGTGGAGACGATGGACACGAGGCACACCGCGGAGGAGGTGGCGGCCGTACTCGACCGCCAGATAGAGGAGTGGATTGGCGGGTGTCCACACCTCTCCCGCGGCTTCATTGTCACCGACAATGGAGCCAACGTTACCGCCGCTGTCGAGACAGTCATGGACTGTGTGAACATACGGTGTATGGCACACACGCTCCATCTGACCGTCAGGGACGCCCTTGGCCTTAAGGAGCTGAGGGCGTCCCAGGAGAAGGGGGCCCGCCCCATCGCAGGTGCTGTTGCTGCCACGGCCACGCTTGTGGATAAGTCCCGCAAGCTGGCCGCCCACTTCCACCGCAGCGAGAAGTCCAGGAGACTGCTTCGCCAGAAGCAGGATGACCTTGGCCTTCCTCGCCATCTCATCCCTACGGATGTGGAGACGCGGTGGAACTCCACCTTCCTCCTGTTCCAGCGCCTGTTGGAGCAGGAGAGAGCCCTTGTCGCCCTGGCGAGGGACGAGTCCTTGGATGTCTGCGACTTCTCGAACGCAGAGTGGAAGCAGATGTCCGAGGCGGTGTCGGCACTCGAGCCCTTCCAGCTTGCCACGAAGGGCTTGTGTGGTGACACCACTCCCTTGAGCCAGGCGCTGCCCACAGCTGTTGGTCTCGAGAAGCTGATGGGTGGACTCCATATCTCTCTGACCACGCCAGAGGGTCGTGCTCTGGCTGGGAGGCTGAGGTCTGGGGTTGACAAGTGGCTCGTTGATGTGCTGGGAGACAGGGAGGAGTATGTCCTCGCTTGTCTCTGTCACCCAGCCCTCAAGGGCAATGCCGTGAGTGCCGACGACTTGCCCAGGTGGAAGGGCATCCTGGTCGAGAAGGTTAGGGAGGAGGAGGCCGCTAGGGCCCGCAGAGACCAGGGTGTTGGTAGTGGTGCGGGGGCAGCCCTCGCGGCCCAACCCGCACCCAGCAGCAGCATGGGCGGCCAGCCGGCGTCAGCTTCCCCTTCCCCTCCCTCTTCCCAGTCCAGCAGCGCGGCATCCCAGGCGGCGCCATCGCAGCAGCCATTTGCTACCGACTCGAGATCCGCCCAGTGGTTTCAGCGGTTCTGCTATGGCGCCATGCCTGGTATGCGGGAGGCTCGACCTGCCAGGCCCCCCTCCAGTGCTGAGCAATGCGTTGCGCAGTACTTGGAGGAGCCTGTGGAGGGAGACGGCGTGGACTGCGCACAGTTCTGGGCGAGCCGCCGCCAAGTCTGGCCGGACCTGGCGGTGGTGGCTGTGCGCCTCCTCTCCTGCCCCCCAACCAGTGTCCAGAGCGAGCGGGTGTTTTCACGTGCCGGGGACGTGGTGACACCCTCTCGCTCCCGCTTGGACCCTGGTCTGGTGGAGCAGCTGGTCTTCCTTAAGGTGAACCTCCCCCTGTTGGGCTACCCCAAGCTGCAGTTTGAGACGGGCGAGTGATTACCGTGGGTTGCCCCATGGTTGGTCACCTGCCTGGCTCAAACTCTGTGCTTATCCCTACCCTCCCCCCTTCCACCTCTAGCTGAGCTGACGTGACAGATGCTGAGCTGTGCCAGCCAGTCGCAGCGTGTAGTGTGCCCACACAGAGATGCAGTTGTTGTAGTAGTAGTTGTAGTGCTGCGACTGGCCAGATGTTTACAATGCCCACGCCCACCTAAAAAGAAACCCAATGCTGACCAGCACAGGCCCTTTATCTATCCACCTGTCAGCATTTGGGGACCTGGCGTGGGCACGGCACACCCCCCCAAAGTAGCACAGCCCACGGAGTACTAGACTTAGCGGCAGCGGCGGGTATACGTTCAAAAATGCAGTGTAGATATGTAAATACTGTATGTAAATAAACATGTAAATAATTTTTTCTTTAAAAACCCCATGTCAAAATCAAGCCTCAAAATTATGCAAAAGAAAGAAAAAAAGGTGACAAAGGGAGAACAAAATGATGAATGCCAAATGAATTGATTTTATTGAAAATGTCACCAGAAATCATGTGTGGGGGGCTTGGTTTACATGGAGAAAATGATTGGGTGATTTTTTGAAATGAAACGAATGAATTATTATCATCTTATGTTCATCTTGATTGTGGTCACTGTTGATGTTGGCTGATGGCAAAAAACCCAAAACCATCAGAATAGCAATGAACTGGCTGCCAACACAACATATTGATTGATAACTGTGCAGGGGGGGAATTGGGTCTGTGTGTGTGTGTGTGGTGCAGGCTCAGTCTGTCTCTTCCTGTTGTGTGTCTGTCTGTCTGTCTGTCTGTCTGTCTGTGTGAATGGATGCCTAGCACTGTCTCTGTGTGTGGATGCTTTCTGTGTGTAGTGTGGTGTGTGTCTGTCTACATGTTTTTTTTCCTCCCCCCCATGCCTCCCTCCATCCTTCCCCTCTCATCCTCTCCCCTTCCTCTTCACCACCTTCCATCCTCCCTCCCTTCCAGCCCACCACCGCCTCACCTGCCCCCAACCCCGGTCTGGCAGATGATGAGAGTCTGGTCTCTCCCACCGAAGCACACACGTGAGCACGTGTGTGCACAAATATGTGGCTGACCAACTCTGAGCCGGACCCTCCCCCCTTCAATCCCCTCTACATCCCTCTCCCCCTCCCCTTTCCTCCCCCCTGCCTCCCAGCCTCCCTCCCTGCCTCCCTCCCCCCTCCTAGCTAGCAGCGCACACATACACACACAAAACACCTGTGGTGGCAAACACCACCAGCACACATGCACTCACACTGGTGCCACCACCTCTGCCTTGGGCCTCTGTGTCCTTGAGCAGATATGTGGTGGTGGACCAGAGAAGCATTTCTTTCCAGCAAGGCAAAAGGCATGCACTCACTGCACACACACACACACACACGAAGAGGTGAAGATGAGAAGAGGCAACTTCTAGAACCAGCAGCAGCAGGTGAGTGTCGTGTAATTGTGTTGCTTCCCAAGGCCACTGCCCATGCTCAATGCTCAGTCTGCTGAAACTAAAGAACTAGCTACAATCACCCTTCCTCACATGCAGCTCAGCTCAGCTCAGCTCAGCTGCACAGCACACTGACTAACTAGACACTACAGCTGGTGGTAGAAAAAACAGAAGTCTAGATTCTAGAAGATGTCCTGGTGGATTTTAAACTTTCAAATCTGTGCTAGGATTGCCTCGCCCGCCTCCTCCTCCTCCTCCTCCTCCTCCTCCTCCTCCTCCTCCTCCTCCTCCTCCTCCTGCCTGTAATTGTGCCCTCTCCCCTTGCAGTTGCGCCGTCGTGATGGGTTGGTGATGTGCGTGCGCCGTCTACTTGTTAGCTCTCTCCTCCTCATGTTGGCTGGGCTTGCCAGGCACTGGCTGGCAGCAGCTGTTGGCTGTGTGCTAGGCTCAGGCTGTGGCGCGCGTGACTGGACTGGGAATGTTATTGTAGCGGCAACACTGGTTGTGGTGGTAGCAGTAGTAGCTGTTGTTGTTGCTGGGCTGGTGGCTGCTGGCCTGTGCTGACTCTGCGCACTTGGTCTGGTCTGGTCTGGTCATTGGGATGCAGATGTAGGGTGTGTGTGCATCATCCATGGGGAGCATCAGAGCAGAGCAGAGCAGGTTGGCTGGCTTCTGTCTGTCGGGCCTAGTCAGTGGCAGGCACTGAGTGAGGCGGTGGTTTCTTTGGGCATCACGTCACCCATCATGCAGAGCGGCAGGTCTGCTGCTCTGCTGCTCCGCCTCCTGCTTCTTCTCTGTGTGTGCTGCTCTTGTGCTTAGTGTGCTGCTCCGCTGCTGCTGCTGTGCTGGCAGGCAGCACAGCAGTGGCCTTTTTGTTAGATCAGAGAGTGGGTGTTGTCTCTCTGAGTGTCCTCCTCTTACTTGCTTGGATAGGAGTGGTGGTAGTAGGTAGGCATTAAGATGGACTGACTAGGTGTTACGTGTTAGGGCGCCCAGAGAGAGGCGCCAAAAAGATGGGGTGGCAATTGTTGGGTTGCTCCTAGTATTATTGGTGAATTTCTGAAGAAAATTTTTTTTTCCATTGGCTAGAATGGGGGTTCGGGGCTGCCCCAGACCCGCCTCTGTGGGGTGGCAGCACCGCCAAAGTGGGTCCGGGGCCATGGCAAAAATGCCCTCAGTCCCTCCCAGCAATCCCCGTAGAGATAGGAGTGATGGTTCTGTTGTTTTTCTGAGGTGTTCTGAGTGAGTGTGGATTCTGTGATAGCAAATGAGAGTGGATTCATGGTGTCTCATTGGAAATCTCATAAGCTATCATAGAATCTACACTCAGAATACCTCAGAAAAACAACAGAACCATCACTCCTATCTCTACGGGGATTGCTGGGAGGGACTGAGGGCATTTTTGCCATGGCCCCGGACCCACTTTGGGGGTGCTGCCACCCCACAGAGGTGGGTCTGGGGCAGCCCCAAACCCCCATTCTAGCCAATGGAAAAAAAAATTTTCTTCAGAAATTCACCAATAATACTAGGAGCCACCAATTGCCTTGGGATTTTTGGGGTGGAGGACACCCATGGGTGGCTACCACCCACCCCAGCTTTTTTGCCCCTAAGGGCTCCACATTGTGAGTTATGGGCAAAAATTTATTTTTTGAAAAAAAATTGTAAAAAATCAGAGGAAGGTCCAATCGACTTGAAATTTGGGTGGCAGGTAGAACACAATGTCCCCTTCAAAACCAGCCACTTTTTGTGATCCGAACCGGTTCTGTTCAGATCCGAACCGGTTCGAAACCGAACCGGACCGGGGTGGTGGTCTGGCAAAACCAAAACCGAACCACCCCGGTCCGGTCCGGACCCGGTTCGGACCCGAACTGAACCGGGAGAACCGGTTTTATGCACATCCCTACTCCCGTGAAGGAGAGCCAGCCACCATCCCTATGTCTATTCTGGAGATAAACAACCTTAAACAAGTGGTGCACATGCTAGTATCATCCAGGCTTGACTACTGCAATGCACTCTACACTAGGCTGCCTTTGTACATAGTCAAGAAACTGCAACTGGTGGAAAAATGCACCAGCCAGGTTGGTCTCCAGGCCTATCTGAAGATACCACATTACTCCTATTCTAAAAAAAATTACACTGGCTGCCAGTAGGTTTCCAGGCAAAATACAAAATGCTGGTTATAACCTATAAAGCCCTGAATGACTTGGGTCCAGGGCATTTAAGAGAGCCTCTTCTTCTTTATGAACCCTGTCATCTATTAAGATAATAGGAGGTGGTCTGATTGCAGTTACCACCAGCTCATTTGGTGTTGATCCAAAACAGCGCCTTCTCTAAGGTTGCCCTAGGATCTGGAACATGCTCCCAAACAAAATCAGAGCCTCCCCATCTCTGGCTGTTTCTAAGCAACATCTGAAAACGCCTTTATTTTATCAGGCTTTTAGTTCATAATGTTTTAAAATTGTATTATTATTTTAAATAGTTTTACATGATTTAATGTTTTAATTGTTGTTTGTGTTTTTAATTTGTAAAACACTCAGAAATTTATATATTGTGCAGTACATAATTGTGATAAATAAACATTCTGAATAAAGCAGGAACACCATGTGCCAAAGAAGTGCCAAATGCATAGATATGGATTGATCCTGAGATAGGATACAGTGGAGACCGAGGCAGAAAACAATCCTTGAAGAAGGAAGATCCTCATTCAATATTCTAGGGAGGCCAATACAAAGAAAGAGGCGTGCAAGTTTCAAAAGTGTACGTGAATATGGAAGAGAGCTGGTCTTGTGGTAGCAAGCATGACTTGTCCCCATAGCTAAGCAGGGTCTGCCCTGGTTGCATATGAATGAGAGACTTGATGTGTGAACACTGTAAGATATTCCCCTTAGGGGATGGAGCCGCTCTGGGAAGAGCATCTAGGCTCCAAGTTCCTTCTCTGGCATCTCCAAGATAGGGCTGAGAGAGATTCCTGCCTGCAACCTTAGAGAAGCTGCTGCCAGTCTGTGTAGACCATATTGAGCTAGATAGACCAATGGTCTGACTCTGTATACGGCAGCTTCCTATGTTCCTTTCTAATTGTGGTTTGAGAAAATCACCTGGCTTAAGGCTGAGCTGATGTGCCTAATAATCATAACATACTATTTGTAACTGAAGTATACTTACTTGCCCTGGTTTGCTAACAGCTATGGTGTATTATTCCTGAACTCTGAATTTGTTTCAGCTTGTCAGATAAAACTACAATATTGCTAGAGGATCAATGAGAAATGCACAAACAGATAACAGAAAGAGTGCCAAAAGTAGACTGAGGAAACAGGCAATAGGCCCATTGTTATTCAGAGGTTTAGACTCCTGTGAAATAAAATGGAACTTTCAGAGGGGATATGGACAAAAAGATGGTGATATGGAGCAGGGGGAAGGGAGGCTTTTCTTTCCAAGTAAATTACATTTATTTAGCTGTATCATCTATTGGGAATACCAAATGCAAATGAACTGAATCATTGCCTACATGCATTTGACTCAACTGCCACTTCAGGTTTCTCAAATTACAGGGTTTTCCTGAAATCTTTTATTCTAAAGCAGAACCTTGCCATTATGAAGTCGCTAGGGACTTATGCACTGGACGTACATGTGAGTCATTTGCTCTGATGTGGCAAAAGAGTATCCTTTCAGCACAGCTGGGATCATCCTATCATTATCAATTGACAATGTAACTAAGACAATGTAAACTGGTTACGTTTTCTACTTGTTTACATTCTCAACCATGTTCTCATTTTCCTATCTTGGAGAAGCCGCTGCCAGTCTGTGTAGACAATACTGAGCAAGATGGACCAATGGTCTGACTCAGTACACGGGAGCTTCCTATGTCCCAAAAACATAAAAATGCTGCTTATTTTTGATTATGTATGGCTGTTATTTATTGAAATCCTTCTATTTATGATGAAGTTTAAATAGGTGTAATATTGTGTAAAATCTGACTGTATGACAGTGATACTACTGTTAAAAGTCCAAAACTAAGCTCAAAACAGCCTCTTTATTCCTTGGTTAAACTCAGATCTAAGCCAAAATTCTGCTGGTTGTAATTTTATTGATGTAAGACTTTTATGCCTCACTTTTGTATTCCATTAATGTGCAATGCAACTTACAAAGAAGTTAAAAAAAAAACACACCATACAAAATAAAAGCTATCATATAAAATACAAAACAGTAAAGTTAAAAATGCATCAACATTAAAACAAATACAATCCAGAAGCCATTTTCTATTCACAATTGGGGTGTCTTATTCAGAAGATGGCGGCATGTGGAACAGTATCTCCATAGTTCATCTCAATGAGGAGGTTTCTACAGGAGGTCCTTCAGATACCCTGTGCCAGGTCATTTAGGGCTTTGTAAGTAAAAAACAGCACTTTGAATTGTGCCCCGAAACAAATTTTGAGCTAGTGAAGACTTTTCACCACAGGTAAGATGAGATTAGCAGTGTGGATTCCAGTTTTTTTTTAAAAAAAACACCACTTGCCATTTCTTAGCATTTTTAATCTTATCATATATAAGCATTGTACTAATCTTGCCTGGATGCTGCCAGGGCGTGGATAACTGCTCACACCCTCATCAAGGATCAAATCCTGATGGCCGCTGTTTGCACTGGCATGATAAATTGAACAGTTCCTCTTAACTGACCTGGCTGAGAGAGGAATTGAAAGAGAAGACAGCCCATAAGTCTGTCTGGCCTCCTAACTGTTTCATGGCCAGCCTGCATGCGGAATGCAGTGGGGAAACCACCTCAGGTGGGCAGATTGGTGGAGGCAACAAATTAGCTGCCTTCATCAACAATCTGCCCCCAGCTAGCCATCCCACTGACTTGAAGATGGAATAGCAATGGTAGATATGCCCACAGAGGAGTTACCATATGTATAGGGGTGAGGGTGGAAGCTGCTGATGCTGCAGCCACCAGAAGGGGGATGTTCTTCTTATCTATGGTGGCTCTGCTGTCAGGCAAAGGGATTTGAGGCTATGATGATCCAGTTGTTGAATGAAATGTGTCAGGTCAAGGTATGTTATAATGAAAACATATTTTTACATTATGTAAATGATATCCTATTTGAGTACTATTTGTTTTTATTTTTTAATGTATTGTTAAATTTATATACCACCTTTCATTAAAACAATCCCAAGGCGGTTTACGGCAAAATTTAAAAACAAGATAATAAAAATGACACAGTTAAAATATTAAGTTAAAAATATAAGACAAATCTGATTAAAATAATTAAAACACAAGTATACAAACAAGACAAAGTACAAAGAGCAGCAGCAGAGACAATCATATAAAAGCCTGGGTAAAAAGCCAAGCTATGACGATTGTTTATTGACTGCAGTAACGTTAGGATGTCATACCACGGTCAAGGGCAGCTAGCCCAGAAAATGCAGGACTGGGGTGGTCAGAACCAGGAGAGCAAGACCGACAGACCAAAAATCAAACCAGGTTGTCACTCAGGGGTACTTACCAAGGTAAGGCTGGTTTGGGGCAGGAGGTTCTTATTCTCTTAGGAAACATAGGAAACTGCCATATACTGAGTCAAACCATTGGTCTATCTAGCTCAGTATTGTCTTCACAGACTGGCAGCAGCTTCTCCAAGGTCGCAGGCAGGAATCTCTCTCAGCCCTATCTTGGAGAAGTCAGGGAGGGAACTTAGAACCTACATGCAGTTCCCAGAGCGGCTTCATCCCCTGAGGGGAATATCTTGCAGTGCTCACACATCAAGTCTCCCATCCAGATGCAACCAGGGCAGACCCTGCTTAGCTATGGGGACAAGTCATGCTTGCTACCACAAGACCAGCTCTCCTCTCCTTCTTGTTTCGGAACTGAGCCACCGACTCTTCTCACTGGGCGGAGCCAGACTAGGGCTTTAAAGGACACCAGAGCTGCTGCACTGCAGTGATTTGCTACCAGGGGCAAGTATGCCTTGGTTTTGGCTGGCCTAAGCAGAACCTGACATAAGGTTGATAACAGGGGCGTGGAAACAAGGGAGCGGTGTGTGCGTGTGTGTGTGCGCGACGGCCCCTCAGCCGCTAGGGTATGGAGGTGCCACCAAGTCACCCCCTCTGCCAGGGCAACCTCTTGTCCCCTACCACACCCAGCTAGTGAATGAACCGCTCACTGGCTGGGAGCGCGAAGCATGCCTCTCTCCTCCCCAGCCAGCATTTCATTGAAACATTGGCTGGGCTGTGTGTGGGGTGGTGGTGGTGGTGGAGGAATCCAGCCAGTCAGCATTTGAAACATTGTCTGGGAAGGATGGGAGAAAGGCTAAACGGACCCCCTCTTGGGCAGTAGCCATGCCTGCCTTGCGTCTGACATCAGATGCAGGGGGTGCGGTCAATACCGGGGATGGACCAGTCAGCCCCTGAAGAATTTTCTCGTCAGTAGTCCATTGAATCACTGACTAGGAGCTGCTCCTCCCTGACTCCGTACCACAGACCCCAGGGAGACCCAAGCCAAAGAGGGACCCAATAGAGCCCAGTTGAGACCCCCCTGAACAGTGACACCGAAGATTTCCAGCTATCCACCACCTGGGCACTCTCTTCCCTCTAACAGAGATAATAGAGTTGTTGTTGTTGACTACAACTCCCAGCATCCTCAGCTGCAATGGCCCTTGGCTGGGGATTATGGGAGTTGAAAGCAACATCTGGGAATTCCTGTTAGAGGGAACACTCTTCCTGGGGTCTCCCACCTCTGGACCCCTAGGCAAGCCCCTGTGAGTCTGACACAGAGGAGCTGCCAAGGCCCCAGGAGGAGTGCTGTCACTATCAAGCCTGGGCCAACCTGCAGAAGCTGTGGAAAAGCCCTTGCCTGGTAGCATGACAGCACTTGCTGGGAAATGTCAACAACAATAACAAATACTTATATACTGCTTTTCAACAAAAGTTTCCAAAGCGGTTTATATAGATAATTAATTAATTAATTAATTAAAATGGATCCCTGTCCCCAAAGGACTCACAACCTAAAAATAAACACAAGATAGGCACCAGCAACCGTCACTGGAGGGATGCTGTGCTGGGGGATGGATAGGGCCAGTTACTCCCCACTCCCTGCTAAATGAAGAGAATCACCACATTAAAAAGGTGTCTCTTTGCCCAGTTTATCTTTGCCGTGTGTTTCGCTCCTAAAGATGCTGCTGCATTATCTTCCTTGGATTTTTATTTTAGCAAGTTTGCCCTCTTATGACTCTGCCTTTTAGTGTGAGTTATTGTGACATCTGGATAGTTTGGCTCCACTATCTATGACTCACTGGATTTTGTATCATTTTCACTGTCTAGCAATTTGGTGGTCTAGTTGTGAGTGATTAGGGTGTGAATGGGCATGTTGTAATACCTGCATTTCCCTTGCTTTTCCTGTTCTGCAGCTTCCTTTCTGTCCTCCAGCCTATTCCTCTTAGTATTTTGGGATGTTTTTTTTGGCAGGTGGTTATTCTGCCTAGTTCAAAGCTGCACACTTTTGGCACAAGTCAGAAATACATCACTTTCAACCACGCCATCCTGGCAAGGAGCTTTTACTGCAGCTGCAAGAGGGAAGGGCCAAATTCCCCACTTGTACTGCCATCAGGAATCAAAGGGATTTGAACATATTTTGCATCTTGACTGGCTACAGATTTTGCACAAATAGGAACAACAAGCAAAACTTTGCCCACAGTCCTATCCAGACATGGCAAGAGGTTCAAATGTAGCATACAAAGGTTTCCATATTTGAAATCCAGCCATGAGATTAACTCTCCAGAACATGGAATGTATCCAGCATCAGTATCACAACTGGCCCAATTGCATCAGTAGCCTCAACCCTGTGAAAACCTCTTGTTGAGATGGGTAGATACAGAGGCGGCTGGTGGCCAATGGGCCTGGGGGAGCAGAGAGAAATGAACTCTGTACATGCTCAGCGGCCCCTCTTCCCTTGTTGCTGAAACAGAGCCCTGGTTTAAAACCAAGCATATGGGAACAGGCAGACAAAGATGAATCACACATTTTGTAACCCTTCATCTGGCTGACACATTCTGTGTAACTCCAAAGACTACATACTCTCATACTAGCAGCAGCCAATGCAGCGAACCATTGTGCAAGCCGAAGGCTGAAAATGGAGTTAGGCAAGGCAAACTGGAGGTTGCTTTCGGCTGGAAACCACAGGTTCACGAATTCGGACATACTGGAGTACCAATTTCTGCCCCATTTAACTCTGGTTTTGCATTGTGTCTGGATTTGGCCAAAGAAAGCAAGATGTGAACAAGGAAGTGAGAAATAGAGGAGGGGGCTCGCAAGAAGTGGGGGCAATGCCCTCTTGCCCTTAAAGACCAGCCTCCCATGGTCTATGGTGCAGCCACATTTGGAGTTCTCTGTACAATTCTGGCCACCGTATCCCCAAAGGGACATTACAGAACTGGAGAAGGTGTTGAAGAGGGCAACCAAGAGGATCTGGGGCCTGAAGCGCCTTCCTTAGGAGGCAAGGACACAGCATCTGAGGCCTGAGAGAGAGAGAGAAATCTTGGCTTCCCCCTCCATTCCTCCCTACAGATCCCAAACCCCACACCTCCCTGCTCTGCAGCTCCTCCCCCCCCCTCCTCTTGCTTCCAATATCTCTTGAGCTTGTCAACACAGAAAGGGAGAGGAGACGGGGGGGGGGAGGAGATCGGAGAGGTTTTATTATTATTTTCCCACCGGGGTTCTCTTGTGTAGTCCCCTTTTAATTTGCTAGTGGCAGTTTTGCACAAAACCACCTAGGGAATTTTTTTAAAAAAACAAACCCATCACATCATCCCTATCTATGACCCCATTGGCACAAAATGGAGGAGGAGGAGGGGGCAGTGAATGCAATTCTGGTGGAATATGAACACCCCCTGCCTGGAAAATCTGCTGCAGCGGTGGGCAATATGAGCGGCCACAACCCTGTCATGATGCATTGAGAAATGCATTGAAGAATGCTGTGCTCGTGGTTTCAAGCCTCTTCCTAATACCATTGCACTTTGCAACACTTTAACTGGCACAAATCCCATAATCTGGAAAAACACCCTGGTTGTGCGGTTCCCCTGATCATCTTGTGGGCCACTGAGGGAACAGGGTGCTGGACCAGATGGGGTTGGGGTCTGATGATCCGGTAGGGCTGTTCTTCTGTTCTTAACAAAAACGGTCTCCAAGCAGGCACGGAGGGAGGCCAGCGGTGGCCCGTGTACAGCTCGCCGCCAGGGTCCTCCTAGCCACGCCCTGTACGTCACAACAGCTTTTAAAGGCATGGAGAGCCTCTCCGGCCACACTGCAAATGCGTCACTGGCTGGATTTTACTTGCAAACAGGGTGTGCAGCCCCGTTATGTGAGCAAACCATGCCCGACGTCCGATGTTGAGGACATGGCTGGGGCGTGAGGTGCAGCCCCTGAAGTGCAGCGGCCCATGTTATTCAGAACTGTTCACACTCTGCCAGTGTCTCCAAGCGTTTACATAGAAAAGCCAATTAAATGGTTGCCCGTCCACGAAGGCCTCCAAAAAGGTCTTCCAAGGGAGAGACCAGCACCTGTCTCTGGTGAGATGCTGTGCTGGGGCTGGGCAGGGATCAGAAGAATCACCCCTTCTTGGCTCAGTTTGCAAGGGTTTTGGTCGCGGGTGCCATATTCCTCATTGGACAGAATGACATGAGCATTCTGAACAGAGAATGGACCTTGAGATGGCCTTGCACGCCCAAATGCAAATGTTTAAAGTGTAAAACACCTAGAGATGGAGGTTTGAGGCGATGTACAAATGTTAAATAGAAGTTGGGAGTTTGTTTTAGTGGAAAGACAGCAGGTGATCAATATGCAAACGCCTACTAACTGAACAAAGAGGCACCTTTCAAAGTGGTGATTCTCTTATATTTATCATCCGGAGCAACAATAAAAGTGTGTGTGTGTGTGTTTCTGTTAAAGGAGAAAAGAGAGAGAAAACTTCTTCCATGCCACAAACAAGGGTGAGCCTATGGTTCCCACCCCTTTCCTTTTTTTCTCCAAAACAAAATCTTCAAGCAATCATTTCTGAGTGGGGGAAAAGTGCAACAAGCTTGAAGTGCTCCAGCTTGAAGGCAGGTTGATCCCATCTCTCTAGTATCCCTGAGTTCAGATTCATCCTGGAAAAGTCTTGTGCCTCTTTACTTGGCCCACGTGTGTTCAATAGGGTTTGCTCCACTGACTCCTCCCCAGATTTTAAAACTGATTTTAAAAGAGTTTTGCCAATTGCTTTGTATTGTGTTTTGTAGTTTCTTTCCCCACTTTGGTCTGTGATGATTAAATGTGGATGTGTTATTCTTTCGTGTTTGAATGCTGTGTTGTGAGCTGTCCAGAAAACAATTTGTTATGTTGTGGCTAAGAAATAAAGTTTATTGTTAAGTTCATTATTGCCCCCTAGTCAGTAGTTTTTGAGTTCACATTTTAAAATCTCTGCTACTAGATTATTCAGGAGTATATCTTGAGTAAATCAAGGGCTTTGAACCCAGTAATCTAACCAGCTAAATGTTATAGCCTTAATGAGTGCTCAAACTAAATTCCTCAGCCAAGCTTTCTTTTCAAACACATTTTATTCCTCTTGTTTCTTCCACTGGGATGGAATTTGGTTTGGATGGCTTCTGAAGCCACAAAATCTGCATGAATGGAGCGGCCTGCTGAGACGGAAGCCAGAACCAGCCTTGGGGCACCCCAAGATCTTTGCAGTCCTTAACAATGCTCCTGGCTCAGCCCATCAGAACTAATAGCTCTGGATCTATGAAAGGCACTCAGCACACAAAGCCAACGGGATCCATAAATTCAATTTAATATTAAGCATAACATTAAGCACCACCAAAGCAACTACCAGATGAAGAACAGATCCTTGTAATGCTGCACAGGCATAAAGAAGAGGAAAGAATTAAAAAACAAACAAACAAACAAAACCCATGTTCCCAAAGATACTGTCCTGTCCCAGTCCATACTGCAGGGTCCTCTGGGTCTGAGGGTCAAGAAAAGCCATGTCTGCTCCACTATGCTCTGCCTCCCAGCAGAAAGAGCAACAGGTTTCAAGGGACTACCTCCTGGCTTCAAGCCTGGCTTTCCTCCTCCTCCTCCCCTGCTTTGTCTGCTGCTGGTGCTGAAGCCTGCAATGGTTCTTCTGAGGACTCAAGCTCTGTGGATGTCATTGTAGATGGTCCAGGCCCCCCAGGCGCCGCCACAGGGGCTTCATCTCTGGTGTTGGTGTTGGGATGTGAGGCCGGACTGGGCTCCGATCTTGCTCCCTCAGAATCCACCTGTGGGGCTCGCAGTGGCTGTGGGCTATTCCTATAATATTTGGGACAGTCCCAAAATCTGAAGACCTCTTGTTCTTGCTCGAAGAGGTCCACTGGTTGGGAGAGCAGATGAGAGAGTTAATAAGAGCACGACTTGGTTTGGGAAAGGGGCAGAGGGCCCTGTCTGCCCCGGAGGAAAGGGGCTGGAACTCCAGGCTGGAATTCCAAAAGGAAGCAGGAGAAACAGCTTCCTTAACTGAATTTGGCCACAAGGCCGTTTGCCAATTGCCCTCAGTTGTTCTAAAATTCAATGATTTCCAAAGCTTCCAGGATTGGGATGTCCAGGCCCCGGCTCTGGGGAGAGCTCTTGGAGGAAAGGGAGAAGGAGGATGTGGGCTCCTCGGAGACCCATGGCAGGCACAGAGGGGGAGTCACCCAGGCCCAGAGCAGAGAGGGAGCTCTGCCCACCCCATTTCTTTGGGGATGGACGTTGCCTTCACTGGAGGAATTGCTGCCATCATCCTTGAACCAGGCCATCATCCTCCCCACCTGGCCAATGGAAGCACCGGTTTGATTTGCTCCTCCTGTAGAGAGAGGGAGAAAAAAGGCCTGTCAGAGCCCTTCTGGGGACCCTGAAACCTGGAGGAGGGGAGCTGGGGGATCCTGGAGCAGAGCCAGGCCAGCATGGGGGAGACTTACCAGCAAGTGGAAGGGGGCCCCAATCGCCAGGTTGAGGAGGAACAGGCCAGCCTTTTCCTCCACTGCCACTTCCTGCTCATCCTCACTATACATCTCCATTCCAATGGCCTGTAGGATGAAACAGTCCCTCTGAATGAAAAGCTGGAGAGGAACTGGGCGGGTTCAAACAAGTATGTGAATGGACCAAAAAAGAACCCACCACCATATAATCGCATAAAACGTTATGCTTCAATAGTATTAATGGACTCTAGAAAATTATCAAGTCTGTGGATGGTGGAAGTATGCAAACACCATGGTATAAAAAGATAATATAAAGAAAACATTTAATAAGCCATTTCATTTAACCCATCAAGGTGAACAATGTGTGTTAAACAAGTAAATACACGAAACAATGAAAAATATTGTCTTTCATGTTAAATGAGATGGCTTATTAAATGTTTTTCCTCATATTGTCTTTTTATTCCAGGGTGTTTGGAGGTATTGAACACGGCCAGCATCTAGAGGCTTGATAATTTCCCAAAGTCCATACATACTTTTAAAGCATAACCTTTTTGGCTATTATATGACGGTAGGTTCTTTTTGAGTCCATACAGTCCCTCCAAATGCCACAGCCCTATACGAAATCCTCATGCCAGGCTATTGACAGCTGGGCCCAAGACAAAGGAAGATCTCTAGAGGGTTGTGTGGAAAACCTGCCTGGAACATTCTATCACGCAGAGTTGCAATGATCTGTTGATGTAACTTCCTTGTTTTAATATACACGTGTAACCATCCAGCTAACTGATTGAAATGTTTGAGTAAACTAAGACAAATGATGTAATTTCCTCTTTTGACAAGATAAGACTGTGTTCTGCACCTTGCAAGTGGTCTTTGGAATCTGGTCAGGCCTGTGACCTGCATGGGATCTCTCTGACCCATTTTCAGCTGAAACTGTCTTTGTATCAATAAAACAATGACTTGGATTATAATAAACACAGCGTGAAGACCACGTTTTATTCCACAGTTGCCTCTCTCCACTGTCTCTGCAGCAGCCTCACGAATGAAGCTTCCCCAATGTCAAGTGAGGCTCCTGTGGAGGCCCCCCACCGAGCCAGGTGAGCCAGGTGGGGAAGAGGGTCTCCTCAGGGTAGGGACCTGCCTCACTAGATGAGGTGAGTCAGGGAGGGCTTTTGTTCCAGCAGTCCTCTGAGCATCCTTTACAGGGCCTTCTTGCGGGGCGGAAACAGGCTCTGAAATGGAAAGAGAGAGCCAGAGTGTGGCTGCTGCTGGCCTGAAGGGTTTCCTGGCCCCTCCTCAAGGAGGGGAAAGGCTCCTCTGGGCCTCCCAAGAGCCCTGCCTGTCCTTTTCCCTCATGGGGGCTCAAGGCATCTGTCTCCATTGTGGGACTAATCAGGCTCCCATACTGAGATAGCAGACCCAGCCAGGTACCTAGGTGGTGGTGGTGGTGGGGAGCTATGTAAATATTTACTTCCTGGTCCTCCTCCGGCCCTTGTCCAAGCATGAAGTTGATCCAGAACAGGGACTCGGAGATCGGTTTTCTTTCTGTATCCCCCCCGCCCACACACAAGCAGGGCTTCATTCTACTGCCAAAAGAAAAGGAGAAAGATTAGAAAGCCAGCCAGGGAGGTGTTGGGAAATAATGTCATCAAGAAACAGGCACAGGAGAGGAAAGGTATCACCCCCCCAGGCTCCAATCCGAGGCTTCCCCAGCACACAGGGCAGGAGAAGTGCCAGAGGAGGCATTCTCTGGGTGGCATTCAGGCTGTCTGTCCCGAGGTGGGAAGCCAACTTCTCCAAAGCCCTGCGGGGGGGGGGGGGGCTCCACTCTGGGCCTCCCCAGTCCTTTCCCCAATGCCTGAGGATCTGGAGGGCCAAGAATAGGCTGGTCCCTCCCCCTGCTTGCCCCTGGGCTCCCTCTTGCCTCCCCCCCCCCACTTGGACTCTTCTTGGCCTCCCTGACATTCTCCAGGGGTTTCTGCCACTGTCCACCTCACTTTCACCCCTTCCAGACCTATCCCACCTCCCACATACCTCAAGAAGGTGACGGCTTCTGTGCAGAGGGAGAAGAGGTGGTGCGGCACAGAGCCCTCCCAAATATAGTCCATCTCCTCCTGGGATGGAACACAGAGCAGGAGGGAATCACCCTAGAGCCCCTGGCGGGCTTCCCTAGTCCTGCCCTAGATCCGCCCATGGCCCTCTCAGGACTGGGTTTTACCCTGTTTGAAGGGCTGCCTCAACCCCATCCAGGCCTGCACTCCCACCAGCTGGCCTCTTTGTTGCAGAGATCCCTGCCCCAAATCACTCACCAGCATGGCCTGGGCTGCCAGTCCTTTGGAGAAGGGAAGGTGCCGCTCTGCTCTCCCAAGGGTTCCTGATAGCCCTCATCCTGATGACCCCTGGATGAGGGCCATCAGAAAGTTCATCCGGGCCCTCTGGTCCTGAAAGGGGCAAGCATGGGGCTGTTACGTCGAGCAGGATTTCCCCCTCCCTTCTCTGGAATGGACCAGCAGTCCTCCTTTTATGAGAGGCTGCCATCCCACTGTTATTTGCTATCCTGGACAAGGTTCTGAGCTTCCAAGGGTGAGGGTAGTTCTTCTGGGTGAGGGTAGTTCCAGATCTTCCCTGCTCCTTCATTCGGGGTTTTGGACCAATTCACCAGCTGGAGCCTGGCATTAATCAGGTGGCAGGGTGTTAAAGCTGCAGAGTTGGGGGAGAGGTGGAGAAGGCAGAACCGTGAGTTTTTCCAACCGGGCCACCCAACTCACCTTCTCCCCCACCTCCCTGGCCTCACGATTCCCCGCAAACTGGGGTACCTCTTCACCTCCAGCATCCTGCGCAGGGGGCTCTGGTGGTGGCCTTGGCTTGCTGTTTTCTCCAACTGGCGGCAGCGAGGGCCACCCAGTTCTTCTGCCCACAGATGCACCACCATGGGGCGGCAGCTGACTGGGAGGCTGCGGGCTCCCCTGGGCCATCTGGGAGGGGGCACTCTATTTGTCCTCCTGGCCAGGAAGGCTTGGATCCTGCCCAGCCTAGAAGAGGGCAGGGAGACAGTGAGAATGAGGCCTTTGGGCAGAAATGTGTGGAGGGGGAGAGAGGGAGCCCAGGGGGGTGGGGAACCGCTGTAGAGCAGCCAGGAGGGGAATTGCAGGGAGGCTAAACACCGGCTAGCACTCTTCGTTCAATCAAATCTCCAATCGGATTCCTGACTCCTTGGTTAGGAATCCAGTGGGCAACTGGCTGCTTGCTTGGGCACAGCCCCTTTTGGGATCCTGTGCACAGCTCTGGCCAGCCCATCTCCAAAAGGATGCCACAGGGCTGCCGGATGGGCAGAAATTAGCTCTCCAAACCCTCCGGGGTGGAGGGTGGAGACCCTTCCCTCCAAAGACAGGCTTAACACCTCCAGGGTGCGTAAGTTTAGAAAAGACTCAAGAAGGAGCTGGGTGCTGGAGCAGGGGGACTGCTTGCCCCAAAGCACCAAGAGGAGGAACAGCCCCCTCAGATTGATCCGAATGGCAGGGGGAGAACTCAAATGGAGATGTGGTGGTGAGATCTGACTTTGTTTGCCATGAACCCTGCTACTTACTGAGATCTCCTGGGGAGGTCCAGTTACAGCTGCCCCAGTTACTGTTGCTGGTGTCTGTCTTATGTTTCTTTTTAGATTGTGAGCCCTTTGGGGACAGAGATCCATCTTATCTTATCTTATTTATTATTTCTCTGTATAAACTGCCCTGAGCCATTTTTGGAAGGGCAGTATAGAAATCGAATAACTAACTATCTAACTAACTAACTGACTGACTGTCTTGTTTGGTGGCAGTGTGGGACTGGACCTTGTCTGTGGCTGCTCCAGGGCTTTGGAATCTCTCTGTCCATATAAGAGCTCTTGCATCTCTGGCTGTCTTCAAAAGATCACTTAAGACACACCTGTTTTCTCAGGCCTTTTGCTAAAACTATCTTTTAAAGTGTTTTTAAGACCATTTTTAAAACTTTGAGATTTTAAAATTGGTTGGATTGCTTTTATTGACTTTTATTTATTGTTTTCAGTTGTGTACATTGCCTTGAGATAAGGGTATTATTAGGTGGTTTAGAAATGGAATAGAATGGAATAATTAATGCAAGACTTATATGATCAGCAGGATTGTGGTTCGTCTCCGATGAAGGATTTCAAACCTAACACTAAAACTAACACCTAAGGCTAATTTATGTATATATGTATGTCATATTTCTATACTGACTGATATGTACATCTCTAAGCGGTGTACAAAAATTTAAAATATTAAAAAATTACAGATTAAAGTACATGACAATAAAAACAATAGAATAAAATAGATATTAATTTTTTAAAAAAAATTATTAAAATTCAAACATTCAGCCCAACGAAATACAACTCAAAGAGAACAGCAAAAATGAAAACTACCAGAACGAAACCAAGACTAATCCCAACCCCTCCCACTCCAATGAATACTTTGAAACCCAACACTGACCTAACTATATCTTACTCTAATCTAATTAAATTTTATTAAATCTAATCTAATTAAATCTAACTCAACCAGAAAAGCAAAAACTAAAAGTTAACAGAAATACACTAGCACCAACACCAATTACTACTACAACAAATATTTATATGTCAATTTTCACCATTAGGGTCATTAGGAAGGGGACTGAAAATAAAACTACTATAATAATAATATTATTATTATTATAAAGAGCCAGCATGGTATAGTGGTTAGAGTGCTGGACAAGGACTGGGGAGACCCAAGTTCAAATCTCCACTCAGCCATGATACTAGCTGGGTGACTCTGGGCCAGTCACATCTGTCTCAGCCTAACTTACTTCACAGGGTTGTTGTGAGGAGAAACTCAAGTATGTAGTACACCACTCTGGGCTCCCTGGAGGAAGAGCGGGATATAAATGTAAAAAAATATTATTATTGTTATTGTTAGTAGTGGCTGGTGGGCATTGGAGTGGAGGGAGGGGCAGGGGAGAGCCTGGTCACTGAGGCAGAAGCCTCCCCCACTGCCTTTCCTCCATGCTACTGGTCTTTTTGCCCAAGCCTGCCAGCACTGAGGAAAAGGGGGGGGGGAGCAGAAAAGCAGAGCAAAAGTAGAAAACAGACTACTTTCTGGGTGGGTGGGGGAGCAAGCAGAAAGCAAAAAAGCCAGGGCAAAAAGCAGGGGGAAAGGCAGAAAGGAAGAGCAGAAGGCCGAAAGAGGGACATAAGAGAGAAAGCAGGGTTTGCATCCAGTATTCCCTCTAAGGCAAAAAACAAAACAAAACAAAACAAACTTTGATTCTGTTGACATCAAAAATCGTTTTGTTGCCATCAACTTTGATTTTGACATCAAAAATCAAAGTTTTGATGTCTGCTAAGTTCAATTTAGATCCCGCTCAGGTTGAATCAGGAAGGCCTCATTCTGAATCCATGTGCACACACACTGCCTTGATACTGCCGCCCAGAAAAAAACTCATTCCACACACAGACGAAAAAAAGAATTAGGGAGAACATTGATAGTAACCCCCTCCCCCCATCCCCTCTCCTCCCCTCCCCAAACAAACAAGCTAGTAAAACATCAGACTTACCAGCAGCCAGAGAACCCTCCAGAGCAGGGAGCTTCTCCCAGCAGCCTCTCCTTCCCGGCCTACAACTTCCTCTTTTGGTTTTACTGGCTGGGACAGCTGCTATTCAAGCTGCTCCAGCCAATCTGATTCCGAGGGGGCTCCTCCTGGCACTGCCTCCAAGAAGAAGCGGGAAAACGTATTAAAAGTATACTCCCTGAAGCAACCAGAAAGTGCATTTGTAACTCATTATTTTTGTTTTTCCTGGGGGCCATGCCATATTGTGTATGTGCTGGTATTCTGGATTACGCTACAACTGCCCCTCTGCCAAAAAAAGCATTCTCGGCAGAAAGTGCCATTCTGCTAAATAAGCCATCCGGCCGTCTACACAGGTGCACAACCAGGCATACATATTCTGAGTGTGACCATGCGGCACAATGTCATAAAATAACACACTTGGAACAATTTCAGAAGGAAGCCTCTGCTGAAGGAACCACCCCCATTTGAGACTCAAAACTCATGCACTGACAACAGAGAGGGCACATTCCAGATTATACGCTACAACAGTGTCACTATTGTCTGTTAAGTGTGCTTCTGTAATGCTTGTATTTCGACATCACAGTCCCTGCACTATCAGCAAGGTGCTGTTCACATTTCCGATGCCTTCTTTCAGATTTTATCCTTGCGTTTTAGTCCTCAGTGTTGCATGTGCAACATACAAATAGAGCTGTATTTTCCCATTGTAGGAGGGTTGCACAAGCTATTTACATTTTCAAAATCCTGCCAAACTGAAGCATTTTATTGCTGAACAGTGTGTAATCTGGAAAGCGCCCAGGAGAATCAATTTTTGAGCATTTGCCCCATCCCCGGTAAGGTTTTACAATGTCAAAGTAATGCAAAGGACAATGCAGTCTTCAGTTGTCTGAGAATGAGTGCAATGCTTGAACCATTTGGTTAAGGATATTCTGAGGCTAGCAATGAGTGTGGTATTTCAGCCTACCAACAAAGACCCCAGTTCAAAGCTCTTTTTCTGCCCTGGGAAAAAGCAACTATTGGGGCAGTTGCAATGAAAATGCACCCCCCTGCAGGAATGAATCTCAAATGTGCTGAAGAGACTCCACTCGTGCAGAGAGAACACGTTTGCATATTGAAGGAAATAAAACTAGGTCAGTAATGAATCATCTGGGATCAGTGGAACTGACTCATTGTGGTGTCTGATTATAGATGCAACGTTGATGATTTGGGTTTCTGCAAGGCTTTGTTGAGCAGTTTAAGGTCTCAAAGTAGCAAACTGCTTGGGCTTGGTGCCTATGTACAGGAGGTGCCCTAAAGTGATGATTTGGGGCATAAAACAAAAGTGTCATATTAATCTTACTTTGTCTTCATCTATATCATTTTCTTCTAATTATTTAGTTCTGGATTATATTCAATCCTTACTGGCACTTTCTAAATATAATGGCCCATATGCTGCACAGCAGTACAAGGGCAGAAGGACTGTTGTGTGCTGCAGAGAGGCTGGAGCTTAGCTGCAGCAAAGGCTTGTTCCACAGTCCTGCATGCAAGCAAGACCTGCAAGTTTTAAAATAACTATGTGTACTATTCATTGGAAGAAAAAGGCGCTGGGTGAAGTCCAGCATATACCTAATAGAGTAAAATTTTAAAAAGGGTAGCAATTAACAAAATGCATACAAAATATAACCACAATAAGTGCTGTAAGATAACAAAAGAGAAAACTTTAAGTAGAATGATTAGAAAATAGTTTTAATTCAATAATTGGAATGTAATTTGATTACATTTGATTACATTAAAGCCAAAACAAACAGTCAATTGATGTAATATACCATAGAGTATAACAAATAATGAAATATAATCAATATTCTTATTTCTCTTAGCCAGCCATGTGTGGATATGGTGCGGGCCTGCAGGCCCGGGGCCTTGCTGGCAAAATGCGACATTGAGTTTGCATTTAGGTTGCTGCTGGTCCACCCAGATGATTTTGAACTTCCGAGCTTCACCTTTGAAGGAAAGTTTTACATTGACAGGGCGCTGCCCATGGGCTGCTCAGTATCATGTGCAGCCTTTGAGGCCTTCAGCACAATGCTTGAATGGGCCCTGCGCCAGCGAGTGGGGCTTCGCACTACCGCTCACTTCCTCGATGATTTTCTTTTCGGAGGTGGGGCAGACACTGATCATTGTACTTTGCTGCTCCACACGTTTATGGAGGTTTGCAGGGAGCTAGGGGTTCCGCTAGCCAGAGTCAAAACTGAGGGGCCATCCACTAGGCAATCATCCACTAGGAAAAACTAGCTTTGTGTGGTCATTACAGCAGCTGTAATGATTGCTCTTAAATACCCCCAAAGGCTTTCTTTTTAAAAGAATATATCTACAAAAAAGTATATTAACCATCTGCAGAAAGACTCCAAGCTCAAGGATGTCATTTAAGTAAAGAGCCATCTCATCTTTTTCTCAACAAAACCCTTTTTATATTTTCATTCATCCATTCATTCAAGTTCATTCATTCAAGTTCTATACCGCCCTTCCAAAAAGAATAGAAATAATAAATAAATTAGATGGATCCCTGTCCCCAAAGGGCTCACAATCTAAAAAGAAACATAAGATAGATGCCAGCAACAGTCACTGGAGGTACTGTGTTGGGGGTGGATAGGGCCAGATATTTTGGAATATCTCTGTAATTCCACTATAGCCATAATAATTACTACAAACTGAGGCTCTCCTCACAAGCAGTGTGGAGTGTTGAGGAGGGTTTGGCGGCCGGATCTCCCACCCACACGATTACCGGCTCCGTCACGGTATCGGGGGCCTCCTGGCCCCTGGAAGTCCCAGGATGGGACTCCATTCTGGGGAGACTCCCGATGCCGGGGGACTTCTTGTTGCCTCCCAGTTGCGGGCCTCCTTGTGAGTCACCACGGTGTGGAGCCGCACTGTGGTGACTCACGATCAGGTCACGGGGTTTAGTGGAGCACTCGGTCCGCTAACCTCATTTTAGAGGAGGGAGAATGAAGTGGGCCTGCAAGCTCGGTGGTTCTCACAACTGCTGGAAAGCGGGCTGGGCTCCCTTACTCCCTTAGCCTGCTTTCCAGCGGTCATGAGAATAGCCACACTCTCTATAATCATGTTTGTAAAGGAAGTGTTTAAAGTGGTATCTTTTCTCCCATTTATTAAAAATTGCTTCTGTGTATTAAAACTATTTTTCTAATCATTTGGCTTAAAATTTTTATTGCATAATTGTATAGCTGTTGTTTATATTTTGTCCCCAATAGTAATAGCATACCTACCAGAGATGGATTTCAGCTTTACATGTGACTTCAGCCCCATTCAGTCATTTTGTAACTATGTACAGGGGACATGAATTACGAGTGCTACTCGGCCAGCCCTGCCCTGGCACTGATGTGTGATGTGAAGTCCTCATCCTGGCTCACCTCAGATACAGCATTTGAAGAAGCTGACATGGTACTGTGGTAGAGCACATTTCCATGATGAGGAAGGCCCAACTGTGAGGAAGTTCTCTCCCCAAGGACAGCATTTGTCTCTTCAGGCAAATGCTGTATTTGTGGTGAGGGAGGGGGATGGATTTGCATAGCAAGTCAGTGGCTGGGATAACTTGCTGGGAAGCAGCTGTAACTGCACATTGTACACAGTTTCAGAACAACTGCACAGGGCTCTTAGCAAATTTCATTCAGTTTAAGGTGTGAAGAGGGCTAGAGAAGGAAGAGGGGTGGGGGAGATGTGAGTCAGAGAAAAAGGGGCTCCCCCACAATCTGCTGGCAGACAGAAAGGAGGATACTAGTCGACGCAGGTGCTCCAATAGCTAGGTATAAACATGGGTCAAGGAACCTCTCTGTTCTCTCATTCAATGAAAGGCTTTGAACGGAAAATCAAGAGATCTAGATGTGTAGTTGCTGTCTGGTCCTTGAAGAGGCTGTGTCTCATGCATACTTCTGGGATCCTTTGTAGCCCTATTCAGATATTACATTGTGCATGCAAACAAGGGTCTGCACAGATGTACATGTTTTTGTGTGAACGGCTGTTTATGCATTCATTTTAAAAATGAACCTGGTTACTGGTCCTCTTCAATGTATTCATTCATTGTATCTGTACATCGCCCCCAAACTTATACATCTCTGGGCAATTCACAACAAATTAAAACAGTTTAAACCACAATTCTAATTAAAAGCTTGGGTGAATAAATGTGTCTTTGAAGACTTTTTAAAAGCTGTTGGAGATGGGGTGGCTCTTATTTCAGCAGTGAGCACATTCCAAAGTCTCAAGGTAGCAACAGAGAAAGCCCATCAGTTAGTGGCCACCAGATGAGCTGGTGGCAACTACAGACAAACTTCTCCAGATGATATCAAAGGGCAATGAGATTCATAGAGAAGATTATGTTTTGTTGAATAACCTGGGCCTAAGCTGCTTTGGGCTTTATAGGTTTATAACCAGCTCTTTGTATTCTGTCTGGAAACATATTGATAGCCAGTGTAGTTCATTTAATATAGGAGTAATATGGTCTCTTCAAGATGACCCAGAGACCAACCTAGGTCATCATTTTGCACCAATTGCAGTTTCCAGACTACATACAAAGGTAGCGCCATGTAGAGTGCATTGCAGTACAAGTCCGGAGATTACCAGCATATGCACTACTGCTCTGAGGTCTTTTATCTCAAGAAATGGACACAAATGACATATCAGCCAAAGCTGATAGAAAGCCCCTCTGGCCGTTGCCTCAACCTGAAACACCAGGGAAACTCCCAGACTGCATACCTGTTTCTTCCAGGAAAATGCGACTCCATCCAGAACTGGCAGATCAAATTTTGTCCCAAGTTCCAACCTTGCACAGTAAATATCTCTGTCTTATTTGGATTCAGTCTGTTTGTTATCCTCCATCCAGCCCATCAACTTGGGATTCAAACCGCCTTGGGATTCTTTGAATGAAAAGAGGTATAAAAATCTAACAATAGATAAATAAATAAATAAAATAAAATAACTGCCTCCCAGGCAAGCATTTAGAAAGGTTGTGCCTTCTGATGATATTGACATGGAAAAATAGATTTGAGTGTCATCAGCATACTCATAACACCCTTCATCAAATCTCCTGATGATCTCTCCCAGCAGTTTCATGTAGATATTAAAAAAACACTGGAGACAATATGGAGCCTTGGGAGACACCATATAAGTTCATGTTTTGAAGAACAGTCTCCAAGTGACACCATCTAGAATCTGCCCGAGAGGTAGAAGCGAAACCCCGGCCAAGCAGTATCTCCCCACTCCTAACCCTTTCAGATGGTCTAGAAGGATACTATGGTCGATAGTATTGAAAGCTGCCAAGAGATTCAGAAGGACCAAGAGAGCCACACTGTCAATTTTCTATTAGAGATCATCCATCAGGCCAACCGAGGCAGTCTCCACACCATAGCCTGCCCCCAAAACAGTTTGAAATGGGTCTAAATAATCAATTTCCTCAAAGACTGCTTGGAGCTGGGAAGCCACTCAGCTCTCAATTACCTTGTTCAACCATGGAAACTTGAAGACATGCCTATAGTTGCTTAAAGGGATCCAGTGCAGCCTTCTTTAGAAGCAGTTTAATAATTGCCTTCTTAAGACAGGAAGGCATCCTGCCGTCCCTCAGAAAAGTATTTATTATATCTACCAGGCCCAGTAGATATTATAAATTGATAGTATAGGTATGAGGTTACAACTGTACATGCACTGAACATAATGTGTGGATAACTGTACACAGATTGTACATGTGTTGCACATAAAATGCAAATAGGGCTTGCAAATAGGAAAGCTTACTGTAGGTGTCTTCAGATTTCCTCCTCTGGCCCTTGCTGAATGCTCTTCTCGACTATTTCTCACTTCAATGAAGGATTATGTCAAAATGGTGATTCCCCCCCGCTGCATAGTTTAATTATTCCTTCTGGTAGTGAAGCAGATGCAATAGCTATTTCTTCATTTACCTCACATCTAAAATGACACCCCAGACTTTGTATGTCAAATGCTACATTAGTGCTAAGTTTAACTTACCGTCCCTACACAATTTTCTGGAAAATTTTGTGGAAAGGTTTTTTGGTGACAATTCTCTTGTTAGGTCACCTGTTTACAATATAACAATGCATATAATTGGGCCCTTTCTCGCAATCCATGAAAAGGGCTGGGAGGGCATGTGAGGAGGAAGGCTAGAGAAGCGTGTGTGTGTGTGTGTATACACACACACACACACACACACACACACACACACACACACCCCGCCGAAGCTCAGCTCATGAAGTTAAGAAATCTTAAATGAGGCTGAATAGTGGTAACAAAAAGCATAGTAATTTTTTAATATATATATAACACCTATGTGCCACAATAGAACATCATCCTAAATTATTTTTTAAAGGCTTTGTAAATTGTGGACGATGCAAGTCATTTAATGGTACTAGCGAAAGACATGCTGTTCTGGTAGCTCCAGGTCTTAACACCCACATTAATTTTGGAGGATGAATACAACTGAAAGAAGCCTGTGTGGGTGCGCAGCTGGGGGAGTCAGTCATGTGACTTGCCTCTGGGGGGGCCCCAAGGCAGTGGGCCCCCCAACAACTGCTTCCCCTTGCCCTATTATAGCTACGCCCCTGCTCATGCAGAACTTTTGAATCAAAAACCAACTTGAGCATAGTGCATTTGTAAAGAACAAAAAACGTTTGTTTATTCAGATGTAACAGTTTCACTTTCACTAGATGTGAAGTACTCTATTGGACAGAGATAACTTTCTTGCAGCTTTACTTCAGTAGGGGAAAAACCATTAAATATCGCAGGACTGGCCAATTTCCTTGAAATAAAAATACATAGAGTCCTGCCATCATGGGCTACATGTGTGCTCAGTTTCGGAACTCTAAGCCCAGCCATTTTGAAAACGTAAAGGCTGATCACTGTGGGGTGGTTGTGGCATATTCCACTTTTTTTAGAAGTCAAAGAGCAGATTCCTTAACATGGGGTGGGTGGGTGGAATGATGGTCCAAGGAGGGCCTTCAGTTCCAGAAGTTTTTGTAATTCTCTGCCATGCAACAAGCCACTTATAGGACTTCTTTTGGGAAGTTTTTAATTTTTAAAAATCATTAAAAATTACACTGACTGGGGCAGCAAGAAGGTACTCAGCTGCCCAGCATCAGTGGTTTTGGCAGCAGCACCAGGAGGGAAACGCAGCAGGGGAGATAAGGGCACCCTCCCCGCGCCTTAAAGCAACCACTCCCACCTCCAAACCAACTTGAACACCAGCATTTCGAGTTGGTTCGGTGCTCCAGAAAAGGAGCACCAAACCGGTTCCATGCACATCCCTAACTTCCTGTGCTAATCTACAACAAGTTGTTCTAGTAAGAACTAATCTGCCTACTTTCCTTTCACGGTCTCTACAACTGGACTAAATTTGGTTCAAAGAGAGGTCCACAAGTTAGATCTCTTACACCTTAAATTTTAACGTGTCCACCATCTTGGATCAGGGTAGATGACATCATTACAAACTACACCATCAAGGTGTCCCTGTGTGTCACGCACTACAACTGTACTAAATTTAGTTCAAATTGTTTAGAAAGTCCTCAGTTGAGTGCACTTGCACCTCAAATGTTCATACGTCTGCATGAACATTTGTGTCTGTGTATGGCATCATTTGTGTCTGTGGATGCCATTATCACAAGCTACATCATTGGGGAATCCCTATGTGTCCCTACAGCTGTAGCAAATCTGATTCAAATCAGTTAAGTGGTTCAAACGTTAGTCCACTTGTGCCTCAAAAGTGTACACGTCCGCCATCTTGAATCGGGGTGGATGATATCATCACAAACTACACCGTTGAGGTGTCCCTATGTGTCCCAACAGCTGTACCCAATTTGGTTCATATTCGTCCAGGCACTGCGAAGTTGACAGGGGGGACACACAGACACAGACACACAGAATGCCGGGTGATCTCATAAGCCTACTGGAAAGTAGGCTAAAGAGACATTTCCACTTATGTAATTATTTGGCCTTCATAAATTACTTTGGTATGAAGAGCTCTTTGCCTTCATTCCCCCTCATATAGCAATCCCCTATAAGGTTCTCCTCGGAGGAGGAAAAGTAATTATAAATGTAATGAATAAATATATAAATAAATATATAAAATATATAATATATATATAAAATAAATATATATAAAAATTATATATATATATATATATATATATATATATATATATATATAATATAAATATATAGAATAAATATATTAAAAAATATAAATAAAAAACCTCTTTGCCTTCATTTCCCCTCATATAGCCATCTATGAGTCTGGCCCAATATGATCTCATATTAATCAGAATTAGGCCAGGTTTTGTTTCAGTTGCCCTGGTGGGTGATCTGCATCTAGAACTGGCTTAATATTTTAAATGTCTTTTTTACAATCTTGGTTTTTTGGGGTTGTTGTTTTTTTGCTGTAAACCACCTTGGGATTGTTTTAATGAAAGGCAATATATAAATTTAACAATAAATTAAAAAATAAATAAAAATAAACTGGCCAAGGGTGTGTGACCTTGCTTATCCTTAGACCAGGGTGCCCAGCCTGAGGCTCTGCAGCTGTTGTTGGACAACTACTCCCATAATTGCCAGCCAGCCAATTTAAATCATAGCTGTGGATGATGGGATTTGTAGTCCAACAACAGCTGCAGTCTCAGGCTGGTCACCCCTGCAGTAGATCATAAAATTCTTCTGGTCTTCTTGAAACAGCTGGGAATGGAGGTGGTAGGGGTAGGCACGGGTTTTCAGAGATTCTACTTGATGGGTTAGTGCCAGGGGGTGACATTGGATTGGGGCGGAGCCACCATTGGGCAAACAGGTCCAAAGAACCCAGGCCGCCACCAATCAGGGTTTGCGAGTACGGCCCCAGACACACCCTCCGTGTCAGATGTCAGACGCGGGGGAGCATTATTTCTTTCGGTCCCAAACAGTGCTGTGCAGCCCCGTTTGGAGCTGAAATTCGCCCATGCTGCATTGGCAGCGTGGCCGGAGTGACTCTCCCTGCCATTAAGGCAGGGAAAGCCACTCCTGGTCTCGCTGCCAATGCAGCGGGACCAATCTATCGCCCTCCCAAATGGGGCCATGCGGCCCTGTTTAGGAGAGAGATCAGCCCGCACTGCATTGTTAGTGCGGCCAGAACGGCTCTCCCTGCCTCTAAGGCAGAGAGAGTCGCTCTGGCCCACACTGCCCAATGCAGCACGGGCCGATCTCCTTTCCAAACGGGGCCACAGGACCCCGTTTGGGAGGGAGACCATGTCCCCCGCGTCTGACATCAGATGCGGGGGCTTGGCTATCCTGGCCCCTGAGTCTGATGTCAGATGCGGGGGGGGGCAGGGGTCCGCTACCAGCCTTCATACGCTACTGCATTGGATGACTTCTGCTCTACCCCATGGTCTTTAACCAGAGGGCTACTGAAAGGTCTCTCCTTGTTTCCTCTGCTTTTTAACATCTATAATACAACTGCTGATCTCATCATAGCACTGATACCCAACACCATTTTTCATTATCATCTAATCCGGGATCTGAGTTCTGTTATGGCCTAGATGAAGATTTAGAAATGGGTGCTCAGTTCATCCCCTGCTTTCTACACTGTGCTTTCTGCACTGACATCAGCCAAGAAACCTCTCTACAGAAGCCCTGAACGTTGCAGAAGATTGAGGCATGATTTAGGGCCCATACTCCCTTCACATGGGGGCAGTATTTGGGTTTCACTAAAGAAGAGCCTGGAGCTCAGTGGCAGAGCATCTGCTTTGCATGCAGAAGTCCCTTGGTGCAGTCCCTAGTATGTCCAGGTAGGGGTGGTGAATATCCCTGCTGAAATTCTGGAGAACTGCTGCTGGCAGGGAGTAAAGGGAATACGGAGCTAGAGGGACGAAAGGTCCGACTCAATCTAAGGCAGCTTCCTGTGTCCACATTGCTGCTTCTGTTGTTGGTAGGATGATTGAGGGGTTTTGCTGCTGTCTAGTTCTGCAATGATGGGTTATGACTTCTGCTGTTGATGTATTTCATTGGATCATATTTGGTGTATAGGTTTGAATATTGGGTGTTTTCAGACATAGAACTGACTCACAAATATGATTATAAATAATTATGACAAATATTGTAACTAGTGGATTTATCAGTGACTTCTTCCCAGGTGTCTCTTACATGAGTGTGCTCTTGGGAGTTATTCTCCTGCCTTGAAATCCAAATATATAATGGGACTCTTCACATGATTCATCTAATGTCAGTTTGATGGGAATTGGAGGGCCCTGCCCCACACATTCTTCCGTGGGGCATGTCATGTGAACCCAGGCTCTTTTTTTTTTTTTTTTTTTTGGCCATCTCCACTTGGCAATGTGCCAGCAGGAAGATGAGATCAACAAGCCAACTCCAGATCCCAGATTAGGGATCTCAGCTTCATGTCAGGTTGGCGTGCTGACAGGCAGAGACCACTGAAAAGACCTGGGTTCATGGGAGAGACTCTGCAGGAGCACGTTCGATGCAAGAACCTCCCAGTTCCGTCAAACAAACATTGGATTAATTGTGCATCGCCAAGCAGATACTGCTGGGAAAGCCTGGGTTCCTATGACATGCTCTGCGGGAGCATGCATGCCAGGGAGATCTCCGATTCCCACCAAACTGACATTAGATTAATCATAGGAAGAGTCCCAGTGTTGGAACACTACACAGTCTCCACCTACACATCTTAGAGCACTGCACACTGTTAAAACTGCCTTGTAGAAGTTCATTCCATGTGTACCTTATTTCCACCTTTCCTAGAATTTCATATATCAAAGCAAATGTCTTGTAAAAGCAAGCTAGGAAGCTGCTGCAAATGTCTCCATCATTTGTAACAACCCTTCCATTCTTGTCTTTGTCTTTAAAATTCAAACCTGATGCTTACAGTGATTGCTGTGATATGCCTTTAAAACAGGAAGTAAACTGAAGTGACCTAAACTCTGCATGTTTATACAGAACAAATAAAAATCTACCCTGAGTCACAGGTTCTGAAAAATCCTGAGTTTGCTGCTGGTGTACCAAAGAGTGTTGCAACTACTGTCACAGGACAATCACCTCTTACACAGCACATGTCATACTAAATCCATTTCATACCAAGCAATTAACAGAAGTAAGAAGTTCTTTTTGCTTCTTTTTCTGATGAATTCTCTCAAAGATCATCAATGAGGATGTGAATCTCAATTTTCTTGTGAACATAAAAATCTCCCCAGAATCCCTTCAAGCGGAACAAACAACCATCTTCCTTTTATGGTCATGAGATAGGATGTTTCTTTCTAGGAAGGAAATAAGTTCTTTGTTTTATTCTAATGAACCATCAGAGTATTGGAGGGCTTAGCATGAGCTAGATTTTGGAGCACTGCTCACACAATCCTGTCACATTGGTTTAGTTCCCTGAAATGGTTAAGTAAAATGATTTCTGGGTCTACCGAGCCTCAGACCCTGAGATGTAGGGCTGGTGCCTGGCAATTCAAGGGATGGAGTCTGGTGGCACCAGATTCTTAGAATATTTATATACCCCTTTTCAATAATGATAAAAAAATTGTGAAATTTCCAAATTCATATTTCATTATAGGAGGCGATTTCAATGCCAAAATGGGCCCAAACGATAACCAATTGCATCTAACTTATCAAAGCTGTCCCCCAGAAAGGGACTGTCCGCCCACATGTCAGAGATGCCAGTCTAAAGATCGGGTCTGCAGACTATTGGGCCTTTGTCTGGCTCACATAATGAATGCATTGAATCTATTTGAGCTAATTAGGGCAAAGGATAAAGATACTGTGGGGGAGTTCACCTGCTGGTCCAGGTTAGGAGCGAGTACACTGGATTACATATTTGTCTCACAAAATGTGTTGAGTTTGCTCTGTATTATATTATTATTATTATTATTGATTCGATTTTTATACCGCCCTTCCGAGCAGGCTCAGGGCAGTTTACAATTAAATGACAAAAATCATTAAAAACAATTAAAACAGAAATACAATATAAACACCAATTTAAAAACATCTTTAAAAACAATTAAACTATCAAAACAATTAAAACCCTGAAAGCCAGGTTTACATTAAAACAATTAAAACTAATTAAAAACCCTGAAAGGCCAGGCCAAACAGATGAGTTTTAAGGGCTCTCTTGAAAGACAATAAAGAATGAAGATTACGAATTTCTGCTGGGAGTGCATCCCACAGCCCAGGAGCAGCTACAGAGAAGGCCCGCCTCTGAGTCGCCACCAAACGAACCGGTGTTAACTGGAGACGGACCTCCCCAGATGACCTTAACGTGCGGTGGGGGTCATGAAAAAGAAGGCGCTCTCTAAGATATCTTGAATATCTTAGAGAGCGCCTTTAATATAGAGGCCCAAATGGATAGTGATCATCTTCTGCTGACCCTTGCCCTAGAGATCTCAGGAAAGGGAGCATTCCTTGAGGAGGCTCCCCAGTTTGACCCTGGTGGGGGCGCTAGGCTAATAAGGGATAAATAGTCCTCATGGTTAAAAGATAACATTAGAGACCCTTTAGCCACAGATGATCTCCTGCAACATTGTGAACTCTTCCTGGTGGAGCCACTAAATGCAGATGTCCTTACTTACTATCAAACCCTTGTCCAAAAGATCCAGAATTTACATGGTCAAGCCACTAAAATTGGCCCCAGTGGGAGTCACAAATCCGATAGTTGGTTTGTCCAAGACTGTATTGCAGCCAAAAAGGACCCGGTTACAAAATTTCAACTATATAAGGCTAACACGGATGCGGTAATGGCCCAAGTGATTTTAGATCAGAAGAAGCAATATAAAGCACTAATAAAAAGGGAAAAGAGAACTGCATTAAGGGAGTCATGGAAACGATTATATGTAGTCTCCAGAACAAAAGATTCGAAAGCATTTTGGGAGATTGTGTCAGCCCCAATGAAAATCACTCTAAATTGGTGTGCTTTATTTGGCAGACACCTAGGTGACACACTTCAAGACTATATATGACTGTTCATACCAGTGACATGATCATTCCATTTAGGCTCTCTCCCTGTTTGGCCTCCTATCACCACTCAATAAATGGTTAGTCTAGTGTCCCAGCTAAAGTCAAGCAAGGCTCCAGGAGCAGATCTGATTCCCGTGGAGTTATTAAAAGCAAATAATGATTGGTGGGCTCCTGTCCTGGCTACTCTTTTCTCCTATATTGATCGGGTGGCCTATATACTGGAGGAATGGGGTACTGTAGTTATTGTACTTATTTACAAGAGAGGCCAGTGTTTTGATCCATCAAATTACCACCCAATAAGCTTGTTGAGTATAGTTAGTAAGATATATGCCAAACGTGTCTGCTACCAGCGTATAGATTGGGCTGAGCAGGAGAATATTCTTAGGGACTAACAGGCCAGATTACAATCGGGACGGTCCACATTGGACCAGGCCCTCATTTTATGGCATCTAACTGAAGAGTATTCTGGCAACACCTCCACTTCCCTATATATGGCATTTATCAACTTTAAAGCCACCTTTGATTCCATCCCCAGATCATGACTGTGTAGCAAATTGGCCAATACCTCCATAAACCCACAATTGCTTCTGCTTATTTGCATGTTGGATGAGAACACCACATTGAGAGTGAAGTGTAATAGCAAAGGCCATCTGTGTGAATTTGTATCTACATGGAGAGGGGTCAAGCAAGGATGTATTCTTGTTCCTTTTCTGTTTAACTTTTATATCAATTTTTTAATTCTTTCTCTGGACAATCCTGATTTCCACCCACCTAAGCTAGCAGAGACCCATCTCAATCCTATTTTATGCTGATGATGCAGCCATACTATCGAGAACATTAGTCAGCGTGAGGAGAGCGCTGCAAAGACTTAGACAGTTCTGTGATAAGGAATCTTTCCTTATACTCACAAAACTAAGGTTATGGTATCTGCCAAGAGACCGAAGGAACATAACTGGGAAATTAATGAGAGTTGGATTGAGCAGGTTAAGAGTTATAAGTACCTGGGTATAGTCTTTCGAGTTAATGGCATGTGGGGTGCAGAATGTTAATATGCCATAGCAAATGCACAGAGGAATACATCTGCCATATTTTTTTTAAAAAAATCATTCTAGAGGGGGTCATTTTATCCTGGCAGCTGTCAAAGTATACCAGAGTATGGCATAATTGTTATATGGGGGTTCAGATCTGTTTCATCTGTACTTACAAAACCATGGAAGTGGTTCAATCTAGATTCCTTCATGCAATATTCCAGGTGCCTATGTTTCAAATGCCATCCTAGGCTTTGAGGTGGGTTTAACCAGAGTTGAAGCCCAGGGCTGGCTTCACACATTTAATTATTAGCTTAAACTGCATTTTTGCCATCAAGGCCTTGCTCCCCTGGTATTGAAAGATGAGTTCCACTCCAATGGTGTAAGGGCCTTTATAATAAATTGGGCAGAAATGGACTTTCACCACAGTTTCTACTTCCACTGGGATATGATGTTGCCAAAGGAACCATTAAACAATGCATTGTGGACATGGAGAAGGAATCTGATTTAGGTTTTACTGCCTCTAGCAGCATTTCAGGTGGCTTCTTGAACTACCCCCAGCTGGCTGCACACCTCACAAATCTCACTACCTTACATCAGAGAAGAGCTTTCTCAGTGGCGCGGTTCAATGCCTTGCCATCTGCCATTTTGGAAGGCAGCTTTAAGAAAATACCCCACAGGAACCAGTTATGTCCGTGTGTCTTGGGCAATATTGAGGCTACTACACATGTCTTTTTATATAGTTTATTTTACAAAGATATTTGCACTGTTATGATTGAACTGCTTTTAAAGAATATGTCAAGCAGATCAAATGAGTATAATGTTTCTTTCCTTTTGTCAGACCAGATGCACCAATCACAGCTGGGGTGGCAAGATTTTGTACTGCAGCATGTAAGCAGAGCTGGGAGTTAGTTGCTTAACTAACAATTGAGACTTCTGTATGTATATGTTATGGTGTTTCTACCACCCAGCTTTGTTGTTTTGGCTTTTAATTGCTGGTCACTGATGGTAATAAAGTTTCATCCATCCATCCATCCATCCAACAAAAAGGATCACAATGCACTTTCCTCTCTACTTTCTGAACATGTGGAAGGTCACATGTACCCTTCCATACATTTCACTGATCAGGGATGTGGCCAGTGGCTTCATACACCACACATTTGGTGTATACATGGAGGGGAATGAGTGAATAGTTATAGGGGACAGGTGGAAGCAGGGAACGAATGCCAAAGCAGTCATCACAATAGCATAGATCAGAAATGGCCAGTAATCAGGACTGCCACTGAGTCCCTTGCATTTGTTATATGGAGCAAAGCTTCTGGGATGCCCTGGACTCTAGAATGTTCTAGAACAGGAGTTATCAGAAGGCAGACCATGGTCTACTAGTGGTTATTGGCCCATTTCTGGTAGATCACTTTCTGTCTACTGGTGCTGGGATTTGTTAATGAAATTGCTCTGGAGTATTGGTCATGCCCTTCTGACTAACTTTTGGGCTTGTGTGGGGAATCAGAGACTCTAGAGAGAGCAGTTCATTACAGGATACATTTGTACAAAGCTTTCATCTTGGAAATTACTGATGGAGTCAGAATATAGTCAGGTTTATTAAGGGTAATAGGGGTACCGAAGGAAAACTGATTAATAAGCAACACAATATTAACTAATAAGACTAATAAACTTAACTTGAGGTTCACGAAGAGGTGTTTTAGTTTGAGATCCAAATTAAAATCAACTCAGGGCTGGGCAGAGAAACAAGCCTTTAGGAAACAGCTTTAGACTTAAAAGAGAGCAAGGAGAGAGGGAAGCAAAAGAATTTGGAGCAGAGGCTGGTTAGTATACCGGTATCCTTCCAGTGATGTGTTCGACACTTGTTGCTCAGCTGGTGCTGAGTGCTCTCTCTCTCTCTAGGAACAAGCAGGAAAACCAAATGCAAGAGTTAAGACCCGTGTGCCACTTGTGAGTCAGGAAACCAGTAAAAATCTAAAGGTGGTCTGATCCCAGGACTCCAGTTCCCTGATGCAGCCAAGTGTACTGCACAGATTGGGCCCGGAGACAGGGCCAAACTGGAGGTTGAAAGCAGGATAAGCACAAGGGCTAAGACACAGTCAGATCAAATAGCTGGTGCCCAGGCGCATGTACATGCAGGGGGTGAATCCAGAGAAGAGACACACCCTTTGATGGTTTCTGTGATACAAATAGGCAGAGGTCTGCCTTGGGGCCAAAAGCTGACCACACCTAATTGGTGATGAGGGTGACATCTGTGGTGGATTAAAAAAACAAAACATTTTGTCCTGTTCAATCTTAGGTGGGTGTGCTCCAGAGCACAATACAGTAAAAAGGTTTAGACAACCTGTATGTAAAAATATTGAATAGGCAGACTCAGAGCATATCTCGTGTCAGGAAGACCTTCTGGGTAGAAGATAAATTATTTCTTTAACATAATGAGTGCTTTCCCCATGCTTCATGCCAACCATTAACACATATGTTAGAGGGATGAGCCGGCTGCAATCTTATCTGCTCTTCCTGTGAAGGTTAGAAGGTTAATCCTTTGTGCCAACAGTTGAGAAGAGTTTCAGAGAAATCACTTCTTAACTCGAGTCTACTCAGCAACCTCTTCTGTGCAGGGACAGAGAGGGAGCACGCGGAGCAGTTCCCCCTTTCAGTTGTGTGTTAGGCTTGACCTGGAGTTACCTTTCCATGCTACCTGCTAATTGACTTATTCTTGGGACATAGTTCATGTAGGCAAATGGTGACCCCATGATCATGCAAGTTCAGCTAGTCAAAATGGAAACTACAAGCTTGTAGTTCCAAATCACATGCAGGGGTGCTGCTGGGAGCCCCAAACAGGCTATTCTTGCAACAGATTCTTGCAAGGAATTCTAGACTGTGTAAAGCTTGTCCTAATCTGGCAAGGCACACTCAGGTTCTTATATATTTAACCAAGAGTGTCTACCTTAGGGCAGGGCTGTCCTTAGAGAGCCCTGGAGGGGGGCAGGGCCTGGGGCAAATCAGCCAGTGCAGGGCCAACTTCCAGTTAATTATAACGGGGGTTAAGAGAGTGGGGCCCGGGGTGCTTGCCCTGCTTGCCATGCCCTTAGGACAGCCCTGCCTTAGGGGAATCGCTTAACACATATGAAGGCAGTTTGCACAATCAGAAATAGGGTAGGACAAGTGTCCTACTCAAGTTTGGGAGTGGTGTGTGCTCCCGTTTTCCGATTGTGTGTGAGTACAAAACAAAGAAGGGGGTGCCAGCAGTGATCATCTCCTAAGCAGCAGCTGGGCAGGAGGGCTCTTCCTGCTACCTCATTCAGCCGCTGAGTTCTGCTTCTGGGTAGAACAGATTATCACAGCTGGCACCTCCTACCTTGTTTTTTTCCTGGTGGTGGCATGCCTGACCGCTCTCCCGTCACCAACTCAAAATCCAGTGTTGACGCAAGTCCTGACAGGTTGTGCTCCAAAATGCTACAGCCACTGAAGACTTAAGTGTTATTCTTCTTCAAGCATGCTTTAAAAGAAGTTAAATCTTCCTCTCCCTTCATTTTATTGTTAATGATGTTATCAATATATCAGAAATCAAATAAAGGAAGGAAGGAAGGAAGGAAGCAAGCAAGCAAGCAAGCAAGCAAGCAAGCAAGCAGGGTGATATGGGCAGAGGCTGATGAAATGGTGCAAATGTTGGGACTTATGCTCTTACAGACCAGAGTCAACATTCCTAGCCAAGACCAAAAACTTTGATCTGACTGGGGAAAATCTTATGATACTATTCAGCTTTACTAGTGGGTGCTGAAAGGCATCATCTCATGCTGCACAGGAGATGGCAATGGTAAACCCCTCCTGTATTCTACCAAAGACAATCACAGGGCTCTATGGTCACCAGAAGTCAACACCGACTCAATGGCACACTTTACCTTTACCTTTAGTGACATCTACAAAGTTCATCTGAATTGTCTCTGGGGAACTCCCCCCCACTGACCCCGTAGTGTTCATGTATCACGTTTGCAGCAAAGTAAGTTTATAGTTCAACCCCCTTACAGTCCTGCCAGACTGTTTTGAATGAAACTATTGACTGTGATTTGTGAATGCTTTCGGTAAGTTATTAAATACCCCGTGTTTTATGCAAAATGAAGCTCAAAGCAGAATCTGCACAGAATAAAGAAACTACCTCCTGAAAACAGAAAACAAGATTGATGATCCATAAACAGGATTTCGTGCTCATAAATATTCTTTGCCCTGGAAAATTAATCTCTGGAATTTTAATCCATTTGGCAACTCAAAAACACAGTCATCTATTAGTCAAAGAAATCACATGTAAATCAAAGATATTGCACTTGTTTATAGTTTGCATCATGAATCTGTAATTTGTTTAGAGGATGGTGGTTGCAAATGTTCTACCGGTTAGTTTATTGTAATTTAGAGTGTAGCTAGGAAAAGCAGGACACCAACATCCTAGTTAAAATAATATGTACAGTCCATTAATCCTGAAGGAATGTACATAACGCCAGCTTCCTCCAAACAAAGGAAATTCCAATATTTATCCAGTTCAGTGGGCTTGCAATGCCTCACATACAGAAGTTGGGATAGGAGTTCGGAAGAGTAAATAGGTAGCCTTAGCCTCAAACAGAGATGTGTCTCCAAAACTCTCCTGAGGAAATATTCATTAGGTTATGCTTGAAATTTTCTGTTTGATGTAGAAGTAATAGTCCACTCCTATCTTCTAAACCAGGGATTCTCAAAGTTGGGTCCCCAGATGTTATTGTACTTCAGCTCCCATAATCCCCAACTGAAGGCCACTGGGGCTGGGGATTATGGGAACTGAAGTCCAATAACATCTCAGGACCCAACGTTGAGAATCCCTGTTCTAAACTATGGAAGCTAGAAACATTTGCCCCCATCTTCCAAGTTATCTCCCTGTTGAGTTCAGGTCTTTAAACACCCCAGGGAAACATTCCAACAGGTGCAGAGAGCTTTCTCATCACCAGTGTTCTTACTACTAGCCTGTATTTGTTATTTCTTCCTCTGTTTTAACAGTGATGCATTTCAAGAAATTATATCATGTCATCTCGAACTTTATTGCATCTAGTACTAGTGATGTCATCAAGGTTCATAACTGCTTGGCTCAAAATACAAAGTGCAGCAATTTGAGAGGGGCAAAGTGACTTCACATGTCTCCTTCTGGTACACCAAAAACAACTTACTCACTAAGAGGACACATGAAGACCCTTTGCCCTCGAGGGAAACTTTTGGTCAAAATGCTTTGGGCATTCTTCACAAAACAAATCAATTGTTTCAAGCACTAGTGCGAGACCTCCCGTATAACTGACTGAGCCATCTGAACTGTTTTCCCGAACTACTTCTCAAGCCACCTCTGATACAATGTGACATCCATGGTTATAAACTTTTCCCGCCAGTCTGCAATTTTAATAGTTGTGTAACAAATGTGGAATTCAACAACTGAAGTTTTCAGACCCTGTATCTTCATGCCATGAAAAGCTTCTCCTATTGAATTTCTATCATTCAATTGTCAAAGATAAATCTATGCCTCAATATTTACTTCAAGACAGATTCTCTGTTGCATTGTTTGCAGCATCTAGAACAGGGATGCTGACAGGAGCTACTTTGTTTGTTTGTTTATTTGTTTGTTTGTCGCCAGAGCTTTGGGAGCTACCAGTACAAAACAGTGGCTTTGGGACACAGAGCCAGTTACAGAATAGTGACAGGTGGCAAAACCAATCACAAAATGACAGCTTGCTGGAAAATGACATAAACAAAATAAATAAATGGAAATAAATGCATGGGGAAGCAAAAGCAACCATGAGCATCCAAAGAAACAGAGATTAAAAATGGTGCAGCCATGCCCCCCACTCAGCCAATCAGCCTTGCAGTTGGCTGGGAGGGAACAAAAGGGAAGGGAGGGAGCAGCAAGTCCAGATGCCTGGAGATCTACTCCAGATAAGCCTGGGAGCTACCACTGCATGACGAGCTATCTATGCTTGCCATGTTACTTCCGTGTGTGTTGCCATGATCAGGGGTATAGCTATAATTGAACAAGGTGGGACAAATATCCCTGAGCTGCTTAGGGAGTGGGGAGCTATATGACAGCTTGCTCTTCACTCTCGTGCAGGGGGGAATATGTGATATTTGCACAGAAGCAAGAGAAAGGACTAGGGGTGTGCAGGAAGCCCCGTTCAGTTCGAATCAAACCAGACTCGAACGTAATCAGGCCCAGTTCGGTTCCATGCACATCGAGCTGGGCCCCAGTTCAGCTCCCTCTGAAGTGTTTGTGCCAATACTGTTGTGAGCCTGGAAACCTTCCGCCTCTCTCTGGGACTCCCTAGCAGGGCAAATTAGGGAGTCCCAACCTCAAGCAAGTCCTTCCACAAGGACGTAACCTGAGGGACTGGCACTATCAGCACCTTTAAGTAAAACCAGGCTCTGTTATTCCACTGGAATTTGCTCATATAGGTGATCCTGCTCAACCATGACACTCGCGTTTCTCTCATGCTAAAAGAACTATCTGGCTGAAAATCAGTTTTGCCATGGTTTTCCCCTTTTGGTTCTCAAGCAAAGTACTTAAGATGCCACAGGATTCTAACAAAGGTATTGTAGCATAACAGACATATAGATACAGCAGTTGAAGTGAGTTTCATCCCATGAAAGTTTATGACACTATGGGCAGCATCAAGACTCATTGATTATGATTTTTAAGTCTTATAACTTTCAACAGGAATTAGTCATGACTAGCTTAGTCTGGATCAGTATTGGCTGTAACAGGGATTCCCAGATGCAGATGACTATAGCTCCCATCATTCCCAGCCAAAGGCCACTGCAGCTGGGGCTGCTGGGAGTTGTAGTCAACAATATCTGGGAATCCCTGTTAAGAACAAAAGAACATAAGAACAGCCCTGCTGGATCAGGCCCAAGGCCCATCTAGTCCAGCATTCTGTTTCACAAAGTGGTCCACCAGACACCGCTGGAAGCCTGCAGGCAGGAGTTGAGGGTATGCCCTCTCTCCTGCTGTTACTCCCCTGCAACTGGTACTCAGAGGCATCCTGCCTTTGAAGTTGGAGGTGGCCTATAGCCCTCCGACTAATAGCTGTTGATAGACTTCTCCTCCATGAAGTTATCCATACCCCTCTTTAAGCCATCCAGGTTGTTGGCTGTCACCACATCTTGTGGCAGAGAATCCCACAAGCTGATTATGTGTTGTGTGGAAAAAGTACCTCCATTTGCTGGTCCTAAATTTCATTGCAATCAATTTCATGGGATGACCCCTGGTTCTAGTGTTATGTGAGAGGGAGAAGACTTTCTCTCTATCCACTTTCTCCACACCATGCATGATTTTATAGACCTCTATCATGTCTCCCCACAGTCATCTTTTTTCTAAACTAAAAAGCCCCTGGTATTGTAGCCTTGCCTCATAAGAAATGTGCTCTAGATCCCTGATCATCTTGGTTGCCCTCTTCTGCACCTTTTCCAGTTCTACAATGTACTTTTTTAGATGTGCTGACCAGAATTGTACGCAGTATTCCAGGTGTGGCTGCACCATAGTTTTGTATAAGGGCATTATAATATTAGCAGTTTTATTTTCAATCCCCTTCCTTATGATCCCTAGCATGGAATTGGCCTTTTTCACAGCTGCCGCACATTGAGTCGACACTTTCAACGAGCTGTCCACCACAACCCCAAGATCCCTCTCCTGGTCAGTCACCGACAGCTCGGATCCCATCAGCATATACTTGAAGTTGGGGTTCTTCATCCCAATGTGCATCACTTTACACTTGCCAACACTGAACCACATTTGCCATTTTGTTGCCTACTCACCCAGTTTGGTGAGATCCTTTTGGAGCTCCTCACAATCCATTTGGGATTTCCCTACCTGAAAGAGTTTGGTATCATCTGCAAAATTGGCCACATCGCTGCTTACCCCTGCTTCTAGATCATTTATGAATAAATTAAAAAGCACCGGTCCCAATACAGATCCCTGGGGGACCCCACTTCTTACTTCCCTCCATTGTGAAAACTCTCCATTTATACCTACCCTCTGTTTCCTGTCCTTCAACCAGTCAGCAATCCACACATGTACTTGTCCCCTTATCCCATGACTGCTAAGTTTTCTCAAAGGAGTCTTTGATGAGGAACTTTGTTGAAAGCTTTTTGGAAGACCATGTATACTATGTCAACTGGATCACCTTTATCCACACACTTGTTGGCACTCTCAAAGAAGTCCAAAAGGTTGGTGAGGCAAGATTTAGCTTTGCAGAAGCCATGTTGGTTCTCTCCTATTCTTCTATGTGCTTTACAATTTTATCCTTGAGGATGCTTTCCATCAATTTTCCTGGAACGGACGTTAAGCTAACCAGCCGGTAATTTCCCGGATCGCCCCTGGATCTCTTTTTGAAAATTGGTGTTACATTTGCTACTTTCCAGTCCTCCGGTACACAGCCTGATTGCAGGGATAAGTTATATATTTTAGCAAGGAGGTCGGCAATTTCACATTGAGTTACAGAGAACACTGGTCTGGATGCTGCCCAATATAGTTATTTGTACTTCTAACATAAATAAGAACTTACTGCTGGTTTTGCTACAAACTAACAGGGCCACACTCTGGAATTTGCTCCAATAGTAACTCATCTCCTTAATAAAAGCGTTACTTCATATATCAGAAAGCACACACTTGGAATTGTTTTTTTTAGTTGCACAAATGTGCTGTACCATTATATTTTTACCATTATACTTTATAATTGATCAAGGAAACACATACCAACAGTGACACATGCATGCGCGCGCACACACCACTTACATCTATTACATGCGGATGCAACATCACAATAGATTTCTGAACAGTCAATCATGGGAGAAAGTTGCAACGGCTAATGTCGCTGGGGCACAATGTGAATGATTGTGGAGAATGGCTCCAAGTGATAAATCCCCTGCACAAATAAAATTGCAGTCTAAATGTTGCATTAGGATAAGTTGCATTTATTCAGATATGATGCTGCAAGAGAAAAGTGTATATGAAACATGCCAATGGCAAATAACAGTTTTTCCACCCTGCATGTGGTCTGAGATTGCCTCATGGGAAATGACTGCATTTGTTTGAGTGTGTTGACCAAACTTGCATCAATCTCTCTTTAGGGAAATACGTTCATGCTGCTTCCTTTATTTATGCTCAAAAGCCAAACAGTAAAGTGCAGTTTATGCAACTGTGACTTGACCTGAGAGCTATCCTTTTGCTCTATGATTGTGGGCTGAGTTTCTAAACAAGCTGAGATGTGATTTTAAAAAGTCCTGGAGAATGAGTGGGTGCTTTCGCAGGCCCATTCTCGTTCATTTCCTTAACAACAAAAACAAAACTATTCATGTCACAAGGCTGACTGAGGTATCCCTCCCCCCTGCCCATGCTTGGCAATCACTGCCTCACTTTCAACCAATTACCTTCATTCTTTATTTGACTTTACATAAAATACTCATCTTTCACCGAAGCCACGTTGGCGCTGGCACATTACTGTAATGGGGCTGAACAACTGTAAGATGACCTTTTTTCTAGCAATGAGTGGTAACAATTGTTTAGTCACTTCAAGAAAGCAACCATTTTGAGGTTTTGAAGCAAAATTATGTAAACATAATTGGTTAAAAGACAGATAACTGATAAGTGACATAGTCTTGAGGTGAGTTAATAGTCTTGAGGTGAGTTAATCCTGCAATATATGTTCCAAGAGTACCTCAAGAAACTCTGTGGTCCACTGAGTGTCTGGATTCAAAGGAACATAGGAAGCTGCCATATACTGAGTCAGACCATTGGTCTATCTAGCTCAGTATTGTCTTCACAGACTGGCAGCATCTTCTCCAGGGTTGCAGGAAGGAATCTCTCCCAGCCCTCTCTTGGAGAAGGCAGGGAGGGAACTTGAAACCTTCTGCTCTTCCCAGAGCGGCTCCATCCCCTGAGGGGAATCTCTTGCAGTGCTCACCCATCAAGTCTCCCATTCAGATGCGACCAGGGCAGACCCTGCTTAGCTAAGGGGACAAGTCATGCTTGCTACCACAAGACCAGCATCCCTCTCCCTATTCCTTAGAGTTCATTCCAGCCCAAAGCTGCTTTGCTGCAAACTTGAGCTCATGATCCTTGTCCTTCCCTCTTTGTACCTGAGTCTCCTTCTCTTTCAGATAGCATTTTAGACCTTTCAAGCACCTGCCCGCACTAGCTGCTCATCTTCCATGTTTAGGTGATACTAACAATCAAGGCTCCCGTCCTGTCCCTAGAACCTCTTCCAATGCCCCTAGGACCAGAAGCAATGCTGTGCCAGAGTTAGACTCCAACTCCCCATTCGCCTGCCTGCTCAGAAACTCCCTCCCGATGGGCCTATTCAGGAGGAGGGAGAAGCAAGCTCAGCTACATGGGCAGTCACAGGAGAGGGGTTTTTTTTGTGGGGGGGTGGGAGGAGGGCAAAGTATATACATACAAGTATATACAAAAAAGTATATACCTAGTATATACATAGATATAAATACAAAAAAGTATATACATAGATATAAATCAAAATGTTATACATGGTAAGTGGATGCATGCAGGGAGGGGGGCAACTGGCTGCCTCCCCCCCCCCACTGTGGACAAACCCATGCTCAGACATCTGTTTTGGATGAGGGCCATCCTGAGCTCCAGCAAGAGACAAAACTCCTGGTTCCTACATGATCTCTCCCTTGCAGTCCTCCTTGGCTGACTCCACAGCTCTGCCTTCAAGCTCTTGTCTCTGCCTTGCTCGATCTGGGTATGGACTGACTTCCATTTCAAAACCACGGCCACAGTGTACAGTTTGCCTGTTCAAAGGAAAGGCGCTCTGCATACATACATTCAAATGTGTGTACTGCCACTATGCACAGGGGCGGCGGCGGGTGGGGGAGCAAGCTTGTGGCAGCAAGCCCCACCTCTTGTGCAAATATGTGCCTATCTGCACTGTGCATACATGCGTAAAACTGTATGCACGTAGGCTCATACATGCAGGCGAGGCTGTGCATTTTGCAGGTGTGCAGACTTAGGTGCATATAGCACAGGGTAAGGCTCGCCATGATGACGCTGTGTGCTTCCCATGCACACGTACACTGGCTGTATGTGTGCACATGTGAACAGCGCTAAAGTCTTTAGTGCTGCCTTTCCCCTATGAATTTTGGTTTTGTTGAGTGTTATTTTGAAACTAGGGTGCTTTCAAACAATTGACACCTCCATGTGAAATATCAAGATTTTCCACATGGGAAGATATATTGCAAAGGCAGTGTCCCTATGGGCTGTCCACACAAGCTGCCTCTCTTTCTACTCCCCCCACCCCACTCTGTTTCATTCACACAGGGGATTTCATATTGGAAAAATGTGAATCATTTCCTTGCCTTCTCCCCACCTTCCTCTTCCCCTGCCCACCACTGTCCATCCTCTCTGGAATCCCCCTCCCTTTGCCTACCTAGCCTGCCTTTCATTCCCAGTCCTCCCCCCCACAACATGTGTATGTGTGGTGCCCACAGATCAACTGGACATATAGATTTGATGCCAATAATATCTTTTTTTAAAAAAATTGTGGTGTTTGGGAGTAATTTCACACATACAGGCATGGTTCCAAGCACCACATAGCTGCTGCTAGAGGCATACAGCACGTTTTGAGGGCGGGGAAGCCCTTTAGTGATTTTGCCTTTGCCTTTGGAAAGGTGGTAGCCTAGATCCTTCACTAGGGACTGCTCCATAGACCCTATGCGGGAGAGGCATATTTGTGCACATTCACCCTTTGTCTGCTGGGAAAGCATACATTGGTAAACCCTGTTTGGCGGGGTTTGACTATGCTTTATCTTTGGTCAGGCTATGGCAATAGTAAAATCTCCATTTTCAGGCTTTTGCGTGTCTTTCTTTGTTCATGGTCTATTTGTGTGTTTTTGTTTTGTTTTTGCTTGAGGACTATTCATCTTTGGAAACAGTTGCCCAGAAGGGGTTCTCAAAATGGCAGCATGGGAACAGGTACTATGCTGCCATTTTGAGGTCACCTGCATTGAGTGACCTCCCCTGCTTCTGCCTGCCATTTGTGGGCAGTAAGAGAGGGGCTCCCAAAAGCCAGTGAGGGAGGGGCTCCCAAAGAAAGGTGAATATGATCACACAAACAGATGGTATTGCTGGCATATGCTTTCCCGGACAGGCAAAAGGGTGAATGTGCACAAATACTTCTAACAACAGCAACAATGCCACCAGCAAGAGTGGAGCAGAAGTCTAGCAAAGTACCTAGGCAACTGCCTGTCCAATGGTGAAACACAATCAAAACTGCCAAAAGACTTTTCCCCCCACCCCTCAAAATGTGCTGTGTGTTCTCTACTGTGTGACTCTAGCAGAAGCTACGTGGTACTTGGAAGCACCCTTGCAGGCACACAAATGCTCCCCAAAATTAATAAATAATATATATATTATTGGCATCAAATCCATCTGTTCGTGTGATTCTCAGATACTTAAAATGTCCAACAGGTGAACCCCCCCAATTTACCCAAAGAAATCACTCACACCACAGGGGGTCTGCAGGCTCGTGCAAATACAAATAAGTGTGCACATACAGGATATAATTTCAAAAGCAATAAGAGTGCAAAAATGTAAATAATGTAAGTCAATGTAAAGAAAAACACTAGCAAACACCAACAAGCTAACTAGGTGACCAGAAGTGGACTGCACACCTCAGGAAAGAGGTGAGGTATGCCCAGGTGTAGAATAGAGGGAGTGTGCCAGGTGGAACCAGCCTTCCTGAAGGCAATCCCCAGGCAGCAAAGGCAACCTCCAGCTCACGCTTAATTCACAACACATGGCAACTTCTACTCCCATAGTATTCTGCCATTTTTGGGATAGTTTAAATGTACTACTTTTTAAAGACTGTTATTTCACACATTGGAGGGCTAATTGTAATGAAAAAAGGCAGGAAGCACTGTTCACTGTCTGAACACCCCACAACTGAAACTGCAGTGAAGATGAAATAAATTGCCATCTGACAAACTAAATAGTAAAAAATGTGAGCTGGCCCTTGATCTTGTGTTCTTTAAGGACAACATGGCCAGCTCCATCATCCTTTCTTCGTATGTGATATGTTGCAAACCTTTCATTAGCCTCATTGTTTCCCCTGTGAATCTTCATCAGTTTTAGATGTGCTTCACCTATACAGTGCTGAATTTATTCTCATTTGTACTCCAGTGAAAAATATTGGATAGAGTTTCTCATATTCTGTGGTTCTCTTCCAATTTACAGTTGTCTCCTTTCCAGTGCAAAAAATATATATATATGAAATTTTACTCATTCAAATCTCTATACTGCCATTTTGTGGAGTATGGAGTTTGTAGAGTATGGAGTCTTGTATCATCATGTATAATCATGTCCTGAGTTTTTATTGTAAGGTGTTCTTTAAAATCCCATGTTTAGACTACTCTAGGAATTGGTGTGTCTTGGCATGCACGATGTACCAAACTTCTGTCATATTGCTTTCATGGCTTTCTGTCATATTGATGCTGAGTTGCTTACAATCAAGCTTCCACCCTCTACGCTTCACTGAAACCGCCCTTGCTAAGATCACAGATGATAATCTCACACCCTGTCATAGCTAAAGGGCTCTATTATGTCCTAGTCACTGACTTCTTTGCTTCTTTGATACAGCTGACCATCCTCCCTGCTGGATTCCCTCCATGGGTATTTCCAGAGGGGGTCTTCTTCTTCTTCTTCTTCTTCTTCTTCTTCTTCTTCTTCTTCTTCTTCTTCTTCTTCTTCTTCTTCTTCTTCTTTTGCAGGAGATTCAGTGGGCTCATGCCAGAACTGTTTGCAGGAGCATTTGTTGGGTATTTGCACCTCACATTTGTTGTGCTAATTTCTGTCCACACCAAGACAGACAATGTGGGTTCCTTCCTGTCACCCCCACTGTCTCTCCTGCTTTCCACACCCCCAGGGTGCTTAATGTGAATATGAGCAGAAAGCATCAAATTTTATTTAATTTTGTTGTTGTGAAAACCTGAACTGCTGGCTTACTGAATTTCTATAGAATCCTCCCATGTACTTGTGCAGAATCCTTCTCTGCCTCCTGCATAATCTTGTTGAAACCTATGTGGAGCTCCCATGGAGATTTGACTGAAAAGAAATGTTTTGCTCTCAATAAATCACTTCCTGGAACTGGGCAGAAGTTTCCCCTTTCCTCCTGCCCGCTCATCCAGAAAGAGTTGAGTGCAATCCTATGTACACTCAGGGGTGTATCTAGGGTAGGGTGGGCAGGGCACATGCCCTGGGCGCCACTTGAAGGGGGCACCATTTTCTAAAATATATATATATTTTAAATGGCCACCGAAAACAAAATGGCCACCATGCACGCTCAAATAGCCTCTGTGAGGCCCTAGGCCATGCCAGGCCTCTCAGAGGCCACTTGGGCATGCGTGGCAGCCATTTTGTTCTCAGCAGCCATTAAAAAAAAAAATTTAAAAATGGCCATCACACATGCTCAAATGGTCCCTGAAAAGCCCTGGAGGCCAGCGGGGGGAGGGGGAACCTTTGCAGACACCCCCCCAGGCCTTTAGGAAGCCACCCGAAGGGTAAAAAAGTTTTTTTAAAAAAATTAATAATTCACTGTACACAAAATCAGTTTGGCACTATGTACATAGAATCAGAATTGTGAATACTGAGTTGAAGCTTATGAGCTAGGATTATATTCATTTGCTCTTACTTTGCTTCTTGTGATAAGTGAGTTAAATGTGATGTCTTAATAGTATGGCTATTAATGGTTAGTTTGTCTTTGAATCAGAGTGAAATCCTTAGTACTAAGGCCCACTGGGAGTTTCTTGCTCTCTTTCTCTCATTTGAGCTGTCTTTCTGAAATACTAGATATATTCCAAGCAGTGACACAGTGTACTCTGCATATCCTTTAATTATTTTCAGAGTATCTGGGAAAAGTCAAATTCTCCATTTATTTTTAAAACTTATGTAATAGTGATGCTACAATGCATAGTAGAGAATCAGACAAGCACTTCTGTTTAGTTTTCCAAGTACACCTCCACATCGTATTTGGGTATTTCATGAGCCCCAGCATACTGAAATTTGTAGTTTCCCAGCATTTTTTGGTCTGGCTGCATCCACTGCTAAATAGTTTTTGAAATATTAAAAGATTAACGAGCTTGACTTGTATTTTTCAGCTGATATTATGGTAAAGTTATCTGAAATATGGGTGTGGGATGTTTGGACAGGGGGCGCAATTTCAGTGCATGCCCTAGGCACTATTTCCCCTAGATACGCCTCTGTGCACACTTCCCTGAGAGAATGTAATGGGACTTATTTCTGAGAGAACATGCATCTATTCTCATGCTGAGAGCACAATTTCCTCCATTTTATTAGCCTACTTTCCAATAGCCTTGTGAGATCACCATAAGGTGATTCCATGTGTGTGTCTGTGTGTCTCTCCCTCACATTAACTTCGCAATGCCAATATGACCAATATGAACCACATAGGGTACAGTGGTAGGGTCACCTCAGTGTCATAGTTTGTGATGTCATCCACTCTAATTCAAGATGGTGGACATGTAAACTTTTGAGGCACAAGTGGGCTAACTTGTGAACCACCTAACCGATTTGAACCAAATTTATTGCAGGTGTAGGGACACATAGGGATGACTCAAGGGCGATGTCCACCTGATTCAAGATGCTGGACTCGGGATCATTTGAGATGCAAGTGGGAACCGGTTTAGACCAGATCTAGTACAATTGTAGGGACACCTCAAAGGCATAGTTTGTGATGATGTCATCCACCCCAATTCGAGACGGCTGATGTATGAATGTTTGAAGCACAAGAGGGCCAACGTGTGAACCACCTAACTGATCTGGACCAAATTTAATCCAGTTGTAGGGATAGCGAGAAGAAAGTAGGCAGATTAGTTCTTGCTAGAACTACTTGATTTTTATAGTTAAATTGTTGATCTTTAACTGTTTCAGTTATTGGGGAGGATGTCATGCAAATATTTCTTATTTACAAAAATAAGGGGGAAACAAAAGAGGAGAAAGAGGCAGTTCACTTAAGTTTTGGGCCTGAGCAGGGAAGCATGGAGGATGCTGCTGCAGCACTCAAAGGCTGTTCCCTCTTTTCCTGCTGCCTCAGCCACTACAATGGGGAATCACTAAAATGCTCATAAGTGGGTTATTTACTGTCAGAACAAGTTAAATACTGAACACATGGTAGACCCTTTTGCAGTGGCAGCTCCCCCATGATGCAAGGTGAGGTAACAGCCCTCCCTTCAAATCTCAATTACAAATGTCCTGTTCTGTGCCACAAGTAGTGTAGAATATGCCAAGATCAGTGGGTTCTTACATCACTCCCAATCTCGGTATATCATTCCTGAGACCAGAAGCAGGGCTCACATGTGTGACCAGCACTGTGGCAGCTCAGCCAGACTCGGCCAGGTTCCTTGTTATCTGGTTCTCCTATCTATCGCCCTGAGCCATTTTTGGAAGGGCGGTATAGAAATCAAATCAAATCAAATCAATCAATAAATAAAATTGATCATTCATGCAGTGTTCCCACTGTGGGAAGCTCCTTGTCAGCTCCCTTGGGCTTGTATCTGCATGAAATCCAAAAACAAATGAAACCACCCTTCCCTCTCTCTGAGTGGTCTTAGTGAATCCAGTGGCTTTCACTGCCAACTATGTGCTGAGGACACTCAACTATCCTGCTCCACCCTAGGCCTCTTCCCATCCATCCACTCCCACATCTTCACCTGCCTGTCTGATCTATCAATGGGTATAGAGTGAGGGAAAGAGTAAAACAGTGGGGCCAAAAGTGCAGTAGGTCTGTGATATTTCTGAAGGGGACATTCGTCATTTTCAAGAAAGGAAATCTCTCAGAATGTGTTGCAAGTCAGCCCCATTCTCCTTTGTCTTCCTGCTTCCTATTCAGCTCTGAGAAGTGGAAGCTGAAATCTGTTTGTCCATGAATCTTGGCAAGTTGTGACTACAATGACAATAGATGTGGAAATGAGGACAGATATTTCCAATGCATTCAGCTTCCTGGGTAGCTGGGATTCAAGATGTGTTCTAAGGCGTGGCTGATGGATATCCTTGTATTCCACCCCACTCTGAAAACCATATTTTGTAAGGCTACCCCATTCTGCTAGCAGCACAGTACCAAATACACAATTTTTTTTGCCTACTTTCCTTAAGGAAAGTAAGCTTATGAGATCACCCAGCTGTGTGTGTGTATGTATGTGTATATCCCTCTGTCAGCTTCACAATGCTTGGACCAATCTGAACCAAGTTTGGTACAGTTGTAGGGACACATAGGGATACCTCAATGGCACAGTCTGTGATGATATCATCCACCCCAATTCAAGATGTTAGACACCTGAATGCTTGAGGCACAAGTGGGCTAACTTGTGAATTGCCTAATTGATTTGAACCAAATTTAGAACAGCTGCCTGTAGGGACACATATGGACATCTCAACAGTGTAGTTTGTGGTGATATAATCCACCCCAGTGTAAGATGGCAGATACCTGAAGGTTTGAGGTGCATGTGGGCTAACTGGTGAACCATCTAACTGAATTGGATCATCTAAGAAATTTGGTAAAATTGTAGTGACACAAAGGGACACCACAATGGTGCAGCTTGTGATGTCATCCACCCCAATTCAGGATGGTGGATGCATGGATATTTGAGGCAGAAGTGGGTTAACTTATGAAGATTATAGTGAAAGGAAAGTAGGCACATTATCTTTCACCAGAACTTCTTGTTAAATATTTGTATAATGCTTTTTGGTAACAAATACATGGTTACTTTGCCTGTTTTATTTTAGATGCCATGTTTTACTGGACATCTTGAAAGGGACCAAAACCAAAAAGACAACCCCTGTGCAATCCACTTTCCATCCTAAAGCCGAATGTGGGAAAGACCCCATGGGACTCCATCGGGGTTCACTCTACTGAGAAGGTCTCTTGACTGAACCTCTTTGAAATGCACACAAGTTATTTCAATAGGGTTGGTTGGGTGGTGGTAGTAGTGATACATACATGCACTCTCATTGTGTAATCTGTATCCTACAAGCACTTAAGAGAGGACAAGTAAATCAAAATATAGACTCTTAAAGGAGAATTTTGACTATGGCTGTAACCCTAATAGTCTCCATTTGGATCTTCCCTCTCAGGTACCAAAATGCCTTGGATCAGTCCTGCCTATGAAATGTGATCTCTCACCTGCAATCAGAAGTGATACCACTTCAGGACTCTAATAAATATAATCTCCATGGTGTTCTACTATATGTGAAGACCAGGCCTCAGATCTACCCAGGCAAGAGGGCTTCTTTCAGGCAGTGGGGAGGGAGAGAGAAGCATGGATGAATTTGACGCAGCAGAGAAGAAAGGTAAAGAAGTTTCAGCTGTTGAAAATGTTAACATATCCCAAATTAGGATTCAGGCAGCTGATTTCCCCATTACATCTACAGTTCAAGATTCTTTCCACTAATTTCAGTGTATTGCCCTTCAACACACTCCTATCCATATTACTCAGAAGTAAATCACACCTAGTCCAATGGTAAGGTAAAAGGTAAAGTGTGTCGTCAAGTCGATTTCGACTCCTGGTGCCCGCAGAGCCCTGTGGTTTTCTTTGGTAGCATACAGGAGGGGTTTACCATTGCCTCCTCCCATGCAGTATGAGATTATGCCTTTCAGCATCTTCCGATATCACTGCTGCCTGATATAGTAGCATCAGGGATTCGATTCGAACCAGCAACCTTATGCTTGTTAGTCAATTACTCCCAAATATGTGTCTAGGATGTTCTGGAGCCCCTGGCCATCCAAGAGGCAACACAGAGATTTCAAGAGCTTAAACTCTGAAGGAATGAGAGCTAAATGAGAGTCTCTCTGACAGAATAGTTATCCCATGTTGAATACAAAGTAAAAAGATATGACCTTGCAGATAGAGAGAGTTCTCTACCCATTTCAATGCATGTGTAACACTAGCCCTGTGCAGACAACCACAGAACAAGAAAAGGAGCACTGTTGAGGTGAGGAGGAAAATGTACCAGAGAAGCCAGAAGAGTGAGGAGCCCTATGCAGATACTTAATCTGTCTACAGTTGAACATGTGGGTTGAGATCATGCTTGCAGGCCCCACCCCTGCCCTCCACACATTCGACGACATGCCTTCACAGGGGCCCTCATACAAACATGCATCCCAATACATATACACTATCATTGTGCAATTTGAACCCTACTAATACTTAAGTGATGACAAGTAAATAAAAAAAAATGTGATGAATTTATCTAAAAGATTCTTAATTTAGAATCTTAAATTAGAATGTTGATTGTGCCTGTAATCCTAAGCATACTGACTTGTATTGTATTGTATCTTATCGTAACCAGTGTAACTTAATTTGTAAATAAATATGTAGCATCAAAGTGACATGAACACACATTTCTGTTTAGGAAGGTATAATATGTAAGCCATTGCTTGCTGCCTCAGAATCTACTTGGTCCCAACGCCCAATAATTTTATGGTGCACTGTTAAGTATAGGGATGACTGAGACAAGAGCAACACTTTCTATACTTGAAGAATTAAATGATTGATAAAAGCCCAGCAAGATTAAGACCCATGAGCAATTGTGACTCTTTTCTTCTTCCTGCTACATACTAGGCCCCAGGGGCCCCAGAAGAGTTTTAGAAGGACAGGGGTTCAAGGCAGTCAAGAGACATAATGGATGTCATCTACTATTCAGGGGCATCTGCTTATTGGAAGTAATAATGCTATAAGTTATCATGTTCAGCACTATTGAGATGAATTTATCATAATTATTCTTTCACGAATAATAATAAAATAAATCTTCACATGACTCAAACGATGAGCCCTTTCTCACAATCATGAGAAAGGGCTTGGAGGGGTGAGGGCAGGAAGCCTTTAAATGTTTACCTCTCCTGCAAATGATCCGTCCCTCTTTGCTGGGTGAGTGGATTGTGAACTCAGACGATCCTCTGCTGCTGCTGTCAGCAGGGAGGTTTGGGGGCCGGGAGGCCTTCGCAACTCCCAAGCGGCCATGGCTGGCAGATGATAGGAAATATGGGGTCAAGGGAGTGCTTGCTTCCTTAACCTTGTTTTGTAGACGGGCTCCCTAAGCAGTTTTACCGCCAGACCGGTGGCAGGACTTAAGCCGCTCCCAACTGTTCTCACGCACAGGCAAAACGAGGCTGGGCTTCCTCAGTCCAGTTTTGCTGCACATGAGAACAGCCTCTATCCTGCAAATGCTAAATCCCAGATTTGTGTGATGCATGAGCTCCTAATTTCCAGTGCATGCTCCTGGAAATTTTCAGCAATGCCAGATTTGCAGCATGCCACCATTTACCCGACACCAATGACTGGAGTTAAATCTTTCAATTTATTACTGGAATAGATCAGATATAATTTAAAAATGGAGATTTTGCATTTTTTGTTACGTTGTAAGTCTGTAGTACAACTTACTTACAACTTACGTTGTGAGTCTGCAGTACAAATAGTTATTTTGGCTGTGTTATCCAATTTATAACAGGGTTGTTGTCTCTTTTGTGGCATGGTTATGGATATAACTGATCTGGTTGGAAGGCAATGGCAAATCTACTGCCCCCAGATCTGTTGCATAAGGTGACCACCTCTACCTGCTTCATGTCAGGGCAGCCTTTGGAGATTGGCGGTGGGGGCGGGGGTGGGCACTGGCCGACATCCAGACTGAGGACATACTGGCACAACAGTGTTTTCAGTCATGTGAGAGGGGGCACAGCTTTCAAGGACTTCCCCTACTCTCAGCAATCCTGGGTGCCTCCTTAAAAATATGTCCATAAAAGGTCTCCCAGCTCTCTGTCACATATTTTCAGGAGACACTGCGATCTATAAAGAAAGGGTGGATAATAAAAAAATAATACTGCCCCTTACATAACATAAAATGCATTTATGGCACCCAGGCATACGTCTGGATTTTTGGCCACTAATTTTTAGGAAAGTGTAGGGGAGGAGGGAATAGGCGGCATATCTGTTTCTGTTTTGTACAGGAGCTATTTGATGTGGGGCAATCCTAAGCACAGATCTGGGAGTAAGCTCTACTGAACTCAGGGGCATGTACTTCTGAGTAAATATGCATACAACTGGACAGTTAGATGAAACCTGCTCTATGTCAAAAGGTGAGGGCAGGCTGCACAGGCTGCACATGAAAAATTATATTCAAAAGGGGGTCCCAGTCAACTGTACTGGGGGGAAAACATCAGTTAACAGCTTGGAATTGGAAGCTTACTGTTCAGGACTCTTTTAGCCTCTCTTCTGAACCTCCATTCACTCCCCCGCCCCGCACAGAAGCTGAATTTGGACATAACAGGAAACCGGAGGTCCCTTCACTAGTTTCCACAGCCATACATCCAAATGTGGGCAATCAGAGTTTACAGTGGAAATCGACCCACAGTTTCCCTCCCCAAACTCCAATCTGAACCTTTGGTTCAGAGTGGAATTTCGCTGCCGTCAACTCCATTTGCCAGCATTACATCCAAATGCAGTTTCACCCACATGGAACGAGAGTTGAGGAAGGAAGCCCCTCCCTCACTCCATTTGCCCTTGGCTGCTGGGGCTGTCCTTCTTTACTGAAGGAAGCCCCAGCAGCCAGTTCCCCCTCCTCTCTGCAGTCAGTGTGACTGCAGATAGGCAGCTCTCAATTTCATCTGAAGGCAGACAGGAAAGTTGGGGGAGGAGTCCATTGGATCCACGGCTTGGTGTTACATCTGAAGGCGTCAAGGGTAGATCTTTGAGTCTGATCTCTGCTCAACTGAACTCCTTGCTCCATTGCTAAGCTCCCTCCTGTACTCTGCTCCCAGCTCCCAGCAAGGCTTTTCTCAGTCAGTTGCTGGGTTCTAGAGCAAATGGACAGGACCTTTCCTTGATCAATTAGTCAATCATCTTTGACAACAACTCCTTATCACTGTGAAGGTTCAGCCTTCACTGGTCAGTCTTTGGTGGGATTCTAACCCCATGCTTCTGGGGCCCCTGCTTGGATCCATTCTTACATGACCTCAGGAGTGTGAAGGTGGCTCTGTTTAGCTGCTTTTCCCACACATACACCCTGAAATCACATGGGAAGGGCCAAGGATGAAGTTATTTCCCACATGATCTCGGGGTTTTTATACTACCAAAGCAGCACGAGAAACCACCATGCTTCTGCAGCTCTCACACTGTACCACTGCGGTAACGAAAGGCCACATGAATTACAGGGGAAGTGGAAGTCCCACTTCCTATAAAACAGCCTGAGCAAATCATAGCAGCTTATGATTAAAAGATGAGAAAATTGGATCCAAGACCTAAAAAGGCATCAGCTGTTCAGCTTCCTCAAGATGAAGAAAGTCCTTATTTAGAAAAAGGATGAACCATATTCTTAAGAGCACCATAAGCTTACTCATGAGAGCCACACTCTTCCTGGCATCAGAGCTTATCACATCATGGCGCCATGCAATATTCATACAAGTTTTCGGGAACAATAATTAACTACTGTGGATAGATCTCAAATAGGAAAGCTTTATAGTATAGCCAAAGACCTACCACCACCCAAAAATAAAAGAAACAAAAGCATACAGAACAAACAGAAACAAACAAGTATAACAAGATTAATACCATACTTCCCCTACACAATTTAAAGGTTAAATGAAATAGCTCTCTCCAGACTTTGCAAAGTTAATGATATCAACATTTAAATACACACTCTAAATTATTATGTATCAAGTAGGACAACCAAGCAACCAACACCCCCCGATATTTCTTAACATGCTGGGTTTGAAGAGAATAAGCACAACTTTCCAAATCATCTTTTTCTGCTTTCCTTTTGAACGTTTTGTGTCATTTGCAATGGTATAGTGATGAAAGGGGTATTGGGGTGGCAGAGCCCCCAATATGCTGCGGCCTGGCTGCTTAAGGGCAGCAGAAAATATGACCATGTTTCACCTTTGTTGAGGTCACTGCATTGGTTGCCAGTTTGCTTCTGGATTCAATTCAAAGTGCTGGTTATCACCTATAAAAGCCTTCAGGGTTTGGCGCCTGTGTACCTTCAGGACTGCTTCTCCCATCCAACTTCGACCCGTCCTGTGAAGTCGTCTCAGGTGGGCCTTCTCAGAGTTCCGAGCCCAGGGGAGGTATGTGGGGCCTGGGCTCATGGGAGGGCCTTCTTTGTTGCAACCCCCTCCTTATGGAACACTCTGCCCTCTGAGATTCATAATGCTACCTCCAGGGGAGTAGCAAGGTTGGAGTGGGCCCAGAGACAAGATTTTAAAATGCCCCCTCCACCCACTGAAGCTCAGCTCATGAAGTAAATAAATCTTAAATGAGGCTGGATAGTGGTAACAAAAAGCATAGTAAAATATCTATCTATCTATCCATGTGCCACAATAGAACATCATCCTAAATTATTTTTTAAAAGTTTTTGTAAATTGTGGACGATGCAAGTCATTTAATGGTACTAGAGAAAGACATGCTGTTGTGGTAGCTCCAGGTCTCAACACTCACACCAATTTTGGAGGATGAATACCACTGAAGGAAGCCCGGGCGGGTGCATGGCTGGGGGAGTCAATCATGTGACTTGCCTCTGGGGGGCCCCCCCAAGGCAGTGGGCCCCCAGACAACTGTCTCCCCTTGCCCTATTGTAGTTACGCCAGAGGCCACCTCCCTTCTGTCCTTTAAGAAGCTTTTGAAAACTTATTTATTTTGCCAGGCTTTTAGTTTTTTGTCTGTGTGTCCATCTGTCTGTCTGTCCCTTTTTCCTCTTGTTTTCATTGTTATTTTAATTTATGTAAACTGACTCGAGTCTGTGGAAGCCAGGCGGTCAATAAATTTACTAAATAAATAAATAATAGGGGTATTAGGGGTGGCAGAGCCCTTGACAACATCTCCACCTTTGATTCGGTGCCTCAGTTTTCCTGTCAAATGAAGGTGACTAATAAGAAACTGTAGTGTTGCACAGCATGTGTCCTCATGTTTATGATAGTCTATCTTAATGTACCTATGGCAGAAAGCAATCTGTAGGTTGTACTAAACAGTTAGCTCACAGACAGAGATTCAGATTAAGTTTATTGCATTCTGAGACCAGAAAACAAACCGAAACGGAACCAAGGGGGGCAGGAATGCAGAGTTACAGGGGAAAAAATACAGCTTATAATTTACATCATATCAATTTACAATATCATGGATACACTAAATACTCAGAGACCAACACATTCCCAAGAAATCAAATTACAGATTTAACCATCTGACTCCTAATGGAGCAGGCCCTGGAGCAAAATTGTGCAACGTTAAGAGTAATGTTCATGTTGGAGTCTGAAAAAAGAGAAGTATATAATTTATCTGATCTGCTTGAACATTTCTTTAACATTGGGGTTATAAAAAGAAAACAAATGGGTCTATAAAACTGGCAATATAATATCACATCGTACACAGTTTCAACCTCTCCCATCTGGCAGGGACAAATCCAATCTGCATAAGGAATTTGGAGGTATTTCCCTTTGGGCATCCGCCTTTTTCTTCTTCTTAAAAAATGCTTTGTATTGCCTATTCTCAAAAAAAACCAATACATGGCTTTTTTTAAGAAGAAAAAGGGGGATGCCCAAAGGGAAAGCTGAGAATAGAATTCAAGGGGAACACTTTCTGAGAATACGATTCATGGGGAAATGTCTGACAATTTTGTGCTTTGTACAATTTGAACGGAGCTATAAGAGAGGTCTTAGCCTTAACACAGTCCTTTTCAAACCAGGATTTCAATCTGTGCCCCAGGTCTAGCGTCCCAAGACAGAAATTATTGTAGATCTGAAGTCAACTTCTGAAACAATTCAATTGCTCGCTCTGATGTCACAGTGGAGAAAGAAGGCATTCTCTGTACTAAGGAAACCTGCAGTTCCTTTCTCCACTCTTTCTGACCATCTTACTCTCCGGCAGGTCAAGACCACTGAGAGATCAGCCTCAAATTTTTCCTTAATGTGCACCTCTTGTTCATTTAACTTCAATGACAGGACCACTGGTAGGTGGTCACAGCCCACACAAGGCTCTTCTGATAACTGAACTACCACAGTCACAACATTAAGGGAGACTATTACAATATAAATAGCACTTGATCCCAATATGCAAGTTCTCCCGAGTATTCACTATTAACTGCCCCATTTAAAACAAAGAAATATAGTCTGCTTGCAAATTGGACCAGGCAGAAGCAAGCAAAATTGGATCTCAAATCTTTTAGATTGGCAGGTCAATAGGAGGTTCCTGCCCTCCAACTCTGGGGGGAGAGGTCTAAAATGTGAATATAAAACCTCATCACACTGGCCCAACCTTGCATTGAAATCTCCTGCTATTACAACCATGGCAGCTAGGTACATTTTAATCAGATTGGAAATGTATACTTCCAGTTTTGACCAGGAATCTTGAATTCAGGCCTGCTCTCTTTGGGGAGGCAAATAAACATTGTCAGTCAAAATACTATGTTGCCCTATGCCAGCCATAGCTAACTCACCACAAAAATCCAGTTTGCTGAAAAGTGCTTGCAACTCTGTAGAAGCAAAAATTGCCACCCCCACCCTTAGATCTATCCCCCTTTTCACTCAGGGAGGGCTGGAGCAGCCATGAGGCAAATCCATTGATCATCAGCAGTTCACAGGCCCAAGTTTCTTGGGCCAAAATGATTTCAAAAGAGGTTATATAAACATAGAAGGAGGCATCCAGTAAAGGAGCCCAACCCGGTTTCCCCCCCTTGTGAGAACCACTGGGGTTGTGGGCAAGCCCACTGGTTCTCTGGCGGCTAGCCCACCAAAGAAGACCTCCACTTAACCCAGGTTAGCGGAGCTGGATTTTCTGGTCGTGTGCCGCTGCGGCGCAGCTCTGTGGTGACACACAAGGAGACCTCTGAAACAACCACTGAAACAAGCCTCCCCTGGTCCCAGATCTCCAGGATGATGATGATGATGTTTATGATTACATTTATATCCCGCTCGTCCTCCAAGGAGCCCAGAGTGGTGTACTACATACTTAAGTTTCTCTTTCACACCAACCCTGTGAAGTAGGTTAGGCTGAGAGAGAAGTGACTGGCCCAGAGTCACCCAGCAAGTATCATGGCTGAATGGGGATTTGAACTTGGGTCTCCCCGGTCCTAGTCCAGTACTCTAACCACTACACCACGCTGGCTCTGCACAGTCAAATGGCCTGCACAGTCAAATGGGGCACCCTGGAATTTCCGGGGGCCACGTGGCCTCCGATCCCCACAGCCTCCACCAGCTCCATGACAGAGCCCGCAGTCATGCAGGTGGCCGATCCAGCTGCCCAGGGCTTGGAGGCTGCTCGTTTGCAGGGAGAGCGGGCTAAGCTCACTCTCCCCGCAGACCCACCAGAAGCTCTTCTCACCGATTGTGAGAAGAGCTTCACTCTGGGCCTACACAGACGGAAACTGCTGCTCATTTTGATCAATATTAGCAAAAATAGCATCAGGCTCAATGGTACTCAAAAGGTCGTTTCATGTCAGGACCAGGGAGTTCCCATTGGTTGCAGCATGGGAGGGATGATCAAATTCCATTAGATTGACAGAAGTATCAAGCTTATGCTGGGCCTTTACAGAGTCTGGCAAGCCTCTCTGCTCTTGTAACACACTCAGAGATGACAGTTCAATAATTTGGGCTATATTATTTCCCCCATTTTGGTGGGGAAGTGTGTCAGGCCCTAGTACGGAGTGTTGCAACTGTGACATAGGCTTCTCAGGAACATCCTTCTTGCTCAGACCTTTATCTGGTAGAAAAGCAACGAGTGGTTTAGCCATGGAATGAATATTAGATGACATGGTCTTAAGCCCAGCCAGCTTGGTAGAAGAACCTTCTGCTCCCATGCTGATGAGGCTCCAAAAGGAGTTTTAAAAAATATCTCCTGTGCGAAGAAATCAGAATCATTGGGGAAGCTGACAGAGGATTTCAGCTCAGCACTTGGTTTAGCTTGTTTGGAAGATAAGACCAAGGGGTTTGGGATGCCGCTAACTGCATCTGTAAGCTCAAGGGGTGGTGGGAGCAGCTGCTCTGTTAACATACTTTGGTAGCAACTGGCAAACACTGATATCTCGAAAACATGCACTGGAGTAATTTGAGAAGATGACAGAAAGAATATCAATTTTAGCAGCATTAGTTGAATTTCTGACTAACTAAAAGACAGCAGTATTCTTTTACCTGATGCAAAGTTTGGAAGCTTTTTCATCGCAACAAGGTCTATATTTTGAGGTTGGAACTGTTGGAGATGGAGTTCCAGTGCATTGACCTTTTGCAGCAACTATCCTAATGACCACTAGGGGCACTGGGAGCAGAGATAACTAGTGAGGGTCACCTCCTTACCTGTCTCTGCTTGCCTCTGCTCTATGACCCCTGCTTTGACTCCTCAGGTACTTCCTGTAGTGAGTCAGTCCTCTTCCTTTCCTCCTAGAGAAAAGATGGAAACTTCTCTCTCTTCCCCTACTTATTCATTATGTAGCTGATAGATAGGAAAGGTCTTTCCTATCTCAAATGTACTTCACCAATAAACTAGTTAAGTTACTTAACTAGTTTATTGGTGAAGTACATTTGAGATAGGAAAGACTTAACTCACTGTAGAGTGAGTAATTTAACTAGTTAGTTAACTCACTGTAGAGTGATCTCCATGCACGTTACTTAAATAGCTGCAACAACTAAACTCTGCACTCTATAACTGGAGTAGTAGCTTCCTTGGTGCTTTGCTAAATAATCACAAAACTCCCAACAGGAACCTCAAAAGTTGGCTTAAGGAGCAGGTGATAACTGATTTAGAAATCCAATGGCCCCTGTTTATTTCATTAAAAGTGATGTGCAATGTAACTGGATTAGTCTGTAATTGCCGCCCGGCACATACTTTATATCCCATTAGACTGGGATTTGCTGTCAGTTGCCCTGCTGGATGTTATTCGATTCAATATCTTTATTCTTATGTACTGAGGGATGGTCCAGGTATTTTTGAATAAAGGTATCAAAAGCAGAGCTAAAGTCAAGTTGAATGGTGACACAAGCCAGTTGCCGGAATATTGAGACTGAGACTACGGTTGTTGCTGTTAACGAGCACTTATCCCCTATTATATCTAATATACACCCTCAGCGGGGAAATGACTTGACTACCAAGCCAGAGGTTGCCGGTTCACATCCCCTTTGGTATGTTTCCCAGACTATGGGAAACACCTATATGGGGCAGCAGCGATATCGGAAGATGCTGAAAGGCATCATCTCATACTGTGTGGGAGGAGGCAATGGCAAACCCCTCCTGTATTCTACCAAAGACAACCACAGGGCTCTGTGGTCGCCACGAGTTGACACCGACTCGACGGCACACTTCAGTTATACACTCCTCAAAGGCGCTTGGCTCTGTTCTCAGTCTGGGGGTGGGAGGGCACTCCGGGCAGTGCTTCCCTGGACCAGCTACACACTTCCCTGGACCAGCTACACACTTCCCTGGACCAGCTACACCCCTATCATACTGTGCCAGCTCATCTTTCAGAGGGAGTGGGGAATCTAGTATGGAAGGGTCCTCCATCTTCCAGCACATCAGATTTATTTGGGGAGGCAATGGCAGACAAATCATTTACACTTGCTTTGAGACATAGAAGAGTATCAAGCCCGAGTTGTCGTGGTAATCCTGGCGGCATCGGCAATCCCGGGTTTGTTCTGACCTGCTTTATTCCCCATATTGAATCAAAGCAGGGCTGGGCAGCCTACAACAATAAGCTGCCTCTGGCTCTCCTTAGACTCAACACTCCCACAGCACTGCTGGCTCAGAGTCCTCCAACACACAGAGAGAAGGAAACATAAAAATAATGTCTTGCTGCCAGCAAATCCATTACAAAGTATTTAAATGAATAAAAATAAAATAGATAAAGGATAAGAAGAAAAACCAACTCCATGCAGGAAAATCAATATTCAATAAATGGAGAAACAGAAAGAGGCTGCTGTCCTGTTACCATCTTGGCCACTCCCCACTACGGCATAATTACATGGAACCTGTCCTTGTCCCGTCATCCCTTCCAAATGCAAATGATTCCAGAATAGTAGCCCTGTTCATTTGTTGTAGCAAACCCAACAAAGTTTCTCACGACACCTTTTCCAGAGGTATATGGCAGGAGCTCTTGTAGATCACAGCCTGCCCTTGCGTCATCAGATGCCTTTGATGGACCCTGGATTATACCACAAGAAATTAATGAGTTTGTAAGGTCACATAAGGACATGGCACATATATCCAAGATAGTCTATATAGACATACCTGTTTTCTGGGCAGAGAGCCACAGAGAATCAATGCCCTCAGAACCTAGCATAAGAACTCTATACTGTGATGTGAAGTGGTACTGGGAGGAGAGCTGTTTAAAAGCCATAGGAAACACGTAATAGGTTTGCTTAATTCAGCTAAAATCTGTGCAGTCAATAGAGATTGTTCACATGAACTTTGAGAGCTCCGAGGAGAAGGCAGGATAGCATCTGCCTTCCCCCAGGTGATCCAGCATGGTCCTAAGCTCATGCACCCACACGACCGGTGCTTTGGCAAGCCAGACAGCATTCTAGAGGCCAGGAAAATGCATCCTGGCTTCCAGATATCCCACAATGCACTGCATGATGAATACGGTGCATTGGAGGATCTTGCCGTGAGTTGGGCGCTTGGGGCGCCTGGCTCAGTGTCTGTGCAGGCTGCATGCCCAGGCAGGGCTGCTCATGTGAACAGCCTCCTACATTCTTTGAGATGAGTGGGGGGAGGGGAGTATAAACTTTTGAATGATCATTTCATTCCACCATTTGTAAGGTAACTATATTGTGCCATTAATGGAGCCATTTCTTTTTCTACTTCATATCACAGAACAGATTTCCTCTATCACTCATCATAAATTAGGGCAGATCATTAATGCCACAGGGTACAAGCTGGATCATGAGAAAGAGTATTACGCAAATAACTAATTAGAGGGGGAAAATATTTTGTCAGAGTGTTTCAAACTGTAACATCCTTTAGCTGACCTGTATCTGGACTACCTGTATCTGGAGAGCTGGTCTTGTGGTAGCAAGCAGGACGTGTTGACTCCTGGTGCCCACAGAGCCCTGTGGTTGACTTTGGTAGACTACAGGAGGGATTGCCTCCTCTCGCGCAGTGTGTGATGATGCCTTTCAGTATCTTCCTCTATCGCTGCTGCCTGCATTCTCTTTAATGGCACTTAATACCCATGTTACTTTTGATGAGGCTTGGCTCTTGATGCTTAAAAGCATCAATACAATTTGGGAGGGATGATCAAATGCTATAACTGCTTCTGGATCCCTGGTTTACACCTCATCAAAACTGACATATATGCACCATTTTAGCAAAAAGTGTCACACATCTAGGATAAGGGCATGACTCCTGAAGTGCACTCATGTCTCCTAAGACCCATGTGGGATACATCCCTTAAACAGAGAAGTCCTAGACTGTAATGAAGCACACTAGAGTGCCATGATGAAAGTTGATTAAATAATTAATGGCTGCTGTGAACCCACCCATAGTTGGAGATGCCTTCTGCAATGCTGCACAATGTATTGCTCTGGTTTTGCCTCCTTCAGTTCAGCCCCTGATGGAGGGGGTAATTCAGATGGATCTTTACAGTGAGTGTGACCAGAGCATTTGGTCACATACAGGGAAACAGCAAAATTATTTGTCTTCAGAAGATGCTGCCTGTCGTTTTCCTGCATTTGGCTTTTTTCCTTCCATTCACAAGGCACACCCAGAATAGTGACTGAAGGTAAAACACCACCTTAAGACAAGCACTTAATTTGGAACAGGCACATGGTTGGCCATTGCACATGTGTTTTTAATGCTAAATAGCTGCCACAGAGGGTTTGATCTAGACTGGGACAATGGAAGAGGCAGAGGTTTAAATGTCCTCTCCCACACTGCACACCCTAGCTGGATTGCCCCTTCCCAAATGCATTTAAAAATATGTGCGCAAGTGCCAATCATGTGCCTGTTATAACATGTCATTTGACAGGTTATTGACATAGAACTCAAGGACTAAGTTCCTTTGAGGGTAGATCATTATTCTCTTACTATCAAAGTAAACATTTTGGGGTTTCAGAATGAAGTGTGCTTCTAATTTTCAGTGCTGCTGCTAACAGAACAATTGGGTAAACTGTCTTTAATAGACGTATAACGTTGAAAATGGTGCTGTAAATATCCCAGTCCAACTCTCTTTCAGAATCAGATATGCCTGAAAAATATCTCAAAAACTGAATGAGATGTGCTCTCTTTGAATTTAAGCACAGAGTCACAAGTCCAAGAAGGCCCAGCTCTGTGTGACCAAATCCTGTGTGGAGCTTGACTGTGTGGTATTGCAAGAAATTATCTCTCTGTGGGAAAATCGGCCATGTGATCTATAGAGAAGCGCATAGTGAAAACACATTCCAAATTAATCTTAACCCAGATCCCAAGCTATTAATAGGACCTTCAGGATGAATGCTACTCATTTCATGTTATGTTCACAGTGTTAGATTTAATGATAGTACTTTATATTGTGCCAAATAAGGGCCTTTCAGTAGTTCTTTTGTCTAATATGAGCAATTACAGTCCACACCCAAAGTGAATGAGCAGGTTTCCCATCGGTGAGTGATGCTAGTTCCAGGTGATTGAGGATGTGATAAGGAGTGTTACTAAACAAGGAGAATGTTATTATTAGCATTTGTAGGTGGAATTTGCAAAAATAGTGCACTAACAGCTCCATTTGGAAAATAAAAATAAGTTCCATTGTATAAGGTGGCCTTTTAAAAAACAGACATATTCCGGCAGAGTAGCCATTTGGAACACAAGGAGAGATATTTGTGGTGTGTACAATAGGCAACTGTATCCTATCAAGCAAATAGGATAACGGAGCTAACTTGGCAAAGTTAGGAGCTAATTTGGCAAAGAGGCAGCTTTTAACATGGTGATTCTATTTGTTTATTTGTTTGTTTGTTTATTAAAACATTTTTATACTGCCCAAAACTTACATCTCTGGGCAGTTTACAACAGAATAAAAACAAAGTAAAACATTTGTTAAGACAAAAGGGGAGGGGGGCAACACACATTACAACAATTTAAAATTTTTAAAATAATATTTTAAAACAGCATTAAAACCATTAAAACAACATTAATTAAAAGCCTGGGTGAAGAAATGTGTTTTTAAAGACTTTTAGAAAGCTGTCAGAGATTGGGAGGCTCTTATTTCACTGGGGAGCGCATTCCAAAGCCTCGGGGAAGCAGCGGAGAAGGCCTGTCTCTGAGTGGCCACCAGACGAGCCAGTGGCAGCTGCAGATGGACCCCTCCAGCAGATCTCAATGGGAGGTGGGGTTCATGCCGAAGAAGGCGTTCCCTTAAATACTCAGGGCCCAAACTGTTTAGGGCTTTATAGGTTATAACCAGCACCTTGTATTTTGCCCGGAAACATATTGGCAGCTAGTGTAGCTCCTTCAATACAGGAGTTATATGGTCTCTTCAAGATGCCCCAGAGACCAGCCTGGCTGCTGCATTCTGGACGAACTGCTGTTTCCGGACTACGTACAAGAGCAGCCCCACATAGAGCGCATTGCAGTAATCCAGTCTGGAGGTTACCAGCAGATGTACCACTGTTTTGAGGTCATTCACCTCAAGAAACGGACGCAGCTGGCGTATCAGCCGAAGCTGATAGAAGGCACTTCTGGCCACCGCCTCAACCTGGGACACCAGGGAGAGGCTTGGATCCAGAAGCACCCCTAGACTGCGAACCTGTTCCTTCTGGGGAAGTGTGACCCCATCCAGAATGAGCAGATCAAAATCATCTCTCGGGTTCCGACCCCACACAATGAGTACCTCCATCTTAGCCGGATTCAGTCTCTGTTTGTTATCCCTCATCCAGCCCATCACCGCCTCCAGGCAGGCATTTAGCGAGGTTATGCCTTCTCCCAATGATGTTGACATGGAGAAATAGATTTGGGTGTCATCAGCATACTGATAGCACCATGCACCCAATCTCCTGATGATCTCTCCCAGCAGTTTCATGTAGATATTAAACAACATTGGAGACAATATGGAGCCCTAAGGGACACCATAGGAAAGTTCAGATTTTGAAGAACAGCAGTCTCCAAGGGACACCATCTGGAACCTGCCCGAGAGGTAGGAGTGGAACCACTGCAAAGCAGTGGGGAGAGTAGCTGGCCCTATCCACCCCCAGCACAGTACCTCCAGTGACTGTTGCTGGTGTCTATCTTATGTTTCCCTATCTTATGTTTCTTTTTAGATTGTGACCCCTTTGGGGACAGGGATCCATCTTTTTCATTTATTATTTCTCTGTGTAAGCCACCCTGAGCCATTTTGGGAAGGGCGCTGTAGAAATCGAATAAATAAATAAATAATAAAATAAATAAATATGTATCATGAGGTCTAATACAGCACCCCAAATCACTAATAACTGGCCATAAAAAGAACTCAACCAAGCATTAAAAACAACAACAACAACAAACCAGATTGCCAATGGCTAGGATGCAGTGCCGATTGTTGGTACTAATATTGAATAAAATATAGTAGCTAACAATCTTTCTTTGCTCTTTGTAGATAACTTCTTAAATGTTTGGGATCTGAAGAGGAAGTACCCCCAGTTGTTAGAAATTGAACATCTTGCAGATTCATATTCAGTGGGTATGGACACACACCACCACCCCATGTGAGTTTTGAGGGAAATCCATAAGGTCCACTAAGTAAAGTTTTCTCCAAATCTGGTGGGCATATGTTCAAATTTTGGGAAAATTCAGAATGTTTTTTCAAACTGCATGCTACATAGAAACAGACAAAGCTGCCTTATACCAGGTCAGACCATTGGTCCATCTAAGCTCAGTATTCTCGACACTGACAGTGGCTCTCCAAGGTTTCAGGCAGAAATCTTTCCTAGCTCTATCTGAAGATACCAAGGATTGAACTTGGGACCTTCTGCATACAAAGCTACAGCCAAGGCCGGTGCTACCATTAGGCCAACTAGGCAGCCGCCTAGGGCGCAGACCTCAGAGGGGCGCAGAGTGTAGAGTGTCAATGTGTTAAGAGTGTGAGAAACCAGAATAATGAGTAGAAATATGAGAAAAACAGTTCATTGTTTTCAACACTAACAATACTGTTAAACTTAATTCAATTTGTAGCACAGTGATCTCATATATTTTTATTTCATTTTTTCTAGAAAATATCTGTTTCTGAAAATTGAAGTTGAAATTTTTTTGGGGGCGGGGGAGCAAGTACTTAGCCTTGCCTAGGGCACAAAATAATCTGGCACCAGCCCTGGCTACAGGCCCATTCCCTCTGTTCTAACGGTTAGGCATGTTTGGTTCCCTTTTTGCCTAATAATACTTAGCATTCACATAGCACTTTACAGCATTCAAAGTACTTTGCATGCTGCAATTATCCAAACACTGCAAAGTAAGCCAGTTTTATTCAGGGCTAAGTCAACAGTCCTATCATGAGCTGACTCAACATTTGGGGGGCTTGTGAGAAAGAAGTGACAAGAGCACTTTATCTCTTGAACAATTGTTCACTACCATCACCATCCATTTTGCAGCGTGTTTCTCTCAGCAGCTTCTATTAGGTGGGTGCCCTTTTCTTTCCCCCCAAAGTGCTAGAATGATGCCTTGTCTTGGGGCTTCGGGGGGGTGGTGGTGGATGGAAGCCACCAGCTGGTGGCCATGAAAGGAGCATAGCTGACTGCTGTAGACCATTATCATCTCCACTCTGCAGATGAGGAGAGAGCAACTGGCCACCTAATGAGCTGAGGACTGAGGCAAGAGTTGAAATGGGGACTTCCTAATTTGTAGATCTTTTTTTTAAAGCCACTGTACTGTACCAGCACTTAAAATCCCAACCCAGCCCTGATCCCCTCTAATTGCTCCATTAAAAGATAAGCTATGTGTCCACATATTTATTGATGTTTGCAATCATTAAGCTCAGACATGGTTCTTCTGAATGGGGAAAATGCCATGTCTATATATTTTTTCATAATCATAGCACCCAAAATGTCCCAAGGGAGAGCCTGGTTTTGACAGCTACCCACGTATTGAGACTCGCAAGTTCATGTTCACAGTGAGTTGGAAACTTCCTAACTATACGTCTGCCCAACTTGCAAATGGCCCCTAATTCATAGCTGGCACTACTTCAATTCTCCACCAGCAGCAGTTGCTACAAGGGGTGGCTACAAAGTATCAAATGGAGTTCATAAAATAGAGCCAGAGACACAGTGTGGTTTGGGTTCCTATATTACTCATGATCTCAAATACACTCTACCTAATCCCCCCATGGGGATCCTCAGGCATGTGGAAAGACAAGGACCTCAGCACAAGAGATATGAGGAGAGGAGTTGGAAGGAGAGGTGACCCAGACAGTAAATATGTGTCCCCATATTTATTAATGTTTGCATTAATTGGCGCTAAGCCAAGCTTCTTAGAGTTGGTGGCAAGAGTACTTGTAATGGAAGGGCAAGTTTTCAATTTTCAATTGGATTCCCAGGTGCCAACAACAAATTAAGCTGTAAATTGTTTTCAGTCTCCCTCTGGCACTGTGAGCAAGTAGTCTCTAAATGCCACAACAGCTTCTGGATACAAATTCCCATACCGCATGCCCACAACATAAGGAACTGTTATGGAACAAGATGGCAGTCAATCAATCAATCATCTCAGTACTTATTCAAGGAGATTCACAGGCAGAATTTCAAATGTCCTTCTCTGATCTTGTGATGCAAACGAGGAACATTCATTTGCTAGTACTGAAACAAACAAAAAACCCTCCAGAAGAAAACTTTAAAGAAGTTCCCTATAGACTAAGCACAATGCAATCAACACATAAAATATACATGTATTCAGCATTTACAAGCAAAAAAATATTATGAAGTAATGCACAATAATAATGAAAGGGACAAACATATACAGTGGACCCTCGACTTACGAACTACTCGACATCCGATGTTTTCGACTTACGAACGACAAAAATGGCCGCACGCTTACGAATTTTTTGAGCTACGAACGGAAACTGTTGGCGGTTTAGATACGGTTTCCTCGACTTACGAATTTTTAGATGCGGCTTACTCAACTTACGAATTTTTTTAAACCTCCGTGGGTGCGCTTTTCGACTTACGAAATTTTCGACCTCCGAACGTGCATTCGGAACGGATTAACTTCGTAAGTCGAGGGACCACTGTATTCATATGTTGTTCTATGAAGCAATTCACTCTCTGGAATACTGACAAGCATAACCCATACATTTACTGTGGTTGCAGACCACAGACAATACTATGAGGCCATTAGGAAGGCTTCACCTGGGCATTGGGTAACTAAACCTCTTATTCAATGGAGTTTCTGATCTATACACTGATCTCTGTATATTTATATACCTGCAGCTTAGCTTGAGTGGTTTCAACCCACTTGTGCTGCTGGAAATCTTGCAGTTTTGCACTAGAGAACAAATACTTAAAGCAGCACACCTGCATTCTGGAAGTACTACTTAGATCAAAAACACCTCATTTGATAGTCATTGATGAGCGAGCCTCCAATTATGCAGCACCTCTTAATTGGATGCCCTACTTTAAATATTTGTGCTTTTGCTCAAATGTGCAAGACCTCAAAATGTGGGCCACTGATCTTGTACGCTGAACCATACATTGGCTTTTTATCTATTTCTTGTTTAGTATCTTTGTATTGTTAATTTGCTTTTTAAAAAACCATTAGCCAGTTTGTGATGGCCTGAAAATCAGAATAAAAAACAATTTCATGAATCAATACCTATGGAAATAAATAATAAATACACCTCTAAATTCCGCTATGAAGCCACGTCTCAAAGCTTTCAGCAGGTTGCTAGAATAAATACTAAATCAGTGGATCAGACATGCATAATTTTTTTCTTCAGTATAAATCTAAGTTTATTTCCAATCATACCCAGGGGAGTGGGTGGGTGGGTGGGTGACAAAATGCACCCCACAAATCCAACTTATAAAAACAATTTCATTTTTGAAATAACATTATACCTCTGGCTGTCAAAGTCACCATTTCCAACACCCATTCATTGATATCAGGAGATAATCCACTTTTCCAAAACTGAAAGGCAATACATTTGGCTGCAAAGAAAGCCCTTTCTAGCCAATTCCATTGAACAGCCATTTAAGTGAGGATTTAAGATACAAATCACAGAAATAGGTTAAAAAAGATATTATGCTCTGGAAAAAACAAACTATATTCCATAAAACAAACTCTTTCCAAATGTTGCTAAACTTGCTTAGCCTCTCCTGTATATTTGGCATGTCTGCTTTGTCCTAAGAGACTGACACTTCTATTATATGTTTATTTACATCTCTTCTCTGACTTAAATATTTATTTATTTTATTTAAATATGGATCAGTAATATCTGTGACGTGGTTGGTCTAGGCTTCAATGGTAGGGGTATTTTGTCCTGTTCAGGCCCCCGGCCCCCCCACCACTACCTTTATCTGTATGAAGGGGGTCTGGTGTGGATTGATGGGGTGTTGTGGATTTGTGAGGTGTTGTGATTGTGTAATCTGATTAAACTTTAACAAAATTTTAATACAAGAGAGAGAGATGAAAACAACCACATTTATTTTAAGCAGACATCCCTTTGAAATATGGGGCCTTCCTGACAATCTCTTAGAAGAAGAGGTAGTTAATTAATCAGCTTACTCTAAGAATCAAATTTCGAAAAGGTAAGCTTATACATTGACACCAGATGCCGTTTACCTAGACCAAACATGACTAATTCAAAGCCGCCTCACCCTATATATAGTCTAATGCTTCTTGTCTCTGTCAGCTTCCTGCCTCACACCCTGCATTTCATGCTGTCACTGTGAGTTTCAGTGAATAAGGCAATCGCTTCCAGCAATGCCTAGTCAAACCTAGTCACCCTTGGTTTAAGAGGCAGCAAACACTGGGGGAATTTCTTTTACAAATAGTTTGCCTGCACCTAGATAAGCAAAGTGGGAGAGACAAGTAGGGCTTGCTCAACTGAATTTAAGATACAAGGAAGTAAGGTATGGTTAGCAAAAAGTACCACCATAAGAACAGATTCATCTCCTTCGTAAGGGTTAGATCATATGGTAAATATATAGTCTTTATTTCCGCTGAAACCAAGAACCCCAGTAAACCAGCACTAACCCCTTTCATTGACCCTTGACTGCAAAGCTGCATTTCCCTACTTACAGCAAAAATGTGCACAGATGGGAAAAATTATGTGAATCTAGAATAATGACCATCACCTCACCAGAGAGTGGTGTGATTTATACCTTTCCAGGTCCTCCGTTGTCTTGCAAAAGGGTAAAATCGTGTTGTGGCACTGGAATACATGCGCTCTTGGCACTGGTGGCTATTGTTCTTCAACCTGGGCAATACGGTGGGTGGAGACAGGTGTGATAGAAAGAGTGTGCATCTCCAGCACTGCCTTAGCTGTCAGTCTCGCTTATCCCACTATGCTTCAAGCAAAACAACCTTTTTTGTTTTTAAAAGCATGACTGTTCCTACATTTATCTGTCCATTCATTACTATCTATCGATCTATTTGTTCCAGGAGTAGTAGTAAGGAAAGGTTATTTGGTGACTTCAGGGATGTTAGCCATTCAGCAGTGTTCACGGCCAGTCAGTCGGTGATGTGCACAGCTAGCTTCTGTAGCAAACTAGCAAACTGATTTTGTCAGAACTCAATCTAAAGGAAATGTTATGTTCAGACTCATCATGTCCCGACAACATGAGGCTCCTGGCAGGAGATCCAGCAGTAGAATATCACAGTTCAAATATATCTGCATAAGATCCATTCAGTTCTTCTTAATTAAAAAAACCCCAATTCCTTAAACATTTAAAATAAACAGAGCTCCGAATGAGTGGTTTTGTTTTCAAAAACTGAGTTCAGCCTCATAAACCAATCTCATTCTTTGAACTCAAGCAAACAAAAACCCAACTCTAATCTTTCAGGAATTTGCACTTTCCCCAAGAATGATCTCTTCTCTGTTTTCACTGGTTGCTCGTTTCCTAAGAGCTGCTTCACATCAATCACATATGATCCTAGATGCACACATAGAGACAGGAAAGGTACAATTGGGTGCAGCTTTCCAACAAATGTGCATGCAGTAAGTAACATGCGTGTGTAGGGCCATCATATACAACTATCTACATGTATTTTCTATGTAGGAAATGCACAATAAATAAAACAGCCCTAAGGCATGAAGGCTTCATGAGAATCACCGGGTGAATACGAATATTATAGTTTAGACCTCAAGTCTTCCGATTGCACAGTGCATGAGTCTGCACATCCCCATCACAGTTACAGAATTTGCTCTTCAAATACCATGATAACTGAAGACATCAGGTGGCAAAGTGAGTGGTGTGCCAGGGCGGAATTTCCCATGCGCTTTGTGACAACTGTACTTGTGTACAGCCATCTAAAAAGAACATCTGAATCAAGCTCTTATCTCAGCTCTTCATACTCTAATTTCTTCTTTCAAAATCTCCTCCTTTTCCCTCACAGTCTTGCCTCAGAATACTCTCTCTCTCTCTCTCTCTCTCTCTCTCTCTCTCTCTCTCTCTCTCTCTCTCTCTCTCTCTCTCTCTCTCTCTCTCCAACAGCAATCCACTATGATAAAAAACAATTCAGTCCACTCCCTATCCAAAAGAGGGCTACACACACTCAGGCTTTCAGTTGTACAAGGAAGGTCCTGGCAAACCAGTCCCATGTGGTGTTACAGAAGGCTCTACTTTGCAGTGATCACAAGTAACAGGATTCATCCCACAGCCATGGCCTGCTTAGACTTTCTCCCATCTTGCATATTCCCATTACATGTTTCGAATAGGCAGGAAAAGTTTGAAACCAGAAGGACTGAAAACCCAACAACCACAAATACAGACCCAAACCGTCTGAAAGGATTCATAATCCCAAGAAGAAAATGGAGAACAGTAGAAATGCAGCTTCATGAATCCCTCATTATTTACAGCCTTAACCTTGTAAACATACTAGCCAGGATTTATTAGCTGGAGCCTGACTGTGCTGCACTCCTATCATAAGCTTTGCTGCCCTGGCTCCATCCTGCTTATATGAGCTAAGCCACAACCACTCGGGATGTGCACAAACAGGTTCAGAGGCTCTTTTATGGGCCTCCGAACTGGTTCAAACGTTGCCCGGCTCAAAGGTTCAATGGTGGGGTGTGTGGCTTTAAGGGCAAGGGAGGATGCACTTACCACCCCCCCAAGCTCTTTTGGATGCACTTACCCCCCTGCTGCATTTCCCCTGCCGTCGCACATCTCGCCAGAAGCCCATTGAGGCGGCAGCATACCTCCCCGCCACCCCGCTCCGACATTATCCAGAAGTAACCGGAAGTAGGAGCTGCGACTGCGCATGGCACTCACATTCCCACACATTGGCCGGTGAAACACAGTGGGGGGAGTGCATCTGCCCCCACCATCGAACCGGCCCCCACTGGTTCCGTGCACATCCCTCACAGCCACTGGCTACTCTATATTGTTGGTTGGGTGGTTGTGCCATCGAGTCACTATTGACTCCTGGCAACCAGAGAGCCATGTGGTTTTCTTGGTAGAATACAGGAGGAGTTTACCATTGCCATCTCCCACGCAGTCTGAGATTATTCCTTTCAGCATCTTCCTATATCTCTGCTGTCCAATATAGGTGTTTCCTCTAGTCTGGGAAACATACCAGTGGGGATTTGAACCAGCAACCTCTGGCTTGCTAATCAAGTCATTTACTGCACCATTTGGGGGCTTCACTCTATAGTAGCGAACACTAATAGCATTAGAGCAATTAAAGAGACCCTTCAAAAGAATTTATTTCTGGACAGCTGTGGCTGAGATGTAGGACAAAGCAGAATATACTTAAATATATCTATTATTTCGCTGTACAGAAAAGACCATTTATTTCAAGCCCATTAAGGACCATTTATTTCCTTGAGAGGCATTCATTCTCTTCCTGGAAGGCAGGCTTTATTAGTAACAGCTCTATTTACCGCATCAAAATCTGATGTCAACCTCATGGGGACTGACTAAACAGATCTGGAAATATCATTAAAGTAAACTCCTAGGGTTGCTTCCCTTTTCCATTTCTAGCAAGGCTGAAGCGATCGCAGAGCTCTTTTGTTACTCTGGAGCTACAAACAGCACCTTACAAATATGCAAACACTTCTATGGTTTTAACAGAGTACTTGCAGTACAGAGAGCTTTGTATAGATAAAGAGCAAAGGTTTGCTCTCAGGGATTTCTAGAAACATAGAAACGGAATTCCTAGAAGATGCAAGTCTTGCTGAACCTTGTAATTTCAAGCCACGTAGGATGCAATGAAGGGATTTAGAAGGAGAACTCAGCAGAATGCCAGCCACTCTCTTCTGCTGAATTAGATACTTCAAGGTTCACAGATGTGCTACTCCTCTTATCACTTATATATCCACCAAATGTTGTAAGATTGATACATTGATCACTTGTATATCTTTCACTGGTATGGCTGCATCTCTGTTTGCCTTCTTTATTTTTATTTATATAATTGATATAAGAAAGGCCAAAGTGTTCACCTGCAGTATGAACAATTCCCAGTCCTAGTGAATGAAGGCAAATTGAGCAAGGCTACACTCTGAGCCAGCCCAGAAGACCCCCTAAAGCAGGCATCCCCAAACTGTGGCCCTCCAGATGTTGCTGAACTACAACTTCCAGCATACCCAGCTACAAAAAATTGTGTCTAGGGATGCTGGGAGTTGTAGTTCAGCAACATCTGGAGGGCCGCCGTTTGGGGATGCTTGCCCTAAAGGATTGGCTCTGCAGTTTTTATCCACACATTCCACTCTTGGGACTATAGCATAAGGCTCCTAGAAGCCTGGTCATGTTTGACTTCTCCGGAATTTATCTCTAGACAACTAGTAGAACCATGTTCCAAATGATTGCATAAAGAGAAATGGCATCATTTCAATCTAGTCCTAGGTGTGCCTAAGTCCAAGTTAGGCATGCCTAACTCTCCATAGAACTCAAGTCAAAAGGTAGTTTCAGACTAGCTTGCAAAGGAGAGAGCCTTGTCATGAGGAGGGCTGTTGGTTACCTTTTCAAACTATTGTGTGAGAGGGAAGACACATAACCTGCAATGAAAATGGGTTCCTGAAATGGTAAGGAAGGCATGCTAATGTTTAAAGTTAGTTAGTTGTTTATTTACGATCTTAGATCAAACATGTAATGTTTAAAGCTTAACAAAATCAAACAAGACCACACACACATGATCTCACACTTTAAAATTACAGCAAGGAAGCACTCAGCCTCTACAGAAATTAAAGAATAAAAACATATAATACCGCCAAATGGCAAAGAATATGAATATGGGTGGGAAATTTGGATCACGTAACTTGTGAACTCACAGCCACTAGGTGCCTAGTTGGGAGAAGAGGGAGATGTCCTTTCTTTTATAACTACTTACCTTGTAAATACAAAGCAATCTTATGCTGGTTTACCGAAAACATTATGCAGAAGCAACTCCATTTTTTCCTTCGCCTTTTCTTATGTTTTCTTTCTGACTCCACCCCAACCTCCACACGCTCAACAGGATCCCCACTGTGACAAACCTCCAAACAACAAAACACAAAAGCTTACTAGCTAGAATACAACATCCACTTATCCCCTTAAAACAGGATGTTGTGTTTTGAGCACTGGAAAATGTGATTTCCTCACAGCTGAGTGTTTGAGGGTGTCTGGAGCCTGCACCACAGCTGAGTATCCATCTCTCAAAAACTGACCATATAGAGAAGTTTTCAGAAGCAGATAAATAATCCTAGTATCATTGTGCTACTCAGTTCACACAATGACTCTAAATGGAGTGGGTGGGTAATTAGAGCTGCAATTACATGCACACCTGAGTGGAGTAAGCCCAAATTAACTCAATGAGATTTTTTTTTTTTGAGTAAACATGCATGCAACTGGGCTGTAAACAGCTTATCTTCCTTGGGCCTTTCAACAAGCTTTCACATAGAGATAAAGAGAATGCTTAGCACATATCAGCGATTGCTTTTTCCTCTTCCTTTATTTGAGTCACTGACCCAGCCCTTCCTCTAGTTTCCTTTCCTGACTGAGCTCTTTGTTGTCTCCCTTTCTAAGCAAAGGGAGATGTTTCAAACTGAAATTGGAAAAAGGCATAGGGAAAAGCCCCAGTGCAGTCTGAAAAGATGCCCTTAGGACCATGGCTTTATAAGCCCAGTAAAACAAATGATCAAAGTCTTGTGGGATGTGCTTCCACATGTTGGATAGTAGGGTGGCTGGCACTTCACCAAAGGATTGCTGTCTAGGCAGCTACTCGCAAATTTCCCCTGCAGAGTGCATCAGCAGACACTGGGGGATTCTAGATTCATGTACCTCCAAATACACTGACATAGATTGTAAGGGTTTTGGTTTTTTTAATTGAAATGCTAGTTGTGAGGAAAAGTGTGTTTCCCCCAGTCTTTATTAGTACAGCCAATGGCCAGGATTACAAGAATAAAATCATTTAGAATGAACAACTTCATTCCGAATAACACCTCAAATATAACAAAATTTCACAACATTGAATAAATTTTCCTCCTTACAATCCTTTAAAATTAAACTTAAATAGTCCATTTCAGTTAATCCTGGAAATAGGATGAGGAGAAATATATTTCTTCCTAATGTCACTATAAAATTGGCAATACAAAAGGACATGAGCCGTCGTCTCAACTTCTCCCGATCCACATGGACAAACATGACAATGATAACGAATATTTTGGAATTTCCCCTGTAGCACAGATGTATTCATGGCGTTACAACGGGCCAAAGTTAAAGCTCTACGAAATTTAGGTACTGTAAGAAGAGATAAATATCTAGCTGGAGAATAGCTTACAGTTTCAACATTCAGGAAAACACCCCTAGGAATTAGACTCCTGTCAATCTGAGATTCCACATCCAGAATACTTTCCTTAAGTCTGCCCCTAGCCTCCTCATAAGGCAAACTAAGAATGGCTGCAGGCGAAAATCCGTAATACTGCACTCTCCCTTCGATAGCTTCCAACCAGGCTGAACGAAAAGTATCTTGAAAAATCAATGAGACAAAACCAATAGGCCTAAACATCGATTTGAGCCAATAACTCAAAATGAAAAACCATGCCCAAGCTTCAACCTTAACCAATCCTGCTTCAAAGCGCAGCACTAAATTGGGCACACAACCAGGTACTTGGAAGATGTTTTTCAGAAAGGTCGATTGTATTGCCTCAACCTTCTCAAAATTGGAGTACAGCCCCAGTTGAACACCATACAGTAGCTGAGCCCTTACCTTTGCATTAAATAATTTGATAGCTGCTGGAACATACTGAGCACCTCTAGAACGGAAAAAGGACTGGATCAAATTGGCACTTCTTCTTCTTCCGTAGTAAGTACAGCACAGCTGCATTTTGGTTGAGCTGACTTGATAAAAGCAGAACTGCATCAAACGTTCTCCAGACTCCAGTTTTAATTTTTGGACAGAAATGATGGTTTTTGATGGGGTAGACATTTTTCCTGAAAGGATTGTGCACACCTTCACTTAAAAAAAAAAAAATCCTGGCTGACATTCTGTGTTGCAGAACGCTGACGATAGGGACCTGCTGGGGCTCCTGTGCATGTGAGAGGTTGCCCCCAGGGTGCTGCAGAGGTGGGAAGTTGTGCAACGATCTAAAACAATGCACAGGCACTTCTGGAGTCCTACGTCCATTGAAACAATGGAAATAGCATGACGCAAGTGCCCGCGCACTGTTTTTAATCCTTGTGCAACTTCCTACCTCTGCAACATCCCTGGAGCTGCTGCCTCTCACGTGCACAGCAGCCCCAGCAGGTCCCTATGAATGCCCGTGTTGCACTCTGCAGTGCGGAGTGTTTCCCTCAGAGGCTGCTGCTTCAGCATTATTTTCTGCCCCTAATTGTGGCTTCTCCATCCTGGATTAGTCTCGCAGGTGTGTAAAGCCAGCCAATCAGGGATCACACACGGAACATAATGATGTCATTGCACTATGCAGCTAACAAGCTAATCTTTTCACAAGGAATGCTACAATGACCAAAAAGGTGAGCAAATTTTCAGTACTGATGAGATTGTTCACAAAAAAAGTAACACTTTCAGATCAGTTTTAATTAAAATTATACCGGTTAGGATTATGTTGACTGTATGTGTCCCCCAGACACAAATCTTTATGGCTAAAATTATTTGATTATGACAGAATTGCATTTCGTGCATCTCTGTTTTGTACATGTTGGTTTGGTTTCTCTTTCTTGGCTCTTGTATGGCTCTTCATGCCTTTGTGGTACTAAAACACTTCTTCCTCAGAATGTGTGTGTGGGGGAGTGTTAAAAAATAATGCTCCATTTGCGGGCATATTGCACAAAAAGAAAAAAGGGCTGGTAACCAGGAAGATGGAACAGGAAAACTGTTGGTATGAGGGACATCATAAGCTGCAAACAAATAAAGGGGGACAGTTAGTATTTGCATAATGGTTTAATGTTTTTCATGTGAAGAAACGTGGAAGTGGAATACTTCCAGGGACATTTTGCATGCTATATTAGTAGACTGGGAAAGTTGCTTGTGGTATTTCTTAGTATAGCTTATGTGAACATTAACTGAGAGAGAGGAAACTTCCTCAAAACTGATGGCCACATCGGATATATTTCACAAGTCTGAGGACCACAGCTAATGTTCATGTTTTAGATGCAAGCAATTAGAATCATTTGCATACTGTTTTCATGAATGCAATTTTTCTAGTACTCTACTCTGAATTTTCTTTCCCCCCAGTAGATTAATAGCAATAGCAATAGCAATAGCACTTACATTTATATACCGCTTTATAGCCGGAGCTCTCTAAGCGGTTTACAATGATTTAGCATATTGCCCCCAACATTCTGGGTACTCATTTTACCGACCTCGGAAGGATGGAAGGGTGAGTCAACCTTGAGCCCCTGGTCAGGATCGAACTTGTAACCTTCTGGTTACAGGGCGGCAGTTTTACCACTGCACCACCAGGCCTCAAAATGTTTTTGGTGCATGTGCCTGTAATATCACAATCTGTAATATCACAATCCCATATTTGGCACTTTCCAAATTATTAAGATTTGACATGCCTTCAATAATTATGTACAAGCCTTTCATTTAAAATGGCATTGCCAAAGGTTTTGCATCTGAACTACAAACTGGCTCCAAATTCTCATAACATATCTCTGAAGAGCCTTCCAAGAGAAAACAGGGACAGAAAGTTGGCAGAACAGAATTACATCTGGGAACACTGCCCAAATGCTGTGGTGAATGTCCTGCTTTTATAAGTAGTGTCAATGAAAGTAGAGATGTGCACAAACCGCAGTTCGAGCACATTTTGGGAGCAGCACGGAGGAACTTTAAGAAAGTGGAAAGCAGGTCCTGACCTGTTACAGTTACCATGCAACTGTTGATGGAACTGGCCCTGGGGTGTTTGGTCAGCACCCCAATGTTCAGGCTTTGTGGGGAATTAGGGGGTCAGCTCCACCAGTTTTAATTTGTGCCAATATTTGGACTCAATAAATGACTGGATTGAGACAAGGTATAGTTTCAAAATTAAAAGAAGAATTTATTTTGAAGGAGGGGGGATATAAGAAGAGAATTGTGTTATTAAAGCAATTAAAGTACATTACTAAGCAAATCAACTACGATGAGGCGTTTCTAACAGAGAGCAATAAAGTACATTTTTAAATAAACCAACTGCAATGAGATGTTTTAACTTGAGTCTCTTTGTTTGAGATCCCAGGTGGGCAAGCGAAAAGAGGCTTGTGAGATGAGTGTAGAGGGGGTTGGATTTAAGAAAGGGGAACAGAGATCGTTGCGGTGCCTGAGGAGGGGCAAAGAAGGCTCACATTCACCTGACCTGGAGGATGAGACCCAGAGGTTCCTGGAGGGACTGCAGAGTCCTGCTCCTCAGCGTGATGGGAAGCAGGAGGGATGTAGCGATTAATAGAGGGAGAGGTGCTCATGAGAAAGGTTTCTCCATGGGTCCAGCTTCCTATGGGTACGAGGCAAGCTGGACATATTGGCACAAGGACCGATCCAGATAGTGATTTCAAGCTCTTTGTAGGTTGTAGGAGGGCAAAAGCCGTGCTCAATGGAGTCCCAAGTTTGGCATAAGAGGGAGCACGGAAGTCGCTGGATGGAATCCCAAGTGGAGCACAAGAGAGTGCTTGTTGCAGTGGAGTCCCAGGTGGCAAGACCAAAGAAGCATGCTGGATCATGGAACTGCGGATACTGATATCCCAAAACGTGCCTTGGGGGCACATTCTTACTGTCATGCTTTGCTGTCTAGAATTGTCTGGGTGGACCTGCGTAGAATGCATTGTTACTGATAGTTCTTCCTGGGTTTGACAATGTGGGGTTTGCCTTCTGTATACAAGGCTGATTGAGATGAAAATCAGAGTATGCAGGTGCGTGAAAGAATATCCGTGCTAGGGAGTGGAAGAACTCTCTAATAATCCTATCAATAATTTCAATGGGTACACCTCTAGGTCCACGTCACTGACTCATCTCCTCTGTGATGGGGAAAGCATTACTTCACCATCTTATCTTCTTTCTCCTTGCTTGGCTCTTGGCCTGTTATTATCTCCTGTGAAAGGAGGGAGGGGAGTGAGGTGGTTCACTCTAAGCTTAGAGTGGCCTTGGATGCCAGTTAACTCGCTATAGTTAACTCTCAGGTCTACTTAGTTGGGCCTCCCACATGGGGAGAGGGGGTGCATCTTATCCCCATTCCAATTTGCTTCCTTTGCAGCCAAATCTAAGGGCGACTAGCCCACTGCCAACTAAGTGACCAGTCCCCATGTATATTATAAACTGAGAGCTCACATTGTGGTGCAGCTCTTGAGCATATCCAAAGTGCAATCAAGCCTGGGGATGCAGCTTCAAACAGGGAGGCTCCTGGGAGTTGGGCAGAATAAATTTAGCTGCTAACACAGCTTCCTGCTGGGGCAGTGCACATCCTCAAAAGGCCCGTGCTGTGCCAACACCCACACATGCACAGGTGCCATTTGCATGGTCAGCAACACCATGCTGACCATGCAAATGGTGCCTGCACATGCGCAGATGCCATATGTGTGCTGACACCATGCAGGGCTTCTTGGGATGTGCATTGCCCCAGCAGAAAGCTGCATGGGGCAGCAGAGAGCAGGTAAGGACCTGCTCTCTTCTTTCTTAAAGTTCCCCCGCACCTCTCCTGAAATGTGCTTGAACAACAGTTTGTGCACATCCCTATAAGAAAGTACTGCATTTAAGTAAAAAAAGTAAGAAAAAGTAAGGATCAAGGAGACCTGGTTGGCAACAACTCATGTGGAAAGTATCTTGGTGTCTTAGTGGACCACAAGCTGGACATGAGCCACCAGTGTGATGCAGCTGCTAAAAAAAAAAAAAAGGCCAATGCAACTCTAGGCTGCATTAACAGAGGCATGGTGACTAGTCCAGACCACAAGAAGTAATTGCTCTGCTCTATTCTGAATTGGTTAGATCTCACTTGGAATACTGGCCGAAATCGAGGCTAATTACTTCAGACCTGGACAGCAGCACAATTTAGGGAGGACATTGATCAATGGCAATGGGTTCAGAGGAGGGCAACAAAGATGGCAAGGGATCAGGAAACAATTAAATCCCATGAAGAATGGTTAAAGCAGCTGGAACATAAGAAGCTGCCTTATACCGAGTAAGACCAGATCAATATTGTCTAGATCAATATTGTCTACACAGACTGGCAACGGCTTCTCCAAGGTTGCAGACAGGAGTCTCTCTCAGCTCTATCTTGGAGATGCTGCCAGGGAGGGAACTTGGGACCTTCTTCATGCAAGCAGGCAGGTGCTCTTCCCAGAGCGGCCCCATCCCCTAAGGGGAATTTCTTACAGGTCCTCTATACAGGTGTGTATAGCATGCAGAAGAAAAGACTGATAACTGTCTTCAAAGATCTGAAGGATTGTCACATAGAAAGAAGAAGGAGCAGGCCTCTTCTCTGTTGTTCCTGAGAACCAATGGGATGAAATTACAAAGAAGTGGATTTAGGCTAGACATTAGGAAGAATTTCCTAACTGTTTGACAGTGGAACAGTCTGCCTCATTCCGTGGTGATGAGCTCCCCTTTGCTAGAGGTTTTCAGAGCCTGGATGGCCATCTATAAGGGATGCTGGAGCAGTTTCTTGCCCTGAGCAGGTGGCTCTGCTAAAAGGCCTCCAAGGTCCCTTCCCACTGTACAATTCTATGATTAAAACCCAATTGGCTGCATGTAGACAGGGACCTGCTTTTACAACTCTCGCGGTGCTGCTTAAAAAGTGATCTAGAGGGCAAAATACCATTCAGCGATTAACTGCAAGTACTTAGAATTTGTTGTCAAAACCTGACAAGGCACATTTAGGTCAACTAGCAGTTTTTAAAATTAAAACTCTTGATTTTTGCCATCTAGATACCTTGCAATAATATATTTACATCTATTTAAATAATTAAGGGGCCTGGAACACCTTCCTTATGAGGCAAAGCTACAGCATCTGGGGCTTTTTAGTTTGGAAAAGAGGCGACTACAGGGACACATGATTGACATGTATAAAATTATGCATGGAGTAGAGAGAGTGGACAGAGATAATTTTTTCTCCCTCTCTCACAACATTAGAACCTGGGGTCATCCCATGAAACTGAAGGTTGGGGAATTTAGGACCGACAAGAGGAAGTACTTTTTCACTATCTATGGAATTCTCTGCCACCGTGATGATAGGCACTAATTTGGAAGGCTTCAAAAGGGGTTTAGACAAATTCATGGAGGACAGTTCTATCAATGGCTACTAGTCTGGTGGCTGTAGGCCACCTCCAGTCCAGCCTCAGAGGCAAGGTGCCTCTAAATACCAGTTGCAGGGGAGCAACAACAAGAAAGAGGTCACCTCTTGCCTGTGGGCTTCTCAGGGGCATTTGTGTGAAACAGGATGCTGGACTGGATGGACCTTGGGCCTGATCCAGCAGGGCTGTTCTTATGTTCTTAGCATATGCAAGAGGGCAATGACCAGTATTTTCCCCTCAACAGGGGTGACTATATGAGCCAAGAACTCAAATAGGTCTGAATCTTTTCTAGGTTTGTTGAATTACATATAAAATAAAATCCCCACAATCTGAAATATGGACAGTCTCCTAAAATTCTCATTTTTTAAGGTTTTAAAAAAAGCAAAATTCTAGCCCTCATTACTGTACAGATTTAGGCAATATTAATAAAAGGCTGCAGTATTCCAGCGATTAAGCTTCTGCACCAAACATGGCTACATTGCCCTCTAAAACCTTGCACTTATAAGAAAACCAAAATGACCTACAAATACTGCTGAAACTTCCAGAAATTATCCGTTGTGAAGACTGATGTTGAATGTTCAAGAGCTAGTTACTGTCTGCTTCAATTTCAATATCTGATATTTTACAGTTGATATTTGACAGCTGGCATTCAATGGCATATCGTATTTGAGAATACAGATAGCTAGCTGATATGCAATGGTTTCATCACAGCTGTTGTCAAACTATTTACCTTCAGAGAACACTTTTTGCATCTGTCAGGGAACTACTGTGTATTCACTGGGACTTTCTCCCAAGTAAGTGTGCATAGGATGTCAATCTTATGCTGAAATAATTACATACAGATTTTTGCCACACTTTGCCAGACATGTTTTTAACCAAATTATCAAGGAATGCATGAATTAATCTTCATTTCAATTACAGACCAGAGAAAGTAAGGAAGACTAAATACTACTTACATACTACTAATCAAACTATTTAAGTATAACAGTTAAAAGTATAATGACAAACATTCCAATCAACTTATCATTTTCTGTATCAGGGATGAAAAGTTGTAATTTTTACCGTGAGACAATGGGACTTAGTTTGGCCGAGATTTTTCCAAGGCTCAGCGCTGGAATCTCTTTTCAGAGATTCATCCCAGTCCAAATCAGGGGCGTAACTACCATTAGGCAAGGGGAGGCAGTGGTCTTGGGGCCCCACTGCCTTGAGGGCCCCCCCAGAGGCACATCACATGACTCCCCACCCACCCATGTTGCACCCCCTATGAATTATGTTGAGTCTCTTGGAGATCGGCAGGAGCAGAGAGTTAAAAAACTAGATTCAATGTGTACTAGATTTTCACTGTATTCATAATGGGGATGTGAGTGTGAGTGCACTATATATTGTGAAGTGTGTTTGTGTGTGTATATCAGTGAGGGGCCCATTTTAAAATCTTGTCTCTGGGCCCCCTCCAACCTTGCTACACCCCTGGTCCAAATCATGAAAGGCAGAAACATGCTGTTTTCACAGGTAGGTTCCAATCCTTGTCCAGACTACCAGAAAAATCGAAAACCCCAGAAAACTTAATTAATTTCCTGGAAAATGTAGGAAAACTCTCCCATTGGAAAAGCATGGCATATGATCCTTCCAACATTCACATTGATATCAGTCCTACACAGAGGATAACATTGAATCTGCTACTAAAGCTTTGATTCATGACTTACTGATTGATTACTGATTAAATCAATTAGAGCTTGCTACCTTACTAAAACAATGTTATCTTCCCCTCTTCGGAGCACTGAGTAGTTCCAGGATTAGCACTACAGCATTTAATTTTCTTTAGATGAGAGAGCACAGGAGACGTGGGGGGAAAAGGCAGCAAAGTCCAAACCCCACCCCCACCCCCCATTAGTTTTCAGCTAGGAACTCTAGCCTTCTTCATGTGGCCAACATGGGTGTACCAAACACATGGAGCAGGGAGGACTTGGGCAGCTGCTAGCCCTGCTCCCATATTCCACCTGTCCCTTGACTCTTCTGCATGGGGCCTGCATGAAATTGCGATGTGTGCCTGCATAGGCTCTGAACATGTGATCTGGGGTACCACAAAAAGCAAGACTCTTGATGGTATAGGCAGAGCATGCACTTGTCAACCCTTGTAAGCCCTTTGATTCCGTGCAGAAGAGCTGATGGTTGCATGGAGGTCATGGGTGTGGCCTACTGCTAAAATCCTGCCCTCTCTCCTGGCCTCCAGCCCATTCAGGATATATCTACATTAATCACACAAGAAGGACTTCAGTCTCTGCCCACACCGGCTGGCCCCTTATTCAAAGTGATCAAACACAGAGACACACAGGTTTTTAGGCAGTATATAAATATGTTAAATAAATAAAACTGGCCAAAGTCACAGTGATATTGTTGTACTGTTTTTCAGAGAAACAGTTCTCAAAGTGGTTTACATAGAAAAATAATAATAAGATGGTCTCCTGTAATCAAAGGATTCACTACCTGAAGGAAACAAACAAATGGTAGACACCAGTAACAGCCACTGAGGGATGTTCTGATGGGGCTGAATAAGGTTGGTTGCTCTCCCCTTGCTAAATATAAAGAAAAGCAACACTTTTAAAGATATATTGTTGCCTAGTTTGCAGGGGTTATAATGAGTTTGGCAAAAGGAGTTGACCATCTTCCTCAAAAATCTGACCCTGAATTTATCTGAAGTGAATTCATTTGAATTAGGGGTGACAGTCTGAAGATTACAGCATGCTGGCCCAGCTGAGCAATAAACATGTGAGCTCCGTGAGCTCCTACATCTCCACCCTCTTCGGTGCAACTTACTGAATTAATAGCAGCTGCTGGACAGAAACTCTCTCCTGCCCTGGGGCTACCAGCTACTTTGTAGGTTGGCTTTTGTCCAGTCATTTCTGTTTAGCTGGAATGCAGTGCTCCATTGACTACTGCAAAATAGAGATGTCTCCCTCTGTGTGTGACCTGTATTTGTAGCACCCTGTTCTGATTCACAATCATTGTGTTGACAGCTGGTAGATAAATCCAGTGCATAATTGCTAGAAGAAGAGAAATGCTGACATTCAAGTCTATTGGGCAACATCATGCTCTGATCTGGAAGCCTTTCCCAGCAATCTTCAGTAAGTGAAGATTCTCAGAAGTTACGAGTGGCAAATGCACTCTACACCCACTCAGAGACATTTACATCTGTTCTTATTTTATACTAGTAAAGGAGGCTTGCAGTTTGCAAGCATTACCCCTGCAACACAAAATGGCCATGCACTCTCCCTTCACTCATTGCCAGTTGATGTGTAGAAGAGAATGTGTGTGCAAACATGTATCCATATCTCCAACACTTAAGCATTCTCATGTTTTTCTGTTTCTTAAGCGATTTTCATGAAGTGACATGGATTGAAATGCAGTGAGCTGAAAGAATATAGCTTATTAATTGCTTCATAATTCAGTGAAAGTCCAGACTTACTGTCTTGAGAAGTACCTGATAAAACTGCCAGAGAGCTTCAACCTCCCACCTCCCCTCACCTGCCACATGCTCAGACAAATAGTAATCAGGCTGCCTTCAGCTGAAATGTTCAGCATGATCACATTATCTATCGATACATGCAATCATCATTTTGAAATATATGAATATATATCATATATTATTTTTTATTATTACTGTATTGCTGTTCAATCTTCACCACTCGCTGTGTGCAAGAATATGAGAGTTCAGATAAACTTCAGGTTTTATTTATTGTTGCTGACTGCTTACAATATAGATTTGGAAGTTATAAGTTATGTATTTAAATGTTAAGCTGGTCTAAGGACTGTAATAAATGTACTTACTTACTTACTATAAGTTATCTACGAAGTACAAGAACATTTCTTTGAACAGGTGAAGAGTAGATTTTCCTCAGTACTCATAACTTTAGAGAATCCCCCACACAATTATAATGAAATCAGCGGCAGAGTACCTGTTTTCTGAGAGTAAGAGAGCTGCTGTAGGATCATGGAATGGCTAAGAAGAGACTGAGCTGTGAATCAGGAAGGTCCTGATTCCGCTCTTGCATCTGCCATGAGCTTCTTAGGTAGCCTCAAGTAAGCTGTCTCTTTCAGCCTCAACCCCTCATTTGCACTATGCAGATAATAATAATGCTCTACCTTACATGTTTGTTGTGACATTTATAACAAAATAATGTAAGTAAAGTATTTATAACCCTCACAGGTGCTATACGCTAAGCATTAAGCTCCCAGATTGGAATAAAACCTGTGGTGCAAAACTCGTTTTGATTTAATGTCACACTATGGGTGGGTTCACACAATCAATCTCATGTTAATCTTGGGGAAAATGTGAGTTTCCTGAAGTTTGCGCACTTTTGTAGGGCATGTTGTGTGAACCTAACCAATCCTGGGAATCTCAGACTGGCACCACACCAAACTGACATGCCACCAAGATTGGGAATCTTAGATATGAAGTTAACTTGATGATCTCTGCTTCGTGTCAGTTTGGCTCGGTGCCAATCTGAGATTCCCAGTAATGGTAAGGGTAACACACACTCCATGGGAGCATGCACACCTTAGGCATCTCAGGCTCCTGTCAAACTAACATGAGATTGTTTGTGTGCACATGCCCACTATACCGTTTAAAAGCGAGTCCATAAACGGAGCTCATTCGACATGCTCTAAGTCATTATTCTACTGAGTTTGTCCACATAACAGCACAGAAAGAAGAAGCAGAACAGAGCTTATATAAGGTTTCACAGAACACACGATTAGAAGAGGATCTAAATTTAAGCACATTTGAAGCCGCTTTCTACTGAGTCCAAATATTGGTCCAACTAGTTCAGTATTATCTAGCTGCTGCCAGTCATTGTTGACTCTACAGCAGGCCTGCTCAACTTCGGTCCTCCTGCAGATGTTGGCCTACAATTCCCATAATCCCTGGCTATTGGCTGCTGTGGCTGAGAATTATGGGAGTTGTAGTCCAAAAAAAGCTGGGGGGCCTAAGTTGAGCAGGCCTGCTCTACAGTGACTGGCAGCAGCTCTCCATGGTTTTAGCCCGGGATCTTTTCTAGCTCTGCATGGAAATGTTAGTGATTGAATCTGGTATCTTTTTCATGCAAAGCATATGCTCTGCCCCGGGCTACAGCCTCTCCTGGAAGTCATTCACACTTGGCTTCAGGGTAAATGTTGAGCAAAGCCACTTCAAAGTACACTCGTGGCATTGAGGGAAGCAGCCCCTCCCCTCTGCTCTCAGGTTTCGTTTTTTGCAAGTACACATGGCAGGCCTCAGCATTTTCCTTCCTAGCCAATGGGAAGGGGGTGGGGAGAGAGTTCCCTTCAGAGAGAGATCTGCATTTCTGAGGAGACCATGCCTCTTATTATGCTAATGATTCTACGTCAGCGCCTCTCCCTGTTTGCTCTGGTGTTTTCAGAAAAAGTAGCTTAAAACCAGCATTTAAAGAATCCAGAAATACCTCGAGATAAGCTAGAATTTGCAAGACAAAACCCAACTTGTGTATGGAGTGGGTCCAAGGATCTCGTTGGATGTTCGGGGTGAGTTTGGCTGGTGTGTGAACGCACACACTCTCTCCCAAAGGAGATTCAGGGCCGAAGCCCCGTGTGTATGTAAAGCCTACTGGAAGGGGTCGTCCCACTGTAACTCCCACTGCAGCTCAGTTAGGGATAATGAGTAGTTGAGTAGTGATTTCAAAAACATGACGTAAAATAATTCCACTTCCATACAACAGAAGGCTTGGAGAAGCCGCCCCCCCAGTCTGTATAGACAATTCTGAGCTAGATGGACCAATGGTCCGATTCGATATAAGGCAGCTTCCTATGTTCCTATCATCAGTAATATGTTTCCTAAAAGGAAAACCAAACCCCATAAATGCATTCAATAAGTACACATCACACCACATCACAAGAGTTATTGCAGACTGGGGTTTTCCCCCATACACGAGGCTTACATTCCAGCCCCTCTTGATCTATTTTGTAAACATCTACACCTGGTAGTTGATAATGTAGAAGACAATGCAAAGGAGAAGAATTTGTAATGGAAATAAGCATTCCAGTCAGTGCAGGTTTGCATTTGCACTACATACTGATTGAATCAGGAGCTACTTTTATGTCTCGTGATTGCAAATGACCTTGGAGAATTAAGAATACTGGAGGAACACAACAACAAACAGGGAAAGATACCCATATACATCTTACAAAGTTTTGCATAGGGGGACAAAGTGGGAGAGGGTGACCCTGTTGATTCTTTTGGATATTTCAGTGACCTCCTATACCATCAACCTTGGTATCCTTCTACAAATGGCAACCATACAATTATACAGCTGACAAGATTGGAGGTTGTATAATTGTATGGTTGTCATACCCCCTTCTCTGTGGGGTTCCAGAGCTGACTTAGTGACCAAGAGACTGGTTCTACCAAGGATGGAAGCATCTGTATTCACCTTCAGTTGACAAACATTTTTACACTGAAGAATGAGAGACCATTATGTACAAAGAGAATCAGAGACCCCTTACTTCGATATTTGGAACATGTATGTTGAGACCTCTAATTAATTCTTAGCTTCTTAGTCAGTGCTCTTCCTTATATTCTATCTACAAATTTAAGAGAAAGAAGAGTTCTTTTCTACATGCTGGATTTTTGTTTTATAATATTTGTGGCCCTCTCTTTATTTTTGTACTGTGCTTGTGTTCTTTACTATACATAAGCATTGAGCGCTTATGAACTATGTTTGTTAAATGCTTAAATAACAAAACAAAATGACCTATGCAATTCACTGTCTAATTATGTATAAGTATAAAAACCCATGCATAAGGATGCTTGACAGGAGCAATGCAGCCTCTTCCAAGGCAGAACATAAGAGCAGCTCAGCAGTAGACAGGGTTGGTATACTTGAAGCAAGCAAGTAATTGTCACCATTCTGTACCAAGGTAACCCTAAATTCTGCATCAAGAAATGCTGAAGTCTGTATCCTGTATAAGTATGAAGTCTGTATCCCACCCTTGCCCACTAGAAATCTAACCAAACATTGAGCATGTACTATTAAACTTGTCTTCAAAGCCATAAGGACTGAAACTTCTTTAAAATAAAAATTAATACCAAGTGTCAGGAGCAGAGGGACGAGCTGCCATTCATTTGCCATCCTTGCAAAGGAGTGGCCCCTGTGGCCACTCAACACAACGGCTTTCCAGCAGGAGTGGCTAGTCCTCAATTTTCTGTTTTATTTACTTTAAATACTCAGGGAGGCTTTTTCAGGGGACCTTCATAAAGCAGTTTTTTTGTACTGATTTAGTAATTCCATTATCCACCTTATGGATATTAATCGAAAGTTGGGATAAGCAGAAGAGGAAAATCATGTATCCAAAACAACACAGTTCTAAAGCGGACTGAATAGCAAATGAGTGGGAATAATGGCATGGATTAGCAAAGGATTATGTAGTGGAATTCTATGCATATTTACTCAGAAGGAAATCCCAGTGTAGTGGGGTGGAGTTTATTTTCAGGTAAATCTGCACCGAAATTGCAGTCTTAGGAGTTTAACTGCCCAACTATCCATTAACTTTCAACAGAATCTGTTCATTTAATTCTGTTATCATTCTCTGGGAATGCCAGCTGAAGTATCTGCTAATGCTATTTGGAAATTTGCTATGTAAGATTTCTTTCTGAGCAATGCACTGGAAAGAATTGCTGAATCAACAGTGGCATGTTTCTGGCTTTAAGCAAAGAGAGATTTTTGAGTGGTATTTTTAGGCATAAAAGGCTGCCCTATACAAAGTACCCAATAATATATGCTATCAGCAACATGCAAAACAAACCAGCTCAGAAAGCAGATATAATAAAGCTTCGGGAGCAACAAAGCATAGTCTAATCAAAGTTAAGGATGCTGAAGTGCTATTGGTTTCACTGAAAAAGATGTAAGCATGCGCTTAACCTTTCCGCTGAAATGAGTAGTGTTTTTGAAAGGGAGATTGAGTTTGTACCCCACTGTAAAGAAACAAACAAACAGAGATTATGTTTACCAATAGGGAATTATTCACTCCTTGATCAACACCTGACAATAATCACTTTTGCTTGAGATGAATCTTAATGATTCACATTTCCTTTAATTCCAGATAAATTTCTTGAGAAATGTCCTGTTTGTAAACCATGTCCTGTTTAGGTGAGAGAATATAACCTAAATATATCTATCCATTATACAACTTGTAAAACCATCACCTAAAAAGAGACTACTCCTACAGTTAATGCCAGTGTCAATCACAAATAAGAACAATCCAACATACATTATCAGGAGCCCCATGTATTAATAGTATAGTATTTAAGAAGCTGTTCATGAGACACTGTGTGATGAACCTGAGCCTGCCATCCCACACATCTGGCTCAAGTGCTCAGAAGATGAGGATGCAGAATGGATTACAGACCCCCTTGCAGTCCCAGTGCATCCCTGTTCTAAAGGGCTAACGATGGACTCAAACAAACAACCATCAATATCAGGATACCAATAAGAGGATTCAGAACAGGCACCACAAGAGAGAGCCAAACCAGAATAAATGTTGCCCACGCCACACCCTGAGGATGACCCCTCTACTCAGATCATCTGATTCCGAGGACTGCCGAGAAACCCCATCAGAGACAGAGGAATCACCACCCCATTGCAGGAGCTTACAGTTAAGAAACAGGTCACCTTTAAATGTCTACTGCTGCAGGAACTAGAGGGAGGGTCCTGAGACTGGATACTGAAGGCAGGCCTATATAAGGCCGCAGTTCAGGAGACATGAGCCACCTAATGGCGCAGCGGGGAAATGGTTTGACTACCAAGCCAGGGGTTGCCGGTTCGAATCCCCACTGGTATGTTTCCCAGACTATTGGAAACACCTATATCAGGCAGCAGCGATATAGGAAGACGCTGAAAGGCATCATCTCACACTGCGCGGGAGGAGGCAATGGTAAACTCCTCCTGTAGTCTACCAAAAGACGACCACAGGGCTCTGTGGTTGCCAGGAGTCGACATTGACTTGACGGCACACTTTACCTTTAGGAGACACAGTTTCTGAAGCAACATTGATATAAGAGGCTTATTTTGGCCTAGCCCTGCTCCTACATAGATCTGATTCCTGGCCTTAGCCTGCTTGATATTCTCTTTTGCCTTCTCCTTGCTGGATTCCTCCGTTCCTGACGTTGACCTGTGTGATCTAGGTTCCTGTTTTCCTCTCTGAGACTATGACTTCCTGGTTCCTGACTTTGGCCTGCTGATCTCATGGCTACACTCAGGGGCGTAGCAAGGTTGGAGTGGGCCTGGAGATGAGATTTTAAAATGGGCCCCTCACTGCTGATTAACAAAGGAGACTTTCAACCATGCAATGCGATCCTATGTATGTTTTCTCATAAATCCTAACAAATTCAGTACAGTTTGCTTCCAGGTGAGTGTGTAGAGAATTGCAGCCTCAGGCAGCAAATCTAACCACATTTAGCTGGAAGTACATTTTACTGAAACCTAAAGGACTTCGTAATTTTTTGTCACAAAACAAGCCACTTATAGGACTGTTTTGATGGTTTTTTAATTTAAAAAAATATCAAAAACCAACAATTTGTCCAATCCACTTCAAATTTATTTATTTATTTATTCATTCATTTATTCGATTTCTATACCACCCTTCAAAAAATGGCTCAGGGTGGTTCACACAGAGAAATAACAAATAAATAAGATAAACAAAATGGATCCCTGTCCCCAGAGGGCTCACAATCTAAAAGAAATGTAAGACACCAGCAACAGTCACTGTGCTGGGGGTGGATAGGGCCAGTTACTCTCCACCTGCTAAATAAAGAGAATCACCACATTAAAAGGTGCCTCTTTGCCCAGTTAGCAGGGGTCATGTATTTAAATATACACATTCCTCCTACATCTCTCTGCTCAAAACCAAAGCCCTGTGCCCTGTCATTCCAGGTGATCTAAAGGCTGGGGCTGAAATGGGGTTGTTGTTTTTATGAAGGCAAAGGGCAGATTCTACTTTGTACAGAACTACTTTTTTAAAAATAGTAGCAAATTCCTCAATCTCTGAATTAAATATTCAGAGTCATTTCAATCTGCCCTACATCCCCCCCCCCACCTTATATTAAAGCTCTATGGCAAGCAATCCCTAAATATCCAAGTGGGGGGGGGGTGATAACCACAAAAAGGAAATCACATCCAACCTCCATTACTAAGCCTGAGGAGTCAAAAGCTGGGCAGAGCTGTGGTGGGCAAGGGCGGCCAGCGCTGGCCACCCTGCCTGCCTGCCTGCCTCCCTCCCTCCCTCCTTCCTTCCTTCCTTGCTGCCTGCCTGCCGGCACTCGAGTTCAGGCTTCAGGGAGGCCTGCACAAGGCCTCTCTGGAAGCCCTGCCCATCCGCCAGCTGAGAGGCAGAGAACGAAGGGGCTGCAGCAGCTTGCAGGCTGCTTCACTCCCTGGCCAGAGCAGGAGAGCCAGCAGGAGAGGGGGCCAGCAGGCAAGGCAAGGAGGACTGGCTAAGGGGCCTGGGGGGAGGGGCCTCCAGGCCTTGTGGGCCAGGAGACATTTGTCTCCCTTTGCGCAATAGAACTTACACCCCTGGCTAGACTTGCTTCTTATAGATCATCCCCTGCAGCCTGACCTCTGGATGAACCAGTGTTGCACCTGTGGGTGGGTTTGTGCCATGGGACTGCTGTGCCACATCTTGGTGGGATATGATATATCAAGGTCATTCTCATGACCAGGGGCATAGCTAGGGGAGGGGGGGGCAGTCTTCACCCCTCTCCGCAGTGGCCCCTTGAAGTGAGGGAAATAATGAAGAAAATAGGAAGGGGTGAAGCTGGGGAGCCCTCAGGAGCTGGGGGCCCTAGGTTATTTGAACCCAGCTGCTCAATCATGACTACACCCCTGCTCAGAAGTGGGTCTGGGGAGAAGGCAGGCAAGCTCCTGCCTTTCCACCAGATGAGTGGTGGTGGCTGTCTTGGGATCTGCTGCACTGTGTGCCAAGAAGTGCCAGGGTGGAGTCCTGAGCTGGGATCGGGAGGAGGAAGTCCTCTTTCATCCCAGTATGGGCTGTGTGAGCAGTGTAGCAGCCACTCTTTCCCCCTGGCTTGCTGCCCCAAACGGTGGCAGACTGGAGAGAAGCCCAGTTCCCTGGTCGCAATGACCCACATGATTGCCTGCTGAGGTAGAACGAACTGTTGGTTTGCTCTGCCTTGGTAAAAAGCCAGGTAGAAAAGGTGGGCTACCCAGGCCTGGAGCAGCTGGGAGAAGAGGGCTCCTGGTGTTCCATATGACAAGAGCTGCTTGGGGTAACCCCGGAAGCTTGTGTTGTGAGAACGACCTCATTACCTTGATACTGACAGGAGGAGAGATGTAATGTTCAGCTCAAGAACATCATCATTGTTCACCATGTGCCAAAAAAATCTCCTCATGGGGCCCATTTCAATTTTCCCTGCAGTCCATAGCACTGTCAGTCAAGTCATTTTATTACAGCCAGTGATGAGACCAAAAGTAGTTAAACATAGAATGGAAATACAATAAAACAAAATGAAAGCATATCACCTACTACTCCTAGACAGTCGATTAAAGAGCCTACTCCTACTAAAGAGTATATTCCTAGACAGGTAATCAAGAAAACAACATATCAGCAACCTGTTCATTGGCATCAACATTATCGACAGAACTAGAGAATTAACTCACTAACATATTAATATGCTGATTGGTCAGTGCATCTCTTCAGAATTCTACAGGCAAATACACAGAATCTAGCAACGTTAAGTGAAATTTTAAGTTTTTGATCAGAAACGAGTAATGCCTGGGTTTTAAAAACTGCGTATTTAAACTAACATACTAATAAAAATAGATAGAGAGTGAGAAGATTAAAGGACAGCTCCAGAGCAAGATCCTCTTCCAGCTGTTGTTGTTGGGGCCAGCATTTGTGAGGTGCATAAATAGAAACTAGTAGACTGACTTGGTCCTTGCAATGGGCTACAGGAAGGACTCTTGTTTCTGAAGTTCATCTGGAACAGTTTTAGGACCTGAGCTATTAAAAAGATACTAGCTTAACCTGCGCAGAGCATCTATGCACTAGTAATTGATTGCTCCCCTCACGCCCTGCCACAACCCACTCACCTCAGAGATCTCTCCACCCTCACCTGAGCAGCACTCCTGCTCCTCCACCATCTCGTTGCTTCCATCCCCCTCACCCATCTTGGTCACAGTTGCAGCGTTGCTGGCACTGATTGGCCAAGCTGCAGCCCCCTATCCCCAGAGACCTCCCTACCCGAGCCCCGCTCCTTCTCCTCTCCAAAGAAGCAGCAGCAGCAGTGGTTGACCAGGCCCTTCATCACTGTCACCGCTGCCATGGTCTCTTGTTCCCCTCAGACCGCTGACAGGCCTGGGCTCGTCCCTTGCCTGCCTGCCTCCCTCCGCCAATGGTCTCGGTAGCCCCAAACAGCAGCAGTGGTTGACTGCCGCCTCCTTGCTGCTACCTCCATAGCCACTAGTTCCCCTCAGGCTGCTGACAGGCTCCAGCCAGTCCCTCGCCCTTCCTTCTTTCTCTCTCCCCCTCCCTTCTTTTTTTTCTCTTTTTCTCTCTTCCATTTGCTCTCCCCCCCCCTCTCTCTCCCCCCTTCCGGAGATAACAGATCTTGTTCATCTTGTTTCCACATCTAATTCACACAATGGCAGCCTTCTTCTCCTGAAGGGGCTCTTTCCTCCCTCACAACCCCTCTCTTCACAGACTCCTGCCCACTATCCTTTCAGATTCCTTTCCTCTACAAGCAAGAACATCTTCCAACCAGTAGCAATTGCATTCCAACTGACCTTAACCATCACAGGCTCCTCCTCCCTATCTGCATATGGAATCCCCACTGCCCAATCACCACACTGCCACAGGCTCCTCCTCCCTATCTGCATATGGAATCCCCACTGCCCAATCCGCTGCTTCTGTTCACGAACTCTCGCAAGACCTGCCACGCACAGGATTAGCCACAGGTATGTCTTCGTGAATTAAATATTTAGACTAGCTGGGTCAGGCGCAGAGCATCTGTGCCTCCACTGGCCCGCTTCTTCTCCCCGTCCCCTGCCTGGCGCTTTCTGGCTGACGGGCTGGCCAGAAAGCTGGCCCGCCACCTCCTCCCTCCCACCCGCCAATTCCCAGCAGCCGGGCCAGCCCGCCGCTGCCGCATGATCCTGGCCTGCCACTGCCTCCTGCTCTCAGAGACTGGGCCAGGCTGGCCCACCGCCTCCTTCTCCTGGCGGCCAGGCCGGCCCGCCACCTCCTGTTCCCGGTGGCTGGCCCGCTGCCACCTCCTTCTCCCTGTGCCTGGCCCGCTGCCACCCCCTGCTCTCGGCAGCCAGGCTTCCCTGGCCTGCTACTGCCTCGTTCTCCTGGCGCTTGGCCAGCCACAGCCTCCTGTTCCTGGCAGCCAGCTGGCTTGGGCTGCCACTGCTGCCATTGTCTCCCTGTCCCCATCACTATCTCCCAGGCAGCTGCTCTTGCGAGAGCTGCCACACATAGGATTAGTGACGCATGAGATGACTCATGGGATTAGGCACCTAGGAGAAATAAATATATAGATGATTGAGATTCAAGATGGGGAAACTGAAGCCTCTTCCTTAATCTAGTTATTGGAATGTCATGTTATGACTGTGGGTCTCTTCTATGTAGTGATCCAGAAGAAACTTCAAAATGTATTCACTCCAGTGCAGTAAGCTAGTCTTTGCTAAGTCCCATTGAAACTGATGGAATAAATTAGTCAAGGTTAATGAAAAATCCATTGCTTTAATGGAGCATAGTTATGATTAACTTTAGATTAATTTGGAGTTCTGGGCTCTGATCTGCAGAAGCAAATTGTACAAGGCATCAAGCAGGACAGAACATTACTTTTAATAATGTTTGTCCTGCCCTGTAGTGACCCATTGCAGGCCTACCACTGCTCCCAAAGGGATGTTGTTTTCTGAATAAAGGATTTGAGGGTTTGTTGTTGTTTTTGCATTCATGCAGCTAGATGTTCAACAGAGTGTGGAACGGGCCATGCTTGGAGATTCTATTTACCAAATTTGCTGACTTTGACCAGCAGTCGAACAGCAAGATCTGAGTTACTCAAACTGTGCAATTCTTCTCTTGCTTCCTTGGTTTATCTTTTAGTCATAGGTGAAAGTAACTATATCTGTAAAGCTTGCTTGCAGGGCTTTGGTCCAAGGAGGGATCGGTTAGAAATTGGCATGCAAAAAGCTTGCAATAACAGAGTGCAGGGACAAAGTGACAACTGACACTGGCTCAGAACGACAAGCACATCCTGTCTCATAGTGCCAAACGAGTAAAGAGGCTGTTACTTGGGTCATTTGAAATGAGAGAAGACTGATGTTTAGGTGCTTGTGATTAACCAGCTCCTTTTCCTCTTCTGAAGTTCAGATGTACCACTAAGGGGTTGGTGGTGCCAGGACAAGAGGGGGAAGGACATTCCATTCACACTACTCAAGGATCACTTTCTGCAGCACCTGGGTTTCTTTGTTCAGCTTGCATCTGAACACACCTGAAACCAGAGAAGAGGACAGACTAAGGTGAAATAAGACTGCAGGCACGTCGAATGTATGATGAATAGCACAATTTTCACACAGGAAGTGGCACGCCAAGGAGAAAGGCATTGCTCATTTGTCATGGGTCCCAGTCATGCTACAACAGTACCATGGCCTTTTTCTCCCTAAAAGATGACTTCTCTTTAGACAGAATCTTTGCTCAACACTTTGTTTTCACATTGGTTAGCCATTATTATTGGTTTTTAATTTAAATCTCACAATTAAATTCCTTCAATTTACATTTATTTCCTTTTACATTTCAATACTTAAGATTACTTAAGAGAGCGTCTTCTTTGCTACAAACCCCACCGCCCATTGAGGTCATCTGAGGAGGTCCGTCTCCAGTTACCGCCAACTCGTTTGGTGGTCACACAGAGACGGGCCTTCTCGGCTGCTGCCCCGAGATTGTGGAATATGCTCCCTGCTGAGTTACGATTGTCCCCATCTCTGGCTATTTTAAAAAAACATTTGAAAACCTTTTTTTAATCCAAGCCTTCTCAGGTTTTTAATTTTAAAAAATACTGTTTGTTAATTTTATGGTTTTTAAATTATTGTATTGTTTTAACTTTTATATATGTGTTATATGTTGCATTGTATTAATTTTTATATATGTTTTAATTGTTAGCCTCCCAGATACGTATGTTTGGGCAGGATATAAAATAAATAAATAAATAAATGACCGATAAATAAATAAATAATATATAAGCACATATTACTATTACATTACTATTTCATATATATATATATATATATATATATATATATATATATATATATATATATATATTTGAAACTGAAATAATAATAGACATTGGCTTGCTATTACTACATCACAAGCATGCTCAGCAATACTTCTGCTCCGTTACTTTGCGTCTGGAATTAGATAAAAAAAGTCCATGCAGAATTAAAGACCTGGGTTGATAAGTAAAGTTCATCTGGAATGCCAGTAGCAGAAAATCCAAACACCAACACTTCTCCTATGGTGGCAAAAAGGAATAACTACATAATTGACAAGTTGTGATGTTACTCCAAAATCTGCCACCTGAGGCAAGCAAACTCAGCCTGAGGAAGGGGGAGGAATTTCATTGCCCTTAATGAAATCCACATCCTCTACCCCCAACTTCCCTCAGCTGTCGCCAAGAAGTGGTTCCATGTAGCTTTCTAAAACCAGCTGGAGGCTGTCACAAAAGCTAAGACCACCCCCATAACTGAGCAGTGCCTTCTGGTTGACACTGCTGCTGCAGGTGCCTCGCCACCAGGCCCAAAATAAGTTCACAATTTAAAGGGGAGACTCTGCTTCCCTGGCAGTCTCACCATTCTGTAGATGCTCCAGCTTCTGTTGCTGGTTTTGCCCTCATGTTGTTTGTAGAGTGTAGGGTGGCCACAACAGACCAACTAATGGATAACTATGGGGCGGCAGCCATGTTTGTTAACCAAACTGTTCTAGAGCGCTGGTGGAATGTCCCAAGAATACTTTTGGCCTTGTGTGGGGAATTCGCGAGACGATAGTGAAAAGTCTGTTACAGGATAAATTTGTGCAAAGTTTTGGTCTGGAGATGATGAGAGAGAAACAGATATGGTACAATCAGATTTATTTCTGGATTATCAGGATACAGGAAAATAAAGATTGATTAAGCAGGCAAGGAGGCAATAAAATATTAACTAACAGTACTGATTTAGAATCTCACAAAAAGACATTTTAGCTTAAAGTTTGAACAGTTACCGAATCAGCTCAGGGCTGGCTAGAGAAAGGGCCTGAAGAAAAACTTTAAATTTTTTTTTAGCATTTTAAAAAGAAAAGCTTTAAACTTAAGAGAAACAAGAAGGGTGGGGGGGGGAGAGATTTAGGAGGACAGGCAATTGGTAATACCTAATCCAATACCCGGTGGTGAGTCTGTCACACTTGCAGGGAAGTGTGCTTTAGTGGATCTCCTTGCAGGGACAAGGCAGAAAGGCCAGGAAAGAAGAGGCAAGCATGCCACTTGCAAGCCGAGAAACCAGGTTAGCGCCTGGTTCCAAGAAAATTCCAGAGTTGGTCGGGTCTCTGGAGTCCAATTCTCTAGGGCAGCCAAGCGTGGTGTGTGTTTTTGGTCTGGAGACAAGTCCAAACTGGAGGCTGGGATCCAAGCTGGAATCAAGGCTGGAGCAAAAGCTGTAGCTAACATTTGTTGGCATTTGGGCTACAAACAAACAAAAGCGTGCCCTCAGGTCATACACGGGTCACATCACCTTGATGTTGGGGCTGACATCCATGTTTGACATAAGAATTCATATTGCTCGATTTGATCACCGGTAGGTGTGATCTTGATGTGATATGATTTGAACTAGGGATGTGCGAAACGTTTCAGATACAAAACGTTTTGTACCCAAAACAGCCTGTTTCGGGTGTTTTGTAGACAAAACACAACACGCATTTTCCAGATCCAAAAGTTTTGTATACAAAACAAAACGTCCCTCTTTCGGCTACAAAAAGTTTTGTTGTTTCGGACCTCCATTTTGTGGTGATCTCTGAGTCAGTCTCCATTTTGTGTTTGACATCTCTTTGAATTTCCCAGCCTTCCAACCTTCTGATCAGTGACCTAAATCATAGGCTGACCTGCTGACAATTCCCTCCTTGTTCCCCATTGGCTCTTTTGCTTTTTCCCACTCTTTACTGACCCCACATTGGCCAGGGGAAGGGTTGCTAACCTATGGGGTGCTGGGTTCTGCTGTTTCTGTGGTGTTCTGAGTGTAGATTCTCTGGTAGCATATGAGAGTGGATTCTTGTTTTTCACTGAAAATCTCATATGCTACCAGAGAATCTACAATGAACACCTCAGAAACAACAAAACTCAGTACCCCACAGGCTTGTGGGTGTGGGGGTGGTTGGCACCCTATGTGCACTACACAACCCCTCACTCTGGGCAACCCCAGTGCCCCCCAAGTGGAATTATGGGGCCGCTGAAACCTCCATTATTCCCCATGGGAGAATCTTAAAGACACGTAAACTTCAACAAATCACAAAAGATCAGCCCTTTGCCCAATTCCTTTGAAATAATTCTGGAAGTTTCCTTGCCCCCATTGGGCACTACCACCCACCACACTCTGCTCTGGGTCATCCCTTTCCCCTTGATTTTAAGCGATACATTTGCTGGAATCCCCCATTATTCCCTATGGGAAAATTCTTAAAGATGTGTAAACTTTTTAAAAAATCACACAAAAAATCAGCCCTTTGCCTAATTCCTTTGAAATTTGGGTGGTAGCTTCCACCCATTGGACACTACTACCACCACCCACTCTTTTTGCCCTGGGACCCTTTTTAAAAATCCAAATCGATTCGGATTCGGATTCGGAAAATTTGGCTACAAAACAAAACAGGACTGATTCGGATTCAGAAAATTTGGGTACAAAACAAAACGGGGATGTTTCGATTCAGATACAAATCGAAACAAGAAAATTCCAAAATGCACACCCCTAATTTGAACAACCTGTATGGGCTGGAGTGAATGGGTGAGCTCAAAGCTTATCTGGCACACTAAGAAAACCTTCCAGGTGGGGAGATAATAATTCTTTTGATACCAATTACTGTTCCTCCTAGTCTGTGCCAGGCCATTAGTGCAATGATAGCGGGGTGGGAGTGCTCAGCCTTATCTAAGTTTCTGTAAAGATGATTACTTTCACTAATCCTTTAAGTCAAAAAGGGTTTTACTATTCACTTGAGAAATAGTCTCTCTCCTTAACTCACATCTGCTCAACCAGCTTCCTTCTCTGAATGGAGAGGGGCCATAGGGTTATACCTTGCAGTTGCTTGTTATACAGAGCTACACTGGCTGCCGATAAGTTCCCGGGCAAAATACAAGGTGCTGGTTATAAACTATAGAGCCCTAAATGGCTTGGGCACTGGGTATTTAAAAGAACGTCTTCCTCATCATGAACCCCACCGCCCATTGAGATCATCAGGAGAAGTCCGTCTGCAGTTGCCACTGGCTCGTCTGTTGGCTACTCGGGGACAGTCTTCTCCGCTGCTGCCCCAAAGCTTTGGAATCTGCTCCCTGCTGAAATAAGAGCCTCCTCATCTCTGACAGCTTTAAAGGAGTCTTTAAAGACGCATCTGTTCACCCAGGCTTTTAATTAAATATTGTTTTAAAATTTTTGAATTGCTGTAATGTGTTAACTTTTTCTGTTCTTATTTTTGTTTTAACTTTTTCTGTTTGTTTTGCTTTGTTGTAAACCACCCAGAGATGTAAGTTTTGGGTTGTATAAAAATATGTTAAATAAATAAACAAACATACTGACATTGGGTAATAGTTGCCCCATTTTTGCTTGTGCTAAGCAATCAGCTTGAGAGTCTTGCCAAATATGGGCATTTGCAGAGTTCACGGTCCCGTGAGCTCATAGGCAAGCCTACCATTCCAAATAATATAGTGGGGTGCTGTTTGTAGCCCCCAAACAGGCTGTTCTTACAATATGTTATGCACATAGACTGTAGCTGTCCGGTATTTCAAGGGGTCACTGCATACCTTGGAAACCTGGGATTACTTCTCTCTGAGATGTTAAACCTCTAGCTGAGCTGTGCCACCAGAATCCTTTTCCTTTACATATTAGTTCTTTATTTACAGTTTTTTTGTTTTTGCATGGAAGAGCATTCCATCATGTGAGTCCCTATCCATAGTCAGAAGTGGTACAGCCCATCCACAGTTTACCACCTTAGTGAGAACTAGGCCTAGAAAGCCCTAGCATGAAATGTATTCAAGCTGAGAGGATTCTGAATGCAATTGCCCATTTCTGCACTGCAATCCCATTGGAAGTGAAAAAATCACCAACGAGCACTTGAAAATATAAAGAGAGAAACAGAAGATACAGGAATGTAATCACTTGGGAGTTATGTCATCTGGATTCTTTGGAATAATGGAGAATCTCACAGTGACATGGATGCAAACAGGAAAGTTAACTGAAGAAGGACAGATTGCTTGACCGCTGACTACATCAGGGGTGGGCAAACTTGGCCCTCCAGCTGTTGTTGAATGACAACTCCCATGTGGCTGGGAAAGATGGGAGTTGTAGTTCAACAACAGCTGGAGGGTCAAGTCTGCCCACCCCTGGACTACACCAATAATGTTTAACCATGCATCTATTACAGGACTTACTTAAGCATTAACAGTATAGATATTTGCCTTTACAATCAGACAATCTATTTTTTCAAAGACATCCCTTCCATTTTGCTTCAGGCACATAGTTAAGAACATAAGAACATCCCTGCTGAATCAGGCCCAAGGGTCCTAGTCCAGCATCCTGGCCCACTAGATGCCTCTGGGAAGCCCATGGGGAAGAGATGAAGGTGTGCCCTCTCTCCTGCTGTTACTTCCCCTGTAACTGGTATTCAGCGGCATCTTGCCTCTGAGGCTGAAGCTGGCCTATAGCCCTCAGAGATTGATAGATCTGTCCTCCATGAATTTGTCTAAGCCTGTCTTAAATCCATCCAGGCTAGGGGCTGTCACCACATCCTGTGTTAGAGAATTCCACAGGTAAATTAAGCATTGTGTGAAAAAGTGCTTCCTTTTGTCAGTCCTAAATTTCCGGGCAATCAGTTTAGTGGGATGACCCCTGGTTCAAGTGTTATAAGAGAAGTAGGAAAATTTCTCTCCACTCTTTCCACACCATGCGTAATTTTATAGACCTCTAGCATGTCTCCCCTTAGTCATCTTTTCTCTAAGCTAAAAAGCCCAGGTGTTCATGATGGGACAAAACACACTTTTAGAATTCTTGTTCATGAGAGGGTTGCTCAGTCCCCAGGTTTGACCAAAGCCTCCTATTCAAGGTCTCCAGGCGACCAGAAGGTCACCTCAGAGTGAGAAGCCATATGCAAAGGGGAGGTAAATGCCACCAATACAGGCATAGTAAATCCATTTGGAAAAACACATGGGCAAGAGGAAGCTGGAGATCTCTCAAAGAACACCCCTAAGTGCCTCCAAGCTCTTCTTCCTGATCCGACAAATACTACCCCTGAACTTCCTGGCTCTGTTTCCTTAGCCTCAGGATCTGAGTCAAAGAAGAGTGGGTAGCCCGACTTGTGACATCATAGTGACATAACTGCACAAACCACACTGCCCCGGAAGACATTACAAAGCAGTATTCATCTTATACTACAGGCAAAACACAGCCTGCTCCTTATCCATTCTCTCCACTCTTTCAACTCAACTGCCCACTTTCCAAACCATTTGTTTAAGTGTGGTTCTTTGTTTATTAAACACTATAGGAGGAAATGAGCAAAACAGCTGCCAAGCTCCACTGTTGAGCATTCTTTCCAATCCCAGTCAATAAAGGAGGGTTTTAAAATTTGTGCCCCCCCATCCCCCGCTCCTGACAGTTGTGTCCAGGAATTATCTTCAATGAATTTTGCGACCCTACACCCCGGGCACTTGAACATTCCTCCATGCTACACATGTAGCCATTCCAGACACGCCAAAAGGAAAAGAAAACCCCTGAACCCCATTGTTTGTTGAGCCCCTTGGTAGGCCAGCATCCATGGCTGGTGGTCTGTGTTTGGTGTTGTGAGTCTGAGGTCGTGTTGGCCTGCACTAGGGCTAAATTTAGCTATGAGGCTTAAATGGATTTTTAAAAAATCTTACATTATATGAGATAGGTTACTGCTCAAGGAAGAATAGCAGAAGAAAATAACATTTTTAAAAACAGCCATATTTTAATATGCTCAGAGAAGAATAGCAGAAGAAAATATATTATTTTTTTAAAATAGCCATATTAATTGGCTTTCTCAATGTGATTTGAGGCCCCTTTTAGCTAGCAGTAAAGATATTCAAAAACTATTCTACATGTGCTTACAAAGAAAGAAAAGCCAGCCAGAAAGCTTAATTTGAGCTAGGGTTCAGTTTTAGACGTCAGGGTCCAGCCATGGAACATGAGAAACAATAGAGAAAATATTGCTACGAAGTGTGTGGAGAAGTGTTGTAATATGACTAGCCAGTAGGGGGCACTTCCTTCTTCCTGCCTGTACTTCTTGTTGAACTTGTCTCTTCCTGTTACACAATAAAGTAGTCTACGCCGATAATGGCTGCTTTCCTCTGAGCTCTCATGACACTGAGCACGTGCAAAGTATGTTTCCTTCCCTACTGAGGACACATAACCAACTCACACAACATCTGGGGTTGATAAAGACTGCCTGTCATCAGGGACTCTAGGGCTGAATCGACAATCTTAGGGAACCAACCTTGATCAGTTACCTGCACACAGGAGGAAACAGCCCCTCTGGTTGGAAAGCAGTAGGAAGTCTGTGGAATGGCCAGGCTTGGTTTAAATACCAAGAGCCTTGCCTTCTACCCTTGCCTGATCAACAGAATAGTATTTTCTGCCCGTTCTATTTCAGCTGCCAGTTCAAGCCTTTCCTCTGTCTCAACCTTCGTCAGTTGCTGGCTCCAATAACTGATCTCATGAACCTGACTTGGGCTGGAGAACATGTCCTCCATTTTAGAAATTAAGCACTGGTCACAATAAATAGATTCCTAGTGTGTTACCAGTAAAAACCCCTAGACAATGTTTTCCTATGAATTGACATGAGTCCTGCCATGCTGAAACTGTCTTTTAATCAAAGCTTTGACCTGAATTCTCTGAGGCCTTTGGCTCCGGATACCAGGCCTTTCTCACACTTTCTTCACACTCTTGTGTTACTTTGTATCTCGAAACCAGCAACAATCATAAACTGTGTAGGCCTCTCTGTGTTCCCTAGAAGCAGAGATGTACTGTTATCTTCAAAGTGTCCTTGATGTATTCTGGTTAAGGGTAGTTCTGTGTAATGTAAAATGCTAACAGTGTCAGCTATTGTTTGGACATGGATGTTGGGTACTGTGATCTATGATGATGGATTCTTGGACCATCTTCCTGGCTTTTGATTGGTCAAGAAGTGTGAAAGCTGCAACCTTTTCAATAAAAGGGTAGAGAGACGCCATCTTGGGGCCGCTCTATCATTGTTGGATTATATTCCTGTGAGCTGCACTTCATTTATCTCTATGGGGACATATCAGGTTAAAAACTGATCTCCGCTGGTGTGTATCAATTGAGCGTCTTACGCACCAGGTAAATGTTCCTGGTTCACAGATAAGATGTGCAGTCAATGGGAATTGAATTCAGAGAAGTAACCCCCTTCCCAGCTGGAGGGGGCACCTCCATAACCAATCAGACATTACTCAGAGGCAAGATGCCTCTAAATACCAGTTGTAGGGGAGCAACAGTAGGAGAGAGGGCATGCCCTCTACCCTTGCCTGAGGGCTTCCCAGAGGAGTCTGGTCGGCCACTTTGTGAAACAGGAAGCTGGACTGATCCTATATAGGCCTTGACCCTGATCCAGCAGGGATATTCTTATGTTCAGTTCTTTGATCCTTGCTTTTCTGATGGCTGCTTGTAGTCACTCTTCCCTCCGCCCCTCCTACTGCTATTTCAGTGGCCATCCTTGTGTGGACCAGCCTGGATGATATTTTCAGGCCGGTCTGCCTATCCTGCAATTAGGGGCATGCAAGAGTGTGCCCAGGTGCTCCTTCCCCTTTATCCTAATTGCATGAGGGGATTGTTCATCCAACCCTCCCCCCCAAAAAATATGTGACCTAAATGTCACACTATTATCATATTTAGACCCAGGGCTGTCCTTAGAGAGCCCTGGCGGGGTGTGGGGCCTGGGGCAAATCAGCCACTGCGGGGGGCCCCTTCCAGTTAATTCTAATGGGGGTTAAAAGAACGGGGCCCGGGGCGGTCATCCTGCTTGCCATGCCCTAAGGACAGCCCTGTTTAGATCACATGTGAGTGGGTGGTTTGGACAAACCCGTCCCACACAGGGAAAGGTGTGCCAACAGAAGAAGTGGGACATACTTGTACACTTCCCAAATCATGCTGTGTGCTCTAGGCAGGCCAGCTCAAGATGTATAATTGTTTCTTGTACTGGTCACATAGGCAATCCCAGTCAAGCAGGCATTACTTTAAGAACTGAACAGTTGCTGAACCATTTCACAATGGCCCCAGAAAAACTGCCAAAAATGGTTTCTCACGAAGATCTGAATGGTGCACCATTAGATGCAGACTATGCATAATATGTGAGTGGACAGTCTATGAAGAATGTGTGATGTTAATAACAAAAGATTGCTCTATTTTATGTATTTATTCGATTTATATACCACCCTTCCCAAAGTGGCCCAGGGCAGTTTACACTAAAACCAGAAATGCATAACAATTAAAACTGGAAACCAATTAAAAGCAGATTAAAATTACAATTAAAAACTAAATATCATTAAAAGCCAGGCTAAAAAGCCTTTAAGGCTCTCCTGAAATCCTCCAGGAAAGACAATCCTCTTATATCCATGGGGAGCAAGTTCCACAACCTAGGGGCAACAACAAAGAAGGCCCTATCTCAGGTTGCCACCAAATGAGCGGGTGGTGCCCAAAGACGGACCCCTCTTGATGATCTCAATGAGTGGTTTGTACTGAATTTTCCTTTACTTCTTGGGATAAATGGCTATCTTATCTTATATTATTTAAAATGATATTGTTAGAAGTATTGCAGTGTAAGAAGTGTTAGAAATATTGCAGCTCCCTTTTCCTCTGCAATTGTATCTTGTAAGGACACATATTGTACAATGATGTCGAACAAGGATTCACTCTTGACCACTCTTCATTTCACAGGAGGGATTCCGCATTTCTAGACATCTTCTTCAAGGGCTCCTAGCCAGCAACACCAAATATATTCATGTTCATGTATTCTTTGGGTGACAGGGACGGAGCTATAATAGGGCAGACAGGTTCAAAGAACCCAAAACACCCAGCTACTGGGGGCCACCTGACTTGCCCCTCATTCCACGGCCCCCATTGGTGTTGGTTGCCAACTGTGACAGTGCAAGTTTTGTTCATTCTCTCCCTCGCTTGGCCCTTCTGAGGCTCTGGCCATGTGACATAATATGCAGTGTGTCTCACTGGCACATGCACTGTGCACACTCAGAGAGAATAAATCCAACAGAACTGCCAGGGAGGGGGCAAACACAGCCCCCTGCTCCCCTAGCTACGCCACGGTTGGGTGATACTACACTGAGTGCCTGAATAGATTTCTGGAGCACGGACAGCAACCCTGTCCTATTTAAAGAAGCCAGCATGGTGTAGCAATTAGAATATCTGACCAAACGTGGAGAGATTTGGGTCCAAGTTCTCTTTTCTGTTTAAGGGATGCCTCTTTTTTTAACCAAGTAAAATGATTCCTTTTAAGGCATCCATGACAAATTTAACCCATGCATGGTAAAATCAGTCAATCAATCTGAATGTGATAGGCATGAAAAATATATCCATTTTTATCCCTTACCACATTGCTGCAATGTCAAATATTCCCTTACTTTCCCAACAAACTGTGAATGATCAGTTTTTAAAATTGGCAATAAAGTATGCGAACAATGGACTGCATAAAGATCTAACTCCAAATGCATGCAGCACTTTTCTTCTGTAGTGAAACTGCAATTCACTGCATTTTAGAATTCCCCCATTGAGTCATTTACCAAAGATTTTTGTTTGCAAAGAGTTAAATGTCCATTTTTCTGAATTCTCGTCGTGCAAAGCTCCAGGCAATGTGGGATGGTATCATTTTTGTCATCGAGCTGGAATGCATCATAGGCAAGTGCCATCCAATCAGAGCTCAGGCTGAGGGTTTATATAGAGATGTATTTCCTCTGCAGAACAGCCAGAAAGTGTGTAGCGTTCAAATTGCTAAAGACTCAGCAGGGCTAGGTCTGCTGTTATTGCTGTAACAGCACGGAATACAGCACCGTTTCAGCACTCTTGGTCGACTGGTAAGTGCCACACCTTTAAAGTATCCTTATATTAAAGCCAAGTTCACCCACAGGCAATTTTCTAACAATAGTCCACATGAAGGGCTGCAGTTGATTAAAACTTAAGGAACTATTTCATTTTTAATAATCTCAAAGCTTTGTTACAGTACTGATATTTGTTTTCAAAGCAATAAAAGCTTTGAAAAGAATCTCAAGTATATGTGCAGGAACACCATACAAGGTCCAGAGAACCTGTTCTAAACAAATAAGCTTGGAAAGAGAACTTAAGAAAAATAGTGTTGCCCTTTGGGCAGTATCAGGATAGAAACACTCAGCAGGCTGCATATATTGGCTCTCTCTCTCTCTTGATGTGCACTGCAGGTTGTGATTATACTTCTGTGAATGTGTCCAGTGTTTTGTTTTGTTTTGAATTTTGTTTATTAAATCTTTTTCAAAATTCAGTGTATTTTCATCCTACTTTGCTCAGGACACACTGTCAGGTTGCAGGGGGAAATGTGAATGAGACTTGCTTCTAGGTTTCAGTGAACTGCTGTGCCATTTTCCTTTGGCAAGGAGCTAAACAGTTTCACTGTATCCCGGACATGTCCATTTCTATCCAGGCGGGTTGTCATTGCTTGTTGTTTTTAAATTGCCTTTGATGTGCATTTGTACAATTCTGAGCAGAATGATTTTAGGGCCGAATGTGATTCATGGCTAACTTTTGAAAAATTGACTGTGTGTGACAGATGGACCCAAAAGCTGCTTTGGGGGATTTCCTTGAGCATCCTGCTACCGCTTGGGAACAGTCCAGTAGGGTCCAGTTCAGGGAGCTGAGTGTTCTCACAAGCCAAGGCTCAGATACAGTCGTGAATTTACGATCGCCAGTGGAATACTTCGATCCCATGTGCACTGAGCCACATGCCCCTCCCCACCCCCGCATCCCTCTGCACTACAGACGGAGTCGGGCACTGGAGTTGGCACTGTTGGGAAACAAGCTGGGAGAGGTGCCAGTGCAGCAGCCCTGCAGGCCACACCAGTCCTGCCTGAACAAAAGCCATTCCTCCCACTTCAGCTGAAGCAGGAGCCAACAAATAAACACTGCGGCGATGGCATCAGTGAACGCAATGGGAAACCATCCACTGACAGCTGTTGGTATCCACGCTTCCCATGCATATGGCTGCTGGCCACATAAAGGCATACAAGTACCACCATTATTTCTTTTATGGAGGCCTTGAGGGGAGTCAAAAGCATGAACTGGGATCAGGCCAGGGGAAAGGCAGCACCAGAAAAGGGAAGGAGTCACATCTTGATGTCTGACCAGTGCCTGGGTGGTTGCCATCTGGCCAAGGTCTGCCTCTTCCCCAGGGTTTGTTTAAGCTCCGTCTCAGTGATATTCACTGAGCAATTTTTAATTTGCACATACTGCCATCAGTTTATATATATACAGGAGCAATGGTTGGGCTGGGGTTTCCTTTTGGTATACAGAGCAGGCAGAGAACATAATTCTTGGTTTCTCTGTAGCCCTGGTGTGGATAGAGCTTGGAAAGCTGCCATTTACTGTTACAGGAAAATTGCCTGCAAGGTGAGGGGCCTTGCCAGGATTCCAGCCCTTGTTGACAGGGCAGCGTAGCATGCATCAAGACGCCAGTGCAGAGGACTGCTCAGAACAAGAAGTTAAGCCTATGCAGGTATGAGGAGCCAGGTAGACTTGAGGCAGCCAGGTAAAGGCAGAAAGAAAGATGACACTGAGCACAATAGGCTACTAAAAAAAAAAAAGAACCGGAAGATTGCTTGAAGCCTGAGGATTTATCAAGTCCTTCAAACAGGGACAGATGTAGCCAATCCCGATGTAGGCATAACAGGACTTGGTCATGCAAGTCCTTGAATCCTCAGTAATCCTGCTCTCCTAATGCGGCAGACTGCAACTCTCATACAGCCTAATTCTATGCATGTTTATGTGGAAGTAACTCCTAGTAATTTCACTGAGAATGAACAGGGTTTGGCTGGGGTGGGGGGCACAGACTTATTTTTCTATGCAACTGCTTTCCTCTCTGCTAAAATTGCAAACTGTGGGAGGGGTGGGAATAGGTTGAACCTGATATTTCAGTCTTTTCAGTTTCAACAAAAGGTTTGTCCGCTTCAGGACAGTGGTGGTTTGTCTCACAATATAGCAACAGGAACATGATATCCCTGCTTCTAATGCCACTTTCTTTGTTGGTACATGCAGAGACTATATAACTCCAGGCTTTATAAAGATGAGTTCATTACTTTACAGAGTTAAGGGAGTGTTTGTTTTTAATAGAGCCATCTGCACAAACATTTTGTAAGAGAAAAGTCCTGCCATATAGGTTAAAATACACAGAGAGGTATCCAAGCTCTGTGTGTTGTGTGTGTACACTTGAAGTCAAAATACCACCAGCATCCTGACAAATGATTTCATTATTTTAAGAGGTATAAAGTGCTCTTAACTATATCTCCAGTTATTATTAAATGTGAAACATGTTTTTCCATTGCAAAAATTCTGTTCTAGCTTAATAGTCCAAAAGCACACTTAGAAATAAATGGTACATTTCATCATCTCATACTGCTTCTTTCAGACAAGGGTGTTTGATTAGTTCAGCTTGCATATCTAAGGTTGCGAACCTAGACAGACTTACCTAGGAGTAAGCCCCACTGAACACAGGAGGGCTTAGTAAACATTGATAGGCTTGAGTTGTAAGGCTGCAAATCTTTGCACACCTAGTCCTTGGGAATAAGTTCCATTGAATAAGATGATAGTTACTTCTGAATAAATAAAGGTAAGGAACCCTACATAAGATGGGTCTCTTTTGATTAAAAGGTTGAGACTGATTCATGCTGAAGTTCAGAATGGAGAAAAAAGGAGGCAGAAAAAAAGAGAAAAGCAACTTAGTTCATTGCCCACAAAAGTGACAAAGATATTCAAGTTAAATAGCAGTTTGGCCTATAGCCCCATGTTATAAGCATGCTAAAGTTATTCTTTTCCTTTCAGTAACCAGTGAAAAGAAGAACCAAAGAAGAGAAGCAACACAGTAAAAATAGGAACTTCTTACCCAACACCATGAAGTTACTCATTTCTGTAATGCTGAGTGCTCTCATCACAGACATAGCATCAGTAAGTTTTGCAACAAGCAGGACTTCAACTGAGAATCCCTTGTGCCATTCCATTTTTGACCATAACTGAGAAGCTTCCCTTTTCACCAATGGCCCAACACTATATATAGCACTTTCAATTTTTTATTTTTTATTTTTTGGTCTTGCTGCTGATGCATATAGCAAACTGTGTTCTGCAATATGACTGTGATGAGATTTGCAATAAATAGATACAAGAGACTGAAACCAAAGATGTGGCTCATTATTTGAAAACAATATCTTGACTTCAGCTTTCATGATCTCAACATTCCCTGGCCATGTCCATCTCTCCTTTCTGTCCATTCTCTCTCCTAGGTTTTCCCCCATCAGATTTTTTCTTCTGGCCTCTCCCTTTCCCCTTATTCTTTTGGAGAACTCCTCTTTCTAGCCCTCTTTTCCTAGTTTCCACTGCACATTTCTCCCCTTACTTTTTCATGCCCTGCTCTACTCCATTCTAGGTTTGTCGTTGTTCTATCCCTCCTTCCTTAGGCTCTGCCTGCTTGCTCCTCTCTCAGGTTAGAACAGCCCAGAGACTACTTTGCCTGCCCTACCTGTGACATTAATGTAGCTCAGCCAATCAGTGCCAGAAACCTGCTCTCCCTTGGCAACATCACAACCAACTTTGGTATATGATGGACCATAGCTATAGATACCATGGTGGACGCCTTCTGTAGATTTCTGCTGTGCTTAGATCAACCATCTTGGGGACAGTTCAGTCTAGACGTCTCAATTTCTCCCGCAAAAGGCAGAGTTTTCATTTAGAACACAGAACAGTCAGGGTCAAATTTAGGTCTCTTGCTATTAAGAGCCGTCACTGCAGCCTAAAGGTGCTCGAGCACCTTGAAGAGGCCTTTTCTGGCACTTTGTGGTGCACTTTTTAGGGAGTGGATCAGGACTTAAGACACATCAAATTGCAACTCAGCACTTTTCTCTCCTGCCATCAACATTCTTTAGCCTCAGCTCCGCTATCTATAGAATGGAAAGAGTTACCTACTTTGCAGGCTTCTTGCAGGAAGCAAATCTGTAAATGTTGTTCAGGATCAGCTACAAACCTAAATAATACAGTACAACTCCCCCACCCCCTGTAATGCCTTTAGAATAACTTGCATTGTTGTTGTTCTCTCTTAGAGTCGCTCTTGGCAGCAACAGCACACGCTCTCTAGCAAGACCAGATATGAACATAAAGGTAAATATATATATTTACAGCATGGTCCCCCACCCCACACCTGTCCCAATCTGAAAATGGTTATTGTTTGACCAAGCTATTTGTTATGCATACATAACGAAACCCGGATAGTCTATTCCTACAAGGAAAAGCTTTGGGAAGGGGCAGTTTGGATTAAGGGAGTGTGGGCAAGAGGAGGCCTTAACCCCTTTCATGCCTACTGCTCATCCACTGTGTTATGTATACTCAATGCGGTCCCACCCGCCATGCACACACAGAGGGTTCCAGACATAGTTGAAACCCTGTGGAGCTGAAGCAGCTGATGGAGGAACTGAAGCAGAAAAGTGATGAGAGGGTTAAGCACCCTCACCTCCCCCAGTGCCTCTCATTTCCAAGCAGCCCTTCCTTTAGGAGAAGGGGCTATGGTTGCATGCACTTGTGTGTAATATCTGGTCTGACTCCCCATGTGTATGGTGTGTAACATACCACCATGTTCTGTAATGGTAAAGTGTGCTGGCGAGTCAGTGTCCACTGCTGGCGACCACAGAGCCATGTTATGTACACAGTCAGATTTTGATGTCTTATTTACATTACAGGTTGTAACTGTTTGAATGGAGGAGCCTGCATCTCATACAGTCTCTTTTCTCAAATAAAACGCTGCTCATGCCCAAAAGGATATAGAGGAAAGCACTGTGAAATAGGTATGATACTTTACAGATATTTTCCCCCCTGTTTTGTGTAGCTATTCAAGGCACTCTCCCTGCTCCATTGGTCTTGATGTAAGCCTTTCTAATTTTTATGCATCTGTACTGTATCTGATCTTTGATTGAAAAATTGCATTCATCTGTACTACAACGATAAATAAGATAAAAATATGAGTGCATCAATGAATGCAATTCAACAAAAGTTACTTGTGACTAAGGCTTCAAACCTTATTTGAGAGTCAATTCCATTGAACTCAATGAGTTCAACAAGCAGGTGCACAATAGACTCAAGCTTTGCATCTCATTGAAAGTACTGGAGTGGCACCTAGTTGTGCCTAACTTCCCCCACTGATTTTAATTAGTAAGCTCTACCTTTTACTGGATTGTGCCAAATTATGTCTGTTAACACCAAAAGGAAAAGGGGTATCATCCTAAATGCAGGAAAAGCCAATTTCTTAGACCTAGATTTCTGAGTTACCTCAGGCTAACTTTAGTAACAGTCTTCTACCTACCTTTGTTCAATCTGTGGAATCTCTAAAAGGAGACTCCCTGAATTGGGTTATTGGTCTGTTTAATCTATAAATGTGTCTTGAATCGTGGCTGGGACTAGAAAAGGGTAATGGTGTAATCATACAAAGAAAGACAAGACTCCTGTACCTTGAATAGTTGTGCAGAACAGTGATTTTCATCAGCCGCATCTTGTAATGCAGTAGTGAAAAAAGCTGCACCTAGTGGACTTACTCCTTCCACACATTTGTTAAAGGTTGCATTAAACCTTTAAGGTACAGGAGCCCTGAAGTCCTCATGATCCCACTCAGGACCAGTGAAGTGCCCAATTTTTGTTTACACCCAGCATCCAAACATTTGAGGTCAACAGCCGTGCTGTCCATCTTGCTCGACAGATTAGTCACAAGTAATTTCTTCTGGACTGCATTCATTGATCATTTACTTGTATTTTAATGACCGTGTCTTGTAATGACCGTGTCTTGTCAAGTAATGGAACATATTTATGTTCTCCATGAATATGGATAGATAAATGTAAGGATCATTAAATGAAAAACATGTGGAACTCAGGTGTTATCATGATACTCTGATGTGCAAAAGTTACACATGGACACCAGAACAATAGAACTCTTTCTCAAGCAAGATCTGGCAGGTGCCCCCTCTAGAGTTGTTCTGGTGGTTAGTTAACATTTTTGCATTAGGCTTTCTGTACTTAACTTTATTTTTCACTGCTGCTGTTAATTCTTGACGTGCTTGTTTTGTTTTTTAAAAAGAATGTGTACTGTATTTAAAAAATTGATTTAAATGTGGAGTTTTTAACAAGCATTGTTAACACATGTGGACTGGAGGTCTTCAAGCATAACCGATGATGTTATGATATTAAATATTTGATTAAAATCCACATTGAGAGTTAAGTGGCATGGAAAAGTGTAGCCAGGCAGTGACATGTATGACTTCTTTTCAGATATTGAAAGCCAGTGTTATGCTGGCAGTGGAGAGGACTACAGAGGGACGAAGTCAGTGAGTAAGGACAACGAGAGGTGCCTGGATTGGAACTCTGCCTTGCTGCGGAGAAAGCTTTACAATGATGGCCTGGAGAATGCCATGGAACTTGGACTAGGCAAGCACAACTACTGCAGGTACAGAAATGCAGCAGTATATTTGTTTTGCAAGATCCTCATTATCTAGATTGACTTCAGACTGGTTTAAGAGCAGGCTATGGGGTGGAGGTAGCCTTGGTGGGCCTGATACATGATCTCTGTCAGGGAATGGGCAGAAGGAGTGCAACTCTGTTGCCTCTTTTGGACCTTTCTGCGGCTTTCAATATTATTGACCATGGTAGCCTTCTGGATCATCTGGGGGATTTTGGAATAGGTGGCACTGCTTTTCAGTGGTTCCGCAAATCTGCACCTAAGGCAGATTCCAAATGGTGTCACTCGGCAATAAGTTGATCTCTGAAATCAGAACTATTGTATGGTGTTCCTCAGGGATCCATCCTATTTCCGATGCTTTTTAACATCTACATTAAATTGCTGGATGAGTTCATCAGGAGATTTGGAGCAGGGTGTTATCAATATGCCAATGACACCCAAATCTACTTCTCCATGACATCATCATCAGGAAATGGCATAACCCCACTAAATGCCTGCCTACAGGCAGTAATGGGTGGGATGAGAGATAAATTGAAGCTGAATCCAAGCAAGATGTAGATAAGAGGTCATACTTTGAGGGACACGGTAGATCTTCCTGTTCTGGATGGGGTTGCACTCCCCCTGAAAGAACAGATACGAAGCTTGGGAGTGCTTCTGGACCTAGGTCTCACTCTGGTTTCTCAGGCTGAGGCTATGTCCAGGAGTGCTTTCTATCAACTTCGGTTGATAAGACAGCTGCATCTGTTCCTTGAAGATAGTGAACTCAGAACTGTGGTACAATCTCTGGTAACCTCTGGGCTTGACTACTGCAATGCGCTCTACGTGGAGCTGCCTTTGTAAGTAGTTCGGAAACTTCGTTTGGTTTAAAATGCAGTGGCTAGATAGGTCTCTGGGGTGTATTGAAGAGACCATATTATGCCTGTTTTAAAGCAATTGCATTGGTTACCAATAGCTTTCCGGGCAAAATAACAAAGTGCTGGTGATTACCTTTAAAGCCCTAAATGGCTTAGGAACGGGTTACCTAGGAGAGCGCTTGCTTCTGTATGATCCCCACCGCACATTGAAATCACCGAGAGAGGTCCATCTCCGTATGCCACTGGCTTGTCTGACGGTGACTTGGGAGTGGGCTTTATCGGTATTCGCTCCTTGGCTGTGGAATGTGCTCCCTATAGATATTGGTTTAACATCTTTCCCAGTTCAAAAGAGTCCTTAAGACACTTTTTTTCCCAGCCAGGCTTTTAATAATCTCTGAATGTTTTAAATTTTTAAATTACTGTTTTAAAGTTTGTTTTATTTGGTGTTTCTTGTGTTTATTTTTGTGAACCGCCTAGAGCCTTTGGAGTCAGTTGGTATATAAATAAAATAAATAAAATAAATATTAAATAAGTCTGCTCCCCCCCATAATTGCCATGTGATTTTGAATAGTGCATTAAGCAGCATCAGTGCTAAGTGACTGACATTCTCCCAAAACACCAGGTCTTATATGCAGTCTAGAGAATGATTCGATTTTCCTATACCTCATCTAATATTTAGATTAGATTATCATTTTCAAAACTGCAATGGACCTATTCCTTCCATTTTTGCTAATGTAAATAAAAATTTGATATGGTACTTTTAGGATGAACCAGGTGCAAAGGACATCTGTACTATGAATAGCTTTATAGAAGGCAGAAGCATTTTACAAGCACCTTAAAACTAATGTTTCAAGAACAGCAGTGTCTTTTGAAGAGACTTTGCCAACCCCTATAGGTTGGACCTGGTATTAACAAGCATCAGTATTTCTGAAGGCAATGTTCTACTGTTTTCTAGAAATCCAGATGGCCAGTCAAAACCATGGTGTTATGTTTGGAAGGGATACCAGATTTCTTCAGCTTCCTGTGATATACCCATGTGTTACAAACGTAAGTTATTACTTAGAGTAGCAGATACTATGAACCTCAAAATTAAGGCCTTATGTTGCAAAAAATCCAGATTTTGTTTTTGTTTTGAGAAACACAAAATGCAATAGTTTGAGAGCTAATTAGGCAAAAGAACTTTATGCTTATGCACCTAAATTGTAATACGTATTCTAACTGTAATAAGGGATGAGTTAGGGTTGAGGAGGAGAGGAAGCAGGGGCCAGAAGAAAACACCTATGGAGATTAATATTATGAACAGCATTTACAGGATCAAGTCTAATATTCTTAGAGCTGTGCTGAATATTTGTCCGTAAACATTTTCATTATCATGCTTTCAGGTGGGCTGAAATATTCTCTGGAAGTACTGCTTTTGTTCACAGCCTGTTCATTCCTAGTTGGCTGCTGCTTTTGCATTTCCCCCGCTTAACTCAGTCATTTTCTTCTTTAGAACAGTAAAGTCATTATGAGCTTTTACAATGACCCCCACCCCAAAATTTCCAAAGGGAGGCATTTTTAATAAGGAGCAAAAGTGCTCATAACAACTTCCTCTGTCCATGGAAAGCTATCCTGTTCTAACCTGGTCCTCTCCCTTACATGCTAGTTTTCTGTGTGGAGGGAGCTTTCAGAAATAGAGTCTGAAGTGGTACAGTTGTCCCTTGCCAGTTTGAGTATCTGTGACTGGCAAACTGTCACTCCCCTTGCCAGGGTTGCCAGAACCTAAGGGGTATACTCGTGGGTCAAATGGGCTGTAAGCCAGAATTTGGCTTTTTAAAAGCCAGATCTGGCCACCTCGTTGCCAACCACAACTTGAGTATTCGTGGTTGGCGCCATTAAAAAAGATTGGCTAATTTTTTTTTGCCGATTTCTGGGGTCACTGGGTCATTTCAGTGGGTGAGGGGATCTGTTCTGGATGGGGGGGGAATGTTTTTATCTTTTTTGTGGATTTTAGGCACTTCAGCACTTACGATTCCCCTAACCTCCTGTTTACAATGTCATCCTATGCCTCGCCAACTGTGAATTCACCGACCGCAAGCGTTTCCAGGAATGAAACCCTTACTGTTGGTGAGGGGCGACTGCATAGTACAGGAAGAATTTGTCCATGAGCTTTTTCAGACAGTGACTTTACTGTGACTTTACTTTGGGAGTGGGGGTGTGTGTGTTCACATATTGGCCAGATTTACCCCAAAGTCTGTGCAATATTTCAGAGATTACTTCACACATGATTTGGCTTTCCCCCTATGTATTGGAACCTAGCTCAATTTATGTCTGGGGTACAAAAAATACTCTTTTTGTGTCAGAGTAGCTATTATGCCCTGAACTCACAGTAAAGCCTCATGGTAAAAGCAGCAGTAAAGCCTGCTGTCTGAACAAATTCCTTGTGATTTTGCTGAATGTGTAGATCAGCCCTAAATATAGAAGTTAATGAATGTTCCAGTGAGAAGAACTTGCTGCTATTAAGTGAGTTGTCACTAATTTACTATAAAGAGTTCTTTACTGGAGCAAATGTCCACTTAAAATTCTTCCTTCCTTTCACAGCATCCACCTGTGGCCAGAGGAGCTACAGCAAATTATTTAAGATTGTGGGTGGGCACCAGGCAGCCATTGAATCTCAGCCTTGGATAGCAAGCATCTTCCAGTATGTAAGGAGAGGTGATTATAATCAGTTTCTCTGTGGTGGTAGCCTCATTGATCCATGCTGGGTCCTTACAGCAGCACACTGCTTTCAAAGCAAGTAAGTACTTCATAACCCACCTTTTCTTTCTCTGCTTCTGTTTGTTTCTTTGGTCACCATCTAGTGCTATAAAGACATGGCTGTCACCTGACTCATACATATTTAACTAAGTGTATGAGTTTCAGTTTGCTGAGCAGTAAAGGGATCATCCTCGAGAAAATATACTCCTTTTTTTTTTTTTAAAGGATTCCCATGTAAGTCTCAACTGGCACTCTCTTAGAGGCTTTCCTCTCTCTCTAAATGATAGAGAGAGGACTGTGTTTTTCTAAAACAGAGACCACCGATAGCAGTTTTTACAAATACTTCTGTTTAAAACGTAAATATTGGGCTGCACCCAGACTTGTTAGTTATGATTAAATGCCACTGAAATCAATAACAGACTGTTAGTCATGACTATCTAAAATCCTGTTAATTTCAGTGGGACCTGGTCTGCACGCTGCCTATTGTGTAAACCCTGGTTTCACAGGGCTTTTTAATTGAGTTAGGTAAAACCTAATTATTATTATTTTAATGCTATGAAGGAGGCACCTTTTTAATTGATCAGAAGATTTTAACTCCAAATGTTGCAACTCTACTAAGACACTTTAACTCACCCCCAAAATGTTGTAGTAGGGCAGAAACACAAGCTGAGGCAGTCTTATCTCTTCTAGAAAAATATTGTATGTTATGGTTTATATTAAGAGCAGTGGAGCAATAGAAATCATTATGGGAGGCAGAAAACAGTCAAGGTGGCAGCAAGAAGGTAGTACATTTCATTACAAAAATGCCTCTGTGGAAATTTTATTCTGACTCATGGCTTCATTCCTTTTGCTTCTGTTCAGAACTCCTGACACATCCCAGTTGACAGTCTTTCTTGGAAAATCTGCACTGAATGCTACTGATTCAAAGGAACAAACATTTAACGTTGATAAGATTGTCATTCATCAACAATTTACTCAAGAAAGAATGGACTATGATAATGACATCGGTAAAGTGACATTTCAGATTGTTTCAGATTGTTTACATACCCTGCTGCAAATAGGGGCATATTTAAGTGGAGAGTCGTTGGAATAGACTACTTCAGATGTAATGACATCACTCCTGTATTGGCACAGTTAAGGGGTAAAAAATGTAAATAGCAGCTTGGGGTCCTAATGGGGTCCTAATGAGTGCCATTTCTTTCTCCAAGCTAGTAAAGTGTATAGTCACTAGAGGATTTTTTGTGAGAGTCGTACTACACTATATTACCAAAGGGTGTGGGAAATGTTTTGAACATCAGGGAAGATTAGAGATGGAAACATCTTATTTGGGAAGGAAGCTGAGACAGCTGCATACGCGCACAACCAGAACATATAGACCTATGATGCCGGGGTTCAGACTACTTCTCCCTGGGTGATTTGGGGCATGTCATGATCTCTGGTTTCGTCTTCCTGGCAAGGCTCATGATCGGTTTCACAGCGTTCTAAAGTTGAGTAAGGAAAAAACGTTTTTAAAAAGTTGTGCATTACAAGGGTGATGCCTATTATTATTTAGAATATTTATATACTACTCTTCAACAAAAACATTCTCAGAGTGGGTTCTTATGATGCCATCAGCGCACTTTACAAAGTAAAATAAATAAACAAACAAAAACCCAGGATTTTGCAACCTAAATATTTGTTAGAGATGACATTAATATGCTTTTATTATTGGGCAGGGGAGGTACAATGTGGGGGTTAAAGGTGAGCAGACTCATTTACATGAATATAATAATATTATGGAAAGGAATGTTCTAAACATCTGATTATTCTGTTTTTAATGGAAGCTAAAGATGGGAGGTCCCCTATATAACATTTACTTTTATTTATTTAGCCCTGTTAAGGATCAGATCATCTTCTGGCCAGTGTGCAGAAGAGTCGAGGGCTGTCAAAACCATCTGTTTGCCATCTCAAGACTTAGTATTGAAAGACAATTTCCGATGTGAAGTTTCTGGCTATGGAAAAGAAAGCAGGAGTAAGTGAATGCCCTTTCCATCTTGTTTTTTTCTCTCAAACAAATGCTGCTTGTATGGTACATATGTGAGTGGACTCTACTGGAGCTTGCTAATAGCCAGCACACTGTGGACTCCGTGTGTCAATTTTTCCCCTTCCAATTCTACATCAAAGTAATTCACATTCTATGCTCCTAATAACTTTTATAACTTTGGTTTGTATAGTTTGATGTGCTTGGTGCAAAGCTTGGGAGTGTAGGCATAACTCATGAGGGCACATGGAAAAGATATCTACGAGGCTGTCACTAAATTTATCTGAGGATTTTTATACACCTTTCCACTGGAAGAATGCCTAAGACAGCTTACAATTAGAATAAAAGTGCAGTTAAACAAGAAAATCAACAATAAAACAGCAAAATGTTCCATCTGAACCAAGATGTTCCACGGGGTTCTCTTCCTGGCTACTAGTGGTCTCTCACCTTGCCATGGCAACAATAGGGGAGCAGGGGTTAGATGGTAAAAAGTCTGTCCTCCTGATCTGCTCTCCTGGCTCCCATGACATGAGCTGCTCCTGCTGTTGTCTAGGAGGGTAGGCCTGGCATTTGTCCCACAGCCCTAGAAATGGCTGTTCAGCTGGGCAGATGTCAATGGCTTGTCTTCCACCACAAAGAAAACAGCATCGGATTTCACTGTGTAGAGCCCCAAATAAATGTTGTGTGCCTTGTTTGCAGCTGAAATTTACTACTCGAGAATACTGAAATCAACCAACGTGAATTTGATATCCCAGTCCTTATGTCGGGAGGTATACTATAGCGATCGCAAGTTGAATGGCAACATGTTATGTGCTGGTGATGCACAATGGAAGACGGATGCGTGCCAAGTAAGTCTATTTTGAGCCATTTATAAATTCTTTGATGGCAGAATGGCCTGGCTAATGCAACCCATGTGGACTGATTATTTGTAATGCATGACTGGAATATTTGGAATAGAATTTCTCCCCACTTCCCAAAACTGTGCAGATGTAGGGCATATTCTTCCAGTGAGGAATATAATCCTATTCTGTTGGGTTTCCTTGTGATTTGAGAGTTTGTGGAAGATGGACTACTTGATGCTGAAGTGTCTCTGGCTATTACACTTCATTGTGTCCTGTTGTTAAAAAGAAAGCCATTAGTATAGACATAGAGACAGTGATGCTGAAATTCCCTAGATATGTAATTGATTCACTTTCTCCCTTTTAAACAAAATGATTTTAAGTGCTTCATTTGGAGAACACTAATCATCATTCCTATATTTTGTCATATCAGGGAGATTCCGGTGGTCCCCTGGTTTGTGAGTTTAATAACAGGATGGTGCTGTATGGGATCGTCAGCTGGGGTGATGGTTGTGCCAAGGAACAGAAGCCTGGAGTCTACACCAGGGTTACCAAATACCTCTCTTGGATCGAAGGCCACATGAAAGAAGTCCATTTCAAAAGTTACTACCCTCCAAAGTGAAAAGGGGAGCTTTCTTTGCACCATGGAGCTGGAGCATGGAGCCTTGCTGTCAAGCATAATGCCAAACTCGTGGAAACTGAGCCAAATTATGCCACAGTGCATTGAAACTCCATGTCTTATTTTGGAGTTATTCTTTCCTCTTTGGAGGCTACCTTTTCAGGCTGTTTATGGAGTTTACCTCCATGTCAGTTTGAAGCAGAAATCTACAGCTACCACTGTGGACAATATCACTATTCTCCCATGGAAAAATTATGCAATATTTAATATTTAAATAAGGAATGTTTGCCAGTCAATGTAATATACCTGTCACATTATTCTCTACAAGAAATCTTTAATGTAATGTGTGGAGTAAATATTTAGGGGTAACTTAAAAAAAATGTTACCAGTGGCTTGTGCAATCCAGAGAAAGACACATTGGACTGAAAGGGGTTTAAAAGTGTGTTGTGCTATTGACTTCAGTGGGGCTTAGCTGTCCTCCACTTTCTCTGGGGTGCACTGCTAATTTTTCTAATATTAAATACATTTTAAGGTTTTTATTTAAGGGATTTTTAAAATAAGAAAAAATCAGGTTGAAGATGCAAGCCAGCAGTTATTGTGGCCACCAACAGTTATTGTGGCCCCCAAACTGGAAATGAAGTTAAGTTTAAGGACAACTGAAAGGGAAAATAAAAAGTGGGTTTATTGGGTGCTCACCAGCATTCCAGTGCCTACCAAAAGAATAGTGAAGCAATTATTGTGGAATAAGGAACCATCTTGAAATTAGTGGTATCTGTCATTCCAACTGTACTTCAGTATGGAGCCATAACTCAGTGATAAAGCATCTGCTTACATGCAGACGGTCCTAGGTTCATTCCCTGGCATCTCTAGTAGGGCTGGAAAAGACTCCTGCCTGAAACTTTGGAGAGCTGCTGCCAGTCAGTGTAGACAATACTGAGCTAGATGGGCCAATGGTCTGACTCTGTATAAGACAGCTTCCTATGTTCCTAAGTATGGTCACTGTGTTTAATTCACATCTGTGCCAGAGAAGCCATTCTAACCTAAAATGAGATCAGAAACAGTGAGTTCACAGGGCCCTCCCAATAAATTTTGCCCTCCCTGAGAGATTTTGTCATGCAGCTTAAGAACTGGATGCCAGCAGGGTTTTTCATAATGTTGCAAATTTTGCTGGAGCATCACTGGTGTTCCTAAAGTATTATTACCCCAAGTTCACAGCTTAGATTGCATCAAACCAGTCCTGCTTATCGAAGGTAATTTAGCAAGTTTGTAGATGGGCAGGGAATTTAGCAGATGTTGTTTACATCTAAACACAACACTGTAGCTACTAGACCATACAGCAGAAAGCTTTTTAGGAAGCTTCCCAATGGCAGAAGGGGCATCATGTATGGAGAAGTTCTTTGGTGCAAGCTCCATTAAAATGAGTTGGAGCTGTGCTTGATAAATAATATTTTGAAATTGGTTTTAAAAAATTCTGGCATCTGAATTTTGTCTTGAGATGATAATCTATTACAAACAAATGACAGTTACAACTCTGAAAAAGTAGTCACTTTGTTTTTGTTTGGTTTTTTAAGTTTCAAAACAAAAAAAATCTGTTTCTGGGAAATATTCAAATTCAGTTATCTCTGGCTTAGTGCAAATTTGACCTCCACAGGAGCTTCTGAGATGCGCGAGACAAGTTAATTAGTTAAAGTAGAGGAGTGTACTTCACAAAAACCTGTCACTGCCTACTTCTATGCTGGTATTCATATACCTTGCTGTTCCTTCTTTAAGGGCTTATCATGACAGACTCCCTGTGGAGAACAATAGCAGGATTTTAATCATCAATGTTTTATTATAAGGGGTAGACATTTTGTTCCATGCGATAATATCTCAACCAGAAAGTTAAACTGCTTTTAACAGATTTCCTCTCAAGAGGAAATTTTTGGAACTCTAGCCCTGTGAGAGGAAGTGGGTGGGGGTTTGGATTGGAATCTAACAGAATGCTCACCAGACTACAATTCCCAGAATTCTTTGGGGAACACTAGGACAGTTGAAGTTATATGGAACAAATTAACAGTGATCTATTATCTCAAACTGTCGAGTTTTCTCATTCTCAAGGATGTTGGCCATCTGTGTCCATTCTGAAATCCTTTCCACTGTCCCTCAGCCTTTGTAAAGTTCTCCACTGAATGTGGAGAAAAGAATAGGCTGTAGCAAACATGAGCTGTCCCTCTATAATGAAGAATATTTCTAATATATTGTTTGGCAATTACCTATTTAACTGCAACTGAAGTAGTAGTATGGTTTTGTATTCATTTGTGTGTTTTGTTTTTTTTTAAGTCTGGTTTTTGTTGTTTGAACATATTATTTGTGTGGGGGCTGGTACCCCGACAGTTTAATAATTTGATGTTGTTTAACTTATTGTTTATAGACCATGGATTTCAAAAGTCAATAAAATATTATTGCTGTTATGGGGGTGTCTCCTATTTTATTTATTTATTATTATTTTATTTATCAAATTTGTATACCGCCCCAAACTTTCATCTCTGGGCAGTTAAAAATAGCATAAAACCAGTTAAAAACATATACAAAAACCTAAAAACAATTTAACAATTTAAAAACAAACCAGAGGTTAAAACCCCAAATTTTTTTAGGAAGCTGAGAAAGCTTGGGCAAAAAGATGGATTTTCAGGTGTTTTTTGAAAATTGCCAGAGATGGGGAGGATCGTATCTCAGCAGGGAGTGCATTCCACAATCTCAGGGCAGCAACCGAGAAGGCCCATCTCTGTGTAGCTACCAAACAAGTTGGCAGTAACTGGAAACGGACCTCCAGTTTTTAAAGACTTTTTAAGACTCCAGTATTTTAAGACTTGCCCCGCTCCTAGCTGTCCATTATTCTGTCCCTCAGAGTAAGGCTGGCCCTTATTCTGAAGCAATCTTTTTTCACATAATAAATAAGCTTGAATAATCAAAGAGCATCTGCCCCCTCTTCTGGTATGTTTGTGCATCTCTTGATTGGACCAAGAGGCAATGCTGACCCACACATTTGACCCCAGTGCCATACAGGCAAATTTAGTAAGGGGGTTGTTGTATTCTATCTAGCGCCAGGGGCATATCTAGGGTGGGGCAGGCAGGGCATGTGCCCCAGGCGCCACTTGAAGGGGGCGCGCCATTCTTAAAAATTAAAAAAAATTAAAAATGGCTGCTGAAAACAAAATGGCCACCATGCATGCTCAAATGGGCTCTGTGAGGCCCTAGGCCTTGCAGAGGCCATTTGAGCATGCGCAGTGGCCATTTTGTTTTCAGTGGCCATTTTAAAAAAATTTAAAAAAACGGCCACCGCACATACTCAAATGGTCCCTGCGAGGCCCTAGAGGCCAGCAGGGGGAGGGGGGACCTTTGCAGACCCCCTACACATGGCCTTTAGGAAGCCCCCCTGAAGGGGCTGCAGGTAATTTCTTTAAAAAAATATATAATATGTCACTGTACACATATTTAGTTGGGCACTAAGTACAGAGAATCAGGGCTTGTGAATACTGAGCTGAAGCTTATGAGCTAGGATTGTATTCATTTGCTTGTACTTTGCTTCTTGTGATAAGTGAGTTAAATGTGATGTCTTAATAATATGGCTATTAATGGTGAGTTTGTTTTTGAATCAGTGTGAAATCCTTAGTATTAAGGCCTACTGGGAGTTTCTTGCTCTCTTTCTCTCATTTTAACTGTCTTTCTGAAATACTAGAATATATTCCAAGCAGCCACACAATTTACTTTAATTATGTTCAGAGTATCTGTGAAAAGTCAAATTCTCCATTTATTTTTAAAACTTATGTAATAGTGATGCTACAATGCATAGCAGAGAATTAGATAGGCACTTCTGTTTAGTTTTCCAAGTACACCTCCACAGAGTATTTGGATATTTCATGAGCCCCAGCATACTGAAATTTGTAGTTTTCCAGCATTTTTTGGTCTGGCTGCGTCCACTGCTAAATAGTTTTTGAAATATTAAAAGATTAACAAGCTTGACTTGTATTTTTGAGCTGATATTATGGTAAAGTTATCTGAAAGATGGGTGTCAGATGCTTGGACAGGGGGCGCAATTTCAGTGCTTGCCCTAGGCGCTATTTTCCCTAGATACGCCTCTGTCTAGCACTCTTTTACGTTTTGTTAATTAGAGGTTTGTCCCTGTGGGGATCCTGCAGAGAGTATTAGGGGTGGAGTCAGAAAGGAAAACAGGGAGGGGAGAGAAGGAGAAAAAATTGAGTTGTTTCTGAATAAAGCATAGCTGAACAAACATAAGAGTGCTCGTTATTTATGAGGGAATCAGCTATAAAACAAGGGATACCTCTCATGTCACAAAAGTGACCGGTACCCCACCACTTATGCTAAATTTTATATAATTAGAAAAACCTCAGTAAAGTATCAGCCCTTTGGGGTGGGTTTTCTCATGGGACTGCCTATCTGCAGCCACTACAAAGCAGCTGCTGTAAGTAACAGGTTCAAAGGTGACCTGTTATCTTGGGGCAAGGTGTGGCCAACTCAACAGGCTGATTTGTGGAACCCATTAACTGCTACAGAGGTGATCTGAGCCATGGGGAAATAGAAATTTGCCAGTGCCCAAGCTCACAAGTACACAGTTTATTTCAATGAGACTTGCCTTGCAAAGGAGAACTCCTCAGTGGATTGTGTTCCATGTTATTTAGTAGTGCCATTTGGATTTTCTGCCATGGGAACACAAATAGCTTAGCCCTTCCACAGAGGCCAGTTTTCCTGCCTTCTATATCTGTGTGTCTTTTAAATGATCAGACTAACATAATGCACACTGGGCCAGTTACAGTGTTGTTGCACAAGCAGTAGTGATGCCGTTAATATTCCCATTGCAGGGAACAAGAATGACTGTGGTAGTGCTGCTTGCGCAACTGCTCGTTCTCAACAGCACTGGGGTGGCTTATGAGTGTGCAGCAGCCACAGCATGGATCGCACTGCCACCACTACAGTGTACATCATGTCAGCCATGGTATTTGTGGTAGGATTTCTGTCCCACCTTTCGGCCCTGAAATGAGCTTTCCATGTAGCTATGAGCTCCCAGGTTGGGGGTTGGGGTGTGTGGGCATCATGTGGATCATTTGGTCAGCTGCAAAAAAGTAGGCCTGGGAGTTATTCGCACATGGCTTCATGCTTCGGGGTAAATGTTGAGCGAAGCCACTTCGAACTACACTTGTGGTATTGAGGGAAGTAGCCCCTCCCCTCTGCTCTCAGGTTTTGTTTTGAAACAAGTTCACATGACATGCTTCTGTGTTTTCCTTCTAGCCAATGTTGTGTGTGGTGGGGAGAGAGAGAGTGAGAGAGAGCTTCCTAAAGAGCAATATCATTTCTAAAGAGAGCATCCCTCTTATCATGCCAATGATTCTACGTCAGTGCTTCTCCCTATTTGAAAAAATAGCTATCAGAAAAAGTAGCTTAAAACCAGCATTTTAAAAATCCGGAAATACCTTGTGATAAGCTAGAATTCGCATCACAAAGCCTGATTTGTGTTTGGAGTGCTTCCAAGAATCTCGAAGTGACTTCGGGATAAGTTTGGCTGGTGTGTGAATGCACACATTCTCTTCTGAAATAGATTCGGGGTAGAAGCGCTGTGTGTAAAGCCTCCTGGCACTGCTAGGACCAAAAAAAACCAAAAACATCAGTCTTATCCATCAGTCTTTAACTTTTTGATTCTTTTTTCCTCCTTGGCTGTTGGGTGACCATAGAAAGGTCGCTTTTGTGCTAAATAACCTCTCATTAAAGTCCCCCCCCCCAACTCCCATTTATGCTCATAGTTTTCATTGCTTCCCAAGTTCCACATTCACTGACTGGGCTATGGCTTAAAATGGACAATGTTTTGCTGGCAATGGACAGCTGGGGGAGTTGATCTGCCCTCCAGTCTAGAGCAAATGTGAACTATTAGGTAACTTGATGGATATGGATTGGGGCTCACCTCTTAAGCATTGCAAGGTCTGAGTAACGGTGTTTTCAAATCCAATGGCCTTTGAGTAACAAAAGTCCACACAAGCATGGCAACTGAAGGAATGCATTTCCAGTCTATGTGGTTCGGAGATGAACATATGAAGCTGCCTGAACCTGAAGCAGACCATTGGTCCATCTAGCCCAGTATTGTCCACACTAAGTGGCAGTGGATCTCCAAGGTCTCAGGCAGGAGGTCTCTTTTCTGCTCCTACTATCTGAGATCCTTTTAATTGGAGGTGTCAGGGACTGAAGCTGGGGACCTTCTGCATGCAAAGCACATGCATTATCACTGAGCTAGGACCACTTCTTTAGCCCTCCTCTTGGTCCCTCTTGTTAAGTAAGTGTGTATCCTAGAACATGCTCCAGAATCCACAGGGCTTCTATGGCACATGTGAGATGCTTTAGCTGATGTCAACGTGGGAAGCACAGTGCATCATTTCTTAAGAACAGAGTGAGCCAGCATCTCACTCAGGCATTAAACTCTTCAGACACATACTGCCAAAATTCCTAGGAAACATTTTAGTTAGTTTCCCTCCTAGTGTTTGGCACAAATAGCCTGATTACTGGCAACCGCCTCCTTCCTCTTCAGGGAAATCTCACTGACTTCTGCTGCTCTCTCTGGATTGCACTGAATGCTTAATGACCACCCCAGCTGTTCTCCAATTACCTGCAATAGTCTCCACGTACTGGAATTTTCATGACGGCACTACAGTGTGATATCAAGCACCATGTCAAATGCAAGTAAAGGCAGACTGAGAAACAACCAGATCTCAAGCTTAGATTTCAATCAAAATATCATGATGGAACCAATGCAACCGTTTGTTTGTTTTGCATCTCTCAGAAGTAACACACATCACCTCAGTAGGAACACACACCTGTTACTTCTGGGGGAGTGCAACCCCATCTGTTGTGTGATCAGGACTGTTTCCAGTAATGTGCTTTCAAATGGACCATTTTTAAGTGTGGCATCCAAACCTAGAGAGTGGACCAAAGTGGCCAGTGCATGGCTGCTTGTATTAATATCAAATACTTGTACACAAATATTACAAATATCATACTCTGAGATTATAGGAGGACGAGTGGGATGCAGTTTTAACAAACAGATAAATCAAGGGACAAGGAGCAAGTATGCAGATCCATCTTGCTCCCAATAGCAGAGCAGGATCAATGCATCTGGTGCAGCCCAAAATAGCAACTGCTCCACTGAAACTGCCACTCTTCTTTAATGGGAGCACTTCTGCAATCAACCAACACCCACCCATACTTCTATTGCATCATGAAACCAGGTTTGCCCTAGATCAGACCACTGGCTCATCCAGTCCTGTTTTATTTACTTGGATTGGCTATCCAAGGGTCTCTGGCAGAGGTCTGTCCCAGCGATCAGCTACCTGATGTCTCTTAGCTGGAGTGGCAAGGGACAGCATCTGGGCCCTTGTGCCTGCAAAGCATGTGTTATGCCACTGAGCTAAGACCCTTCCCTAAAAAAGAGTTAAAAAGCATTAAAAAGAGGATTAAAAGAGAGGAGCAGGCCTTTCCCTAACAGTCAATACAGGTAATGGTTGCTAGAGATGAGTTTATTTATTTATTTCATTTAACATATTTATATACCTCCCACTTCCCAAGTCTCTAGGCAGTTTACAAAAACAAAACAAAACAAAACACATAATTTTAAAACACTTAAAACGTATATAAAAGTAAAGTTAAAACAATCAATTAAATTCAACTAAAAACATCAACTAAAACTTCAACTAAAAAGCTTGGCTAATGAGATGTGTCTTCTTAAGTTGTTTCCTAAAAGCCATGAGGGATGGAGCAATGCTAATTTCAGCAGGAAGTGTGTTCCACAGCCCTGGGGCAACCACAGCGAAGGCTCGCCTTATTGAATCGCCATCAAACGAGTGGGTGGCACCCTCAGACGAACCTCCCTTAATTATCTGAATAGGCAGCAGGGGGCATCATGAAGAAGGTATTCTCTTAAATACTCTGGGCCCAAGCTGTTAAGGGCCTTATAGGTAATAACTAACACTTTGTTTTATGCCCAGAAACCTATTGGCAGCCAGTGTAGATTTTTCAAAACAGGAGTGATATGGTTTCTACAGGACAACCCAGAAACCAACCTGGCAGCAACATTCTCCACCAATTGCAGTTTCTGGGCTATGTAGAAAGGCAGCCCCACATACAGTGAATTGCAGTAGTCAAGCCTGGAAGTGACCAGCATGTGCATCACTGACTTAAGGTCATACTCTTCCAGGAAAGGGTACAGCTGGTGTATCAGCCAAAGCTGATGAATGCACTCCTGGCCACCACCTTCACCTGAGAACGTTGGGTCCAGAAGTTGGGTCCAGAAGTACTCCCAAACTGCAAACCTGTTCCTTCTGGGAGAGTGTAACCCCATCTAGAACAGATAGGTCTATCCCATCTCCTGAAGTGCGGCTTGCTACAGTGAGCACCTCCATCTTCTTTGGATTCAGCCTCAGTTTGTTATCCCTCATCCAGACCATTACCACCTCCAGGCAGGCATTTAGGGAAGTTATGCCATTGAATAGAGATCTGTTCTAAGCACTCATGCCTCTGGCAAGGAGCTTATCCACACTCATTTGATGGCTGCGTTCTCTGAGCAGGTTATGGGCAAAAACGTCTCTTCTCAATGGCTTGCCACTCATTTGCTCAGAGGGAAGCAGCCATGGCCAGAGCAAATAGGTAAGTGGAGCTGGTACAGGGCAAGTGACATGTGGAGATTGGCGATGGGAAGCTGTTCTTCCTAGAAACACTGGCTGACATACTGAACAAGGGTACATCAGCCCAGTAATGTTGTGTGCATGCAGGTCGCACAACTGTCATCACATAGGAGTAAGCCTATTTAAAACAATGGGCTTACTTTTTGTATCACATCATTTGCACAGTTTTTGCATTTTGCAGCGTGTAGACAAAATAAATCACCCCTTTGCTAGCAGGCCATATTTGGGTCCAAAACAAATTGCCTAGATTTCAGACCTGAAAAATTGGTAGATTCAGACCTCTATTTTGTGGAAGGATTTTTTTTTTTTAACCCTACACTCCCAAGCTTGAGATTGGTGACTTACAGTGTGCAACGATTGGCTGGCGATTCCCCCCTGGTTACAGATGGGCTTGTCTCCATTCAAATCTTGTGTTGCCAGGGATGACTGCCTCAACTTTGGCTAGGGGAAGAGTCAAAGAAGGGACAAGAGTGGGGGGAAATTTGAAGGAGGGATTTTCAAATGTACCTAAGGAGGCAGCAGCCACCATTCTGCCTCATGGGAGAAGAGAGAGAGAGCCAGAGGACCTTTGCTTTGCCTGCCTGCTGCCTGGAGTGGATTCTCTGCTTTTTGTTCCTGCTTTCCTGATTGAGGAAAAGAGAAGAGTCTTCCCCCCCACACACACACCACCCCTTTCCTGCTGCTGAGAGATTCGCTGCCTGCACCTGCTGTCTGTGCAAATCAATTTGGGTACAAAACAATTTGTACCCGAATCTACCTATTTTGGGAGATTTGTGAAAACAAATCACCCCTGTGCTAGCTGGCCAGATTCAGACTCAAAACAAATGGTGTGTGTGTGTGTGTGTGTGTGTGTGTGTGTGTGTGTGTGTGTGTGTGTGAGAGAGAGAGAGAGAGAGAGAGAGAGAGAGAGAGAGAGAGAGAGAGAGAGAGAGAGAGAGATTCGGGTACAAATCAAATAGCAAAAAATTGATTTATGCACATCCCTACTATTTCATCTCAATCAATCAATCAATTTATTTCAGTCATTGACCAAAAACATTACATTACACAATAGCCAATAGCAATTTACATAAAATGTGACAAAACTTGGCCACTACAATTGTATACTTATAATTAACATTTGCTAATAAAAAGACTAAATAAAATTCATCTGAATGTCCTGGAAACCTCTCGAGCAGAGGAGCAATAAGATTTAAACGATCATCCTTATAAAGTGCTTCTCGGCCTTTTGGCTAAGATAAAGTGTAGTACTATTTTAACTTTTGTTGTTGTTGTTGTTCTAGAGGTGCCCAGTTTATACCTGCCGCAGTTAAGTTATTTTTAGCTAAGTCTTCCATGCAGTTACTCTATAGAGCTCAGATCGGACCGCCAAAAAAATTAGGTAAATTAGAAGCCCTTCAATCCAACATTGTAAGGAGTATCTTTCAAGCACCATGGTGTGTGCCCAATGCAGCACTTTGTCTGGAAGCAGGGATTTCCAAAATCAAGACACAGCAATAGCTAAATATCTTTGATCTATAGTTAAAATTGAATTTCGATCCTTCAGGTCTGGCTGTACTGGTATTCACAGATGGTTTTCAATCTTATTGGAAACAAGCTGTGGAGAATAAGTTGTACCGTGGCCTATCCCCATGTTATTTAAAATCTATGGATTTTTCAAAAGCCAAGTTGATAGTTAAGCAATGTGTATTAGATGTGGAGAAGCAGATAGAGCTTAGTCATATACCTAGAGGCGTTATCTTGGGAAACCAAGGTGTCATTAATAAACCAGCCAGATATCTTGGTATAATAACTATTCCCAATTATTGCAAAGCTCTAACACTTGCTTGTCTTAACGCGCTTCAAATGGCATTCCTAGAAGGGAGGTACAATAAAGGACCTTATGCTGAGAGACTTCACCCTCGTAACAGTGGGAGCATAGAAACAATTGCACATGTACTCCTATGTTGTAATTCCAGCTATTGAACAAAACTTGGCAACATTTTAAAAAATGTCATCAGATGTATCAGCTAAAAGCAAATTTAAATAAAAAATATCTGAATGCCCCGGAAATACTTTTATGAAGGGTAACAAATAGTAATCACAAATATCCCTATACAATTTGTGATTACTATCTGTTACCTTTCATAAAAGTATTTCCAGGGCATTCAGATTTTTTTAAATTTAAATTTGTTTTAAGCTGATACATCTGATGACATTTCTTTAAATGTTGCCAAGTTTTGTTCAATAGCTGGAAACGGTCGTCGGAAGCTGGTAGCTTCATCCGTTTAAATTTTTGAGCATAGGTGTTATTATTAGTTAAATCTCTAACTCTAACTGTATTATGGATTTAAAATGATTTTCCCCCTTTTGTTTTTCTTATTGGGATTTTGTATATAAAATAAAATAAGAATAAAAATAGACAATTACAATTTTTAACTGTACTCTAAAAAGCATGAAAATCACAAGTGCCAGCCTTAATTTCTGAGCCAAGTAAGAAGTAAAGACTTGCACATTATGCTGGTTTACAAATTTGGCTCTATGAATCTACACTTTGTCTTGGTCTTTCCAGTTGACATTGGGCTGTGGGGGATGTATCCAGGCAGAAGTTCTACAGGTGCAGTTCCACCCAAATCACTTGCTAGAGGTGTACCTGATGAATTTTTGCCTGCTTCACAAGGCACAGCACTTCCCCAAAATGCCACCTATGATAGCAAGTATCCAAGCAAAAATTCTACAGGGGCAGATGCACCTGATGGCTGTCACCGGTCCTGGAAAAAAGAAGAATTCCAGGACTTGTGAAACCAACATCTCCTTATTTCCTGGGCAGCCTTAGGCACTCTGTGACTCCTAAGACTAAGTTTGGGGCCACTCTGCAGCACTTTTTCAAACAGTCGCTATTTGCAGCAGCTGCAGCTGGAGAAGGACCATTCCAGGCTTTGGGAGTTACGGTTTACCAACCTTCTGGGCAGAGTAGAGACAACGTCACCACACTTGGGACTTGAGTTTTTTCTTTGCTTTTTAATACATGATATGTTTACAATCAATGTCCATTTGATTTCATTTGGCCTCCTTTATTTGCCAAACATTTTTAAGATTATGAACCAGGACTATTTATTTCAGGGGGTGGGGGTGGGGGAGGGATTACGATAAGCCACATAGACCCCATGGGAAAGCTGCCTGGCTGCCTGGATGAAGCAAGCAAGCTAGCAAGCAAGTCATCCAGCCTCCCTTCTAGGGCGCTTGCTGGTGTCCCCCCTTGTGTTGTGTCATCATATAGTCTGTCAGCTCTTTTAGGACAGGGACAGGGACTTTTTTTCTTATTATCTTTATTTTTATTTTTGAGAACTTCTTTGCCGAAAAATAGTATTTATGCTTTTTTGTGATCAACATAAACATTCTGTTTAGCTTCCTGCATGAGACTGTGTGACATGAACGTAATACCTGATATTAGGGCTGTGCACGAACCTGTTTGGAGGCTCTTTTACAGGCCTCTGAACAGGTTCGAACACTGGCTGGTTCAAACGTTCAGCAGGGGTGGGGGTAGGACTTTAAGGGCGGGGGAAGGTGCACTTACCCCTCCTCCAGCCCCCCCCCCGCTGGCACTGGAGTTTTGTAAAATGCCTCAGGGCAGCAGCGTACATCCCTCCCCCCGCTTCTTCTTCTTTGGCCGGAAGTGGCTGGCACTACCAGGCACGTGTGCGCATGCAAGCCACACACATGCACACCAGACGTGCACATGCACGCACGCACGCCTGGTACTTCCGGCCACTTCCAGCCGAAGAAGAAGGGGTGGCAGGAAGGTACACTGCCGCCCCGAGGCATTTTACAAAACTCCAGCACCGGCAGGGGGAAAGCGGGGGAGGGGTGCACCCTCCCTCACCCTTAAGTCCTACCCTCCACTCCTTAGAGCCACCCCAGCCTGGTACTGTGCACATCCCTACTTGATCTTGCCTACTACATTTTTAGCCTACTTTCTTTAAGGAAAGAAAGCTTATGAGATCACCTAGCTCTGTGTGTGTGTGTGTGTGTGTGTGTGTGCGCGCGCGCGCACCCCTATCAACTTTGCAGTGCCTTGACCAATTTGGACCAAATTTGGAACAGTTATAGTGATACATAGAGACACTTCAACAATGTAGTTTGTGATGATGTCATCCACCCCAATTCAAAATGGCAGATGCATGAATGTTTGAAGCACAAGTGGGCTAACTTGTGAACCACCTAATTGATTAGAACCAAATTTGGAACAGAACAGTTGTAGGGACACATAGGGACATCTCAATGTTGAAGTTTGTTATGATGTTATCCACCCCAGTTCAAGATGGTGGAAGCATGAACATTTAAAGCATGTGGGCTAACTCGTTAACCACTTGACCCATTTGAACCAAATTTGGAACAGTTGTAGACACATAGGGACCCCTCAATACTGTTGTTTGTGATAATGTCATCCATTCCAGTTCAAGATGGCAGATGTGTGAATGTTTGAAGCACAGGTGGACTAACTTGTGAACCACCTAATGATTTTAACCAAATTGGGAACAGTTGTAGGGACACATCAATAGCGTAGTTCATCATGATATAATCCATCCCATTTCAAGATGGCGGATGCATGAACATTCTGAGGTGCAAGTGGGAACTGATTTGGAGCAATTTTAGTACAGTTGTAGGGACACACAGGGACACCTCAACAGCATAGTTTTTGATTATGTCATCCACCCCAATTCCAGATGGCAGATGCATGAACATTTTGAGGCGCAAGTGGGCTATCTTGTGAACCACCTAACTGATTCTGATTGGATTATTGAACTGATTAGGCCAAATTTGGTACGGTTGTTGTGACAACATAAGGACACCTCAACAATGTAGTTTGTGATGATGTCATTCTCTCCAGTCAACATGGCGGATGCATGAACGTTTGAGGAAGAAGGGGGCTAACTTGTGAAGATGGTAATTATTAATTAATTAATTATAGTGAAAAGGAAGTAGGCATATTCGTTCTTATTAAAACTTCTTATTTGAGAAAAGGTGATCAACGGTACTCTATGTCTCTCAAGCAAGGCAGGAATATCACATATGATGAAGCCCTAGAGTGCTCGGGTTTTTCCTGAGGTTGTCAAGCACAGACCACAAGACAGAGCAGGTGGTCTGCATTTTGCTTGCTGATTCACATATTATGCAAATGAGTGGAACATCTGGTGTCACTTATTTGTGCTTGTGAGGGTGGCTTCCGCCATTCTCAAAAGTAGCAAATGGATATCTCACTTGCTTATCCATGTTATCATGTTTCTGTCTGAAGAGGAGGCAATGAATAAATGGGTTAATGTGAATAAAATAGATCCATCCTTCTCTCAATTTCTAACATCTCCCATTATATAAATTATCTCTTATCTGGTACAAATGATATGTTTTCTTTAAATCTGGCAAAGTTTTGTTTTACAGCAGGGAAGGTTCATCAGAAGATGATAAGTTGTTTGGAATGCTTGTAATTATTATATTCTAATTGTGCAGTTGTTGTACTTAAACTGTTTGATTTGTGTTAGATTAGCATTATGTTAGTATTATTTAATCTTTCTTCCTTTCTCTGGTCTCAGATCAAAATAAAGATCCATTCATTCATTCATCCATTCAACATCTCCCATCTTTTATCCAAGCAGCTCAGGGTGGTGTACATGGTAATTACCCCATTGATTCTCACAACAACCCTGAGAGGTAAGTTAAGCTGAGAGATTGTGTGACTAGCCCAGAGTCACCCAGTGAGTTTCATGGGTGAGCAGTGAATTCTCTTTGCCCTGTACTTCTCCATGGTGATTACTCCTTAAATGAGATTTGGTTAATAGTAGAACAGCATGCAATTGGACATAAGGGGTGAAGCACCCTGGAGATCACTGGAGAGATACGTTTACTGTTTCAAGTTGTGATTTCATGATGTCCTTACTTTTAGAAATATACCAGGAAATAACATGGATTTAAGAAGACATCATGATAATGATGATGTCACAATGCCACAAAACACTTCTGTGGTGCTTATAATTTTAGTATTTTATAGATTGCTTTGATCTATCACTTTGCAGGAATGGATTGTTTACAATAAACCACTTGGGGGAGCTGTCATATAATTTGCAGCTAGGAGATCATCTCAGATTTCAAGCAAGACAATCCAAACAGGATAGAGTTGCCATTGCTGTTCAAGGCAAATGTGGATGGTCTAGCTCAGGTGAAACGTTTACAAGAAAGTTAAGGAATGGGGACATTTAAAATAAATAAATAAATAAAGACTCATAACTTTTCTTGAAGGTAACATATTTTATGGAGTATAAGATGCACTTTTTTCCTTGAAAAATATCCCCCCAAATTCAGGTGCGTCTTATACTCCGATTGGCCGGGGAGAAGTTGAAAGTTTAGTGCTTGTCGGGAAAGAGAGGGGGAGAAGGAGGAAGAGGAGGAGGAAGGGTTCGGAAGGATTGGGGTGGGGGGTTCCATTAAGGGTGGGGGAGGGTTTACTTACCCCTCCTGTGCTTTCCCCACTCCGGTGCCGTATTTCCTTTACAAATCGGGTGGCAGGATACCTCCCTGCCGCCCCTTTCTCCTTGTTCTGTTCAAATCGGGCAGCAGGATACTTCCCTGCCGCCCCCTTCCCCGCTGGGCTCCTTTTAGAAATCGGGCGGCAGGATACCTCCCTGCCGCCCCTTTCCAGACTTGGCTTCAAAAGGCTTTAAGAAGCCTTTTGCAGCCAAGCAGGGAAAGGGGTGGCAGGGAGGTATCCTGCCGCCCGATTTCTAAAAGGAGCCCAGCGGGGAAGGGGACAGCAGGGAGGTCCCTGCCGCCCCTTTTCAGCTGGGCTCCTTTCCAAAATCGGGCGGCAGGATACCTCCCTTCTTAAAAGGCTTCTTCAAGCCTTTTGCAGCCAAGCCTGGAAAGGGGCGGCACGAGCCCGCGCAGGCGAGCGCCAGCCCGCAGGAGCTGCCAGAGGCACAAGGTGAAGGAGGTCCCGGATGAGCAACAACTAGCAGCAGCTGCCGTGGGTCACCAACATGGGCTCGCTGCTGCTGGCAGGAGGGAAAGGACAGAGCGGGGCTCAGTGGGAGGGCTTGGAGGGAAGATGGAGGCGAGAGGAGAAGGAAAGCTTGAAAACTCAAGAACTGGATGAAAATTTAAGGTGCGTCTTATAGTCTGTAGCATCTTATAGTCCGTAAAATACGGTAGGACTAATTTACCACCTAATGGAGCAGCGGGAAATGACTTACCTAGCAGTCATGAGGTTGCCAGTTCAAATCCCCACTGGTAGGTTTCCCAGACTATAGGAAGCACCTATATCGGGCAGCAGCAATATAGGAAGATGCTGAAAGGCATCATCTCATACTGCACAGGAGATGGCAATGGTCAACCCCTCCTGTATTCCACCAAAGACCAAAGGGCTCTGTGGTCACCAGGAGTCAACACTGACCTGAGGGCACACTTTTACCTTTAGGACTAATTTAAGAATAAGCACTATAATTACAGAGTAATGGTGTTTCACACCCACAACCAAATATTGTATAACATTCTTATAAAAATGAAGTTGCAATATATTTACCTATTTGGCAAAAGAGTAGGCACCAGCAGCGCGGGAATACATATAATACCAGCCCAGTCCAATATTGATATCATGGGGGGTGGGTGTAAGTGGGATGAATACATTAAGAGGCCTGAAACTGGGAGGAGAATTTATCCACATATATTTGCTCTAATAAAAGCAAAGAAATCATTTTTGGCTATATAAACTGCTGCATTCGATAAATCATTAGACTTGCAAAAAATAATTAGCACAGTTGAGAGATTCCACATTCTGTCCACATGGGGTCCTCATGTTCTTATATACACAAAGGTCACATTAAGAAGAAACTCACAACATGATGCACAGGGGCATAGCCAGGGGAGAGGGGCCTTGTTCACCCCACTCTCTGATGGCCCTTCGGATCAGGGAGATAATGAAGAAGACAGAGAGGGGTGGAGCTTGGGGGCCCACGGGAGCTCAGGTTCTTTGAACCCATCATCTCAATTATAGCTACACCCCTGATGATGCACAAGGATTCTCTGCAGCTGTGTATTTCAGTGTTTCTCAAACTTTTTGGAGTCAAGGACCGCTAAATTCTTCGTGCAGAGTTTCAAGGACCGCTACATTCTTCATGCGCAGTTTCCCGGACCAGCAGTTAGTAAAGGGGTTTCAAGTCTGTCTATCTATCTCTCTATCAGACTTCTATACTGCCCCAAACATGCATCTCTGGGCAGTTTAGAATGAAAATAATATAAGCATTAAAATAATTAAATTTGGAATCTTTTGCAAACATGGAATATTAGGGGTTCTTAACCTTGGGTCTCTCAGTTAAACTCCCATAACCCCCAACAACAATGGCATTTGGCCATTATGGCTGGGGATTATGGGAGTAGAAGTCCACCAATGTCTGGGTACCCAAGGTTGAGAACCCCTGAATCTAAAAGCCTGGGTGAACAAATTTGTCTCCAGTATGTCTTCAGTATGTGTGTGGTGGGGGCGGAGGTGCTTCTGATTACTTAGTGGAGAGGGTATGTTGGGCCATTAGAAAAATTCAAAAGCTACATGAGGCCAATGAAAACAACATACAAGCAAGCCCCACTGATGCAAGAGGGAAACAGCGTTCCCTCTCAAGGCACCTTGACCACAACAGGCAGCTGGGTTTCAATCAACCAACCTTTGGCTGCAAATAATGAGCATGCAAGAACCAGCAGCCCTTCAAGTGGCGCCCACTGCCATACTTTTTCCTCCATGCCCCCGCACCGCATACAGTTTGAAGCTGTAAAGATAGGGAATAAGGTAGCTGTAGGAAGATCTCAGCAGCACATGGAGGCAAGGCACAAGAAGGGTCCCATGCCTCTGTGATACTCTTCCTCTTCCGTGCCATGTGCAAAATTGAGGAAGTGAGTGCCTTGATTTCAGTTTGGGGGGGTTGACTCCCAGTCAGGGACCGGCACTCAAGCCTTCGGGGACCGGCAGCGGTCCAGGGACCGGTGGTTGAGAAACACTGGTGTATTTCATTGCAGACCAGTCATATATCTAAGATAATGATCCCACGATTAACTCAATCATCATCTCTTCACTTTCCCCTATACAGACTGCCAGCATCAACATTGGCGCCAGTTGATTTGACTGATTGACCGAATTTGCAGAGTTATGTTGCGTACCATATAATTCAAAAAATATAGAAAGTACAAACTGGGGTTTTTTAAGAGCCAAATAAATGCATATAAATCTGGTTCTATAAAAAGCATTCCCCCTTAGAGTTAACAGTGGCAGAAATGTTATCAGTTAAGATGCTTACCAGTTGTGAAAAGGTGGCTGGAAGCTGAATTACAGAGGGTGAGGTAGAGTTGGGGGACAACACAGATAATTCTGTCAACATTTCCTAATAAATCTGATAGAAGTGACTGAGTAGTGAAAGGTGGAGAGGAACTTTGTTCTCAAGGGTAAGCAGATAATTTTTAAAACATCAATACAAATCTTGTTCATATTATGTGTACCAGGTGCTTACGTGATGAATTAATGAATGAGTTTAGTCCTTTCGTGGATGATGAAGATTATGGAAGACCATCCTATGATTCTGATTATTTTTATTTTAAAAATGTATACAGCACCTTTCTCCATTTTAAAAAAAAGTACAAGGTGGCTTAAAACAGCAAATTAGCATTAAAAAAACAAGCATAAGAACAGACATTAAAAGAAACAATACATAAAAGCAACAGCCCAAAACTAAATAAAGGCATCACTAAACAAAGTATTGCCTATATTATGTTGTAATGCTCACTGAAAATGGTTAATACAAACATGGCATAAGGTACATATTTCTTCTAGGACAAATTAAAAGAAATCTTAGTCTTTCTACAAATGGCAAAGGGACAGGTCCTGTTCTGGCAGGGTGGAGGAGCTGCATTTTATTGGGCATGTTCCTGAAAGGAAACAAGAAGGTAATGGTGATAGGTAGTGGTAAAAAAAATAGCTGGTAGCATGTACCTGTCCTGAATCCTGATTCTAACACTGAGGATTCCCAGGATGAGGTGGTCATCATGAACCTTGAGCCTGACACGGATGGCTTGCAAGATGAGGCCCCCACCTCCACCATCATGTGGTGCCTGTACCTGCTGACCTCCTTGATGTTCCCTTATCCTTGTCCTGTGTGTCAGAGGATGAAGCAGAGGCACCACAGTCCCAAGCAGGAGCTACCCAGCTCGGCCATCGCCAGTGTCTGAGAAACAGGATGCAGCCCCTTTAAGATCTGGAACATCGCAGACTCAGGTAGGTCTGCACTGGCTTCAGTTTGGCTCTGCCTTTTTCTGAAGCAGCTTTGTTGTAGACATGCCCTCTGGTTTCTAGTTTCTTGCTTTGTGGTTTCCTGGCTTCTGATCTCCTGTCTGTGTTTGACTTTGGCGTGGCTCACCCTGGTTGGATTGAGTCCCTGGCTTCTGACGTATCACCTGTGTGATTTCAGCTTGGCTCATCCTTGTTGGCCTGTTTCCCTGACCTCCTGCTCGTTTGACTCCAGCTTACTTCAGCTCTGTTCGACTGGTTACCTGGCTTTTGACCTCTTCCTTGGGTTTGACTCTGGGTGTTTTATCCCTGATGGGTTTCTTGCCTCCACATTGCCTGGTAGACTCCTTTGTTACACACCTGCCTTGCCCAGACACGACAGTACCAAGAGCAAGTGCCAGTAAAGTTATTCAGAGCTGAAATGGAATTCACCGGATCAGGGAGAACTCCAAGGCAGCGGATAAGTCGCTCTTAAAATACACAGAGGCCAACTGAACCTTGGCCTTGATGACTGCCCAAACGTTGTTCCTCAGTGACGAATAAAAGAAACATAAGAGGCAGATGGATCTGCAGCTTCACCTTCTCTGGCTCTGCCTCACTATAGACCTCTGTGCTACTGTTTGGACTGCGGTCATGACAGAACACATTTAGAGACATAGAATAAGCCATGACTATGATGCAGACTTATTTTACTTCCAAACAAGCAGAGCAGGAGGGAAATGAGTAGTGCTGGAGGGCCCTGCTGCACAGCTCACTGAAGGCTATCACTTTGCATCAAATAAGCACATGTGCAGGCACAAAACAGAGCTGGCTGTGGTTTTGAGTGCTATTCCACATTTCCACAGAACACAAACACTGTTCAAATATGCCTCCCCTTCTAGCAGTCTCCCTTTTCACTGGTTTCATACTGCCAGCCTGAATAGCAATTTGTTTTGATGAATTCTCCTCATCATCATGCAGATGTCAGCACCTGATTCAATAGACACTAGTTACAGCTCAGGCAGCAGCTTTTGTATGTTCAGCCAGCAGACCATGCACTTTCCTGATTACTCCCAAAATTAATGTTGTTTACAATAGACTGGATGTACTTCACTGATGGGCAAAATTCCCTCAGCATGCATGACTCAGAACTAGGCATGGCAACCTCAATGATCTTCTACAAAACGGAAACAAGTTCTATGTAGGCACTAAGTATCCAGGAGCCAGCTGAGATGCTTTTTATCTCCTGCACCATGAATGCTCTGGTTCCTCAGCAAGCTTGGCAACTGAAGCTCTGTGGTTTGAAGATGCCATTGAGGTACCAGCCTTTCTGAGCTGGTGTTTATCAGCTGACCCCACAAACCAATACTCGATCACCAAATCTCATAAAACTCTGGCCTCAGAGCTTGCTCTGCAGTTTGTGCCACTTGCCTACACTCCTCTTTTTTTTCCTGACTGCTGCTTGGATGGTAATCCTACTTGACTTTGACCCTTATGTTCATGGCCCACCAGCCCTCTCTTTCTGTCTTGGGCCTTGACCTTTGCCTGACCTTGATCAAGCTTTTGCTTCTTCTGGCCCAGCCAGCTGTCTCTTGCTGCCTTGGATCTTGACAGCCATTGTCATGGTCAAGCCCATCATCACAGCCCATGCAGCTCTGCTGGTCAAACGATGCTCTATCGGCATCGGTAGCAACTCAGCATCGGTAGCAACTCTGCTGCCACAGAGGAGATGGGACCGGCAGTATCCCCCGCCCTGAATCATGATGCCAGGCCAGAATTGGAGAAGGGTGAACCTGCACTAGTCCCAGCCCTGGATCATGACACCAGACTGGAAGCTCAGAAAGCTCATGGCTGGGGTCCCTGGGGCAACGTCCCCCAGAATCTAAGCCGGCCTCTCCCGTTCCATCATGCACCCCTATGTCTGCATGCCAGAGTGGATGGCAAGCCTAGCATCAACAAATGGGATGGAGAAGGAGTGCCAGATTCCAGAAGCCTCTTTGGCTTCCACTCTCAAGGCAGGGAGGTGGAACCCAGGTGGGATAGTTTGGGCTCAGAAGTAAAAGGTTCATTCTGCCTCTGACAATTTTGAATCAACTTGTTCCCTTGGACTTCTCCAAGGTCCTGCAGATTTGCTTCACCTCACCTCACCTTGTCTTTGCCTTGCCTCATCCTGACTTTGCCTCACCTTCCCTTGTCTCTGCCTTGCCTCACATGTGGACAAGTAGGAGAGGGGACACCCACCTGATTTGGATGACACTTCTGCCTCTGGCCCTTCTGGTCACTGTTTGCTTGTCCAAGATCTTGACTTGCTGCCTGGTTCTGGTGGTCCACCTGCTCCTTGGATCCTGGTCTGCCTTCCCTCAGTTTTTACCTCCTCTGTTTGGGACCATGCTCCAGATGCCCAACCCCATCCCTGCTCCAGCCAGTTTTCCCTGGTAGTGGAAGCCAGCAGCCTGGAACAGATCCTTGCTGTGGCCTGACAAAGAGATCAGTGTCTATGCCAAAGAATAAATGAATGCAAATTTGACATTAAGAAGTGGCAACTTTCAGAAAGCAGTGGAGGAACATTTCCAGATTGACTGCTGACCTGAAAGTCCTCATTCTTGAGCAACAGAACTTCAGAAACAGACTTCAGTGTGACACTGCTGGGCTAGAATGTTATCAGCAAGTTTTATTCTATTCCTTTAGGTCTTACTCAAAACAATGGCTATCTCTCTTACTAGGTAAGGTAAAGTTGTGCCATCAAGTTGGTGTTGACTCCTGGCGCCCACAGAGCCCTGTGGTTTTCTTTGGAAGAATACAGGAAGGGTTTATCATTGCCACCTCCCGTGCAGTATGAGATGATGCCTTCCAGCATCTTCCTATATCACTGCTGCCCAATATAGGTGTTTCCCTATAGTCTGGGAAACCTACCAGCGGGGATTTGAACCAGCAACCTCTTGCTCCCTAGGCAAGTTACTTCCCTGCTGAGTCAGCCATTAGGTGGCTTGGGGATTTCTCTTACTACAAGTGTTAAATTAGCATAGCAAAGCTAGAAAGACTGTGTTGGGTCACTATTCTTATTTTCTGACTGTTTGATTTTTGCATAGAAATTGCACAGGTTGACTGGACCTCTTGCTCTTGCTTTTATGACCTCTTGCTTTTATGCCCTGTTCTGGCAAAATAATAATAACCATGCATTTTTAAAAATTGGTAATCACCTCCAAACGTGAGTTGCAAAAATGAATGCTCATCATTCCTTAATTGCAAATGCACAATTAATTTCAAAAATGTAGTCATTCTGTGATGCTAATGCTCAGATTTCAAAATAAAGTTAGAGCTTTAGATGAGCAGCATGTGAATTGTATTAGGTCAATAAGCGTGTGGTATTTATTTATTTATGCATGTATATTCCATTCTTCCTCCAAAGAGCCCACAGAGTCCATGATTATGTTTATCCTTATAACAACCCTGTGATGTAGGTTAAGTTGAGAGATAAGTGACTGGCCCAAAGTCACCCAGTGAATTTCATGGCTGAACAGAGATTTGAACCTGGGTCTCCCTGGTCCTAGTCCAACACTCTAACCACAACACCACACTGGATTTCTAAGTGAAAGATCTTTCTTGCTTTTCTAAAGTGGACATCTGTTTACCAGCCATGTGAATAAGAACACCAGCCAGTCCTCTGCCAGTAAACTCTCTGTAACAACTCTGCTGAATTCATGACCTGGAGGCTATTGCTTCTGAACTCAGTAGGCATCTAATCCCCATTCCACACTTGTTTCTGAAAACTCTAGAGTTTCTAGAATCTAAGCACAATGGGTTGCTCTGCATAGTCTTTAGCTTAGGCTTTAGAGTGTAGCTTGGAGCTCATCACTGACACTTCTCTAAACTTGCATCATGGATTGCATTCATTTATGCTTTCCTGAGGCTGTTTCCCACACTATATGGTTTTTGTTAATGAAATAATTCTAAGGGCACATTCTCACAATGATCGAAGCTGGTGGGAAAGTAAGAATAATAGATCCATGTTGCACATGCTCTCCCGATTTTGTGTTGTGAGGACATTGAAATGTCAGACTTACAAGTGTGCCTGGCCCACCATCAACCTCAGATCAGTGATCTAGGATTTGGTATGGACTGGCTGCTCTGCAGTTGATGTGAGCTGGGTGTAATTGCAAGTCCTGGGTTTTCGTGACCTAAAATTGGGAGTGTGCACATGCATAGGTGGAACTGGGGCGGGGGGGCAGGCAGGGCACATGCCCTAGTTTCTGCCACCCCCACCCCATTGCCCACTTGCCCAGCCCCAGGGCCCCTCAGCCATTTGCCTCCAGCTCCGGCCTAGGATCTGAGCAGCCTGCAAACTGCAGAGCTCTTCTCTCCCCGCCTCTCAGCTGATCGGCGGTGGGCGGGGCTTCCAGAGAGGCCTCCGAGTAGGCCTCCCTGAAGCCTGAACTCCGCAGGCCCCAGCAAGCCAGGAAGGAGGCTGGCAGAGCTCCCTGCAGCAAACCCTCCCTGCAGCAGACCAGACCATCCAGCACAGCTTTTGCAAGGTAGGCTGTGAATTCCTTTTTGTGGTTACCCCCCCTCCCCCCAATATAAGGATCTGCTTGCCATAGGGCTTTGATATGGGTGGTGGGGCGAGACTGAGAAGTCTCTGAATATTTTATTTTTCTTGTGTGTGAACTGCTCTCCAATAACTTGCAGGGACTTCAGGGTAAATCTGGCCAACATGTGAATGCAGCACCTCCATTCCAGAGGAGATGTGTGTTAAAGCGCTTTAAAAGCCTCGTGTGAAAAACCTCCTGGAATCAAACTTTACTGAATTTGTTCAGAATTCTGAGAAAACAAACATAGGCTCACCCTGCATGGTTGAAAGTCTCCTTTGCTAATCTGCAGCAAGGGGGCCATTTTAATAATTAGCGTTGCTACACTGTGTTCTAGGCATTAAAAGTAGCACAATTATATAGTACTCAATGTATATCACTATATACTGTGAAGTGTGCATGTGTGTATTCAGTGAAATGTATTTCCAGGCAGCATACTTATTTTGAAATATCAGTCTTAAATCCTTGGGGGCCTGGGATGTGTGGAGGCCCTGGACTTTGAGGGGCTGGGGGCCCATTTTAAAATCTCATCTTGGCCCATTCCAACCTTGCTATGCCCCTGGCGGTCACTACACATGGGTTTCTGCACAACACCTGCACAGAAGAAACTTCCATGTAGAAAATGTGTCTCTTGTAAATTGACCCTGAATTTTCCATCCATGACTGGGATATTTGAGAGTTAGAGTCAATAATAAAAGAACAGCACACTGCTTGTGACAGGAAGGGGCAAATTACAATGATTTCTTAGTCTGGCAGGGGCTGGTTTTGGCCCTGGCAGAACTTGGCTGTCTGCTCCTGTTGCAAATGCCTCTGTCTCGTGTGGCAAACTAATTTATCCTCCTCCCTCCTGGTGTCAAAGTAAGCACTGGTGTGGTGAATGCACATATACCCCATCATGAGCCAACAGTCATCATAAGACAAAGGCTGGCAGGAATCATTCACTGGTTTATAGACCCCACCACCACCTTCTTCTTCCCCTATTTTGCTAGTGGCTATTTGGGCAGGTGATCCTCTAGGACAAAGTCATGTGTTTTTTTTAAAGAATGAGATGAGACAGAGAAAAAATGACACTTGGAATCCTCGCATAACTCCTGACTGTTGTTCTAAGTCTTTTACAGAGATGGCTCGTGTTTTCAGGTTTTGATCAACAACCATGTCCAGATGGTACAGTGTTCCTTTTAACAGGGATTTCCAGATATTGTTGACTGCAAGTCCCATCATTCCTGTTTGGACAGGGGCGCAATTTCAGTGCTTGTCCTAGGCGCTATTTTCCCTAGTTACGCCTCTGTGCACATGCCACTTGGATCTAGGATTCCTGCTTTCCTGCCATCCCAGATCATCATGAGAATGTGCCCTGAAAGTCACCTCGGTCATGAAAAACCTCCTGTAAAGGGAATGTCACTGGATACTTGTCCTCCCTGAACTGGCTTATGCTGTAAAGGCAGATACGCCAAGAGCATACACAACCAGACATCTTTCCTGGACATTCTGATGTTTTCCTGGTGCATTCCTTTGTCATGTGAGGGGGCTAGTTAGTCTGAACTGTCACTGTACACTCAGTACTTTGACAGTCTATAGACAGATGGTTAAAACAACCCTCCACCACACCCACATGACAAAGAAACATCTTAGGAGGATGTTCCCTTTCCTAACTGCATGGGTCAGGTCTGAGGGGGAAGTCTATCCTCCAAACCAGTCTATTGTGTCAATAGTTGTGTGCACACAACTAGGCTCTTAGGTGATGGCATAACTACTAACAAAGAAACCAGTTTCTTTAATGGCTTTTGGTGTCTGGTGACTACTAGCTACTAAGCTACCCTTCCTGCTTGTGGGTGGGGGCTGGGGGGAAAATCACTTGGCGAAGCTGGAAGGTAGCCAGCAAAAGAAGGCTGAAATGCCAGTGTTTACAACTGGCTGGGAAGCAGCAGCCAGGGGGAGAGCCCCAAGGTCTGCATGTGGTTTGCCTTTGGGGGAACTGCTGCTGCTTTCAAGGCTAGCACTGTCTTCTTTGAAGGTCTGCCCACTCCCCCATACTCAGCAGGCAGATAGCACAAAAATGCCACAAGGCACCAGCATCCTCTATTCACAAAGAAACTGACTGTGTAGAAAGCTGTTCCCAGGGGCTATTCCCATATTGAACCGGCGGGGGGGGGGGATGTCTCTGGGCCCCTGAGGGAAGGGGCCCTCACTGGCTGGGCAATAGCTCACTCTTTGTCCCCCCGCCACCACACATCCCCTGACTCCCTGGCACACAGCTGGCTCCTGACTGGAGGATTCATCTTGGTTTCAAACTGAAAAGTTTCTGAGACAGGGAAATGTGCATGAGCAAGTGTGCGCGAGAAGGCGTCTTCATGTGTGGGGAGTGTGTGATGTCACACACTGCTCCTACCTCTCAATCAGATTCCAGACGGTGTCACTTGGAGACTGTTGCTCTTCGGAATGTGAGCTTATGTATGGCTTCCCTCAGGGCTCCATGCTGTCTCCGGTGCTTTTTAACATCTACATGAAACCGCCGGGAGGGATCATCAGGAGATTTAGTGCAAGGTGTTATCAGTGGTATGCTGAGGACACATACTGACACATACTGAGGACACATACTGAGGTATCAGTATGCTGAGGACACCCAGACCTATTTCTCCATGTCAATATCATAAGGAGAAGGCATAACCTTTCTAAATGCCTGCCTGGAGTCAGTAATGGGCTGGATGAGGGAAAATAAACAGACTGAATCAAGATAAGACAGAGCAACTTAATGTGTGGGGTTGGAACTCCAGAGACTATTTTGATCTGCCTGATCTAGATGGCGTCAGACTTCCCCAAAAGGGACAGGTATTCAGTCTGGGAGTTCTTCTGGACCCACACCTCTCCCTGGTATCTCAGGTTGAGGTGGCCAGAGTTGCTTTCTATCAGCTTTGGCTGATACACGGTTTCTTGAGATGAATGACCTTAGAATGGTGGTACATATGCTGGTAACCTCCAGATTTGACTTCTGCAATGCGCTCTACATGGGGGGCTGCCTTTGTATGTAGTCCGGAAACTGCAGTTGGTACAGAATGCAGCAAGCAGGTTGGTCTCTGGGTCATCTTAGAGAGACCACATTATTCCTGTGTTGAAAGAGCTATATGGCTGCCGATACGTTTCTGGGCAAAATACATAGCGCTGGTTATAACCGATAAAGATCTAAATGGCTTAGACCCTGGGTATTTAAAAGAATGACTTCTTCATTATGAGCCCCATCGCCAACCGAGATCATCCGGAGAGGCTCGTCTCCAGTTGCCACCAGCTCATCTGGTGGTCACACGGGAATGGGCCTTCTCTGTTGCTGCCCCGAGACTGTGGAATGCGCTCTCTACTGAAATACCAGCTTCATCCAGAGGCGTATCTAGGGAAAATAGCGCCCAGGGCAAGCACTGAAATTGTTCCCCCTGTCCAAACATCTGACACCCATCTTTCAGATAACTTTACCATAATATCAGCTCAAAAATACAAGTCAAGCTCATTAATCTTTTAATATTTAAAAAACTATTTAGCAGTGGACGTAGCCAGACCAAAAAATGCTGGAAAACTACAAATTTCAGTATGCTGGGGCTCATGAAATATTCAAATACTATGTGGAGATGTACTTGGAAAACTAAACAGAAGTGCCTGTCTAATTCTCTACTATGCATTGTAGCATCACTATTACATAAGTTTTAAAAATCAATGGAGAATTTGACTTTTCCCAGATACTCTGAAAATAATTTAAAGGATATGCAGAGTCAACTGTGTCACTGCTTGGAATATATTCTAGTATTTCAGAAAGACAGTTAAAATGAGAGAAAGAGAGCAAGAAACTCCCAATACTTAATACTAAGGATTAAGGGCCTTAATATACTAAGGCCATTTGAGCATGTGCAGTGGCCATTTTGTTTTCGGCAGCCATTTTTTAAAAAATTTAATTTTAAAAAATGGCTCCCCCCTTCAAGTGGTGCCCGAGGTACGTGCCCTGCCTGCCCCACCCTAGTTATGCCCCTGCCAATTGGAATTGTTTGTTTTTCCTGGCTGTCTGCACTAAACAGCCTACCAGTTCTCCATCTCTCTCTCCCTCTAGGTAGAGTGTTGTGACATCTAAGGGATACAGAGTACTCAAGAAGTGAATCAAAGGTGCAGTTTTTACTTGAAAGGAGGGGGGGCAGTTCAAACAATAGCGTTTGCAGTGTTTTAAGAACAATAACCATAAGAACAAGGAGAAAAATGATAATGGGATAAGCACATGCCGTGATTATCTTCTATTCTATGCTGGCCCAAATAGAATCTCACCAGCAGCTCTTAGTCAGCCTGTCTCTCTGCTCGGCACTGCCTTGTCTGATCTTGCTGTTGTTTTTTCCTCTGGTTGTTCCGAGAGTGATCCAATTCTTCTGTGCGATGTTCAGCTCTCTTCTTTAGGCCCATTCACATGTGATGTTCAACACTGGTACGATGAGTGTACAGTATACACAGGTACAGATCTGTACACAGGCACTGTCACTCACATGTTACATTGAATGCAGGTACAGAATTACACTTCCTTTCTGTACCAAGGACCTGTATCCAGGTTTACTATATCCAGGAACTCAGTCACATCTGTACCACACATCTGTACACTCATACAGCATAACATCTGAATTGGGCTTTTGTTAATCAACTGCTCTTACTGCTTCCTAGCTGTAGCTGTTCCAATTCTCCTTTTTTATCCCCGAAACTTTGCCCGCCTCCTCTGGATTAGCCAATCATGGCAAATACAAACCAGATGGAACATAATGACCTCCAGACAGAAAAAACAAACCTGAGATGGATAAAAGGCCAAGTTTGCTTAACCTTTTGTATAAGGAATTCTAATACGAGATGAGGGTCAGGCCACCATTTTAAACATATCAAAATGAAGAACAAGCACACGTACAACAAAATGGAGGTTTGGGCCACATCCTCCACAGAAATAAAAAAAGGATATTGTGGGGGCTGTGTCAAAGGCTTTGTAGAAGAAATCAAGACACACAACAATGGCTGCAGCATCTCCATGCTCTACTAAACTAGGACCTCCGTTGAAAAAGGAGGGGAGATTACTCTGTCATGACTTGTTCTTGACACATTCATGCTGACTCCTACTAGTAATCACCAGATTCTTTCTTTCTGCAATGCTCACAGTCTTCTGATAATATTTGCCCATTTAAACATTTAGCAAAACCAGGCAGTTACATTTTCCAGGACTGTGTCACTTCAAACTGCAGGTGTGTGATTTGTGTGATCCTCCCCATGAAAGGTCACCACACAGAGAAAGATAGCAATTTAGGGAAAGGATTACATTGAACCAACGGTGCACATCACCCCAGCCAATTGAGGAGTTTCCCCCCACATTTTACTGTCCCTGCCCCCACTGCCAAACCTAACAACCCATATCTACTCACAAAATGAATGAATGAGTAGCTCCTCAAGCTTTCCCTCTGTCTGCACACCTGTGTTGGATCCTTCTCCCCAACATGCTAGGTTTCCACACCCAGAGAGTTCCCTTAAAATTATTATTATTTTAAAATCCCATCTTCAGCTTGCAGCCTGGATGCAGAGCTTTGCCTCTGGATTGTGTGAGTATATGAACCAACCTCCTGTTTGGAGGATTTGGAGGGTAGGGCTGGCTCCCAGAGTGCTGCTAGGGCAGAATGAGCAATCCTGCTTCTCGTTGATTTGTGGATCCTGCCTCTTTGCAAAGCTTATCTTTGTGGCTCTAGAGATCCTACTCAGGCCTGCTTGAGAACATCTTGCAAGAGGTCTGTCATGAGGTTCCTTTGCACGCATACCCCCAAATAAATGACACAACACAGGAAATGGGTTAAAACTAGGGCGATAACTCTATTAACCTAGTTTCAACAGAGAGCTGCAGTGTAGCCAAGCCACAGTGGAGCTGCCACCCTTAGGGTGCAGCACCGTATCCCCTCCTTTGACCTGCCATCATGGTGCTGGTGACCAAGGAGCTACTCTATTTAAAGGCACCGCTCCTAACATGGGCCAGATAAAAAACCCCTACCAGTGCAACAGTGTAGAGTAGGCAAAAAATCAGCCACCTCCAGGCCAATCTGGGTGGATGGGGGAAATTTCTACTCGGCCCCAAAAGGCGGCCAGCTAATCCCACACTGTCACCCGGCGGGGTGAGCGGATGCCAAGGTGTTCCTGGAGAAAGCCAGCAGAGGTTGGGGACTGCTTTCATTAGCATGTCCTCATCCCTCTGGATGGCCCTATGGACCGAGGATAAGGGATGTGCTCACATCATTTTGGCGCCTCATTAGAGAGGCACCAAAACGATTCGCCTGGTTCAAATGTGCCGATTCAGGAACATCCCTACCGAGGACACTGTCACAGCATGGTCCACTGTGTTTCCCAGGCTTGTTTCTTATACCCTGCCGGGAATGGATCCAAAAAACCAGCACCCCACACTGCATGCAGTGCTAGGAGAAGATGTGGTCTTGCACCCAGGCTCCGAATCAAGAGATGGGGCAGAGAGAAGAGTTGCAAACTCAGGCCACAACTATAGAAACTAGTTTGAAAGGAGTTCTGTAAACTAAGGTGTGGCTTCCACTCCTGGGGTGAAGCATTGCGGTGCAACCATGCCTCCCTGTTAAGGGGGTGGTTTTTGCCTCAGAGGTGAAGGCAAAAATCCTCTGAATGGAGAAGTATCCTCCCTTGCACACAGAAGGATCCTTTGGTCTTCTCCCAACACCTTGAACAGACTTGAGGCTTTGGGGGACCTAGCCAGAAAGGGAATGGGAATCTGGTGCAGGCTTGATCTCCTCAACCTCTTCCTGCCCACAATTCCCTTCACCCACGAGGGGAGATTTGTCAGTGTTGATGTGTACTGACCTGGCTGAGGTCGCCCTCTGCACTTACCTCAATAACAATGCCAAGTGGGATTCCGGGAAGTGCTCCTTTGCTGGTAGGATGGAGAGAGAAGGCAAAGATAACAAGTGTGAGCTTCAGATTGGCGGATCTGCTATGACTTAAATGTCATTTTCTCAATGACCCTCAGTTTCAACTACCTTGATTTCATGTTGATGTCTTTATCCAACCCCCTGCCAAAGAGCTGCTGCCCAAAATGAGTTGGGTTTTCTTCATAAACACATGGGGTTCTGCACCAGTGGACTATATTAATTACTGCAGGGGTGGCCAACCTGAGGCTCTCTGTCATTGGACTACAACTCCCATCACCCCCGCTGCTGTTGTAGGGACTACAGTTCCAATAACCTCCTGCCACAATACGTGGTGGCTGGGGATGATTGGACTACAGCTTCTATCATCCCCGGCTCCCATTTCTTGTGATGGGGTTATGGGAGCTGTAGTCCCTCCACCAGCAGCTATGGATGATGAGAATTGTAGTCCCAACAACAGCTGGAGAGTCTCAGGTGGGCCATCACTAGCTCCTTGGATCCTCTGTAGCTTTTCTCCTGGCTTTGGCTGTCTGCTGTGCTTACTGGGGGCTGCTAAGTAAGGGCATGGAGGCTGTGTGCCCCCCCTTCCCCCCGCAAACTAACGCTCTTGTTAGGAAGGGAAACTTATAGCTTAACCAAAAGAGAGCGAAAGTGCCATTTTCTCTGAAGAGAAGGGGACTTGCTTAGCCCCTTCTCCCTGCGGCTGTAGCTACTTCTCTTCCATGGTTGGCCAGAAGAGGTGCCAGTCAAGCTATCCTGTCTGATTGTTTCGGTACTCCCCTAAGCATTGCCCACCCCCTCACCCCAGGAGAAACAACTACCAGGCTGATTGCCACAGCCTGTATTTGATTGATTGATTGATTGATTGACTTTTACATTTTTCCTCCGGGAGCTGGGCAATGCTTGGGTAGACAGGATAGCTTGACGTTTGGGGTAGGGGGGATGCCCACCTGCCCTCCCCCCAGCTGTTGAGTGCCAGTGTCTGCTCCGCCCAAGTGCCACCTGGAGCTCCTGGTCAGACTCCGCCAAACAATCAGAAGACGGCTCCCAATCTTCCCTGGCCAATCGGGGAAGACAGGAGGCTGCAGTAGGAGGAAGGAGGGGTTGAAGCAAGCTCCCTTCTTCTCAGAGAAAATGGCTGTCTGTGGTTCTTCTGAGGAAGTTGTACGGATTGCTTCTTAGCAAGTGTCTGCATGGGCTTGGTTGCTCCCCTCAAGCCCCTTCTGACTGTTCCTGCCCAGTGGGCCTTTCCCTGCCTGTTGCCCAGTGAGGTTCTCTTTTTCTTGTACCCTCCCACAAGACACTTCCCCCCTTCTCTTGCCCAGTGGGATTTTTTCACCTTCTTTTCTTCCCCTCCCTTACCACCCCTTTCCCCTTCTTTTGCCCAGTCGGTAGTATTTCTGTTGAGAGATTTAGCCGTGTGCTTCCTATAAGAAAACACTCAGGCTCAAGCTTGTTCAGCTGCCAGGAGTTAGTTGCTCAGGTCAGCCTGGGCGCTTTCCAGATTAACCCTTATCACAGTGCCACTACGGATCTGCAAAGTGTGCTTCTGTATTGCCTGTGCATTGACATCACAGTCTCTGTGCTATCAGCAGGGTGTCATTCACATTTCCAGTGCCTTCTTTCAGATTTTATTGCTTTATTACAGTCCTGCAACATTGTAAAAAGATTGCAGTATTTTTCCATTTTAGGGAGTTTGGGGCAAACTAGAAAAGACTGCTGCCCCTGCTGGTGGACTTGAGCAACACCCTTTCATTACATTGTCAATTCGATCCCAAGCTGAAGCATTTTACGGCGGTTGTAACTGCAATCTGGAAAGCGCCCAGCAGTGGAAAGGTGCTTGCACTGGCACTGAATGGGGTGCTTTATCTTCCTAGAAACTGGAGGAAGTCCCACTTTGGAATTAATAACTGGGATCTACTGAAATGAATTACAAGAATGCGCCACACCCTGCAAGGGGTTCGATGGGCTGCACACCACCCCAGAGTGTCCTAACAAAGCACAGTTTGAATATAAAAGATAGAAACATTTTAAATATATATGAAATGAAAGGCTTACCATCAACTTAAGACCCCCCCACCTTATATATAAATGGAGGCAGTGGAGGGCAGCACACCAGTGTCCCATGGAGTCCAGTAGCTCTGCCCCACCTCCACTGGCACTCTCCCCTCCCAAGCTCCCCATCCATCCTGGCTTGGTCCAGCTCTTGTCTTCTCCAGCCCTCCACAGAATTAGAACTGGGATGCAGCCAATCCCTTCTGCATAGCCCCTTTGTTTCCTAGACACACCCACATCCAAGACTTCTTAGGATCCATCCCCAAATCGGGTTCACCATGAATTTGCACCCAAATGGGGAAAGGAACTGAGCAATTCAAAAACAAAAATACAAAACCAGTAACTGATACTGACTTTAACCTTGGCTCAGGCGTGAGGCAAGTCCTTGAGTAAAACAGCGTTAATCTCAACAGCATTTTCCACTCCTGGGATGCTCCATCTAGAGCTGCCCCATCCTCCTGGGATTCTGCATTTCCCTTGCATTCACTGGCTGTAGTTACTTCTACAGGAGTTCTCGTTTCTCGGTGAGCCATTTAATCCTACCCTGAGGGAAATCAAGGGCGGGGGGCAGGACTAAACTGTGGCCAGTTGCAGGAAGGAGGCAGGACTGGCCCAGAGCCGGGGGGGGGTGTGCAGAAGTGGGGGTGCGTCACTGTCCCGGGGCCGGCTGCAGAAGGGGGGTGCGGGACCGTCCCGGGGCCGGCTGCAGAAGGGGGGGTACCGGACAGTTCCGTGGTTGGCTGCAGAAGGGGGGAGGTCCTCCTGAAATGCCAGCCTGTCATCATTGTCTCCTGAAATACCAAAGTTCAGAGGCGTATCTAGGGACAATAGCGCCTAGGGCAAGCACTGAAATTGCCCCCTGTCCAAATATCTGACACCCATCTTTCAGATAACTTTACCATAATATCAGCTGAAAAATACAAGTCAAGCTTGTTAATCTTTTAATATTTCAAAAACTATATGGCAGTGGACATAGCCAGACCAAAAAATGCTGGAAAACTACAAATTTCAGTATGCTGGAGCTCATGAAATACCCAAATACTATGTGGAGGTATACTTAGAAAACTAAACAGAAGTGCCTCTCTAATGCTCTACTATGCACTGTAGCATCACTATTACATAAGTTTTAAAAATCAATGGAGAATTTGACTTTTCCCAGATAATCTGAAAATAATTAAAGGATATGCAGAGTAAACTGCGTCACTGCTTGGAATATATCTAGTATTTCAGAAAGACAGCTCAAATGAGAGAAAGAGAGCAAGAAATTCCCAGTGGGCCTTAAAACTAAGGATTTCACACTGTTTCAAAGACAAACTCACCATTAATAGCCATATTATTAAGACATCATATTTAACTCACTTATCACAAGAAGCAAAGTAAGAGCAAATGAATACAATCCTAGCTCATAAGCTTCAGCTCAGTATTCACAAGCCCTGATTCTCTGTATATAGTGCCAATCTGAATATGTGTACAGTGACTTATATTATATTAATTTTTTTAAAAGCAATTCACCTGTAGCCCCTTCGAGGGGCTTCCTAAAGGCCATGAGGGGGTCTGCAAAGGTTCCCCTCCCCCCTCTGGCCTCTAGGGCCTCGCAGGGACCATTTGAGCATGTGCAGTGGCCATTTTTAAAAATATTTTTTTTTAAAAAAATGGCTGAAAACAAAATGGCCTCCACGCATGATCAAATGGCCTCTGCGAGGCCTGGCATGGCCTAGGGCCTCACAGAAGCCATTTGAGCATGCACGGTGGCCATTTTGTTTTTGGTGGCCATTTTTATTTTGTTTTTTAAAATTTTAAAAAATGGCGCCCCCCTTCAAGTGGCACCCGAGGCACGTGCCCTGCCTGCCCCACCCTAGATACGCCCCTGCCAAAGTTAATATATAGACCATTCTTATTTCTGAACTAGTGCTATTCAATGGTGCCAAATTTCATTTTGAAGTGGATAATAGGATTTTCCTCAGGGCAGGGAAGTAGTATATGGGCAGCCTGGTCCTTCTGGCATATATGCAGGAAAATGACAAAACAGAGAAAGCATTTGATTACATCTAGGTACTATCCATGATTACAATCTAAGCAGTTTCTCAAATAAAACTAAAACCAAATACCAAAATAAAACAGCAACCAATTAGGGACAGACTTACACAATTTAATATATCAGCTGAAATGATGAAGCAGAAAACGTCTACAGTACTTAGACACTGGGAAAACTGTCCCTCTTTCTAGGACTCTCACTCACCACTGTCAGCATTAAATCTGTGGACCTGCTACTTAAATGACTTATTTTCTTAATGACTTTCAACCTTAACTAGGGATGTTCAGAACGCCTAGGAAAAGGTTTGCTGTGAAACAGGGCATTTCAAGCAGTTCAATCTCGCCAGAGAACACCCTACAAAAAGGGGTCTTCTTTGAGATCAAACCAGAACCAACCGGTTTTGCGGCAAGTGGGTTTGCTGTTTCGAGCAGCGATTGTGGGTGCCATTTTGGAGGGCTGTTTTAGTATTTTCCCCTTTCTTGTTGGTTTTCTGGCATTGCCTTCCAATTGGCTTGTGATCTCCTTGTTCCTTGGTTGGCTTGTCATCATACAAAATCAAGTGTCGTCAGGGGCCACTGTGCTCCCACTGGCTGGGGGGAGGGGGGGAGGGAGGGGGAGCCAAAAGGAGGGAGTGTTTCAAAGTGTATTTAAGGGGCTGCTCGACAGAGCGAGCCACACTCTTAGAGGATATCAGAGGAGGAAGACTGCAGCAGAGCAGAGAGTGGTGGCAGAGAGACTGTGCCAGTGTCTGGCTTGCTCTCTTTTTATTTTCCTTACCAACTGCTTATTTTACTATTATTTTAAAAATTGTGCCAGCAGCCCTAGTGGTAGTGGGTTTAACTGGGTGCTGCTGTGGGTTTAAATTCTGTTTCTTTGTGGCTTCCCCCCCCCCCACTTCTGACATGTAACAGCCCTCAGTGCCTTTGATAACAAGGATGCTGAGAGTTCTCCCCACCTTCCCCTTTGGCAGCCCCTTGCTGTCTGCTGCTGTGTGCCTGGGCAATTTTTGTTTTTGTAAGCAGTGTTTGCCCAACCTGCCAGGCTCTCTCTTTTCCCCAGGTGTCTCCAGGATTTATTTATGTTATTTTGCAAGCTTTTTCTTTTAGTCTTTGGGTGGATGGGTGCCCACCCCACTAGCTGTTAAGTGCCAGTTTCTGCTCGGCCCAAGTGCTGCCTGGAGCTCCTGGTCAGAATCAAGAAGAAGACGCCGAGTCAGGTAGCCCCCAAACAACCAGAAGACAGAATATCTTATCTGGCACCTTTTGTGACCTATCAGGGAAGACAGGAGGCTACAGCAGGAGGAAGGAGAGGTTCTCCCTTCTTCTCAGAGAAAATGGCTGTTTGTGGTTCTTCTGAGGAAGCTGTAAAGATCCCTCCTAAGCAAGTATCTGCGTTGGCTTGGTTGCTCCCAAGCCCTCACTGACTGTTCCTGCCCAGTGGGCTTTTCTTCTCTTGTCATCCACCCCACAACCCAGCTATGTCTTTTCCCTTCTGTTACCCAGTTAGGGTCTCTTTTTCTTGTACCCACTCCCCTCCCCGGATACACCTCTTCTCTTCTTGACTACTACACCTTCTTTCAAAGTCTGTTCTTTCCTTGCCGGATCCTGCTTTATCTTTATGCATCTTGACCTTACACCAGGTTGGTCAAAGGAAACACCACTTGTCCCCCAAATCTTTCATGGTCCTGTTTTGGTGCCTCTTTTTCTATAGATAGAAGGAAAAAACAGATACATCCAGTTGTGTAAGCAGTTAACCCACAGTTCCCGGGAAAGGGTGATGTGCAGCCTGGCACATGAGCAGGGAGGAGGGACTGTGTGACTTTGTAACTCTTTCCAGTCACACTCATGATCCACAAATATTACAAATGCTGATAGGCTATTTTCAACCAAAAAGGATTCTCAATGTGATTTACACTGCCAAAAGAATAAGAAGGGAGTTCCCTGTCCAGAAGGAAATTGGGACACAATCTATGCAGCAGCACAGCAGAGAGACCAGCAATAGCCCCAGAAGGATACTATGTTGGTTTGATTAGGGGACAGTTGCTCCCCATCCTGCTAAATAAGAGAGTCACCACTTTACAAAGTGGTGCTTTGCTCAGTGGGCAGGGGTGAAGTCCAAACTGTGTGCCACAAGAAGGACTCACAGTAGCCACTTAATGGAGCAGACTATGAGAAACACCTAGATTGGGCAGCAGTGATATAGGAAGATGCTGAAAGGCATCATCTCACACTGCACGGAGGATGGCAATGATAAACACCTCCTGTATTCTACCAAAGACAACCACAAAGAAACCAACCCGACAGCACACTTTACACCCCCACACATGACACCATCAACAGCCAAGGTGTTGAATAGGGACAGTTGCTTTCCCCCCAACCTGCCCCACCACTAAATATGAAAACTACCCACAAAGGTACCTCTTTGCCCAGTCAGCAGGGCTGATTTTGACATAAGGACCCTGGAAGGGGGACTGTGCTGGACTGAAGAGGGACAATTGCTCTCCATGTGCCCAATAGAAGAGTCTTAACATTAAAAGGCAACTTTAGGCCCGGTTAACAGGGGTCCCGCTATTAGCAGATAAAGCAAATTTTTATAGAAACCCCCTTAGTCTCCTCCAAAGGGAACAGAGGGAGGGCAGGGCTCCCTTGAAACTCACCATTTGATGAAGTGGGCCACAGCACAGAAGAGAAGTCCCTTCCATCATGATGAGCACGACTCCCCTGGCAGGATGCTGAAAGTGCCCAGGAGTTGCCCGTTGGGGTCCTTGAAGCCTTTAACTGCATCAGGAGAATAAACGTTCTGCTAACCCTGTCAGAGGAAAGCAGAGAAGAGAGGAAGCATCTACTCTCCCAGATCCCAGAAACTGCTTCAGAAAGAGCAGAAACTGACTCCCAAGAAACTTCTGAGCAGTTGACAGTTAAGAGGACAGTTAGGTGATGTCATAGAGGGTGATGTCAGAAAGAGAACAAAGTGTTTGAAAAAGACCAGTGAGGCTTGCTTAGAAAGCAGGTAGTTTCCCCAAAGCACTGAGAACCACAAGTATAAAATACAAATTTTAAAATATTGTATTTATTTATCATATCTTTATACCATCTGGGGCAGTTCATAAGTTAGCCCACTTGCACCCCAAACATGTACGCATCCGTCATCTTGAATTGGGGTGGTTGATATCACAAATTACGCTGGCAAGGTGTCCCCAATATGAATTTGTTTCATATTGTTCCAGGCACTGCCAAGTTGATAGGGAGAGAGAGAGAGAGAGAGAGAGAGAGAGAGAGAGAGAGAGAGAGAGAGAGAGATGGGTGAGTACATAAGCCTACTGGAACGTAGGCTGAAAAAGGGGAATCTTGCAAGCTATGAACACTAAAATGTAAACATCCGGTTTCTAAAAATATGACAAATGGCGGATTTTTCATTTGTTCCTGAGATTTATTTATTTATTTATTTATTCAATTCCTATACCGCCCCTCCAAAAAATGGCTCAGGGTGGTTTACACAGAGAAACAACCAACAAATAAGATGGCTCCCTGTCCCCAAAGGGCTCACATCTAAAAGAAACATCAGATAGACACCAGCAACAGTCACTGGCAGTACTGTGCTGGGGCTGGATAGGGCCAGTTACTCTCCCCCTGCTAAATAAAGAGAATCCATGCTAAAAGGTGCCTCTTCGCCCAGTTAGCAGGGGTTAGGGTTATAGATATAGATAGCCATTGACCAAGGTCATCTCTGACAACCTTTAAAAAGCATTTGAAGACTTACCTCTTCACCTAAGCTTTTTAATCTAATTCTGGTTATAAATTGTTTTAAGGTTTTTATTTGCTGTGTTTTAACCTGTTATATGTCACTGTAAACTGCCCAGAGATGAAAGTTTGGGGTGGTGTACAAATTTGATAAGAATAAGTAGGTAGGTAGAGTGGAGTAGAAAACTATTTTCTTATCAGATATCTATGGACAAATAAAGAGTGCATATCTACTTGGAGGACAGGAAAACACCATATACTAAATGCACTGGACAGAGCACACATTTTCTTCTTACACAGGTCTTTGCTGTGAAACACAGATTTATTGTGAGAGGCTCAAGTGGCATAGCTGTTTTTTGCATCATTTCCAAAGGCTAATTAACGGTTTGAGTCCACACTTGGCCATAAAATTAACGCAGCGACCTGGCTCCAGTTACTGTCTCTCAGGAGGAGCTTGCCTAAGACCACCTAGTGAGTTAACAACAGAGGTGAGGTTCAGACCAAGTGAATTCTGATGCACTGCTCAGTATCTTAGCCACTGTGCTTCTCATATACTGGTTATATCCAGACTAGAGTACTGTAATGGATGAGCCTATCTGAATGAGGCTCTTTTGCTGGACTCTGCCTCATGACGATAACCTCCTTGGAAACTACATTGGCTGAAAGGAGATGTATAAATAAGGTTACAGCAAAAGGAAAGATTAAGAGTCAGGTTCTCCCTGGTCCAAATGCAACACTATGAGCCCATTCTCAGATCAAAATCAGGGTAGGAGGAGCACCCAGTCAGGGTAGGAGAGTCATGTGTATTCCCAATCAAGGTAGGTGCAGGAGAGAGTCATCATGTGGGAGCCAGGAGGTGGGTAGAGTGGGTGAGGCCAACCCACATTCTGTCCCCAGCATTTTACTGAGGATGGACAAAAAGCCATCCTACCCAGCTTCCAGACAATCACTCTTCCCCTCTTTGCAAACCTTGATCTTTGCAGACACATGGCCTTTGATCAGGAGCACACGCGACTCTCTAGCCCTGATTGGACGCTCCTCCTACTCTATGTGGAGACATGAAAACATAGATAGACTCCTTCTATCTGTACCACCTCTTTGGGATTTGAAAACCTGAGAATGCAATGGGGATTAGGTTTGCCAACTAGGGACTTTTATAGAGGACATGAGACTATTTTGGGGACCAAACAACCTTTTTTTTTGCATTTGTTGTGGTGTCTGAAGTTCTGGGGAGCAGCTGGAATGTTCTGTTCACCCAGAACACTTTGCTCTCATGAGCAGCTTCTCTGTCTCCTTCCCCTTCGACTGACTATCCATCCATCCAATGGGGAAGCCAGAGGGGAGGTTCTGCTTCAGTGGCAGCTTGCAGAGCCACGTGATGCAAGAGCACAGATAGGTGGGCCCGGCAGGTGCAGCTTGCTTCCTTCGTGTGGTGGCGGTGGCAGTGAGGAGTTAGCAGTTAGTGAACTAATTTTACTCAGTTAGCAGTCACCCCAGCTAACCGAGTAAAAAGGCACCTTTTAAAGTGACAAGTCTCTTCTCTAGATCGTGGGGAGAAAAACTAGCCCTATCCAACCCCAGCAAAAATCCCTTCGATGGTTGATGATGCTGGTGTTCCCTTGCATTTCTTTTTAGATTGTGAGCCCTTTGGGGACAGGGGAGCATCTTATTATTTAATTCTCTTCAAAAACCACTGTGAAACCTTCTGTTGGAAAGCAGCTTATAAATCTGTAGTCCTAGAGAACAGCAAGCAAGCGGGAAACCAGGCACATACCACTGCCCCAGCAAGCAAAGAGGCTGGCTTGGTAGCTAGCTGGCTGCCCTGCTTTGAGCCAAGAGGTGATGTTGCTGGCCTGGCTGGTGGGAGGACAGAGGACTGTGGGCATGGTAAACCCAACCAGGAGATGAAGTTCCAGTTAAGAAGCAGAGGTCTTGAGAACTCTGCACCTAGGCAGCAGACTGAGCAGACATACAGCTCATCTGGTCATCACCTTCACAGTGGTGAGCTGTTATTCTCAAATTATCTCATTTTAAATCAAAATAGGCATATATAACACCAGTAAACACATTCAAATTTTATGCAAAGTGGAGACTTTTTGGAAACTTTCTTGGTGAAAAGTGCCCTCTATTTCCACTTTTTTGTTGACGGATAGTGACTTTCCCCACCATCTGGACCTGGGAGTTATTCATTCATGGCTTCATGCTGCGGGGTAAATGTTGAGCAAAGCCACTTCGAATTACACTTGCGGAATTGAAGAAATCAGCCTCTTACCTCTGCTCTCGGGGTTTGTGTGTGTGTGTGTGTGTGTGTGTGTGTGTGCAGGTTCACATCACATGCCTCCGTGTTTTCCTTCTAGCCAATGGGGGGGGAAGAGATATATTTCTAAAGTCTATATCGGCATTCCTAAAGAGGGTTTCTCTCTGATCATATTAATGATTCTATGTCAGTGGCTCTCCCTATTTGCTCTGGCGTTTTCAGAAAAAGTTGCTTAAAACCAGCATTCTAAAAACCCAGAAATACATCGAGATAAGCTAGAATTCAGAAGACAAAGCCCAACGGAGTGCTTCCAAGGATTTCAAATGGACTTTGCGGTAAGTTTGGTTGGTGTGTGAACATACACACTCTTTCTTCCAGAGGAGATTCAGGGTAACAGCCCTGTCTGTGAAGCCCCCTGGTAACCCTAATGGTGATCCACTGTTGCGCCTCCTTAATCACTCACTCACTTGCTGGGCTAAGAAGAGTCCAGAAACCCAGAGAATTGAGCTGGGAGCAGTAGAAACTGCTGCAACCCTTGCATCACACTAGCTCCTCTCTTGAGAAAGGGCAGAATGCCAAGCCCCTAGTGGAGCAGATCAATAAGGCTGCCAACTTTTTAAAGCCAGTCCTCACTCTTTTACATTAAATGGCAGCTTGTTATACAGACTTTCTAATGTGACAATGCTCATTTCCATGAAACATTCTACCAACAAATAATACTCACCTCAGTATCACCTCTTTATATCTGCTGCTTAAGAGGCTGTTAAAGGCATAAGAACAGGCCAGCTAATTTTTTTCCAGTCAGTTGGTAACCCTACTCATCATTACAGTACAGGGAAGATGTGTGTGCGGGGGCGGGGGGAGAGGGAGAAAGGCCGAGTTGCTTGTTCGCTGCTTGGTTTCAGAATTTTCAACGTTTACTCATAATCAGAAACAATTATGTATCATTATTTCCATTCAATGCCAGGGAAATTATTGCCAAGTATTCCATTCAAGCTAGTCTGCTCCACAGCCTTCCAGCCATAAAACACCTGGAACCAATTGGGCATTTTGCATTGTCAATCTGGTTTCCAAGGCCCTCAGAGGGGGGCTTCTGATGAAGGAAAGCTGTAAATGTTAGAGAGCCCTTCAGGAAATGCAGAGGAGGGGGAGGATTCTGTGCATGTTCAAACAAGAGATTCTTTGATAACCGGCAGTCGTCTCATAGCTCCAGGAATGAGAAGCAGAAAAAGGCAGACTGTTATGGAATAACTCGCCTCTGCTTTTCAAATCTTTATCTTAATTTCACAGTGCATTTCGAGAGTAGCTTGAAAAGTTGAATTATATCTCACTTGAATACAATCAATTAATATTTGATTGTATTTTTCAACTCTTAATATTTCATAATAATAGTAGTTCATATTTCAACTCTTAATAACATAATAATAGCTCTTAATTTCTATTAGTCTGGAAAACAGCTCAATATCTGATCCACTGATACTTATCTGCCATAAAGTCAGTATTTGAGCGTAACCTGCCACATAGAGTCACTGAGAAGACAGCTTCGTCTTTGCCACTCTGACTCCCTGAGGAAAAGGGTGGGGAAATCAATAAGTCCTGGAGTAAAACACAGTCAATTCTTTGCAGGGAGTAGGGAGATAAGTGAATAACAAGAACAGAAAAGCCATATTCAGACATCATGTGTACACATATACATGTTGTGTGAAGAACTGTACATATGTTTATTTTAAACGTGCGCTATGGTAGAGGCCCCTCAAGGCAGGGTACAGATAAGAAGTATACTGTTCTATGTGCATTGAACATAATGAGGCTATTCACACGATTGCAGAAAATTGGGATAGCGTCCACAAGCCCGGTTTTCTGCAATCGTGAGAACCACCAGGCTTGGCTGCGAGCCTGGTGGTTCTTGAGCGGGTAACCGCCCCCTAACCCGCCCCTAAAACTGGGTTTGTGGAGCGAGGACTCCGCAAACCCAGGTTTTTTATTGTGAGTAGCCATGGCACGGCTCCATACCGTGGCTACTCATGAGGAGACCCCTGGAGGGGAGGCGAAAAGCCGCCTCCCAGCTCCAGGGGTCTCACCAGCATGCCCTGCACGCTCGCGCAAGCACTCCGTTAACCTCATTTGGTTGCTCGTGTGTCACCGCAGCCCACAATGATACATGTGTAGACCCCCGGCTGCAAGCAGCCTCCCGAGCTTGGGGATCTCTCCAAGATGCCCCACGAACTCACACGGGGCATCTTGGAACTTCCAGGGGCCGTGCAGCCCCTCCGATCCCCGCAGCCCTTGCCGGCTCCACGATGGAGCCAGCAGTTGTGTGGGTGGCTGACCCAGCCCCCCAGGGCTGCCTTTTGATTGTCTGCGGCTAAGCCCGCTCTCCCCACATACCCAGAAGAAGCTCTTCTCACCGATCGTGAAAAGAGCTTCACTGGCTAGCATTCCCTGGAATCCACATACCCCTAGGTTCTAAACGGCAGGAAGAAGGCCTTCATACACCCAGCTCTTGCCTTGCAGAGAGATGCTGAATGCAGACACTCAAGGAGCATGGCTAGACAGTGCGCCCAGCTCCCCACCCTCATGCATTCGTTGTCAATGGACAGCATAACCCCTGAACAGGGCTCTTGTTGCTCAGCAATCTCATTTGAGTGTTCAGGGTCACTCCCTGAGTAGCTCAGAGAGGGGAAAGTATGTTGGATCACCTAGGGGTGTCAGGTGTCCCGAAGCTTAGGGCCAAACTACATGCTTTGGACTTGTGTGTGTTCTGTTATTTTTCAAAATACCAGTCAGATTGGGACTGCTGTAACAGATCCCCACCACCACCATCCCCACCACCCATGGCATTTATTGTCCTCCAGTGGGAAGCTTCCATTAGCTCCAATAAGAGCTTCTCTCCGGGGGAAAGAGCAGCCACAGGCCAGGATCCCAGTCTGGATCAGGACTGTAGTGGGGATGGCAAAGGGTTCAAGCCCCACTCCCATGGTCTCGATCCAGCTTATTTAGGGGAGAGAGAAAAATGAGACATGCAGGTGTAAAGTACATGTGCAACATCATGTCTAGTTTGGTCCTTAGGCCCCAATTTAGTCCTTCTGAGTTGCAGGATTTGGGAGCTAAATGGAAGTGCCTGGCAGTTCAGGGGCCAGAGTCTGGTAGGGTGAGAATGGAATCTAGTGATCTCTGATGAGGGGCAGAACATGGCATTTTCTGGGTCAGGAGAAGAACCTGATGGACATGAAGTAGGGGGCTGGAGTGACTAGCAAAGGTCAAACAGAAAATAATCTGTCCCCTTGATTTTGGTCTCTCATCTTAAGATTTTACTCCTCTTCCTGAAAATCCTGAGAAAGCAACTAAAACCTCTGAAAACTAAGCTCAAATTCTGAGACTTGGCAACTCCAGCAAAAACAGTTTCCAGGTCTGCAACAGAAAGACATGCAGACCCTAGGTACTTGTTCCATGAAAGAATACGCTGATGGGATCTCAGCTGTCAGTGACTGACCAGGAGAGAGATCTTGGGGTTGTGGTAGACAGCTCGTTGAAAGTGTTGTCTCAGTGCACAGCAGCTGTGAAAAAAGCTAATTCCATGCTAGGAATCATTAGGAAGGGGATTGAAAATAAAAATGCTAATATTATAATACCCTCATACAAATCTATGGTGCGGCCACATCTGGAGTACTACGTACAGCTTTGGTCACCGTATCTTAAGAAGGATATTGTAGAACTGGAAAAGGTTCAAAAGAGGGCAACCAAAATGATCAGAGGCCTGGAGCACTTTCCTTATGAGGCTAGGCTACAGCATCTGGGGCTCTTTACCTTGGAACTAAGGGGAGACATGATCGAAGTGTATAAAATAATGCATGGAGTGGAGAGGGAAATTTTTCTCCCTCTCTCACAACACTAAAACCAGGGGTCACCCCATGAAACTGAAGGTTGGGAAATTTAGGACCAACAAGCGGAATTACTTTTTCACAGAGTGCATAATTAATTTATGGAATTCCTTGCCATGGGATGTGGTGATGACCACCAACTTGAATGGCTTTAAAAGGGGGTTAGACAGATTCATGGAGGACAGGTCTATCAATGGCTACTAGTCTTATGGCTATGGGCCATCTCCAGACTCAGAGGCACGATGCCTCTCAACATCAGTTGCAGGAGAGCAACAGCAGGAAGAGGGCATGCACATACCTCTTGTCTGTGGGCTCCCCAGAGGCATCTGGTGGGCCATTGTGTGAAACAGGATGCTGGACTGGATGGGCCTTGTGCCTGGTCTAGCAGGACTGTTCGTATGTTCTTATCAATCAATTTATTATTGCGGCCGTAGGCCATACAGACGTATGTTCTTATTATGTTCTTATGAATCCACAGCTGATTCACACAGCCTCTGAGTCCACTGACAACTGCTTCTGGCTATCTTTCTCTCATGATGCAGTTTACTCATGAGAAGGGCTGTATACAAATATATTATTATTATTATTATTATTATTATTAATAATTTACATTTATATCCCGCTCTTCCTCCAAGGAGCCCAGAGCGGTGTACTACATACTTGAGTTTCTTTTTCACAACAACCCTGTGACGTAGGTTAGGCTGAGAGAGAAGTGACTGGCCCAGAGTCACCCAGCTAGTTTTATGGCTGAATGGGGATTTGAACTCGGGTCTCCCCGGTCCTAGTCCAGCACTCTAACCACTATACCACACTGGCTCTCTTTATATACAATACATTATATTTGTATACCACCCCAAACTTCCATCTCTGCCAGATGCAAAATGAAAAAATGAGTTTTCACAAAAGCTGACCACCTGCTGAGGGTGAGGGCGGTTCATATGACTTGGCCCTTTAGTGACACACAGGTAGGGACATGTTACTCAGTGAACTAACCAAAAGTGAAAAGATGCCTAGCTTTTTCTTTTTTGCCTTGTTCTTTGCTGAGGTCAAAGGCCTTTGTTACCTTTCATGCGATGCTTCTGGGTCCCCTCTTTGTGATACAGTCTTGAATGCTGCTGTACCTCAGTAGTGATGTGAAGAACTAAAATAGAAAAGGGCTTTCTGTGGAGAGAGAGCTTACATGGCACACACAATTCAGCAGAGCAGCAAAATAAGGGAGAGACCTGAGGCCACTTTGCTCTTTTGTAATGTTTTACATTCAGGCAAGGGATAGAGCCAGGAAACCCCAGCTGCTAGATACGGCATGTGTACACTAGGAAGCCAAAGCAGAGCTGCTGAAAAAAATAGCTCTCCTTTGAGGCCATATATATTCATTTCTCTGCTGACTTTTACACCTGTCAGCAACATTTGTTTGTATGTCCAGGGTGTTTCAGATGCTGGGAGCCCCACCCTCCCGTTTGTTAGGCTGTTGGCTTGTTAATCGTCCAGGAATGTTAGTAGATGTTTAATCAACGGGAGAGAATGACTGCAATACTCATTAGCCTTTCGAAATGTGAGGGCAGAATTTGATGTAATGGGAACATCATTCATCATCTATCTTTGCATATTAAAAAGAACCCTTTTCTGTTATTGAGCTGTTCCTGAGGTACAAAGGTATTCAAGAAATGTATCCCAAATGCATCCTGTTCAACTATACCGTGGGGCATTCTGAATCCTCCCCTCTCTGATGCCTTACCTCCCCAGTCAGTTGCTCCAGGCATTTTTCTCCCTTCCTGGCCCCAATGCCAGAGCTGAGCTGGAGAAGGGAGCAGTGTTCCCTCTAAGGCATGTGCACATGCACGCACTCACAATCTTTTTGATGTCTGCTCAGTTAATGTTAAATCCCACTGAGGTTGAATCAGGAAGGCCCCACCCTGAATGCACGGGTGCACACACTGCCTTGATATTGCCACTTAGAACCAGCTAGTGAGAGGGAACACAGAAGCAGTTTGGAGCCTGTCTTGCAGTTTGAAATGATTTGAGAGAGACTAAGACACAGGCAACATTTTGGAGCTGTGGATCGCTTGATTGAAGGTGAAGCATCTTGAGGGTCAGGGGATGTCTTTGGGGGATCTAGTGCAGAGTTAGTGGATTTTCTACCAGCTCTAAGAGTAACCATCTGTGTTTCCAATAGGCTCTACTTGTTAATGTATGACTAAAACAAGTACTACAAAGATAAGCCTCCAGTGCTCTCACACATAAAAGAAACTGAATCCAGCAGGAAAATTCAACCCTGCCCTTGGAACTTCTCACCACTTGGAAAAACAGGGAGCTCTTAACAATATATTTCAGAGAGAGGCTCAGTAAGCTTGGCATAACTATGCTCTTTCGCTAAGGTGAGAACTCCATAATTCTACAATATGTAAGTATCTGAGTGGCACAGTTAGTAGTAAAAGGGAAACGATACTTATAGCATCATTAAACGAAGCAACTTATTTGAAGGTAACAGGTTCAGAGCAGAGATGGTGCTAGTCAAGGAAGACGCTTCTGTACATTATTATAAAATACATAGTAACCAGTAAAATATTATTGCTGTTCAGTGGCCGATATGAATGGCGAATAGCTTCCTATGTTCTCTGGAAATGAATCAGTTTGACAGAAAGCCCTGGTTGTACAAAGTGATTTCTGGAAACTATCTATCTAAAGCTGGCGACTTTAACAGGCCATACCCTTCTGCCTTATTACAGCGCTCACACTCACGCGCGCACAACCACACACCTGTGGAGACGCTTTTACAGTTGTGGGAATAAAACAATAGGCACACTTTGCCTGGCTAATTTCTGTGTGCCATTGGGAAAAGAAAATGACAAGCCTACCTGGATGGCAGCTCCAGAAATTGTCAGCATTGGTCTAATGGTTTGGGGAACCTTTAGCATAACATCAGCAGTACTTTATCCATTACTATGTCCTTTCCAAAGGTTTGAGCCATGGAGAGTTAAACAAAAACAGAGTCCAGAAATCACCACAACTAAGGGCTTCTGCTTGGGCTAGAAATATCACACACTCTCCTGATATTTTGGAATGGCTATTTGTCGCTGTGGTTCGCTGCAGAAAGTTCTGAATTGTCATAGCTTTTAAAATTAATTTGTCATAGCTTTTAAAGTTAATTATGAGTCCAGAGAAAACATCTGTACTGAGTTTATTCAGAGTTGTTCTTATGTTTTATTACATTTATTGCTGGATTGCAACCAAGAGATACTCTCTCCCTCTCCCACCCCACCCCACCCACCCACCCTCTCTCTCTCTCTCCCTCTCTCTCTCTCTCTCTCTCTCTCTCTCTCACACACACACACACACACACACACACACACACACACACACACACTTTCTCTCTCACACATCCAGGGTGAAGACATGCACATAGAAAGGAGAGCAGAATCTCAGCACAGCACTCATTCTCTCAGCTACACACCTTCACTTTCATATCGGCATGGATGGAGTCAACACACATACAAAAATACCTGCAAAGGGCTCAGTACACATGACTGCCCATCTTGGAAAAACAAGGTTCCCAATTATAGGGAGAGAGTCTTATGTGTGAACAGCTGTATGTGAGTTGGCTCTATACAGACATTCAAGTGAATGTCTATTGACCTTCCCTTGATGAATATTCACTTAGCCTGGGAGTTATTCGCACATGGCTTCTTGCTGTGGGGTAAATGTTGAGGTGAAGTCACTTCGAAGTACACTCGTGGCATTGAGGGAAGCAGCCCCTCCCCTCTGCTCTCGGGTTTGCTTTTTGTTTAAATTTTTATTGATTTTAACAATATCTTAACATTCACATCATATTAAACAAATATTGACTTCCCGCTCACACCTCCTCGTGAATCACCAACTATAGAATTAACCCATTGCTATAATAATAATTCAAAACATATATCTTAAACCTTACAAACTTGATTTTGATCTACCCAACCTGCTAATATTACTAAATTTCAAACCCTGTTGTAAAATCAATATTAGGAAAATAGTTCTTTAAGTATAATAAGAATGGTTTCCAATCTTCTTTAAAGCATTCCAAATTTTGGTCTCTTATCAGTACTGTAAGTTTTGCCATCTCCGCATATTCCAAAATTTTTATCAGCCAATCTTCTTTTGAGGGCAGTTCGTTACTCTTCCATTTCTGCGCATATATTATTCTGGCCGCCGTGGTAGCATACATAAAAAATGTTAAGTTGGTTGTAGAAAACACTCCTTGCGTTATTCCCAGCAGGAAGGATTCTGGCTTCTTAGGAAATGTCATTTTGAAAAATTTCTTTAACTCATTATATATTGCTCTCGGGTTTGCTTATGATGCAGGTTCAGATAGTTGCCTTTGTGTTTTCCTTCTAGCCAGTGGCGATGTTGTGGGGAAGGAGAGAATACTGAAGAGCTACATCAGCATTTGTAAAGAGAGTATACTTCTCATCATGCTAATGATTCTGTGTCAGTGCCTCTCCCTATTTACTCTGGTGTTTTCAAAAAAGGGAGCTTAAAACCAGCAATTTAAAAACCCAGAAATACCTTGAGATAAACTAGAGTTTGCAAGACAAAGCCCAACTTGTGTGTGGAGTGGGTCCAAGGATTTTGAAGGGACTTCAGGATAGGTTTGGCTTATGTGCGAACAGCTGTATGTGAGTTGGCTCTCTACAGACATTCAAGTGAATGTCTATAGACATTCAATGCACACACTCTCTCCTGAAGGAGATTTGGGGTAGAAGCCCCAAAGAGATCCTGGAGATCCTGGAGATCTCGTGAGAATAGAGTGGAACTATTCACACGGGCAGGCAAGACCAGGCTAAGGAAGTCCAGCCCAGTTCTGTCTGTACATGAGAACTGCAGGGAGCGTACAGCTCCTGGCAGGAGCATGTTGGCACCAGCTTTTAGCCAGGGTTAAGGGCATGAGTGCACTCCTACCCCTGGCTAACTGACCGTGTGTCGGTGCCACGCAGCTCCATGCAGCACCTACACACGAGTAGCCTCCCAGCCTGCATCGGGATGCTCCCCATAATGCACCATGCGCTTGCGCAGTGCGTTATGGGAATGCTGAGGGCCTCCTGGCCCCCCCATCTCCCAGCTGCCAGTAGCAGCCGGCAAACGTTTGGGCAAGCAATCCGCCCGCCCAGCCAGATGACAAGGATCATCTGCGGGTGGTGGTACGTGTTTTAAGGCTTCCTCCCCTGCAGCATGGAGCCCTTTCTCCCTGATCATGAGAAAGCGCTCAGTAAATTGCATTTCCATTTAAAGGTTACCAGGCTGCAGGAGAGACAATGCTGCCATCCCTCCTCTACCTCATTATTCCCATTAGAGGCCCCCTTGCCTGCCCTCCTGCCTTGCTTGCTGTGGTAAACAGGGGCAGTGAACTGTGGTCTTGGATATGTCTGGATGGAAGGGGATAATTGCTCAGAGTATGGAATGTTGGAGGATGCTTGGAGAGCAATTTGGGGGGAAAGGAGTCAGGTTTGACAGCTGGAAGAGTCACTTGGGCTGCAGAGCAGAGATGATGGTGGAGGGTAAACAGGACTCATAGGTTAGGGAACCGGTTGGCCTGTTTTAAACTATGTATGAAAAATCAGAGGTACATGAAACTAGTAATTTCACACACATAAACCAATACTTCTTGATACTGACTATTCCTTTAAGAATAAATTATTCAGTTATTAACTTTGACCTGTCCATGGCTCATACATTTAAGTTTGGACACCTACTCCAAAGTAAAGTAACTAGCAGAGAAAAACTGTAACATAGGACACTAGTTCTACCCCACCAAAGTGCGGAAGAAGAAGGGTGGTCAAGGGGATCAGTGGAGTGACTGAGAGAAGGACTATGGATAAGCACCTCCTCTGCAAATTCTCTCTGTAGAATTTGCAATGCAGTCCTAGACTGAAGTGTGAGAAAGGCATGTTCTGCTTTTCTGAGTGTGCAGTTTGGGGGAAATGGTGCCTATAAACTAGATTCTGCCACAATGTACCTCCAGATTTGAACTGATACAGTTTTGCTTGCTGCGCTAAACACTTAAACCACGCTGTTTATAGCATGTATCAAATACATATTACAACTAAACATGAGAAAGCCTACTTGTGACAGTCTCACAAAACATCTGGCAATGCACAAACACCACACTGTTCAACATCCTGTTACTGCATACAGCATGTGGTAACTTTTGTACCAGTGTAAAATGATGAATAAAGACACAGGGACAACCTGGCATTTAAAAAATGCTCTAAAGACGGGGGGGGGGGGGGTGTTTGAAAGACTGACTTCATCTCAGCAGAGGGCATGGTTCATGCCTAACTTCTATGGCAGAATCAAACAGTCGTTCCTTTGTGTGGTTTACATGCATCCTTCCCAACAGCTTCTCCCTTTGCAAAATGGGCCAGCTGAGTCAAAGGGGTCAGTATTTGAGGCATGTGCATCAACGAAGGGCTTCACAAGAACCTGATGTTGCTACAATGCAGAAAGTGGCAGGGAGGCTGCTTCCTCTTTCCAAATGACAGGGCAGAAACCGGGGGGGGGGGGTGAAGCTAGAGAAGAAGCGATGCTGGTTTAAGCAAAGTCCATTCAGCATCATAGCTGTTGAGTACAGGGGCCTCTGGCAAGAAAGAACACTGGGCTTATTAGTATTGGTCAGTTTAAGGATGCAGTCATAAGCGTATCTGCAGTGGAATCATCTACATATCTATTCAGAAGCAAGTCTCACGGTGCTAAGTTGAGCTTACTTACAACTAAGTGGGTGGAGGCTGGCAGCCTTGATTGGAATTAAGTCTCATTGAACTCAGTGTGACTGATTTCTGAACAAGCACGCTTAGGATTCAGCTGCAAAATGAGATACATTTAGGCTGCTGTCCAGAACCTTGCCAAACCTTGCCCCTTAGGCCATACTGAATATGTTGCCATAAAAAGAGTCAGATATTCAAACCACTGGACTCATCCAAATGCTCTTCCTAAAGGCGTGCTAAATACAGACACTTTAGGCTACTTCACATGGCCATAGTTCAAAAGCCAATTCCATGCTAGGGATGACTAGAAGGAGATTGAAAATAAAACTGCTAATATTATAAGGCTCTTATAAAATACTATAGTGCGGCACATTTGGAATACTGTGTGCAGTTCTGGTCACCATACCTTAAGGACATTGTAGGACTGAAGAAGTTGCAGAAGAGGGCATCCAAGATGATCAGGTATCAGGGGCCTAGAGCACCTTCCTTATGAGGCAAGGCTACAATATCTGGGGCTTTTAGTTTAGAAAAAAAAAGATGACTGAGGGGGCAACATGATAGAGGTCTATAAAATCATGCACGGTGTGCAGAAAGTTGACAGAGAGAAATATTTCTCCCTCTCATATAACACTAGAACCAGGGGTCATCCCATTAAATTGATTGCCAAGAGGTTTAGGACTGACAAAAGCAAGTAGTTTTTCACACAATGCATAATTAACCTCTGGAATTCTCTGCCACAAGATGTGGTGATACTCACCAACCTGGATAGCTTAAAAGGGGTTTAGATAAATTCATGGAGGACAGGTAAATCACTGGCTACTAGTCTGAGGGCTACAGGCCACCTCCAGCCTCAGAGGCAGGAAGCCTCTTAATACCAGTTGTGGGGGAGTAATAGCAGGAGAAAGGGCATGCTCTCAGCTCTTGCCTGTGGGCTTCCCAGGGGCATCTGGTGGGCCACTGTGCAAAAAAGGGTGCTGGGCTAGATGGGACTTGGGCTTGATCCAGCAGGGCTGTTTTTATGTTCTTATGGCAAAATGTTTTTGAGTGGTGATGTAGTGCTCTGTTTGCAAGTTCCTACCTCAAAAGGTTCAGCCCACTTCCAACTTATCGTAGTTATCATATGCTGCTAGTGTTGCCAGATCTGAGTCTCAGACATTGCAATTCAGGGGTGGATCCTGGGAGCTGAAGAATGACACGTCAGCCCAGGGGGTAGAAACTAGAGGCACTTGATGAATTTATACACACACACCCCCTCTTAACTTATTCCCATTGTAGAACTATGGCCATTTCCTCCCAGTGGTCTTTCAAAACTAAAGTTATGCTCTTATGGTGCCCATTCCTCAATCACTCTCCCCTACACCAAAAGAAAGACACAGATATGAAAAGAGCATGCTGGTAGAAAAGGTAAAGTGTGCTGTCAAGTCGGTGTTCAGCTCCTGGCAACCACAGAGCCCTGTGGTTTTTCTTTGGTAGAATACAGGAGGGGTCTACCATTGCCTCCTCCCGCGCAGTGTGAGATGATGCCTTTCAGCGTCTTCCTATATCGCTGCTGCCTGACAAAGGCGTTTACCATAGTCTAGGAAACATACCAGTGGGGATTTGAACCGGCAGTCTCTGGCTTGCTATTCAAGTCATTTCCCTGCTGCACCATTAGGTGGCTATGCTGGTGAAAGGGGATGGCTTAAACTTTAGAATCAGTCATGTGGCTCAATACATGTTGATGGCTGAGGCAAGGATCAAATGCTGCTTCACCTGGGGCTTGGCGGAAGCAGTGGAAATGTGCATTCACTGGAGATGATAAGAACAGCCCGACCTCTTCCTCCTTGCAGGCTGAATTTCAAAAGGAGCGGGGTTGGGGGTGGGAGCAGGGATCAGAAGAACTAGTGGAGAAGAGGTGAGTACTGTTCATTGAGTTGGGCTCTCTTCTTCTCTCCAGGCCAGCAGCAGTGGGACTGAACAGGTGGGTGAGCAGCCTGCTAAAGTTTGCCAGCTGCTAACATTCCCCATGACTATGTGGGACAAAAATACCATTTGATGCGGAGGGAGGGGAGGGTCGTCTCCCCTGCAGATTTCAGCTGGCCTAGTACTGACCTCTCTCCTCACTCCCATCTTTCCTCCCGCATAGTCTTGGACACGAAGAGAAAACTCTCTTGGAAAGCAAACGGGAAGGTTTGGCCTAATCCAAAAGGACAGTATTTTCTAAGAGGAATCTCATTGGCCCCATTTTCTGAATAAGTTTGAAAATGTCAAGCAAACTATCAGTGACAATTTGAGAGCTTTTTATTATTTTATCAGTGGCAGGTCAGTGTCTCCTGAATGTCTAGTTATGACTCAACTCTCTAATCACATTCTCCTTTATGCCAATGTAAAGTCAGGTAACAAAAAGGCTACAAACACCCCACGCAGAGGACATCACTAAGCCAGTTACATCCTGTTTCTATCAACATGTACTTGGAAGCACACCCTACTGATTTCATAGGGGAGTGTGAGAACTGCAGAACTGGAGTGGAAAAAAGACCATTAAGAATATGCCATCCAGATCTAGACTTTTCACCAACTAAAGGGATGAGATTTTGTCTGGGAAACAACAGCCAGAGCTTTATCTACCTATTTTGTCTGCTAATAATTATGTACTCAGTGCATTTTCTGAAATTAATTTCTGCTTTTTGTTAATATTTTATTTTTTTATTTTTATTTGTTGTGAACCACCCTGAGCCATTTTTGGAGGGGTGGTATATAAATCAATCAATCAATCAAACAAACAAATAAATATTTTTCATATTTTTCTTTGCTTTAAAGGGCTCTGTGTGGTCCAATTAGTACTACAGACAGATTTGGGATAAAAATTGTTTATCAAGGGAGATCCTCCAATTGCATCTCTGCTCTAGCATGCTACTTTGTAACTGAAGTTCTATAGTACGATGCACAGCTCTAACATAGTTAGTCTGTACATGTTCCTTCTGTGTGCATTTGAAGTCTGCAATGCACTTTATTTCATGGGCCTTACTTCTAAGCAAATATGCTTAGGATCACCCTACATGACTGAAACAAACTGTGGAGAGAGGTCTTAATGTCATGCCCTCACCAAGAAACGTCTTTGTCTCCCTTTAGTTTTTTTTAACATACAGCCCAAAGAAGTGTTCTGTGTAACTCAAAAGCTGACATAGCACATTGTGAATCAGAATCAGATCTTTATTATGGTCATTGACCAATACAATTAAATCCATCACCATCCACCCAATCATCTATATCAGTAGAAAACACTATCAGTCTAATAAATCAATCTGCAATGAAATAAACCTAAACAGCATAAACAACTTGGTTTACTTAATCTCCATCTGCTAGAATAGGGGAAGCCTTAACAATATCTTGATGAACTTCATGTGCAATAGCACAAAATTTAGCAATACTTTAAGTTACATGTACAATTTGTTTTCAGGGAGAAATTATGAAATGTAAAATTTCCCAAACCTATCTGGAGTGCAAGATAAAAAGGGGACTACCAATTTACTATGTAAATTGCAACAAAATGCACAGCAAAATGAAGTAAGATATGAGCACAGTTTCTAATTCACCCGATCCACATGGGCATTTATGTAAAGAATGTGGTGTTCTTTTATATCTCCCCTCCAGTCATGGTGATGGAAAGGCGTTAAATAGCACATTGTGAACATTGATTGGTTTTCCCAAACAAGTTACTCCCCAATATGTGTGCTTAGAATTGCAACCATGTAGCACAGTCCCAAACATATCCTTAAAATTCTCCTGTTTTCAGTGGCTCATGCTGCCATGTGACCAGGCATAGGATTGCAGCCATGCAGCCCAATCCTGTCGTTTATTCAGACGCAAGTCCCACCTGCTCAGTGGAACTTAAATCTAAGAAAGCATCCATTGGATTGCAGTCCATTGGATTTACAGGCAGAGGGCACTGTAAAGAACAAATACACACAGGTGTCCTTAGACTTAAGTCTAAGGACACCTGTGTATATTTGTTCTTTACAGTGCCCTCTGCCTCCACAGAAATACCAAAAGTATAGAAAGCTAACTGTGAGGGCAAAGCACCTTCCCTGTCTCTATAAAGAACGAGAGAGAACAACAAGACTAATGTTGCCTGTCTGTCCATTGAGAGACATTGGCTCCATTCTCCAGTGCTAATACCAGCATGTTTAATTCCCAGGAGTGCTTGTGCACTGCCAGTGTATTCGAGTGCAATTATGGAACTAGGGAGCAATCATTCAAGATATTACAATCTTTTATCACAGGACCACATGCAGCCATGGATCATTATTTTAATCTTCAAATGATTCGCCATATGGCTGGATGTACCCAGACACAGCAGCAGTGTAATGATCGTATTACAGTGCTGTCTATCTGGGGACAGCATGGCTTCTCCTAGCCCTGCTAATTGCGAAACTATTGTTTTTTGTTAATATATTTTGCACATTTCCAGTTTCCATTTCACTGCTTTGGAATGCAAACTCTGCTGCAGCATTCAAGGTTCCCTTAGGACATGTCCACCACATTGCAGCTTACGAGAGGTCAAGCTAACACAAAGATGGCTATATAGCAATAGCAATAGCACTTACATTTATATACCGCTTTATAGCCGGAGCTCTCTAAGCAGTTTACAATGATGTAGCATATTGCCCCCAACATTCTGGGTACTCATTTTACCGACCTCGGAAGGATGGAAGGCTGAGTCAACCTTGAGCCCCTGGTCAGGATCGAACTTGTAACCTTCTGGTTACAGGGCAGCAGTTTTACCACTGCGCCACCAGGGGCTCATAGTAGTGGTCTACCATGGGCAAGCCCCCCGCCCCAGCATTGACAGGCACAGGATGGGTGGTATAAAGGGATACAATCATTAGGAGGTGGAGTAATCCTTCCAACACCACACCAGCCAAGACCTGGATAGCCTGAATGCCTCACACACAAACTAGCAAAAGACCCTCACTGATCCACACTCCACAGTGGATTTGTGGGGATGATGAGCATGGCCTGCTCCCTCATAATCCCAAGCTGATTTGAGAACACATGATGATGCTACCTTTATACCTCTGATCAGGTGAGTTTACACGGTAATTGAGGGCAGTGGCGAGAGGAGGTGCTTCAGAGTGCACTTTCAGGTACAGCATCCCCAGTTTTAAAACAACTGAAGAGGGCTAGAGACCCTTACCAAAGACTCCTTAGTTGTGATGGGATAAGGTGACAAGTACTTTTGTGGAATGGTAGCTGGTTAAAAAAACAGGAAGCATAAATAAAAGGTCTGCTTTCATGATCAGCTGCTGTGGCACAGTGGGGAAGTAGCTTGCCTAGGGAGCAAGAGGCCGTTAGTTCAAATCCCCACCAGTGTGCTTCCCAGACTGTGCCTAGTAAATATATATTTGTAGTCACCTGTACTGGGCAGCAGTGATATAGGAAGGTGCTGGAGGTGGATGCTCACTACAGTGGCAATGGCAAAGGCATCAGCTGCATGGGAGAAAGGCAATGGTGAACCACTCCTGAGGCTCTGTGGTCGCCAGGAGTTGACACCAACTCGCCTGATGGTGGGAAGTAAGAAGTGGATTCCCTCAAGGATCTGTTTTGGGAGTGCTGGTTCAAAAATAATCCACAGTTAGTCTGAGGTGGCCAAATTTTCAAATGATGCTGAATTATTCAGGATGGTAAAAAGCTGAAGCAGATTGCAAAGAACTCCAAAAGGATCTCTCCAGACTGGGTGAATGTTCAAAAAACAAAAAGTAAATGAGATTCATGTAATGTGATGTACCCCGGAGCAAAGAATTCTAACTTCACATATAAAATGATGGGGTCTGAACTGGCATCAACTAATTAGGAAAAAGATCTTGGGATTACAGTGAATAGAGAGCCAGCGTGGTGTAGTGGCTAGAGTGCTGGACTAGGACCGGAGAGACCCAAGTTCAAATCCTCATTCAGCCATGATACTTGCTAGGTGACTGTGGGCCAGTCACTTCTCTCTCAGCCTAACCTACTTCACAGGGTTGTTGTGAAGTGAAACGTAACTATGTAGTACACCGCTCTGGGCTCCTTGGAGGAAGAGTGGGATATAAAATGTAAAATAAATAAAATAAAATAAAATAAAATAAGTAAGTAGCACAAAGAAAAGTTCAATTCAGTATGTGGCAACTGTGAAATGGATGATTAGGAAAGGGACTGAAAATAAAATTGCCAGTGCTACAATGCAATTATACAAAACTATGGTGCAGATGCACTTGAAATAATGTGAACAGTTTTGATCATTCCATCTCAGAAACAAGCACTATAGAGTTGGAAAAGGTGCAGAAAAGGACAATTAAAATAATCAGTGGGTGCTGGAGCACATTTCCTATAAGTAAAGGCTAAAGTGTTTGAGTCTTTCTCTCTCTCTTTGTTTTTTGTTTAAGAAAAAAGGGCAGCAAATTACAGTTTTATAAGAGAAATGATAAGAGGTTTTTAACAGTATGAATGGTGGAGAAAGTCATTTTCTCCCCCTCCCATAATACTAGAACTTGGGTTCATCAATGAAACAGATCAGTAGGAGATTCAAGACAAAGTATCCTTAAATCAGGACAGGAAACTGGTTTGAATTAGTTTTCCTGGATTAAAGGGAAGCCAGTTTAGTCTCAACTAGGGATGCACAAACCAATCAGTCTCAAAACCAGTCTTGGAAACAGGCGCGGAGGGAGGCTGGCAGCGGCCTGTGTTGGACTGCCGTGGAGGCCCCCTGGGCCCCTCCCCCCACATCTGATGTCAGATGTGGGGGCGTGGTCTCCCTCCCAAATGGGACTGCATGGCCCCGTTGGGCAGCACTGGCCGCCAGAACAACTCTCCCTGCCTTTAAAGGCTGTACAGCCCTGTCTGGGAGGGACATCGGCCCAGGCTGTGAGGCCAGGAGCAGCTCTCCCTGCCTTTCAAAGGCAGCACAGTGAAGCTGAGGAGAGAACAGCACTTTATCCTCCTCCTCCTCCTCCTCCTCCTCCACTCTTTCTGTACTCTCTTCCCCTCCTCTGGCTTTTGAAAATGCCAAAAGGGGAAACAAAGAGTGGCAGGAATGGGTGGTGTGTCACTATCAGGTAAAGTCTGGGGGGTGCCAGGAGGTTGTGGGTGGCAACCTGGCAGGTGATCCATCACCTCTGTCAGCCACTTCACTTAGCTTCATTAGCAGACTGGCCATGCATGTTATTGAGGCTGGATCCTAATTTGCTAAATTACAGTTAGAAGGAACTAGTGTTAAAGCTACAATAGTATCTTGAAGCACTATGACAGAACCTCATGCTGCAGATCTGTATAATTTCATATAGGCCAGGTCCACACATAACGCAGCATCTGAGGTTGCTGTGAACTGTTGCAGCCCCATGAGTGTGTGTGTGAGCCCTACTTCTGGTTTCAGTGATGATATGCTGAGATTGGGTATATCATACAAACCCTCCAATCTCAGCATGTCCTACTCTACTTGCAGTACAGAACCTCACATCTGGAACTTAGATCTGAAGTGAGGACAGATTTTGGGTTCCATGCTACAAGGGTTGGGTATGTTGGGATTGGTGGATGTGTACTGTTAGAAGTTTTATTGTGTAATTTCTGTCACTAGTAGTATATTAGCAACAGCTATTGATAAGGAAGGGCTTGGTTTTTGTTTAGGTTTAAATGGAGTTGTAGGCCTCCTTCCTTAAGTGTGATCATACAAAACATTTGTGAGTCAGAAGCTGCCTGTCTTGGAAATTTCATAAGAAAGAGCAAACAGATTATGAAGTAAGGGGGCTCACAACATGACTTCTCATCGCTGAAGCCTGGGGGAACTTCAACATGAATACAGAAAAACAAAAACCACAGACATCCTGCAAGTTAATGTCGTGGAACATAACAAATCCGGGGGATTCTTGGGGGCTGGTCACATAAAGTGCTCGTGATCAGGTAAGAGGGCCAATGAGAAAGGAGTAAACAGCTACGACCACAGAAGGAGTATAAAAAAGTGTATTAGATTGTGAGGGGTCCAGCTCTTCACTGGAAATCTGGTTGGTCCTTCAGCCGGTTGAATAAGCATGTGCACTATTTTGTACTTCCTACTATGGATTTGTGGTGAGTTTCTGAATAAACAGTTGTGATCCTAGTAAGATCTGATCATTTCCTTGGGAACCAAAGGGAACTTGCCTGAAAGAATTCTGAACTTGGGTGTCTCTGCTGAGGCTTAGGCCAAGCCTAGAGAAAACCACCTACATTGATCAATAACATTCGTTCAGTACAACATGCCCAGTCTCTCAGCACATTGTTAATGACTGTGGGCTTTAAGGGCTGTGACAGCTTGCAGCAATCGCTGGTGCCACATCATGTGTGAACCTGGCCATTATTTCCTAACAATAAATCCACAATCTAGGAGCACAATAGTTACCACTTTGTTAGAGTAACTATTCGTTACCCATGTGTATACACAAATAGGTATCTAATGTGGACAACCACATTGTTACCAGGTGGGTAACTAATACTTACCCATGTGGATACACATGCTTGTGACACAGGAAATGGACAAAGACAACAGAAGGAATGGGTAAGGAATGACACCGCAGATTGGATAATTGCTAGCATGGCAGCTGTGAAATCAGTGATTTGGAATGTCTGTTCCCATGAAAACATGATACAAATATACTTGTGAAAATATGCTCTTTCAAACCAATGGAACTTCGGCCATAAAAAGTCCCAGTGATACCAATTCCAAAATGTTGTCATTACAGATGCCTCAGGGTCAGGTGTGTATTAAAGCAGCATCGACTCAACAGTGATCTTATAATATACTAGTAACCAAACTAGTTAGATACTAGTAACCAAAGTGTTCTGTGAGTGGATACATGGAGAGAAGCAGCTTTGGTGTATCCCAGCAAAGACTGAAACCTAGGACAGCAACTATGTTGATATCACTTGTTGTAAAAGTTGCAACATATTGAGAACGTTTGTTTGTTCCACATTTCAGGCTCTTCTTTAAAATTTTAAAAGGTTTGCAAGAGCAAATATTACAGACCCATGGCAAACCAGAAGGGTAAAGTGCTTAGGTAGGTCTTACTATAAGCAAAAAGCTATCTTCTCTGCTGTCTTCCTCCCTCATGCACATTCCCTCTGGTTGTCCCACACAAGAGCTATCATTTTAGTCACATGGCATTAAGGGGTGTGCTCAGTAAACACAACTTTCTCTTTTCATCTGCTGTGCTATTTTTATTGTTTTATGGATGCTTTATTTGGTTTGATATTGTGCTCTTAATTAGGGCTTCTCAGATGACCAACATAATGTCAGTTTGGCGGGAATCTGAGATGCTTGTCCCATGCACACTCCTACCGCATGTTGTGTGAACACAGACATTTTTGGCCATCTCTGGTCGAGAGTATTCCCCTAACTTGGCAAAGAGGCACCTTTTAACGTGGTGATTCTCTTTATTTAGCAGGGGGAGAGTAACTGGCCCTATCCACCCCCAGCACTGTATTTCCAGTGACAGTTGCTGGTGTCTATCTGATATTTCTTTTTAGATTGTGAGCCCTTTGGGGACAGGAAGCCATCTTATTTATTTATTATTTCTCTGTGTAAACCACCCTGAGCCATTTTTGGAAGGGCGGTATAGAAATCGGATAAATAAATAAATAAATAAATAAATAAATAAATAAGAAGCAGCAGCAGCCAACCCAACATGAAGCCGAGATTGACAAGCCAACTTCAGAACCTGAATTGCAAATCTCAACTTCATGTCAGGTTGGCACGTTGCTAACCAGAGATCACAGAAAAACCCTGGACTCTCATGACACACTCCATGGGAGCACACACAGGGCAAGGAACTCAGATTCCTGTTGAACCAGCATTATATTGATCATGTAAAGAGCCCCACTGTGCGCTGCCTTGGGTATTATGTTTTAATGAAAAGATAGGACCTAAATTTCTTAACTCAATTAGGAACAAAGATCAGCTGTAGCTTTTGAAAATTTTAAGATTTTAAAATTTCAGTAACAGTTGTAAGGAAGAGAAGACAATTGTGCTTGGATCCAATTGTAAAATTAAATCATAGCCTTCAGTCATGATCTTCATGCCCCATTTGTATGTAGTTTTTGTATTTTCTGTTCAAGTTTTAGCATGAAGTTTTTAGAGTGTTGCAAGGCACAAACAATATTTGTTTAGCAGTCCGATGCTCGAAATCTGGATCAGATTTTTAAAGGTATTCAGATTCCTTTGATTGGTTGTTGAACGTTTCTATAAGTGTTGGTCCCTGTCTCCGTTGATTTTAATTTGCTACACTGTCGTTATTCCATTGCAGATGCTGGGAAGGAGACCATCCTTCTTTAGACTGATGGTTTGCTAATAATCCAGGATGATCAAACACAGTAGATGATGTATAATCAATGGAAGCAAACAAATGTTCTCCTCCTAGCTGGAAATCTCTCTCCAGCTTTTAGAACATAAGGGCAATTGGAGCTTGGGGAAGCTGACATCTTCCAGTTTCTGGGAGGGACAAAGAAATAGTTTGTGTATAGAGAGAAATCAGAGTGATACAGAGGCTCAGTTTAGCTGTCATGTGGAGCTAGGATTGAATCACAGTTTCACATGGCATTCCCTAGCCTCAGACAGGCCCACTCCCCACATCCTTTCGTGCAGGAAGCAAGAAATGATTCTACTTCTGATTCTGGCTTAGAACAAGTAATGTCATCCGAATCCCCTTTCTAGTAGTGCCTATTTTCTTCCATATACTCTACCTGTATATTTGTAAATAAAAGAAACATTTCAGATACCATGAGGCTATCATGTAACCCAGGAATGGCCAGTGTGGGCAGGGGTGGGTGGCGAGAGACACCTTTAAGCATAAATGAGTAGGTGCTTACCTCCACTCCGACCACATCTGCAAGCTGCTCTGAGAAGCACCCCGCCACTGAGCACTCCCTGCAGTGGGGGATTGGTTCCACCACTCCCCTGGCTTCCGCGGATCCAATCCCCTGCCAGTGGTGAGTGGCGGAACTGATCCCCGGCTGCCACAGGGAGTGCTGGGCGTTGTGCAGATGTTTGGAGCAGCTTGCAGGTGCAGCTGGAGCAGAGGGAAGCACCTACTAATTTATGCCTCAATGTGCCTCTCACCGCTGCCCCTGGCGGCACCCACACGGCCTGCTACTCATGTAACCTACATTGTCCTCATAGTGGCAGCTGACAACACTATGGGGACAAATGACTTTTCTTGTTCCAGGACCAGCCAGATGCAACGTGATCCCGCTTAGGCTGCCTTGGAGCAGATTCAATCAGCTGCCACCAATTGGGAGAACAGAATGAGGGGACAGAGGAATGCTAGATAAATGGCCCTCACAAGGCACAGTGTGACCCAAAGTATCCCATTTTGTAAATGTCTGTGAAAAAGTACTAGGTGTTAGTCAGATGCTAATAAGGGAACCAACTTCTTTAACTGTGCCAGCCAGCAGGGACTTCATATCAGTTGGGAGCTGGTTCAGCAATGCAAGCTCATCAGTTGTGGTTAGTGAATTCACAAGCAGCTCTCCTGAGTATGTTACGATACGATTTGATGGGTATTTATATACTGCTTTTCAACAAAAGTTCCCAAAGTGGTTTACATAGAAATAAATAAATAAAATGGCTCCCTGTCCCCAAAGGGCTCAAACTCCAGGTGCTTTTCCAGCCTTTCCACAGCCAGCTTAGAAAACTCCACAATGTAGGGTGGTGAGCACAGCAGTTAGTAGAGAAGTGCCCATTTTCAACTGCCTTCCAGAGTGATGGGTCAGGAATGAGGTTCGTGACTTAAGATGGTACCTCATGGATTTCCAACTGCTTTGGTGCAGTCTTCTTTCACCTCAGTGGGGGCCTCCACAAGAGAATTTCTTGGTGGATTGAGTCCTACGTGAACAAACAAAACCCCAACCTCCAAATTGTGAACTGACTACTAATCTAAAATAAATTTATAATTCTGAATATGGGAAAAGAGAGCTGTATTTTAAGAAGCAGGCAGAGACAATATAATGCGTGTGTTCCCAATTTTCAGTTGTATGGAAGCAAGGTAAGAGAAAAAGCTACCCAGCTTTTCCTCCTACCTTGCTTCCACACAACCAAAATTTAGGAGCATACTCAGCACCCAAACCCAGATAGAACACAGTTTTTGATTGTGTGAATGATCTCTGTATTTACTTGAATCCAAGTATTTACCTGAATCCAAGTTTGTTTTTTCAATTTTGTTTATATTAGAAATCAGGAAGTCATCTTAAATTCAGAGCTCTGTGCCTTCTGAGTAAATGCAGGTATAATTTGTACCACTACTTTTTAAGGGGTCATCTTAAATTCAGAATTGTCTTTGATTCAGGTAAATACTGTGATCACAAATTCTGTGATTCTGTTGGCAAGCAGAGCAGGAAATGGAGGATTTACTAGGATTGCATGTATTTTACATTATTTTGCATCCAGACAATCCAAATTCTGCAGTCTATACACCGTAGTCTATAGACTATTTAAATTTTGCATAGTTTTTTCTGCTTTTACTAGCAGGGATGATAGAAGCTATGAAGTGGATTAAAGCCCCCACACCAGTGTTCTCTCTATTTTTTTTCCATTTGTGTGCAGAATAAATTTTGTTCTGAGCGGCAGTATCAAGGCAGTGTGTGTGCCCATATATTCAGAGTGGGGCCTTCCTGATTCAACCTGAGTGAGATCTAAAATTAACTGAGCTGACATCAAAAAACGTGTGAGTGCACACACACACCTTAGAGGGAACATTGCCCCACACTGGTATTCTCACAGCTGCCCTCTAGCTTCTGAGGTTTCAGTAGGCATCGCTCACTACACACAAGTTTATCTTTACAGAACATAAGGACTAGCGATTTGAGTTTTTAAAAGAAAGAAATAAGTCAGTATGCAGTTGCTGATTGTGGTTGCAGTTATGGCCTTATATGGCATATATGGCAGACTGAGATACCGGCTAGATTGGCTAGTACTCTAGAGCTGCCCACTGCTTGCATTTGCAGCAAAAAACATGACAAAGAATAAGCATTTCTCTCCATCAAAACAGCACCTGGTACAGAACTTGGGAGGCCCAAAATGAAGTGGAAAATTGAAGAGAGATTTCACACAATCTCTGCCAAAAACATTTAATGAGTCTGAGATGCACACTAAGACTGAGAAACAACTTGAGACTTAAATATATTAACAACTGTTTCACCTGTGTTGAAGCCAAGTTCCACATTCTGATCATATAATGTAGATGTCTAGCCAAATTCCAGGTATAGTCTTCTGGTAGTCAAGCAAAGCAGGACCTTAACATTTCCATACCTTTAAATGAATGTAACATGCCTGAAAGATCTCACTGCACGCACAGCACTGAGAAGTGCAATAAACAATCCAGTTGTTGATAATCAAGCATGGAAAACTATTTCTAAAGCCACTGCAACATGGGGTGGTTTTTTTTGCCACTGCAACATGGGGTTGAAAACACTGAATCTAGTCTGGTGCCTGATATTCCATAGATAACTTCCAAAGCTCAAAGTTTTATGAATTATTCATATTACCCTGGGTGAAGAAATTCACACACCACTTTGAAGTTTTCTGAATGCTTTTCTTGCTTACATTTTTATGTCCGCCAACATTTCACCGATGAAAACAGGGCCGCTCTTGTATATTTGCAACTACTGTGTTCTTACACCATAGATCATCAATGGCTGACTGAGGACCTCAGCCTCTCCACTCATTACATGTTGCTGAAGGTTTTTCTCCACATGCTATACTATGAGGCTGTTCACATGAGGCTGTTCACATCAGGGTAGGGCTGCTCATGTGAAGTGCTGGGATCGCAGCCAATCCTGACGCTGCTCAGCAGGGTAGCCCAGGATTTTGACCTGAGCTTTTACCTGAGTAGAAAGGCACGGGCATGCCCTCCCCACCGCCGCCCAGGTGCCCGGTTGTCTGTATGCTTGGACTGCAGGCAGCCTGAGCAGACACAGAGCGAGGCATTTAGAGCACACACCCCCGAGGGTGAATCCCAGAGGGTGAAGCTGCTCTAGGAAGAGCAGAACGTTTCAAGTTCCCTCCCTGGCAGCATCTCCAAGATAAGGCTGAGAGAGATTCCTGCCTACAACCTTGGAGAAGCCGCTGCCAGTCTGTGAAGACAATACTGGGCTAGATGGACCAATGGTCTGACTGGGTATATGGCAGTTTCCTATGTTCTTATGTTCCCTCAATGCATCCTGCTCCTTGCGTGGTGCATTTAGGGATATCTGGAGGCTGGGCTGCATTTTCCCAGATGTCCATGCTGCTTGGAACAGCAGGCTCGGACTGGCTCACCAAGCAGCAGGGCATTTTCCTGGTGCAGCCTCGCCTGGTGCACCCTCCTGCGCTCGCTGAGCTCTCCCCGTGCCAGCTGCCCGGCTCCCCTTTCCCCCTCTCCCTGTCCGGAGAGCCCCACCTCCTCTCCTTCCGATTGGTTGTGAGAATTAGGCTCAGACTGCCCTTAGGGCAACGGGGCATATTCCTGGTGTGCCCCACCTGCCCCACCCCACCTGCTGCACCCCACTCCACCTGGTGTGCCCCACCCCACCCCATTCCTGCACCCCAGCTCCCACCCTTAATTACCCATTCTGCTTAAAACCTGCCCCCACCCCACATATATTCCACCACCCTCTCAGTGCCCCCAGTCCGGCCCTGGGGAGCAGTGCAGATTGTGTCGGTGTGTGAGCCTAGGGGGAAGGTAGGAGCGCTCCTGCCTCCCACCCCTCAGCCATCCCCACCCGGTTAAAAAGTCATGTGAATGGTAGGAATTTACCAAAACTAAACTTAGAACGGGAAAAATTGAACCTTCCAATCTCTAATGAAGAAGTTAAGGATGCTATCAAGCGAGCTAAGGGGAGGAAATCGCCAGGGCCAGATGGGCTCTCTATTACTTACTATAAAGCTTTTAGTGAAGTACTGTCTCAACCATTACAATGGACAATGAATGAAATTATGATGAAGGGTTGGCTCCCTGATTCATGGAGACAGGCGACTATTACATTAATATCAAAACCTGGTCAAGATCCAACTCTGGTTAAAAATTATCGACCAATCTCCTTGCTTAATGATGATTATAAATTATTTGCTTCTATACTTGCTAAAAGAATGGAGGGGGTCTTGGCAGAGTTAATTCATGAAGACCAGGCTGGATTTTTACCAAATAGGCAAATAAAGGATAATGTGTGAACTGTCTTAAATGTAACAGAATATTATGAAAAGCATAATGATAAACAACTGGCTATGTTATTTTTAGAAGCAGAAAAAGCTTTTGATAACATCTCCTGGCATTTCATGTTGAAAACCCTGGAAATTGTAGAGTTTGGAGATAACTATATCAGGGCAATTGGGTCCATATATTCTGAACAAAAAGCAAACATTAAGGTTAATGGAGAACTTACAGACTATGTTAGTATTCAAAAAGGTACTAGACAAGGTTGTCCCCTGTCTCCATTATTATTTATATTGGTCTTGGAAATCATGTGCAGGATGATAAGGGAGGAGACCAAAATACAAGGACTGTCAATAGGGACACAAAGATATAAATTAAGAGCCTTTGCAGATGATATAGTCTTGTTTTTACAAGATCCTCTAGAGTCAATTGATACAATATTGGAAACATTAGAATCATATGGGAATTTGGCAGGGTTCTATATAAATAAGGATAAGACAAAGGTACTAACTAAAAATATGAATAAAGAAGATATTGAAAGATTTGTTCTGAGATCTAGTTTTAATGTGGAAAAAAAGGTAAAATATTTAGGAGTGGCGCTTACAACAAACAATGCCTTATTGTTTCAAAATAATTACATTAAAATCTGGAAGGAAATAAAGATGGACTTAGGTAGATGGAATAGATTGAATTTATCATTAAGTGGAAGAATTTCTGTTATCAAAATGAATGTTCTTCCTAAATTGTTATACTTCTTCCAGACAATACCAATAATAAATACAATGTCAATTTTTGCTCAGTGGAATAAAGATGTAAAGAATTTTGTCTGGCAAGGTAAAAAACCAAGAATAAACTTTAAAAATCTAACAGATGATAGGAAGAGAGGAGGATTTGCTCTACCAAATTTTAAGTTATATTTTGAAGCAATATGTTTAAGCTGGATGAAAGAATGGATTACATTAAAAAAACCCAAGATTGTTGGATTTGGAAGGATTTGATATAAGATATGGTTGGCATGCATACCTATTTTATGATAAGGTAAAAGTAAATAAAGATTTCTTAAATCATTATGTTAGAAAAATTCTATATATGGTATGGATGAAAAACAAACTTGTGTTAGAACCAAAAATTCCACTATGGGTATCTCCACTGGAAGTTATATCTAGAAAACAGAAAAATATGCAACAGACATGGCCCACGTATCAACAAGTGCTCGTTCTTCAAGGCACAAAATACGAACTCAAAAAACTAGATCTTATGCAGGACTGGAATATCTCTTGGTTTCAGTACCATCAGATCAGCGCCTTATTTAAGCAAGATTGTAAAAAAGGTTTTAACCAATCAAAGTCAGAATTTGAACAACAGTTGTGTGACAAGGAAGGAAAACTAGTCTCTAGGCTGTACGGTCTGTTATTATTGGAAGATACAAGAACGGAAGCAGTGAAAACATCTATGGTAAAATGGGCTCAGGACTTTGGTTATAATATTGACTTGAAGAAATGGGAAAAGCTATGGATAACAGACATGAAATATACTGCCTGTTCTAGTTTAAGGAAAATAATCTCAAAATGATGTACAGATGGCATCTAACTCCCAAGAAGTTGGCCTTAATCTACAAGAACGTGTCAAATAAATGTTGGAAGTGTAAAAAAATAGGAGGGTTCCTATATACATTTATGGTGGACTTGTAAAAAGTCTAAAGGCTATTGGGATTTAATTTATAATGAACTCAAAAAAGTGTTTAAAATGACTTTTCCCAAGAGCCCAGAAACAATACTATTAGGTATTGACAACAATGCTTTGCTGAGGAAATACTGGACCCTCTTTATGTATCTGACAGCAGCAGCAAGACTGACATTTGCTCGCAAATGGAAAGACAGTCATTGCCCGAGTAAAGAGGATTGGATACTTAAAGTATTAGAATTGGCAGAAATGGCAAAATTAACAGCATTATTAAGAAATAAACTTGAAGTTTTTAAAAGGGATTGGGACCTTCTTCTTGTTTATGTAAAAACACATTATAAAATGGATTTTTATCAGGTCTTCGAGGGGTAACAACAAATGCTTAAAAAACGTCTCAGAGCTGATTTCTGTATGATTTACCGGGGGGAGAATGATGAAACTACAGGCAGGACCTGGGTATTGTTATTGATACTTGTTTCAATGATGAGATGGAAGTCCTTATGTGCTCTTTCCCCCTTTTTCTGTTTGTTTGTTTGTTCTATTTGTGTTTTCCTTTTAGTATTGTGGAAAAACTGAATAAAAAATCTTTTTTAAAAAAGTCATGTGAATGGCCTCGCTGTCTTCATTTACACCACAATAGCCTGTCCTTCATTGGCTTCTGAAACTGGTATTAGTAAACTGATTGTAGTGATGTAGCTGTTTTGTCTGGATGGAGTAATGGAGTAGGAGAGAGAACAGAGGATGGAACAAAAGCATGATGTTGGCATTGTGTGTCCATGAGCATGTATCTATACACGCTCATGGACACACAAGTGTCCATGCATCTAGTGTCCACTAGAGTGAAGATGCACCTACTCCTTATTCAGTAGGTTAAATTGTGTGATTGGCCAATACTTGGAAGGTTTTGAGGATCTAAATAAGTTTGCTTAAAGAGTGGCCTCACAACTGCCTTCTCCATGGCAAATTAATGATGCCTTTCATTCAGAGGCATCAAATTGTAGACCCAGCCAGTCAACCCACTCTTGCTCCATTGAGCCAGGAGAAGCAAGAATCAAGCAGACAGGTGGTTGGCTGCATTCAAAGCACTTTGTCCATCTTATTGGGCCTCATTAACTGAAAGCCACCCAAGACCACCAAGTGGTGCTTTGGGTGCATTTGTGACTAGAGCTGCAGATAACATGGAACCCAGGTTGCCATGGATGTGAGCCATTGTATCTACAAAGTGTTTGGCAAAGAAGTTACAGAGAGCCTCCAAGTAACTTATCACATCATCTTCTTGGCTAAGCTGAGGAAGGCTGTGAACCACTCAGAAAAGCTGTGCTGGATGACACTATATGAATGCCATGATGGCAAGGAAATATTCTTTCTTTGCTGCCATTACTATCACAGAGTAGGCTCAAAGGCTAGATCTTCTCCAAGCAGCCAGGCAAGAAAACTTTGCAAAAGCTGTTTCTTTTCATTATTCTCTTCATGGATTATATAGTTTATAGATATCTATAATTATAGAGATTGCTTAGTTCTATCAGCATATATGATGCATTACAGAGCAATATAAGCAAAAAATGACAAAGCCCCTGTCCCAAAAAGCACACAATCTACATTTCAGCAGGAAATGCAGCAGAAAGAGAGGAAGAATGGGAAAGGCAAGGGGAACAAGGCTGAAATACCAATGCATATGTATGTATGTGGGCAGGTCAGCTAAGAAATGTTTGTGGACTACTAACTGCCATGGGCTTATTTGCTGCCAGGCTGATGATGTCGTCGTGTAAGGAATAAAAAGGGGAATAGCAATTGCCTAACCCACTTTGGAAAGGCCTCTCAAGTACTAGGGGCAACAGGAACATAGTCTACTCTACAGTTCTGTCAGGTTAAACTTCTCCCTCCCAGCACAATTATTTTGCAAATGTCACTTTCTCCTTTCCCCCTCCTGTTGATTAAAAGTATTCTTCCTCCCAGAGAGGCCAATGCAATTAGCACATTGCATTCTAGCCTTACTTCCATCCCAAACCTTATGTAGAAGATAAGCTTCCTCAGAGGCAGAAAGAGGAGGAGGAACAATACGAAGATAATGGCGTGTTGTTTTCAAGTCACACCATCTCCCTCTGGTTAGTTTTTACCCCAGTGAACAGTTTTTTTTATTTTAAAATTAGCCCAGATATTTAGCTTATCATTCTTATGCAGAACAATTTTATACCATAATTAAAAGAGCTTGAGTCATTCTTCTGGGGAAGATAAGGGCCTTGCTTTTAGGATTAGTGGGGGGGGAAGGCTTTTTGGGGAGCATGACAGAATGGAATAGAAGCAGTTCTGGGCAGGATGCCTTTAATCCATCTTTTTGTTCACACTCACATGCTGGACTTTTCTCCCACTCTTCTTGTTCTCCCACTCTTCTGTTCTTATAGACAAATTCACAGAGGGGCAGTCTGTCAGTGGTTACTAGTCTGGTGGCTATAGACCCCCTCCAGCCTCAGAGGCAAGATGCCTCAAGATGCCCATTGCAGGGGAGCAACAGCAAGAGAAAGTGCATGCCCTCCCCTCTTACCTTTGGGCTTCTCAGAGACACCTAGTTGGTTACAGTGTGAAACAGGATGCTGGACTTGATGGGCCTTGGGCCTGATCCAGCAGGGCTGTTCTTTATGTTCTAAGGACACATCCCCACAATCAGAATGATGTGACTGGAAGTGGGGATCTGGGATCCTCAAGCCATGCATCCTCCCGTGGCATGTGGCACGAGAACCTGGCATTTTACCAGGAATCTGGATCTGACACCACAGCAACTTGGACTGAGCTCAGATCAATATTCTAGCACCTGATCTGAGGTGACCAGTTCAGGCTCAGTCTGGGTTCCTGTGGTGGTGGATCTAGATTCCTGGTAAATGCTTGGTTCTCAGCACACACACTGTGGGAGTGAACACGGCATGGGGATCCCAGATCTGTGCTCCATGGCAGAGCCTGACCGCCGGCAGCCTGTGTGCGGCCGCGGTGGTGACCCTGCCCCCCCCGCATCAGACGCAGGGGTTAGCCACGCCCCCGCGTCTGACGTCAGATGCGGCCGGCGTGGTCTGGCTCCCAAATGGAGCCTTGAGTGGGCCGTGTGCCCCTCACTTGGGAGCTAAACCTGCACCCCCATGTCTGATGTCAGACGGGGGGTGTCGGGGCCACAAGGTGCAGCCCCTGACTGGGCACGGCCCAGGTTCTTTGAACCCACTGGCCCCATGGAGGCTCCACCCCGTCTGTGCTTCAATTCACATCAACCTGGTCTTGAGAGTGCACTCATAAATTGTCAAATCTACAGAGACCCAAACCTAATCCTCAGCAAGCACAGCCTTGTAGTTCGAGGTGGAGGCTAGTGATAGACAGATGAATTTCTGGCTATGCCAGGTGCCTCAGTGGTCAAGCATTCAAAATAGTTTAGCTTCTGTGAAATAGCAGCCTCATAGATGTCCCATGACCCAGGGTTTCTTAACCTTGGGCCCCCAGTTGTTTTTGGACTACAACTCCCATCATCCTCAGTCACAAAAGCCATGTCTGGGGATGATGGGAGTTGTAGTCCAACAACATCTGGGGACCCAAGGTTATGAAAGCCTGCCATGAACTTTTTTCTTTTCACCTTCTAGTGTTAGTTTCTTAAACCAGCCCCCAGTCCCCATTTAAAAGTGGCCTAGAGTTTTGATATAGGCAAATACAGTTGGAGGTCGGATTGCCAGATTTCCTGAAGCTTAGCCCAGGGTACAGGGGGTGGAACCTGGGAACTATGAGTAGATCAGGGGGTGAAGCCTAATGGGGGAGAGGTTAGTACCTGGTCAGTTAAGGGGACAACCAGCCTGGGTCTGGTGCCTTGGGGTAAAGTCTAATGGAAGGAGGGTGGTGTAAATAAAAGCTCTAAAGATAAAATAGAAAATAACCTCTCCTTTTGATTCTGGTCCCTTAAGCCTGAAGTTCCTTCCTCTGGAGCACCTGGAATGGTTAAAACCCTGACATTTCAGGCGAAGCCCTGCAAACCCTAATTGTAGGACAAGGCCATAACGCAACCCAGATTAGAAAACTTATTTATCCCACATTTTTGCAAGATTTCATATTTCCTGTAAACATGAAATCTTTCAAGAATGCTGGCAAGGTTTTGGATTTTAAGATCTAAAACGAGTATCTAAGGATTTGAGTCCTAGCTTTAAAACTGCTGCTGGTCTAGGGTTGATTATAAGTGTGATTATGGCAATATGGTATTTCAGTTTCCAGAGTATCTATTCAATCTCGTCAGTCTGACAAAAACATTAAAGCACCTTTCTGGAGAAATTCTACCAAGCTGTATATATTGGAAAACTTGGCAAGGTTTGAATTCAGCCTGTCATACAAAGCATGGTTTCCTGCACTGCAGCGGCCTATATTCTCCCATATTTGGAAGTTGGCTGATGACTTGGAAATCCCTTGTGGGTTCCTGTTTAAATTCCAAAGTCACAGTTACACTGGAGTTGATGTAAATCAAATACTGTATAGTACAAAGGGAAAAGCCGGGGCGACAGGCTTCACTAGTTCCCTCAACAGAAAAAGCTGCTTGCCTCGGGATTGTGCTCGTGTGTGTGTGTACAAACATGTACTGTCCTCTTTCCCCTCATTTCTGCTCATTTTGCAACAGTTCAGTCCTCACTATTCCCCAAGTATGTTGCAGCAGGCATGCCCACTCACACAACATAAGGAGCCGCTCTGATCTGTGGGTGTATGTCAGGAATTTCCGCCCTCACTTCAAAGTGCACCCCTTGGGCTGTCTACACTATCCATGAATAAGAATGATGTCCAGGGTCCTGAGACCTGACTGCACAATGTATAACTGCAGTTAGGGGTGTATGTATACCATTTTTGAATACTCTTCTACTTAAAAGTCTCCCTGCAAGTTAAGAAGCCCAGCCGGTAATCTTTTCTGAGGGACAAGAATGTAATTTTTTATTACCCTCTCAGATTTCAGTACAGTGCAAATGGGTAATGTTTTCTGATGAACTAGACTGCAATTTTTCAGCATCCATGCACATTTTAATACCGGGGTGAGCTTTTTCCAATGGGTAATGTTTTCAGATATTCCAGACCATAATTTCTCATTACTCTGTCAGATTTCAGTATTTTTCAGTAATGTAATGTGTACGTTTCTTTTCAACACTCAATGTGGGCGCATTTGCTTGCAAGCAGTTTCTTATGCAAAGGAACATTACAAAATATGATCCCCATGATTGAAATGGTGCAGTCCATTCTATTACCTCAAATGTCTACCACCTCATTTTGCATGTGTAGAGCACCAGCCTCATTTCCATAATCACAAGCTATTTCACAAGTAGTAGGGAAGGAATGTGGGGTGGAACAAAGAGGGAACAGATAAGATAAATCAGTCTGGAAGCAAATAATTTAAATTCAACTTTTCATGCAGTTGCAGTCACACACAAAGGAACACACTAAAGCAATTAAATGGAAATTAACCGAATTGTTCTCCAGCCTTTCCCCACATACTATACTATCCTATGCACATCTACTAGAGCAATTCTCACTAGTCACTTACTTCCAGATCAACATGGCTAAACTTGCACTAGTAGCAATGGGTTAACTTGCTTCAGCTCAAATCAAAACTGCAAATTAAGCCATTCCCCTTCCATCCAAAAGAAGCCCCTGGAAAATAGTTGAGGATTTCCAAGCCCAGTTCTGAATGTCCATGCTCAGTGTTGTGACTGGGAGCACAAAGCAGTCCATTGCCTCTCCTCTCCCCCTGATGGCCTAAACTCTGCTCCACCACCCGTTTCCCATCCACCAAGCTTCCCTGAAAATTACAGAGATCTGATGGGAGGCTTTGATAAACACCTCTCTTGATGGCTAATGAAATACAATTCTAGCCCTGATGACTAGAATGAAATACAACACAATTTGATCCAAAGAAACTAGGGGTGCCATTAGGCATGGACCTGGGGCCCGTCCTTGTGCCCGCTCTCCTAGAGGGTCCCATGATTTTTCCAAGGGGGGAAATGGACCATTCTATATTTCTGGAATGGCTTGGCCTATAATTCTGAAATCTGGAACAGATGTAGGACAGGCTAGAAGGACTCTATGTATTGATTTTGAAGCAGATTGGTCAATTTTTAATGATTTTTTTGAATTTAAAAATACTTCAAAAAAGTCCTATAAGTGGCTTGAGTCATGGCAGAAAATTACAAAAACTTCTGGGAATGAAGCCCCCCTGCCCTGGGCCATCATTCCACCCTCATGTGAAAGATTCTGCCTTTTGCCTTCATAAAAAAGTGCAACGTGCCCCCCCTTCTTGCCCACCCTTTAACATTTCCAGAATTGCTGGGCTTAGAGTACTAAAACTGGGCACACATGTAGCCCAAGATGGCAGGACTCTGTGTATTTTTTATTTCAAGGAAATTGGTCAATCCTGCAATTTTTAATAAGTTTTTCTCTACTGCAGTAAAGCTATCAGAAAGAGTTATCTCTATCCATAGAGTACTGCACACCTAGTGAAAGTAGAACTGTTACATCTGAACAAACAGCTTAAAACACACACACACACACAAATGCACTACAGGTATGATCAAGTTGATTTGTGATCCAAAAGGTCTGCATGAGAACTGTGAAGCTTCTGTGTTGTGGTTGGAATTCCCACCCCCTTACAAATGCACTATAGGTCCAAGTCAGTTTTGTGTTTGAATTGTGGAGCAAGGGACATGTGTTGTGTCACAGTTAGTTTGTGTATAGTCAAGAAGCTGTGCAAATCCATTGAGGCTTGTATAGTATCTCTCTCTCTCTGGCAAATGCACTCTGGCCCAGATCTGTGGCTTTGTGGTGAATGAACAAGAAGCTGTATGAATCTTCTGTGGGTTGTGTAGTCTCCCCCACCCCTGCACTCTGGCCCAGACCTGTGGGTTTGTGGTGAAATGTATGGAGAGGATGCTTATTTTGCGTGGGTGGGTGCGTGGGGCGTAAGCTCCTTAGGTCCAGGGTCCAAAATTATCTAGCTTTACCCCTGAAAGAAACAAAGCCACAGCACTTGTAGCTCATAAGAAAAGTTAGTACTGGTATCTTTCAAGCTTATATGATCCCCAGTACATTTACCAGTCTTTCAAACGCCCGGTTTGATCTACAGCAATTAGCAAATGATAATGTTAGTCACTTGCTAACTTCTGCATATATCAAAATTCAGTTAAAGAGACAGGTGCAGGACAAAAAAGGGTTCTCTGCCCTCCCAACATTTGGCAATCTGTTTCATGCACCACACACATTGCTTAACCATCTTTTAGGGACCAACCTAGCAGCAAGGAACTAGATGTCCTTAATAGGGCAAAAAGGCCGCCTCACCAGGAGCTGCAACTACATGCCACAGAAGTGAAGCAGGAGATTCATGATCAGATCACCCACAATTTTTATAGAGCTTGCAAGCAGCCAAGGAGGCCAACTTGGCTCAGGGTAGTGGTGCTGCAGAAGGGAGTGTTTAACCCTTTCCCCTACTCTGTTTTCTACAACTGAAGCCCCTCCTCCCCAAAGTTACTCTTAGAACTACCGGGGAGGAGCCAGACTCTAGACATCTATCAGTGTCCCTAACAGCTTAAGAGATTTTAATAAGGGGGAAGGGTATGGGGGAAAGGCTGAACACCCTTTCCCGCAGCAGTGATCCAATCACATATATCCTACAGCCCCACATCATGTCCATTTTGGCCCTAAGAATCCATCCACAGAGGAGCCTATCGCCTGTGTGAAGCCAAGAGCAACTCATGTAGGAACACAATGTGAAGCCACTGCTGAGAGCAGGTAACTATCCAGAATCACAAGTAGTTAGGGGTGAGCTTCCACCAGCTGAAACCTGATTGGAAACGGAAATAGCCTGGCCCATTTCTGAACCAAAAGCCTCCCATGCCCATCTCCTGATTCTCCGTAATACCTTCCTCTTTCCGTGACAATGGCAAGTAGGAGGAAGAAAGGGATATCTCTTGTCCATTCTGGAGTCAGGGTGTAAGTAGCCCCTGGGAAAACATCGAAGCCCTTGGGGGAAATTACATTTCTGAGGGCCTACTTGCAGCCTGCTGCACACCTGGTACAGAAGGAAGCGCTTCCTTCTTGCTACTGCTGCAAGGGTTGAGAAAGGAAGCATTCAGACAACATGAAGCTAATGTTTACCAGGCTGGAGGGGGTGGTGCATTCCTTCCCAGTGCTGGCCATTGTCACAAAGATGCGGGGGGGGGGGAGCAGGAGTGTGTCAGGTGTGTGCCAGGTCTCCACAGTGGGAGGGGGGAGGGACAATGGAGCGGGGTGGTGAGGGGTGAGATGACACCTTGATGGGGCTCCCAGGCCCCATGGCTTAGAGACATTTGCTCCATTGAACCTATGCATGTGGCATGATTGTTGACATATTGCGGATTCTATAAAATGTCACTTCTCTGTGGAAGTCCCCACTTTGCACCTTGCAAAGTACCCTACCCATAACCTGTCAAAGCACGTCTGCCTCCCATCTCTGCTGTCCATCACAATAATTTCTCTTTTCCCTACATTCAAGGCGTTATCTAAGAGCCCATGCTGCTTTCCATTCTTTCCCACAATGCATTTGAAGAGAACCGCCCTGAGCCATTTTTGGAAGGGCGATATAGAAATCAATAAATGAATGAATGAATGAGAGAGATCTCATGAGCATATTACCTGTATATTTAGGCTTTTTGTTTATAGTTCTAAAGTTTTAAGTTTTTAGAGCTTTTATATTGGTTTAATTCTGTTTAAGTTTTAATTACTGTTGTCTGTTTTTATTGTGAATCGACCAGATATTTAAACATGGGGCAGTATAAAAATGTGCTACATAATTAAAAACAAATTTAAAATATTAGAATGCCTTTTGACTCATAAGATTTATGTTAACCACTTATAAAGGGGCAGCCACCTAATGGTGCAGTGGGGAAGTAACTTGCCTAGGGAGCAAGAGGTTGCTGGTTCAAATCCCCACTGTTACATTTCCCAGAATATGGGAAACACCTATATCGGGCAGCAGCAATATAGGAAGATGCTGAAAGGCATAATCTCATATTGTGCGGGAGATGGCAATGGTAAACCCCTCCTATATTCCACCAAAGAAAATCACAGGGCTCTGTGGTCACCAGGAGTCGGCACCGACTCGATGGCACAACTTTACTTTACCTATAAAGGGAGTTTGTAAATCTGGTTTGGAATACAAACCTTGGCAACTCAGAATGCTTGCAAGATAATATATTGCAGAATACATTAAAACAGTGTCAGGTGGAGAAGAGCCTCCAGCAATGTGTAATGGAGGTGTGATAACCCTCAGGCAGTGATTTTTGTGTGTAAGAATAGAAGTGCTGTAAGTACACAAAATGTCCCAACTTTCGGCTGTCAAATGTTGTATGGTAATCATACAACTATACTGTTTCTTTAGGCAGACCTCAGTCAATGCTCTGGAGCAAATCTAGACATTGAGGCGATTCACACGAGCAGGAGAAACCGGGCTAAGGGAACCCAGCCCAGTTTCTGCTGCTCGTGTGCAGCAATGGGAGCCGTGCAGCTCCCGGTGGCAAGCCCGCCTAAATGCCCTACCCCTTAAACTAGGTTAATGGAGTGAGTGCTCCGTTAACCCCATTTTTTTGGTTGTGTGTCTGCAGCCATGGCGGACACACTTGGGGAGTGGGGACCCCAGAAATGCATCATGCAAGCTCCAGGGGGCGGGGCACCACATGGTGGCACTTCCCTTCGCCCGACCCCCGGAGCTGCTGGACAAGCCGCAGCCGGGAGCAGATGTGCCCAAGCAAAGCCGCTGCTCATCACCCGCCCAACAACGGGCCAGTGATCATACACGGGGAGAGCGGGCCAAAGCTGCTCTCCCCGCAAACCCCCTTACAGCTCTTCACACTAACCGTGTGAAGAGCCTCAAGATCCTTCAAAAACTACGTCTTTGGGTAACCTCTGAAATATTTTGTGACATGCAGACTTTGAAACGGACCAGCTGGAAATGGAGAGAGAGCTTTCTTTTCATTTGGTCTGGAGTTCCCTGTTCTTGATGTATATTGGACACATCTGGCAATCATCGCTATAGGCAGGCAACTACAAATCCACTTGACAGGAGAGGAGAGCTGGTCTTGTGGTAGCAAGCATGACTTGTCCCCTTAGCTAAGCAGGGTCTGCCCTGGTTGCATATGAAAGGGAGACTTGACGTGTGAGCACTGCAAGAGATTCCCCTCAGGGGATGGAGCTGCTCTGGGAAGAGCAGAAGGTATCAAGTTCCCTCCCTGGCTTCTCCAGGATAGGGCTGAGAGAGATTCCTGCCTGCAACCTTGGAGAAGCCGCTGCTAGTCTGTGAAGGCAATACTGAGCTAGATAGACCAATGGTCTGACTCAGTATATGGCAGCTTCCTATGTTCCTATGACAGCTCAACAGTGCCGAGTGCCCCCAGCTTTCTGGTAAGCAGGAAACCCAGCCCTGCACAGATCTTTTCACCTTCTCAAAAATGGAAGTGAGACCTCTGGTAAGAACCAGCAGTAGCCCACGGTCTCTTACCATCTCCAAATCCCAGTGCAGTGAAGTCCAACTTATCTCCTAAGCCCTCTGCCTATGTGCCAGAAAAGGATCTGAGGGAAGAGAGGGGATTGATGGTGTCCACAAGTTTAGTAAGCTAAACCTCAGTTTGTGGATCGCTGATTACAGGTGTAGTAGGAATCTCTGTTGCCATAGCTCAGTTGTGAGTTTACATGCCAATGAAGCAGACAAAAACTGGATGTTCACAACTAATGCCTCCACCAGGTAGTGGTGGAGTAAAGGGGCTGTCAGATCTCTTGATCTCTCTCAGGAAAGAGCAAGCATTTATAGTTAGAAGGCTATATTCACCTCCTAATTCGTCCATTATGCTTGTCATGCGAGAGGTGAGACAATTTATCCTTGAGCCCTCTCTCCTCTTACCACCTGTCGCTTCTTTCTGTTCCACATGACATCAAAGATAATGTGCACAATTCAGTGAGGCTGTTTTCTTTGATTGTTTGGGGAACAATTCTGGTGTGGTTGAGCAACTTGGTAACATTGATTTGTTCAACTTGAGCTGCCTCCTCCATCTTTACACCAGACATGGCTAACCTCATTTATGTGCACTCTTAGACATATTTGCTAGGAGCAAGCCCTGTTGGGCTCAGTGGGACTTACTTCGGAGTACACATGAATAGGACTGAACTATATGCTAGTTATCCTGGCACAATGAAAAGAGTCCACACTATAATTTACACTATAGTCCACATTATATTATAGACCATATTACGGAGCTCTTCTCACAATCAGTGAGAAGAGTTCAGGGGTAGTCTGTGTGAAAGGTGGGTTTAACTTACCTTCCCCGCAGACAATCTCTCTTCCTTCCGTGGACAGGCGGATTGCCTGCCCAGACAAGCAGTGGCTTCCTCTGCAGTTCTGGGAGTCATGGTGCCAGGATGTGCTGCCACACATTGCCCCACCCCAGAGCTCCAATAATGCACTGTGCAAGTGTGCAGTACATTATTGGGATCCCCCTCCCCCCCCGAGTGTGCTTGCAGCTGACACATGATCAAAAAACGTGTGTCATTTTAAAGGGAGGCTCATTTTAAAGGAAGGCGACTTAGGCAGGTTTGCGGGTTATTTGTCCTGGGACAAAAAAGTGTGGACTGTGTGCGGCAAAGGTCCAATCATGGTGGGTGTGGCTGCTGTCAACGGGCCTGATCCTGGTGGGTCACATGCACGTGCAAACCTGGGCTTAGCCTGGTTTTGCACTTGTGTGTGAATAGCCTCTGTAATTTACATTGGCTATTAATGTTTTCTGTCGGGAATGTGTAACATTTTTTTTCAAATTCAGCTTGGAAAATGCAATGCCACTGTAGCAACAATATTTCCTGGGACACGTAAGTGTGGACTGTGGGCTGCAAAGAGAGGAAAACACACATTGCCCTCCGAAAAACCAGAGAGGGCAAAACAACTCTTAAAAGAAAGTAGGAAGGTGATCAGAGGAAAAGGATAGTCTTCGCAAATCCACTGCCTACCAAGTCTGTATAGTTTTAACCACGCAGTTGCTGTGTCATGCTGTTCAAGACAAGATAAAGCAGACTTGTTTGGTGTCCCTGGAAAAGACAAGAGGTTCTTAAACCTCCAGATCACTAACAACAAGAGTTTATATTTGATCTCATATTGATTTACTTCCTTTCCCACAGCATCTGTGTTCTGTCCTTGAGACATTCCTCTAATCCATACTCATGCTGCTATCTTTGTTTAATTCTATGATGCTTCAAGATAAACCACTCAGAATGCAGTATGGTTAATAAAATGCTTTGTATTCCAGAGCAGTTGGCCCTCAAGGGGACAGGAGGGAAAGGCAGATGAAGCTTGTGGTGTTTTTTCCTAGAATGACTGTAGCATAGACACACCCTCCAACATTTCATAACTGGAAGCAGGGATATCCTTGTGTACTTGGACTATCCCTTTTCTCACACTGAACACCATCATTGCCTGAGTGCTGTCCCCCACTGCTGAAGACTAATTTCTGCCTGCCAGATTTAATTTGCCTTAATTTACGCTGCAGTAGCCTGTCTTCAGAAGCACAGTGTCTGTTTTCTAAGAAAGTTGAACAACATACAATTGACCTCTCTTTTCTCCTCAGACATTGGGAGTACTTGCAAGGAAATGCCAATATTTTGTTGTTCAAGATTATATAACTCCCGGATTTTATCTTGTATCAAAAAAATGATACCAGTAAAAAGGCATGTGAACACAGCACTACTTTAGAAATACTCATTCCTCTTGCTGCCACCACCCTCTTTTATGGAGCTGGTGGGCAAGAGGAGAGACTGCCAAGCAGCAGATTATCCTAGGCTTTAAGTCAGTGTTTCCCAACCTTTTCCAACCTGACAAACACTTATATTAAACAAACAAAATTGGGGCACACTGCCCCTGCCCACAGGTTTTTGTCTTTTTGCAGGAGCAGCTTTGTTGCTATGTGATTGACTGATTATTTGTTCGTTTTTGCTTGCTTCCTTTCCCATTGTTGCTGGGCATAAGCAGACTTCAGAGAATGAGTCAGCTCCAAAAGCAGTGAGTTAAACTCCCAGCTTTTGAAGCTGATAAGCTCCCTTATGCACCAGAAAGGATTCATAATTCCCAGTGCATTATGGGGCGAGTCAGTGGAGCTGCATGCAGAAGGTTCCAAGTTCCCTCTCTGGCATCTCCATTTTAGGCCTAAGAGAGACTCCTGCCTGCAACCTTGGAGAAGCTGCTGCCAGTTTGTGTAGACAATTCTGAGCTAAATGGCCTTACTCAGCATAAGGCAACGTCCTATGTCTGTCCACGTGCATTGCTTTGAACAGAATGAACATTCAGAGGCATACCCAAACACTAATTCTGTTGAAAGCAATACAGTACCAATAAGCCATCCACTCTCAGACATACATTTGGGTGGAATGCACATTTGGATATGCATCTGAATACTCATTTTATTAAAAGCAAATGCTGTGCAAAGCACCCACATTGGGATGTGCACCCACACACATCCAAATACACATGAACAAAATTTGCAGGCTTATACATATAGTTGTATATTTTATACATCCAGTAGCAGCACAAGCTGGACACCCTATAAAGTAGCTGTTTACAATTGCCAATGAGCATCTGTTTCACATAATCATAATTTTAAAAAATAGAATTTTTGATAATTTAAAAAAACTTGTTTTAATAACTATTTTATTCTATTGTTTTAATTATGTATTTTAATCTGTGACTTTTAAATATTTTAAATTTCATACACTGCCTAGAGATGTACATATCAGGCGGTATAGAAATATGACAAATAAATAAATAAATAACCTGGACCTCTATGAGCACAATATGGAGCCTTTGTGTGAGGAAGACTGAAATGAATTATTAAACCTCAAATCAGAGGCCTTTTTTGCCCACAGTTTTTAAGCTGATGTTTTTAGTTCCAAAGCACTTGGCTAAGATCTTGCTACTAAGGTTCAGGTATTTGCTTACCATGGAATGCAACATATGATTCGTTCATATCAATAAAACAACTATATTTTGATGCCTACTCTAGTGCTTCACTGTACTATCCAGAACTATATGCTGTGTATCTGCAGTCCATAATAAGTGAATGAGTAATTATTCTGAATGTATAATAGGAACAGACGCTTAGTATGGTATGACTAAAACCCAATATATAAATTCACATTTGGGATTTAGTTCTGCAAATACTGCATGATTTAACTACCATAAGTAGTGAATTATCAGAATCTAATGGGTAACTGCATTACACACCACTGAGCAATCATGAAGAGTCCTTTTGGAAGTTTGGGTTAATGACCTTTCCAAATATTTTATTAAGCCTGTAGTATATTTATTCACAACTAGCTTTAACTACCCAGTATTGCTCAGGCTTACAATAACAGTTTATAGAAACTCAGAGCATACTGTCTGTCTTTGCGGAGTGGTTGTTGGGGTTCCTGGTTACCCTATGTTACTCGTAGGGTCATAGGAAGTCACTTGGCAAAGTTTGGTCCTGATAGCTCAAAGGGTGTGGGAATGTATAGGGAACAGACAAACAGACATTCAAGTTTATATATATTTTGAAGAGGTTTATATCCAGTTACTAATTCCCAGGCACCTAAAGAGGCAAAAAGGAAACACTACTGCTATTCTATATCAAACATTCTTAAACTGTGGCACTCTCTCCAGGAGAGGGAGGGGGAGCGGTGTAATATCTTGAAAGAGTAGAACTAGTCCTCCCCAGAGATCTGGGTTGGTCCCAGCTAGCTTCACTCGACTAGAGCTGAGAGGAGAACGGCATAGTCCTAAAAAAAATTCAGGGAGGTTTTTTGGTTTTTTTGGTTTTTTTTTATACCAACCCACAGATCCTCATACACAGCTGCTTGCACAAGGCTTCATGAGAGGATCCCTATGCACTCACCCACTGAACAGATGGCTAACATGTGTGGGGTAGGTAGAGTCAGTTCTGAAAGAATTTAGAATCCTTCTTGTACTTATCTAATGCATTCTAAGAAAATAACTTTCCCACACATATGTGTTAATGGAATGACGTAAAAAAAACCCAACCCCATTGTGCCACAAATTACAGCCCCCTGCTCAGGGCTATATGGGGTTCTGCCAGTGACTTCAGCCCTCTAGAAGTTGCAGGAGAGAGAAGAGGAGAGACAACATCTACTCCTAGGTAGACCACAGGGTGAGAGACTGGGTGCCTGCCTGTTTGCTTCTCCCGCTGCCCTCATCTGTTACCTGCCCCCTAGGACTGGGTGCTGTGCTGAGGTGAGGCCTTGCAGGACTGGGGCCCGGGGAGGAGGGTGACTTGGCAGTTTCCTGGATTCCATCTGCCTAGAGCTGCCTGCTCAGGGCTATATAGGCTTCTGCCAGTGGCAACGGGCCCACAACCGGTGGGGTGACACCAAAGGGGGTTGCCCCTTTGGGGGAGGTACTTCGGGGGATGGCAAGGGCGAGGGCCTGGTCTCCTGGCCCAGGTATTTGTATGTGGGGGGGCCATTTAATAGTGGGGCTTCTGTTTTAATTTGTCCTGGGTGAGATAGTCCTAGGATGTGTCTGAGCTTATCTGGACATGGAGAGACATGAGGCGTGTCCACTGACTGCGAAGCAGCCATTCCGGTGGTGGTGGGGAACAGAAGAAGTATCTTTGGCAGGTCAGCGGGCCATTACAGAGGAAGGGGACTTGGAAATCTAATAGCTGTTTCCCCTTCTGGCTGTCCTGCCAGCTCTTTGTCCTTAGGGAGCAGTGCCGACCACCCTTGGAACCTCACCTTGCTCCTGTGTAATGCCAGGTCGATCCAGAATAAATCAGAAACCATCCATGATTTGATTCTGGATGAAGGTGCCGACCTGGTATGTATTACAGAGATCTGGCTGGGGAAGGCTGGGGGTCCAGTGTGGTCCCAGCTTCTCCCTCCAGAGTACTCTGTTGAGGAGTGGGTGAGGGAATGTGGGTGGGGAGGTGGAGTGGCTGTGGTCTATAAGAATAATCTTTCCCTTACCAGGATCCCTGTTAGAGTGTCGGACCATATCGAATGTGTGTACTTAAGTCTGGGGACCAGGGATAGACTGGGACTTCTGTTGGTGTACCGATAGCCCCGCTGCTCAACTGAGTCCCTAACTGAGCTGACGGACTTGGTCTCGGATTTGGTTTTGGGGTCCCCCAGGCTTGTAGTGCTGGGGGACTTCAATGTTCACTTTGGGACCAATTTGTTCGGGGCGGGTCAGGAGTTCATAGCAGCCATGACGACTATGGGTCTATCCCAAGTGGTCTTGAGGCCAACACACATTGCTGGTCACACGCTTGATTTGGTCTTTCACTCTGATCTGGGTGGTGTTCTGTGGGTGGGGACTCCTGTGATTTTCCCATTGTCATGGACGGACCACCATCTCGTTAAGGTTGGACTCACAATCACTTCCCACCTTCGCAGGGGCAAGGGACCTATTAGGATGGTCCGCCTGAGAAGGTTATTGAATCCAATAGGATTTCAAGAAGGCTTGGAGGGATTTAGTGTTGGCTCTGCTGGTGAGCCTGTTGATGCCCTGGTGGAGAATTGGAACAGCAAACTCATCGGGGCAGTAGACGTGCCAATCCGCTTCAAAACTGGCCCCTTGGTATATGGAAGAACTATGAGGGCTGAAGCGGCGAGGTAGATGACTGGAGCGCAGGTGGAGAAAGACTCGGCTTGAATCCGACAGATTGCAAGAAGTACGGAGGGATTCATTGTGCGGGGATCGAAACTCGGGAGACAATTTTGATCTGCCTGCTCTGGATGGGGTCACACTTCCCCAGACGGAACAGGTGTGCAGTCTGGGGGTGCTTCTGGATCCAAATCTCTTCCTGGTGTCCCAGGTTGAGGTGGTGGTCAGAGGCGCCTTCTATCAGCTTCGGCTGATATGCCAGCTGTGTCCGTTTCTTGAGAAAGATGACCTCAAAACAGTAGTACATCCAGAGGCGTATCTAGGGAAAATAGCGCCTAGGGCAAGCACTGAAATTGCGCCCCCTGTCCAAACATCTGACACCCATCTTTCAGATAATGTTACCATAATATCAGCTCAAAAATACAATTCAAGCTCATTAATCTTTTAATATTTCAAGAACTATTTAGCAGTGGACGTAGACAGACCAAAAAATGCTGGAAAACTCCAAATTTCAGCATGCTGGGGCTCATGAAATACCCAAATACTATTACATAAGTTTTAAGAATAAATGGAGAATTTTACTTTTCCCAGACACTCTAAAAAGGATATGCAGAGTAAGCTGTGTCATTGCTTGGAATATATTCTAGAAAGACAGTTAAAATGAGAGAAAGAGAGCAAGAAACTCCCAGTTGGCCTTAATACTAAGGATTTCACATTGATTCAAAGACAAATTCACCATTAATAGCCATATTATTAAGACATCACATTTAACTCACTTATCACAAGAATCAAAGTAAGATCAAATGAATACAATCCTAGCTCATAAGCTTCTGCTCAGTATTCACAAGCCCTGATTCTCTGTACATAGTGCCAAACTAAATATGTGTACAGTGACATATTATATTAAATTTATTTATTTATTTATTTTTACCTGTATCCCCTTCAGGGGGCTTCCTAAAGGCCGTGGGCGGGGGGAGGTCTGCAAAGGTTTCTCCTCCCACCACTGGCCTCTAGGGCCTCACAGGGACCATTTGAGCATGTGCGGGAGGCATTTAAAAAATTTTTTTTAAAAAAAATTTATTTTAATTTTTTTTTTAAATGGCCACTGGGGGGAAAAAGGCCACATGCATGCTCAAATGACCTTTGCAAGGCCTGGCATAGGACCTCACAGAGGCCCTTTGAGCATGCACGGTGGCCATTTTGTTTGCAGTGGCCATTTTTTTTATTTTTAAAAATTGCACCCCCCTTCAAGTGGCGCCCAGGGCACGTGCCCTGCCTGCCCTACCCTAGATACGCCCCTGAGTACATCTGCTGGTAACCTCCAGACTGGATTGCTGTAATGCGCTCTATGTGGGGCTGCCCTTGTACGTAGTCCGGAAACTACAGTTGGTTCAGAATGCGGCAGCCAGGCTGGTCTCTGGGTCAACTAGGAGAGACCCATATTACTCCTGTATTGAAGAAGTTACAGTGGCTGCCGATATGTTTCCAGGCAAAATACAAGTTGTTAGTTATAACCTATAACGCCCTAAACAGCTTGGGCCCAGGGTATTTAAGAGAACATCTTCTTTGTTATGAACCCCACAGCCCATTGACAGCATCAGGAGAGGTCTGTCTGCATTTGCCACCGGCTCGTCTGGTGGCTACTCAGGGATGGGCCTTCTCCGTTGCTGCCCCAAGGCTTTGGAATGTGCTCCCTAGTGAAATAAGAGCCTCCTCATCTCTGACAATTTTTTAAAAGTCTTTAAGGACGCATCTGTTTACCCAGGCTTTTAACTGATACTGTTTTGTTTTTAATGTTGTTTTAGAATATTGTTTTAATTTTTTAAAATTGTTGTGTTTTACATTTCTTGATTTTGTTTTTAACTAATGTTTTAATGTTGTTTTTATCTTGTTGTAAACTGCCCAGAGACGTAAGTTTTTAGACGGTATAAAATATGTAAAATAAAATATACATAAATAAATAAAAATAAAAAATTATGCAGCCGAGTTTCCCACATTTGGAGAAATCGCAGGGGGTCAGCATATCTGCAGTGCAATGGATGAGCCTCACCCTGGGAAAACCATTGGCTGCAGTATAGCCAAGTGTACATACAGTTGGTTCACCTCTTTTGACAGTCAAATCTCTGTTAGTCCACCAGCAGCCACTCTTTCTTACAAGTATGCCAGAAGTTAGGTTCAAAGCAGGAAACAGGGTGACAGCAGGGCACAGACTGCAGGGCTCTGCAGTCTTGATGTATAATGGCCTCTTGCCTTCTCAGCGGGGAGTAGCCAGAACTGAGCAATCGTGCAGACAGAACATGGTCCTGCACACCTCCTGGTGTGTACCTTGCTGCGTGGGAGGGCAGGACTGGAGCCTGGTTTGAAAAACTCCCCCAAACTCACAAATCATGCCTTGCCCGCCCCACCATTCCCTGGCTCTTCATGAACAGACGCTCACCCCCTATTCTCTCCCCAGTGAACAGCTGGTTGTGCTACAGTCAGAGCATCCATTCCTGCACACCCTGGCTGCACTGCAATCAGCTGCTTGGCGGGGCGAGGGCAGGAGCCTGCTCCTCATGGTATGTGGCAGGGGTGGGCATCTTTATTTGTTCCTCACCCCCACTATTAAAAAAATCTGGATCTTGTTCTACGGTCTTCTTGAGTATATGCCTAGGGAGGAAGAGGAGGAGGAGGAGGATGGCATGGGAACCCTTCCTTCCCTTCCCTTCCCCAGCAGCAGGTCAGGGGCGTGTTGTGTTCTGCTTGGGTGTTGGAATATCACAGGGAAAGCCCAAGGAAAAAGGAATGTTGCCAAGGTTGCTGTGGAGAGAGGCACTGGGCAGAGAGAACTGGTTTCCTGTGGTTCTCTTTCTCACCGCCGCGCTGCCTAAGGGACCATGGGGTGCCCAGGGATCCCGTCTGTCAGTACTTCATTGGGACACACAGAAGGCAGGAGACGGCCCCCACTCACCTACACAGGGTTGTGTTTGGCTCTCCTGGCTGGTTGGCCGCTCTGCTGAGGCCAGTAAGTCTTCCAGATGAGCCACACCAACAGTCCCTGTAGGGGAAGACAGAGAGGAGGGATGTCATCCATCACAGAATGTCTTCTGCTTTCCCCTCCATCGCCCTCAGGGCAGGAGGTGCAAAGAAAAGCTCTGCCCTGTTTCTCTTCCCAGGACCATTTGTTTGAAGGGGGAGGGGTAGGCATGGGAGAGAAAGGCTGCCTAGCCCTTCATCCTGGGGGATTCTCTCGGCCAACAAAGGGTGGCGAACCTTGAAAGGTGCTGTAAAAGAAAAGAAAAAACCCAAAAAACCCATGCCTATTTATTGATACACTTAATTTGCTTATACCTGAAACCGCATTTGGGGTCTCAAATAAGCTCCGGGAGGCACTGATTACTTCATGTCTCCCACATAAGATGTTTTAGCAAATCTCAAATGTATTACAAGAATGTAAATATACAAAGAATGTAGGGAAATTAGTGAGCTCTAGGGAGAACTCTGAGATCATTGCTACTGAGAGAATAGTAGCAGGCTCTGGCTACCAGGGCTGGGCACTCCATACTGCTCTGGAAGAAGGCCTAGGCTAGCAGCAGCTCACTGTCCAGATGATCCTTGCTTGTTCTGCTCCGATGCTGATGCTTTGATTGTCTCCTGCAAACCTTACAAAATCCTGGACACCAGATTTTGGCAAAAACATACTTAAGCATGATCTATTCCCATTTAGCTTCAGTTTTTCCCTCATTGTAGCAGACTTGTTTGCAATGACTCCGTCCAAGCTTCCATGGAGCCTGGTCAAATGCATGGGTTTCTCCTCCCCTTGGCTTATGCTTGGGCTCTGCCTCAGCTGCTCAGTCTCTGGAAGGCCTTCCTCCTCCCACAAGCAGAGACTGAGAGGAAGGACATGCACTGCAGCCACCCACTCATTTTATTTATGCTTTAAAGGCCAGCCTAGGCACCAGCTACATGATCTGTTAAATATGGCTGTTATAATTACTTGGTTGCAAAAGAGAGGCAGTCTGCTGGTTTGCTGCTCTCATGAAGGGGAGTAACAGCAAGAGAGAGGGCATGCCCTCAACTCCTGCCTGTGGTTCCCAGCGGCATCTGGTGGGCTACTGTGCGAAACAGGATGCTGGACTAGATGGGCCTTGGGCCTGATCCAGCAGGGCTCTTCTTATGCTCATAGGTTTGATTTCTGTCTAAGAAGGACTGCACAACTGCAGCCCTCCTGCAGCCTCCTCCTACAACTCCCACCATCCCTACTGGCCACTGTGGCAGGGGATGATGAGTGCTGTAGTCCAGCAACAGGGGGAGGACTGAAAACATGCAGCTCTGGTCCAGGTCCTGGTGAGCCCTGTCTCAAATTCATCATTTTCTTGGGTTAACTAAAGTACAGATATTAGAGAGAGGATCTGATAACTGCTGATTTTTTTATTTCTAGAGGGGGATTCTCAGAGCACTCTTTCCTAGGAGGAAGCCCTATGAAAAAGAATTTACAAATGTACAAAGACTAGTCAGCTGCCCAGGCAGTGCTCCAACTGTGAAAATGAATATAACTAACTTTAGATTAGGCATGCACAGGTTTGTGCTTCTAATAAACTTATCTGGTCCAACATAGCTCAATGTCATAATTATTTGAGACAGAACAAATATTTATATACCACTTTTCAACAAAAGTTCCCAAAGCAGTTTACACGGAGAAAATAATAATAAATTAATAAGATGGCCCTCTGTGCCTAAAGGGCTCAATATCTAAAAAGAAACACCAGGCAGACACCAGCAGCAGCCACTGGAGGGATGCTGTGCTGGGGCTGGATAGGGCCACTTGCTCTCCCCCTGCTAAATAGAAGACCCCCTGCTAAATATAAGAGAGTCACCACTTTAAAAGGTGCCTCTTTGCTCAGTTAGTAGGGGGCAAGTCAATGTTGTACTGTTTTCTCATTTTATTTTAAAGTTATGTATTGAGCTCTTACATAAACAGATTTGAAGAGATGCCTTGACAAAAAATGTTTTAAATAAATACACTGCAGACTAGCACTTGGTAGGGTTGCAATGAAGGCCTTGGCAGGGATATTTAGATGCTGTGATGTGTCTATACCTACAAAGATTAGAATCGTTCAGACAATGGTTTTTCCCGTGACACTCTATGGATGCGAAAGCGGGACTTCGAAGAACCAAGACAGAAAAAGTATTGACACTGTTGAACTTTGGTGCTGGAGAAGACTTTTGAGGATATCATGGTCAGCTAGGAAAACAAACAAACAGATCATAGAACAAATCAATCCAGAATTTTCACTTGAGGCACAAATAACCACGCTCAAACGATCATACTTCAGACATATTATGTGAAGACCCAGCTCCCTTGAGAAGTCCACAATGCTGGGGGAAAGTTGATGGAAAGAGAAGGGGACGACCAACAGCAGGGACTCCATTACGACAGCAATGAATGCACAACTGAGAGAGCTTAAAGGCCAAGTTGAAGACAGTCATCCTGGAGATAATCTATCTATGTGGTTGCTAAGAGTTGACACTGACTTGATGGCACTTAATCAATCAAAGGGCTGTGGAGGCCCTGGACTTTGGCCCCAAAGTCCAGGAGTAAGAGCGCCTCTGCCTACAAATTCCCAGGTAGTGCTAATACAGCTTGTGATTTGGTAAAGATGATCTCTGAAGTGGGGTGGAAAATGGCGGTGATTATTCACTGGCTGGAGGCTGGTGTGTCCAAACACATGTGCAGGCACACAAAAGGCACAGATCTGTTGATGCTGCACACATTATACACGAGCCATATAAGACCCACAAAGCAACATAACCCCAACCGAAGCCCCATCAATTAAAAAAATCACCATTTGCCAGTAGTTTTTGCCCTCCTCAGTTCTGCAGGTGGCTTTTGTCCCTTTGCATTCATAGCAATCTTACTAGAGATTTCTCCCTTGCCCACCATCCACATCATTCCTCAGAGCAACATTAAAGTAGAGCACTGGCTTCCCATGCTGAGAGTTATTCAAGAAACCTACTTGGAAAGCATATTAATATGCGCTAGTAAGTCAGGCTCATAAGCAGCCGCTTGCCCATGCACTAAGTAAGAATTGCTTCCAGGCAGGGAAGCTGCCGTAAAGTAGGCAAGAGTTTTATTTGTTTCAGACTGATATTCAGAGACAAATGACTTACGCTGATATGCGTGGGCAGACAATCTAGAACAGGTTTGTCGATAAAACTATTTTTGTAGACTTATTTGCAAGCTTTCACTAAGACTTTCTTATGCTTTTCATGTTGTAGATGAATACTGCTAGTGGAGAAGAGCACATCCCATGCGATGCAAGTTTCACATTTGCATCAAAACCCAATATAAAGCAGAGTCCGTTCAAGCTTTCTGTATGAAAACAAGCAACACCTTCAGGGCACTTCAGTCTCAGTTAACTCTGGTGCTACTGAAAGTTTTCCCTACAAGGCATATAGTTATGGGTGCCTACAATCTGGATCAAGACCACAACCCTCACTCCCCTGCCATGGTCCCCATCTGGAGTAAGGCCTGCATGGCTGCTATGTACATTTTTTTCAAACAAAAATGCAGGCTGCAGTCATCCAATGATTAGTATGGCCCTAATCAGCTGTGGAATTCTGCTGGTCTTGACACAGTGGTTAGTTTCTAAAACAAGAAGCCGACACTTCCCAGAAAGCTCTGTTCCAATCTGAAGTGTGCAGGGGCAAGTTAGTAAGGAAAAGACACTCTACATGTGATCAGAAGAACTTTTCACATTACCTTACATATTTCAGAATTAATTTCTGGGACTAAAAATAGATGGTGGTGCTGAGTCAAAGCGAGCCACTGGCTTCTGGTAGAAATTAAGTTCTGCTTTCCACAACTGTGCTTATCGTTGGAGGAGGAGGAGAATACAGCAGGAGGAGGTTTGCTGGAACAGCCCTTGCTCACTCTCACATATGATTGCAAATCATTTCTTCAAAGGCATATAGCAAAAGGGGAAGTAAGTGGTTGTTCAGCCCCTCCCTTCCTGCTGTGGTGTGTGTGGTTTGTAAATGGACAGCAAGATGTGTTACACTCAGAGATACTGCTACTGTTCCCTCTCAAGAGAGAAAGAGCAGCTTCTGCCAATCAAGGAGGGAGAACTTAATCGGTGGCACATTAGAAAAGCAAAGCAAAATGCCACTCACCAACTGACTGACATGTAAGACTAAACACAGACATGCAAGGGATGTGTCTGGGGGTTACCTCTCCCTTGAATAATTTGTATCCAGGCCCACCATGGGAGCAAAGTTTGGCTTTCTCGGCTCAACCCACACACAGGAAAGGCCACAACCCATTTTCAGAGAAACATGATCACTTTTTGCTTATGAGTATTGCTGTTGTAAAGTCCAATCCTGTGTACAATTACTCAGAAAAGGACTAATGCTGCTCATGTTTTCAGAGGATGCTTTTGCCTGACTTGCTCGAGTGAGCTGTGAGCACAGGGGTCTCTCCCCTACCAGTGCACTGTGGTTTGGACCAAATGTACCCTGCACACAATTTAAGGAAGAGAATACAGAATGGAGGAGACAGTTATGCTTATAGCATATTCAGTCACACCTCTATTATGTGGACAGGCTGAATGCACAAAAGATTATCCAATCTAGTCCTCATGTGTTTCACAAAAGCTCACATCATACTTTGTTACACTCATCACATGCATGCACCAGTCCAGGAAAGTGGTCCCTTCCCATTCCTAGTATGGCTAGCTCTACAGGCAAAGTGGCTGACAAAGTGCATTTATACTTAAGGCACATATGAGATAACAACAATTATTAACAGTGACTTCCATCACATCTGTTTTGTCCTCGTGTCCTACTGTGTTCAACGTGTTCAACCTTTATAGGGGGCTGCAATCCTCAGCATATGGGAATAAGCCCCACTGAACGTAGTGGACCTACTTCTAAATACACAGGTATAGGCTGGCTCAGTCTGTAAGGGCTGGCTACCATCTTCTGCACTCTTACTTGGAAGAAAGTCCTACTTGAACGCAGTGGAACTTACTTCCGAATAAACAGACATGGAGATGCAATTCTTTGTGGGACTGAGGGACGCACAAACCTTCCTAATCCACCGCTCTGGAATCCTCTCCCACCCTCTCGTCCCAAACGTTCTGGCTTTAACAATCTCCTTATATGGACACCAGAATGTCTGACGTCACCTCCAATGCTGGGAAAACCGGTGTTGGAGCAACCAAACCTTTTAGGCAGGAGTGAAAGAAGGGAGAAAAAAGAGAGGGGGAGTTGGAATCTAGATAGACGTAGACACTGAGCCAATGAGAGTGAGAGTTAGTGTTTCCTGATTGGCTAGCAAGGGAGGGAGCGGCTGTATCTGGCCAAGGCTGCGGAAGGTATGCGGGAAGAACTGGGAATGGGTTAGGCTGTACTGCCTGAAAACCGCCGCCTGGCTGCAGAGGGGCGTCAGTCAGTACAAGGCAGGCAGCGCTGCCGGGCAGGGAGTTTGGACGACAGCGCGTTCGAGTCCCGGCGCTGGCGGTTTTAATTTTTTTAATCAAATAATTAAAATTATTATTATTGTATTGCCCTATTTCTAATCGCGGGCATTGCTAAGAATTGTCTCCGGCAGTTTTTCTTTTGAGCCGGGTTTTCACTTGTGAAAGTTCTTGCTCTGTGTGCCCCCTTTTTCTTTGCACTGTGGAAGTGAACGGCTGCGATCAATCATGCCCGTCTTCCACACCCGCACGATCGAGAGTATCTTGGAGCCGGTGGCGCAGCAGATCTCCCACCTGGTTATCATGCACGAAGAGGGAGAGGTGGATGGTAAGGCCATCCCGGATCTCACCGCTCCAGTAGCCGCTGTGCAAGCCGCCGTCAGTAACCTGGTCCGGGTAAGTTAAGAGAGTGAGTGCTTGCGGTGGCGGAGGGTGCGCCGGCCAGACAATTCTTATTACATTGTGGAAATTCTGTCCGCCTATTGGCGACGGCTGAATGGCATGTCCCGATAAACTTCAGTGGGCTCCGCCTTTATGTTCTTTCCCCCCGCCCCCAGCCACCCCACCCCCACTTGTTTAGGAAATGAGGGTGGGGAAGAGCTTTTGGAAGTTGCGGGTCCCAGCATTAAGGGTCACATTAAGCCGCTTGATGTTCTTCTGAGTGGGGGAACGGGACTGCCTCATGTCCACGTGGGACGAACTGTTCATAACTTGCCTGCTTAAAAGGTGGCGACAGGCACGTCTATTTAGCCCCCCCCCCCGCCTGCCCAACAAAGAAAAGAAGAACTTCCTCACAAGTTTTTTCTTGCACTTCTAACTCCTTGAGTTGCTTGACAAGCCTCCACGTTTGTTCTCGGGAAGGGATCTCCCCGCTTTTCAAAAACTGATTGAGTTTGTTCATCAAAGTTTCGTTCTGTTTTTAGCGGTGTGGCTACGTTTTCATATACGAGAAACACACTCTCAGAAGTAAAGCACTCTTAGATCAGTTAAACTTGTAGTACCGGTGGGGTGGGGGAGAGAGAGAATACATATGGGGTCCAAATTTCATTTGGTAACTTTATAGTAGTCTAGTGTTGAATGGTAGCAACCTTTCATGTTGCACAGGTGGGTCTCTTTCCACCTTCCTTCCTCCCGAACTCCTAATGCTTTCGCTTCTCTACAGAGAGGTGCAGGTCTCCCACCTGGTTCTCTCCTTTTCCTTAGCAAGCCATTCTCTGTGCCACCACTTGTTGACTTCCTGACAAGTCTTGCTGTTCTGCCCTCAGAGCAGATTGACACAGGGCATTTCCTTCTGCTTTGTCCCGCTCCCTGTTGTGGCTGCTGAATGGTGGATTCCCAGTTCTCTCCTCTGACAAGCCTTTTCTCATAGAGTCATCAGTTTGATCAGCTGTGCCATATGAAATAAAGTGGGAAAGTACTCTTGGCAGTGTTTCATGTACTATTTGTGAAGGAGAATTTCCTCCAAAGTAGGGTTCTGCCATGTCTCTGTTTTTTGGTCCCTTAATATTACTTTGTATTGCCCTGGACTATGCCCACAATAAAGTATAAGTAAGCTTTGTATTGCCAGGTCAAAAGTATAAATCTGAGAGGATCGCTGTGATCTGAGTGGCTGTCTGATGGCATAAGTCTTCTTCTTCTTCTTCTTCTTCTTGTTAGGTTTTTGTATTGTGGATGGAAGAGTATGTGCTGTGGTGTTTGGAAATCAGACATCTTTCAGTGCTACACCGATCTGTTCGCTTGCTTTTTCTCTTCTGTCCTTACATTTTTCTCAGTGCTGTGAAGACCTCTTTTGAACCATTTTCTCCAACTCACTGTCCTGTTGCCAGACCAAGCCCTTGTCTTCTAGCTTTACATTTCTACTTCTGGGAATTTAATTTCTTACTTTTCTTTACATTTACTTTTCCCTGACAAGTTCCTCCCCACCCTGCTTTTCTCCTTGTCATATTACCTTTTGCTTTTGCCCTAGGCCTTTCCTTCTGTGACTTCTTTCTCTTGACAAGGATTCTTCACTTTCAGGTCCAAATGCCCCCCCCCCCCCGTTCTTATGCATGATTTAAAGAATCAGAAAATCTAAGTGGCCAGTGAACTTTTACCAGTTTATCATAGTCGCTTAACCTTTGCAGCAAATTAAGATTTGCACATACTAGATTGACAACAAAATATTTTCCTGTGTTGGATCAATGTCACTATGTAGCGTGGGGACTCTAGAACTGGTTGCAGCATGGTTTCCCCTTTGCTGCTTTGCCTCCGTTAGGCCTCCTTTTCCCTTGCTCTGACAAAGCCCTTTCATTCTCTGTCCTGAATACTTCCTTTCCCAGAGGGAGGCTGCACTATGAAGTTGCAACATTTGTGCTAGGAAGTTTTTCTGAGCTACTGTTTCTTGAGGCCTCTGTTCTAGGGACTTCTGTTCTTGGCATATGCCTTTTCAACTTTTCCTTCAAATGCTCTCCAAGAGGATAGAGTCAAACTAAATGAAACAGCTGTAGAAAATATCACATAATCTCCAAGTATTACTGCTTGTGTGTACGGCTTTTACATTTTTTTAAATTTTCTCTTATAGTGCTAAATAGCACCGAGATATATTTTGTGTACTTGTGCATAAGTCACTAGTGCAGTGATCTTTACTATCTTTCCATGTGGGGGCCACTTTGGCAGAAAACATTCAATGTGAGAGTCATTTCTCATAGTGCTGCTGACCTCTGCATAGTAATGTGCTTTTCTCAGTCCTGGAAGAGAAATAGAGCTCTCTCTTAAGAGGTCTAGGAGGGAAGCACTGGGAAGGCCTATACTTCCCAGTTCTCCGTGCACATCTTCCAAGATGGTGGAAGTGCTCAAGAGGGCTCCATTTCCTTTAAAGGAATCGCCCTGCCACTGGACAAAGGGCAGCACTGCTCTGTGAGAATTGTCATATCTGCAGTGTGGTGGGGGTGCTGTGCAGAGTATTCAGCTTTGGCCAAAGCTTCATACAGGTCCAGTAAACTATTAGTCAAAGAGCAACACTTAGGGTTGATGGAAGCCATCACTGGCCCCATGGGCCTTACCATGAAGAATACTGCTTTAGTGAACCAACAAACAACAACAAAAACATAGACAACGCAATAATTCAAATAAGTGAAAGCTAGTAACAGATTGTCTTTGACAAGGGAGGTAGGGAACTTGTGTGCCTTTCTGATAGGTAATACTTATATAGTGGAGAAAAGAATGGTTTTTCATACAGTAGTTATGAAGGACTATCCTTCCATAGGCTTTATCTGATCAATAGGAGTATAACAATTATCCACAAATTTTGTTTTGAACATTCACTAGCTCTTTCTCTTTTACCAGCGAGGTTGTAGGTTCTATAGCACATATTTTCCAGGTCTCCCATCTCCTCAGCTACACTAGATGGGGTAGTGGTAGGAATGGGGTTGTAGCTCACTGGTAGAGCATCCGCTTACATGCAGAAGGTCCTGGGTTCAATTCCTGGCCTCTCCAGATAGGGCTGGGAAAGACTTCTATCTGATACCTTGGAGAGCTGCTGCCGGTCAGTGTCAGATGGACCAATAGTCTGACTCCGTATGGCAGTTCCTATGTTCCTAGACTGTGTTTGTGTGTTTCTTGGCCATTTATTATTTTTAAGGCAAGTTTACATTTGAATGGACAACTATATACTGTTCCTGCTCATTCTCTTATGCACTGACCTGTTCTCAATACTGCATTCCCTAGAATAGTGGGATAATTTGGAGGACCCACTTTTTTTTTCTTTAATGAAAGAAAACCTGCTACATTTCAAAAATATGCACAAAACATTAGTAATGTGCATACCACTTACATCTTCCCTGGCAGATTTGGCAGAAGGGGAGGAGTTCAGCAGTGCTCTCTGTGTGTGTGTTGGTTCAAATAAGTGTTACGGCATTTTTTGTTTGAATGCAAGGTTTAATCATTTTCAGCTTGATTGATTGTGCACATGCTGCTAATTAGATGGTTCAATAGCCCCAAATGCAACACTTGCTTTCAACTTTGTGGCACTCAGACCTGTTTTTCGTGTATCATATGCCGCATCTAAATATCAGTAATCTGACATAATTGGTGGTTTCTATCATAGTTGTATCTTTCTTTTTTGTGTTACAATCTATCAATAGCTTTTCCTGAGCAGTAGAATTGAAACTGATTTGTGTTTCCCGTACATGGGGCTCATAGTGATACTTTGATGCAGTGCTGCTGGCGGGGTGGGACCTTGGCTTGTTAGAACCAATAAGGTTTTCGCCTTGTATTCATGAAGCTGGTTGCACTTTGGCCACCATGTTGTTGGGGCTGCTTGTTTCCAATTGGATGCTGAGGTTATGTTTTACAACAATGTGCTCACCTTCTGGAACATGGCTCGGTGTTCTTCATGATTAAAAAATCAGTGCTAATAAGACTCTTAACACATTCTTCTCAGAATAGATCTTTTCCAGCATGTTAAATTGGGGAATGGAAGAAAATCAAGCAGATAAAACCCTTCTTTAGAATTCTTTCTCCTGGATCTGAATTTAACAAGATACAGTTATGAGTGTTTATAGCTGGGTTAATTGGGCTGTTAGTCATTTACTTTGAGTGATACGTTCCAGTGTGGATCTGTAGCACTGGATCCGGCTTTTTGCAGTTATACTGCAAACCCCTGCTTATATTCTCCTTGCTGAAATATAGGCTAGGATGGAGTTTGTCCTTTGAAAATATTACATCTCTCCTGTGTGCATCAAGAGCTGTTAGAGAATGGTGATGCAGGATCAAGCATGAGATGGGTGTTAGTTTTTATTCAGTAAATAGGACTGCCCCCCCCCCCGCAACCCATGGATTAGGACCCACTGCAAGGGGAAGGGATTTTAGCCTCATGTTCCTGCAAATGGTGCACTCGGCTGCTACTGTTGGCCCTGTGGGGAAAAATCTGGCAGTAATGCCAGTGGCAGTGGGAGCTTTCCCACAGGGCAAATAATAGCTGTGGACAGAGGCCCAATCCAGGTTGTCATCTTGGTAGGGGCAGAGATGTCCCTACATACAATATATTTAAAAATCCATCTTATTTATTTATTTATTTATTTATTTATTTATTTATTTATTTATTTCTCTGTGTAAACTTCATGAGATCTTTGTGGACAGGCAGCATTTAATTTTTGTACTGCTAGTAGAAGAGGTGTTAATTCCCTCTCCTACCATGTCACTGTCCCAGTCTGTAGGGGCTCAAATTACTGTTACTGTTATCTCATTCCTGAAAGGAAAAAAGTGTGTTCCTCCCAAGTGTGTGTGTTGGAAGTTCCAGTTCAAAATGAACCTCTGCCATGATCTTGCTAAGTTAGGCAGACCAATATCTATTATGCCTCCATCAGCAAAAATACCACTGATCTACTTAATAAGACTTGGATTATTCTGTAATTTTTCTGAGAATGAATTAGAAGTATTTTGCTTCTAATATAAATGAGGTATGTAAATACCATGTAGTTACAATATTAAACTTAGTGTACAACTTAAAAATACATGTTTGAAACCGAACAGATCTCAAAGACATATGCACAGTACATGTTCACTGATGTAAAATATGGTTTTACTTTTTTTTTAATTGCATGGTAAGTTCACTGTAATGAAGCAGTCTGACATCTTCCAAAAATGTTTAGTGTTGAGGGTCTCTTATAGTAATGTGTCAGGGCATAAAGTAGCATTCATTCTTTTTAGTATTGCTGAAGTTTTAGACATAGGATTTCCTTTGGAAAGGAGTGTAATTGAGATAAAAAGCAATATAAATCTGGCTATAAATAAAGTGTAATTGCTTTGTTTAAATTTAATTCTGATCTTTGCATTTGGACATTCACCCGGATTTAGAATATCTATCTTAAACTACACCCCCCCCCCGCCCTGCTGTTCTCTGATTTAGCTCTTACCTAGCAAGAGTAAGGATAATTGAGTGCTCTTGCTTGCTTTGAATCTTGATTTCAGAGGTCAGAAATTCTGTATGTGCTTATGATGGTAGTCTTGTATGGATCCTTATATTGTGTGGGATGGCTGCATTTATGCAGAGATAGATTCTTGTAAGCCATACATACCACACAACTAAGGATCTGGTGGAGTAGCTATCACACAGCCACTAAGTGGAACTGAGCAATAGTTCACTTGAGGAAGCTCTACTTGGAGTTTTACAGGTTTCCTCTATTTAATCGCACTTTTAATTTGATAAGGAATTAAATGTCCATATTGGGTGCGATCCAGAACAATGTAAATGGTGGACTACTTATACACGGAGGCTTCTTGGCTTCTCTTTTTCCAGCAGGGTCCCCTGTGGAAAGAAATATTGCCTCTTTCCATGGGTGCTCATGACAGTCATTTCAGCGGCTTCTTGTTGATCCAAAAAAACACCTGGATACTGCTCTTAATTCTCTCGGAATTAGTGATTGCCAGCCAGTGTTCATCTTATTGAGAGTGACTGACTTGGAGAATGCATGCTGAAATTAACCTCTGTGAACATTCTTTCTATCTGGAGTTATAAAAGAATGCTTTGCATTGGGGTGGGTGGTGAAGACCACAGTGCCAGGTTTATGTAACTGGTTCTTGTTAAGTACTCAGCAGGTCTGGTCTGGAAGGAAAAAATGGGACTCTTGCTCTTTGAATGAGCTGTTGCTTTAAGGAAATGCGAAGTCCTCTGCTGCTAAATTCTTTATTTAGTCTGTCATGAAGAGAGGGTTCTACTAGTACATAAGGGTTATCCAGGGCAAGTCCTTTGCTATAAACAAATAGAAGAAGCCTAATCTCCCACCATGATTGTGTCTATGCAACAGCTGGGATAATACAGTTTCTGGGGGAAGTGGAAAAGGGAGAGGTCTCTGTTTCGGAATGGTAAGGCAAGAATAGCCTTAGAGTTATGCTCCTGGGACAAAGGTCTTCTGGAGTTACAGGGCTTGTTGCTCCACCACTTGCCATAATGCAAATATTGCTCATCAGGCTCTTCCAGGAACATTTATTTTATTTATTTATCATATTTTTACACCGCCCAAAACTTACGTCTCTGGGCGGTTTACAAAATTAAAAAGTAAAACATTAATTAAAAACAAAAGCAAAACAAAACAAAAATTTAAAAGCAAGAAATGTAAAACACAATTTAAAAATTTTAAAACAATATTCTAAAAACAACATTCAAAACAATTAAAACAATATCAGTTAAAAGCCTGGGTGAAGAAATGCATCTAAGGACTTTTTAAAGGATGTCAGAGATGGGGAGACTCTTATTGCACTAGGGAGCGCATTCCAAAGCCTCGGGGCAGCAACGGAGAAGGCCCGTCCCTGAGTAGCCACCAGATGAGCCGGTGGCAAATGCAGACGGACCTCTCCTGATGATCTCAATGGGCGGCGGTGTTCATTACGCAGAAGCCGTTCTCTTAAAAACCCAGGGCCCAAGCTGTTTAGGGCTTTATAGGTCATGACCAACACCTTGTATTTTGCCCGGAAACATATTGGCAGCCAGTGTAACTCCTTCAATACAGGAGTAATATGGTCTCTCCGAGATGACCCAGAGATGAGCCTGGCTGCTGCATTCTAGACCAACTGTAGTTTCCGGACTACGTACAAGAGCAGCCCCACATAGAGCGCATTGCAGTAATCCAGTCTGGAGGTTACCAGCAGATGTACCACTGTTTTGAGGTCGTCTAACTCAAGAAACGGATGCAGCTGGCGTATCAGCCGAAGCTAATAGAAGGCACCTCTGGCCACTGTCTCAACCTGGGACACCAAGGAGAGACTTGGATCCAGAAGCACCCCCAGACTGCGTACCTGTTCCTTCTGGGGAAGTGTGACCCCATCCAGAACAGGCAGATCAAACTCCTCTCGAGTTCCGACCCCGCACAATGAGTACCTCCATCTTATCTGGATTCAGTCTCAGTTTGTTATCCCTCATCCAGCCCATTAACAACTCCAGGCAGGCATTTAGGGAGGTTATGCCCTCTCCTGATGATGCTGACATGGAGAAATAGATTTGGGTGTCATCAGCATACTGATAGCACCCTGCACCAAATCTCCTGATGATCTCTCCCAGCAGTTGCATGTAGATGTTAAACAACATCGGAGACAATACGGAGCCCTGAGGGACACCATAGGAAACTTCAGATTTTGAAGAACAGCAGTCTCCAAGGGACACCATCTGGAACTTGCCCAAGAGGTAGGAGTGGAACCACTGCAAAGCAGTGCCTCCCACCCCCAACCCCCTCAGACGCTCCAGAAGGATACATGGTCGATAGTATCGAAAGCCGCCGAGAGGTCCAAAAGGACCAACAGAGTCACACTTCCTCTGTCAATTGCCAGTTGGAGATCATCCATCAGGCCGACCAAGGCAGTCTCCACCCCATAGCCAGCCCGGAAGCCAGTTTGAAATGGGTCTAGATAATCCGTTTTCTCCAAGACTGTCTGGAGCTGGGAGGCCACTACCCTCTCAGTTACCTTGCCCAGCCATGGAAGGTTGGAGACAGGCCTGTAGTTACTCAGCTCCGAGGGATCCAAGGTAGGCTTCTTTAGAAGCGGTCTAATAATTGCCTCTTTAAGACTAAGAGGCATCCTACCTTCCCTCAGAGATGCATTTATGATCTCTACCAGGCCTTCTACAACAACCTCCCTGCTAGATTGAACAAGCTATGTCGGGCAAGGGTCAAGAGGACAGTTGGTGGGCTGCACCATTCCAATCAGTTTGTCCACATCCTCAGAAGTCACAAACTGGAACTGATCCAGCCTAACCACATAACATGAGTTCTGCACACCACTTGCCCAGATCCAGAGTTCTTTTCATTGAAGTCCAGATATTAAAGAGCTCTCCCCTCCTCTCTCCCTGCCCCTCAGATGAGGAGTTTCTCCTCAAGATTAGCGTGTGTCTGTCTCTGTGAAGGGAGCTAATTCTCTCCACCCCGTTTTACAGCCCTATGCTTCATTGTTGCAGGCGTATGTCTCCCAGCCCACTTCCAGTTTTGGAGCCAGGCTGGGAGAAGTGTGCCTAAGATGATGGAGCACAGGGAGGAAAAGTGGGGGTGGGGCCTTGGAAAGTGACCTTGGTGCTGCTTTATATGTGAACAACAAATGAGGCCTGTCTCAGTCATGTCTAGTCTGGCCCTGAGAGACCTCACCATTAAATCCCACTCTTTAAAAGATTTTTCCAGTCGAGTGGAGCTGTAGTTTTAACAACTTTTGGGCTTGGCAGGTCTCCTTCCTCCAGTATCTTTCTTCTTTCTCTCTGGCCCACTGCAGATCTAATGTTCCCAAACTCCTAACCATGGCTAGGAGTGCCCTACAGGCTTGAATGTTCCTCCCCCTTCTTTCACCTCCTCTCTTGCCTCTGAAATCTGCTCCTCCCTGTTTGGAGCTATTTATGTGTGAGTTTTAATATTAATGGTCGATAGCCCAGACCAGTGTTTGCAGACCAGCTTTTGACCATCATTCTGAACTCTGATTTGAAACTAACCATGGCTGGTTAAAATGTGATGCTACGCCATGGTTTGCTTGAGGAAGTAGGGGACTTTGCATGTGAGGTGATAAGGGAGAGAGTATGCAAGATTGCAGGGCATTCGTGATCTTCTAACCATAAGGTCTGATTCAAAGCAAACTAGTTGTGCCTAAATCTCATTTAAATTAAGGGTGTCATGACTAACTGGTCTCAGTGATTTCATTATTGTTTAGTCAGGATTAACGTTCTTTGGATACAACCCATAGTTAGGGTATTACATTTACAACATGCTTTGCTGCTGCTTGATTGGATCAATAATGAGATTGGGCTATGCTTAACTATCCTGGCTTTTACAGTGACCTTATCTCTGAAATAGGCCCATGATGGTTTTGGAGCTTAATATGATTAAGTGATGGCAAAATATACTAAAGGATTAGGAAAATAAAAATAAGCCTCACTAAATTGCTTTTCAGCTCTAATGATTCTTTAGCTCATGCATTAAGATTTATTTGGAAGGCCTACTTGTCTTCTGCATATCTGAGATAATTAAAAAAGTAACATTGAATGGAAATTGGGTGGTGAAGAAGAATTCTCTAACTTGCAATCTTTTGAGGGAAATTTGTAGATTAGGCACTGCCTTTTTGATTGCTACTGACTCATAACAGTTGGTAAATTTCCCTTAACCTGGAATGCAATTTCCTTTTTTGGTTCTAAATATGACTTTGCTGGTGGGGGGCAGTTTTGGAGGGAAAGAGGTGGAGCTGTGGTGTGGAGGCTATAAAAGTTTTTAAAGCTTGCTGAGTTGAAGAAAAGCACTGTATATCAGAGGAGTGTGTGTGTGTTCCAAATAGTTGGAAACTTAATTTCTCTGTTTAAGGGACTTTTTCTTTTTCCGTTGAACTAAGGTCATGGCTCAAGGACAAATAAAGATAAGCTCCCCATTTTCCAGGGGGAAATTGAAGAAAGAATGTTATGAGCTTACTAGCTATCTTTAATTGCTATGGAAACATTTTACATTAAAGCTCCAACCCTATTGTATGGTAGTTTAAAGAGAAGGAAGGACTCTTCAGATTAGGTCACTAATAGGAATGGGCATGAACTGCGGTTCAAGCATGGTTCGGGGAGCAGGAGCCTTAAGAGAGAGGAAAGCAAGTCCTTACTTGCTCTCTGCCACTCCTTGCAGCTTCCGGCTGGGATGGCGCGCATCCCAAGAGTCCCTGTGCAGCTCCAGCGTGCACATGGTGTCCTCATGTACACAGGCATAGCTTGCGTGGTCAGCAGCACCATACTGACCACACAAATGGCGTCCATGCATGCGCGGCTGCCAGGTGCGTGCTGGCGCTGCATGGGGGTTCTTGGGCCCAGTGCCACCCCAGCAGGAAGCTGCATGGGGTGGCAGAGAGCAAGTAAGGACTTGCTCTCCTCTTTCTTCTAGTTCCCACTCCCCGAACCGTGCTTGAACTGTGGTTTGTGCACATCCCTAGTCACTAACTGACTCACTCATCAGAGACTTGAATATGATTCTGAAGAAATCGCTGTTATCAGGAAATACTCTTAAAAATAAGCTTTGTAGTACAGAAGTATCTAGTCATTAACTTGTGGCTTTATGGTTATAGCCATAACAGGCCCCTTTTTACAGCAGGTAGAAATGTCTGTGTGAATGTTACTCACTTGCCTTAATTCTAGTAATTGATAACAATGTGTACGTGTACGGCCTGCAAGTAGACATAAGTGTACTTGTGCAAGTACACTGCCAGATAAGTTCACCTATCGCTCAATCTTAACTTTCCCAGAGAAAAGACATGATTGCGTCCTGGAGCATGGTCTAAGGGTACATGATATAGTCACCCTGCTGAAACTAAGCAGGTCTTGGTATGGTCAGTGCCTGGATGGGAGACCGGTGTGTGCCACTTTTGGGGAGGGGGCTGTAACTCAGTGGTGGAGCATCTGCTTTGCATGCAGAAGGCCCCAGGTTCCATCCCTGGCAGCATCTCCAGGTAGGGCAGGGAAAGACTCCTGCCTGAAACCTTGGAGAGCGGCTGCCATCAATGTAGACAATATAGAGCTAGATGGGCCAATAGTCTGACTTGTTATAAAGCAGCTCCCTGTGATTGTTTTTGCTTTAGGAGTTAATTTGTTGCCTCAGGTACTGTGTGTGCACATATACAGTCATTTCCTTGACAGTATGAGAAACATGTCACACAACTGTATGATAACAAACATGCTACCACATACCCTACAAACACACACAATTGAGTGGGTGTGCCATGTGAGTATCCAGTGACTATTGTGTTCTGTGTTAAAAGTGAAGATTTTATTGAAAATACATAGTAAGCAACTCTAGCAAACTTTCTAAAAACTTCTGGCTGTCTCTAACAGTTCCTAAACATTGGGAGTGATGTGACAGTTGGCACTTTCCATGAGCCAGGGTACAAAGGTTACCCCAAAAGGACAATCCAAGTCAGCTAGTTACTAATAATCAGTATGCAGCACTTATTTATTTATTACACTTTTATACTGCCCTATCCATCAAAATGCTCTGTTGGTATACAACAACCAAAACAAAAACAAACCACCACTTTAAGACAATCGGCTTATTAAAACAAGGAGAGCTGGTCTTGTGGTAGTAAGCATGACTTGTCCCCTTAGCTAAGCAGGGTCTGCCCTGGTTGCATATGAATGGGAGACTTGATGTGTGAGACTTGATGTTCTTAGATTGTGAGTCCTTTGGGAACAGGGAGCCATATTATTTTTGCATTTATATCTATGTAAACTGCTTTGAAACTCTTGTTGAAAGCGGTTTTAAAATATTTGTCATATTTGTATAATGGTTAATCTCCTTCCTTCAACATCTGGTTTGGTTGGCAGCTTTGGAAGAAGGAGGGGATTGTCCCTGCAGTTGTGCTGAATTTGGGGGCTGCTCGGAGCACTCCAGAAAGCACAGGAGCATTAGTTGCCTTCTCTAGCTTTGAGCTGGAGAGTGGAGCAGAATTCAGTTCACCCCAGTTGCACTAGGGGCTTCTGAGGTTCGAAACATGCAAGGCTCGAAATGCATCAGGCAAGATTTTTAGACAGTTGAATAAAGAATTGAATTGCCTGAGGTTCATGCACTGGTTTGATGCTGAACCAGTTCGGCACTGATAGGAGTGGTGAGTGGGATCCTTAAAAAATAAAATAAAAGGAGAGCAAGACCTTTCCTGTTCGCTGCCATCGCATGCATCTTCCTGCTTCTGGGGCACTTGTCTCAAGTACTTGCGTGCGGTGCCAGCACCCACATGGCATCATACATGCACAGGTGCCATTTGTATGTCCAGCATGGTGTTGTGGATCTCATCTGAAATGGTTCATTGTCAAATCAGTGCATGAACCTCAGTTTATGCACCTCCTTACTGTATAGTGTATATAGAATACATGGGATGTTTGTATCTGTGGTGTAAGTCCTGTTTGGCACTGTTACTCTAAATGGCCAATTGAAACTTTTAAAGTGTCAATCGGTATCTCAATTGTATCTCTACATTGGTCACATGTCTCCCTTCATGCTAAAACCTCCTTGCTTGCAAATTTGGTGTTCTACCTTCCTTAATATTCTATCCCATTTCTGTCTTCTCATAGAGCAGCAGTGGTTCACTGTGTTTTCCTGCATTCTTTGCAGCTTGCTGCTGCTAGAATACAGTGGACACAGAATTATAGGAATTCCAGTCCAGCTATATCAGTCGTACGTGCATATTCTGTCACCAGTGCTGCAGGAGTATTTGGTGGAGAAATTGGAATGTCATCATGGTTACATGAGAGACGTTAAGATCTTAAGGAATTCTTAGTGTGGCAAATGCCCCCCGCCCCCAACCCTCTAGACAGCAGCACTGGAAGCTTTAAATCATGAGTCTCATCTGGGTATTGGCTGTGTTTCGGGCCTGTGGTTGATGTTTCTTTTGTACACTCCCCATTTCTAGTTATTGGTCCTAGCAGGAGGCTAAAGGTTTTGCTGAGAGTTAATGAAATAATTGTTTGGCATAGCAATTGTTCTTCATCTACTGAAGTTGTACATATAGAATTGGTTTTTGCAGAAACAGAAAAGGGTACTCCATTGTAAAGTTTACCCCAATGCCTTTGCCATGTGACTTCACCTGAACAGTGTTATAAGCTTGAATAATTAAACTTGCAACAATTAGTTAAGCAAAGAGAATTGCTTGAACTCCTTTGTTTCTCTGTAATACAATCATGCAAGCTCTTTCTGGCTTACTATTCTTTCTACTTTTGTAGATGGTGGTATTTGTTATGAGGAAATAACCCTGCCATAAATCTGGGGCATACCACTGTATTCTCGAGTGAAAACAAAGTTTATTCAAGTCCGCCTAGAGTTCATTATATTCCGGAAATTCCTGGGAAATGAACTGATTAGTTGATAGACTCAAAATGTCTTAATTGTGGGTTCACGTGTTTTGAATTTGCAGAGTAAAATACTTGACTAATGGAGGTCAAGAGGCAAAAAAGAAGGCAGCACTTGATTCTCTCCTACTCCAATTCACTCTATAATATTGCTGGACTAATTTAGCTCAGGAATCTATATAAGGTTCTGATAATGGAAATGTAGCACCTTTTGAACACTCTGAATTACAGGTGAAACTCAAAAAATTAGAATATCGTGCAAAAGTCCATTAATTTCAGTAATGCAAATTAAAAGGTGAAACTGATATATGAGATAGACGCATTACATGCAAAGCGAGATAAGTCAAGCCTTAATTTGTTATAATTGTGATGATCATGGCGTACAGCTCATGAGAACCCCAAATCCACAATCCCAGAAAACTAGAATATTACATGAAACCAATAAAACAAGGATTGTAAATAGAACAATATCGGACCTCTGAAAAGTATAAGCATGCATATGTATTCAGTACTTGGTTTGGGCCCCTTTTGCAGCAATTACTGCCTCAATGTGGCGTGGCATGGATGCTATCAGCCTGTGGCACTGCTGAGGTGTTATGGAAGACCAGGATGCTTCAATAGCGGCCTTCAGCTCTTCTGCATTGTTTGGTCTCATGTCTCTCATCCTTCTCTTGGCAATGCCCCATAGATTCTCTATGGGGTTCAGGTCAGGCGAGTTTGCTGGCCAATCAAGCACAGTAATCCCATGGTCATTGAACCAGGTATTGGTACTTTTGGCAGTGTGGGCAGGTGCCAAGTCCTGCTGGAAAATGAAGTCAGCATCCCCATACAGCTCATCTGCGGAAGGAAGCATGAAGTGCTCCAAAATCTCCTGATAGACGGCTGCATTGACCCTGGACTTAATGAAGCACAGTGGACCAACACCAGCAGATGACATGGCTCCCCAAATCAACACAGACTGTGGAAACTTCACACTGGACTTCAAGCATCTTGCATTGTGTGCCTCTCCATTCTTCCTCCAGACTCTGGGTCCTTGGTTTCTAAATGAGATGCAAAAGTTGCTCTCATCAGAAAAGAGGACTTTGGACCACTGAGCAACAGACCAGTTCTTTTTTTTCATGAGCCCAGGTAAGACACTTCTGACGTTGTTTGTTGTTCAGGAGCGGCTTGACAAGAGGAATACGACATTTGAAGCCCATGTCCAGGATCCGTCTGTGTGTGGTGGCTCTTGATGCACTAACTCCAGCCTCAGTCCACTCCTTGTGAAAGTCCCCAACACTTTTGAATGGCCTTTTCCTGACAATCCTCTCCAGGCTGCGGTCATCCCTGCTGCTTGTGCACCTTTTTCTTCCACACTTTCCCCTTCCACATAACTTTCTATTAATGTGCTTTGATACAGCACTTTGGGAACATCCAACTTCTTTTGCAATTACCTTTTGAGGCTTTCCCTCCTTATGGAGGGTGTCAATGATGGTTTTCTGCACAACTGTCAAGTCAGCAGTCTTTCCCATGATTGTGATTCCTAATGAACCAGACTGAGAGACCATTTAAAGGCTCAGGAACCCTTTGCAGGTGTTATGGATTGATTAGCTGATTGGAGTGGGACACCTGGAGCCTAGACTGTTGAACCTTTTAACAATATTCTAATTTTCTGGGATTGTGGATTTGGGGTTCTCATGAGCTGTACGCCATGATCATCACAATTATAACAAATTAAGGCTTGACTTATCTCGCTTTGCATGTAATGCGTCTATCTCATATATCAGTTTCACCTTTTAATTTGCATTACTGAAATTAATGGACTTTTGCACGATATTCTAATTTTTTGAGTTTCACCTGTATATACTGTACATGCTAGGGCTACAGTCCTGCGATCACTTGCTTGGGCGTAAATTCTCGAATAAATGTGCACAAGACTGGGTTGCAAACCAGATGTATATCTGGGAGTATGATATGCACAGGCATTTATAAAAGCGCTTGCCAGTGGCAAGTGCCCCCCCCCCGCCTTCTAGGGAGCAGGGCACCGATCACCACACAAATATACTTGCCTGTGGTCTCATTTCCGCTATCATTTTTGAGAAGGTAAGAAAAAGCAGGAATACTTTCTGAGCAGTAGGAAAAAGCTCCCACTGTTACTTAACATCTCCATATCCAAGTGCAAATGAGCAAAAGCCCACTTTTCTCCTAAGCCCTTTGCTTGTGCTCTAGAAAAGGATCTGAGCGGATTGGTGGGAAACACAAAAAATGGCTGTCCAATGAGTTAAACCTGAATGTGTGGATCCCTGATTATGCAGAAGGAATCCTCCAAGCCCCACATCTAGTGGTAGCCAGGTGCTTTATGTAAACTTTGAATATCTTTTGTGTTCAACTGTATAGATGATTTGCAATGGTTGGTGTGGTGTTATGGGTAGTATTTTTTAAAAATCTGTGACAATGGCAGTATAATCAGTTTGCATCAACTGGAAATTATTTGTGTGAGAGATAATCCAGTCTTCTCTGAATGACAGATAAATCTCAGTTTACAGAAACATGATTTTTTTTAAAAAAAAACACAGCACTTCCTATCCCTTATGAAAGGAGAGATGGGAATTCAGTTTGGCTTGCAGTGGGCTTTTGGTTCCATTGGTTATTTCTCTTCTGCTTGTTTTAGGAAGGAAAATAGAGATTAGTTTTAATGACTGGGAAGCTAAATCTGATTGACTGCACTGAAACTAGTGCTAGCAGGTGTATTATGTAGCTTTTATACCACTATTCAGTGTATAATTGATGGCAGTTGAATTGTACTATAAAAAGGTCTGTTAAAAATAGTCTTTGGACATTGTGGGAAGTTGAATGCAGCTATGGTTCAGGGAAGTATGCCACAGTAGTTTTGAACCAATTGGGATTCTTGGGCAGCATTGCGCCCTAATCCACCAATCAATATGGCTGTGTCATTGTCCCATTAGTCTCACCAACAGCATCTATGGTTCAAAGTCAGAAAGGATGCTACTTCTATCTTAAAGGTGTCTTTCGATCAACATACCTGTGTGTTACTGGACCTGGAAAGTGCATCAGGTTCCTGGTGCTCTCCCATCCAGTTAAGCATGTGTCAAGGTTGCTTCAAGACAAGAGACAGGGATGGGAGCAGTTGACATAGAATATGCTTGCACCAGTGGACTGCATGCTGGCTGCCTAGTGGGAAAACTAGTTTGTGGTATTCATGGTTCATAACTTGTTCCCCTTCAAAGACCATTGGTCTCCAGTATCTATTGAGCAAGAATATCTGTGGTGTTCAGAAAGAAATGTAGTTGCAGTTGTTTCAGAGTCATGGGAATGAGGCCTTGTTGCTAAATTCGGGTTGCTGTCTCTTTGGCCTATGAAATCTAGTGTTTGTACTGTATAGAGTTTTATAGGCAAAGCACAGTGTTCAAAATGGAAACTGTGGAGTGCCATAAACTATGGACTTAAAAGACTTTCCCCCTTCAAATTTGTACTGCAGAATACAAAGCATGCAAAATTTAATCTAGATGTGTTACTTCTTCCTTAAACAACAACAACAACAACAACAAATCTGCTCTTTCTCCAAGGAGCCCAGAGCGGTATACATAGTTAAGTTTCTCCTCACAACAACCCTGTGAAGTGGATTAGGTTGAGGGAGAAGTGACTGGCCCAGAGTTACCCAGCACGTATCTTGGATGAATGGGGATTTGAACTCGGGTCTCCCTGGTCCTAGTCCAGCACTCTAACCACTACACCATGCTGGCTCTCTTCGTCTTACTTTTTGCATCTGTCTTTCAACTTTTTGAGTGGATATCCTTGCTGGAAGATGTGTAGGGAGTAGAAGTAAATTCAATTATTTAATGTTAATCAGTACATCAACATGCTTTGCAATCTTTAGTGGTTTTCATGGTTTTCAATCAGTTCTACTGATGAGTACATTGTGACTTTTGCATTATAGCAATGTTATACTGCAGTGTTTCTCATTTCTTGGGCTACACATGTTGAAATGAACTTTGAAAGATTGCAAATAGAGTACTCCTGATGTCAAGAAAATAATGAATATTAAAAGGTTTCTCTCTCTCGTGTGTGACTCAATCGATATCTGCACAGCTGCTTGACAATGTGGGGCACTGTTGTATGTTTAACAGTAGTTTGCTCAAATTGGGCATGCATTTCATTCTTATACAAAACACTTCCTCCCCATAAAATATTATCAGCTTCCAACGCTCCCTTTTGCCTGGTTACTCAGAGCTTAGGGATAGGACCTCCCCTCCCCGCTTCCTGGTCAATGGTGATACTTGTGGGATTCCCTCAGGCTGTGTTGGGGAGTTCTGGTACATCCTTGCTGCTGCCCTCGGGGTGATGTCATCCATATTATCAGATAGAGAAGGAAATAGATTCATCCAAAATGATTTTTCAGAACACTCTTCAGTGCTTCTCATCACAAAATCAGTAGCTCCCTGCAGCTGCTTTGAAGCAAAGAAAAAGACTTTACGATCTGACCATGTTGTAGTTTGGCCCTTGGATGTTCTTTGGCTAGCTTACAGTTTCTTCATGCTCCATCTTAAGTGTGAACTGATTGAGACTGTCTGGAGACACTGCAGCTGTTCTCTTATTTCACTGTTCATTTGCTTCTGAGGACCAGACCTATTTGTCCTGATGAATAGACTGCAGTAAATTATGATGGGCGATTCAAGGGTTGCCTTTTCTCTTTCCTAGCACAAAGCAGTACAGATTGGTAGAGCAGAGCCAAATTTAGCCAAACAGTACAAATCTTTGTTCTCTGGACTAACATTCTTGGCCAAATGCAGGAGAGGCTCATGGAGATGCTAAAGAGTTAGGCATCCATGGATGAAGATTGCATTTTTGGTTCTGCATGGGAATTTTTTAAAAAATTGCACACTTTTGAACAGAAGAATGTTCTTATATAGAACTCTCTGGGAGTGGGGCAGGGGTTTGTTTCAAGATTATTTGGTAGGCATATAATAAACTGAAATGAGGGGTTGGCCATAAACATTTCTAGTGAAGGCGAGCGGGGAGGGGGGTGAGATAAGTCAAGTGGTATGTGGGAAGGAGCTCCACTTCTTGACACAATTGTGTCTTAGGTTAATGGAATCTGAATGTCACCTTGAGGTAATGACTTCCCAATGGGGAAGAGGCATTTTGCATGATTTATCTTTCTAATGAGAGTTAATTGTGTAGAATACAGGCAGAAATTATGTGACTGGTCCATTTACTGTTGGCCTGATCTGAGCAGGTTCTAGGTGAACATATGAAGCTGCCTTTATATCATTGGTCCATCTAGGTCAGAATGCTCTGGGATGCACTCCCTATGGATAATAGAGGCTTGAGAGGCTTTAGCAACCTTTCAAAGAGCCCTAAAAGCATATCTTTTTAGCCTGGTCTTTAGTGATTACAGAAATGATTTTAAACTGTTTTTAATTTAATTTGTATTTTTGTCCTTATATTTGTGAACCATCTAGAGCAGGGGTTCTCAACCTTGGGTCCCCAGATGCTGATGGACTTCAACTCCCATAATCCCCAACCAAAGGCCATTGAGGCTAGGGATTATGGGAGTTGAAGTCCAAGAACATCTGGGGACCCAAGGTTGAGAATCCCTGATCTAGAGCCATCTAGGTGAGGTAAACAAAGTCCTAATAAACGGGCTGGCAGGGGCTCTCCAGAGTCTGACAGCATTCTTTCTCATCCTTACATATGGAAGCTGGGACCTTTGGCATGCCAAGCATGTGCCCAGTGAGTGAGCTGAAGCCTGGATCAGTTGGAGCGCTGTCCAGAAGGAGCAGCATGGGTGGTGTCAGGGGTGGGTGAAGTGGGCCTCTGGTGAAGGGCCCACAACCACACACCCCTGAGATTCTAGAGCCTATATGGGGGTGCCAGGAGGAGGCAGCAGTACCCTGAGTCTCTTGTGCCACTGGCCTCCTGCGTCTGCAGATAGGAATGCTGCCGAGCTGGCGGTAGCACTGGTGTGAGAGAGTAGTTGCACTCTTCCTTGGCAAAGAGACTTCCTCTTGGAGCTCCATGCAATGACACAGGGCGCTCTAGAATGAAGTCTGAGGAGGGGCTGCCAAGAGACTCGGTAGCAGTGTCTCCCCTCCTGTTTCTCCTTGAATGGGGGCGGGGAATGTGGCGGTAGCAGCTCTTCTGCCTTCTCCCACCCTGAGTATGAAGAGGAAGAGCTGCTATCACCAATCCCGACACATCCTGCTGGCCTTCTGGCAGGGTAGGAGAAGGTGCCTGCCCATTGCTGTCACCCAGTCTCCTTGCTGCCTCTTTCAGGTAAGGCTGGGGCAATGCACCAGAGGAATAGCAAGGCATGTGCCCTGTGGGTGGGAGACCCAGTGCAGGGTGGCCCCGTTCCAGAGTCGGTGGTGCTGGCTATCTTTCTTTTGACTAAGGCTGATGAAAGAGAGGCTTTTGGCTGCAAAGCAAGGGCTGAATCTTGATCTCTAAACTTTGGCAGAAGTCTGTTGCCTCCTCGGCTCCCGAATCCTTGGAGGTGACATAAAGAATCTGGGGCCAGGGGTCAGTGAGCATCCCTCCCCCCCAAATACTGCAGCCTCCCTGTTCATGGCATTTGGGGGAGCAGTGACGCTACTGGCTCCACATTTGTCCTGGGGCCGGTGGAACATAGGAAGCTGCCATATACTGAGTCAGACCATAGGTCCATCTCGCTCACTATTGTCTACACAGACTGGCAGCGGCTTCTCCAAGGTTGCAGGCAGGGATCTCTCTCAGCCCTATCTTGGAGATGCCAGGGAAGGAACTTGGAGCCTAGATCCTCTTCCCAGAGCTGCTCCATCCCCTAAGGGGAATATCTTACAGTGCTCACACTTCTAGTCTCCCTTTCATATGCAACCAGGGCTGATCCTGCTTAGCTTAAAGGGACAAGTCATGCTTGCTACCACAAGACCAGCTCTCTTCCCTGTGTGGGGTCCTATTGCTCTTCTTTGTAGAATTCAGAGGAAAGAGTTGTGGTATACAAGGACAAGACAGTGGAGTTGAGGAATATTAATGGTTTAATGAGACACACATTATTTACAGAGAGGCAAGTGCAGCAGAGAAATGCTTGACTAACAAGCAGAAGGTTGCCAGTTTGAATCCCCGCTCGTATGTTTCCCAGACTATGGGAAACACCTATATTGGCAGCGGCGATATAGGCATATATATCCTCTCTCTCTCTATATATATATATCGGTATATCATACTGTGCAGGAGGAGGCAATGGTGAACCCCTCCTGTATCCTACCAAAGAGAACCACATGGCTCTGTGGGTGCCAGGAGTCAAAATCGACTTCACAGCACACTTTACCTCTAACTGCAGTCTGCCTTCAGTGCTCTTCCTGCTGGCTGTTTGTTAGCCCCATCAATGAATGGATTAACCAAAAACACCACACTCCTCCGAGGAGGTATCTTATGCTTCAAGGTCTAGGCACAGGTGGTTCCTGACCCTACCCGCTCTGGTGTTTGGTTTCCTCCTGCCTTCTCCTCCTATTGTGTTAGACATCTTCCTTACAGTGGAAAAACCTTTGCTTGCTCAATGGGAATAAAAGCTAGGAAGCATTTGCTGGAAGGCAGTCCTTCTAAGCTCCCTCGTTAAATCAATGACCTCTAGCAAAATTTGAATGAGTGATAATTATTGGTAGACAGCTGGCTTATTAAGCATCTAGCCTTATAATCTTGTATGTCAGCTGGTGGGCCCACTAAATTCTCCTGAATGGCTTGATGTGGAAGTTGAAACATTAGATGTGGATCATAAGTGCACTAGGGGAATCTGTAACCTCTTGGTGGTAGCTGGAGTTCAGAGAGAAAATATATACATTTCTGGCTCAGTTGTAGACATACCGGCCTTCGACAAGCCATTATTTCTAAAATTGTAAAACAATAAAATTTTCTACTATCTCTGTATGGTTTTGTGCTAGTGGCAGTGAAACCTCAGACACTGATATGTGTAAATTGATGTGGTGGGATGGAATGTTCAGCTGCTTGGGGGATCTAAACAGTCTACAACCCTGTTTGCTGTGAGGGATAGGAAAGTTATCACATAGAAATCTTCATGTAATGATTGCCAAAAAGCTAGTAATATATTGCTTGCATAGAAGACAGTCCATACGTTCTCAAACTGGAGTCAGACATGTTTTGACCCTATAATGGTCTTCCTCAGTGGCTTGAAACTTTGAAAGATTCAGACTCCTGGTACTTGGTTCAATGAACCCTAGCACAAGAAATCCTATTCTCATCTAATAACAATACTCCAAACCACTTGGTACAGATAGCGGAGGGGCAAGGCATGCCTTTCAAGGGGCAGCATGTGGATTTGAACATACTTCTGCCAGTTATGGAATCCTTCATATAAGGAGGGGGTGTGCTTTCTCCCACCAACCACTGTGCCTGACAGACAGGGAACTGGAGAGTTTGCAAGACTGCTTATCCCTTGGTTGGTGTTTGTGCTCCAAGAGGGACCGTTGAAGAGCTACTCCATCCCAATCCCTCCTCATCTTGAGGAGTAGCTTTTGTTTTGTTTTAAAGCAGCAGAGCTCATTTATGCCAGCACCAACTGTGCTTCCTTATTAGTCCACTCCTGCCTTGGATCCTCCTCCTGCTGCGAGGGAGATTCTGCTGTTTTAGTAGATGAACAAACACAAACAACTTCTAGATACAGCTATTCTTTAGGATGAGGAGGGTTTAGGGTGGGGTAGCTCCTCTTTTCCAGGAGAGTAGAGGAAAATCCAAAGAGCAGATCTTCCCTTCTGCCTACTGTAGCTGTTGATAGATGGAAGTGGTGTTCCCTCTAACAGGGATTCCCAGATGTTGTTGACTGCAACTCCCATAATCCCCAGCCAAGAGCTGTTGTAGTCGACAACATCTGGGAATCCCTGTTGGAGGGAACACTGGATGGGAGTCTGCTTCCTCCTCCTCTATCTAATATACCAAAGCTGTCAGAGGGGTAGTCGAATACTCTTACTCTCTCATTAACGGAATAATGTGTGACTCAGATCCTTTGAATGTTGGTAGCTAAGAACCATAATGGTCACAGATTTAACACTAACTTGGGTGGGCCTTTTGTTCTCACTTAAGAGCAGATGCCGTTACTTGCATGCTAAGTTTATTTTGCCAGATTCTTAAAGATCTGGATGAAGGAGCTCAGTAAACAGACATGCTTAAGCTTCCCAAACACACAGAAGTAAGTAAGCTTGAAGATTTTTTTTAAAGTCTTGTCACTTTAGAACTGCTAATCTGAAACCTGAAGGAAACTGCTTCCTAATAGTCTTTCTGTACTTTATAGCTTGGTAGCTTAACATCAAATGAAGAGTGTCCTTCATTTGTGCATTTGTTGATTATCTCATTCAAAGCTCTTGCCTTTGCACAGTACAAAGTCACTAACTAAACATTCCAGCTAATTTTAAAGTAAGTCATGTGGGTACATTGTTCAGGCTCGTGCATCAGTTGGGCATATTCTTTTAAAATTCTAGGCATGTCGTCAATGCACATAGTATTAAACGTTCATTGGTTGCATGCTAATATTAGATGACCAGTAGATGATCTTGCAGTCTTTCGGTGGCTGTAGGCACTGTCTTGTGAAAGCTGCTGCCCACAGCTCTAATTCCATGGTGGATGGGTGATCTGTGCTTCCATGTGTTAGGGTGGTGATGCCACAGGTTGGTTGTGGAGCTCTTGTACAGAAGACATAGTGGCTTGTATGTAGAAGTGCTGGAGAGTTAAGAGGACTTGAACTTTACCAATTGCTTTCCCAAACAATTAGATGCTGTCTTGTCAGCTCTGTAGGCTGCTTTCGGTGTTAATTAGTAATGTAGGAAGGAACAAGGAAAGTTCTTTTAACATTAATCAATACATTTTCCGCTGTAGAATGACATTCATGGTACTTATTTTAAAGTAGGCTAAATGAGCTGTGTGCATGGTTGTCTTTGATCCCTCTAGTATTCTGTAACATTGTTGCATATTATTTTGGCTGTCTCTGAGTGAAATAAACCTTTCCTGTTGTATTGCATTTTGGTTATTTCAGATATCTAAGGTGTGAAAGTCAACGGCTTCCTCCTTGCTTTAAGCATCACTTTCTATTTACTTGGTTTGTGAAATTCTATTGTGCCAGATGTGAAAACGGGCTGAAGAGGCTCTGTGTGCATCTTCTTGATGTTCTCTGCTCTTGATAATCTGAAATGAAAACTGCTCTGCATTCTGATCTCTCTCTTGTATCCTGTAAGATATTTTGCCTAAATAAAAATGTATTCTTCCAGTGCAAGAGCAAGTGGCCCTATCCATCCCCAGCAAAGCATCCCTCCAGTGGCTGTTGCTGGTGTCTTCTTTATGCTTCATTTTTCACCTGTGCTGGAGCTCATCAGATAGGGTTGTGCACTGAGTATCCTCGAGACAGGACTAGATCACATGAATGCTAGTTTCTTTCTGCCAAAGTCGCCATAGACCCTGTTCTGGTCCTGTTCTGCCCCTGCTAACTGGTCTGTGAAAAAGCTCTTCAGCAAACCACTCTGCAGGCTAGTTTCTGAGCAATCTCCCCTGCCACCTTTTTCTTTTCTCCCTCCTCACCTCCTTCCTAGATTGTGCTAGGGTGGGAAGGGAGCTGATTTAGCCTTTTTCATTTTCTGTTTTCCTTTTTACCAACAAATTAGCTTTTTCAGTTCCAATTTGGCCATTTTCTCTTAGCCTTCTGCCTTTTTATTGTGTTATGGAATGCGCGCACACCGAAGAATTACTCAAAGGCTCCCTCTTGGAAAGACCTCAAGCAGGCAACCTCAAACGCTGGCGGTTCCTCCAGTCTGGGCAAGGTTAGCATCTCCAGTTTGCCCTTCCCAGCTTCCTGCCCCTTTGGCAGCTGCAGCAGCAGGTGAAAGCCAGGCTCCTCACAAAGCTTCTAAGAAACTCAAACATTGTTAAAGGGGGGAAAGCGAAGGCCTACTGATTCAAGCGGTTTGCAAGCAATCCAAACCGTGCCACCAGACTGATCACAGGCAGCAGAAAAGATGCAAGGACAATCAACTGGCATGCTAACAGTGACTGAGGGGGAACCCACGCATCCCACCCACCACACTGCCTTCAGAACCACCAGCCATGGAGAACTTATCTACTCCATTGGCCACTAGAACACGCCAACGTTGCCGACAGCTCCTGTAGCTTCCGTGGAAGCTTCCACCCCTGTGGAGCAAAATCTGTAGCTATCTCCATGCGGCCTGGGCAGCAAGCCGAGTGGCATTCCCAAGTGAGCCCACTTCCCCTCCTCTGGGGCTGGTACCACCCTTCCTCCTGATGTGACTCTATGGCTAAACGAGCTTAAAAAAGCAACCAACCAGGGAATGCTTATCTCTTAAGGAGATCCCCCCCCACCGCTATGCCCCCCACAGCCCCGGTGCCCAAAGTGGCATCTCAGGCACCTAGAAGACCCCTCGGGCATCTATCCTTCACCTCTCAAGATTGGTGGGTCGTCAGTTTGGTCTCCAACGGTTATTCCCTCGACCTCTCCTCCCTTCCTCCCCACCGATTCTTGGTTTCACCACAATCCAAGAAGCCGGACAAACATCTCCGGAAGATTATGGCTATTCATCCCCTTCTCCAGATCCGAGCAGTAAAACACGTACCATTGACAGAAATATGTCAAAGTGTCTATTCACTCTTATTTCTTGTACCAAAGAGAGATGGCACATGGAGAGTGGTCTTAGACCTCAAACACCTGAACAGGCTAGTCAGAAATAAGTAGTTCAGAGTGGAGTTGCTTCACACCATCAAGGAAGCTATTTATCTGAATGACTTCCTAGCCTCAGTGGATCTATCTGAGGCCTACCTTCATGTCCCTATCTTTGCACATCATAAGAGATTCCTTCAGTTCTCCTACGACAACAACCATTACCAGTACAGGGCACTCGCATTTTAGCTCTACTCAGCCCCACATGTCTTCACGGAGATCATGGTGACAGTCATTGCACACCTCTGCCTGCAGGGAGTGCATATACAACCGTAACTCAACAATCTCCTCATCAGGGCTCCCTCCTTTCGGCAAGCCCAGGAAGATGTGCACCACACCCTTCAGTGCCTCAGTGACCACGGCTTCATCATGAATATAGACAAGAGCCATTTCCATCCATCACATACTCTCCAACACCTGGGAGCACTGTTTGACATGCCAAAGGCCTCAGTAGCCCTGCCCAAGGGTAGAAAGGATGGGATTCATGCTCTGCTGCGTCCCCTCCTTGATTGCTGATGCTCCTATTCCAGATCCTAGACTCCATGATAGGGTGTATGGCGTGCACTCCTTGGTCCAGATGGCACCCCATGCTCCGGCAAGGGCTCCTTCTACCACATCAGGAAGCAATCATGGTAGGCACCCACAAGCAGATACCCTTACTGGCCAAGGCCTGCCGTTCCTTCCACTGGTGGCTCTCCCCAGTGCTTCTCAAGGGGCTCCCACTGTTGGAGCCAACACGGATTGGAGCCAACACGGACACCAGCGTAAAGGGATGGGATGCCTAGTGAAGTTGGCTCAAGGCCACTGGTCAATTATAGAGATGAGAAGAAGCATAAACTAGCTTGAGTTCCAGGCCGTGAAGCTCGCCCTAATACAGTTCTACCATCTCCTTCTTGGAAAACACCCTGATAAGAACCGACAATGTCACAACCAAAGCTCACGTAAACTGCCATAGTGGCACAAGATCCAAGTTTCTGATGGAGGAAGCAGATCTCCTGTTTCAATGGGTGGAGTCTCGCCTGGCCTCCATTACCTCAGAACACCTCAGTGGGATAGAGAACATGCAGGCAGATTGGATCAGTTGCCAAACAGTGGACCCGGCAGAATGGGCTCTCCACACAGAGGTCTTCAATCAAATCACCACCCACTTGAAGGCCACAGGTCGACCTGTTTGTGCCCCACGCTAAATAACCGCCTCCCCTGCTACTTCACCAGGTTCTACTCACTTGTGGCGGAAGCATAGAGGAGAACCTGAGGCCATGGGGCCATGAGGGAGTTCATGGCCTCAGGTGCTTTTCCACCAACAGCCTTCATCACAAGGGTTTTCAAGAAGATGGCCCAGGAAGAAGCAGAGCTGATACTAATAGGGCCCTACTGGCCTTGGAGGCCCTGGTTCTCCGACCTAGTCAGTTTCTTTGTTCGATCTCCATGGTGGTTGCCCCTTGGCAGGGATCTTCTGTTTCAAGGCCCACTATTCCGCCCAGAACCCAAGTGGCTACATCTCTGCACGTGGAGGTTGATCTCCTGAAACTAGTGGCCAGAGGCTATTCTAAACTGGTCCAAGATATCATCCTAGCCTCCCGGCAACCATCTACTAATAGAATTTATCAAGCCACCTGGGTAGCCTTCTCTAGATGGGCTCCTGCTGAATGTATCGATCCTAGCATGGCTGGGGGTTCCGAGGAACTGGCTTTTCTGCAATCTGGTTTGTCCATGCATCTGTGTCTAAATACACTCAAACACCAAGCCTCTGTGCTGGCTTCAGTCTTGGATCTCTTGGCACCTAGCTCCGGTGCTTCAGGCCTTCACCCACACATCTCTAGATTCCTCAGAGGAGTGTCCAACCTGGCCCCTCCCCTTGTGAAGCATTTCCCACCATGGAATCTCAACCAAGTACTGAATTCACTGACAAAGCCTCCCTTCGAACCGCTAGCCTCAATTCCTCTTAAATTCTTTCACTGAAGGTCCTCTTCTTGGTTGCCATCACCTCGGCATGGAGGGTGTCTGAGCTAGGTGCCCTTTCGGTATGCAAAGAGCTTGGCCTTTTTCAAACTTGCCTGATTTGGTCATCCTAAAATTCAACCCTACCTTCTTGCCCAAGATTAATGCCACCTTCCACCATTCCCAAGGCCTAGTTCTACCTTCCGTCTGCCTGTCCCCATCCCATCCCAAGGAAAGAGCCTGGTACAAGCTGGATGTGCGCTGGGCCCTCCGCATCTATATCAGACAAACCCAGGAATTTCACAAATCAGACTCTATGTTTCCTTTTTATGGGTGCTCCCTGGGGAACAGGTTTCTAAATCTACCTTATCCAGATGGATCAGGGCTTGTATCTCCCTGACCTATGCATCTGTTGGTCTCCCTGCGGGTGGGGAGGAATTCTGGCCCATTCTACACGCAGCACGGCTACTCCTGTGGCTTTCCCTGCACATGCTCCGCTCACAGCGATATGCAGGGCAGCTACTTGGTCTTCCATCACGCCCTTTATCTGTCATTATAAGATTTCTTCCTTTTTGGCCCCACAGCTGGCATTTGGCCACAGGGTCCTCCAGTAAGTTCTCTAACGTTACATCCTTCCCACCCACTTCTTTCATACTGCTTTTGGCATGTCCCTATCTGATGAGCATCCAAGATCCAATGCTATAACAGAAAATAACCCCAATAAATGTAGATCATATTGAAAACAGAATCATCATCTATACAGGGTGATATGAGCGAATCACATAAGGCAAATAGATAAATAAGATACGCAGTGTATCGAACAACAAAGATGTAAACATAAGAACAGTATAGTACATGCAGTGAAAGAACTAAATATACAAACAGCACTCCGGTATCACGCTGTTTTGAGTGTCCTTTTCAAGTATTAATGAAAGTTCATATATTCTTCCAAGGACACCACTAAAATCTTCTTCAAAACTTCAATACTATAGAATGAATCTTCTTCAAATTGTCACATATCAGGATAAGACCTGCAGTCTCGCATGAAAAAGATTCATTCTACGGTATTGCTAGTTTGCTTCTTGGATTCTCTTATACGGATCCATTACGCTTTTTGTTTGGTGCCTACCTGATGAGCACCAGCACAGGGGGGAAAGGAACATTGAAGGGTTCTTTCCCCCTGTGTCTGGAACTCATCAGGCCCTCCTGGATGTATATAGTTTTCCCAGTAATTCAGTGGGCAACTAATGGGATATATTTTTCGCTCAGTTTTGTGGGAGAAATCAGCTCTCAGGGCAAAGAGTGTGTAGGCTTTGGTGTATGTTTTTCTTCTTCTGTTGCCTCTCTCTGACTTGAGTTTTGTGCAGTCTGTTTTTATCCTTCATGGACAGTCGCTCTTCCTCTACCTGTGCTGCACTCTGTTACAGTCCCAGAACTGGGGCTATGGGGCCTTCGGCAGAAGGAAACTACCACTCGCGTGATCCAGTCCTGTCTCGAGCATGCTCAGTGCACAACCCTATCTGATGAGCTCCAGAAACACAAAGAACCCTTCACAGTAAGACCAATGTTCCTTTTTAGATCGAGCCCTTTGGGGACAGGGAGCCATTGCATTTATATCTATGAAAAATGCTTTAGCCACCTAATGGCACAGCAGGGAAGCAACCTGCCTAGGGAGCAAGAGGTTGCTGGTACAAATCCCCGCTGGTATGTTTCCCAGACTATGAGAAACAGCTGTATTGGGCAGCAGTGATATAGGAAAATGCTGAAAGGCATCATCTCAGGCTGCACGGAAGATGGCAATGGTAACCCGCTCCTGTATTCTACCAAAGAAAACCACATGGCTCTGTGGTTGCCAGGAGCTGACACCGACTTGACGGCACAAAGTAAACTGCTCTGGGAACTTGTTATTGAAAAGCGGTATATAGGTATTCATTGTATTGTGTACACTAATTTTATGCCACGCCCTGCCCTCCCACAAAGAATACTGAAAATGGTAATTTTTGTAAGGGAGCTGAGAATTCTTATAGATGCTGAATCCTGCTTGGCTTATAGAGTTTCCTAGAGAAATAGAAATGACTGAAAAACTGCTTAAGGTCTGTAGTACAGGTATGCCATGGACAGTATGTCATTGAACTATGTTTCTCTTCTTCTTCCACCACAAAGTCACCCTCCCAGATGTTTGTCTTGCTAGGGAAAGAGAATAAAAACCAAAGAACACAAAAAGATGCTAATGCAACAAAGGCAAACCGGTTTATTGTAGTACAACCTCTCTGGTGCTGGCTTTATAGATCTTGTCACCTGAAATTTAAAAGCTATCAAGATTACTCTTCCTACTTCTGTAGCACTCTGCACATGAGTTGTCTGTGACACAGACATAGAGGCTATGGGAAAGAAAACATTACTCCTTCTGGAATGTGTTGAAGAAAATTAATTGCTTCATTGTAAGACTGGCCTTCCATGGACTCAAAACGTGCTTCATAAAATGCTCTGACAAAGTAGGCTCCTAAGCTTGGAAGCCTGTATCCTCCTAAGTGCTGCTTAAGGTTTCACAAGATGCCCTTTGCCTCTCTGCAAAGAGGACAGTAGTTACAGCCTCAACACGAAGTGTGTTCTCTAACTTTTTCCATCTATGTGCAGAATGAGTTTTGTTCTGGGCAGCAGTACCAAGGCATAGTTGTGTGTGTGTGTGTGTGTGTGTGTGTGTGTGTGTGCGCGCGCGCACGCGCGCGTGTGTGTGCATGCGTGCACAAGTGCATTCAGAGTGGGGCTTTCCTGATTCAACCTGAGCGAGATCTACAATTAGCTGAGTGGACATCAGAAACCTTGGCCATGTGCACACCTTAGAGGAAACATTGGCTTGGGGATAAGTGAGGAGGTTGGCAGGAGGGGTTTGGGGGACAGCCTAAGCCTGGTGGGACAGTGCTCAGTTCAACCTAATGGACCCAGCTGCTGCCAGGGGTCCACAGTGCTGACATGGCAATAGGCCCATTAATGTTGCCCGCTCCGTATGGAGAGGTGTCATGAAAAAGTGGAGTAAAAGGCCTCCAGCATGGCCACTCTTCTGAAAATGATTTCCATTGCAGGTTTTCTCGTTGATTAAAGCAATGACATTTCTTCTGCCAATATGGAACTTCTTTTTTTGAATGTACTGTATGATAGATGTTCAAATAATGCAATTGTTTAACTATATTAAACAGCACACTTTACAGAGATACTCTGTTTTTAGCCTGTTTTCCTTAAGGAATGTAAGCTTATGAGATCGCCTAGCTTTTTTGTGTCCATGTGTGTGTTTGTCCCTAACAACTTTATAATGCCTGTACAGATTTGAACCAATTTTGGAATAACTGTAGGGACACCTCGGTAGTGTAGTATTTGATTATGCTAATGGGCTAACTTGTGAAGAGGATAATTATCATTTAAGATTATAGTGAAAGGAAAGTAGGCAGATTTGTTCTTACCAGAACTTCTTGTTCTATGTTGTAATTGGTAAGGTGATTATGCTTTGGTGAAGTGGTTGTGTGGAAATGTAGCAAAGTGTCACACACACGTTTTTGTCAAGTGTGTGTAAGGGGGGGAAAGCAAATTCATGAATTCCCTCTTTTGTTTGGTGAGATTGTTTGAGAATAAAGGAGTCTGGCCTGTTAATTAACTTACAGCCTCATTGATTCTGCCCAGTGGAGATGCATAAGTCTTAAATTACAGCGGTTCAAAATTGAGCTAGCAAAAATAAAAAAATGGGTATCTGCCAATATTTTGACTGATCATATTTAGATCTCTAAATGAAATAGTCCCCGTGAGGTGAAAAAGCAAAGTTAGATTATCTTTCCCAGCATTAATGTTAGGCTGACACTGACTGTCCTGTGGACCTTGGAAAGACTGGAAATAACATGTAGTGACTGCTGATATGATTCTTGAACAAGTCATCCAACAGATTTTCAAGGAAGTGATGAAGGCTTGAACTTCTAAAGCTAAAATTAGGTTACCTATAGTTTTAAAGGCATTTTTTTTTTAACCTAGTGCAAGGTTGGTTATAACTGTCATTGCTCTTTCTTCTTAAGGAAAAAAACGAACTTAAATTCTGAAAGTGGAGTTTCTCATCAAATGTCAAGCTTCTAGTCACAGGCATTTTGAGACAGATCAAAATTTGTTTCTGTGCTTAGCCAGTTTGTTGTCTTGAGACAGTGAGTGATGTGTAAGGTGACATGATCAGTCACTCGGACTCTATGTTGCTATGACTCTTCAGCTAGCAACTCATTGTCCTTTTTGCATCTTGGCAGGAATAGCAGCTTTATAATTAGCAGGATGTACAAACAGGGAACCAAGAAGTGTAAAGCCTTAGAAAAATTACAGGACAAAAATTGAACTGTGCAGGGATGGTGCTAACTGAGCAAAGAGGCACCTTTTTAAAAGTGGTGATTCTCTTTATTTAGCGGGGGAGATCAACTGGCCCTATCCATCCCCAGCACAGCATCCCTCCAGGGGATGTTGCTGGTGTGTCTCATGTTACTTTTTTCTTTTCTTTTTCAGATTGTGAACCCTTTGGGGACAGGGAGCCATGTTTGTTTGTTTTGTTTGTTAAACCGCTTTGGAAACTTGAGTTGAAAAGTGGCGTATAAATATTGGTTGTATTGTAGTAAGTGCATCTTACAGCTGACTGGAGAAAATATTCTTGTTAAAATTATGTTCTGAACTGGTACTTAGAGGCAGTGATGGGACGGATGTGGATTAACAAGGTGAAACTTAATCTTGGCAAGATGAAGGTGATTATGGTCAGTAGGAGAGCTAACTTGGGAAAGGGGGGTTCGCTTTGTTCTGGATAGAGTAACAATCGCTGTTACTGCCCATCAAGTGCACAGCTTGGAGGTGCTCTTGGAGCCAGCTTTGCTCTTGAAGAGACAAGTATCAGGAGTGGTGAGTGCTTTGGCTCGGTTTTGGCTAGTATGCCAGCTGTGCCATCCCCCACCTTCTTGTATCCCTTCCCATGGAATTGCATTGTGTCACAAAGAGGTTATATCTTGTACAGAATTACCACAAGTCCTCCAGGGCGCTTTCCAGGTTACCTGCTGTTCAGCAGTAGTTTACTTTGGCTTGGCAGGATTGTCTTGAAACTGTAAATAAAAGTGGTTGCGCAAAGCCACCAGCAGGGGGAGCAGTCTTTTCTAGCTTGCGTGCACCATCCTACAACGGGAAAACACAGCTATTTGTTTACTACGTTGTAGCACTGTAATGCAAAGTTTAAAACCTGAAAGAAGGCATCGAAAATGTGAATGGCACCTTGCTGATAGCGCAGGGACTATTATGTTGAAACGCAGGCAGTACGGAGGCACACTTAACGGATATGTAGTGACACTGTTGTAGGGTGTAGTCTGGAAAGCGCCTTGGAGAGCACAAACCCATCGATTTAGCAGATGGCAACAGATTGGGGGGCAGATTAGAAACAAATGTGAGCCCTGGTGGAAGACAATATATTGTGTGCCCAAGACAAAAGAAAGAAAAGAAAAAGAAAAGAGCTCTGTTTTGAAAGCATGCATTGGAGTCTTTATTGCTTTCCAGGGTATTGGTATGTCTGAAATGTGGAGGGTGATAGTAAATCCGAAAAGGGCAGTAATCAGGCTGCTGTTCTTCTGCATCACCCTGTTTGATTGCCAGAGTGGCAAAAGTATCTTTACAATAAGCTAAAAATAAGATTTTGTAATGCTGGGGGATAGGGTGGGAAAAGAGTAAAGATGGTGCTGTCATGGCATTTCCTGGTTGGTCTGTTGGAGGATTTTTTATTTTTTTTAAAAGGGGTTTACTTGCATTAGAATTTTAGTCTGTTTTGTTGGAAGAGAGAGGGAAGAAGGGGAAAGAAAAGGTCAACATATTTGTGCAGATGTGAACAGTAATTTTGGCAAGGCAGTTCTCAAATTAAGGTGGTAATTCTTTTTTTCCTTTTGTAAGACTTTGTGTACTTTAAGTAATTTGCTTGATCAGCAGATTTTCACAATTTTTTTTTTGGTAGTTTGTGCATTAACTGGTTCTGAAATGTCCATTGTAAGCAAGGAATGGCAGCCTCCTGTACTCCTTGTGGCTTCTGCATTTCCCCTCTGCCCTACATAACCAGCAGTCTTCCCTCTAACAGGGATTCCCAGGTGTTGTTGACTACGACTCCCAGAATCCCCAGCTGCAATGGCTTTTGCTTGGGGATTATGGGAGTTGTAGTCAACCACATCTGGGAATCCCTGTTAGAAGGAACTCTGATAACCAGCCACTCTTATGAAGCCTTGTGGCTTAATTCCTTAGTCTTTTTAGTCCCTTGTTTTTAAATCAGTTGTATTATATGCATAATTTTGCAGCCTTCTCCAGTAGCTCAGCCAGGCAGGTTCTTTCTTGAAGATACTGATGAGATAATGATCAATGACCTGTGCAAATAGAAAACATATTTAGAGTTCAGCAAAAAAGGATGCACTCGTCACCTGTAGCTGTTCAGCCCCAAAGCAATTTTTTGTTTGTTTCAACCTTCCAGCTTAATTTGATGATTTAGGTGGTGATCAATGCCAGGCGAGAGGGCTTGCACCATAGAGATATGGGGATAGAGCAACATCCCCTATTATGGTCCTGCCACCCATATATGATGGCTTTCACTTCTCCTGTTTTTGCTTTGTTGCCCCTAGCTCGTTGTCTTTCTCTCATTCCCTCTTTGGTTTTCCGAAGTTGTTGTTGTTGTTGTTGTTAGTTCGATTTCTATACCGCCCTTCCAAAAATGGCTCAGGGCGGTTTACACAGAGAAATAATAAATAAATAAGATGGCTCCCTGTCTCCAAAGGGCTCACATTCTAAAAACAAGATAGACACCAGCAACAGTCGCTGGAGGTACTGTGCTGGGGGTGGATAGGGCCAGTTACTCTCCCCCTGCTAAATAAAGAGAATCACCACGGTAAAAGGTGCCTCTTTGCCCAGTTCCTCTCCAAATAGCACTCTTTCGCTCTGTCTCTGTGGGAGGTGGAAAGAGAGAGAACAAACTTCAATACACAAGTGATCATGGAAGCCCTTGTGATCTTAGAGGGCTTCCTTCTGCAGACAGATGCTGCTGTTTCCATGAACAGTGCAAGGGAGGTGAGTGAAGTGCTGTGGTGATTGCTGACCCATTTTCAACTCTTGTAAGCATGAGCAAGTTTTTTTTTAGTAACATCTGCATAGGGCTTTTGTGTGTGGAAGAGTGTACTCGCTCACTGCTATGTAGAATTACATTTAGGTGTTGTCAAGGAGTGGTGTGCTATATGCATATAATGATTCTTGGGATTTATGTAGTAGTTTTGAGTATTTAGTGTGCTTTATGTACATTATCTTGTAAGGAGTTGCCTTACAACTTCATAAGGTAGGTCGCTATAGTTATCCCCATTGTGCAGGTGTATGGTGGGGGCTGAGAGAGTATGGCTTCCCTAAGGCTGTCTAGATAGTTCATGGGAGAGGCAAAATGTAAACCATGTCCTGATTCATAGCTCAGTTTTAGCTGCTATGCTATGCCACCTCACCAGCATATAGTCCAGGAATAGAATATCTCCTAGGATTGCAGTAGGTGTACTTAATTCCATTCTGATAATATGATAACTTGGGAATAGTGAAGCCAGGCATCTACAAATCCACTTGCCAGTGGTGAGTGTTGGCAGGCATCTGACAAGCAGGACACCCAGCACCACACAGAACTTCTCAGAGGTCTCAATCTCACTGCCATTTTTGAGAAAGTAAGAAACAGCAGAATCCTTTCTGAGCCGCAAGAGAGGGCTCTCACTGTTGCCTACCATCTCTGTATACAAATGACAGAAGTCCAGCTTCTTCTGGCTTCTATGCCAGAAAAGGAACTGAGGGGCGAAAGGCGATTGGTGGTGACCACAAACAATGGCTGATTAGTGAGCTAAAGTTAAATTTGTGGGTCTTGGAGTAAAGCTATATTTTAGATGGGAAGCCCTTGGATTTGTGATCATGTTATGCTAGCAATTTTAGTCTGCTTCATTCCAGTCACATAAGTAGCCGTCTTCTCGTCAGAGCTTTGGGGAACTATTAAACCATGGCAACAGGAAAAGCTGTTTTATTTTTGGTATAACTGATAAATGAATGCTGGATTATTCTGAGGCAGAAGAGTAATATAATAATAATGGCAATCCTTCCCCCCGCCCCCATGCAGGTTGGAAAAGAAACTGTTCAGACAACTGAAGACCAGATTTTGAAGAGAGACATGCCACCGGCATTCATTAAGTAAGTAAACTGAGAACTTAATTATTGATAGTAATTTGGAAAATATTTATGGCTTAGGACTCACTGAGGCCAGCCTGTCTATGGTCTGTATCACTGCAGGTATGGACTTGCATGAAGAAATACTTCTCGATATTAAAACATTCCCTGAACACAGAAAGCTCGCAGGTCCGGGGAAACAGTTAAGCTAGAACACTTCCAGTTCTCTGTGTGGGGGATATTTTTTTTGGGGGGGGTGTCTTTCCAGATGATGATAAAGGTGGCATGTGCAAAGCTTTTGTGCAATACAAATTTCAAGTGTGATCTTACTCTCTGTACAGATGCTCATACAGTTTTCTGTGCTGCTTCCTAATGCAATCTTGCTTTCTGTACACAAGCCAAGCAGGGACCTTGTATTACTTTCTCAGTGCCACCTGCTGGCCAGCTCTTGCATTCTGAAAAACCCCCACTCTTTTTCATGACTGGTTTTGTGGTGACAGGGGAAGAGTGTGGGTTTTTCTTGGAATGCAAGAGCTGGCTTGCAGGTGATGCCGCAGAAACCATGTGTGGTCCCTGCTTGGTGTGTGTATATAGAGGGTAAAATTGTGCTAGGAAGGAGTGTGGCAGCTTTCACCAGCATGTGTACAGGAAATAAGATTGAAACATATGAAAGCTTTGCATGTTGCACAGTTGATTGCCATCTGGAAAGACACTTCGTTTAGAGGAATATGTTGTCATGGATCCTCTGCTTGCAGTTTGATGTGATTTGACCCAGAGATAACTTTATTGCCTTAGAAAATATTCATGTATGGAAAGAGCATTCAGTCTTGTAAGCCCCCACCTCTGGTATGAAGGGCTAGAGCCCAGACACAGGTTGATGCCCTCAGTAAGAACTAGGCCAGTTCTCAAATCTTTATTAGCAAGTAAAGTTCATTTCACTTTCTCAAAGGAGATTCATATTGTTTACCAGACACTTTGGTCAGGGGGGAATAAGTATCCTGTAATGTTGTCATTCATAGACCTTCTACAGTCTGTCTCTCTCTCCAGCATTTAGAGTATTTAAACAACCATGGGTACATTGCTTGCAGAAATAAAGTCTTTTCTCTCTTTTGGGTGGAAGAGACTGTTCTCTCCCTGCCCTTGGTTTGCTTGGATTTCATTTGACACTGGAAAACTAATTGACTGACACTTGTAATTAACTTCATGCGTCAGTGCTAAAGACATAATGATTTTCTTCTCAAAGGTCTTGAAAACATAATAATCTCTCTCATTATCATTAAAACACTTTCCTTGGCAATGTCAAATGCCAACTGCTTATTGACAAGACTCTTGGGCGGGGTGGGGGGGCCCTGCTGAATTTTGAATGTTCTTTATTAGTAAATTGTGTGGACTAGATAAGGTAACTGAATTGTTATATTGTTGAGTGATGAAAGAGAGAAACAGACAAAAGCTCAAGATCTGGGACAGAAAGCTGGTACCTTTTCAAGCATACAAATCACACACACACACACACACACACACACACACATTGAGAGAAGGTGGACTGTGGGTGGCTGAAATAGTGGAATCCTGTAAATGTTTGCTTGCTTGGAGGATTATGATCACATGCTTAGTAGCCAGAACTATTATTTCTCTCTCTTTAAAATTCAAGATATAATGCACTGTGTTTTTACCAAAATTTAAAGAATGCCGTAAAGAAGGAAGAACACCACTGTTCTGGGAAGGGATCTTCATTTTTCTGTACAGGCTGGTGCATGCACAATGCTCCTGATTTTGCTTAACCAAAGCCTTGGTTAAACAATTGGAAGCTAGCCACAGGATTGAACACTTCCCTTTCTGGAACGTGAATTCTCCCCCTTACTGTGGCTAAGCGTTACATCAGCACAGGCATTCATCACAGCCAAGGCTAGCTTGTTCCACTCAAAGACTTGAAACTGGAGCTCGGAATGGCTTCAGAATCCAAAGGGGATTTCTGCTTGTTTCCTTGCTCTCTTTCTTCTTCTTCTTCTTCTTCTTCTGGATAGCTATCCCACCCCCACCCATGGCAAATTGCTTTTGAAATGAAGGGCCAAGGCAGAGAAGCGGATCTCTCCCTCACCCCTGCTCCTCTGCATGTCACATAGAATAGAAATGTAGGCTGTTAGTTGGAAGTCCCACACCCTGCTCCGAGCAGGAATCTGCTACAGCATCCCTGGCAGATGGCCCTGCAGCCTCTGTTTGGAAACTGCCAGTGAAGGCGAGCCCACCAATGCGCTCAGCAGACTTTGGACTGTCAAGCAGCTCTCACAGCTGGGGGATTGTTCCTTATATTTTGCCTAAATCTGCTTCCTTGTAACTTCAATCAGTGCATTCTGGTCCTGCTTCCAGGAGCAACAGAGAATAGGTCTGCTTCTTCTTCTACGTGACAGCCCTAAAGCTATTTGAAAACAGCCATCCTATAACGTGGCCTTCATCTTCTCTCCCCCAGGCTAACATGCTCTGTTCCTTCAGCTGGTTTGGCATATTTTTCATGGCTTAAAAGCAGCCATGGAAGGGGTGTTTGATTTGAAGGAAGGAGCTAGGGAACTGTCTTATGCTGGGTCAGACTATTGTCCAGTCTAGCTAATTATTTTCTGCTCTGACTGGCAGTGGCTCTCCAGGATTTCAGATGAGAGCCTTTCCCAGAGACTGAACCTGGAACCTTCTGCATGCAAGGCAGATACTCTCACACTGAGCTACAGCTGCATCCCTATTTGGATTGGGACTATGGTAATGGGAGAGGGCTTAACCATTTCCCGGACACTAATTGTTACTCAAAGTTTGGCTTCACTTACTACATTCTTATCCTACCCTTCCTCCAAGGAGCTCAGGGCAACATCCAGAGTACCTTCCCCCCATTTTATTCTCACCATAGTCCAGTGAGGTAGGTTAGGCCAAGGATGGGTGAATGGCCCATGGTCACCTATTGAGCTTGATGGCGGAGTTGGATTTGAACCTGGGTCTCTCCAGACCAAGCTTGCTTGCTTGCTTGCTTAATCGATTTCTATACCACCCTTCCAAAAATGGCTCAGGGTGGTTTACACAGAGAAATAATAAATAAGATGGCTCCCTGTCCCCAAAGGGCTCACAATCTAAAAAGAAACATAAGACAGACACCAGCAACTGTCACTGGAGGTACTGTGCTGGGGGTGGATAGGGCCAGTTACTCTCCCCCTGCTCAATAATGAGAATCCCCATGTTAAAAGGTGCCTCTTTGCCAAGTTAGCAGGGCATTCTTAACAACCACACCACATTTGCTATCTATCAGTAACCTAAAGTTGCTATGAGTCGAGGAGGAACACAGAGATGGGTACTGCACTCCTCCCACCTCTTCCTGATTTAACTGATTACTCTGTCTGGAGTATATGTGGGCAAGTAACATTAAACATAATCCCAGATAATAGGAGGCTTCTGTTAGCTGGGGTTTCCCTTTAACTGTTTGGCCTGTTTGGACAGGGTTGCACTCTGAATTAGGTCTGCATCTTGGTTCCTGGATCTATTGATGTTCTGGAATGCTCAGGTGGCAGCTACGGATAGGAGCCCTTTTTAGTGCCTTTGGCTGGTGCTCCAGCTGCATCCATTCCTGGAGAAATGACTACTCAGCCCTGGCCATTCATGCCCCTGTTGTATATCCATGTGGGATTATTGTAATGCAGTCGGTATGAAGCTGTCCTTGGAAAGTATTTCAAAGATTCAGTTGGTTCAGAACATGGTCCCTCGAACACACGGTTGTCTAATGTGAGTTCTGATCCCATCACTTCAGTTTCGTTTCATCTGTACTAGCTGCGAATTTGCTTCCAGGCACAGTTGAAAGTGCTGATCTTTAAGACCCTAAGACCGTCTGGGTTAAAGATATCTTCAGGACTGCTACTTTCATCTGAGCTTGTGTGAGACCTCCACTCAACAACCAAAGCCCTCTTGATTGTTCCCTTGCCACCTGAGATTTGGTGGTTGGGAGAGAAGGGGCCTTTGGTCTCTGGTGCCTATACGGTAGAATGCCCTGTCCAGGGAGGTGACCACTTGACCAGCAGCTTTTGGGGAAAGCCTGTGGCCTGGGTTAGCTTTATTCACTACTTTTATCAACATTCCTTGGGCTGTTCTTATATTAGTGGTAATTTTAAATTGATTATTGGACAAATAAAAGAGGGAAGGGTGCACAGAGACAGAGGGAGCCCCTAGATCTAATTGTGACCCCACCCTCAGTTGCTTTTCAGTTAAGAAAAAAATATCAGGAGAACTGAACATGGATCTAAGGTTGCAATTTTAATCTCCTGAGTGAATTTTGCAATATGGCATGGGAATTAGTTGGTCTAAGTGAAAAGAAACCAGAAATGCATCGTATTTCCACTGGGTTTCATACCTCTTGCAGTGAGCCTATATATTTCTTTGAATTGCCATCTGTATTGTGTAGTAGGGATGTGCATGGAACCAGGTGGGAGTGTTTCGGCGGGGTGTGCATCTTTAAGGGTGGGGAGGAGGGTGCACTTACCCCTCCTGCTGGTGCTCCATTTTGTTAAAGCCCCTCTGGCATTGTCCGGACGAAACTGGAAGTATCAGACACGCCTGCGCAGGCGAGTCTGAGATTTCCGGTTACTTTCGGGAGATGCAGCGATGGGGTGGCAGGAAGGTGTGCTGCTGCCCCCAAGGGGCTTTAACAAAATGGAGCACTGGCGGGGGAAATGTGGTGGGTGGGGTAAGTGCACCCTCCCCCACCCTCAAAGATGCACACCCCCACTATCGAACCGGCAGAACCACCACCAATCGAACTGCTGATCGAACCGGTTCGGAGGCCCAGTTCCATGCACATCCCTATTGTGTAGTTCTCACCTGAGGTGGTGAACTTCTGTCTGGGCTGTAACTCTTCTTTCTGCACATGGATGCTCACACGTCTGAAAGCTCCTACATTAAAAACTGGCTTCCTTGCACTCAGAAAGCTAGCATGCTGAAGAGAAAGCTAAGTTGGAATCCTTCTCTCTCATCTAGTTTTCTGTGTGAAGAGATTTTTGTTGTTTTGGAAGAACATGCAAACCAAGATTTGGAAATCCCCACTTACATTTTTGATTTGTACAGCCCAGAAACAGCTTTCTTATTTCAGCGAGAACTTGGCCTCTGCTTAACCCCTGCTAAATGAGCGAAGAGGCACCTTTTAAAGTGGTGCTTCTCTAAGATTTAGCTGGGGCAGAGCAACTGGCCTTATCCAGCCCTAGCACAGCATCCCTCCTGTGGCTGTTGCCTTATGTTTCTTTTTAGACTGTGAGCCCTTTAGGGACAGGGAGCCATCTTATTTATGTATTTTTTATTTTTCTATGGAAACCACTTTGGGAATTTTGTTGAAGAGCGGTTTACATAGAAATCTCAAATATCAGTATCAATATCATAGAAATTACAAATATCAGTAGTAGTAGTAGTAGTACATTACAGTTGTACCAAGCCCATGTAGCAACTTGAGCTTAATTGCTGGTGGGCTTTTACTTTCTATAGCTGTGGCATGTAGTTAAACTTGATGACAAGTAACAATTGTATTGGTAGAGTAAAAAAGAAATTTATCATTCAGAACCTATACAAAACAAACAGCTATACTTAAAGAAACCAATGTGTGATAGGCAAACTGATGCTGTGTTGGCACTTGCAGCAATAATTTATTTTTAGATGCTGAAGTTTTATGTACCAAAAAAGTGCTATGCTTTATCTGGAGAGGACGTAGATGTTTTCTAGCACATACAGCTCTAGTGGCATTTACAAGATCCTTGGCTGGTATCTAAAACCAGCCCAGTGAATTATATTTAATCTTTTGCTAAATTTGGCTTGTAAATATGATGTTGCTCCCTCATCTGTGTTACAGCTTAGTTTGCACGTTCGACAGTCTGATGTCTGTAAAAGTCATCTCAGTCATTTTGTGTATTGTACTCAACAAAATACCCAGATTTATAGATATTGCTGGTCTTGGCTCTAGCAGAAAGCTGCCTTTGCTGAATGCCTTCCAGAGTTCTCTAGTAGGGAATTGTGTTGCATTTATGTCCCTGACCTACCAAAATCTCCAGATTTAGTGTTGCGGAAATTAGGCTATTTGCTTTGTTGTTGGAACATGTCCAATTTTAAACTTGACATTCTAGAAAACTGGCTGTGAATAAGATGAACTTAATTGTATCACAAATGGTGTTTAAATAAATTCAAGCACAGCATTTGTCATTTGAGGTAATGACCTGAGTAACTATCTTTCTACCTGCAAATAGTGTTTGGTCTGCCCTAGCTGACTGTCAATGGCCAAGAAAACTATAGTTTTCTTGGCTCATTTTCTTTAGTTAAGACAAACAAAAATACCCTTGTATGACTAAACAGGACAGTTAACACTGTTACCCTTTGAAAGAAATACTGTTTGTCTTTTTGGGGAAAGGTGATAAATGAATTCAAGGTTTTCAAGATGTTTTGTGAACCTTGAAGAAGGGAAGAGTGAGCAGTTGTTAGCAAAACTGTGACCTCCTTCCTGATGTTCTCCATATTTCTGCCCTCTCAATCAATGTAATATGCCCCGCTGTGAATATTTATCTCTGTGGTCCCAGTGAGAATACCAGACCTTGTAGTCTTTTTGAAGCAAAGCAGGTACAGACCTGATCAGTAATCTGAATGAGAGAAATGGGTCCTATAGGGGTTTGGGGAAAAGGTTGTTAATCACCCACTTGCCCATTTCTTTTGTGGATTGGGTAGTAGGTAGAACCTATCATGCCCTATCATCCAACCCACTTTGGTGTCCCTAGGAGCTATCCATGGGGAGCAATGGGGTGTTATCAGTTTTCCATTGTTTCCTATGTCTGGAACAAGCTGTACTCAGAGTGCACACAAGTTTTTCATTGCAATTTGCAACACCGTAGAAGCACACACTAAAAGAGAATCTGCCCCATCAACACATCACATACATTTAAAACACAGTCCAAAAATGACCAAAAAAGAATAACTGACCCCAAACCCACTGCCAGTCACAGTGCCTGTACTACAGTAACATTATTTTTATTTTATTTTTACATTTATATCCTGCTCTTCCTCTGAGGAGCTCAGAGTGAAGTACATGGTTATTTTTATCTTCACAACAATCCTGTGAGGTTTCTTAGGCTGAGAGATACATGACTGGCCCAGGGTCACCCAGTGAGTTTCATGGTTGAATGGGGATTTGAACCCAGGTCTTCCAGGTGCTAGTCCAACATTCTAACCACTGTTATGCTGGCTCAGTTTATATTATTGATTATTGGCACAAGTTGCTCTCTTACACACCATTATGAGCCCCTGGTGGCGCAGTGGTAAAACTGCCGCCCTGTAACCAGAAGGTTACAAGTTCGATCCTGACCAGGGGCTCAAGGTTGACTCAGCCTTCCATCCTTCCGAGGTCGGTAAAATGAGTACCCAGAATGTTGGGGGCAATATGCTAAATCATTGTAAACCGCTTAGAGAGCTCTGGCTATAGAGCGGTATATAAATGTAAGTGCTATTGCTATTGCTATTATGACGCCTTTTGGCATTGCAACAGCTGCCACAGCAGCACCCTTAGCAGCAAGCATAGTCATAAGCACAACTAGAGCAACTTCAGCCACATTTTGACTGAATACACCTTGCAATGCATATTGCAGAGCAGTGAGTGAAGCACAAGCTAGTCTCAAGGCCAGACATGGAGCTCGTCACAGCAATCGCCAAGAAATATTTCTTTCTCTCTCTCTCTCTTTCATATATAATGAATATTGTCTGTGTGTGTGCACAACAGCTGCCACTGTCCATTTCTTGCCACAGTGCCCTCGCCCTCTCAGAAGGCAGGCATCCAAGTTCTGCCTTGGTCAATCTGAGATCCAGCAAAGCCAGTTATAGCGGCAATAGCACAGCATGTTATACTCTGTTCTGAGGGGTGAAAGCCACAAAATCAAACTTTGCTTGATTCCTTCCTCCTCTTCTGATGTATCCTCTTCAAGAGACTATAAGGGCTCTCTGCCTCCCCTTCCCTTTGAATACATTTTGAAATTCCCTCCAGAAGTATTCACCAATCCCTCCCCCAGCCAATGGGGGCACAGTTGCCCATGACAACACTTGATTTGTATAACAAGCCAACCAAGAAGCAAGGAGATTGCAAGCCAATTGGAAGCCAGTGCAGGAAAACCAATCAGCAAGGGAAAAACAGGCCTCCAAAATGGCACTTGGAATGAGTGCCATTGAAACACAGGTGGTTCTGCTCAGTTTGAAACAGGCCCTTTATTTAAAGGATTTCTGTTTCAAGCTCGAAACACTCAAAATGGCCTGTTTAGAGTCAAAACATTTTGCTGTCGGAACGTTCTGCACATCCCTAATGTAAAGTACTCAATGGATATAGAGAACTCTCTCTGGCAGCTTTACTTCAGTAGGGGAAAAAATCATTAAAATTTTCTTGAAATAAAAATACATAGAGTCCAGTCATCTCAGGCTGCATATGTGCCTGATTTCAGAACTCTTAAGTCCAGCCATTATGAAAATGTAAAGGGCTGAGCAATAAGGGTGCATGTTGCACTTTTTAATGAAGGCGAAGGGCAGATTCCTTAATATGGAGGTAGAATGATGGTCCAAGAGGGGGCTTCAGTTCCAGAACGTTTTTGTAATTTTCTGCTATGGAACTAGCCATTCTTAAAAAGTTTTTTTAAAGTAAAAATATTATTAAAAATCCATGGATTGACGGATCCATTTCAAAATCAGTACAAAGTCCCACTAACCTGTCCTTCATGCCAATTTTCAGAACACTGGGCCAAGCCATTCTGGAAATATAAAAGAGAATTTCTTTTTCCATGGGGAAAATCATGGGGGCCTCTAGGAGAGTGGGCATACAGACCTTGACCCCCTGGTCCATGCCTGATGGTGCCTCTGTGCTGATCTGTGGTCTGTGTGGAACTACCATTGCACTAAAATGTTTCTGTTGACGTACTGTTGTGCTCAGCATTTATTTTAGTGTCTGCTACTCATAGGTGGAGTGGAGGTGGGAACACTCGGCCACTGAAGTTGCTATGTAACCTACCATGAAATTGAGATGTCCTTCTTCAGTAGTTGCAAGCTTGACTTCTGTGGGTGTATATAAGGCTTTAAACCTTTCTTATGATTACACGGAAAATAGCCAGGGTGGCCCCGGTAAACATGGACTTGAGAGAGCGAGTTTAAAATCTTCTATGTGACCATGGGAAAGCCGTTCTGTCTTTGTTTCCTAGTTGTAAAGTGGGAATACTAGTGACTTGCTTCACAGAACTGCTTTAAGATGGACTAAGATAAAGTTTGTAATAGTCAGTCAGAAATGCTACAGAAACTAGTTTTCAGCTAATGTGAGGACAGCATTGAAGAAGCATGTTCCTCTTAAAAGTGCAACAAAATGTTGCATCAGAGTGCTCAGTGTGCTTTCAGGATTATGCTTGGATTTGTAGCTCTCACTACTGTATGGCATGCTCCCTCCCCACTGCCACATAGATAATGTATGTGTCAGCTGGGTACTCAGTGCTGAAATGTGATTGTGTGGAGGCCCTGATCATTCGCTTGTGCTTGTGCTTTTGCATGGAGCATTTGTCACTGTGTGGAGGAAGAGAAGGGGTTATGCCTGCCCCTCAACTGCATGAAGAGGAACACTGTTTTTGGAATGTGTACAAATTGGGGCTGTTTTACATAATCCAGTGAAACCTGATATACTTAAGAAGAAGAAGAAAAAGAATCACTACTGTGTGTAAAACTTCCTGGAATGGGGTTTTCTGCTTGATCAGATACAAAATGTTCAGGATGAGCATTCGTTTTACTAAATGCAGTAAACAAGTGGCAAACTGGAAACGCATACCGTGGCAGTCCTTTAATATGATGTGGTATAGGTAAAATTGTGCCGTCAAGTCTGTGTCGACTCCTGGCGACCCCAGAGCCCTGTAGTTTTCTTTGGTAAAATACAGGAGGGGTTTACCATTTCCTCCTCCCGTGCAGTATGAGATGATGCCTTTCAGCATCTTGCTATATTGCTGCTGCCCGATATAGATGTTCCCCATAGTCTGGGAAACACACCAGCGGGGATTCGAACCGGCAACCTCTGGCTTGCTTCTCCAGTCATTTCCCCACTGTACCATTAGGTGGCTATACTGAAGACTACTTAATCCCAATTTTTAAGCCACCAGTATACTTTTACAGGGATATTCTGAAATCACAATTAGAAAGCATTATAGCTAATATATAGTAAACAAGCAAAAATATTAATATCAATTGAAGTAATAGTCTAATTACTTTAATGAATATTTTCAAGTACTAACTAAACTTCTCAATGAAATATGGAAGATCAGTGTATTGACGCAATAAAGAAAAACCATTAAACAGTCAGAATACTTTAATGTAGCCCCTCCCCCTTGAATTTAAACTTGGAACCATCAGTCATTTTCTGTGACATTAACAACTTTTTTTGCGGATAAAATCTCTCCCATTCGGGCCGAGCTAGATTCCACAGTTACTTCAGAGTCTACTGTGAAGGTGTCCAGCAACTCCTCTTATGGGATTAGATTGGATCACTTTAAGTTTGACTTCTGAGGAAGTGGGCAAACTGCTTCAGACTGTGCACCCTACAACCTGTTCTCTTGACTAACTTGGCTTATCTCATCTGATAATCATTATCAGAGAGGGTCTGGTGAATATTATAAATGCTTCTCTGAGGGAGGGCAGGATGCCTCCTTGTCTTAAGGAGGCTATTATTAGATCACTTTTTCAGAAAGCTGCACTGGATCCCTCAGAGTTAGCTAATTACAGACCTGTTCCTAACCTTCCATGGTTGGGCAAAGTGATTGAGTGGGTGGTGGCCTCTCATCTCCAGGCAGTTTTGGATGATGCAGATTATCTAGACCAGGGCTGCTCAGCGTAGGCCCCCCAGCTGTTTTTGGACTAAAACTCTCATAATCCTCAGCCACAGTAGCCAATAGCCAGGGATTATGGGAGTTTTAGGCCAACATCTGCAGGAGGGCCTAAGTTGAGCAGGCCTGATCTAGACTCATTTCAAACTGGCTTTCATGTGGGCTAAGGGGTTGAGACTGCCTTGGTTGTCCTGATGGATGATCTCCAACTGTCTATCGACAGAGGGTGTGTGACTCTGATGATCCTTTTGGATCTTTCTGCAGCTTTCAATACCATCAGCCATGATATCCTTCTGGACCACCTGGGGGAGGTGGGATTGGGTGGCACTGTTTTACAGTGGTTCTACTCCCATCTCTCTGGTAGGTTCCAGATGGTGTCGCTTGGAGACTGCTGTTTTGCTAAGCGAGAACTGTAGAGTTCCACAAGGTTCTATACTGTCTCCAATGCTCTTTAACATCTACATGAAACTGCTGGGAGAGATCATCAGGAGGTTTGGTGCAGGGTGTTACCAATAAGCTGATGACACCCAGATCTACTTCTTCATGTCAACCTCATCAGGAAATGGCATGTCTTCCCTAAATGCCTGCTTGGAGGTGGTAATGGGCTGGATGAGAGATAAACTGAAGTTGAATCCAAATAAGATGGAGGTACTGACTGTGGAACCTCTTAATGGTGCAGTGGGGAAGTAACTTGTCTAGGGAGCAAGAAGTTGCCAGTTCGAATCGCCGCTGGTATGTTTCCAAGACTATGGGAAATGCCTATATTGGGCAGCAGAGATATAGGAAGATGCTGAAAGACATCATTTATACTGTACGGGAGATGGCGATGATAAAACCCTCCTGAATTCCACCAAAGAAAACCACATGGCTCTGTGGTTGCCAGGAGTCGACATTGACTTGATGGCACAACAACAACTGACTTGAGATGGTTTAGATCTGCCTGTTCTGGATGGGGTTACACTCTCCCTGAAATATTAGGTACATAGCTTGGGAGTGCGCCTGGACCCAAAGCCCTCCCTGGTTTGTCAGGTTGAGGCAGTGGCCAGGAGCGCTTATAATCAGCTTCGGCTGATACATCAGCTACGTCCATTTCTAGAGGTAAATGACCTTAAAACAGTGGTACATATGTTGGTAACCTCCAGACTTGAGTACTGTAATGTACTCTACGTGGGGCTGCCTTTGTACATAGTCTGGAAACAACAATGGGTACAGAATGCGGCAGCCAGATTGGTCTCTGGGACAACAGGAAGGGATCATATAACACCAGTTTTGAAAGAACTGCACTGGCTGCCAATATGTTTCTGGGTGAAATACAAAGTGCTGGTTATTACCTATAAAGCCCTTTATGGCTTGGGTCCAGGTTATTCTAAGAGAGCGCTTCCTTTGTCATGAACCCTGCCATCTGTTAAGGTCTTCTGCAGAGGTCAGGTTATGGTTGCCACCAGCTTGTTTGGTGGCAACTCAGGTCCGGGCTTTTTCTGTGGCTGCTCCAGGGCTTTGGAATATGTTCCCTGCTGAAATAAGAGCATCTCCTTCTCTGTTTGTTTTCAAGAAGACCCTCAAGGCTCTCCTGTTCTCACAGGCTTTTAATTAATTAGAATTAACTTCAACAATTTTAATTTGTTTTAATAACTGTTGTTTTTATTGTCTTATTTTAATGTTTTTAAAAAATATTTTAAATTTTGTACACCGCCTAGAGATGTACATATCAGGCAGTATAAAAATATGATAAATAAATAAACACTAGAAACTGTCAATTATCAAAATCTTACCAAAGACCATGTGCTTTAAATCAGTATTTCTCAACGTTTTTGGAGTCGTGGACCGGTACATTATTCATGCACAGTTTCCTGGACCAGCAGTTAGTAAGGGGGTCACCCTCCTCACCCCCAACCCCACTCCCAGGCACCCCCCAAAAAAACAATTTCGGCAGCTCTCTGGAGCTCATTTCCAGGCAGCCCTCGCTGCTGGATAATCTTCATTTCAAGGAAGTGAAATGAACGTTATCCAGTAGCGAGGGCTGCTTAGGAATGAGCTCCAGAGAGCTCCTGCCAGCCCCCACCAGCTCAAAAAAAAATGGGGGGGGGAGAGTGATTTTTATTAGTGATGCTTCACGGACCCAATGCCTCGTGGACCAGCACCAGTCCGCAGACCAGTGGTTGAGAAACACTGCTTTAAATCATTGGAATGGAGAAGTACTGCTTGGGAGCACAATTTGGAGTGGGGAGATGGCAGGCAGTAGAAGGATCAAGTCTACTCTTCCCCTGCCACTTCTCCAGTATTAAATGTGCCCTCCTACAGTTAGTTTTAAACCAAAAAGGGCCATTGGTTAATAGTTTTCAGTATTTGCATTTATTACGTATATTTTCCTAAAGTGTGGAACTTTAAAACCATATGTAATGCATTTCTTGTAAAGCATATAACCTTATCAAGAAACATTTATTTAAATTAGTGGTCAAGGGAGAGTGAGGGTTAGGAATAACTAATTATCTACATGTAGTGATGATATCTACATGCAGTGTTAAGTTCTGTTTCCTACTGATTCCTTACAGAGTGGAAAACGCGTGCACGAAACTTGTCCAGGCAGCTCAGATGCTCCAAACTGATCCTTATTCAGTACCTGCTCGTGATTACCTCATAGATGGATCGAGAGGCATCCTTTCTGGGACATCAGATTTACTTCTGACATTTGATGAGGCTGAGGTAGGCTTTTTCATGGCAACCAACATCTATACAATAGCAAGTGTTGGCTTTGAATACTCACATGTAAACAACTGTTTTATAGTATTGAAGTACTGACTTCTTCAGAGATGGCTCAACTTGTATATTCTGGTTGTCAGTTCCATACAGGTTCTGATAAACTTCCCCTTTTCAGAAATGTGTGTTGTTTACTTTCTGCTGTAGAGTCTGTTTGTAGCGGATTATAGCCTTTGTCTCAGAGCAAGCTCACGTAAGGGGAAGGAAAAATGCTGACTCATCCCTGCTGAGCTTTCTGGCAAAGGCTATTCCTAATCGTTTCCTGTAACTTTTGGTAGGTTCTAAAGGCTGCCACCACCACCCACTTGACAGAGCTCCCCCCCACCCCTGGCTTGGGTGGAATCCAAGGGAAAACTTTCTTTTGCTATTGGAAAAGTACAAAAAACAAAACACAAACCTTCCATGTGCAAGCATACACGTGGTGAGAAAACTGATAGCTATTGACAGATTGAGTCATGTTTGCACCAGAGGAAAAAAGGCCCCTTACTCTTTCCCGTTTCTCATGAGTTAAAAATCCACTCAGAAACAAGTTTATTCAAATGCTACAGACTCTTTCCTTCTGTGGCATTAAAATAAATTAAATTATTAAATTAAATTATTAAATTAATTAAAATTTACTGAGTCTTTTGCAATGTCCTGGGTATATAGGCGTAGGTTAGTGTTTCTTAGCTTAATTATGTTGCAGATAAACAGTAATAGGCCAGTATCAGGGATATACAAAGTGTACACAAAATAAACAGTCTAACTCAAAATCTGACTAAACAACTTTCCCTAGACTAAACTTCTCAGAACCAAAGTCCTGGCTTCTTTTGTCTTGAACTCACCAAATCCTGGATGAGAATTCAAGCTGCCTGCCCTTTTGGCTTCCCAGGACCTGCAGAAGGGACATTCTCCTGGAGCCAGTTCTCACGGCCACATGTCCTCCTTTCTGCACTCCCAGCCTGCTTCTTCTAACAAAGAACTCTTCTCTTCCCCCCATATTCCCAATGTCTCTCTAGGCCCCACCCACCTGATGTACTGATTGACTGAACTCTGGAGTTCACCAGCCTATTAGTCAGGACAGGGTTTACCCAGTTAACTCTTTAGGGTCTGTGTGCTGGCTGGTCACTACAATGTTGTTAATAGAGATTTTGAAACGTATCACATTGGCAAATGAAGAAAAATAAAATTAAAGTATTTTCTGTCAGTAAGTTAATCTACTTTTTAGCACTTTTTCAGAAGTTTGCTTCTATTCCTGTTGAGTAAACTTTCTAGCATAATGTCCTGGGTATAAATGCTAAATATTTGTTTACAGAAACAATGTTTTTTAGTCCTGTGGAGCTTTATAAGAGATGCTTACATCTAAAGTTATCACACTTACTATAAGTGTGCTCGGCTCTTGATTTAATAATGATTACTATGCTGGCACTGTACTGCTATTTCAAGATAATAGCTCTTGACATTATAGTGGCTCTTGCCTTCAGAGAGTAGTTATGATTCTGAGCTTCAGGGTGGCTTTTGTGTGTTTAATGGTCACAGGCCTACAGCTACCTTTAATGTTCCTCCAGAGCCACAAAGCATAGAAGTTTGGGTGAAGACAAACATTCAAAAGTGTGAAGTTTAATATTCATTCTCTTTCTGAAAACAAGTGCCTTGGAATGCTCAGAATGTTTGTTCGAACCACTTCCAGGATACTTTATAATGTCTGTCTCTCTTCTCCTGAAGTATAGCTGCAGTTGGTTCAGGTGCCTTTTTAAAATATGCAGTCTTAAAATTAAACCAGTTTGGATTGTTGTGATAAATGTAAGAATGATGTCTCCCCCCCCCACCTTTATGTCTAAGGTCCGCAAAATCATCCGTGTTTGCAAAGGAATTCTCGAATACCTAACTGTGGCAGAGGTGGTAGAGACTATGGAGGATCTGGTGACCTACACAAAGAATCTGGGGCCAGGTTAGATGTTCCCAATATTCTATTAAAAGTATTCTTCCACTGCTTTTATCCAGGAACTTTAAAATGTGAGATTTTGTTTTTCTGCTGATAAATGTCAGGCACATGGTTTCCATGAAGAAGGTTTCAGGTACAGACCTTGGTTTCTCCAGTTCAAATAGATCTCAGGATGCAGGTCTGGGAAAGATCTCTGCCTGAGACATCGGAGGGCTCTGGCTATTTAGGATAGACAACCTTTTAATGTGGTGATTCTCTTTTATTTAGCAGGGGGAGAGTAACTGGCCTTATCCACCCCCACCACAGTACCTCCAGTGACTGTTGCTGGTGTCTATATCTTAAGTTTCTTTTTAGATTGTGAGCCCTTTGGGGACAGGGGTCCATTTTATTTATTAATTATTTTGCTATGTAAATTGCCCTGAGCCATTTTTGGAAGGGCGGTATAGAAATCGAATGAATGAATGAATGACTTGAGTACAAGTCACTTCATACTCATAGATTTCCATATTGCACACACTCTCCTTTTAGAAGTGGAGCTCACAGGCTTGGACAGAGAAGGAAAGAAAGCTGTAAACATACAGCTTGGGACTGTGTCATTCTTCCTGTTCTGTGAAGCATGTAAAGTGGTGTAACTGTAGGGTACCTTGCTATCTTTATTCTTTTATGAACAAAGAAATATACCCTGCCTTTCTGTTTTAAAAATTTCAAATTTACAAAAAATAAAACATGACACAATCATTTAAATAAGAACAAAAACAGTTGTTAAAATGATCTAAAAGGCAGTTTCAGAAGCTATAAAACAACCTGACAATTGAGCAAAGACAAAAATGTTGCACACATCCACCCACCCCTAGGAAACTGTTTCTAAATAATCCAACAGGCAGATTAAAAGTCTATTGGAATGTCTTTACATGGTGAAAAATCAGCAGAGAAGGGGCAAGATGAAGTTCCCTAGAGAGGGAGCTCTACAATCTGAACGCTACCACACTGTCCTGCATCCCAACCGCATCCTAACATAATACGTGAATAACTGTATGCATTATAGAGAAACTATCATGAATACACTATACACAGATTGTAGACGTACTGAATGTAGTATGTGAATGAGGCTTCCCTTTCTTCCCTGAAATCTGTCTGCCCCTCAACTGAAATCCTAAAAAATGTGCTTAGTCCGATGTTGTTTAACCTTTAAGTGTTAATGGCTTCTGTGTTGTACATTAATATGTTCTGTTCTTGGATTTCTGTGAAGTTCCATGCCTTTGGCTTATATGAATGCCGTTTCAATGATCAGACGTGTTTCCTGAAAATGTTCACATATTAATAAATGCTTGAGTCATTGCAAGTAGGACCTGCTATTTTAATATTTATTTACACTCTCTTACAACCTCAGTGGCTGACCTGTTACTTCAGATGTCCATCTATCTATCTCTCCTTCCTAATTAAACCAAAAATAAATGTGAGTTGTGCTGGATTATCTCTCTGTTTTATACATTAAATCTGTTGGATTATTTAGAAACAGTTTCTGGTGGGTGGGAGGGTGGATGGATGAGTGCAACATTTTTGTCTTGCTCAATTCTCAGGTGGCTGTTCACAATAGTTGACTAGTGCTCTCCTCCGTCTCCTTCATGCCACTACCTTATACGACGTGACCTCGTCTGGCATGAACCTCAATAATATTTTGATCACTGTCTCCTGAGAGATGCACAGACATGGTCAGAAAATAAATATAATTTATGTACTAAGTTGGAAACAGACCAAGGCTAGCAGTTTAAAGACATAGCCTTTTTACATTGTTGAAATGCTTTCTTTGCAGACCTGCTCACATGTCAGTCTGACATACTGTCTAAAGTGGGAAATTGAAACTGCCTATTTTATACTTGTAGGGATCTGCCATTGTTTCATTTAGGCAAATACTTTGGCAGTGGTTTCTCCAAGGTCTCTGGGTAGAGAGGTCTTTCCCACTTTGTCAGATTCTTCTTACCAAATATGCATGGTCTTCAGCATGCAGAGCACATGTGCGCTGCTACTGCTGAACTCTAGTTTTCCAATTAGTTATTTGGACTAACTGGGATCAGCATGGGGATCAGCAAAATCTGGGTATGATTTTATGGATATTGGGAGGGCTAAGTGGCATATCTGACACTTAAGAGAATCTTCTTCTGTCTGGAAGTGTCCTTATTCATATCTTAGATTTAATTGGAGTGATCCTCGGTATCTCTCCCCCTGCCCCGCACCCCAACCTACTAAGTCAACTTCAAATAATTTACTGCAACTTTCTCAACACTGCAGCACTGCTAAGGTTTAGAGTGGCTTTCTGATTGTTGCTGCTAACTGCTGCTAAATAGGGATATAGCTGAAGCCTACTCCTGTATCATAAGGACAACCCTGTTGGATCAGGTCCAATTCCTATCTAGTACAGCATCCTGTTTCACACAGTGGCCCACCAGATGCCTCTGGGAAGCCCACAGGCAGGGGATGAACACAAGTCTCTCTCCTACTGTTGTTCCCCTGCAACTGGTTTTATAGGCATCCAGCCTAGAAGCCATTGATAGACCTCTCTTCCATGAATTTGTCTAAGCTCCTTTTAAAGCCATCCAAGCTGGTGGCCATTACCATACCCCGTGGCAGAAAATTCCATAGCTTAATTATCTGCTGTGTGAAGTACTTCCTTTTGCCAGTCCTAAATTTTATGGGATGACCTGGTTCTAGAGTTATGAAAGAGGAAAAGAAATTTCTCTCCACACCATGCATAATTTTATAGACCTATATCATGTCTACCCTTATTGGGGTTTTTTCCTAAACTAAAAAGCTCCAGTTGCTTGTCTTGCTTACACATGCTTGCTAAGTATTGCTTTGGGGCTTGGCAGCTACATTATTTTATGCTGGAGGAAGAAGAGGATTGTTGTGAAATCTGTGGACTCTGTCTCACTAACCCCCAGCTTGCATTTGTAGCCCACATACTTGGGCCTGCGGCCTTAGTGATGTGAAAGAGAAATATCTGGAATAGTGTAACCTAAAGACTATATAGCACATTCAAGTGTTCAAAACGCTGCTGAGAGATTGGTTGGATCCAGAAAAAACATGAATGGAATTCAGTTTGTGCAACAATTTTTCTACCTTTTCTCCAGTGCAGTCACAACTCCTTCCCTTCATCCGGAAATCTGCGCTTCAGGCTTGGGGTACCCTTTAGAACATCATGAGATGGGTCACAGGGCTTGCAATGGGAATGGGTAGTTGGTAATCAGGGAGGTACCTTGTTGTCCCTGCTAACTGGGCAAAGAGCCACCTTTTTAACATGGTGACTCTCTTTATTTAGCAGGGGGAGAGTAATTGGCTCTATCCACCCCCAGCATAGTATCTCCAGTGACTGCCGCTGGTGTCTATTTGTTTCTTTTTAGATTGTGTGCCCTTTGGGGACATGGAGCCATCTTATTTATTTATTATTTCTCTATGTAAACATCTTTGAAAACTTTTGTTGAAAAGTGGTATATACATATGTTGCATATACATATCGACATATTGTCTGTGGAATGGTGCCTTTCCATTCATGCTGTGAACCTTTGGATCCAAGTTATTACCATGATGTAATGCTTACAACAGCCCTATAGGATAAGCCAGTATTACTCTCTCCATATTAAATAGGAGCATGCTAAGTCTGAGAGAATTGCTTGTCTAAGGGCCGCCTAGTGATGGTGGGTTTTGAACAAGGGACTTCTTGATACATAGCATATCTTCTTAAGCACTATGCTATATCAACTCTGGGATGTACAGATATGTTACTTCATGATAGGTGCAGCTTCCGGTCCATCACTCTTGGTAGTCATTCTTCATAGTTTGCTTTCAGAAATGTATGCATCTGACACAAGTTGCCTTATTTTTTGTTTTTCTTAGACACTTAATCAAACGTTCAAAGAGTAGAAGCCATGTGAAAAAATACTTTGCAACACAATGTTGAGCTGGTTATTTTCTCTTAAGTGGATTATTGACTTTTGTAGTTAAAATAGATGTTGAGGTTGTAGACATGACCCAGGCAAGCAGAGGAGACTGGTGACACTCACCTTCTCTTCCGCCGCCCCCCATGAGTGATTGATTTGGGAGCGTGGACTGTGCTCCCAGACAAGCATCACTGTGTGGCACAGCTCCAGAGACCGGGGTGATGTGTCCTGGCCTCTGTAAATCCCACAATGCACCATGCAACATGCACGATGCACTGAGGGATTCTCCCAAGGAATGGGTACTCTAGGCACCCATCTCGGTGTGTGGGCAGGCTAGAAGCAGCCCATGCTCACACACAAGCAGGTAGCCCGGGTTAAGGGAGCGCTTGCTCCTTTAACCTCTGCTAACAGCTGGGCTGAAAAGCCAGGCTTGGCAGCGCTGCCCTGCTAGGATCAGGCCCGATCCTGGCAGTTCTCATGTACAGTCTAACGCAGGCTGGGCTTCCCTAACCTGGGTTAAGCTGCATGTGAGAACGGCCTTGTTGCCTTAGAAAAAAGCATTGATAACCATGAGGGATATTAAATATATATTGCCCCTATGTGAGCCAATGGGACAGAATGTTTGTGACCTCAAACAGTTAAGAGACAACCAGGTGGGAGAGGAAATGGAACTCTGTGGTGAGGAGCAGGGAGGAGGGCTTGAAAAGAGTGGGAAATTTCTCAGCTTGAAGGACCCTCCCTCACGATTGTGACAAGCCTTCTGCTTCTCAGGAAGAAAGTTGTGTTAAAAACTCAACGTTTTCTCGCGAGCCATTTCACAGCTTTGTGTTTCTGTGGAGGAAGGGCTTTGAAAAGGAGCTAGCATTGAGTACCAGTCCCTACCTCCCAAAAAAACAAATGCAGGGGGGAAAGGTAGTATATAATATAGGACCCCAGTTAGAGCAGGCATGTTGCTATTTGTGATTTCACCACACTCAGGTAATACTTGTGCACCATGGATACACAGTGACGTTCTGTTGCAAGCCCATTGTTGTTTCATATAACTTTCTCCTATTCTGTGTTGCAAAACTGTGATCAAAGGTTGCATATATTGGAGAGAAAGCAGCACTGGTTTAACAACATTGACTTTCTTCACTTAGGAATGACCAAGATGGCCAAAATGATTGATGAACGACAGCAAGAGCTGACGCACCAGGAACACAGAGTCATGTTGGTGAATTCCATGAATACTGTAAAGGAACTGCTGCCTGTCCTTATTTCAGGTAGCTTTCTGCAATATTTCATTATTAAACGATGCATGTAAATGTGTTGCATTGTGTATGGATAAAATTGTGCTGAATAAAATCATGTGGGTTTATGCATGCTGAAAGCCTTTCAAAAGCAAACGCTTTTAATGTCCCTTGTAAACTGACTACATATACTAAAACTGTGGTTTTATTTGTGGCTGGTGTAGAAGGAAAGTTGTACCTCCTAAGTCACAGCATGCATACCCTGCACATCTCCTATTTATGTTCTGTGAGCTGAGCATGCTGAGACATAGGCTATTTATATGATAATATTTGGAAGTTCTCCCCGTACTCAGTCTTTAAGGCCTAGCTCTCTTCACCTGCAGTTCTGGCAGACATCCCTAAAGACAGGAATGACATTCTCCACACTATAAAACCAAATCCTCACACTAGACATGACTTAGTGTTACTACCTTTCTACTGACATAGTAACCCTTTATCCCTATCACAAGTATTTCTTATATGCAAAGATTTTATTTGTATGGAAAAGTATTCCATCGTGTTGTTTCCCTAGTCCCACCTAGTCCTACATTCTCAGCTGATACAGCCCAGATGGAGGTTGACCACTCCAGTGAGAGTAAGTTCTGATCCAGTTCCTCACACTTTGCTGCATAGTGGACTCTCAATGCTGGCGTTGCTGCTTCTGCCTCTTTTGATTACATGTGCTGTAGTGTTTTTCCCTTCCCTTCACCAGCTGTTTGTCACCTATATCTTCAATATGAATGGTTTCTGGTGGTGGTAAGAAGCCCATGTTTGCTGTAAAGTGTGCCATCAAGACTATTTCGACTCCTGGCGCCCACAGAGTCCTGTGGTTCTATTTGGTAGAATACATTGCCTCCTCCCGCACAGTATGAGATGATGCCTTTCAGCATCTTCCTATATCACTGCTGCCTGATACTATATCAGGCAGCAGTGATATAGGAAGATTCGAACTGGCAAACTTCTGCTTGTTAGTCAAGCATTTCTCCGCTGCTTCACTTAGGGTGACTCTGTTTGCTTTAAGGGTGTGCGAATAGGTTTGAATACGAGCCGGCTCAACACTGAACATGTCCAGTTCAAGGGTTTGACGTTGAGCTGGCCTTGAATTGAACTTGCCCCTGTTTGGCTTGATCTCAAGCCACCCCAGGCCAGTTTGGGCATTTTAATTAAAAAAATGTTAACAGACTCAGTCTCTGGTCTGGCCATGCAGAGGCCCATGGTGCATGTGTGGCAGCCTCCAAAATGGCTGCTGCAACTACACAGAGGCCCGGAATGGGCCATAAACCACCCAAACCGGGCTGTAAATGTTACTGGGGTAGGCTGGCCAGGGGAGGGGAACCTCTGGAGATGCTGCGGCTGCACCCTCAGAAGCAGTGAGTTTCAGTTTTAAAAAAAAATTAAGTAGACTCCCCAAACTTGAACTGAACCAGGGGTTGTTCGGGTGTGCACAAAACCGAACATGCCCAGATCAGTTTGAGTCTGGTTCAGGTTTGGAACCAAACCGGGCTGGAGATTACCAAAAAAATAGTATATAGATTTTCTCAAGATGATCTTTTCAGATTAGGCTTTGGCTAGGCCAAAAGAATTATTGTGCAACGTATCCAGGACATGGAGTTGCAGATGGAACACGCAAAGTTACTGAGTGACATTTATATAGGAAGTCAGGGCACTGAGCTACTGAGTTTAGGCCTGCTACATATTTCAGTAGTATCTTAATCTCAAAGTTTAGACGAGCTCTAACAGTTGCCCATGTAAAGGTTCTTCCAACAGCTGTACTCCATGGGAGATTCCAGGGTACACCATACACACTAAGATTATGCCCTTGCGGATCTGGTGATGTTGAAACAACTGCTCATGTTCTCCTGTATTGTGAATATTACAGAGACATAAGATGCCAATTAGTTGCCCCACTTTTGATTAATTTTCTGGGTCGTGGAGAGGATTTTTATTTAAACTATTTGCTTACTGACCTTAACCCGGATGTTATCCATATTGTGGCCAAATATTGCTATATAATATGCCAAATGCATATTAATGTAGTCTGATTTTACATGATTATCTTATTCTTTTTATTTGTTATTTGTTGTACTGCTGGTCTGTGACGGAAATAAAGTTTTACTTACCAAACCGGGCATACCAGTTTTGTGCACGCCCCTAGTTGGCTTGTATAATTGGTGCCTTGAAAATACAGTGATAGGTGGCTATCCTCTTTCTCATTGGAGTTAAAATGCCTGGAATTAAGTAGGATGTCATGGTAACTACTACAGCATCACACTGAGTTTCACATATAATTTCCTTGCCAGAATATCATGTGTTTAATCTGCACAATAATGTTGATTTTTCTGTCTATATGTACATGCTTTGCTTTTCCACCATCAGGTCCACAAAGTGGTAAGCAATCCATTAGAATGCAATGAAAACTCACTAAAACATTCCAGTTGATAACCAATTGATCTCTTTTGCATGTGCATGCCCTCACACCCACACAAACAGAGCTGCTCCCTTGTATATCCTGGAGTTGGATCATTCTGGACTTTAAAGTTCTTAAGAAAATTTAAGTTTTAAGGTATTTTGTTAGGACCAATATGACTCTGCAAGCAATAACTTTCAGCAATGATATATTCAGAGGTGCCAGTGAAGCAGCCAGATATGGTCTGCCAGATGTATTCCACGATCCCTTGTAGTACCACAGAGGGGTACTGGGATGCAGGATTTGGGTGATCCAAGAATTACACCCCAATATCCCTGTGATAATGTATGAGATCACTGTTCAGTTTGAGTGAGACTGCAGCAGAAGTAGGAACATAGCAAGCTACCTTATAAGGAGTCAGGCCATTGGTCTATCTAGCTCAGTATTGTCTGCCCAGACTAGCAGCAGCTTCTTCAAGGTTGCAGGCAGGAGTCTCTCCCAGCCCTATCTTGGATATGCCAGGGAGGGAACTTGGAACCTTCTGCAAGCAAACATGCAGGTGTTTTTTCCAGAGGGGCCCTGTCTGCTAAGGAGAGTATTTTACATTGCTCATACGTGGTCTCCCATTCAAATGCTAACCAGGGCAGACTCTGCTTAGCAACGGGGACATTTCATGCTTGGTGGGATGCACTCACTGAGAAATTGTCCCCATCTCATTATACTGGTTATGGTGGACATTACAAATAATTTGGAGATTTTTAGTTAGACATAGGCATTTAGTGCAGACGGATAAAGGTTTCAAGTGTCCTTAAAATATCTCTACTGTGAACATCATTTATTCTGCCTGATTTTATACAATGGGGCATTGCGTATATTACATTCCCTAATTTCCTGATCTAATCTTCTGTGCAATCTTCACAGCTATGAAGATTTTTGTAACAACTAAAAATTCCAAAAGTCAAGGAATAGAAGAGGCCTTGAAAAACCGCAACTTTACGGTGGAGAAGATGAGTACCGAGATAAATGAAATAATTCGTGTGTTGCAGCTCACATCCTGGGATGAAGATGCTTGGGCCAGCAAGGTGGGTCAGCTGTTGAATCTGGAAATGCCATTAGGATTATACAACTTCCTATGCTGTTGTAAGAGGTTTTAAAGAAGGCATACTCTGTACTTGATACACCTACACAATGAATGGCTCTGTTCAGATGATGGAAATCTGAACTTGGGTGCTCTCTGTTTCTTGCTCGCCTCTTTTATTCCTGTTTAATGCCAAACATAGTTTGCTGTTGGCCTTCAAACTATGGTTTATACTTTTAGTTTGGAGGGCAAGCACTAACTATAATTTGCCAGTTTAGTTGTCAGTTAAGTTGAGGAACAGAAGCCATGTGCAAGAAAGGAGGAGGGAGCATATTAACCTGTGGCTTGTTCATAATCTGAACTGAGTCACTGTGTACAGTATATGGTATCCAATTTTTCAATAGCACACACTTTCAGGTGGTTTTTGCTCACTTAATTGGGAACAGATTCCTTTGAAATCACTCTAAATGTAATCCAAACTAAAATACATTTGCAACTAAATTATATAAAATGACAGTTGTAATGCTCAACTCGATAGAACACCCAAAGCTTCGGAAATCTTGTTTCCTCAAACTAGTGGGACTAAGACACAGAAGAGACAAACTGGCAACATTGTAAAGGGGGACAGTGGCAAAGCAACTGAAAAGGGGACAGCGCTGAATAAGGCTTGGTCTGCTTGGCTCCCTGTTAAGCTCCTGAAGAATAGGGCGGCCATCTTCTCTGAGAACTGCCAAGGATGGCTGCAGAAACAGAAAGAACCACTCTTCAAGAGTGTTGAACTGGCAACCAAAACCAGTTCTTGGAATGAGCAGTGGCGTCCCTCTTCAGCATTTTCCCCTCCCGTTGTTGGAGCATAAATTACCTTATTCTGCTTTACAAAGAGTGTAGAGATGCATCATGAGATTACTTACAGAATCCTGGTGTCTCTTGGTCTCATGCCAGCATGACAAGGAGATTGCGCAGGGCAGTGTAAGCCGGGGGTGGGGTGAGTTCACTGTTCTGTTCTTCGTACTCTCCCATTGCTCTTAACTCTATTGGAATGTCGAAGTTGATACTGCCAAGAGAGAAAAGCCACCCCGCTCTGTCTGCTATGGCAGTTACTAAGTTATTGCAGGGTAGGTCTCTGACAGCTCGGATGCCACTGCTGCTGAGGAAAAACTGATGTGGAATCTGTTAATCTGCCTTTACGCTGAGTCAGACAATTAATCTGTCTAGCCCAGGGTGTGGTTTTTCCTCTGCACCCTTGCAACAAAATCTATCTTTCTTGATCTGCTGCCACTGCTCATTCCCTACAACCTTCACTATATTTCTCGCTTCAATAGTTAATATTCACTGCCCTTCATAGGTGGTAAATGGTATAAGCATGGGAGTTGCACCAATAGAGTTAAACCATTCAAGTAGGAGGTAAAGGTAATTTGTTCTTCTTCAAAACATAATCCTTTTAAATGAATAGAGAAATTAAGATAACTATTTTCAGGATCTCTTGATGGTATTTCAGTCTTTGGTTATACTTGTGCCTCAGTCAGATGCCATTAATCTTTTATGATGGATCTGGCAGATATAAGTGGCTGGATTTTATTTGGTTGGTTTGTTTAGTATATTTGTACACCACCCCAAACACACACTGGGCAGTTTACAACAAACTTTAGAAGCGGTTGGAAGGTGGAGATAAACATCACACTTTACCCTATTAACCTTCCTTCTACCAGCACCCTTCCTTAACTCTAGCCCACTCTTCCTTTTTCCTGCCATACCTTTTCTATTTTAAACCACATCGACAGAGTTTGACCCTCTCTAGGCTTGGGGTAGAATCTCAGGGAAAATTCTCTTTATTTTGCTATTGGATAAGTAAAAAAGTCTTCCACATGCAAGCCTACACATAGATAGCTGCTGAACGTCTCAGGACATGCCTGCACCAGAGAACTTCCCTCCTCTTTTTTCCTGAGTTAAAAACTCAGGAACTACAAAAAACAAAACAGTTTTATTCAATTTCTGCAGACTGCTTCCGTCTGAGGCTTTCTAACTTTTAGATACAATTAAGAATACTTAATAAGATTACAAAAATGGGTTGTCTTAATACACACTTAAATATTTAGAGAGTTTTGCGACAGCCTAGGTAGAATGGGCGTAGGGTAGTGTTTCTTATTTCAATTACGTTTCTGGTAAACTATAATAAAACAGTATCGGGAAATATGCAAAACACTCACACCAAAGAAATAGAAATTCTAATGCAAAGTCTGACTAAACAAACTTTCCCCTAAACTAAACTTAACTTCCCTTCTCCTTGAACTCACCAAACTCCAGAAGAGAATTCAAGCCTCCTGCAATCCTTTCTTTTAAGGATCTACAGAGTTCTTCTATGAGAGAAACCTCCATGCTGGCTTTAACCATGAGGGAGCAAACTCCATTGCCCTTCAGTAAACCTTTCTGCATGTACCTCCAACAAAGACTGTCCTCCTTGTTCCCAGAATTCCCCACAACTGCTCTCTAAGTCCCACCGACCTGGTGTGCTGATTGGCTGCCCTGGAGTTCACCAGCGTGTCAGTCAAGACAAGGGTTCACTCCCTGTTAACTCTTTAGTGGGAGGGGTGGCTGATCACTACAATATCCATAGAATATCATGAGATCTTAATTGTTTAAAACTGGCATTGTTAAGAGATAATCTTCTGTTCAAATTACTGTAATTTGGAAGTTGCGACTTCAAGCCTTTTAATTAACTGGCAGCTCTAATTTATACATTGCAGCATTACCACTGAGGACTTGCTTAATAATGTGATAGTTGAGGGGGTGGTCATAGTTTGCAGAGAGCATCACTCTTATTGTGAAATAATGCTGTGCTATTTATGACTCCTTTTAAGCATCTTTGTTTTTCTATTTCCTTATTATTTTCCACCTTTTAGAAGGTAAGCTCTTCTCCACAATCCATGTTTACTTTTCTACTAAAACAGAAAAGCATGGCCCTGGGGTGTTTTGCAGTGTGCAGACTGTGTGCTGTGTACCCCCCACCCCCCAATGTTGGTTGTAACACTGTACTCACTTCTGATGGCAGGGGTATTAAAATGCACTTAAAGCATTACCAGCTAGACACTGAAGTATGGAGTTGATTATGAGGTGCTGACAGCCCTCATACTATCTCCAGGCTTGCTAATGTGGATTTAATGATGACAGTTTGCTAGTGAAAGTAAAGTTTACCTCCATGCTGCTTGCTTGCTTGCTTAGCTTGTGAGGATTTTGACAGGAGTAGGTATTGTCTTGCCTTTCTTTCCCCCCCAAGCAAAAATGATTTTGTGAATGCGTCAGATGTGCTCTTGTAACATTTGTTTTCAGACTTTCATCTTTATGAATGGAAAAAATAGACTATTAATAAACTTTTGCTAAAATTTAACTAGAACATATATGTGGATTTGCTTGTAGCAAATAATTGGGTTTGCTACAGTCTAATGAAAAGCAGATGGCAGTAGATTTTTATCTGAGAAGACAGGATATTTTTCAGTGTGAATACAGTATTAATGTATGAAAGACAATAATAGTGATTTTTTTTAAAAAGTTAGTGCTTATAATCAGATTACAAGTGGCCATAAACCAGTTATGCTAGATACTGAATCCACACCTAGAACTTTCTAAGGTGATTGGCTGCAGCAGCTGCAGCCAGCACCAAACTGCATTTTAAAAATCCTGCTATGTATTAGTGAAGTGATATTTTTCTGCTGGGTGTTCCTTTCTACTTCCATATTGTCCTCACTTGGATATTGTGATCTTCTTGGCATCTGTAATGGATGTGGCTTTCTCCACCACCTGTATTTGAGTAGGTATGAATTGGATGTATAGCAAGTTGATAGCTATAAAATAAGACAACTCTGAACATTCTCTGTGACAGCTGCCTTTGCCCCGAGTCTTGGCAGCTGTTGTCTTGAATCTTTGACCACTCCAGAATTGTAAAGTGGGCCACCTTTTCAAGTGTGTTTGTGTGTGTGTTTTAAATCCGATCTAAAAGGTACTCAAGTCCTTGCCCAAAAATAACAATTGTGACAAACAGCCCATTTCCTTTTTTTAGTTTCTCTTTTCCTGAACTATAACCTTATATAGTATAGGCATATACACTGGTAATCTGGAAATATATTTATTGCTGAGCTGCCCAAGTACTTGGTCAACTTAAGTATGCCATTTAGAAAAGTGGACTTGGCAACTCTTTGTTCTCGAGCAGCTGCAGAAAACAAAGGAGGAGAACTGTTGAGCCCTGTTCTTAGGGTCTACCTCTTTAGAAGCAAAAGGTTGACTAGTCTCCTGCAGCTGTGATTTTTGTTCATGTGCTGAACACATTCCCACCCTCTGACTCTACGATTTCAAAGTGCAATCCCAGGAGCTCAGACTGCATTGACTACGGTGTGTGCGGTTAAATGGCATAGTTCATAGTTCTTCCTTCATAGGACAACAGTGAGGATCCTGCGTGCATTGTTCACTGGATTGCAGCCACTATGTAAACAGGGTTATCGTATTTAATCAACATTTCGCACTGTATTATGATATTACTAATTTTTGCCAATGTGCTGAGATGGTTGTAGATATTCTGTACCACTTGCTTACTATATTTCTGTACCTGTAAGAGAGCAGAGTGAGCTTAGCTCTGTGCAGGAATCTGCTCCAGCAAGCTGAAGACTTGTGACTGCCCTGTCCTGATCTTCACATAGAAAGTAATGTATGATCTGGGCCCAGTACTGGTTATGGCTACACCTCAGTCCTGAACTTGCGGTTAACTGCTCCCTTTTCAGACTGTGGATGAGCAGCATGTTTGGGGATCCCAAATACAAATAAATCCAGTGTTCCATTGGGCCATTTCTTTCTTCCCAGGCAGAGCAGGGCAATGGGGAGTGTGAGACTGACATTCTCTCCTCTCATGTTACCGAAATAAAAACCTGAGCATTTCAGAGAAGGTTGTTCTGTATACTCAGTCACAACTTTCTCACCCATTTGAAGCAATGTGTTGGTTGGCAATGTCTTTATTTACTGTGCCTGTTGCATGCTTCTTCCTGACATAGGCTTCCACTGGGGGAAAAAGAATTCCTCCAGAAAAAGAAGAAAGTGAGATCATTGAAAGAAAATTGTACATCTGTAGGGCTTGTGCTAGCCCAGTGAATTTTTTGCTGCCTTCCTAAGGAAAAATAAGATGGCAGATTAGGGATGTGCACTAACCTGTTCGGCAGTCTATACACAGACTGCCGAACGCATTCGGAACTCCTGCGTTTGAACCAGTTTGAATGTAGGGGCGGGGGCCTCTTTAAGGCATGGGGAGGGTGTTCTTGCCCGCCCCCCCAATGCTGCATTAAAAATTGCTGGCACGGGGCAGCTATATTTCCTCTTGCTCTCCCAGTAAGTGTAATAGCGGAAGTGGTGTGTGCGTGTGCACACCACCCTCTTTGGTATTTTGCAATTACATTTTCAGCTTTTTTTTGGTAGTCATAATAGTAATGGCCCCAAACTGGAATTCTTATGTTTTACAGTCCTGTGGCTGTGAGTGCCATGGAGGCCACATTCAAGCCTACAGACTGTATCTTGACTCAGTCCCAGAGTTCACATGTTATCTATTCAGTGTAGCTGTTGGTGCAAAGCCCCTTTTTACATCACATCAGTTGTGGGATCCATATCACATGGGTATACTTCCCTCAATTCTGCATCTTTTTGGGAGTGGTTGCAGGCAGTAGAGAAAATTTGGAACTTCTATATGTAACATAGGAAGCAACCACAGAGAAGCAGTTTTGCAATACCAAGCTACAAAGATAACAAGGATGTGAGACTATTACAGTTGTTAGAGTTGTCGTAACATTGCATGGGGCATTCTAGAACAGAACTTTCAAAGGGAATGCTGACATGTTCTCTTTGTACCCAGTACAAAAAACATGCAGTAGCTACTTTTAGCACTTCAGAATGCAGTTGTGGAGGTTGCATATTGGAATATGCCCCTGTGTCACTCTCCTCTTGCATGTGGAATTCTACCATATCAAGAAGGGCTGGACTAGGACTGTTCTTGGCCTGTCAGCTTTCCATCTATAGGGGTACTTTTGACTGGGGGCGGAGGGTGAGGGGTTGATTCTAATATACAATTCTCCATCTCCATTCTGAGGTCCTGGGAGAGCTGTTGTGCTCTTCTTCTTCTTCTTTTTTTTTAACATGTTGGACTCTGCTCAAATTATCATCCCTACATGATGTGTAGGAAACTGATCCCAGGAGCTGATGCCAATATGAAGCAGCAAATACAATTACTTGATTATATTTGTATTTGTTGACCCCTTCTTAAAATGGCTCAGCTGTGCCAGCAGTAACAGTTTGCATGCTGTGTAGTGTATTGCAAGTGTTTTTACATGGGGACTTTCTGATTTAAGTCAGAAGAATATGGGATGGATCCCTGTAGTGTGTTCAGCTCCACTTGGCTGCTCTCAAGATTTTGGTACCTTGAAACGTTGACGCCCATGCATGGTGACTAAGTTAGCAGTTATGACAGAAGGTTGGACTTGAGATATTGCTCCCAGTATTGCCTTCTTTGGTCACGAAATGCTGATATGGCTTAGGCTTGCCAGACTTGTATCATTTCTTGGGTATTAGAGCCTTATTGGCAAGTAACCTTTATTTGACAGGGGCCGTATTTTTGCATTGAGGAAGGGCTGAAGGGCCAGTAACCTTGGCTCTATCTCAGGGTTTCTTAACCTTGGGCCCCCAGATGTTGAGAGACTACAACTCCCATCACCCCCAGCCATGTCCATTGTGGCTGGGGATGATGGGAGTTGTAGTCCATCAACATCTGAGGGCCCAAGGTGAAGAAACCCTGCTCTATCTGACTGATTCCTGCACCAAGACCCAGGGAAAGGGTTCTTCAAAGCTTTCTCCTTGGTAGAGCTCTCTCCATATGTGTCTCAGTTGCTCACCCCCAAGGAGAGTCTAGCCACTACTGCCAGCACCTCACCATGAATGTCAAGCTGCTCTCTACCAGTGTTTCATAAGAGGAGGTATATGATGTATGATAGAACCGTCGTTGTTGTGCATGTTGAAGGATGTCTGAGGAGCTTTTTGCCTGTGTCTTGATTCATGCTGGAGAAATAATTTGATGTCCATAATAAGATGGGGTATCCTTGGATTTGGGGACTGTGCTACAGAATGAACCCCTGGGCAGCCAGCTGCTTATTCCTAAAGTTGGATTTTAAAAGAAAATATATTTGTGAAAGCAACACTAACAATTACTTATTCCAACCACATTTCCTGCTTCACAAGGCTCCATCAGTGAAAGCACCATTTCTAAAACAAATGGGCTTGTGCTGGTGAGAACCACTGGAAAAACCAGACATATGAGGTATCTGCATGAAATTCTGCAGCTAGTATTGTCTTTGTATTTAGCTGCTGTGGTCTCTTCCTCACATTCAAAATTTCCTTTGATATTCCCTTGTGTAATTCTCCTCAGAAAACCATGGTGTAATGGTTGTCTCACAGGGTTCTTCTGCATTGCTGTCAGGTACAGGAATGACTAGTGCTGGATATTCTAGCATCAGCTAAATATTGGTGGAGTCAGTTATGATTGAAGAAGCACAGATTATGCAGAGAGATGTCCAGTTTCAGGGTGACTGTATTTACAAGAGTTTGCCTGAATCAATAGGTCTTGTTTCTTGGGGCAGAATAGGTCTCTGAATGTCTTAGGTCTGCTTTAGTTAAGAGAGATCCCTGAATCTATTGTGGCTTTATGCCTTGGGGCTACAATTTGCCAAGGCCTCCTGGTGCATGCTTGTAGTGTATTTTCTGACATGCGAATGCTTTTCAGAAAGATATTGCAAACCTATGGGGCTAGGCAGAGGACATTTGAAGCAGCTTTTAGCCACACAGCCCGACACCTTGCGTAGTGGTGGTGGTGGTGATGTGTTCAGGCATGAATTCTGAACATGGTTTATTTGGACTCTCTTAGCCCTTCCCATCCAAAGGCTTTGCAGCATATAACAATTTGTTAATTACTCCATCTTATCCCTCCCTACATTGGGCCAAAGCCAACTTGAATAAGAACGGGTAGCACAGGGCTGAACATCTTTACCCTCCAGCTGTTGTTGGACTACAACTCCCATAATCACCAGTCACAGGGGCCAATAGGGATGATGGGAGGAGTTGTCAAACCATATCTGAAGGGCCAAAATTGGGAAGGACTGGTCTAGCACAACATCCTGAAGATACCCAGGTGTGAGCTACTTTGAGTCTCTAGGAGAAGAGAATTCTAAAGCTGAGGGGGCAGCCAAAGGGAGTGCTTCTCTGCACCCTCTTGTTGATGTGACTTGGTGCATAAAATGATGCATTCAAGAGTGTTGCTGGTCAATTTTAGTGACTGTTCTGGAACATAGGATTGGAGATGGTTCCTTGGGTATCTTGGGCCAAGCCACTGAGGACTTTGTCATCATCGTCATGACAAAGACAAATTATCATTTGTTTGTCCAGGGTGAATCTGGATACACCATGTTATAAACAAGTAGTAAATAACTTCAAGTTCTACTATTCTTCTGTGCTTTTGAGCTTGCATGGAGTTCTGCAAGGTTAATAGGGCTATGAAAATTGTGTGATGCTGAGACTGAGTGAATTCGGTTATCATAAGGTCATTGCATATGAATTTCCTGCTGTGTTAGACCAACAGTGCATCATGCTTGGCTTCACAAGTAGGCAAAATGGTCATTCCCTGGTTCAATCCTCCATAGGCAGAAAAATACAATCTGAACAGACAGCATTTCTGGCTATTGATGGTTGTGGTTAGCACAATACTACTGATTTTTGCCCAGAGTTATGTCTCCCTTTTCAGAGAACAAGGACTGGAAACTCATGGGCTATTAGGAAAGCATTTGGTGGTGCTATTCATAGTTGCTTGGACTGTATCTGCCCCAGTGCATGAATCTACAGTGAACAGTAAATCTCACACTACCCTCTAGTGGAGAACTGTGAGGGTGGGGGGGAGGAGGCCTGTATAGAATGATGTGGTGTTAGTTTTTCTAAGATTAAATATTTAACATTCGGGTGGTTGTAACAAATCATCTTATACCTTATCCTTGAGTTGCTGTATTGCTTGGTCAGTGATGGTGTACATTAAAATATAAAACAATGCATGTTACAACGTCTGCATTTTGAGTGACAGGAATATTTCTGGTATTGCTGAGTTGTTGATACTTCGGTGAGTTTCTAACGCAAGCCCGTTGTGCTTAATTTTTGTGTGCTGCTCTTGCATCCAAACTTGCATGTCATAGTATGCAATTAGGATAAATTCTTGCCCCTCTATTTTTTTTTTTTTTGTAAAGGACACAGAAGCCATGAAGAGAGCATTGGCCTTAATAGATTCCAAGATGAACCAGGCTAAGGGCTGGCTTCGGGATCCCCACGCTCCAGCAGGTAACCTTAAGTCATTGCTGATGAGGACACACACTTCTGTGGGATGTGAAGTAAGGCCGTATATATGCATTCGGTGGGGCAAGTGATGCTAAGAAAAAGCTGAATTATGCAACTTGTATAAATCATGCACATATTCACATTTTTATTCTGTATAGTTTATTTTGCTTCTGTAAGTCACTCAAAGGGAAAAGATCTAGCCTTGGCACTGAAGCTCCACCCTGGATATCCTCTCTAGCCTTCCCTCTCTCCCTGACTTCTCAGAAATCTGGCCTTGCCTACGGACTTGGACACCTCTCTTTGCAGCCCAAAGGGCCAGATACTTGGTTGTTAAAATACCTTAGTAGTATGAAAATTAATTATTCACGTTATTATGAATGCTGATATTCTTGGGATGCTGAATTAGATGCTTACTATCACATTTCAGGCCTAGTGTTGTGCGATTGCTGAATTGCAGCATATACAGAATCCCGAGTTACCTTAAAGTGGGACTCTGAATGGAAGCTTTTAGGCATTGATCTTTCAAATATTAATGTAAAGCAAACTGCTTCTATGCTAAGTGGTTTGGAAAGCTTTGGTGGCTTTATCAAGTCATCCAAATTACTTTATTTAGAGCTGTTCCATATTTGTATTCTGGAATGGTAGCGGTTCTTAGAAAGATGCTGCATCTTAATTAGCATGCCAGCTTTGCTCAGCTGCTAGGGAATGAGTCCTATATTAAAATAAGTATGTGAGGGCTGCTTAATAAATGGTGATTAGACAAACACTGATGCTGGCTCTGCATCTGACCCCTTTGCAGTGGCTCTCTTGATCACTGAGCACATTTTGTTTCTGTATTTACTTGCTGGAGTCTGTGCTGTGTTCTTTCTGTTCTGGGAACAAATTATTTGGTGCTCCTTTGGAGACTGCCCTTGTTGAGGCAAGGGAAGTGAAGGTTCCTGCCAAACAAAGAAATCTGATGGTTCCAAATCTAGACAGAACTGTGTGGGGCCTTGAAATGATGGACTCACTCAATCCACTTACTTACTCTGCTCAGTCACGGTTTGCCATAAGGGTTGAAAGAACTTATCATTGGTGTGATGCCCATTCCTTTGCTCCTCCATTATCTTGGTGAGGAATGGGTATCCTCTGGAGTCTTTCACTGCACCCTGGAACAGATCCTGTTGGTCAGTGAAAAGCTTTCATCATCTGTTTGTCATTCAAGCAACAGAATCTGCTCCCGCTGGCGCCACCGTTGCTCTAGACCTCAGTTTTTTACAGTGCCAGAAAGAATCTGAATGTGAGGCCATTTTGAACATAAAGGGCTTCTGTTTATTTCAATTCTGTCATTCCTCTAAGGAACTCAGGAGAGTGTCTAAGAGGGCCCAACTCTTGCAGGAACCATGTGCAGCTGTCATTTGTCTCAATCTTGGGGGAATCTAGTACCTTGTCAGGATGTTGAACTGTGGGTGAGACTTCACACAGTATGGGGACATGCTGCTCAGTGATTGGATGGCCAGTGTGATGGGACATCGGGGTTCAACCTTCCTAGCTACTGCAAGGTGGATCTCATGTCCTTATCTGTTGTAGCCTTTGGGACCAATGGTTCTGCCTAAGCCAATAGTTTATTGAACAATGGCCCTACATCACAAGGATTCTGCTTTGAAGATGTTACTACCTTTGTATATTCCAAGCTTAAGCTTCTGGATCACAGTGAGGGAAGAGGGAACTATACTAACTGTAGATTCAATTTTTTTCTAGACATCCAGAGATCAGTCTTCTTACCCAGTAGTGAGTGTTTTGTCTGATCTGTGCTCATAAGCATACATGGAAGAACTGGGTCGAGTCCTACAAGGACTTATTTGTTTTCATCGTTGATAATTGCTCTCCAAGTTTACTTTGTTGAGTTATATATTCATGTTGTTAAGATGCAGCAACCAGGGTGAGACTGTTTCTGCTCTTCTGGGAGAGTGGGAAGCTCCTCCAATCAGGAGGAGGCACTATTGCAAATGTAAAGACTATACTCTGGATATCTTGAATAGGAACATAGGAAACTGCCATATACTGAGTCAGACCATTGGTCTTTCTAGCTCAGTATTGTCTTCACAGACTGGCAGTGGCTTCTCCAAGGTTGCAGGCAGGAATCTCTCTCAGCCCTATCTTGGAGAAGCCAGAGAGGGAACTTGAAACCTTCTGCTCTTCCCAGAGCGGCTTCATCCCCTAAGGGGAATATCTTGCAGTGCTCACACATCAAGTCTCCCATTGATATGCAACCAGGGCAGACCCTGCTTAGCTATGGGGACAAGTCATGCTTGCTACCACAAGACCAGCTCTCCTAATAGAAAATTAACATAAATAATTTTGCCTCTAAAATCACATAAGGATACTCTTAAAGAAAAATGAAATAGTATTGCTTCTCTCATCATATAACTTTCCATCTTGGCATTATAATTAATTTACTTTCACTCACATGCATCATGCCTAATCTTGTGAAATGATATACCTATTACAAGAACAACATTATCCTGCTGGAGGAACACTGTCCTATTATGATGGATTATATTTCTTGTATGGTACATTCAGTAAAAGATCTTTCCTTACTTCATTCAGTGTTGTATAGGTTTTGCTAGGACTGTTTCATTGAAGTAAATAATGCATGGGTCACATTGTCCATATTCACATGAGTTTTGTTTTTGCTTTCTAGGAGATTCTGGTGAACAGGCCATAAGGCAGATCCTGGATGAAGCAGGAAAAGTTGGAGAGCTGTGTGCAGGCAAAGAACGAAGAGAGATCCTGGGAACCTGTAAAATGCTAGGCCAATTAACTGATCAAGTTGCTGACCTTCGAGCTAGGTAAACACCTTCATGCTACGTTTAACCATTTGTTTATGAATCATGAAATAATAATTGTGGCTTTCCAAGATATGGCATTTCTTGATAGCAGCACAAATGGGGATTTTGGAATTTTTGTATAGTGATTATCACTATACTGACAGCAGTATGATGGCATTTTCTGTTTCGGTAAACCATATATGTGCATAAGTGATTCTGCTTGTTAAATTGTGCACAGGATTACATGTGTAAACATTATTTTGAGTTAATGGAAAGGTCCCAGTCTGTTAAATCAGATTGTACTGTGCATTGTTTTCATTCATTAAAGCCAGACAGACCTTTTCTAGATTTATTAAGGAGCACATTTATTTTATTTTTTTTTTAAAAAAGATATCCTACTTTTGCACTGCCGTAGTAACACAACACATATGACAGCATCCTTTTACTTCAAAATAAAAACTATTCTGGGGGTGGGAGAAGTAGCCTAATTGTGCATATTCCCCTGTTAAAGTCTGACCCACTTGCTAGTGCTTACCCCATTTCATGCCCTCTCCAACTTGACTTGCTTCTATATTATATTGCTTAGTGAAGAACATTATGCAGAACAGTGGTTCAGATCTGTGTATTTGGATTGGAGTCCATACATCTTAGCTTTTGCTAACCAACTATAACTTGTAGTCATCCCAGACCCCTCTCCTTTTTTCAAGTCCTCTGCTCATGCCAAAGGGAGGTATTTTGCTGTGGTAGGCTTTGGAGCAGACAGATGTAGTGTGGGCTGCTTCTGCTTGCTCCAGAACTCTGTGCGGTGAGAAACGCTTGGAGTGGACAGCCTCTTCCTTAGCTCTTTGTGAGAGATGACATCTCTGGGGGAAGTGTTCCCATGTTCTGCTGAACAGCGTCCCTTGCTGCAAGATCAGGGCAACTGTCCTTGGTGGGTGGAGTTTTGAAGACCTAGTTGCACTGCTTATCTTATAACTGGAGGCTTGGAATGGGGGAGAGAATGGATCTGGGTGTCTTCAGGAGTTGCCTCTAATCAAACCAATAGCATCTGTAATTTCAGTTTGCTTGAAGTGTTACATTTGAATTTGTGGTTAATCCATAAGAACAGCCCTGCTGGATCAGGCCCAAGGCCCATCTAGTCCAGCATCCTGTTTCACACAGTGGCCCACCAGATGCCACCGGAGGTCACAGGCAGGGACTCTTGCTCTTTGAATGAGCTGTTGCTTTAAGGAAATGCAGAGTCCTCTGCTGCTAAATTCTTTATTTAGTCTGTCATGAAGAGAGGGTTCTACTAGTACATAGGGGTTATCCAGGGCAAGTCCTTTGCCATAAACAAATAGAAGAAAACTTAATCTCTCACCCTAATTGTGTCTATGCAACAGCTGGGATAATACAGTTTCTGGGGGAAGTAGAAAAGGGAGAGGTCTCTGTTTCTGAATGGTAAGGCAAGAATAGCCTTAGAGTTATGCTCCTGGGACAAAGGTCTTCTGGAGTTACAGGGCTTGTTGCTCCACCACTTGCCATAATGCAAATATTGCTCATCAGGTTCCTCCAGGAACATGAGTTCTGCACAGCACTTGCCCAGATCCAGAGTTCTTTTCATTGAAGTTCAAATATTAAAGAGCTCTCCCCTCCTCTCTCCCTGCCCCTCAAATGAGGAGTTTCTACTCAAGATTAGTAAGAACATAAGAACAGCCCTGCTGGATCAGGCCCAAGGCCCATCTAGTCCAGCATCCTGTTTCGAACAGTGGCACACCAGATGCCATCGGAAGTCACAGGCAGGAGTTGAGGGCATGCCCTCTCTCCTGCTATTAGTCCTCTGCAACTGGTATTCAGAGGCATCCTGCCTCTGAGGCTGGAGGGCCTATAGTCTCCTCCGACTAGTAGCCGTTGATAGACCTCTCCTCCATGAAGTTACCCAAACCCTTTTAAAGCCATCCAAACTAGTAGCCAACACCACATCTTGTGGCAGAGAATTCCACAAGTGGATTATGCGTTGTGTGAAAAAGTACCTCTGTTTGTTGGACCTAAATTTCTTGGCAACCAATCTCATGGGTTGACCCCTGGTTCTAGTAAAATCCATGGTAATTGGGCAGTTTTCTCAGCTGGTTTATTAATCTGTCAAGAAATGGAATTGCATGACATATCATTAAGTTAAAAAAACGAAAAACCCAGTCAAAACCTCACCAGGTATCTTATCTCATTCAAATATGTAAAATTCACTTAGTTGGATTTTTCAGGGAAAATAAATACATGCATACTTACTATTAATTGACTGATAAAATTGAGAGCCAGCGTGGTGTAGTGGTTAGAGTGCTGGACTAGGACCGGGGAGACCCGAGTTCAAATCCCCATTCAGCCATAATACTTGCTGGGTGACTCTGGGCCAGTCACTTCTCTCTCAGCCTAACCTACTTCACAGGGTTGTTGTGAAAGAGAAACTTAAGTATGTAGTACACTGCTCTGGGCTCCTTGGAGGAAGAGCGGGATATAAATGAAACAAACAAACAAACAAACAAATAAACGAATGGACTAGAATAAAAAAGGTGGCTCAGATGGGGTCAAAACCAATTCCCTGCCTCAGGTGTCAAGATCAGCAGTGTCTGGTGGGGGGGACAGGTTTTGATCCCGATCACATTCTGCATACTTCTTGTATAAATCAGCAGTTTTCACTGAGTTACATGGAAGCAGGCCCTAGTTGGTAAGAATATGTAGGGTTTTATGTATCTCTTTCCCCCTTGAACAGAGGACAAGGTGCTACACCACTGGCCACGCAGAAGGCACAGCAAGTGTCCCAAGGTCTGGATTTACTCACAGCAAAAGTAGAAAATGCAGCTCGCAAGCTGGAGGCCATGACTAACTCGAAGCAGGCAATTGCGAAAAAAATTGATTCTGCTCAGGTACTCATCATGCTGTTTTGAAGAAGAAATTAAATGATCCCCCTTAATTCTCTTAAGCTACAGTGGGTTCAAACTTCTCTTAATGGGAGCACCATATTTCCTTCCAGCTCATAACAATTGTTTGGATTTAAGCGTTAAGTTGACAGATGTCTCTAAAAGAATGGCTTTCTCTTCTAAGACTCAGTTGCACTCCTCAAAGTCATACCTTTAGCGATGTTGTAAAGCAAGGCTCCAGGTTGAATCTCTGTTTACAAAGACAGGAGGTGTGTGGATGTGTGTGATAGGACTGGTATGGGATTTTGAGGCTTCTTGCACCAAGAGTGTGATTTCCATACATTTACATTTTTGGAAAAACATGCCCACTGAACTGGTTTGAGAATCTTTTTGGTGATTCTTCCAGTGCTTCCAAAAATGGTATATAGTTACTCATGTTCTGAAAAAGAACCTAGAGTGTGTGCATGCATGTGCACACTTCTCTTGCCTTTCTTGCAATACATCCCACCTTCGGTCCAGATGGACTCTAAAAAAAGAACTTTGTGCCAAACAGAACTGGAATTTGGGATACTTACTTAATCTTACCTAAATCTGAGGAAGCATTAATTCTCAGAATATGTCCTACTAGCTTAACCTGCGCAGAGTATCTGCGCACAAGTACCTGAGTGCTTCCCTCACTCCCGCCAGTCCCCCTCACAGAGATCTCTCCACCCTCACCTGAACCACACTCCTGCTCCTCTTCCTCAATCCGGTTGCTTCCATCCCCCTCATCCCTCTTGGTCATGGCTGCAGCGTTGCTGGCGCCTATCGTCCAAGCTGTAGGCCCCTATCCCAAGAGACCTCCCCACCCTCACCCAAGCCCTGCTCCTCTCCACAGGAGAAGCAGCAGAGTTTTACTGGGCCCTTCCTCACTGCCACCATGGCCGCTCGATCCCCTCAGGCCACTGACAGTCTTGGGCCCATCCCTTGCCTGCCTCTCCCCCTCCGCTAATGGTCTCAGTAGCCCCAAACAGCAGCAGTGCTTGACTGGGCCTTTCCTTGCTGCCAATAGGTGCCACGATGGCCGCTTGTTCCCCTCAGGCCACTGACAGGCTCGGCCCCATCCCTCGCCCTTCATTCTTTCTCTCTTCCTCTCCCTTCTTTTTTCCTTTCTCTCCTCCACTTGCTCTTTGCCTCTCTCTTTCTTCCCCTCTTTCTTTCTTTCTTTCTTTCTTTCTTTCTTTCTTTCTTTCTTTCTTTCTTTCTTTCTTTCTTTCTTTCTTTCTCTCTCTCTCTCCCCCCGCCGCTTCCTGAGTTAACAGATCTTGTTCATCTTGTTTCCTCATCTAATTCACACAACAGCAGCCTCCTTCTCCTGAAAGGGCTCTTTCCTCCTTCATGACCCTACTCTCTTCGCAGACCCCCGCCCGCTATCCTTATCCTATACATTCCTCTCTTCTACAATCAAGAACATCTTCCGATCAGTAACAGTTGCATTCCAGCTGACCTTAACCATCACAGGCTCCTTCTCGCTATCTGCATGTGGAATCCCAACTGCCCAATCATCACGGTGCCATAAGCTCCTCCTCCCTATCTGCATATGGAACTCCCACTGCCCAATCACCATGGTGCTTCTGCTCACGAGAGCTGCCACACATGGGATTAGTGACGGGCATGTCTAAGAGAAATATATAGATATGGCTATAAAAAACTGAAATATTGTAAATGACTTGGTATCTGTTTATATCAAGAGCTGGCTAGCAGATCCTAATGGGGGCAGTGAAGGAGAAGAACATATTCGAGGAATTATGGCTGAAGCCAGAAAAATTGCAGAACTCTGTGAAGACCCCAAAGAGCGAGATGATATTTTGCGGTCCTTAGGAGAAATCTCTGCTCTGACGGCTAAATTGTCAGACCTTCGGAAACAGTATGTATTACTGTGCTGCTGCTGATATCACTGTCATTGCTACTCTTTTGACTGCAGTCCTTGTGCTGGTCTGTGATCATAATAAAGGATTGAATTGAATTGACTGCAGTCCTGGGCATAATTGCTTACCTGTAAGCTCTGTTGGATCATTGTTTCATGGCTATATATTTTGCTTTGTACTTTCATGGCTAACTGTGTATGTATGCTGCTGTCGAGTAGTATCTGTTTGAGGGAGGAGAGAACTTTGTTTATGGTATGGTATATTTGTACCATAAACTAGTTGAAAAACGATTCCCTCTTCCCCTCAGAACCATGAAAACTGTAGTTCAGTGTCCAGTGGCTGTGTGGTGGCAGCTAGGTATCTCTATCAGAATTTTAAGCATTTCACCAAACTAAGATACCCATTATTTAGAGGATGCTTTGACAGCTGAAGTGTTAAAAAACCTTTATTGGATAGATAGAACTTGTCTAAATGTAATTGTGTCAGAGGAGGTCTTAAGGTGAGCAGAATTGAGTGTAGTTTCTTACTCAGTTGTCCTTAGTTAAGATCTTCCTGTTAATTTTGCTTTCATGACTTACGGGACTTGTTTTCCTCTTTTAAGCAGAGCCTATCCTGTCATTGTTTAAAATAGACATGGGGCTTCATTAAATGTGTTTAACAATAACGCTTATAATTGCAACTGATTCACGTAACACCTCAGCCTTGTCTTGTTGATAGAAACCAGCCTAGCCTTTGAATCGATTTTGTAGTTTCCTTAACAGCGTCTCTTTGATCCGCAGTGGGAAAGGGGATTCTCCAGAAGCCCGTGCATTAGCCAAACAAATAGCTACATCACTTCAGAATTTGCAGTCTAAAACCAACAGGGCTGTTGCAAACAGCAGGCCTGTCAAGGCAGCTGTTCATCTGGAGGGAAAGATTGAGCAAGCTCAGAGATGGATAGACAATCCTACAGTTGATGACCGTGGAGTAGGTGAGCCTTTTTAATCTCTCTTTGTTAGGCTTTATAATTAGCCATAAGCAAAAATATTTCCACCAGCATCCGATTCCAGCAGTCTCAGGGAAGCCAAGTGCTTCCCCAGGAGCCTGCCATCATCTCCCATCTCCCTTCTCTTCTTTTTGCCCTTCCTGGAATGCGGGTGGGTGGGCATGAAGAGAGAGACTGGACTGTGCCAGCAAGAAAAGGTTTACTTTATTGAGCTGTCTACTTTTGAAGGGAGGTTGAGACTGGAATGACAATCCTTGTCCAGGTGGCAACAGGTCTCCATCCACAGGTAGAGCCTTGGACCAACTGCTCAGCATTCAGTGGCATTGCATAACATAAGAGCAGCCTTGCTGGATCAGGCCAAGGCCTATCTTGTCTAGCATCCTGTTTCCCACAGCGGCCCAACACATGTCTCTGAGAAGCCCACAGGCAAGAGGTGACGGCATGCCCCCTCTCCTGCTGTTGCTCCCCTGCAACTGGTATTTAGAGGCATCTTGCCTCTGAGGCTGAAGGTGGCCTATATCCCTCAGACTAATATCCATTGATAGACCTGTCCTCCATGAATCTGTCTAAACCCGCTTTAAAGCCATCCAAGCTAGTGGCCATGACCACATCCTGTGGCAGAGAATTCCATAGATTAATTAGGTGCTGTGTGAAAAAGTACTTTGTCGGTCCTAAATTTCCTGGTCTTCAGTTTCATGGGATGAGCCCCGGTTCTAATGTTGTGAGATAGGGAGAAAAATGTCTCTCTCCACTCTCTCTACTCCATGCATAATCTTATATACCTCTAACATGTCTTCCCATAGCCACCTCTTTTCCAAACTAAAAAAGCCACAGATGCTGTAGCCTTGCCTCATAAGGCAGGTGCTCCTGGCCCCTGATCATCTTGGTTGCACTCTTCTGCATCTTTTCCAGTTTTACAATGTCTTCCTTATGATATGGTGACCAGAACTACACTCAGTATTCCAAAGTTGCCTCATCATATATTTGTATAAGAGCATTATAATATTAGCATTTTTATTTTCAGTCCCCTTCACAGCTGCCGTGCACTGAGTTGATACTTTCAATGAGCTGTCCACCATGACCCCAAGATCTCTCTCCTGGTCAGTCATTAAGAACATAGGAAACATAAGAAACTGCCATATACTGAGTCAGACCATTGGTCGGTCTAGCTCAGTCTTCACAGACTGGCAGCGGCTTCTCCAAGGTTGCAGGCAGGAATCTCTCTCAGCCCTATCTTGGAGATGTTGCCAGGGAGGGAACTTGAAACCTTCTGCTCTTCCCAGAGCGGCTTCATCCCCTGAGGGGAATATCTTATAGTGCTCACACATCAAGTCTCCCATTCATATGCAACCAGGGCAGACCCTGCTTAGCTATGGGAACAAGTCATGCTTGCTACCACAAGACCAGCTCTCCTCTCCCATTGACAGTCATTGGCAGCTCAGACCCCATTAGTGTATATATGAAGTTGGTGTGTTTGCTCCAATATGCATCACTTTACACTTGCTAACATTGAACCGCATTTGCCATCTTTTCACCCACTTACCCAGTTTGGAGAGATCCTTTTGGAGCTCCTCACAACCTGTTTTGGATTTTACTACCCTAAATAGTTTGGATGTCCTTTTTGAATCTCCTGTTCCTGTGTGTTACATGCTTCCCTGTGCTCTCTTCTTCCTAGTTAACTTCATTCTCCAGGGAGGCCTCCTCTTGTGATTGAACCCAGAGAGCTTCTTTTGTCCCATGCAGGAACTCCTCATCTTCCTTGATAAGTTTCGGTGTCGAAATGCGCTTCCTAAACTTAGGCCAAATTCCTGTTGCATCATGCCAATGAATTCAAAAATTAAAACCATAACACATGCTCCTTGTTTCACAGGTCTCACACAGATCTTCTGGATCACATAACATCTTGAACATAGTGCATTTGTGGGGGGAAATTGTTGTTTGTTTTTGGATGTTAATAGTTCCACTTTCACTAGGTATGAAGTATGCTATAGATAGAGGTAAGCTTTTGGCAGCTTTACTGCAGCAGGGGGGAAAGTTCAATAAAAACTGCAGGACTGATTGATTCCTTTGAAATAATCACAAGAGTCCTTCCATCCTGTCTGTCATCTGTGCTCAGTTTTAAAGCCCTGTGCCCAGCCATTCCAGGAGATCTAAAGGTGAGGGCAGATCCCAGCAGTTCTCAAGTGCAGCCTGACCCGGATTGGGTGTCCCTAGCCAGGTAATCCCCAGGTCAACTCCCTTGTCAGCCACACCTTCACTAGGTGGCTTAGGCAAGCTACTATTTTTGTTCTTAACACCCTCCTCCAGACTGTAATATGGGATAATACTTGCTTGTGATAACAGAGACAACGTATGTAGAACACAAGGAAAAGCAGTTTATAAATATTTAACGTGCTGACCCTAGCTCCTCTGTTCTGGTTTTGCAATGGTAGAACTACTGTACTCATTTTTATTTAACAACAAAGTTAAAATAAAAGATGAATAACTTTTGATACAGGTCAGGCTGCAATCCGAGGACTTGTGGCTGAAGGGCGTCGTCTGGCCAATGTCATGATGGGACCTTATCGTCAGGACCTGCTTGCCAAATGTGACCGTGTGGACCAGCTTGCTGCCCAGTTAGCTGATCTGGCAGCAAGAGGTGAAGGAGAATCGCCTCAAGCCAGGGCCATTGCTGCTCAGCTTCAGGACTCGCTAAAGGTAAACGCGGGGAGAGTCTGCAATTGGGCAGAGATTGCCACCAGTCTATATCTGTGTAACTAGCCAAGTGGAAAGGTCCTTGCATCCAGGCAACTGCAACTGATTTGGCTTTGTATTGTAGGTCAGGATTGTATTGTAGGTCAGGCACTCCTTGGAAAACTTCTGAAGGGTCCCTGAAAGGATTTCAGTGGCTTTTGTGTCTGACCGTTCTTAAAGCCAGCAGCTAATCAGGCTCCATGTTGAATTTGCCCAACATATTAGTGTTCAGCAAGGGTCTACTATATCAGCTTGGCTTGCTAGACAGGGATTGGTCTGTTTCCTAGCACCTGTCCCCACTCCAAACTGTCCCCAACCACAGCACCAACACCTCCCCAGGGATCTAGTAGTTGGAGCCTAGGCTTGGTAGCCAGTGATTATTTTCTGTTAGCCAGTGGAAATACATTAGAAATGCCTCTAAGCACTTGTACAGTGTCATTCTTTCAGCTGAGAAACTGTAGCCTGCCCCTCTCTAAACAGAATTAAAGAGAAGGTTTATAGGATCACCCAGCTGCTCTTCACATTTAAAATATCTCCCCTTCCCACATCCATAGCTTTCTCTTCCTGTTGGTAAGCTCTTAATTTTTTGTACTCAATCAGACACAGGGCTTCATCTGTGGTCCAGAAATTTCCCTAACCAGAGCTAAAAAGATTAGTGAATGCAATCTTTCCCTCCACAAAAGAAGTCCACTTCCAAAAGAATATCTTTGTGCCCTCCAATATTCTCAACAGCAGCTATATTCTATATTCTTGGAAGGTTCTCTCCTCCCACCCCATCAGTCTTGTGACCTGGTGCAATATCTGGGGGTTTTCTGGGTTGGAAAACTTTGCTGCACAGAGCCCAATTTCTCACGTAGCAATACAAAGCCTGATATAGAGATTAATACTGCACACACTATGGAGGAGAGGCACTTCTTGCCCCCTTTCACTTCTTTTTGAATCCATCTGTGCCTCTCAAAAATATGTTGCTGAAGGTCGTGTGACCCCCAGGGATATATTTTCAGGATGCACCATGAGTTTAGAGGGAAGGAGAGACTGGTGAAAAGTGTGTGTGTGTGCAGCATTAGTCTGGATCTTGGTCAGATAATTTCATATGATTCCATCCACAAGAAAAATCTTGCTATTCAGTTAGGTTTGGCTTCCTATGAAGACATTTTACCCACATGCTTTGCTATTATTGTATGAAGCTGCTGCCTTCTACCAAGTCAGACTATTGGTCCTTCTAGCTCAATATTGTCTACACAGACTGGCAGTGGCTTCTCCAAGGTTGCAGGCAGGAGTCTTTCTCAGCCTTATCTTGGAGATGCCAGGGAGGGAACCTGGGACCTTCTGCATGCACATACTGTTCCCAGAGCAGCCCCATCCCCTAAGGGGAATATCTGATAGTACTCTCACATGTAGCCTCCCATTCAAATGCAAACCATAGTGGACCCTGCTTAGCAAAGGAAACAATTCATGCTTGTTATCACAAGACCAGCTCCTCTCCTTCTCTGGCTGGGCTTTTGTAGGAGAATGTAGAACTAGAGAACAGAATAGTTTTCTCTCCTTCCAAAATTTAATCCAGACTTTTCCAACTCTTACCCAGCAACAGTGTGGGGAGCAAGGGGATCGTTCCTTAACCAGAACGGGGAGAAGCTGTTACTACAGGCAAGGAGATGACTAGGTTTATTGAAGTTTGATGTTCTTGGCTGGGGACATAGATGAAAAGGCTAGCTGGATGGGGTTTGCGGGGAGGAGAACATTAGTGCTGGGAAATTGTCCGTCATTTTCAGCTCATCATCTCAGACCTCTGGAGTGGGAGGATTCTGAAAGCAGCACCTAATGTCATGGTGCCCATTCAGATCGTCGCCCTACCCAGTGTTTGGTTTGGCTCCCACCCCCTTAAAACCTGTTACTTCAGCTTCATGGCTCAACAAGGTTTGAATCTGAACTGTCCGTATCTGTACCCTGTATTCTGTCTTCTAAACTGCACTTGGCCACAGCAAATTCAGTTCTCTGTTATGTGTAATTAATTTTCTGTTTAGGATCTGAAATCAAGAATGCAGGAAGCGATGACCCAGGAAGTATCTGATGTGTTCAGTGACACCACAACACCAATTAAACTGCTGGCAGTAGCAGCCACTGCTCCTCCTGATGCACCTAATAGGGATGAGGTGAGTGAGTGAGTGTGTGTGTGTGTGTGTGTGTGTGTGCGTGTGCTCGCACAATATGCTGCTGTGTTCAGCTACAAGCATCTTCTTTTTTGCCCTATTGGCATGCATTGCTTTAAGTTACAGTAGGCAAAGCCAACTTGAACTAGTGCTTACCTGTAGACCAAGTTAGCTCAAGAAGCAAAACATGTATAATTATGTATCGCAATGGTTTGTTAATCTTTGAAAGAAGTTGTTTAACCTTTGAGGAAAGAATACCTCAGTACCTTTTTCAATTTTCTCTTTGTAATTTGAAATATTATTGTATGCAATTGGTCTGGAGCTCATATTAGTAAGTATTCCAGCCAGGGTTCACAAATCTTCACCAGTTTTGGGAGCCAGCCAAAATTTGTAGTCATCTAGGCAGGGAGGTGCGCTGGCACACTGATGAACTTTAGAAAAAAGGAATGCCAGCGGGGGAAGAGTGGAGGAAGGGGTAAGTGCACCCTCCCCGCTCTTAAAGGAGCATGCCCCGCATCGAACTGACTGCCGTTCGAACCTGTTCAGAGGCCCATAAAGGGCCTCCAAACCAGCTCCATGCACATCCCTACCTCAGAAGTGTAGCACAGGATCGGAGACACATTCCCCATGTTGTGCTGGGTGCTCCAAGCAGTCTCAAAGCACAGCATGACTTGGACAATTCTTGGTCTTCATCCTGAGCTTGGTGGGGCAGTGGGGGAGGTTGTCTTTAGAGCTTCATTACTGTTTTAAGCATGGGCATAGCATCCATTGGACAAGCAGGGACAAATGTCCCTGGGCCCAGAGGGTCAGGGGCCCCCAAGTGGGCTGTCCCACCGCTGCCGCTTCTTATCTTGGCCTCTGGTGGGTGGGGGTGAGCCTAGCGGGGGCAGGGAAACCCCCATGACAGCAGTGGGCCTCTCTGGCCAAACTTTGTGCCTGCGCAGTTCGACTATGGACGTCGCATGCCCGTGACATCGTGGGCATGCAATGTCGATATTCAAACTGCGTAGGTGCACAGGCCAGCCAGAGAGGCCCGCTGCTGCCACGGGAGGTGGCCTGCCCCGCTCGGCTCACCCCCACATCCCAGAGGGAAGCCCACGATAAGAAAGGCAGTGGTAGCAGTGGTGTCGGGTGCACCGAGGAGGAGGTAGGAACAGTGGTAGGGAGATGTTGGTTGCTCCGCCCCTTGCGCCTGATGTCAGACTCAGGGGGCATAGCTAAGGGCGCTGGGGCACACGCACATTGTGTGTGTGATGGGGGGGGGCCTCCACAGATTTTGTTCCCTGGCCCCTGGGGGTCTTGCTACGCCCCTCTAAGGTGGGACACTTGCCATGGCAGGCATGGAGACTTATGGATCCCCAGTTCCAGCTACATGCTAAGCAGAGGGGGAAATATCATGTTAGCTTCTTAGCTTTTTGTTCGCTTATTAAGTCTTTCCCATTCATGCACCACCATGCCTGGCTATTGCAGAGCTGAAAAGCACTTCTTTAGCACCAACTGGAAGAGACCTTCCCTTCTGGTGTCTTGTCTTATATAGGCTGTTGCACAGGGAATGTGGGCTGAAGGAAGGAGCTTAATGCTCCAAGGAGGCAAGGACAGATCAGTCAAATATGCAAGAGAGATCCCTGGCAGGAGACAGGTGTGGAAGTATATCTGTTTGAATAGCTTGAGCCAGTTAGGATTTGGAAGCCACTACTCACTCTATATATGAGATGGGTTGATAAGGAGGGAGGGAGATTTTCTAGATCTTTCCTAAGTGCCAAAATTCACAAGTTTATTTGTTTTTTTAAAAATCCCAACCTGCCCTTCAACACTGTGCTAGTGGGGTAAAACAAAGTAAAATGGTTAAACAAATTATTATAATGGTGGTAATATAATTAAAAGTAGCTGGTTGATCTAAAACAATACACAGCATAGGGCAGAGTAAAAACCCAATTTAGTTGATGTTTAAAAGACTTGTAAAAATATAAAGATCTTCATCTGATGTTGAAAAGACATAGGAGACAGTGCCAGGTGAGCCTTCTTGGGGAGAGCACCCTAGAGAGTAGCCAGACATAGGCTTGGGTCATAGATGCACACACATCACTTGATTCCTTTGCTCTTGACTACTGGTCACAGACTGATGGCTGAATGTGAAAAGCATTGTGTTTAAGATGATCTGAGATGACCAGAAACCTTTCTGGCCCTTCCCATACGTAGTCATTCTAGTCACTCATGTGTGAATCAACCGCAGACCTTAAAGTGACAATTCTTCCAAGAGAAAAAATGTTAAAGGAAGACTAGAACAAGAATCAACATTGATAGTGAGGTCTGAGATCATCACCACAGGCTTTAATCAAGAATCACATTTGTGTGAAGTTGATTGGTGTTAATTAACTCATTGCTAGGAGGTTGTTATGACTTATTGCTGCCATTGCAAAGTGTTACCATGTATATCTTGTATACATGTAAGTTTAGTCATCAGATTAGGCCACTTGCATTTCCTGCTATTTGACTGACACACCTGTTTCTAATTTTTCCTGTGTGTGTGTGTGTGTGTGTTCTGCTTCCTGAGTTTTACACTTCATGCATCTGATAAAATGGACAGTAGTTCACAGATGCTACAATACGTTACAATAAATTTGTTAGACTTTAAGTGCCTCAAGACTCTTTGTTGTGTTTGCTGTTACATACAGATACTACTCTGGAAAATGAACAGTGTGACTAATAGATTAGCCTTTCTGTTGAATGGTTCTGGTACTAATCAGAAAAACTGAAATTTCATTAAAGCTGGTGTCCACTAAATGATAAGCACTTAGTTTGTGCTTGAATTAGCATGTGGTCATGGGTTTTATACCTCTGGCTTGTTATAGAATCCTGAACTGATTTTATTGTGACATATTTGTTGCTGATGGATTTCAACTTTCAGGTGTTCGATGAAAGGGCCGCCAACTTCGAAAACCATGCTGCCAGGCTTGGTGCTACGGCAGAAAAGGCAGCTGCAGTTGGAACAGCCAACAAAAGCACTGTGGAAGGCATACAAGCTACGGTGAAGTCAGCCAGAGAACTCACACCTCAGGTTGGTCTCTCTCTCTCACTGTCAAGACACCCCTAATGATACTTGGTAACTAGTCTTTATTTAAAATGTGATATGGTACCTAACTTCCAGATGATCAAAATAAATCCTAAAATCTTTGTTTTGTGCAGCAATATTATAAAGGGACTTCCCCCCCGCCCCCTTCTTTTTACTGGCAGGTAGTATCTGCTGCCCGCATCCTCCTTAAAAACCCTGGAAACCAAGCAGCTTATGAACACTTTGAGACCATGAAGAACCAGTGGATTGACAATGTAGAAAAAATGACAGGTAAAATGGTGATGGTACTACTACTACTACTACTACTACTACTACTACTACTTCTATTCCACTCTCCAACCAAAAGTTCTCAAAGTGCTTTACATAGAAAAATAAGTAACACATAAATAAGATGGTCTCCTGTCCCCAAAGGGTTCACAATCTAAAAAAAATGGTAGTGGTGTTGCAAATCTTGTAGCCTCCCCCAGCCACAAAAACAACCCCCTGTGGACTTACCCAAGATATAATTGAAAGGAAGCTGGAAGGAGGAGGAGCAAGGTCTAGTTACAATTGTATAAAACATATGAAAGAGGGTTGGAGCCACACACAAACTTGAAAACGTTAGTACAAAGTGGAGCAGGCACTCTTTCTAAAAATGACCAGTTCTTCTGTCATGAGTTTCACATTGTGATGGGAACAATGGTATTATTTTTTTGAGTGTGAACTGTATTGGTCTGAGCTTTGGGAATGCCTGTAGAGTTGTACTTGTAGTTTGGTGGCGATGGGTGTCATAGTGGTCTCAGCTCTCCAGCAATTCTGTGGTCTGGCTGACCCAACTGGAGGTTAATGCTGCCTGGCTGGAAGTGAATAGGATGCATTCTTCCAAAAAACTTCCCCATATGTCAGCTGGGCACTGAAAGAGCCTGCATGACAGTCATGGCAGCTGTAGGTTGTATACATCCACATCTATCTGCCAGAAAAGATGCATATCTAGGCAGGAGCAGCTGGGGACAGGGAAGGAGAAGGATAGGCCTGCTAGTGAGAAGACAAGTACCTGTTGTAGTTTAGGAGGGAGAGGGAGAGGCAGGGACTTGGGTGCTTGGAGAACGACTGAGATGTGGTTGTGCCCTCCTAAAGTGGTTGGGGAGGTCACAGTGGACTCAAAGGAAACGTACAGGTGGACCTTGTAATCCACAGCCCCGGTACCCCCTGTTTCGTGTATCTGATGCCATGTGCACCCAACCTCGGTATATGCAGTTAAACAAAGAGTTAAAATGTGCATATCTGTGGCTCCTAGCTGGCCAGAAATGACCTCTGAGGTCAGATCTGGCCACCATTTTGCTTAGCAGAGCTATTTTGTGGCTTAGCTGAAGAAATTTTTTACTGTGATTTTGTTGTTGTTGTTGTTGCACAAAATCCCCCAAATTGGGGTTTTAAAGGGCATCGCTGGATAGCTGGAGACTGGTAGAGCATGGCACGGCACTCTAGTTCTCTGATTTCTGCCATTTTTTGCCATGTAGGAACATAACCCTCCAGTTGAAATTAAGGGTATTCACATGCACAGCCTAACCCAGGCTAGGCTGCTCGTGTGAAGCACTGGGAGTGAAGTCTCTCCTGGCGCTGTCCCCACGCTAAGCCTGAGTTTTTAACCCAGTGTTTAGCCTATGGTTTGCTTAACCAGGGCTGGCGATCATTTGGGTGACTGTTGCTCGGTTCAACGGCTCCTCCCCGGCCCACCGCCATTTCTGTCAGTGAGCCGGTGGGGAGGAAGGAGCGGTTATGCTTGTGCCCTGGGGCACCCTGGGATGCAGTGGCGGGGAATCCTCCTGCTCCAAGCGTTTCCCTTTGCTGCCCCACTGCTCGTGTGGGTGTGTGGTGTGGCGGTAGGAGGATGGCGGCTGCTCATCTGCCGAGGAAGCAGGTGAACTCCTTCCTTCCCTGCCACCCTCGGGAGGGAGGGATGAACCCTCCCTCCTGAGCAAGGTCATGTGGAAGACCCCACTGACGCAATACCTCATCCCGTGGTTTTGTTATCTGCAGACATAGGTGGGAATGGAACCACTGCAGATAACTTGGTCCATTTACTAATCTGTGCTATTGTCTTGAATAAAGGGAAAAGCTATAGCTCAGTGATATCTGTATTGTGGTAGGAGAGCTGGTCTTGTGGTAGCAAGCAGGACTTGTCCCCTTAGCTAAGCAGGTTCCACCCTGGTTGCATATGAAAGGGAGACTTGATGTGTGAGCACTGTGAGATATTCCCCTCAGGGGATGGAGCCGCTCTGGGAAGAGCAGAAGGTTCCAAGTTCCCTCCTTGGCTTCTCTAAGATAGGGCTGAGAGACATTCCTGCCTGCAACCTTGGAGAAGCCGCTGCCAGTCTGTGAAGACAATACTGAGCTAGATAGACCAATGGTCTGACTCAGTATATGGCAGCTTCCTATGTTCCTATGCATGCAGAAAGTCCAAGGTTTGGTTCCTAGCATCTCCTGGTAGCAGTGGGAAAGACCCCTGGATATCCACTGCCAATTCGTATAGATGATGAGTTAGATGATGATGATGATGATGATTTTACATTTCTATCCCGCTCCTCCTCCAAGGAGCCCAGAGCGGTGTACTACATACTTGAGTTTCTCTTTCACAACAACCCTGTGAAGTAGGTTAGGCTGAGAGAAAAGTGACTGGCCCAGAGTCACCCAGCTAGTTTCATGGCTGAATGGGGATTTGAACTCGGGTCTCCCTGGTCCTAGTCCAGCACTCTAACCACTACACCACGCTGGCTCTGGCTCTCATCACTAGATGGACTAGTGAACTGATATAAGGTAGTTTCTTACGTAAATCTCTTAGCTTGCTTATTGGCAACCTACAACTTATAACCACTGGATAAGTTACAGTAAATACTGACTGCTGGCATGTTTCCAGGCAAAATATAAAGTGCTCGTTGTTACCTTGAAAGCTCAGAGTGGCTTAGTTATCTGAGAGCACCTTTTTCTGCAGGATCTCCATGGCTCACTAAGATAATCGGGAGAGGTCCATCTCTGGATGCTGCCAGTTCATCTGGTGGCAACTTGGGATCAGGCCTTCTCAGTAGCCACTCCTAGATTATGGAACATGTTCCATATGGGAATAGGAGGCCTATTAGCCCTGAAGAGAGCCCTGAAGGCCTACTTTTGCAGCTTGGCTTTTAGTAATATTTAATGTTTTTAATGAGTTCCATGTTAATATTTTAAATGGTAGTATTTTTGATTGTAAACTGCCCTGAGCCTTTTTTGGATGGATGCTATATAAATGAAATCGATCAATCAATAGTTAGACCTCTGTTTTGATCTCCTACTTGGTACTGAAAAATGATATATATATTTGGATGTCTTGGTATTCTCATGCAGTTGTCTTTAAGAGAAGAAGTGTCCTGTGGGATAGAAGATTCTTGCAGCGGTGGGATACTTTTTTTGAAATCTAGTTTTCCACTCATATAAAATTATTTTCAGGAATTTAAAACAATAAATAAAAAGGGAAGCCCTTTCATGTTTGAGGATTTTATAGAGTTGAATGCACTGTAGACTGTAAGAGCAGAATGGTAGAGAAGAACTGAGATTTTCAGGAATCTGAATCCTATATCTGACAAATTCTGCTTGGTTAAAGTAACAGAATGTTATAGCCCTGTCATGAGCATGTACAGGGAGCTCCTCACCCCCCAAACAATATTTATGGTTATTTTTCATTGTATGTAAATATTTCAATTTCTTACCTCAGGCCTGGTGGATGAAGCAATTGATACAAAATCTCTCTTGGATGCATCTGAAGAAGCCATTAAGAAAGACCTGGATAAATGCAAAGTAGCAATGGCCAATATCCAACCACAGATGCTTGTAGCCGGGGCCACCAGCATTGCTCGGCGAGCCAACCGGATTTTGTTAGTTGCCAAGAAGGAAGTTGAAAACTCGGAGGATCCCAAGTTCCGTGAAGCTGTTAAAGCTGCTTCTGATGACCTGAGCAAAACCATCTCGCCAATGGTGATGGATGCTAAAGCGGTGGCAGGCAACATTTCTGATCCTGGTAAGCATTAAACAAAGGTTGTCTCAGACTCTTTACCCATTACCTTAGTGAAGTTAAACTGACAAGTGCAGAGTTGGACTGATCCGGACTGCCATCAGTCACTAGAATTCTGAAGTGGAATGCAAAGCAAACAACTCTGCCTGTATTTTCTAGTCTGAGCAGGAAAACTGTTCTGTCAGGTAACCAGTGCTGTTGTTTGACCATCCGTGATTTGTGCAGGCTGACACTGCATTGCGACCCTGCAGCAGCACGGGTGGATCAACGCAGCCCCTTTCACTGTGCTGCATGTTGGCCACTTCTTTTTAACGTTACCAAATGCTTTGGTTTAGTTGTCCTCTTAAAATAATTTTCCTTTGTTTTAACCACTTAATATTTAAAACTAAATATGAAACTTCCCAGGTTTGCAGAAGAACTTCCTGGATTCTGGATATAGGATTCTAGGAGCTGTAGCCAAAGTCCGAGAAGCCTTCCAGCCCCAGGAACCAGACTTCCCCCCTCCTCCTCCTGACCTTGAGCAACTTCATGTAAGCATTATGTCGAAACCTGCTCAAGAGCTGTGCAAATCCATTAGTGAAGGAGAGACATTTAGCTGGGCTTCCTTTTAAAAATTTAAAGTAGTTATTGGGTGGGTGAACTCACTTGACACTAAAGTTTGGTTCAGCTCACACAGAGGCCCAATTTTGATACAGTGATAAACCATGGTTTGTCAATTATATGTATGAGTGTTGGGCTCACTGAAAATTAGGGATGTGCACATAGATTCGAGTCAAATCAGGGGTGATTCTGGGATTCGACCTCAAATTGAATCGCCCTCAAAATAAAAGGCCTTATTCGAGGTCATGGAGAATCACCTGTGATTTGACCCAAATCAATTTGGGTGATTCAAGGGCCATTTTGAGGACCATTTTTTTCTGGGGAGAGCTGGTCTGCTGATTGAGGTGAGTGGGTAGAAAAGCCCTCCACTCTGGAATTGGCACGTCTGCCTGCGTTGGAGGACTGATCTGATACGCGAAGTCTAGAGCGGAGGGCTGGGCTACATGACAACCCCAATTGGTAGGTCAGCTCTCCCCCGAAGAACCGCACCATTTTGAGGCCAGTTTTTCCAGCCCTTCCCAGAAAAATAGGCCTCAAAATGGCACTCGAACCACTTGAATAGGTTCGAGTGATTTTGAGGCTGATTTGTCAAGACTGTGAATCATTTGTTAATGAATCAATTCAAGGTCTGGCCGATTCGAATGGAATTGCAAAATCTGATATGTGCACACCTCTACTGAAAATCACCCTTCTCTCTTGTGCATGAGCAGAAGCACTCCCTTTGCTCAAATCTTAGCCTGGATGCTGACCACTGATATTATGGAATAATGTTAATCATATTAATAGGTGGACATTTTAAAGTTCATTGCTGTTACAGGGCAAAACAATGAATTTGCACTTGAAAAATGGACCAAAAGCACATAAAACTACCATCTTGCAGTCTGCTGTAGAACTAGCAATTTTCCTTTTGCATCCATGCAGTATCTCTTGAAATCCATTGCCTTTCTTTCTTAGCTCACTGATGAACTTGCTCCTCCAAAGCCACCCCTGCCAGAAGGTGAAGTTCCACCCCCCAGGCCACCTCCCCCTGAAGAGAAGGATGAAGAGTTCCCAGAGCAGAAGGCTGGAGAGGTGCTTAACCAACCCATGATGATGGCTGCCAGGCAATTACATGATGAAGCTAGAAAGTGGTCCAGCAAGGTAAGAACTGTCAATGCATCCTTGTTTAGTCAGTCAATTGCTGCTTCTGTGTCTTAACCCAAGTAGTTTTTTTGCGTTAAGTTCAAATAACAAAGTATCACTAAAGTGCAGAATGGTTTACAGTACTGGTTGTTTATCCTCCCCTCTTCCCCCCTCAGTCCTTTGAAAGGATTCATTCCATGAGCTTTGTGGTAGACTTAGCCTTGGGTAACTTGAGGCTGAGTAAAAGACAGCAGCCCTCAAGGATTTAGTATTTTCTGGGAGGAGGAGGACTTTGAAAGGCAAAATTAGCCTTTTCATGTGCAATTCCTTTCTTATGTTTTGAGATGAGGTGGTGAAGACCCTGTAACGATCTCTGTTATGAACAGCTGCAGTCAATTTAGCCTGGTTTTGTAGTTCTGTTGACTGCTTGAGCATTAGAGATGCAGGATTCTAAGTGTTTTTATACTATTTTCATTTGTAGACTGCATTTCTGCCATGTCCAATTACTAGCAACGAGGAGACAAAGATCTGAGGGGGGAAATGGCAAGCGGCTGGATGGTGTGGTGGAAGGCATTTAAAAAATATGTGTGATGGTGTGGTGGATGGCATTAAAAAAAAACCAACAAAGAAACCCAGCCCCTCCAAGCACAGTCTTTTGAGGATGGGGATGGGGTTGAATACACATGGCCTTGAATTGTTTGGAATGGCTAGCAGCTAATTGTTATCATTTACAAGTACCATTGCAGACTGAACTTCAGAACCTGTTCAGATGGCATTTTGCCCCCAGGATTCTGTATGGGGTGAGACAGATTGCAGATGTTGGGCTTATACAGAGTCTCTGCTGCCTCCTCACTTCAGGTTGAAGGTAATGAGTGAACTGGGGAAATCTGGTATTTAAATGAATGTGGGATCTCCCAGTTCATAGCGGTGAGAAATCAAAGTAGGGTCACTATGAGCTTAAGGTCCATTCCTCATAGAATCCTATTACTAGCTACACCAGCGAATAAATGCTTCAGATTATGCTCAGTAATAGGTGCACTATTGCAAACTCCAAGACAATTGTATTTCATAGGTCTTGCAGGGACTTTACTCCAGTGTTGTAGGCAGATTTGTTGATAGAGATCTTTAGAGAGAAGGGATTTGGGGACAATAAATTATTACAAGTCCTCACTCTTCTGTTCTGACCTCTCACTGCTGTATATCTTCAAGCTTTTTATCAACCTTATTGCTCTTAAAACAGCATTGTGACTTGGGAGAGTTAAAGTAGGATTAGGTCAACTAATGTGGAAGAGAATGAATCTGTATCTAAAGAAAGTGAGAATCGCAGAAGTTTCACTTGGAAAGCATTTTTTCTTGCTTCCAGAGTTGCCTTTGTCCTGGGATGCCATGAAAACCATTTTTGTTTCTCACCTGTGTTGTTCGGAATCTATACCGTATTTTATGGACTATAAGACTCACTTTTTTCCTCGAAAAATATCCGCCAAAATTCAGGTGCGTCTTATATGTTTTAACAGTTTAATATGTTAAAACTCTGAAAAACTGGATTAAAATTAAGGTGCGTCTTATAGTCCGTAGCGTCTTATAGTCCGTAAAATACGGTAATACTTTGGAATAATGATGTGGAATCCACAGTTATATTGATATGATGATTGAAATTAATACCCCCTCCTTTTTAAAATGATGTGTATCTGCCAGAAGATGTGGGCTTTCTCAGACACATGCACAAATGTTGCTAGTAGATCAAGGCAACATTTAATTTTGAAGTCATTGGTCAGTTTTGAAAAGTCCCATTCTGTACTTTAAAATTTTAAATAGCATTGTTCTTTAAAAATAATGTTTTAGATTTAACATACCCCAAGCCCTGGTAAATGTAGACTTTGCAACAGCAGAGGTCTCCCACAAGAGGAGAAGCCCTGTAATTGATCCTTCTGGCTTAAGTGAACATTAAGAACATGCACAAACATGTAAACCTTTTGTTTTGAGTCTGAGGATAAGAGCATATTATCTCTGCTTTTGTTCCTTTCATGCTCTCTCCTGTTTCTTCCATGCCCTAAAGCCTTATGAGTTGACAAAGGGTAGCACAGGAAGTGGGACTTGCTCTGCTAACTTCCTGGGAAGTTAATGTGGGATGGTGATTTGTAATGGAAGTTGTAATATGGATGCCCAGTGTTGCCTTATGACCTTCAATTGCATTCAAGATTGCTGTACCATTGTTGCCAACCCTTTTGGGGTCCATTTGTGGATTATTTTTTGCTTCCTGTTGCAAAACATTCTTGTGGTGACCTTGGTGGTTATTTTTTTAGAGGTAGCAGTGGAATAGACTCTCAGTCTAAAATGAATTTTCTGAGCAAAACAATACTAAAATGTGTACTAGCTTCTAGCTGTTAATGCTCATGCACTTCTGGTAGCATGCCTACTAAATTTACACCTCTGTTCAAAAGATTATAAATCTGACTTTGTAGGCACTGGAGTTGATTTGGTATTTTCCAGGTTTTAAAATGTGCTTGTAACTAAGAGAAGCAACTGAAATCAGCTACAAGAGGAAGTTTGCTGCTAATTGTTAATTCTCTTTTGGAGAAGGGCTACTTGCCCCATCAAAGCATTTGGAATTTTGGGGAGTAGATTTTATGGGGTGTATTTTTTGTTTACTTGTTCAGCATTCTAAAGTTAAGTGCCTACTCAATCTCCCAAATGTGACTCCCCCCCCACCTTTTTTTTTCTTTTTGGAAAAGGCTTGGAACCAGAAGTACTCCCAGACTGTATACCTGTTGCTTAATGTTTAGGTGACCAGCCTGTTGAGCAGTCTTGCTGGGCTGGCCGTTCATGCCTTACATTCCCACCTCCACCTAATTGCTGAGACGTGGTGTAGCTGCCATCTGAAAGTTTAGCCAGGCGATATCCTTCTTCCAGGCCAACCTGCCTGCATGCCCCCTTCCTCCCTCATTGGGCTGGTTTTTCCTTCGGATTTATTTTGGGCGGAGAGGAAAAATCATGTGAGCTCCCCAGTAAAAGGTGCATGGCAGCAGGCTAGGCTGGTCTGCCTGGATGGCAGGAGAAGAAGAAAGCCTCTCCCTCCCCCCCAGCCCCAGAAAGCAGGGGAGTCATGACTCCTACCCTGTTGATACAGAAATAGATTCCTCTACTTGGCTCTGTTCAGGACCAGTTTACCAGCTTGCTTTCTCCTCCATGTGTAGGGACAAAACGGCCCTTCCTTTTGTAGTAGCCTGGCCCAACTCACTGCAGCTAGCCTCCCCGTACACCTGCTCCTCTCTGATTTGCCCAAGCTCTGGAATTCCACTGCTCTGAGAGGATGTTGCCAGGGACTGAAGGGTTGGCTCAAGGGCTGTGATTCTCCCACCTGTGCTGTGCTTAGAATGTCGACTGGATCAATTTGGGGCATTCAGCACCCTGCTTTGGCAAACTTCTTGTTGGGGAGAGGGGAAAGGTGGAGAGACACAGAAAAGCGAGTCCCTCTGCAGAAAAGTAGTAGAAGTGTCCACTGAGGTAGGAAAATGAGACAGAAAGCAAAAAACAAACAAACCAAAAACAACCCACCACAAAACAAAAACAAACCCTAGAGGATGAGGAGAGACAGAGGGAGAGAAAACACAATTGTTTGTGTGTTGAGGGGTGTTTAGGAGAGCTTGGGTTGGGCGGGGGGGGCCATTGCCCCACTTGCCCAAAGGGAGCAGCCGCCTCTGGTGGCAAACCATAGCTTTCTATTTTTTCTGAACCAACAAACAATGGGTTTCTCACAAACCAGAGTCAGGGGAGAAAATTGAGGCATGTGAGAGGGAGGAAGTAATCCTGAGGCTCTTCTTGGCATGTAATGGCAAACCATTGCTTGGCATGATAGGAATACAACAAATATTTATATACCACTTTTCAACAAGAGCTCCCAAAGCAGTAGACATCGAGAAATAAAAATAAATATATATGTGAACCATCCAATCAGTGACTTGCTTAAGCTGTACTCCCCCCCCCCCCATCTATAAAGTCTTATTTCAGAAGATACTTTTGTTTGTGGTCAAGTCTGGGAGAGATTAAGAAGTGAAATATATTTCCAAGGCAAGGTCATCTTAAAAAGGATATACCCATAAATGGCCTTGCTTTTCAAAATGAGAAATGTTTAGAGTACTCTGTCCTCTGATCTGTCAAAAAATGCTCTGTATATTTTTCATGTGCGAGAATATTTGCTTTATAAAAGAGGCCCAAGCAGTTGTGTGTGATTTGACTGAACAGAAGGTGAAACAGCTTTTTTTTCTGGCCATTATGTCATCCTTCCTTGTTGGTTATTGAATTGCTCTTTTAAAATGTTTATTCCATTGCACTCACTCATCTAGACAACTGCTTGGTTTCCTTTATCAGATGTGTAATTTGACTGTCTCATAATCCTGTCTCAAGGCAACTGGTACCGCACTTGCCCTGTTTGGCAAACTGTGTCAAATTGGGAGCATATGGATAGAGTTCTGCATCATTTTAATGCATGAGGGTGAGGCCATAATTCTGAAAGAGGAAAGTATGAATAATGGGGGAAATGCCCAAGGTATTAGTGAGGGAGCTGCAAAATAGAAATAAAATGTGATGAGTGTTGGTCTGGGTGCATGTTAACCTTGATAAAGGTAGTGTTTTCCCTGTTCTTCTTTTTCTGTAATGGACTGGTACTGTGGTTTGGCTATAATAATACTGAGCTGTTCTGTTTTTAGATACTTCCATCCCACAGGATGTGATCCAGGATATGGAAACAAATTATCTAAAATCTTCATTTAGATGTTTATAAAACAACTTTGTGGCAAAACAATCTGGCACCAGCTTGTTAACTTGTCAGAAACCTTCTGACTGGCTTTGTGTCTGTTAACATCACTTTCTGTCTACTGACAATGAACACATGAATATCATGTAACAAGTAGCCTTTCCTGTCACTTCCATAACCCCTTGGTTTTTGTCTTGTCTTGTATTTTGCTTTTAATTACTCTTTGCCATGGCTGGACCAAGACATTTTGGAAAACCCAAGTGATCTCCTCCTTCTCTTCCTCCCCACCCTGCTAACGAATGAAGATGGGGCACAGTTTGCTGGTAAGTTCTCCCATGCAAATCTCAATGAAATGAGCAAGAGCTCCTTTCAATTAAGAGAGCTCTTTCTTCCTTGCTCTTGTGCAGCTGCCTTCCATTTCCATGGGGCTTCTTCATGAGACATTGCCAGTGAACTGTGCTCCCTGCCTCTCTCCCACTTGGCCACCCTTATGAGCACCCAGTATTTGTCCAAGGTGGCTGCTTTACTTGAAATTGCTGGTACAGTCTCCTCTGGCTTTTACATCTTTTGGGGGAACAGAAAACAGCTTCTGATACTGCTGCTCCCTCACTGTTTGCTTAGCACTCAGCTCATATCACTGGTGCTTTCATCTTGTACCCCTAAATAATCCTTACATGTTGTGTTTGCGTTGTTTCTGTCTCTGTGGTTCTATTGTCTTGCCAGAAAAGAATGATGTGGAAAATAAATTCCTTATAGATGGATATAAAACACTTAGAGTGACTCAGAGGAAAAAAAATTTCTTGGTATGCTTTGTAAAACCCGACGTTTCTCTCCCTTAACACACTTTGTAGCTTTTCAGATCAAGCATTCCTCTTGGAATCGTGTCCATTCCCCCCATCCTTCCGTTGCCTTCTAGACCAAGGAATTTACTAAACCAGCTCAATTCTTGCTCTTTGACCAGGTCCTGCTTCTTGTACTAACTGTCCCTGTTTCTTCATCCTCCTTGCCCCCAACCTGCAAAGCCTGATGTGACTGAGGTTAAGGAAGCCCCTGAGGCTGATGTAGATGTAGATCAGGAGGAGGAGGAGGAGGAAGCAGATGTTGAATTCACTCTCCCCTCTGACATTGAAGATGATTACGAGCCTGAGCTGCTGTTAATGCCTACCAACCAGCCTGTTAACCAGCCCATTCTGGCCGCTGCTCAGTCTCTGCACCGGGAAGCCACCAAGTGGTCTAGTAAGGTACTTCCTCCGTTTCCCCCTGGCGACTGATCCGCGTTGCATCCAGCCATTTTGGAACGTTGACACATTTGCATCACTCTTGATCCTTGCTGGGTCTCATTTTCTTTTCTTTTTCTTTTTTTTGGATTGGAATGAACTCAAGTTTGTCTGCACTTCATGGTTGAGGACTGAGAGTGGCTTCACAAGTTTTGTTAGGCCTGCTGATGGCCAGGCTAAAGCTTCATTTGGCTCACAACTTTCTTCTTTACTCCTCCTTCAATAAGGCTTCCCCACTGTTATTGCCCTTTGTCTTAGCTGTCTCTTCATGGCAGTGTGTGTATTAAAAGGGAAGAAAAAAGAAACTGAAAGATCTCTGACTACCTGTGAAGCCATGGCTGATGGTATCTCAGTGACTACCAGATTTTAAGGGAGTCATTGGTGTCATTCCCAAAATCATTTAACACGCATAATTGTGCTTTTTGCCTCTCATCAATGGCTTCCACTAAAACATTGTACAGACAAGGAATGGCTTTGTATGGCAGTGTTGTTGAGGAATTGGATCTGCTGACTTGCACTTGGCTGTGTTGCAAAAAGCTGGCCCTGGTGACCGGATTTTTGGTCAAGAACCTTTGCTGAACCTGTTAGTTGCTAAGTTCAGACTCTGGATTTATTTTTTCCCCAAATCATGCTGGAGATCTGTGACTCAATCAGGAGTGGGTTCCAAGCCTGCTGGCGCTAAACACAAACAAGGGTTTGCGAAGCTGCTGAGCCACTTTTTTCGCTTTTGAGACTAGCATGCTGCAAAGAGTAAGTGTGTGGCTATGCCGATACTGAGGCCGTGTGTGTGTGTTAAAACTTTAAATAAAAGTAGTGTGTGTGTGTTCTTGTTTTCATTGACTATGCAAGTGTCATCTTGGTCAATCCAAGAAAATTTTAATGCATGGGGAGAACACCCCAAAGATGTCTCCTTACATGCAGGTTAATGTGGAGCAGAATCCCGTGCTAAGTTCTCCTGCACATGCGTCACTGAAACCAATAGAAGCTATTTAGGAGCGCTAGAATGCTCTTTCATAGCTTCTGTGCATTTCTTTGGGATTTTCACAGGAGAACATTCTTCTGGATTGTGCCTTGTGGATCAGACCAATCCCCCCCCCCTCTCTCTCACCCCAAATCCTCAGTTTCCACCCCTTGCTTCATATTGTTGTCCAAACTCTCTCATTACCTTACTCCTCTTCAGGAATTGATTGAGACAAGCGCATGTCCTGGCCGTGGTTCATATGGGCTGGCGAACTCTGCACTTAAGGTTGATTTGCGCATTGCACAGCAGCGAACACATGCTCACCACCCTGGCCAGTGATCTATGAGATGTGGTGGTACATGCACGCTTCTGGATGTGTATATTACATTGTGTACCAGTTAAAAATGGGTGTGCAATGGTGCCCTTGAAGAAGGATATGGTCCTTGGGATGTGGCTCTCCAGAAACTTGCGTCTGCGCAGCCTGTTGTGACATGCAACATGTAGTTGCTGATGCTACATATAAGCAAAGCTTAAAAGTACATCCAAAAGGACTACAGGTATCCTTGCCCAACCAGTGTCACCTTGTGTGCCTGTTTATTGGAAGCACTTTTCTCCAGACAGTACTAACCATTACCTTATCCATGCATACACAGGCTGCTTTTCCTTTCCCCCCCTCTTGTAGGTGAATGGAGTACATTAACTCAATACTCTTCACAAAAAGCACTGCTTTTTAAAAAATCTAACAATTACATTGATCTGGATATTCTTACAGCTATAATATTTCAAACAGAGAATGAAATAATGCCAGCTCATTTATATTGTCCCTCTCAAAACAATAGATTGTAAAAGTTGGATTAAAAGTTAATGCTTTTAACTTAATGCTTTTTCTCTTCTCTATTAAAGGAGTGTGAACTATATTCTTGGAAAGAAACACCTTTAATAGAGGAAAGATAGTGATTATTTTAGTACAGCTGTTGCCCAATGAAAGACGAGCTGTATGAGGATTAGTCAGTTAATAGTTTCAATATTCATATATTTTCATATCAAGAGAACAGTCTTTCTGAAGAAAAACATATTCTTTTTAGAATGATGCTCCCATATCAGACATTATATTTCTTAGTCAAGGCATTCCCTCTTCAGTTAGAGGAAGAATGCCTTTTCTGAGATGCCACTTGCAATTTTCATACAATACTCTTACTAAGAATAATTAACAATATTTTAAAAATCTGCTATCTTTTCAATTAAGGACACTGCTCTAATCAATCAAAAGGCTTAATTAATTCAACATTGCAAATCGGCACATTTAGCTCATTGTGTTTTCTTCAGAATATTTAGTTCTCAGCTCCTGAACAATATTGGTTCTCACTCTAGGGGGCAGTATAGCCTATGAATTTTCATGACTGTCAAATCTGGATGGCTCATGTTCATTCACATTGGGATGCTAAGAATATTCACTGTCATAATAAACTTGCTTTAATACATACTCTTTTGGCACCCTTATTGAAATGACAGATTTCTGACTTTTAATTGTTGCCATGTCTGAACTTAGTCCTTTTTGCTTCAGCTACAAAACTAACATTCTGTGTGTCCACAACACCTTTTTCTGGCCAAAGCTTGATTCCACTGAGTTTTGGGAGAGAAAGTATCTAAGAGTTAGCCCTTGTGCAAAGATCTTCAGTGCTTTCTGTGGAGCAGTGGTCCCCACTACACAGAACATCTCTTCTTGACCTTCTCGGAGGGCTTGGCTACAGACTGTGGGTGTTGGCTCGGGCTTCTGTTTCAGTCCTATGCTTTCATGGCTGCCCTTGTTCTTTCCAGGGTAATGATATCATTGCTGCCGCCAAGCGGATGGCCCTTTTGATGGCCGAGATGTCCCGCTTGGTGAGAGGTGGCAGTGGAAACAAGCGGGCGCTGATCCAATGTGCCAAGGATATTGCAAAAGCATCAGATGAAGTGACCAGGTTGGCCAAGGAAGTGGCAAAGCAGTGCACAGACAAGCGCATCAGAACAAACCTCTTGCAGGTAGGTAAAGAACTTGGCTTGTGTTGGCACATGGAGGCAGGAGAGCTGTGAGTAGTAGGGGTTAGCACTCCTCCATCTGGAGTGGTGATCCATCTTGAGACATTGTCTACACTACAGTGTGTTGATCTAACTAAAGTTATGCCTCAGTTGGAGCTATCTTGGTGGTTGCAAGCAAGAAAAACCATGTAGACTAGAAGCCTGCAGCCAAAGTTTGTTAGTTCTGGTCAGTATGTGGAATTCAGCCCTGCCATCTCCATTTTTTGGCTCTTGTCTCGTTAGGACTGCTAGATCACAATGCTGCAGTGATGGTAGATGCTACAACTGGCAGAATAACTCAGTCAGGGTTCAGTCTTGAGATGGAGTGGTTTGTTGCCACCCTTCGAATAGATTGGAGGTCATCTGAATTTCTAGAGTGGGGCTTGTGACAAGATAAGCTTGAGAAATTGTGCTGTAATGTGATTGCAAATCCTTTCAAGTGCTTGAGACAATGGATAACTTGGGTGTTACAGTTCCCTGCCACTGATATCTTACCAAGTTTGCTCAGGAAAGATGTGGATTGCCTGGATATATGTGGATCCTTATTTTAGAGAATTAGCAATGCCTCATTTATTCTTGTGAAGATATAATATGCATTTTCTAATATGCATTTGTGAAGATATAATATGCACCTCATGCACCATACATCGGAAGAACTTGTTTAATAGTCTAGAAGGTGGCTTGCGCAAACCTGTAATTCTGTGTTTGTGTAGGTGTGTGAACGAATCCCAACCATCAGTACCCAGCTCAAAATCCTCTCCACTGTCAAAGCAACCATGTTGGGCCGAACAAACATCAGTGATGAGGAGTCTGAACAGGTAATATTCTAGATCACCACAAGGGGATCTGTGCTCCAAGAATGGAATTGTCCTTTGGGTGGGCAAACACTCTTAGGTCTTATAGAAAATGAGAACTTGCTCATTGGTGAATTGATCTCTGTTAGCAGCAGAATCTTTACGAAAACTTTTTTGTTAAAAGTAGAATTCAATAATAGTTTAAAAGGGATGGCTTGCAGTGGGTGCTATACAATTTTCTTTACTCTGGAGTAAAAGTCCTTGTTATGAAGCAAGAAGTTCTCTTAGAGTGAGACGCTCTGGAACAGAAGGAACATGTGTGTGTCACCCAATCAGGTTTGTCTAAGAACTCCTTAACACAATACATCTTTTGTAGGTGTTCATCAGAAAAAAAATCTGTGGCAAACAGATGCTGGAAAAACATGTTTCATATGGCTACTCTTCTCAGATAGCTGGGATTGGCTGCAGCACCCTGTTTGAGAGGACACTCAGCAGCATGCCTGGGTTTTCTGCTTTGTAACATGAGGCATTTCAAGCTCCATTTTATGATACAAAGCCAAACCTGGAGTTCTTGCTTTAAGGAAGGCGCTATAGTATACAGTTAAAACAATTCATTAGCGCCCTCTGGTGACTAAACATGAAACTTTGAAAGGCTCAATTTCCAATGCAGTTTTTCCTGTTTCACTGATGTGAATAATTATCATGAACTTTGCTAATGGCTGATTTGTCTCTGATGTGGTGATGACCACTGGCTGAGATGACTTTAAGAGGGGATTAGACAAATTACTGGAGGGTAGGTCTCCCAGTGGTTATTTAGCCATGTTATAGTTGAATCAATTCAGGCAGTGTGCCTCTGTATCAGCTGATTTAGGATAAGTGGACGGAGGTCCTGTTGGTTTCTTACCCTGTTTCTCAGAAGCATCTGGGTGGCCACTGTTGGACCAGATAAACCTGATTCATCAGGATTCTTATGTTCATACATTTTTTTGTGGGGGGGACGGACCTGGATGGGTTTTTGCAGGCTAGGCAAAAAGGTGGTAAAAACAGAAGCTCAGTGTGGATGCCTTAGTCAGTAATGCATTATTCTTAACTGGACATAGATTCTCCATCCATAACTACACACAATTATTTGCACATAACTATATGCAACTAGTGCTGTGTTGGTGCATATATGGTCAAAGCCTAATGTGTAACATCAGTGAGCAAAACAATGAGTCTGTAGCTGACTCTTTCTGGAAACAGTCTCTACATATGTTCTTCCATATTCTGCTTTGCTCTTTTCCCCTTCTCCAGCTGCTATGTGATCTGCAGCAACATGGAATTGTACATCCAGCAATATTGCACACACATTTCTTCATGCAAAATGTCAACACACTCACGTGGGCATGTGGCTGTCATGAACATCAATTTGCACAACTACTTGGGGGCGGGGTAATCCCATGTGTACTAGAGTTGTTTGGAAAAGCAAGAAACTTTGTGGTTTTTCCATACATATCTCAAAGTGTTGAGAAGCTAAGTAGGAAATTCCACTGAAGAAAAATGCAGGCTTTGTACACATCTAATTATCATCTTTTTGCCAAGCATGTATCTCTTGATCTGTGTGGCTGGTTTTAAAATGGTAATTTTCAAACTACTCAGACTTTCTAGGTTCCCTTTGAATAGATGGGTGAAACATGTTGAAGCATATATATGTTAAATAACACCAGCCCCTTTGTCAGGTCAGGCTTTACATATTAACAAGAAATGCTGTTTCTCTTCTGGTTCCAGTGAGATGCCCATAGCCTGGAACAGTTCAGCCTCTTTTGTTCAGCAATGAACTACTCCTCTCTTTTAAGCTTCTGGTCACCAGAAAATGTATTGTTCCATATTTTTTTTTTAAAAAACTCTATCTTCTGCAGGCCACTGAGATGTTGGTCCACAACGCCCAGAACCTGATGCAGTCAGTCAAGGAAACCGTTCGAGAAGCAGAGGCTGCCTCTATTAAAATCAGAACAGATGCTGGATTCACTCTACGCTGGGTCAGGAAAACTCCTTGGTATCAGTAGAGAGCTGTCCCTCCCCAAAGCATTGTGTCTTTTCTAAAATACCTTTTGAAGCAGAGAGTTTTGTTAACAGCCAAAAGGTGCTGCAAAGTTTAAAACTAGCCTTCTGAAGCCCCATTCTAAAGGGCTTTAACAATGTATTGAGCTACCTTTGGTATCTAACCTCACTTTTGTTTTATTTCTGAAAAACTACTTTCTCTCTTGCCTTTGAGGGGTTTTAAAATCTGTTTTCATGAACTCTATAATCTCAAACACTTCCCCCCGCCCTGTATGCACTGTATATTCCTGTGGTTTCTATGTGAGGCAATATAAGCGAATTTCACTTTAGCATAGGTGGACACTCTGGGTTTGCTTAGCTGTTTATTGTGAGGGACAATCAGAAGACACAGTCCAGCATTTCATTGTTTTCTTTTCCCTTTTCTGACTCAGTCTAAGCAGGTGTGTTGCTACATTGATTTCACTTCCTCCAAAAGCCTTTGTTTGTGAGAGGAAAAGGTTCTCTGATCAAAAGCTGCTGCTACTTTTTTCTTCTTTTTGCCTTATAGAGATATTAAGCCATCAAAATCTGGGAATCACTTTCCCATTGCTATCAGTAGTCAGTTCAACACCTTGTGGTGATGAAATGGCTGGAAAAGAGCCCTGAGAGCATTTGCTTGCTAGTTTCAGGGGTCTTGGGGGAGCAAGGGCATCCCTTTAGTCAAACCTGAACTACGGACACTAAGACATTCTGAGTACTTTGGCCTGAAATCAGGTTGTCTTTGGCTTGCCTTCCCTGTCATTGTCCTCCTCCTCCTCCTAGCTACTCAGGCCAAGATGAAAGCATGTTTTTATTTTCGGTTATTTTACTACCCTGCTCTTATTCTAGCAGTGGAACAGTTGTGGTATCTAATCTAGAGAATAGCCACAGGGAGCTACAGCAGTAGAACAGTAACACACCATAGTAAAATCCTGAACACTAGCACTAGGCATAGACCAGAGAATTTGATCCAATTCAGAGCCATTTGGATGGATTCCAATATTGTATGCAGCCTGTATTGAATCAGGCCAATGCATTGGATCAAAACCAGTGTATCACCTGTAGGAATTAATGGAAGATTGCAGAAATGTCTGTAATCTTTTTTATATTTGCCATGAGATGAGGTGCATTCCCCTTTTTATCTTATCTTGGCTTCTTGAAGGGCATGGGAGCCCTTTCTGGGAAACCCCCCACCCCATCAAGTTTTAGGTGGATAAGTGATTAGAAGCACTATACAGGGTTGGTGGGAGGTGCTCTGAAAACATGTTTTCAGAGGGAAGTGGGAATTGGCAAAAATCACACCTCCCCTTTGCAGAGTTGGGGTATTACTGTTTGAGCTGCTATGATTGGAAGGAAATGGAGACACAGATCAGTCAATTTCACCATCTGGAAGTCTGCAAAGTCCTGCCTCCATTGGCCAGCTAGATGTCAGGTCTCCTCCCGTCTCAGCATAGCCAGCCAGCTGGGAAAAGATAGTTTGACTAAACAAAAAATGGGCTGCCCTCTGATTCTTTGCTTTGATCAGATTACAGCCCACAACTTTGCACCTGCACACCCTTCTCACACATCAGTTCTGATCGGCTGCAAAGTTGTCCAATATCCTGTATCAAATCTGATCCAATTGCTTTGATGTAACACAGAGCTCTACTGAAGAGAACCTCATAAGTGCAATGCGCTGAATCCACTGTGAAATGTAATGGTCTCTTTGGAAGGGTGCTAAACTAGTGTGCCCTTATTTTAGCATGTTTGAAGACTGAGCAGAAAACAGCTGTCTTTTGTCAAGTGTGCTAAGCAGAAAGGTATAGTAGGCTAGTACACCAGGAACATCTTTTGCATATAAGCTCTGTTGACTTTAATGAAAGAGCATGTTTGTCTTTTTGTAGGAACATATCCAACACAAGTCATTAACCTTGCTCCTGAATTACTTGTGTATTTGCAAAAAAAAATATGTACCAATGGTGCAATGCTGCTTTAACGTCAGCTCACTGTTGTGCAACAATTCTTGCTTAGGAAATCTAAAAGTGTATCCGCAAGGTCAATGGAAGAGCTAGGAAGTTGCACTTGTTTACTTGTTAACAATGAAGTTCCCTCTGCCTCCTGCAAATTAAAAAGAGCAAATTAGAAATGTGAAAGTTACCATCTCTCCAGCTTCCAGAAGCAGGGAAGCTTCCTTGCCCACCCTTTCTGACTGTTTGTGCCTGTTGGTTGCCACTGCATGGTACTCCTTCTTCATTTAGTCTCTGGCAAGAAGCAGCCACAACCAGAAGCTAAAAGGGAATGCCACAGCCTTAGCCTGGATGCCTTGCCCTTGCTTGGTTTGTACAAATGCCATAGGTGATGAGACCCAAGTGGGCCGTCCTACTTTTCTTCGGGAATGTCTTTTTTAAAAAAACCCCAATGCATAGTTCACACACACTCATGAGCTTTTCAAATCACAATTTAATTGCTTGACTTTGTATTAAATGCAATATTACTAATGCCTTTAATTACATGATGGTTTATGCCAAAGATTGCTTTTTGTTAAAGAATGTTTGAGGGGAAGCTCTGAATCATATTTGCCTTGGATATTTCTTCAGAATGTTTGCTAAACTCAGATCTTTTATAGAAGTTAATATCCTGTACACCTTATGCAATGTATGCTTTCCTGAACACTCTTGTTCATCAGACCTAAGATGAAGCAAACTTGAATGTTGGTTAGGAGCATTTTGCCACTACTTTTGTTTATAAACCAGAAAATTGTGTTGTATATGCTAATATTTTCAACCTCCTTTGTTCTGTTCAGACAAAATAAAAATGCATTTGTATAAAAAACCATTCAGTGCAATATTCTCAGGTTTGAATAAAGAGTAATCTGAGTGAAATATGGGGCAGCAGGCAAAGTTATCAGCAAGGGATGGGAACTATAAAAATTGCTGTGTTCATTATGATCCGTGGACTGTTTTTGCAGTCACCCTTGGTGTCCGAAATCTCACCGGTAAACAACAACTGTGGCTATGAAAGTAATCTTACCATATATGGTGGCTTTTCCTTGCAGTTCTGTTTTGGGACAGAGGAATACACAAGTGAGCTTATTTTAAAAGGATAAGGAAAAATTTAACTGTAGGGACTATTTATAGTTAGCACATTTTATAGTTATTTCCTCTTGAGATAAGATATTTCAGTGGTGGCTTAAGATATTTCAGTGGTGGCTTATTGTGGTTTTTTTTTTTTTTTAATCACAGGAGTCCCCACTGTGGTACGTGTGGTGTTCTGTGGGTGGGGATTCCTGTGATTTCCCCATTGCCATGGATGGAACACCATAAGGTTAAGATTGGACTTACAACCAGGTCCCACCGACACAGGGGTGAGGGGTCTATTAGGATGGTCTTTCTGAAAATGTTATTGGATCAAATAGGATTCCAAGAAGCCTTGCAAGGATTTAGTGTTGGCTCTGCCAGTGATCCTTTTGATGTTCTGGTGGAGAATTGGAACAGTAAACTCACCAGGGCAGTAGACATGATCGCTCCTAAGCATCTGCTCTGACCTACATCAAAATTGGCTCCCTGGTACATGGCAGAACTGTGGGGGCTGAAGTGGCAACTTAGACAACTGGAGCGTAAATGGAGAAAGACTAGACTTGAATCTGATAATTACAGCATAGAGTGTATTTTGAAGATTTATGCTCAGGCAATACATGTGGCAAAGAAGCAATTTTCTGTCTATATTGCATCTGCAAGCTCATGTCCAGCAGAGTTGTTCAGGGTTATGAGGGTTAGTACGTGCTCCTCCTCCCTTGAATCTGAATTTGGAACCATCAATTACCCACTTTGACTTTTTTTAATGAGTAGATAAAATTTCTTGTATTTAGACCTCACAATTACTGGTGTCTGAAACCCCTCTTATGGGGATAGGCTGGATCAGTTAGAGTTTGACTCCTGAGGATGTAAACAAATTGTTTGGAACAGTGCAGCCTACCACCTGTTCTCTTGACCCTTGCCCAACATGGCTTATACTATCTGGCAGGGGGGTTGGTGTAGAAGGCCTAGTAGAGATTATAAATGCATCTCTGAGGGACAGCAGGATGCCTCCTTAAGGAGGCAATTATTAGACTGCTTTTGAAGAAGCCTACCTTAGATCCCTCAGAGTTGAGCAACTACAGGCCTGTTTCCAACTAGGGATGTGCATAAAACCGGTTTGCCCGGTTCGAATTTGAACCAGGAGGGAGTGGTTCGGTTTTGCTCGGACCACCCTCTGGTTCTGTTCGATTTTGAACTGGTTCAAATCTCCAAAAGTGGGTGGGGTGGTAGCTGGCACTCATGGGTACCTGCCACCCAAACCCCAAAGCAATCGGACACTTGTACGATTTTTAATGAATTTTTAAAATTTATTTTCTTCTCATAGGGTATAATGGGACACAAACCAGCCCATATCCCCTGTTGTGGAGCACCTAGGGGCACAAAAGTGGGGTGGGTGGTAGGCACCCAGGGGTGCCTACCACTCACAAAGCCCCAAGGCAATCGGACACTCCTGCTTATTGGTGAATTTTAAAAGCATTTTGGAATTCCTCATAGGGAATAATGAGGATTGCAACAAAAGTATAGCTTCACGTCAGGGGCAAAGGGGTGGCCTAGAGCAGAGTGTGGTGGGTGGTAGTGCCCAAGGGGGGCAAGGAAGCTATCATTTGAAAGGAATTGGGCAAAGGGCCGATTTTTTGAAGTTTGTGTCTTTTAAGGTTATCAATGAGAGTGAATTCATGGTTTGTCATTGAAAATCTTAAATGCTACCAGAGAATCTACACTCAGAACACTTCAGAAACAACAAAACCCACTACCCCATGGGTTAGCAACCCATGGGGGTGGTTAACACCTTTGCTTTAGGCCACCCCAGCACCCCCCAAGTGCAATTATGGGGCTGCTGAAACCTTCATTCTTCCCTATGGAGAAAAACCTTAAAGCCACTTGTGGGGTACGGGGGTGGCCCAGAGTGAGTGGTGGTCTAGTGCACGACGGTGCCAACCCATGGAGTACTGGGTTTTGTTGTTTTGTTTGTCTCTTAACTTACAGACTTGACTACTGCCATTTCTATGTGGGGCTGTCCTTGTATGTCATCTGGAAACTGCAGTTGGTGCAGAATGCAGCAGCCAAGTGCCTCTCCAGATCATCTTGAAGAAACCATATGACTCCTATACTAAAAAAAAGCCTACACTGGCTCCCATTAATTTTCCAGGCAAAACACAAGGCGCTGGTTATAACCTAAAGCCTTAAACAGCTTAGGCCCTGGGTATTTAAGAGAATTTCATCTTTGCAATGAACCCCTCTGCCCACTGAAATGTGGAGAGGTTCACCTGCAGTTGCCACTGCCTTGTCTGATGGCTATGCAGGGTTGGGCCTTCTCTGTTGCTGCCCCAAGACTCTAGAATGTTATCCCTGCTGAAATAAGAACCTCCCCGACAACTTTTTATAAATTGAAAGACTTATATTTTCACCCATGTTTAACTGGACTGTGGCTTTAAATTGTTCAGGCCTTCGTTTTTAGTCTGCTTTATGTTATGAGACACACAGAGACAGAAGTTTGGTGCAGTCTGTAAACTTGAAAAATAAACTTGCTCCCATTGAGGTCAATGGGACTTACACATGCTTGCTTGCTGGTAGGATTATGTCTCAAACAATTTCATGAATGCTCTTCTCATAAGCAATTGCTTTGGGCATGTGTATACACATTTCCTACACAATGCATGGGTTCCACATCAGCCACATTTCAGTATAGGGAAAACTATTTCACACTGGCTTGTAGTGATTGCTCAGAACAGTATTATCAACCATTTCCCCTTCCTGTGAAAAAGCTATCTCTCTAACATCTCAAAGTGGATTCAGATTCCCATGTTACTTCTAAAAAAAGGTTAGCTAAAGCTGTATGTTGCAAAACTTCAGTACAATAGTTATCTCTGATTTGATTATACCACTGAGTCACTCCCCCTCTGATCTAATTATGCTACTGAGTCACCCCCTATGGCAGTTCCAGTAGTAAACTCTCAAGCAAGCAGTGAAGGTTGAATCCATGTGCTAAACAGCAATATAGAGCCACAGGACAAGAAAACTATCTTCTAGCAGAGTTTCCTTTTATTTCATTACAAATAAGCAATACAACCATTAAATAAGTTTTGCTGCCTACACTGAGCTACTTGAGGTATACATGGCACAAAACTGAGTAAGAGAAGAGACACTTTTCCAAAGTGTTGGTACCTGTAAAAGCAAGACTTCACTTCCATACATTTTTCACCTTCAAAGTTGTAGAAAATCTTGGATTGGCTACAGATTGTCTGCTGAATACACAGGCGGAAAGGTGATAAGGCAAACAGTTCTGATTAAAAGGCATGTTGTAAACTTTGTGTGGAAAGCCTCTTTCTTACTACTTAAGATCCCTCTTTCTGAGGACTGACCAATGGACAGGTAGCACTCCTATTTCCCAAGGGACTTTGCAAAGTACGATGGAATACCAATTTCTAACAGGCTATAAGAAGATTCATTCAGTACTGCCCAGAGTGGGATTGGTTCTCTGTCCAGAATCTTCTGTATCTTCCTTGTGCTTTGGTAGCTTGCTTGGCAGTGTACAGTGTTCGCTGGTTCTGTGGACAGTCCCAGTGTGTCATGACAGCTTATGAACCAGTGGGCTCACAAGAAGGAAACTGCTAAGGAAGTCATTCTATTTCAAAGCCACATATAAAAAAGATGTTTTAAACTATGATTTAATTTGAACAGCTGCAGTGTACAGGAATGAATCTAGTCTGAGGAATTAAATTGGCATCTAAGAGTAACTTAAGTCACTAAGCAGTCACATTTCCCCCTCAAATGCAAACACACAACCCCAAATGTTTATCTGCCAGAAAGGCAGGGGCTCATCTCATGTTCGAACTTGGAATTTCCCTGCTTTTGTGATGTACTTCACACCTTTAAATGGTTTGTACTTTTCTCCATACATGTCAAGGCGATTTACTTTCAAACCTAAAGGGGAAAATAAAATAGATTAAGCTTTATCTTGCAAGGCAGAATACAGTAGCACCATTCAGACTAATTTCCCACTTGCAAAAGTGTGTTCTGCACCCACAAGGGTAGCAATATGCAGCAATCCTTTTCTCTGCAGCTACCTAAAGGTCTGCTCAAGGGTTCCTCCAACCACCAGATATTTGAGGGGCGATCAGCTGAAGCTGCCCTCTCCCCTTGCACAAGCAGAGTGTACTTCCACACTAGTGTGAATGCCAACGACTAATTCTCAATTCTGGTTTTGCTGCCACAGAGGGGTGAGAAGCAATTTCAGGGCATTAGAGTCATTTTGTCTGCAGCAAGCATTGCTCACATACTTCCACAATGGGTGTACCAGCAAGTGGGCTAGAAAACTTCTTGTACTTCATAATTATTTTTTGCCTGAAACTCATAAATTTAGCAGACACACAGCCCTGGATTACACTATTCTATATAGACAGATGAAGAGACAGGCAAGGAGGAGGCAGCACATTGTGTCTGCACATAAGGGCCCTTCCCATCTGCTGTGAAGCATCCTGATTCCTGATGGCCATTTTGCTTTATCTCACAGAACTCTGTAGAGCCAATCTTTTTTTGCATAGCTTTGCCCTGCATTCTGCTTCTCGGTTATGCTAGAATAGGTCTGGAAGCTAGGAACTGGCACTATCCTTCCTGAAGTCAGACCATCTAGTGGCCTTCAATTAACTCCCATGTAAAGCTCAACACTTGAAAGAAGCATCTCACCAGCAAGAACAGAAGTAGGCTACTTAAATTTTACTTTCAATATTCAGAATTTAAAAGTCTTCTAAGAGTCTGAGCCTTCTTACCTGAAATAGCCAGCTGCTGTATCTTGAACTGAATGTTTAAGCTGGGGTTTTCTTCTGGTTTAGGTGCTCCAGACTGCAAGTTCACCATCCCTTTAAGACTTGGCAACTTTTGAGGGGTGATTTTGCCAACATCCCATGTTAACACCTAAAGAAGAGGCACCACAATAAATATTTATACTGTACCTTGCCAAACTGCTGATTATGCTTTGCATACTTTTTCTGTAGTCCTTAAAGCAATCTTGTAAACTATGTCAGCGAGAAAGAGAGAGGGTAGGTAAGTAGGTGGGAGGGGCACCTCCCACCCCCATTATTTATGGGTGAGCTGAATTTTGAACCATGGACTTGGTGGCTAGTAGTTTTCTGCCACTATGCTCATTCAAAGTGGATTAATGAGAGCAAAAGGTTAACAACAAGAGTTGGGCTTGGAGAACAAGGGTGCGTGCCATGAAGCTCAGTCAAGAGTTCAAAGGCAAACTGTTTTGTTACTGCCAGTCATCTCCTGGTATGTGCTTCTACATGGAGAAGAGATGCTACAGAGAAATACAAAGGATGTCCCACAGGACCCCTTTGCAAACACACACACAAAACCCACTCATGTCCAGAATTATATACAGTATTGATGTCTGGGAATGGTTTAATGACATAAAACAGTTTGTCCCCTCAAATGGTAAGTATGCGTCTCAAATTTCCCTCCCAAATATTGCAAACATAGGCCCTTGACATGTTCTTCTGCAATGTGACAGTAGCATTTGTTGCAGACTTTTTATCAATCGTTATCATTATAAGTGCCATCAAGTCAGTGTAGACTCTTAGCAACCACGTAGATAGATTCTCTCCAGGATGAATTACTATTTTTACATGTTTATAATTAAAAAAATTATTCTGGTAAGAACTAATCTGCCTACTTTCCTTTCACTATAATCTTAATTGATAATTACCATCCTCATGTTATCCTACTTCAGCCTTAAACATTCACATATCTTCCATCTTGAATTGGGGTGGATGACATCACAAACTATGTCTTATGTGTCACTCACTACAACTGTACCAAACCTACTTTAAATCTGTTAGGTGGTTCACAAGTTAGCCCACTTGCATCTCAAACATTCATGCATCCACCATCTTGAACTGGGGTGTATGACATAATTACAAACTATGCCCTTGAGCCATCACGATGTGTCCCTACAGCTGTAGCAAATTTAGTTCAAATCGGTTGAGCAGGCTGAAGGTTAACCCACTTGAGCCTCAAACATGCATGCATTTGCCATCCTGAATTGGAGTGGATGACATCACACAACAAACTACACCACTGAGGTATCCCTACAACTGTACCCAATTTGGTCCACCTTGGTCCAAGCACTGCAAAGTTGACGGGGAGACAGACAGACACAATGCCCATAAGCTTACTTTCCTTAAGGAAGGTAGGCTAAAAAAAACAGTTAAAGTGCTTTCAGGGTAGGAATTGTGAAGTACAAAGTGGTCTTAAGGATCCCAGTGGGGTGACTGAATGTTCAAAGTGCTGCTAGATTCCATTTGCCAGCTTCCTTGCTGATTAGCCAAGTCACCCAATGCAAAGGCCCATATAAAATGGTTGCAAAACTTCAGGATATTTTTTCCTCTGCCAAAAGCTGCAGCTAATAAGAAAAACAAATTCCATTGAAGGGTTTTTGCCAAAAGCATGTCTAGCAATACGACTCTCCTTACTGCAGGTACAAGTGCTCTGCTCTGCTCCAGATACACATTCTTATACCGTCTTCAGAGTCAAGAGTTTCTTGTGCAATACCTGCTACTTATCACATTTTATTTGAAACAGCTAATAGAGTGGGAACTAGGTAGAAGCTTTCTGTCTTTTAAGCACAGCACTCATCCACAGAGACAAAATGGAACATGGCCAGGGAGTGATTATAGAATCAAGTAGTCGTGAGTTGGCCTAACATTTAATTAAACAAAGCAAACATAGCCATCCAAGCACTTCAGCCTCCTTTCGTTTCTGTGGGGCATGTCTCTCCGAGAGCTTAGTGGGTTGTGCCAAGTGAGACAACTGGCAGGATGTGACTTACTTTTGTGACAGGGTCAAATGTGTGGTTGCCTTGTGTGCCCGTAATATTCATATTGAGGACAGCTTTTGGCATGTGAACTGTCATGACAACTCCTTCCACTGTCTTCCCCATGTTCTGCTTAGGTCCAATTGTAACATCGAATCTTCCAGAAGAGGAGTTCTCTTTGAAACTAATTGTGTGTTTCACATATACTGGGATGGCCACCAAACTAAAAGAGATTTAAAAAGACAAATGTAGCCGTGGACGTGCAGGAGAGATCAAAATAGTACATACTATTCGAAAAGATTACTTGGAAATATTTTATAATACATAGCAATGGCACAAAAATTCATAATGGATGTAGGTGGGTCAGAATGGTGAACTCATCAGAAGACATGGGAATTAAATTGCCCTTGCAGCTGGGATACAGCCATGGCAACACAGAAGGCCTAAGGGAAGCTGTGACACACAAAGCCAGGGTCTTGATGCTGCTACTAGGTACATTTTGGGGAGAAAGAAAGGGCTAGTAAAACATATTTGCCTTTTATTAAGGCAGAATTAAAACTCCCACTTTTCTGTACACGATTTAACGAGAACACACAAAATTCATAAAGTATGTTCAAAAGAGCATCATTGTGTTCACAATCTCATTCACCTACACTGAAATCAAACTGTATTTGTGGATTGCTTTTGAGCTAGTGCAGGCCTGCTCAACTTAAGCCCCCCAGCAGTTTTTTTTTTTAACTGCAGCTCCCATAATCCCCAGCCAAAGTGGCAAATAGCCAGGGATTGTGGGAATTTTGGGCCAAAATCTGCAGGAGGGCTGAAGTTGAGCAGCCCACACACACACACACACACTGAGATAACCCTGAACACACTTCACTCTTGGAATGATGAATATGATCAAAAGGGATGAGTCAGAGTTTACAGTGAATTGAACAGAGGATCAACATGCCCTGGCAAGAACAGAGCCTGAAAGGAATCTTGTTTGCACTGCCCAGAGCCTTTGGATGGGGCAGAAATGAAATGCAATAAACCAAAAAACAAGTTTTGGTTGTGTGAACTAGCTGGGATCTTGAGCTTAGCATGAGAAATTTTGCTTCCTCACAGAAGGGGAGAGCTGGTCCTGTGGTAGCAAGCATGACATGTCCCTCTACCTAAGCAGGGTCTGCCCTGGTTGCATTTGAATGGGAGACTAAAACTATGAGCACTGTAAGATATTCACCTCAGGGGATGGAGCTACTCTGCGAAGGTTTCAAGTTCCCTCCCTGGCTCCTCCAAGATAGGGCTGTGAGAGATTCCTGCCTGCAACCTTGGAGAAGCCGCTGCCAGTCTGTGAAGACAATACTGAGTTAGATAGACCAATGGTCTGACTCAGTACATGGCAGATTCCTATGTTCCTATGAACTCCTTTTACTTTAGACTGTAAGCCTGTTATGTAGGATTTGAGTGGGGGGTATGCCCTAATTTTATTACGTGCACAGATAAATATGAAAGAATCTCCAATAAATTAATGAACTACACTGAAGGCAACGGCTGTATACACATTCAACTCTTTCAGACTTACTTCTGTGAGCTGACCCGATAAGAAATCAATCTGAAGTTTCCATCTGGAGGGATGAAAGAGAGGACTCGTTCAGACTCCCAGCGCTTGAATCGAATACAAGGATGAAAGCTAACATCATCCAGCAGCCTTGGGTTCTACGGAAAGTGAAAGAAAGTAAGCTCTTCCCCATCAGATGTGAAGAGTTGTATTAATCGCCGCACTTCATAACATTTTGACTCCCAAATCATTTATTCACTCGAGTACGTGGAATTGGTGTGCCTAGATCTCTGTGCAAAACCTAGCTTGGTTAAACTCTAAGGCTGGGCTTTGGACTTGTTTGGACAATACTCTCAAATGTGCCCCCCGCCCCCATCTCATTAGGAACATGAGTATACTATGAGTGAGCACGTCTTGCAGCCCTCCCCGCTGTCAGGGTACTGCAGCTTAATTGCATGGGGAGGGGATGGTTCTTCTGAATCACCCCTTCATGTGCAATTTAAATACTGCTTTGAAAGTAGTATTTAAGTGGCACAGGGCGGGGAGATTCAGACAAACCACCGCTAAATGCATATAAGGCAATGGTGCACCAGCACATATGCTCCCACAGTATAGTCACATCCCTAACTGTACTGGACAAAGTACTGCCAAACCAGTCCTTTGACAAGTGGCAGTTTTATGTCCTGCCTCATTGTGTGTGGTGTGGTGTGTGTGTACATACGCATGCACACGTATACCTCTTTATTAACTTCCAGTTACATTTCAAAGTGCCCAGAAGCCTCATTTAACTTGGGAGCTACAGTCTATACCCCTTTTATAGCCACATGTAGTGACTGCAAAAAAACAACCTCCCCGTTTGGAAGAGAGAGACCCATTGTGCTGGGGTAACACAGATGCTCTGGCTACGTTGGTTACCCAACTCGTATGTTCACTTCCCATGCCAGCGCTACAGAGCCTGTAGGGGACGGTGCAAGCATAAGAAATAACCACAAGAGATCTGTGACCCACATGAGTGGAGTCTGCATGCATTCGAGGTGCAACATGGAGCCTCACCATAGGGAAGCAATTTTACGGTAGCTTCAAGGCATGAATCAGGCACAAGGACAAAGACCTCCTGCATCCCAAGACTCACCCTCTTGCCCTTTCCACTACATGCTAAAACCAAGGGAGGTCTGAATATTGCAGCAACTCTTTGTGTGCCCCCTAAATGCAACTGCCTAGGGACTAAGGCTTTGGCCAGGCCATGAAAAACCAGGAGATTTGTTATGGGCCACCAGCAGACTGGAGTGAAGTCAGAAAAACAGCAAAAAGGGCCAACAACATGGACTCAAGTGGCAGCTGCTGTGCATGAAGAGAGATAAAGTGCTGTTTGTTTTGTGCTTCTTGACTATTATGAAGCTTTTAATATGCGACTCCATGTTGTAAACAAGAACACAGTTTACCATGAAAGAAAGCGAAAGGTCAGGCATCCCTGAGAGTTTGATGCAGGCATCAATGACGCCTTGGATTTCTGCAAAGACTGTGGAGCCTGAAACAAAGGAATAAGAAATTACTTAGCAGAATGATCTCTTCAGAATACACTGGGTACTTACTTGCACCATGCAAGTGAACACTCTAGTAGTGATTGATTGATTGATTTGTTTAATTGGATTACATGCATATCTTGCCTTTCTTCTATGATGGAATGTTAGGCAGCATATATGGGTTTTCCAAGCAGCCTACCATCCAGGCACTAACTAGACCAAGATCTACTTAGCTTCAGTAAGATGATGGAATCATCTGGCCTCAGACCATACCCTGGAACCAACTACTAATATGTGTTTCCGACTAAACCCTAATATCCATTTATTGGACATCAATTTGTTCTGGAGACACAGGATTTTGAAATACCACAAGTAAACTGTGCATTCCCCTTCCTGCAAGTTTTCTCCTTCCTAGGTGCCATTCAGCAACATAAGGCATCATCTATTTCTGAAGATGTTTTGTGAGTCACTGTAGTCTAGCAGCTAGGAGACTGAGCAGTACCAGTTCAAATCTTGCCTCTGCCATGAACTTACAGTGGCCTGTGGGAAGTACTCTGCTTAAGGCTGGATCCCATCTGAAATATGGGAGTAGTAATACCAACTTACCTTATAAAGGTTTTTTTAAAAGATTTGTTGAAAAAACACATGCATTTCAATGGAAACACAGGGTAGAAATATTTTAATAAATATGCAAAGTCCAGCATATTAATAAATTTTTAATAATTTAAAATTATTAGTAAAGTATATTTTCATGTAAAGTACTGCAAATAAGGATTAGCTGAACTTTAGGCATTTCCCAGTTCTGCTATACCTATTCTATTCCATTCTCCCATGGATAATTTAAAAAAAAAAAAGGTTCTGAAAGCATCTTACCAGACTTGTCTATAATGGCATCAATTTCTTCAATCACATCAAAGTAGGCTTCATTGTTTGTGTACTTCACACCAGCTCTCCGCCATGGAATGTTTGATAGCTGGCCAGTTGGAAGAGTATCACCCACATTACTGCTACCTTGAAAATACAGTAATAGATAAAAGAAACCAGTAAGAAGCCAACATCCTAACAGAAACATACAACTTGTCACTAAAATCCACCTCAATACCAAAAGAATGGAAAGTAGCCAACCTGACATTTATTATTATTTTTTTTTAAAGAAGGGAGATAGTAAGTTACAGACTACTTCACCTAATGTCTATCCTAGGTAAATTTGTGGAAATCTCCATTAAATATAGAATTGTATACCACCCAGAGAACTTGTGTTTTGGGCGGTATAGAAATATGTTCAATCACTCAATCACTCAAAAGAAGAACAAGACTTGACAAGGAATAACCTACATAGGTGCTGCAAAGTGAAATCCTGCTTCAATATATTTTGGAGTTCTTTGAGAGTGTCAAGCATACGGATGAGGTAGATACTGTATACTTCGACTTTCAAACAGCTTTTGACAAAGTTCTCCACCAAAGGCTCTGGGGTAAGTGGAGCAGTCCTTTATTGACTAATAACTAGTGAAAAAACAGGAAGGAGAGGACAGGAGTAAATGATAGTTCTTACAATGAAGAGAAGCAGCATGGTTGCCTCCACCATGCTTTTAAACTTGGTAATTAGTAAATTATCCTGAGTCAGGCAAGTTGTGGAGGTGGCTAAGATTTGTGAATACTACCAGATTATTCAGGATAGTGAAAACCAAGCAGAGACTGTCAGAACTCCAAAAGGATCATTGCACATTAAATTAAGTTTAATGTGACTGAGTGTAAAGTGATGCACACCTGAGTAAATTTTTTAATGCTTATTTAATGATAGATTATAGATGAGATTATATATATAATTATGATATCTGAACTGATGATGACTAGCTAGGAAAGAGATTTTGTGGCTGTGCTTGCTAGCTTAATGAAAATGTTATGTGGCAGCTGTGAAAAGGGCAAATTCCATACAAGGGATTACTAGGAAAGGAACTGAAAACCCCATTGTACAAATTCATGGTGCAGCTACTGGCTGACTTCCTAAGTTTACTAGTGCAAGTCCTGTTGAAATGTATTAAGTCTCTTTACACTACTCCTTTGAGTAGTGCTATCAAGAAATTTAGTCAGGATGTCAGCCATTGTGTACAGTTCTGGCTGCGCCATCTCAAAATGGTTTCATAGAGTTGGAAAAGGTGCAGGACAGGGCAACTGAAGCCATCAGGGGTATGGAACACCTTCCGCAGATCGGGGAAGATAAAAAGAAATGACTTTTCCCCACAACACACAAAATTATTTCATGAAATTCATGGTCACAAAATGTGGTGCCACTGGCTTAACTGCTTTAGAAGGGAATTAGACAAATTCATGGAGAACAGGTCTATCTACAGCCTTTAGGTATGGTCACCAAAAACAGAGCTTCCAGGATCAGAGGCAGGATGTTTGCAGGCAGCAGCAGGGGCTGTTGCACCTTCATCCTCTCCTTCCTGGAGGCAACTGGCTAGCCACTGTGGAAACAGGATGCTGGTCTAGATGGATCCTTGGACTACTCTAGAATAATTTTTTTTTAAAAAGATGCAATAGACACGAACCATAACATGGAGTTATCAACTCTTTCAGAATCAAATATTTTGTAACAGGATAAACATCCAAAGTGTTCTTTTTTAGAATCTCTATTACTTTCACACATACGTACATGTGCATCCATGGCAATTTTGAAGAGTACAATATAGTCACTCTTTGATTTTAGTAGTACGTTACCGTTAACAATGAAATAATTAGTTACATTTGGAAGCCATCATGGTACCTGTGATGGAATTGACGACAGAGCGCAGGATCGTGGGAGGTTTAATTAGCTCTTTTAAGATATTAGATTCCGTTGCCAGTGGAAAACCATTGTCCAGCATTTCTTCAAGAAGCTCATATACAATGACAACATTATCTTTAATTGCAGTCTCGGAACATTCTCCAAAGTAATCCTAAATCAACCAGAGGATGTACAGGAGGTTATTTACTCTGGTTAAATTTTTTTCCTATATCTAAACAGGCTTGTGACAGAAATGTCTTAATTTAATCTGCATTTGACAACTGCCATAGCATGTGTTTCTTAAAATGCCCTGCAAACTTTTGAACCATACGCATTCTTTATCAGGCACCAAAGGCCTGAAAACACACATAAACACACACTCCTGAGATCTGTATAATTTTCATATACAGAAACAGCATATCTGGTATGTATAGTCACTTAATCACAAGTCATTCCATCACAGGTAGGCGCCGTGAAAACCTGCTGCTCGCTGATTTTCTGTCATGTGTACTTGTGGAGAAAGAGATATGCATGCCGATGTTACATAGGGATCCATGCAGTTTCCTACATAGGAGCTAGTTGTGGCAGTGTTTGTGATGTGTGAATAATTCCCCAATGAACAAATGATGGTTCTAGCCAAGCTTTGATAATTATAGCCTAGCTGACCTTGACAAGAAAAATGGCATTAGGGTTAAAGTTCTTCCAAGCTTTTAAAGGTGTAAAAGAATGTAAGTTTTGAGTTAGGTATTTCTTAGTTCCCATATCTCAGAGGCTCCAGTAAGTCCTTATGAGTCTGAGAAATAGGCATAGAAAAACCAAACACTGCCATTAAGTTGTTTGACTGAAAGGCATGGAGCTACTCCATATCTCAATACGTAAACAAAGATTTTGAGAACTTATTCTTTTTAAACATGTATTTTAATGTCTTTATAGGCAAAAGCACTGAGGCCTGGTTGATACAGGATGAGAGGGCAAACCCTTTGAAAACTGCAATTAGTTCAAAAAAACAGCTCCCAGTGCCAATGGGGACCAAGCAATGGGAACATATCTGGTCGGTGCTTAAGTAGTTGCACTGATTTCCATCTTGAGGTGCTTACTTTTAAAGCCCTTCATGACTTCAGACCTGGATGTCTGAAGAATCACCTTCTGCAACCCAAGTTTGCCAGTACTTCGATGTCATCTTTATGGACTCTCCTATGGGCATCCCTGCCATCTGATGTAAGGCAGGGGCCAAATGGGAAGGGGGCCTTCCCAGTGAAAGCATCCCATCCGCAGAATGCTCTCCTCCCAAGAGAGGCTTGCCTAGCACTTACTCCAATGTCTTTTATGACACCTTTTAATTGTCCCAGGTTGTTAATTTTTGCTGAGACAGTTTTAGTTTAGCCTTTCATCAGTCATTTCATCCCTGGTTTTCATTTTGCTGTTCTAAGCATTATTTCTTAAACTTTGTAAACCAGCTGTAATATTTGCATTAAAGGTTGGCAAATACATGTTTTAAGTAGTATACATCTGTGCAAGTACTTCATTTATATGTCCTCACCACTTGAGCAGACCCACTGGTGCATGGTGCAAGCATGCTGGAGACACACTCATCGTCGGTGACATACTCACACTACAAGGACATGAGCCAGTGCTCATGGCAAGTGCATTTAAACATGAGTGGCACATGTGGCCCACAGTCCTCTATGAATTAGGCTTCCATTTTTTCTCTAAAGTTTCGCAACTAGTCTATAGACCAACCTGGAAAGTATCTGCTACCCGATGAAGGAACTCAATGACAAAGAGTGGCGGCACTTCCGTCTGTATGACAGACACAAAAAAGATTTTATCTCGATAGATGCTGATGAGGTAGTGGTGAGGCGTGGGGATGACAGGAGGCACATTTTCAACATCAGCGGCTCTCTCCTGAGCTTCAAAGAAATAATCACACACAGATTGGCTGACAATGCTCTTCCAGTGCTTCTCCAAGAATATATCACCAGAACAGTTTATAAGAAACAGACTGTGGATCATTTTCTGTTGGAGACACATTCACATGGATTAATAAAGATAATGCAAGCAATTCTGAGGATTTCTCCCTCTTTCCCTCCCCTCCTACTTCAGTGTGACAGTTTTTGAAACTGAATGCACTGGAAGAGGCAAACTACATTACACATAAAGAGAACATTTGCTGCATATATTTTGGAAGGGGTGTGTGTGTATATCTATGTATGGGTGGGGTAGTCCACAGATCATGTAGAGCACATGGTCTGAAACCCAGCATTTCCTATATGTAGGGCTGCAGAGGTCCACTCATATACTCATCTGAGATAAGTGAAAACTGTTGCCTGATGAGTGGAAAAATGGCCTCCCTCCTGTGCACCTTTTCCCTCCTGCTGTGTTTGCTCTTGCCGTGGCCAGAGTGGGAAAACTGGCTCTCTAGTTTAAGCGAGTGAACCAATTAGCCTGCTCTGGCTGTGGCAAGACCCTTACCGCAAATAGCGGCAGGTGCATGTGCTCCTTGATAATGGCAACAGGCGCGCATGTGCACCTGTTGCCATTTTCAATAGGCACTTGCTGCATTCGGAGCGGGAGAGTCGATTTCCCCACTATGACTCAACAGGGAGAAAGGTGACAACTTTGTCCAGTCAGAGTAGGAGAGCGAATTTGCCTGCTCCAATGTGGCAGCAGTGGGGAGAAAGGCGGAGAACTTGCTCATCACATTTACAGTTAAATAACTTGGCATCCTGATCCTCCAAAAGTCTGCCATAAATAAATGTTTTTCAGTCCTTTTTATTCCCCTGCCCCCTAGTCCTTCTTGTGGGTGAAATTGTATGACTGCTCAATAATTGTATGACTGTTCATATTATCAGTATGGGCCATTCTCATTTCTATTCAGCCATAGAAAAACATTCTCACTGCTAAAATGATGACAAGAGATGCTTTACTTAAGTGTGACACTGTTTGTAGGCTTTCAAACCAAACTTTGAAAGATGCTAGTTCAGAAGAAATTTGAGGTACAGATTATATTTGAGAATCATCATACCAACAACTCAGAAGAGAACCTTTGTATTTTATAATGCATTTTCCCTTACAGACCACAATTTTTGTCCTTGATATACATAACTGTAACTCAGAGGTATGCTCTTATACTACAGAATCTTTTAAACACATCAAGTGCTATTGCCTTTACCATCTAATACTATCCTGAACAGTTATTCTCCCCACAACAAATTACTGTAAAATAATTCAAAAGTTGCTATGAAATACCCAATAAATAGACTTACAGTTCATACTACCAGTATGGGAGATTCTACAATTTACTCAGATAATTTGTTCTAATGCTGAGCTGTGTTCGTGATTGGGATGTTAAATCTGCCTACTGTTTAATCTAAATTTATTTTCCTTTTATTTAAAAACAAACAGACAACTAATGTTAATAATAAAATCAATAAAAAACAAATCAATAAGACTAATTAGTCACTCATGACTAAATGAGTCACAATCTGAATGCGGTCCGTAATAATGAAGGTGATCTGACTTACAGCCACAGTGGATGATTGATCATTGCCTGGTAGAGGTAGGTGGGTAGGTAGTGCATTCAGCTAAAAGAAGTGGCAGGATTGCCCATGCAAACAAAACCTGGTTTGATGTAGACATCTGTATTTTTTATTTATTTATCTATCAATTTTGTATACCACCCCAAACTTTCATCTCAGGGCAGTTAACAATAACATAAAACAAGTTAAAAACATACTCAAAACTTAAAACAATTTAAAAGTCAAACACAGATTAAAAGATAAAATTGTAAAAGCTGAAAAAGCTTGGGTGAAGAGGTGGGTTTTCAAATGCTTTCTAAAAATGGTCAGAGATGGGGAGGATAGTATTTCAGTCAGGAGCACATTCCACAATCTTGGGGCAGCGACCGAGAAGGCCCATCCCCGTGCTGTTGGCAACCGAAGACGGACCTCTCCAGATAATGGGCAGTGGTTCTCATAATGAAGAAGATGTTCTCTTAACTACCCAGGGCCTAAGCCGTTTAGGGCTTTATAGGTTATAATCAGCACTTCCAAGTTCCCACCCTGACATCTCCAAGATAGGGCTGAGAGAGACTCCTGCCTGCAACCTTGGAGAAGCCGCTGCCAGTCTGTGTAGACAATACTGAGCTAGACGGACCAATGGTCTGACTCAGTATATGGCAGCTTCCTATGTTCCTATGCTCCACTTCGTATTTTGCCTGGAAACCTATTGGCAGCCAGTGTAGCTCTATCAGCAAAGGAGTGATATGGTCTCTCCGAGATGACCCAGAGACCAACCTGGCCGTCACGTTCTTTACCAACTGGAGTTTCCAGACTACGTCCAAAGGCAGCCCCACATAGAGCACATTGCAGAAGTCGTCTGGAGGTGACTGACATATGTACCACTGTTTTGAGGTCGTTCATCTCAACAAACGGACACAGCTGGCGTATCAGTCAAAGCTGATAGAAAACCCCTCTGGCAACTGCCTCGACCTGAGATACCAGTGAGAGGTGTGGATCCAGAAGTACACCCAGACTGCATACCTGTTCCTTTTGGGGAAGTGTGGCCTCATCTAGAACAGGTAGATCAAAATTGTTTCTGGAGTTCCGACCTGCACAGTAAGTACCTCCCATCTTATCTGGATTCAATCTCAGTTTATCCTCCCTCATCCAGCCCATTACTGCTTCCAGGCAAGCATTTAGGGAGGGTATGCCATCTCCTGATGATGCTGGCATGGAGAAGTAGGTCTTGGTGTCATCACCAAATCCCCTGATGATCTCTCCCAGCGGTCTCATGTAGATGTTAAAGAGCACTGGCGACAGTATGGAGCCCTGAGGGACACCATACATAAGCTCAGATTTCGAAGAGCAACAGTCTCCAATCGACACCATCTGGTATCTGAGAGGTAGTAGCAGAACCACTGTAACACAGTGCCTCCCATCCCGTATGCATGTTTTGTGCAAATACGTGACTCAGACTGTTCCTGCATTCGCTTTCAAATACAGGAGCCAGGGTGGATTTGATTTAAATCAAACTGATTTAAATCACGATTTAAATCACTAGCAGGGTGGATAAAAATCAATGATTTTTAAAAAAAAATCAAAAAAATTGGATTTTTTAAATTTAAATCGGATTTTTTTATTTAAATCGGATTTTTTTTATTTAAATCAGATTTTTTTGATTTTTTTTAAAAAATAATTGATTTTTATCCACCCTGCTAGTGATTTAAATCATGATTTAGAGCAGTTTGATTTAAATCAAATCCACACTGATAGGAGCAAATCAAATCTTTATTGTTACGGTAATTTGACCAGCAAAAAATATATAGGAGCAGGTGCTAGGAGGAGGCAGCAGCAGTGAGGAAAGAAAGTCAAAGAGGAACAGGGAGGTAAGAAAGGGAAGCCAGAGGGCCTGACACTAGATCAAGAAGAGGGTGGCAGACTGCAAAAGATTCATCCTTCTTTCCTGGAAATATAGCCTCTCTGTTCAGCTTTGCGGGTCTTGCCATTTACCCTAACAAGATGCTTGAGATTGAGAATGAATTGAAAACTTTTAAAGAACATCTTATGGAATTTAAGAACAGGAAGCTTGGCAGGGACTCTAGGGACTATGAATTAGGGAGGGTGTACAATTGGATGTCAGCACCTGAGAGGCGTAAGAAAGCAGTTACCTGGAAGCAACCCATTAGCTCCTCTGAATATTCGGAATCAGAGGAGTCTGCCACATCTGACTCTGATAGGTTGCCTTTGGCCAGAAGGACCCGTTCAGACAGGGCAGCCAAAACCAGGTCTGAATATAGTTGTTCTTTTTTTCGCGAGAACCGCAGGACCAGGGGGCACATGAGACCCTAGTGCTTAATCTGAGCTCCAAGCCTATTTCTCCCCAACAATTGAGAGTTTTACAGCTTGCCTTAAGCTTTGTGCACACCCCTATGTATCAGACTTTCAAAACTCGGGTTGACCTGTATAAGCTTATAAGAACAATTAAACTCAGAAGTCATTTTGGAAATAGACAGGATTTGGGTCATTCTCTATTTAGACCCAAATCCACCTTTATTCCGATTATTGATTCTCCAACTATTGCCACTTTTCAAAAGTTGGTTGAGAGAGACATTGGGAGGATAGAACAACAGTTCTTAGGTATGTATGACCCATCACCATTCCAATTTGTCCTGAACTGATAAGGCACTTCTTAAGTCTTGGTGATTAAGCAGGCTGATAGAGGGGGAGCTATTGTTCTCATGAATAAGAAAGACTACATTTGTGAAGTTGAGAGGCAACTGGCTGACAGAACAAACTATGTACCACTGGACCATGACCCTACCAACAAGATCATGGCCCTGATTAAGATTGTACTAGATGAGGCGGACATATTAGGGATTACTTCAGCTCATGAGAAGAGTTTTCTTCTCAATCAGCACCCTAGGGTTCCCGTTTTTTATGTCCTACCTAAAATACACAAACCAGATCACCCCGTTAAGGGTCGGCCCATAGTATCTGGTTACAATTCAGTCCTTGAGCCACTGTCCATTTATGTTGATCATCATTTAAAACAGTTTGTTGGACAGATTACCTCCTATATTAAGGACACGAGGGACTTCATTTGCAAGCTTGAAGGAACAGTTTTATCTGACCGAGCCATTTTGGTGACCCTAGATGTGGTGTCTTTGTAAACCAGTATACCTCTGGAACAGGCACGCGAAGTTGTGGAATCTCTATTACTGACGCGAGCTGATCCCAATCCCCCCCCGTACTTCCTTCTAGAACTAGTGGACCTTATTTTTGAGAAAAGCTTTTTTAGGTTTCAAGAACGGTTCTACAGCCAGATTAAAGGTTTAGCTATGGGCTGCACTTTGGCACCTAGTGTAGCCTGTTTGTTTATGGCAATGCTTGAGGATCAGTGGATTCTAAATCAGAGGGCCAATCCTTTTTATGAAGATTTGGAGGTATATAAGCGTTATATTGATGATGTCTTTATTGTGTTCAAGAATAGGGACAGATTTATGGAATTTGTTGATTGGTTGAATTGTCTGCATTCAGACATCAAATTTACCAACCATTGGGATGTCCATCAAGTCCCTTATCTAGACACCTGGGTTCGGGTGGGGCCCGGGAGACAACTCATATTTGCCCCGTTCAAGAAACCTTTACACAAGAACGCTTATTTACATTTCAGATCCCATCATCCTAGACATCTCAAGCAAGGTTTGCCATATGGCCAATTTTTACGCATCAGACGTAACTCTACTTGGGATGTAGATTTTGAGAGGGAGGCGGAGATTCTTGAACAACAACTGATCCAGAGAGGACACCCCCCGGTAGTGGTCCAAAATGCCAGAGATCGTGCCAGGCAGAGGGATCGAACAGATCTTCTTAAGGATCAACCTCGGGAGAGAACACACAGAGTCTATTGACTATACTCCCTTAGCTTTCAGGATCCAAAAGGTTATTCGGAAGCACTGTCATATAATTAATGACATTCCAGGTTGCCAATCTCCACCGATCACGGCTTTTCGTAGAACTACTAGTATCAGAAATATACTCACTAGATCAGACTGTTTAGATACCTATACATCCCTGCAGGTCACTACAGGTTTTCACCCATGTGGGGGATGTTCGGTTTGCCCTTTAGCAGTCTGCACCAAAGAGGTGCATCACCCTATTACTGGTGTCTCTACACTGAGTCTCTACACCAGTAATAGGGTGATGCACCAGTAATAGGGTGATGCACGTCAAAAAAAAATCTTTTTTGCTACCTGCAGGACCAGGGCTATTATATATGCTGTCATCTGCCCATGTGGGAAATGGTATATTGGTATGACTGAGAGATGTGCTCGTGTCAGGACTGCGGAACATAGGTCCAGGATTAACTCACGAGTTATGGATGCACCTCTGGTCCGTCATTTTGTTGAATTCTAGCATGTGAGTGATGACATCCGGTTTTTTGTTCTGCATGTATATCAAAGACGTCGTTTCATGTCTGTAGATGTCCATCAGGCACTGTTGCAAATAGAAGCCTCCCTTATTTTCACCTACAAGACAATGGAGCCATCTGGGCTCAACACTTATTTAGATCTGTCCAGCTATCTGTAGGGCACTCTCCCCTAACTCTCTTGACCATTTGGTTAGATACTGCTGACTGCCTGGTACTAAATTAGCTTCACCGTTGTCTCCCTTTGACTTTTATGCACGAGACTTATGTAGCTGTATGCCTTTTGTATCCCCTAATTTGAGTTATGTTATTGGAGTGCCCCTTTCCTTCTTCTTTCTCCCTTTTTACCGATGTACACACTAGATTTTGTGTAGCTGGGTTGTGAGTTTTGTCACACTTATGTATGATGCCTTCTACTTTCCAAAGTTTAGTACTGTGGACTTTGTGCCTCTAATTACCTGGTTTGATGCCTTTAACTTCCCAGGGTTTAGGACTACGGACTCTGTGCCTTTAATTACCTTTTTTAATGGCTTGATAATCTATGCTAATTGTTTTATTGCTGAGTCATCTATTTGCATGCGCGCATGCTTGACATTTACAAGGCCACCTCCAGCTGTGGGAAATCTATCTCAGACGGGTATAAATTGGAGAGTCTCTTGCAGACACTATTGCCGGAAAGGACTGTAAGATGGTGTCTAGCTTAAGAAATGGGGTACCAGCACTAATGTTTTTTGGAGGTTTGTATGTCATCTTTACAATATATTTACTGTAGGGATTTATCCCTGGCTGTACTCATGTTTATATAGTATATTGTATGTTTATACTGTACAGGCTGATGAAGCTCTGTGGGCGAAACAGCACTATCCAGAAGAGCCGTTCATGTCTGTGACTTACATCTTTACTTCTGTTTGGATGGCATTGAGTATCTCGCCATTGAGGAATTCCACACCTCTTCTGAGACCATGTCTGACGCAGTGCTTTTTTCATCTGCCACTTCCTATTTGATTTTGTTACATGACTTTGCCCATTCCATTCTGTAGTCCAAATTTTGCCTGGCTCAGTTACCTCCTTTCTTAACTTTTGACAGTTTTTGTACATGCTTTTGTCTATATTTTGTACTGTGAGAAGGCATTTTGTATATTGTCAGAATCAGAATCAGCTTTTATTTCGATCAATGACCAGAACAAATATTGTCCATTTATGCTTATGTCTTGGACCATTTATTTATGATTTATTATTTTTGAATATACAATTCTCATATTTTCAGAGGCTGGTTATTACTATTTGCATTTTTTTTTGGTTTTATAGTCACGGTGGGATTTCCCCTTTCCCCTCTACAGGGCAACACAGCATATTCTCGGTGCGCCCTACCCACGCGGCGCCCCTGCGCCCCAACTCCCACCATTAGTTAGTTATTTATTCTGCTCAAAACTCAGTGCCCTCCCCACACACATCTCACCGCCCTCTCAGTGCCCCCAGTCCGGCCCTGGAAAATCCTAAAAATGAGCCAAATCTAAAAACAGAAGTATTTGGGGGAGTGAAATGAATTTAAAGTTTTTTTGCTAAGGGCTTGCCAATAAGTGATATACTGGCAAACACCACTTCACAAGATCGTTTCCCCATTCTGCCCAAACTTCTGAAAATTATGTGTGTGCTTCCTACTTCTACCTCAAGCTTTGAAAGAGGTTTCAGTCAGATGAATTTAATAAAGAATAAATTCAGCTCTTCACTTGAAAGTGAAAGTTTAAATGACCTAATGACAATAAACTTGAATGAACGCTCTGTGCCAGACTTTCATCCTGAGAAAACAAGTGGCTCTTCAGTGCTAAAATCTACACGACATACTGGACAGAAACACCAAAAGATATAAGTGATGGGTGATTTCCATTTGATCTAACTCATTTGCTATGTATGTACATGTAAAATAGCACTGGATCATATTATAAGAAGTCTTGGGAAACAAAATAATGTATGCTTGTGTGTGCATGTAGTACGATCATCCTCAACAGGGTGGATTTGATTTAAATCAAACTGATTTAAATCACGATTTAAATCACGATTTAAATCACGATTTAAATCACTAGCAGGGTGGATAAAAATAAAAAAAATCCGATTTAAATCAAAAAAATCCGATTTAAATAAAAAAATCTGATTTTTTTGATTTAAATCAGATTTTTTTTTATTTTTATCCACCCTGCTAGTGATTTAAATCATGATTTAAATCATGATTTAAATCATGATTTAAATCAGTTTGATTTAAATCAAATCCACCCTGATCCTCAATGAGTGCATTTATACAATGTGGCAGGCTGGTATAGCTTCTTCCCAATGGCAAGTGTACCTCCATAGCTTGAGAAATCATCCAACTATTAACATGTTTGTCCAGCTGGTGAACTGAGCCAACTTTTCTGCACCCCTGCCTATACGGTATCCAGAGCCAAGAAAGGCCCTGGAGAACTGCATTTCAAACTGGCTGCAAGTTGGCTTGAACAACACTTGGCTAAGTAGAACACTCTAGAGGAGTGTTCAAAACTTGCAGCCAGTCAGAATCAGTACAAGCAAGTCCTTCCTTAAAACCTAGCAAAGGCAGATTTTTTTTTAAACTTAAAAAATATATAGCCACACCTAGTCATTATACAGTGAGGGAAATAAGTATTTGATCCCCTGCTGATTTTGTCCGTTTGCCCTCTGACACAGAAATGACCAGGCTATAATTGGAATGGTAGGTTTATTGTAGCTGTGAGAGACAGAATAACAACAAACAAACCCTCAAAAGCCCAGTGCCCAAAAGTCAGCGATGGATTTGCATTGTAGTGAGGGAAATAAGTATTCGATCCCCTATCAACCAGCAAGATTTCAGGCTCCCAGGTGTCTTTTCACTATATGCAGGTAATGAGCTGAGATGAGGAACACCCTGTGTAAGGGAGTGCTCCTAATCCCAGCTTGTTACAGTACCTGTAGAAAAGACACCTGTCCATAGAAGCAAGCAATCACTCAGCTTCCAAACTCACCACCATGCCCAAGACCAAAGAGCTGTCGAAGGATGTCAGGGACAAGGTTGTAGACCTGCACAAGGCTGGACTGGGCTACAAGACTATCGCCAAGCAGCTTGGTGAGAAGGTGACTACAGTTGGCACGATAACTCGCAAATGGAAGAAACACAAAATAACTGTCAATCTCCCTCGGTCTGGGGCTCCATGCAAGATCTCACCTCGTGGAGTTGCAATGATCATGAGAACGGTGACAAAGCAGCCCAGAACTACACGGGGGGAACATGTCAATGATCTCAGGGCAGCTGGAACCATAGTCACCAAGAAAACAATTGGTAACACACTACGCCGTGAAGGACTGAAATCTTGTAGTGCCCGCAAGGTCCCCCTGCTCAAGGCAGCACATGTACAGGCCCGTCTGCAGTTTGCCAATGCACATCTGAATGATCCAGAGGAGAACTGGGTGAAAGTGTTGTGGTCAGATGAGACCAAAATCAAGCTCTTTGGCATCAACTCAACTCGCCGTGTGTGGAGGAGGAGGAATGCTGCCTATGAGCCCAAGAACACCATCCCCACCGTCAAACAGGGAGGTGGACACATTATGCTTTGGGGGTGTTTTTCTGCTAAGGGGACAGGACACCTTCACCGCATCGAAGGGACGATGGATGGGACCATGTACCGTCAGATCTTGGGTGAGCACCTCCTTCCCTCAGCCAGGGCATTGAGAATGGGTCGTGGATGGGTATTCCAGCATGACAATGACCCAAAACACACAGCCAAGGCAACAAAGGAGTGGCTCAAGAAGAAGCACATGAAGGTCCTGGAGTGGCCCAGCCAGTCTCCAGACCTTAATCCCATAGAAAATCTGTGGAGGGAGCTGAAGGTTCGGGTTGCCAAACATCAGCCTCGAAACCTTTCTGACTTGGAGAGGATCTGCAAAGAGGAGTGGGACAACATCCCTCCTGGGTTGTGTGCAAACCTGGTGGCCAACTACAAGAAACGCCTGACCTCTGTGATTGCCAACAAGGGTTTTGCCACCAAGTACTAAGATGTCTTTTGTGAAGGGATCGAATACTTATTTCCCTCACTACAATGCAAATCCATCGCTGACTTTTGGGCACTGGGCTTTTGAGGGTTTGTTTGTTGTTATTCTGTCTCTCACAGCTACAATAAACCTACCATTCCAATTATAGCCTGGTCATTTCTGTGTCAGAGGGCAAACGGACAAAATCAGCAGGGGATCAAATACTTATTTCCCTCACTGTATATACATTGATACGTTATCTGAAAGAACCCTAAGCAGTATACATTCACTGGACATGGACTTCAGCATGTACATTTAAGACTAGAGTTATGGTTATTATTATTATGGCCATTAGTATAATCATCAACTGCAAACTATATAGTTAGTCTCATAACCAAGTCATTTGTATACCATACAGCCACAGAAAGTCACTTGTTCATTTTTAATCTGTTGGTAAATGAACACTGGGATATTATTTGAGGGAAGAGGAAGAACAGAGACGCCAATCACCACCTCTAATCACTCAAGCAGGCCACTGACATAGTTTGCTTGAACTACATGGTAAAAGTGTTTGCAAGATGGCAAGAGGATTCAGCCTTCATTATAAGCTCCTAGTTCAGACACAAATATTTACACTGTTCTAAAGTCTGCTGTTTTTCACTCCTACAAACTTCATGGCACTGAAGGTTTATCAAACATAAGATTTTCCATCATGTAATATGAGAGGTCTCATGTCATCAGCACAGCTCCCACATGGTACAGACAGTGAGCTTCCAATGGAAGTTAAGATGAAAAACACTGATCAACAAATAAATTTTCCTTGGTTCCAAACAAGTCATAAGGTCCCTGACTCTCAAGTTTACTATTTATTTTCTTTCCTCACAGGAGTTGCTTTATTTTTTGAACACTTCCAGAATCCAAGCTTCCAGCCTCCTGTATATAAATAAAAGTATCTCCAACTCCATTTACTGATATGACATTAATGTCTCTCCTACTAGAGTCTTTTTCACAAACCCCATTTATTCTTTTATAATAAAGATCAGAATTCAATTTAGTCGGGATGTCAGCCAGCATCTTCAGTTTCATAGATCTTATCTTAAGAAGAATACCAAATACCTAGCCAGATACTGCCTATTTTATTTGTGTACCAAATCAGGATTGGGTTCTGCAGACAACTCGACTTAAAATTCAGCAGATTACCAACTTCATGACCACAAGATGTGGCAAAGATCACAAGCCTGCCTAGCTGCAATTTAGGACTGCTCTGTTGTTAATCATGAAAACTAATTGGACCACCAATATACAGAGGCAGGATACGCTGAATACCAAATGCTGGGGTCAAAAGGGGGAAGGCCATTTTCCTTCATGCCCAGCTTGAGCACCCAGACGCATCTGGCTGGCTGCTCTTGGAAAGAGAATGATAGACTAGATCAGGGGTAGGCAACCTTGACTCTCCCGCTGTTGATGAACTACAACTCCCATCATCCCCAGCCACAATAAACTGTGGTTGGGAATGACATGGTTTTTTGTTCAACAACAGCTGGAAACTCAAGGCTGCCTACTCCTCGACTAAATAGATCTTCTATAGTTGCTATACAGCTAACTTTTTTGTTACCATATAACTGTACAAAATTTAGCCATATATATTTTGCAATGCTGTTTTAGATTTTATATTATTCCTTTTTTTTGCTTTAATCACTTTGGAAATTGGAGTACATCTCTCTTTAAAGATCTGCATAGTCCTTAAATGTGTATGAATGCAGTCAATTCCATCTCCTCCATTTTTTGACATTTCACATCAGAGGCGTAACTAGGGAAAACGGCGCCCAGGGCAAACACTGAAATGGCACCCCCCGTGCCCCCCGCAACACACTACATTATACTTAGGTTTTTCCTCACAAGCGCCCGCCGCCGCCAAGCCAGGCCACTGACTGGCCGCCAGGCGCCAGCAAAGCAATGGGGGGGGGGCGCGGGCGGCGCGGAAGGGACTGCTCATGGGGGAGGGGGCGCCGACGCGCTCCCTTGACTGCTGCAGCGCTGCTGCACTGAGCAGGAAACATTTGTATTAACAAAAAATAAAAAATTTTTTTAAAAAAATTTGTCATGGCGGCGCCCCCCACGTGACCAGAAAAGATGGCGCCCGGGGCACGTGCCCCCCCTGGCCCCCCTATAGTTACGCCTCTGTTTCACATATCAATTCTTAAAATACTCTGTCACCCAAGTGAAGCAGACCAGACAGAAACAGCCTAAGACTCATTGCTAAGTATTATCCGTGTGATTTGACACAACACTGCACTCACTCAAGTCAATCATCTGGAATACTTCAAGTATCTTAGAGAACAATAGATTCTGATTCCAGAAAGTCAACAGCATAGAGGTTTGGGGTTTTTATTGTTTAGTCTAAACTACTAATGCCCTTCTCACCCCACCCTAGTTACATTCCTGAAGGCAGGGTTGTTCAGCTGACCGTGCACTCTGCATAGTGCTGGTGATGAATAAGAAGATGCCATTTTTGGTGTATCAATGGAAAGAGAAGCATGTTACTCTTTCAACCGAAGCTCTTACTTGTCAGAATGTAAACTTTCTAGATGTACTTCCTGGTTTGTGCTAACTATAGTTTAGAAGCCCAACCACTGATTGAGCTTCCAAACATCTCACAGGCAAAATATGGTTTAGAGCAGACCTTGACAGATTTTCTTTGGATCTAGTAGCAAGGCCAAAGTTTATGAGTCAGACAATGGACACTAGTGAGCTGTAAATGGGCTTCTTTAACCCCTTTACAAGTAACATGTAATGCACTCCCTGTCAATCAGGCTTTTAATTAAAATTAATTTTAACCTGTTTAAAATTAAGTGAGTGGACATAAAAAAAGATTTGTGAGCATGCACATGCCTTAGGGAGAACATTGATCAGGCGGTATATAAATATGATAAATAACATACTTCGAGCAGAAAGAGGGCTGCCTGGGACAAATAAAGATTTTTAAAAATAACCCTCCTTCTGAATATCCTAGTGTAGGCATCATAGTTACACTTCCTGGCACATGAGATACATTTTATCTGTTTAATGCTTTTATTGGATTATTTCTGTATTTTACATAGTATGCTTAAAGGGAAGGAAAGAGCAAGCAACCAATCAAATTATGTTAAAACCAGTGACTCAATGGAGCTAAATTAGATTATGACATGTTGAGGACACCCAGTTCTCTCCCCCTCTTACTGTCATGAGATCCTAGAGAAACAGTGGAAACACTGCCTGGCACCTAGAAGAATGGATGGGAGAGAAAACATTGAAACACAATCCAGATAAGAGGGCTCCTCAGTGTGGAAGCGCAGTGATACAGCCTGTTTTGGGAAAAGTTGCACACCTCCTGAAGAATCAGGGTTACAGCCTGCTCCACTGCTACTTTTGGATGTTTAGGTGGCAGTGTTCACTAGGAGTGCTTTTTACCAACTACACATGGAACACCAGCAGGGCTTTTTCCTAGATAAGACAGACCTGGCCACAGTCATTCATGCTTTAGTAACTTCTAGACTTGATTCTGCATGGTGCTGCCTTTGGAAAGTTTTCATGAAATGCAATTGGTGCAAAATGCTGTTGCCAGCTTGCAGGCTGGCATTGGAGCAAATAGTTCTGATCTGCATTCATTGCCTATTCATTTCTGGGCCCAATTCAAAGTGCAGGCTCTTACTTTTAAAGCCCTAAAGCTTTTGGAACACCTGACATACTCCTTTTTGTGCTGCATTCCACAGCTGAGACTTTGCTCCTCCGCCTCTACCCAGAGGTGCAGCAAGGTAATTTTGGAGCCCGGACCTAAAAGCCTTTGGTGCCACCCCCCACCCCATGTAAAATAAGCATCATCTTGCTCGGCTGGGCAACCACACCACCCAGGACAGACTAAAGAGAAATGGGGGGGGGGCATGGCTGTGGAGGACCTGGACTTTGGCCTCAAAGTTCAGGAGTAAGAGCGCCTCTGCTGCTACCAACTGAAGTTCACACAGATGTTGACTAGGAACAGCGCCTTTTCAGTGGTGAAGCCAAACTTACAGAACACCCTCCCTAAGGAAGTCTTCCAGGTCCTGATGCTCTGCTCCTTTAGGCATCAAGTCAAAGCTGGTTCTTTAGGGAGGTCTTGGGGGGTCTCTTGTTCCCAGGGGGTTGTGTTTCTGTTGCTTTGTTTGCCAAGTTTTTCTGTTGGTTTTGTAGCTTTGAACTGTATTTAAGTTTTAGTTTTAGATTTTGATGTTTTACCATTTTGTGCATTGCTGTGAGCAGCACTGATTCGTTTGAAGAAAAGTGGAATAGAAATAAACAGTAAGTAGTATGGTGGGATTTTAACAGGATGCCAGGAGCAGTGCTGCACCTTGTAACCAGAACATACCAGTTTGGTGGCACTGCCTAAAGAGTCACCAAACAGGCAGCAGCTTTAGCTTAACCCTTTAGTCTTCACCTCCATCTGAAACAAAGCCTAAGTACGTGTAGCTGCATTTGTTCATATGTATCCAGTTCCACTTTATCTCCCCCACCTCCGTTTTCTTGATTCCATCTGTAAACTCCTCAAGGCAGGGACCAGCCTCATTTTTTCTTTTTATTGCTCTGAACAGGATCACATGTCACCTTAAATGGCACAGTGGGGAAATGCTTGACTAACAAGTAGAAGGTTGCCAATTTGAATCCCTGCTGGTATGTTTCCCAGACTATGGGAAACACCTGTATCTGGCAGCAGTGTTATGGGAAGATGCTGAAAGGCACTGTGCAGGAAGAGGCAAAGGTAAACCCCTCCTGTACTCTACCAAAGAAAACCACTGGGCTCTGTGGGTGCCAGGAGTTGAAATTGACTTGACAACACACTTTACTTTACAGGGTCATATAAAGCAGGGTTTTATGCAAGAAAAGGCATAATACAAGAATATGCATTTGGTTCAGTTTTATAGATTTAGTTTTGGTTGGTGATTAGGATTACCAGACTATGCACAAGGTTTCACATTGCTATCTAATAATACTGTTCCATCACTTTATGTCAGGGGTTGCCAACCTTTGGTACTCCAGATGTTGCTGAACTACAACTCCCATCACACATAGTTCATCACCATCTGGAGTACCAAAGGCTGACAACCCCTGACATAGAATGATGGAACAGTATTATTAGACAGCAACGGGAAACCTTGTGCATAGTCACGTAATCCTCATCATCAACCAAAACTAAATCTATGCAGCTGAACCAAATGCATATTCTTCTCTGGTTTCCCCTTTACTCCCCTCTTCCTCCTCTCCCTTGTGCTAGATTTTTTTTTTAAATTTTTAGTTTTTGTGCTAGATTCTTTGCAACTCTTTGGGGTAGAGAGCTGTCATCTTGTCTGTCATCCTGTAAAACACCACGGATATTAATGTGCGTCAATTGGCAATTATAAGAAGCAGCAGCCCAGCATGTTTACTCAGAAGTAAGTCCCGAATCTAGCGAGACTTACGGTACTCCTAACTCAGCGTGCACAGCCTTAAAGCCTTGAGGAGCCAAAAGAGAAATAAGAACACGGAGTGGAGTGGAGCTACCTAGTCCTACACGCCTCTGGCCGAAGACTAGGGCAAGGGACCTCCAAGTAACACAGCGTCATGTGCCAACAAGGCAAAGCTGCCAGTTTGTGAAGGAAAAAACCCGGCCGGCAACACACACCCCAACTCACCCTCTGGCCGGGGATTTCACTCCAAGACTGCAACAGCGGCAGCGGCGGCGGTATTACAGCAGCAGCGCTGGCAAAAGATGGCTGCAAAGCCCTCTCCGACGGCCCAGCCCTCCTCCAGCCACACCCCAGCAGGGTGCCCTGGCGAATCGCCTGTTTCAAATGCCCAGCCAGTTCCAAAGGCCCCAGCAAGGAGGGACGGACGCGTGTGTCTTTTGGAAGCGTGCCCAGAATCTCCCGTGTTTTCTAGTCTGGGCCTGGTTTCTTATCTTGGACCTCTGCTATGTCTGTGTATAGTTTATAATCAGCTGCAGCTGGCATTTCCTTGGAAAGTGAAAAAAAGATACTGGGAATTGCATTCATGGTTTTAATTAATTAGCAGCTCTGGTTGAAAATCTGGGGTAAACTCACTTAGCTTTTTGGCTCAGAGAGCCGCGACACTCATTTCCAAATCAGGCATTCGCGATAGCCTACTGCCTTGCCTGCTTTCGTTCCCTTCTCTACTCTCCCCTTTGCCGGTTTCCCTGGGAGGAAACTCGGCGGCCAAAATCGTCAGAAATTCGGCGCTGTGGCAGACACGCGTTAGCCGAGCATGAAGATGGCAGCGGAGGAGCCTCAAGCCAAGAAGCAAAAGCTGGAGTCCTCTCGACTTAGGTAAAGGGAGAGACAGAGAGGAGCAAACCACTGTGCATTTTCCTCCGAGAGTGTACATGTCAAAATAAGGCAGTGCATTTATTTAAGCACAAAGGGGAGGGTGTGTGTGTAGCATGTAGGAGAGGAGAGCTGGTCTTGTGGTAGCAAGCATGACTTGTCCCCTTAGCTAAGCAGGGTCTGCCCTGGTTGCATATCAATGGGAGACTTGATGTGTGAGCACTGCAAGATATTCCCCCCAGGGGATGAAGCCGCTCTGGGAAGAGCAGAAGACTTCAAGTTCCCTCCCTGGCTTCTCCAAGATAGGGCTGAGAGAGATTCCCGCCTGCAACCTTGGAGAAGCCGCTGCCAGTCTGTGAAGACAATACTGAGCTAGATAGACCAATGGTCTGACTCAGTATATGGCAGCTTCCTATGTTCACGTGCCTCGATCACTTGAGATGGGAGTCGAGCCACCGCCGGGCAGGATCTGTTAGGGATGCCTGGTGGATGGGAGAGGATATTTTGTTGCCCCAAACCTAAGGGATGTCGTGCATCCCGACCGGATCACGGGCACAGTGTGGTGTTCGTCATTGGACGTAAAGCATGCATTTCAGTGAGCTCCATCGCATTATCTTGGAATCCGGTCTTTTCAAGAGAGTGAAGTCCAGCTTCAAAAGCTGGCTTGGCTTGGCACAGGCAGTGCAGAGTGCAGAGGCAGGTTGCTCCTCCGGAGTAGACTTGGAGAGGAATTCCGTGAGCTTCGGCGATACAAGGGCTGCAATTCGCTGCGCGCTTACTGGAATAATCTAGCTTCTAGAGTAATTATTCAGGTTGTTATATCTGCTAATTTCCCCGAGTGTGTCTTGTCATTGTTCTTGAACGATTGGCTGCACAATAAAGCTAAGAGGGAAAGGTCTATTGTTTATAAAATGCCAGTGCCTGCAATTCGGGAACCACGGGAGGCTGCATTAGTGGCATGTGCGATTTGATCTCCTTTATGGAACAAGCCGGCAGTGGGTGTGTAGTGAGTGATTTACTCCACGTGGCCTAGTTGTTGCACACGCGCCTGGCGGTCTGCTCTGAAAAAAAGAACCTTTTGCATTTGGCAGAAGAGGAGGAGCAAGCATCCGCGATGGAGTTAAGAGCAGAAAGATTTGAGTTGAAGAGAGCTTTATTGCACACACTTTATGTGACAGCAAACATGGCTTCGCTGCTGAATGTTCATGTGTTCCAAGAGCTGTAGTAAATCTTGAGGCAACTTCAGACATTGCCATTTTATTTTTATTTTATTTGTACTCCGCTCCAAACTTCTGTCTCTGGATGATTTACAGCAAAAAAATAAAAATAAATAAAACAGAAATTAAAACCTTAAAACAATTTAAAACCGCAAGTCTAGTTAAAAAGCTTGAATAAATAATAAATGTGTCTTTAATCACTTTAAAAGTTGTCAGAGATGGGAAGGCTCTTATTTCAGCAGGGAGTGCATTCCAGAGTCTGGGGTGACAACAGAGAAGGCCCATCTCTGCATAGCCACCAGATGAGCTGGTGGCAACTGCAGATGAACCTCTCTGGATGATCTTAGTGGGCGATGGGGATCATAGTGAAGAAGACATTCTCTTAAATATCCAAGGCCTAAACCAGGCCTGCTAAACTTAGGCCCCGAGCTGTTTTTGGACTACCATAATTCTCAGCCACAGTGGCCAATAGCCAGGGATTATGGGAGTTGTAGGCCATCATCTGCAGGAGGGCCAAAGTTGAGCATCCCTGACCTAAACTGTTTAGGGCTTTATAGGTTATAACCAGCACCTTGTATTTTGCCTGGAAATGTATTGGTAGCCAGTGTAGTTCTTTTAATATAGGAATAATATGGTCTTTTCGAGATAACTCGGAGACCAAACTGGCCACTGCATTCTGTACAACCTGCAGTTTCTGGACTATGTACAAAGGCAGCCGGCAGCCCCACATAGAGTGCATTGCAGTAGTCGAGTCTGGAGGTTACCAGCATATGTACTACTGTTTAAAGTTACATCTGAAAGGTAATGTGAATGTAACAAAAATGCAGGTGTGTATGAGATAACAATTCACTTGTCAATGAGGCCCCAAATGGCTGCAATTTCCTGTCAAGTATATACTTGATGACAAACCTGAATTTGTCTCCAATGGGTGAAACAGCCCCTGCTTGCCTGACAAGTGCCTGTATACATCCATGTGTTTGTCATATTCACAGTTTTTAGGGGTGTCCATCAAACATCTTAGGTGGACATGTACTAAAAACCTGTGTAAAGTAGCTTCTTCAGAGGTACCTGAAAGTGTGTTTGGGGTGTGTGTCTAGAACAGAGGTGGGCAAACTTGGCCCTCCAGCTGTTGTTGAACTACAACTCCAAATAAATTGCGGCTGGGGGAAATGGTAGTTGTAGTTCAACAACAGCTGAAGGACCAAATTTTCCCACCCCTGGTCTAGAAAATGGCACGGCTATGAATTGCCAATCAGATTGCACAAATTTAAAGAGGACAGGGTTGCTGTATGTTGACTGGAGGAGCCAGAGAGACAAGGAAAGGAATGCCTGTCAGAACTGTGAACTTTGTACATTGTTTCAGTTTGACAACCAGGAAAGCTTTACACTTGGAGTTGAAATGGGCAGAACACAACATTAGGGATTAGGTCAAATCAGAGGAGATTAGACTGAAAGAAGATTAACATTGAAGCCATAAATTGGATTATTTGGTGCAGTAATTCATTTAAAATGTAAAAGATGGCTTTTTAACAGGTCCTTAACCCAAGCCTTGCCTCTATTTAAGCTTCATCTCAGTATTGTCTTGTGAAAGGTTCTTCAATAAATTGAGGTTTAAGTCAAGCGATTGCAATTTGCCCAGTCAGCTGTGATGATTTAAGAAAAATAATATCCAGATAACTGGGAAGAGGTTTCCTTTCCTTTTCTTTTTGTATACTTGGAGAGAAGTCACCCCCCCCACCCTTTCAGGTTGTAAATGATCAGACTTTAAATGAAGACCCAATGTTTACTTTATGGAGATGAGCAGCTTTCTTTTGTCAGATCCAGTGGTCCCTCTAATTTTTCCCCTCTCTGTGCTGAATGAGTTTTTTTGGGGTGGCAGTATCAAGGCAGTGTGTGCGCACGTGCATTCAGAATGGGGCCTTCCTGATTCAACCTGAGCGGGATCTAAAATGAGCTGAGCAGACATAAAAAATGAGTGAGCACGGCACGCCTTAGAGGGAACACTGGTCAGATCATTAGTTTATCGAATCCAGGCAACCATTCTGCAAGATGTAATTACATCTTTCCAATCTAGATCTTCCTTAGTACTAATCTGAATGTATTTGTTTTTGAAGCCACGCTGACCTTGATGTGTTACTGAAATAAAGAATACATGTGGACACTTATTTTTTAAAAAAATCACAGTGGCCTCAGGGGATGTGTGAGACAGTTTATCTTCTCCCTTCAGAACCCCACAGCATTTCCCCTAGTGGGCTAAAACATCCCATTGTGGGGGCAGAATTGGGCTCAGGTCTCAGTGCTTGAGTTGGGAAGAAGTAGACTGCATGGATTCATCCTGGCCTTGGCTCCATGGATCCAGTTCTGAGGAGAGCCACCTCCTCTTTAATACTGCTGCTCAGGCAAGGAAATGCTCAGTTCAGGTAGAGAGATTAATTGCTTCTGAAGCTCTTCTGGAACTATGCACCTGTAATAATTAGCATATTTCTAATCTGTGTTTAGCTGACAATTTACAGCTGCTCTGGGGATCTTCAAATTTCAAAGCTAGGATTTATTGGCAAAATCATGAAGTCTATACTAACAGAAACAAGTTTCTTCCAGGGGCTATGCTCATTGCTTTTTCATGGGGTGGGGAATAATTTGAATTTACTGCCCACCCTGCTGTGATATGCTGGTTTTCACTCTGCTCTCTTGTATTTGATATGTACTGTGAAATCTGACTTCAATAAAGATTTAAAAATCGACAAAGAAGGAGCTAAACGAATCTGCAGGGGAAGGGAATTCCAGAGAAGTGGGGTGGCAACTGAGAAAGCCCTTTCACGGGTTCTAGTTCCCCGAACCTCTCGGAAATCGGGGACCAACAAAAGGGCCATCTGACCAGACGGGGGGATGTAACTGGATGGGAGAGGCAGGTCTGTAGGTACACAGGTGCCAAACCCCGCAAGGCTTTGAAGGTCAAAACCAGGACCTTAAATTGAACTCAGTAGCGAATAGGCAACCAGTGCAATGACTGCAGGAGAGGTGTTACCCTGTCATATTTTCTGGCACCCATAAGTAAATGAGCCACTGCATTCTGGACCCGTTGTAGCTTTCCGATCATCCTCAAAAGTAACCTTAGATAGAGGGCGTTACAATAATCTAGGCGGGAGATAACAAGGGCATGGGTCACTGTCATTAATGCTTGCCAATCAAGGTAAGGGCGTAATTGACGAATCAGATGGAGCTGGGCAAAGGCACTTCTGGCTGCAGCCTCCACCTGCTGTTCAAGCAGGAGGTGCGAATCCAAAAGGACCCCCAAGTCACGTACAAGCTCCTTCGGGGGCAGCCAGTGGTATGTCTTGCTTTTAGAAACTTTTTCAGTTTCTGCTCAAAGCATAATGTACACAGATGGTACTATATAATAATAATAATAATAAAAAAATGATACTCTGTGTACATTCATCTGTTACCACTATCACAATGGCACAAATGCTGTCCAATAGCTACCTTGTGACACTGCTGTAACCACAACTCCAACACAGCACTTTTGATCACAGTTAACATGCTAACTGGGTGGCAATGTGTGCAGGAAAAACTTGTGGAGAAATGGTGTCTGAAAAAAAGCAGCAGCTACCAAATGTGAATTGATGGTGCAAAAATAGTCTGAATTGATGGTGCCTCAATTCAGACATCACACTAAACCATTGTCTGATGCAATAAACTGCACAATATGAAAAGCTCACACACGAGTTCTAAGCATGTGATTATTTACCCTCCACACACTCCTGCTGGCTTCTGCCCTCCTTTCCAGCACAATCTGATGTTCTGATGCCAAGCAGGGACCATGTGCAATTTTCACATTGCCAATGGCGCAAGGGGGAAATGGCTTGACTACCAAGCCAGAGGTTGCCGGTTTGAATCCCCGCTGGTATGTTTCCCAGACTATACATACTATATTTCCGAGACTATGGGAAACAAGACCTCTATCGGGCAGCAGCAGTATAGGAAGATGCTGAAAGGCATCATCTCATACTGCACGGGAGATGGCCATGGTAAACTTCTCCTGTATGCTACCAAAGACAACCACCGGGCTCTGTGGTCGCCAGGAGTTGACATCGACCCAGCAGCACACTTTATCTTACCTGCTGACCAGCTCTTGCTTTCCAAGACTAACTAGTTCTTTTCTTTGCCAGAAAAGTATTAATGAAAAGGGGCTTATTATTAGGGGTGTGCACGGATCATCATTCAGGCTGCAGTCTGAATTTGGACTGGTCCCGTGGTTTGAGGCAGCTCTGGGTGTGGTGGGGGCTGTGAGCTGCAGGTCCTTACCAATGTAATTGCTGCCCCAGGCAGCTTCCTGCTGCTGTGGTACTCCCCCCAGCAACCTGACACAGCAGCCCAACACAGTCAACTGGCCTCCATGTATGCGTCAAGGCCATTTGCATGGTCAGCAACAACACCATGCTGTCCATGCAAATGGCCTCCACGCATGCATTTGGCAGTGCAGAGGGTCAGTAAGCTTGTGCTTGGAATTTACATGTGAGTTTTTCACATCATGTAGTTTATTGTCATCTGGAGCCAGCAAGGCAATCACCTAGCAAGTCAGAATAGAAAACCATAGCTTGAGTAAGTCTGCAACTATGGTTTATGTTAACTATAGTTTAATGTGATGTCTGAATTGACAAACCATTGTTCTGCTGTTGCTCTGCCTCTGGAGAAGTAAGGCCCCTGCACTTCTCAGCAGAGCTGAGCGGATGAAAAACAAGGACAGACAAGCAGCTCTAAATCATGGCTGGAAGCTTAAGGTATGGTTCAGATTTTAAACTATGATGCAATGGTATTATGTCTGAAATGATCCATTGTCTTGAAGGACCCTGAGATTGCAAGTTTTGTAAGTCCTGCTGCATCCGACTTCAGTGAAGTGTAGTGACTGCCATTGTCATTGTCTGCAATGCTAAGTGTAGCAATAGTAATAGCTACTGACTCAAAATCACTTATTAATTTTGCATTTAGAACTAAGTGATGTGAGGACTTGTATAGACTTTAATAAAGAAGTCTATTGCCTGTGGAGCTTGGATGACACTTATAAAATTAATTTTTAATTCTATGCATGTTTACTCATAAGCATGCCACATTGATTTTAACAGGACTTGCTTCCAGGTAACTGTACATAGGAATGTGGAATTAGTCATTCATACTTACTTGGAAGTAAATCCTGTTGAAAGTTGACCTTCTGTACAAATATGTGTAGGATTGGGCTCTCAGATATAATCCATGCACTGTGATCCTGAGCATGCTTGCAGATGAATGGGAGACTAGATGTGTGAGCACTATAAGATATTCCGGGGCCACCCTGGGAAGAGCACCTGCAGGCTTACATGCAGAAGATTCCAAGTTCCCTCCCTGGCATCTCCAAGATAGAGCTGAGAAATTCCTGCCTGCAACCTTAGAGAAGCCGCTGCCAGTCTGTGTAGACAATCCTGAGCTAGATGGACCAATGGTCTGATTCAGTATGTGGCAGCTTCTTATGTTTCTATGCTTACTTAGAAATAAGCTTCTTTGTTTCATTGAGGTCAGTGTGACTTACACCCTAGTAAGTATGTTTAGGATTGTAGCCAAAGTGTGGGCTCATAACAGTGTGTTAAGAAGTAAAGGGCCTTTGAACTCAGTAGGACATAAGTTCTGTGTTTTCATCATCGGGCTTTACATTTGTTGACATTTGTGACAACTGGGAATTTTGCAATCCTGGTATCAAGAAGACTATGTAGCTCTACTGAGCAAACCAATGCAGAACTGTTTTGTTTGCATAATCAGTTTTATGAGCTGACATTTCTGGTTCCAAAATGTAAACCAATAATGTGGGTGCCAGATATGCAAGGCAACTCTGGCTCCAATGAAATGAGATGGAAATGGGGAAGTTAGTAATTAAAGAGATGGTGAAATAATTCTGGAGTTCTCTTGACTCTTAAATTATATTTGTGCAAAACAGAACCTCAGTATTTGGGACACACAAGTTATTCTAGATAGGCAAGAGACAACTCTTTGCAGTAGTTGTAAAAAGGAAAGAAACCATTCAATTTCTTGATTCTGTAATAATTTGCTCCAAGGATGTAACCTCAGTTTGGAGCACATTAGAGATAAGCCCTGATCCCATCTGTAACCGTATCTCATTTTCCTGAATTTGAGTCTGGGACAGGGGCATAACTACCATTAGGCAAGGGGAGACAGTCGCCTTGGGGCCCCACTGCCTCAAGGGCCCCCCCAGAGGCATATCACATGACTCCCCACCCTCCTGTGTTGCACCTCCTATGAATTATGTTGATCGGCAGTAACAGAGAGTAAAAAAACCAGATTCAATGTGAACTAGATATTCACCGTATTCATAATGGGGATGCGAGTGTGAGTGCACTAAATATTGTGAAGTGTGTTTGTGTGTGTATATCAGCGAGGGGCTCATTTTGAAATCACTCCAACCTTGCTACGCCCCTGGTCTGGGATCCTGACTGAAAGTGCAAAAAACCCCAACCAAGAGTGGACACAGCATGTATTCTTTTTCTGTCCATCAGGGTTAGCCTTACTGCACAGTGGTTACATGAGGTGATGATATTCCAGAGCTGCCAGTGAAATAGCAAATTATCTGAGAAGTGCACCCTGGGAGATCCCACAGAGAATACCAGGTTGGATTGGGAGCAACTTGGATTGAACAGTCCAAGGCAGCAAAATGTAGCTTTAGTATCTTTTAAAGGCTGAATCACAGAAGGAAAGGAGTACTACAGTCTTCTTAAAAAATTTGCAAACAGATTTTCAACCTTCATGGAAATTTGGTGAGATTAACAAGTATCAAGCCATGATTGCTATTCTTTTCTAGTATCCTTTTTAGAAGTTGCAGCTGGTTATGCCAGTATCAGAGCACTCAGGCACCCTGCTGGTTGGAATGCAGCAAGTGGAACAGAGCCAGGTTCCTTACACTACTTCATTAACCATGCTGACTAGGAGTAAATATCAAGTGATGGCAGCAGTGTGGCAGTTTGAGTTCAGTTGTTTTTTCGAGTGTGGTGGGCAACAATAAGATGCAGCTTTGCTGCTACACAGTTCTGCAGCAAGGAGTAATACATATTGTAAATCTGCTCTGCAGTTTAAAGTACTATTAAAATGACAACCTTAATAATGGTTTTCTGTGCTGTTGATAACCTTTTACTAGAAATAGTGCTTAATACATTGTATGTCTGGCCTAGTGTAGTAAAACTACTGACTTTCTCAGGTTCATCCAATGAGGAGTATGTATGCCCAATTATGAATCCTCCCTACCATATAATTTTTTAAAAACTGTTTTTCTGCTAAGTGAGGTTTTTGGATCTGTTAGGTTTTTTATTTTAATGTTTAGTACTCTAAACTGAGTATATTAAAAATGTGTATTACTCATTGCAGCAACAGACTAGTGATTTGAAACGTATTGTTGTCATCACCTTTTTACAGATGACGAACTAAAAATCCTGAGAGTGAGAGCTAGTGCTGGGTAGTAGCTAAGAGATCGAACTATGAAGCAGGAAGCCCCCTGCTCAGATGTTGCCTTTAGTTTGCCATGAAATCACTTCATTGCTGTAGACTAGTCACACAGCCAGAGGCCCCCTGCCTCACAGTATAAAGATAATAATACTTCCCTAAGGGGCTGTTGTGAGGATTACTGAGGCATGGGCTATACATGCAGAATAATAAGGTGGCAAAGTCCTGATGTTCTAGAGTATATTGTGTCAATTCAGGTTGCAGGTGGGGAAGACAATTTTTGAATGCTCCTTATGTGGAGAGAAAAACCCACCTCTCTGCAAATTAAAGGGATGTATGTGTCAAGCACTAGACAATTCAAAGTTTACCCAAGGTTTTTCTTTTTATTAATGCACGAGAGAACTGGGAGCATTAATAAATGCGATCCTTACCTGCAGTCTGAAATGGCACAATCCATTATACGCCCCCCCCCCATTTCATTTTGCAGCCATGTGCAGAAGAAGTAAGCCTTAATAACGTACGTGAGCCACTTTGAACACAGAAATAATAGCAGGACTTAGCATGCATATCGTTATTAGTGGGTACTAATCCTCGTTAAGTGATCTTGAGTACGAGTCTCAAGTATGGCTTTTTAAAGGGCAGCAGCGGACCAAGAACACGAAGGCTCTGTCCCTCGTGCCTACCATCTACTTAGAATGGTGAGGCTGAGCTGACAAGGCGGCTGTGCATCCGATTGCCCAAACTGAATTTATTTTCCCCTCCTATTTTTTGACAGCCATCTTTACGAAGGGCAGAGCGCTGTAACTTATTTATGTAACTTAACTCTTGCTTTTTTAAAAAAGGTATACAAAAAATTAGTTGGGGTTTAGAGAGCGCAGAATGAGGAGAGAGAAAGTCGTCTGTGTGCACGTGCGCTTCTCGCCCACAGCAAAGATGACCCGAAGGGCACCGCGAGCCCACAGCAAAGATGGCGGGACCCGCCTCTCGTTTGGAACCGACAGCGCCTTGCAGAGTAAAGCATGTTTACTCTGCTGCTGCTGCTGCTGCAGCGGCTACACACACACCCGGGATCTGGCAGAGGCCGGGTTGCAATGCAACGCCGCCAGCACGGCGGATTTGCCGATCGCGAGGAGGAGTGCCGGCGGCGCGAGCGCCTCTGGAAAGCTAGCGGACCCGCCGCTTCTCTTGCCTTCTGGTCACGCCCACCGGCTTTCCTTCACCAGCCAACGGAGGGAGGCAAATAAGGCAGGGAGGCGGGGCTGGCATGGCTCTGCTGCTGGTCGGCCAGCTTCGCCGGAGGCGACCGCTTAGTCAGTCAGGCAAGGGGAGCCGCTTGGGGAAGACCGACTGCTGGGCGTCGCGTGCTGAGAAGAGCAGGGCGAGGGAGAGGAGAGCTCCGCATTCCGGGTCTGCCGAAGCCGCCTCTCGGGTTCAAGGAGCGAAGTAGTAGCAGCGACGCCACCGCCATGCCCTCCCTAAGGTAAAACAAAACAAAAAAAGGAGCGGGCGGGGGGGGGGGGGAGTGAGGTTTCTCCCTTGCCGAGGCTGGCTTTCCCGCTCCGGGGCAAAACTACTGCTGCTGTTGCCCTCCTACTTGCTTCACCTCTGGGGGAGGTTTGCAGTTTGTCTTGGTGAGGGCACTCTGTGCATGAGGGTGGTGGCCTTGGTGAGGAGGAACCATGGGGTGGTGGTGGTTTAACTTGGGTTTCCCATATGGCTTCCCTCGCTTGCTCATCCCGGGCTCTGCACATGCAGGCAATTGTGTAGCAGCGAGAGCCTACTACTGTCATCTCTCTCCCGGGGTGGGGGCGGGGACTTTGCACAGAAGTTGATCACTGAAGACTGAAATAGTTCGTGTCCAAGGCTTCACCCATTGCATTCTTCAAATGGGGGGGTTGGAGTAGTAGTAGTAGTAGTAAGTTTATTGTGATCACAGACCAGATTAACAAACAATAACCATTAACAGCATTAATAAGAAAATTCAGGAAGTTTCAGAGTTGACAAATGGGGGTTGGAAGAACCCAGGTCTTTAGTGCCTACTTCAAGCTGAATTTGGTTTTGGTCCTTCAGTCAAACTGTTCTAGGCTACTTCCTTTCTCTTCCTCCCTCTATTAAGACTCTTGAAGCTCAGTCCACAGGCATTTTACTCGAGTTCTGTTGAACTCAGTGGGGCTTACTCCCATACGTGAACACAAAATTGCAGCCTTAATGGATCACTGCTTCCTAAACATCACTGCTTCCTAAACAAATATTCTTGCGGTGTTGGTTAAAAATAAAGTGAATTCCTTTGGCATGTCCAGGAAGAAAGTAAGTGTGAAAAAGATACCCATCAACAGTTGCTGTTTTCCCCCAAGAGAATTACAAGTATAAGGCAAGATACGTTGGTGTCTTAAAGAGCTGACTTTTCTCTAGCCATAAGCATGTGAATTCCAAGGAATTGGTTCTCTGTTAATTTTAAAGTATCAACTTTTATCAGTAATAACATGAACAAGACATATTGCATGCTGCTCTCTCTGTGCCTTGTAAGTGTATCATGTCAAAATAGTGGATGCTTGCTGCTGTTATAAAACCATATATTCAGAGAATGTACTACAGAGAACCTGGCAGAAGATTCTGGGGTAGACAGATTGCATTGGGCCTGTTGAGCCCAGTCTTCTCTCGGTGCAAATCAGGAATGCCTTCATAAAGCATCCAGTAGCCATGCACTGTGGGATAAACAGTCAGCAAGCTGTTTTTTCAGGCCCTTGCTGATCTCTTCATTAAGGAAACTTCCATTATCTTCCATGGGACTTGAGGGTTTTGCAGAACACAGTTTGGAAGTCATGATTTTAAAAGCAGACTTGTGTGCTTAATAAGTGCTACTCTTAAAATCCTCCCAAAGAGAAAGCTTGCACTGAGTTTTTTTTTTTTAAAGCCCCGTGGAATCGGACCGAAGGTCCATCTCTAGCCCATTACCCTGTTTCTAAGCAGGTCAGCCATGTGGGAAGCCCACGGTTGGGACATGAAAGCAGCAACCCTGCTCTGCTGTTTGAATACCAGATGCTGGAGGACAGAGGCTCATTGCCTCTGAACATGGAAATTTCATCCATCCTCTATAGATTTAATTTCCTTTTAAAGCTATCTAAGCTGCTGTTCATCATTGCAACTTGTAGCACCTATTCTGCAGGCACGTGGTAGTTAAATAGCCATAAACAATTCCTTGTTTATTAAACATCCACTGTTATGAATGACTTGAGTTTCATTTGTGCTTGTGTCAGGTGAGGATATGTGAACCATGGGAGGCAGCAGTGTCTGGAGTGCTGTGATAAGCATTTATCACCCCTGCTAACTGGGCAGAGAGGCACCTTTTACCGTGGTGATTTAGCAGGGGGAGAGTAGCTGGCCCTATCCACCACCAGCACAGTACTTCCAGTGACTGTTGCTGGTGTCTATCTTATGTTTCTTTTTAGAATGTGAGCCCTTTGGGGACAGGGTTCCATCTTATTTGTTTGTTATTTCTCTGTGTAAACCGCCCTGAGCCATTTTTAGAAGGGCAGTATAGAAATTGAATTATTATTATTATTATTATTAGTGCAACTCCACTGCAGAAAAGGTGTTTGTAAGGACATGGCCTGTGAAAACTTTCTTCGTATTTTTCACGTTTGTGATCACTGTGTAATACAGTACACCCATAATGTGTGCACTTGGGGACTCCAAGTGATGAATGGGTTGTCGGTGAGGCAATTATCAAAACTAATTGAGCTGTCTTGTGTAGATAATGATCCAGTGGATAAACTTTCTCAAAACATTTTCTTCTCAATTGTGTTCACTCTCTTAATTGTCTGCTAGTTGGTAGGTGACTTAGCACATATATTCTAGGTTCTTGTAGTTCCTGAAGAGTTAGTGCAGCTCCAGAGTTCAATAATCTGTTATGGATGGTTCTCTGATCCTCTTTCCTCCACTGCTAGTATCTGGTGTATCAAATATCCCTGTGCCTGTAGCTTAGCAGCATGGACCAATGTCTCTTTGAAAATATAGTTCAGTTCAGCTACCAGGTTACACTGAGCCAACATGATTGCCTTGAGATGTCTCTAGGAATAGAACAGTTTTCATTCCAATTGACTTAATGTCTGTAGTCCTTGCTTAAAGAAGTTGGCAGCTGAGGAGCTGGGTGTGTGTGTTTGACTCTTCTTGCACCACTGGTTTTCATAGGTAAGGGTAAGCACTACCATGTAATGGGAGGCAGCGGTTATACTTAAGACCCTCCCTAAGCCACATCACACACAACAGTTTCCTTACACAGACGTTTGCCTCTGTGAATTAATTTCTGTGTTGGTAAATGATTGCGTGTGAACCGTAGTGACTTGGGGTAAATTACTGCATCAGTTTCTGACTAGTAAACAAATAATAATAATCCTTGCTCTGCAAGGTTGTCCTGAAGACGGAGCACATTAGAATAACATGCAGTAAGCCTGCAGTCTTAGGTGCATGCACTTGTGAACAAATCCCATTGAATTCTGAAGAACGTGCATCTGAGTACATGTTAGCTGATGCTAGCTGCATTCTTGTATGCATATCTGGAAGTCCCATTGCTTTTTCAGTAGGATTTGCATTTCAGTCTTGCCTTGTTTGTTGGAAGAATGTGGCTTGTGCAGCAGGAACTGCTGGTGCGCATTCTCCATTCACCTGCTGGAGGTTTGTCCACCATCTTCTGTGCAAGCGTCTTCAAGCTGAGGAGGTTTCTTCTAAAGAAGAATATTGGCAAAAGATATACTTTCTTTGTCTGCAGCATTATATTTGAGCAAATACCTTGAAATGTCTGTGTTAAATGTTGTGCTATGCTGTTGCTACTTTGTGTTCATAAGTAAAATTTTTAAAACTGCTCTGTTTCTCCCAGAATGGTTGCTTCATCAGTCTGCCCCATTTTTGAATTCTGCCCTTTCTTCCAGGAGCTCAGTGCAGATTACGTGGTGCTCTTTTCACATTATCTTTACAACAGTCCTATGGAGTTGGTTAGGCTGAGAGATTGTGACTGATCCAAGGTCTCCCAGTGAGCTTCATAATCAAATCACTTATAATTTGAACTCAGGACTTCTGTCTGAGTCTTTCATTCTGTTGTAATGATGATATTTGACATTATGAGAGCTGAGAAAGGGTTTAATGCTGATTACATGCTCTTTGCTATACTTTTGAGATGATTACAGGAAAATTTGTACTTTTGTAAGCTTATCTGCAAAACAGAGTTTTATTCTACTTCAGCCAATATAAGACGAATCCCCTGAAATCGCTACTAGTTAGTCTCTTATAAGGGGTGGGGGGGAATCATTTTTTCTAACCACATTTCTGGTGGAGGTAAGTTGCCTGAGTGACCGCCAGCAAAAACTAGCAAATGATTAATACTGGCTTTACCATGTTAACATTGTTTAACAAACTATCGATTGGCTTACATTGCCCCAATGATCCTAAATGTTTAAGATGGAAACAGGTTTTGCTGCAGTCAGTGGGGCTCACATAGAGTTTGAAATAAAAATCATTTATGAACTTAAAAAATATATCTGGCAATGGTAAACTCCTTGCTTGTTAATCTTAAAGCTGTGCTCTGAATTTGAGTTCAGTATTTGTACTATAGAACTAAGTAGATTCAATTCTCTGAACATGAAACTCAAATATGGAAGATTAAAGGAGTACCCTCGCACTTTTCCCTGTTAATAACCTTTCCCTGTTAATAAATTGCTACTTAACATAGAAATAGAGTTTTTTCTCCCTTTTATTTATCTATTTATTGTTGTTAAATTTATACCCCGCCTTTCATTAAGAAAATCTCAAGGTGGCTTTTACAATATAATCTTGACATAGGTATTTCAGGGAAATAAGAGAGTTGTATAATATGAGATTTTTAGACAGATAAGATGCTTTTCCTTTTCCTCCTATACTAACTGCTGCCAGAAGTCCACATTAAGATTTGCTTTGTTAGGAATACTATATCTTTCTTGTTTTATACTTAGTCATATGATAGTTGAAGCATATACTGTAATACAGTTCGCTTACAGAAACCAGTATGTAAACACACAAAACTGGCTTATACTGAGGCTATTGGTCCATCTTGGCCAGTATAGTCTACACTGACTGGCAGCAACTCTCCACAGTTTCAGGCAGGGTTCTTTTGCTAGGGCTGAAGCTGGGACATTCTCCAAGGATGAGTTTCATCTACTGAATTATGGCCTCTTCACTTAGAGTGCAAGAATGCTTATAAAAGGGAAATTTTCTGTCCCAACTGCATGCCCTGCTTTTTCAAGGGGCCTCTGCCTAATGTTTGGTATATTTCCCCACTCCCCTTGCAGCTCTCTGTGTAACATGCCATTCTGTTCCTGAAGGTCAGTTGATGCAGTGGGGAGTGTCCCTTTCTCCAAGCTTCCTCTTGTGCTTCTCTATATCCAACCCAATAATTAGCAGTAACCAAAATCTGCTGATATTCAGCATAGTTTGGGGCCAGTAAGCCTGCCTAACAAGAAAATATACCGTTGATCAAATGTTTGTCTAGCAGTGTTCCCTCTAATTTGTTTTCTTTTGCTCATGGAATGGGTTCTGGGCGGCAGTATCAAGGCAGTGTGCTCAGATGTACTTTCAGAGTGTGGCCTTCCTGATTCATCCTGAACGGGATCTAAAATTAACTGAGCGGACCTCAAACAGCGTGCCTCAAATGTGCATGCCTTAGAGAGAGCACAGACAACAGTCTAGCCTTGGCTTCCTCTTCAGCAAAAGTCAGTGATTTTAAAGTGAGCCTTGGCCATTGGAGGAGGTGGTTATTTGGAAGCAAAATACCATGAGATGGGAGCTGGAGAGGCAGATGGTGAAATATGACTTGTAATGGAAAGGAAGAAACAGAATGCTTCAGTTCTGAGTAGGAGAGAGATGTGGAAAGTGCCAAGGAGGATTGGGAGCAGGACTGTGTAGCTTTCCCATGTGTTTGTGCTGTTGCCCAAGTGTGAAATTTGGTGTTTGTGTGAGAACCCCAAAACTGGGTTGCCCTTGTCCTGTGAGTAAGAAAACATCTGAACTCTGCTGGGGGAGGGAGTGTGATTTGGAGCAGAGAAGGGTTCAGGATTGTTTCTCTCTTGTTCCCTGCCCAAATGATTACTATACTAAAAACTGACCCCTTCTTGATCAGCTTTTTCACTTTGAAAAAAAGACTACTGAGGCATTGCATGTATTTGCACGATTTATTACATCCTGTACGTTCTGGGGATCAAAGATAGTTATAATTTGTATTTTAGTAAAAGTAGCTAGAATAGTCATACTGCAGACACATAAGCTTATCTAAACTGTGAGGATTTGTGTGCTTTTGAGTGGGCATTTGGTAAACTAATATTTGAGTGTTTCAGAGGGCACTTAGCCATTTGTTGGAAAGTTCTGTACTGCACTTCGCAGAAAGTTCTTGGCTTAGAGAAGTAACATATAGGCTATATATATTTCTACCTTCCTCCTCTAAATGGCATGGTGTCTGTTTCTTTAAATAATCATGATCAACTCATGGCTAGTCATCATGGGACAATTTGTATGATCTAAATTGTTTTATCAGTATACTTTAATTCTTAACACTGAAATATAATATGGCCAACCTTATTTTGCAGTGAAAACGTGCTTTTTGGAATGGGGAATCCTCTCCTTGATATCTGTGCAGTTGTGGACAAGGACTTCCTTGACAAGTAAGTTAAATTCATTCATTTGGAAAGTTAGATGCCAGGTGCAGTTCTCTTGAGTCTTCTCCTGGATTTTTAAGCTTGGGGTTTCATCCTTTCCTCAGCTATCCTGGGAAAAAACAACAACAAAACCACTTTGAATTTGTACAACTGCACTGATACATGTTTTTAGCACATTGTATAGAACATGCAAGTTGTGACTGAATTTTGAAACACAATTGTGAAATAGCCACTTAAGCTTTCTATTTAAAATAAGTTGGTGAGATATCCAAGCAAATAGGTCCAGTCATATAAATGCTTGAACTAAACGGGTAGGGAGAATGGTTCCAATAATAGTGAATTGAACAATGGCTAGGAAAAGGCACAGCATAAACCTTTTATCCAGGCTAATTGTGTAAAGGTGATGGTTCTTTAATATGATACAAGCCTTCACACAAAACACACCTGAGAGTTGAACTAGAACAATGGGTTCAGGGTAACTGGATATGTTAGTGCCACCTCAGTGACTGATAATTAGTAGTAAACCATGTAGAAAACCACAAGTCTAACTGCACATTTAAAAGCTAAATAGTAGTAGAGGTGGAATGAACAGGATATTCATGTTGCACTGTGATAATTCAGAGGTTCTCGTGTAAACTTAACCTGGTGGTTTTGGAGACAATTGCATGTAGAAGACAATTTATTATTTCTCCGTGTAAACCGCCCTGAGCCATTTTTGGAAGGGCGGTATAAAAATTGAATTAATAATTGTCATCATCATCAATAAAAGTTGGTCCAAATACAATCTTGGAATACTTCAAGAAAATATTTTGGCTTCTGCAAAGAGTGAATGAGGCAGTAATGGAAATAACTCTGCCTATTTACCACAAGTTACCCCATTAATGATGGCTGATAGTCCTGTGGGTGTTCAGTGCCAGGTTTGATGCTTCATCTATTAATCGCTCTTCTGCAAATGACAGTGTCCCTGCTTTGAATAATAATACTAAAAATAATTAACAGAGAAGTCCATGTTCCTTGTTCGTTCAGTGTTGGAGGAATTAAATGTCTACGTGCAACTGTTCCTCATTTTAGATTTTGTGAGTTGAAAGGCAGGATCCATTCAGTTCTGTAGAATCCAATGAAGTATTGGGAGTCAATAATTTGCATTTCACTGACAGTTCTGTGTCTCTGGGAATTGATTGTCCTGGGTATCGATCTCTCTGTTGTATTGAGGATGGAGCACTGATAACATCAATTATCTTGTTATCAGTCACTGTGACTTCAAGGTAAATGCCATAACTAAGATAATCTTATATTGACTTCCAAAAGAGCTGGGAATATTATGATCCTTATGGACATATAATTGGAGTGCTTTTGGGTGAGAGGGTGGTACCAGCCAACTCGGGGTAACTTGAAGGTAAGTTGGTTTTGCAGAAATCTGAAGGGGAAAAAGTAAGGGGATCAAATCGCATCCCTCCACCCAGCTGCCCCAGTGTAACTCAGTGGAGTGGAATGTTAATAGACTCGGAGGGCACATAATAGACAATCATTTGGGCAGAGCTAAATGAATTTGGTGGCATGGAGGGCTTAAAAAAAGAGCGGGAATTTCTTGGCTTGAAGAATACTAAGATGGTCACAATCACTTCTGCTTTTGAGGGGGAATGGTCTTGAGTTGTCTCACCAGCTGTCTTACAGCTTTGAATATGTGAGGAGGAAGGGGTTTGACGTATTTAAACTCTTGGGTGTGTGTGTGTGGGGGGGGTTAACCCCTCAAAATAATACTAAAAATAAACTATATGTGTGTGAATTCTCCTGAAGAATGGAGGGGAAAGTTGCACACAGAATCTGCTAATTATTGTATGTGTTTGTACGCACATGCTCACTCAGTCACTCTCTCACAATAAACATCCACCTTTAAATATAACTTATCCCTCCCTACAGCATTGGCAAATATTCCTGAAAACATTAAACTGACCCATTACCAGCCATTCATGCTTGAAACCTTTAAGATTGGATGAAAACTGAGCACCAGTTGCCTGTAACACCCATATGTTGACGCCAACTCCCATAACCCACAGCCAAAGAACATGGCAGCTGAAGATTATGGGAGTCGTAATCAACATCTGGGAATTCCTGTTACAAGGAACACTGGTGAGCACTAGTGCTTCAACCCCACCCCGAAAGCAAACAAACAAAATTGCATATGAGGTAAGAGTGGGGTCTCGTGTTTTTTTCACTATACTTAATCACAGACTCGGGTAACACATACACACCAATGATATATGGACACCTTTTTGCAGGTTCATATTTATCTTATTGAATTCTGCTTAATCTGATTATGAATATGACAAATATTTATATTCCACTTTTCAACCAAAGTTCCCAAAGTAGTTTCTATAGACATAAACAAACTAATAAATAAAATGGTTCCCTGTCCAGAAAGGGCTCATAATCTAAAAAAGAAACATAAGATAAGACACCAGCAATAGCCACTGGAGGGATGCTGTGTTGGGGATGGATAGGGCCAGTTGCCCGCCCCCCTGCTCAATAAAGAGAATCACCACTTTAAAAAGGTGCCGCTTTGCTCAGTTAGGGGTGTTAAATTTATTCTTAAGATGTAAAGTAAAGCTGTGCCATTGAGTCGATGTCGACTCCTGGCGATGACCGAGCCATGTGATTTTCTTTGGTGGAATACAGGATGGGTTCATTTTATTTATTTACTTACATTTATCTCCCATGCTTCCTCCGAGGAGCTCAGAGTGGTATACATGCTTATTTTTTATGCTCACAACAACCCTGAGAGATAGGTTACTTACCCATTGAGTTACATGGTTGAATGGGGATTAGAACTTGGGTCTTCCTGGTCCTAGTCCACAACGCTATGATGGCTTCTTACCATTGCCATCTCCTGCACAGTATGAGATGATGCCTTTCTGCATCTTCCTATATCGCTGCTGCCTGATATAGGTGTTCCCCATAGTCTGGGAAACATACCAGCAGGGATTCAAACCAGCAACCTCTTGCTCCCTAGGCAAGTTATTTCCCGGCAAACAAAACAGCTTATTGGCCCTTGATTTGCATGAAAAATAAGGCAGATGGCCTGTGCATGAAAGTCTGTGTCAATAGGCATATACATTTGAAAGACAGAGCTTTGTAAGGCTAGCATTCCTAACTGAGCAGTGTAGTGCGTGGATCATATGGTGTACATGTGAAGTGTTATCCTGTTCGATTCCTTGCACGAACACTGGATAGTAGATTGAGAGTTACTTGCTTAAGGTCATCCAGCGAACTTTATGGATAATGAGGGATTTGTATCTAAGTATCTCTGTTCCAAGCCCATCCACTGCCAAGTGCTAATCATGGGGTTTCAGTGAGCTTCTGTTGAAGACAGTCATAGTGGGGTGGGGAACTAAATTTTAAGATACAGCTGTCTAAGATATTTCAATTGCATAGCCTCTGAACACTTTAGATAAAACTGGTCTAGATTTAAAAGACCATAAATTGTATGATCTGGTTCCTATCTCCCTTGCATTATAATGTGGTTTAGAAAACTGTGTTTAAACACTTATCCAGTTAGTCATGCAAGTGTGTAGTTTTCCAGTCACTGAACCCATTTTTGTCTGCTCTTTCTTCCATGGAAGGAACTATGAGTCATAATCATTTGGGTTTTTTGTATTGTGCTACACGTTTCTTGGGGGAAGTTCCATGCTACCTCAGTCCATATAAGATTGCTGTTAGACAGTAAAGCTAAAGTGTGCCGTTGAGTCTGTGTTGACTCCTGGTGACCACAGAGCTCTGTGGTTGTCTTTGGTAGAATACAGGAGGGGTTTACCATTGCCTCCTCCCGTGCAGTATGAGATGATGCCTTTCAGTATCTTCCTGTATTGCTGTTGCCTGATATAGGTGTTTCCCATAGTCTGGGAAATATACCAGCGGGGAATCGAACCAGCAACCTCTGGCTTGCTATTGCAGTCATTTCCCCGCTGCACCATTAGGTGGCTTTTTTAGACAGTACAACCTCGCAAATAAGTCTACAGAAGCTATTATCTTATCTTGCCCTCATGTACTTACCCTGCCTGTCCTTACATTTGATGCCTACAAAAACCAGCCTAACCTACTTCACAGGGTTGTTGTGAGGAGAAACCTAAGTATGTAGTACACCACTCTTGGCTCCTTGGAGAAAGAGCAGGATAAAAAAAAAGTAAAATAAATAAATGGGATGGGGATTCCTTTGTTTTCCTGGGATCTACCCTCGTAGAGCGATTACTCTGTTCACAATTTTGGGGGCGTGCTGCTCCTTTGTGGTAGGCTGCCACCAGTTGAAGAGTGATCTAAAACCACTGAGCAGGCTCAGACAAGGCTTCAACAACTTGGAACTGTAAGCTCAACACAGCTCTAGACAAACTTTAATCTAACAACTCATCAGTAGCACATGACCTTACGAAGCACATGGGGAAGAGTTTTTCAAGTAATCTTCCAGAGCCTTTTAAACCCATCTGAAGCCACTTCTAGGTATATGGAATTGATTAAGAAGCACTGAATTTTGCCTTAATCCAGCATAGTCCTGCACAGCTTTGGCCCTCCTGCAGATGTTGGCCCACAACTCCCATAATCCCTGGCTGTTGGCCACTGTGTCTGGGGATTATGGGAGTTGTAATTCAAAACCAACTGGGGAGCCTGAGTTGAGCAGGCCTGGTCTAGCAGTAGGCAGGTCCTTGGCTGAGAGAGCATTAATCTATGCAGTGTCTCCCTTGGGTCACTAGTTGGTGACACCTGGTTGCTGGCAACTCCACTGTACTGGTGACAAAATGGTGGGTGATTTGCCCCCTATTTTATAGTGATTAAAGAGGGAACGGCTTTCCCACTCTTCCAAAAATGGTCAGCTCTGGGATCCAATGAAAAGAATTGGTGTATCTCTGATGTAAAGCTTGTTTTATGTCAATCCAAGGTTGAAGGGTGGTCCTCCTTAATGGGTCTCTTTCACAATAGGTAACCAGCTCAAACTAGAACTACTCTTACACATGTGTCTAAAAATAGTTCTGGTTTGAGCTGGTTATCTATTGTGAAAAAGTTTAAGACTATACTTTGATGGCTCTTTCCCTTCAATAACAAAAGCAAGGATCCTCATTCAGTGACAAAGGAGGAATGTCTCCCATTCAGAGCCCTTAGGGTGGAATGTGAGTGTAAGACATTCTTGAGCTAAGATGATCTGTGGTTCATTGCACATAGATATTAGGGTACTAAAAGAATTTGCTGTGTTTGAAGAACCTCTGTCATATTGGAGAAATTCTGGAGGTGCTGCAAGACTACAGATGGGCTAATGTCCCAGTTTTCAAGAAAAGAGGATCTGGGAAACAGGGGTGTAGCTATAATTGAGCAGATGGGTTCAGAGGGCCCCCGAGCTCCTGAGGGTCCCCCAGCTCCACCTTCCCTATCTTCATTATCTCCCTCACGCCAAGGGGCCGCCAGAGAGAGGGGTGAACATGGGCCCCTTCTCCCCTAGCTATGCCCCTGCTGGGAAACTACAGATCGGTCAGTCTGATCATTCGTCAGGGAAGATACTAGAACAGATGGTAAAGCAGCCAGTCTGTAAGCAAGAATGAAGTGATTAATAGAAACTAGCACAGATTCCTGCCCCCGCCCCCAGAATAACTCCTGCGAAAATAATCTAATCTTTCTCTCTCTCTCTCTGGTTTTAGTTGTGGACATGATTTATCTTGATTTCAGCAAAAGAACTGATACATTTCCCCATGATACTTTGGTTACCAAACTGCTCAAATGGGAGCTAGATCATCGGGTCACTTCCGGCTGCCATTTTGTGGCCCATTTTGGCTCATTTCTCTTATTTACTTACACACACGCACTGATTTTTCACAGATTTGGGGGGCATTCCCGAACACATGGGAGCACAGTACACTAAACAGTTTACATTATTTCTGCATTATTTTTTTTTGCTGTTTAGCATTTTTTGTTACCTCTGGTTTCATTGCTCGTGGTAGTAGGTGAAGAATAGAACCCCATGAGTAATGAGGTTGGCCTCTACTGTACAGCATTTTTGATCAGTCACTTATATAAAAGAGAGGAGGGACTCTGAATCAAACTTGCAGATGACACAAAACTGGGCTAGTTGACATATCAGGACGACAGGAATGAAATTCAAAATGACTTCATGGAGAGAGAACAAAATACTGTATATTTGCACCAAGAACCTGCAGGTTCTACAGTTCTCCCCTCCCCCTCTTTTTTAAATAAAAAGGAGCATGTGGGAATTTGAAAGCGTGCAGGCTCTCTAGCAACACCCTGTCAGCCACAAACCCCACTCCAAAGTGCTTCAGAGCAGTGTGTGTTGGAATGAGCTGTAAATATCTCATTCCATCCTTTCCTAGAAACACACACAAAGTCTTGTGTTTATGTTGACTGGGGCATAGTGGAGAGGAAGTCAGCCGCACTCCATCGCCATCCCTTGCATCCCCCCCCCGCCCCGCCCCAGAATCTAACAAACTGCAGTGCTAAGGAGTTCTCTTGCCTCCCTTCTCACCGCGTGGATACTAGCACTACAGTTCTGAAGGAGAACGAGGCAACTGAACGAGATATTAAATGAGGCATGCGTGTGCCCAATGCAGAGATGCAGGCACGCCTCTGCATTGGGCGCACACACGCCTCTAATTTAGTATCCAGCTCATGTGGCACTAGGAAGTTGAGTCACCTCTCTCATCTTTCAAATGTGAAGGGAGGTGATGGGACTCCTTATCGTTGCAGCGCGTTGGATGCTACTGGTAAGCAGTGTGTGTGTGTGACGGGGGAGGAGTGGTGGCAGAGTGTGGCAGACTTCCACTCCCTTCCCGCCATCAAAATGCAGAGTGTGGGTGTATTTCTGCAAACAAAGGATGCAGGACAGCCCTCCCTGAAACAGGGAGCATGGGGAATATAAAAAGTACAGGAGGCAGCAAGGCAAGGGAGGGTGCGGGCATCAGCTGGTGCAGGCTTCCTAACTGATTATTAACAAGACCCGCTCAAAACTGCAGGCTCTAAACCGGTGTGGGATATATATTTCCAGCTGGTATACTGAAAAGCAGTTCTGTGGTTTCTCTCAAGAATGAGAATCCAATAATGGCTTTCAGCTATAGAATGTGAGTAATGAAGTCCATTACTACAAGTGGAAATTACACTGCCTCTGGTTTGGACTTAAGCCGGACTGGTGCCTGGCTCACTGTTCACAAAACTGGACCTGACCCAGTTCGGCTTGAGTCCAGTTTGATTCAAGATGAACTGGGTTTTCTGCACGTCTCTTCTCATACAGTGTTTTCTTCTGCTGGAAATAATAAACTGGAGCATTTACAACTTCTAGCTGAAAAGCACTATCAACTAGGTGGTGATGTTTTAGTGCCTAAATCCTCTAGGTGTTGTATCAGAAGACTGGAGACTAACAGATGTTCCCATCTTCAGAAAGGAAGAATTGAGAAATTAGACAGGTCAGTTTGGCAGCAATACCTCAAGATTCTAGAACAAATTATTAAGCAGTCTGTCTGATTACCTAGAAAATAATGTGGTACAATGGCAACAAAGATGGTGACTGGTTATCACCCAGGATGAGTGGACTAGTTCTCTCCTGATCTTGTGTGCAGGACTAGAACCAATGGGTTGAAATTACAAGAAAGTAGATCTGAGATAGAGCCTAGGAAGAATTTCTTAATTTGTAGGAGCCGTTTGACAGTCTGCCTCGTGCAATGGTAGGCTGTCGGTTTCAGGTTATCAAGCAGGGGCTGGGCAGCCATCTGTCAGATGGCTGGATGCTCAATCAGTTTCCTGTACTGAGCAGGGGATTGAAGTGCTCCAAGGTCCCTTCCAGCTTTCCGTCTCTGATTCTATTGAATCAGCTACATTTGGTGTGGGGGACGGGGCGGTGGCAGCGAAGTATGACCCACAAAATCCTGTGTAAAGGGTGTGTGTCCAGAGAGTTTGTTGTATGAACATTAAGTTAATATTCTGATAGAAAGGGGAATCGCCCAAAATCTGCTGGGTGAAAGAATTTCAAGGGAGTCATCACTGATAAGACACTATTCCACATGACCACCAGATTATGACGAAGCACACAGGAAACCATCCCTGCCAGTTATTAGACTCGCAAGGGAAAAGACTGCCCTTCAGGTACCCAATTTTGCAGGGCTTTTAAAAGTAACTGCCAGCGCCTTGAATAATACCTGGAAACAGACTGGCAGCTCATGAAGAATTGATGTACTGTTTTATTTATTTATTTAACACATTTGTATAGTGCCCAAAATGCAAGTCTCTAGGCAGTTTATAACAAAACAATAAAAACAGATAAAAAGATTAAAACATTACAATTAAAATTTAAAACATTAAAACTATTAAAAATTTAATTTAAAACAATATATAATTAAAGGCCTGGATGAACAAATGTGTCTTGACTGCTTTTTTTAAAGTTGTAAGAAATGGGGAGGCTCTTATTTCAGCAGAAAGTGTGTTCCAAAGCCTCGGGGCAGCAATGGAGAAGGCCTGTCCCTGAGTAGCCACCAGACGAATCAGTGGCAACTGTAGACGAACCTCTCCAGATGATCTCAATAGGCGGTATGGTTCATAGCGAAGAAGGCATTCTCTTAAATACCCACGGCCCAAGCTGTTTAGGGCTTTATAGGTTATAACCAAAGCCTTGTATTAACCTTTGTACTAAACACCAATTTAGTAAATCAGCTGCTTCTCCAGCTGGAGATGGCAAAACATATATTAAGTTGGTTGCCATCTGCATACTGGCATGTCAAGCCCCTGGATGTTCATTCTTTCCTGCTCCCCATGATTTCATATAGATGTTAAAGAGCATGGTGGAAAATAATCAAAACATCAAGTAGCAGTCCTACTACCTTCAGTATTCCACTCTGCAGGAAGGAGTAGATGCACTGCAAATCAGTGCCTCCTAATCCTGTCCTAGCAATACAGTCCAGAATGTAGTTGATATCAGACTTTGCTGAGAAGTGCAGAGAACCAAAAGTACACATCCCGCCCCCTGCTGCCCCATCCAGCTCCTGACATAAGTCGTCCACTAGAGCAACCAAAGCATTTCAATCCCAAAATTGGGTTTGAAACTGGATTGAAAAGGGTGAGGATTATCAGTCTCGTCTAGGTACCTCTGGAGTTGAGTTGTCACTACCCAGTTGAGCGTTTTGCACAATAACATAAAAATGGCTATTTTGTTGAGGAAAATTCTTGGGTTTAAGGAGTGTTGCTTAAACAGGGCGTAGAGCATAGTTTTAGGCCTGATCTTCAACCCCGCATGAGGACAAATATCCCCACCCAGACGCTCACTGCAGTTGTTTATTCCCCACAGTGGCAGCAGCCCTTCCTCTCACCTGAGACCCACACCACTCTAGGGGAAAGATTTCAGTGCCATTGCCCTCTGTTTCTTCTCTAAGCAGAGACCCAAAGGGGCAGCCCCCTTCATGTCCCCCTTAAGCAGCAACCTGCCTGTGGGTCAGTGCTGCAAGAAACCCCTTCCCCCACCTGAAAATAGATCACAAAGGCTGTAGATAGAATGTTCTCAGAGGTGAGGCTCTACATGTGCACTTATGGTGTGAGCTTGTCAAAGGCCCATTGCTGGACAAGTTACTTGATTAATAAACATGGGTGGTCCTTATAACTTAAGAAAACAATATTTTAAAATATTGAACAGTTGAATATTGAATAGTTGAGCTGATTACTTAAAATCTGTGTCTGTGTGTAGTCTTCTGTCTGGTTATTTTGAAATAACCGAAGGCAACATTATGTATTTTTGCATCCCTATGTGTGTGTAACTTGATATATGAACTTGTCTGTGCTGATCTTTGATTGTAATAAACTGAATTGAATATATAAACTTGTCAATCAGGATGTTCTGTGAAGCCGTCTCTAAAAAAATTGCTACTCAGTTGAACGGATCTTCTGCCTTGAAATTGATCAAATAGCTTTATTTTTAACTTCCCCAGTTTCTTCTCTGGGCAAAGTTCCCATGTCTAACTACCTTACATTTGATGCCTTGAAAGGAAATAACTTGGATGTTATATTGATGTCACTGCAGCATGTTTAATGGACAGAGGAGCATTCATACTGTTATATAACCTTCAATATCCCTGGTCTAAAGTCCTGCTGATTTCCAAACTGGAGCAAGTGAGCTTGTTCAAAATGTGACCTCATGGAAATCTTGGTCTCTCATTTGCCACCTCGACCCCCCCCCCCCCAAAAAAAAAATAATTCCCAGATTTCTGTTTGGTTGAAAGAGGGTGGCAATACTGGGGTAGCTGCTAAGAGGGTGGCTGCTGTTTCTTCAGTATTATAATTGCTGAACTTTATACTCACAACAGAAGGCCTACCCAAATAGTTTAGGGGTAGATGAACTGCCTTTTATTCGAGCCTCTAAGGATATGAAATCTAACCATGCAGGCTTGTGTCTAAGTCACATGGTTTTTAGAGTCAATTTCACTATACTGAATGGCTCAGTCCCCAAAGATCATCCTGCTGAGTTCACTTATTTGGCAGGTTCTAAGATGAGCCTTATTGACTATTTCATTTCCTCAAGAAATCTTCTCCCCTATGTGGAGAGTTTGGAGGTCACCCCTAGATTTAATAGTGACCATTTACCTATTTTTCTTTGTCTCAAGTCCCCCTTCCTTCACCCACACTTAAAATCTTTGTACCCATTTCCTGTTGAGGGTGGGGATGCAATGCGCAGAAAAAGATGGTCAACTCAGTTGGATCAAATGTTTAAAGATATGTTGGCTTCTGACCATTTGAGGAATATACGTGAATCTGTTCTTAGTAACGACTCACCAACTACCCTTTTGACATCTTATAACGCCCTAGTTCTTGAATGTCAACAGCTGTTATGTAGTAATACTTGTAAGCTTTCTCAGCACCGTCAAAGGGGTTCCCAAGCTTGGTTCGATGGAGAATGTGTTGGTGCCAGGAAAGCTCTTCTTATTAGTTATCAGAAATTGGCCTCAAAAAAATGCTGAGCGCACTAAGTCTGTACTGCAAGAAGGAGGGTTTGGAGATAAATTTCCAGAAAACCAAAATAATGGCTTTTGCACGGAGACCTAAAATTCGCACTTGGAGGATCAAGGGTCAACTTATTGAGCAGGTATCATTCTTTAAGTACCTAGGGGTAGTTTTCCATGCTGGGGGCACTAGGAAGGCCCACGCGAACTACGTAGCCTCCAATGCCCAGAAAAGCTCACTTGCCATTCTACAGTACTTGCGATCAAAAGGTGGCTACTACTTACCAGCAGCTTTCAAGCTGTTCAAAGCAAAGTCACTGTCCCAACTACTATATGGAGCGTAGCTGGGGCTTTTTCCAAATATAACATCTCTGGAATGTGTACAATCAAAATTTTTGAGAACTGCCCTTAATATTCCAAGATCTGTTTCAAATGCTGCTGCCCGTTTGGAGACTGGCTTTATTAGGGTGGAGGCCAGTATGTGGATTATTATACTCTGTTACTGGCTCAAACTAATTTATCATCCAGTTGGCCTGGCTCCTCTAATTTTACAGGATGATTGTGGCTCCAGGTAGATCCAGTCTATTGAGGCTAAAATAGCTACTTTGGGCCTCTCTATTACAATCCTGTCAAAGCTGGGATTTGATCAGGCAAGGTTGCTGGTTAAACAACGAGTGTTTGACTCCGAACGGCAAAATGACCTAGGGAAGGTCTCCAAATTTTACATCTTAGATGAAAGAAGATATCTAGTCTCCGCAATGAATTATTTCACCTGGTTGGAATTTCCGAGGTATAGGAAAGCTTTTACCTTGGCTCGTTGCCGTTGTTTACCCTCAGCAGTTTTAGAAGGGCGCTATAGAGGGGTTCCATTTGCTGACAGACTCTGCCCTTGTGGGTTGGAACAGGTGGAAACTACTGAACACGTTCTATTCTGCCTGTTTTACAAGGATATTCGTGAATCTCTCATTACTCCTTTGCTATGTAAATTTCCCGGTCGACAGGAGCAATTTTATTGTTCCTTGTTGCTTTTGGACTCAGAGAGTTTAATTACTTCTAATGTGGCTAAATTCTGTGCTGCTGCCATAAATATACGTCACCGGATGGTTAATAAGGATACTTTACTGTTTTAAATTTTTATCATCAATATGTTTTAAATTTTGTTAATTTTTTAAACTAATTCTAATTTCAGCCTGTTTTAATTAGATACATTCAATTATATAACTGTAACTTTCTCTTCTGTTTTGGCTTGTGGCTGTAACATTAAAGAACTTGAACTTGAAGCTGAGCGAGGCTTTAAAGCAACTATTGCATGATCAATGTTAATCTGTTTTCACTCTTCAGTGAGGGCAAGAGGATTCTTATACTACATATCCATGATTCAGGCGACCTCTTAGGTACATAACTGGAAAATGTGTGCACATCTTGGACTTGCTTGACTATTTGAACTCCTGCAGTAAACAGTCATATTTCAAAGTAAGCCCCAAATTATTTATTTATTTATTTATTTATCATATTTCTACAGGTGAAACTCGGAAAATTAGAATATCGTGCAAAAGTCCATTAATTTCAGTAATGCAAATTAAAAGGTGAAACTGATATATGAGACAGACGCATTACATGCAAAGCTAGATAAGTCAAGCCTTAATTTGTTATAATTGTGATGATCATGGCGTACAGCTCATGAAAACCCCAAATCCACAATCCCAGAAAATTAGAATATTACATGGAACCAAGAAGACAAGGATTGTAGAATAGAACAATATCGGACCTCTGAAAAGTATACAGTGTACTGTGCTTGATTGGCCAGCAAACTCGCCTGACCTGACCCCATAGAGAATCTATGGGGCATTGCCAAGAGAAGGATGAGAGACATGAGACCAAACAATGCAGAAGAGCTGAAGGCCGCTAATGAAGCATCCTGGTCTTCCATAACACCTCATCAGTGCCACAGGCTGATAGCATCCATGCCACGCCACATTGAGGCAGTAATTGCTGCAAAAGGGGCCCAAACCAAGTACTGAATACATATGCATGCTTATACTTTTCAGAGGTCCGATATTGTTCTATTCTACAATCCTTGTCTTCTTGGTTCCATGTAATATTCTAATTTTCTGGGATGGTGGATTTGGGGTTTTCATGAGCTGTACGCCATGATCATCACCATTATAACAAATTAAGGCTTGACTTATCTTGCTTTGCATGTAATGTGTCTGTCTCATATATCAGTTTCACCTTTTAATTTGCATTACTGAAATTAATGGACTTTTGCATGATATTCTTATTTTCTGAGTTTCACCTGTATACTGCCCAAAAGGTAAGTTCTCTGGGCGGTTTACAAAACAATAAAAACAACCAATAAAAAGATTAACATATTTCAACAATTAAAATTAAAAAAGTTAAAACTATTAAAACATAATTAAAACAATATCTAATTAGAAGCCTAGATGCACAAATGCATCTTGACTGCCTTTTTAAATGTTGTAAGGGATGGGGAGGCTCTTTTTCAGCAGGAAGTGTGTTCCAAAGCCTCGGGGCAGTAATGGAGAAGGCCAGTCCTGAATTAGCCACCAGACGAGCCGGTGGCAAATGCAGACGAACCTCTCCAGATGATCTCAATGGGCGGTGTGATTCATAGCAAAGAAGACAAAATACCCAGGGCCCAAGCTGTTTAGGGCTTTATAGGTTTAACCAAAACCTTGTACTTTGCCCGAAAACCTATCGGCAGCCAGTGTAGCTCTTTTAAGATAGGAGTGATATGGTCTCTCCAAGATGACACAGAGACCAACCTGGCTGCCACATTCTGGATTAATTGCAATTTCTGGACTACGTACAAATGCAACCCCACATAGAGTGCATTGCAGTAGTCAAGTCTGGAGGTGACCAGTCTACCACAAATGTTGAATGAAGTGCTAAACCCAAGACATTTTATGTCCTTTTGGGTGACTAGGCTGTTCACTTTCTGCATTCTAGAATCCTGATCTCTGTGTTTGTTTTTTTGTGACGGGGGTGGGTGGGTGATGGCTTCTAAAGGTATATATCCCTATGGATGTTCTCTTAGACAGTTCTCTTAAAACAAAAGGCTGAATAGGTGTCCTCCCAAAAGAGACAATCTGAAGAGGGAATGAAGGCACTGATTTTCAGCAGGACTCATTTGATTGAATCTAAAGGAGGTAGGGTGCTCTTGTTTTTTAGCATATTGAAGTGTCCGCTCTTTAGAAGGGGGAAACTGCATTCCAATCTCAGTACTCCAAATCTTTGTCTATTCTCGTACTCTGTGCATGCTCCAGGGCTATGACTTGGGGTGGTACCTCTTAGTCCTTTTTTTGATTACACAAATGATGTGGTGGCACTTAAGAAAAACTTGGGCAGAGGCTTTCTTGTTAATATGATCATTAGACAGCCAAGGTTTAGTCGGGTGCACAGGGGTAATATTGGGGCAGGTGGGCATGGCAACACCATGGCTGATGGTAGAAGCCAAAGTGTACTGTCCTTCAGGTCTGCAGTCTTCATGCAACTCTAATGCAAGATGCTTGGTTGTAAATATTTTGTCTCTTGCCTTGAGTCCATAGCCTTATGGTTATGTTAGTTTTAAACTTAAGATTCAATACTGTATTGCTTTTAATTTCACTGTGATGAGGCCTCATTGAAAGTAATACATGCTCTATAGTTCACCATAGTGCAGTGATTAACAAGCTCTAAGCTTTTGTTGCTTTCTCAATCCATTTTTAATCATTTAAACCTATTATTCTGACGTTAAGTTCAAAAGCCCTTTAAATCTCCTACCATATTAATTGCAGCTTAAAGTCTTGTCCAAATGCACTATCAAGGTGAGTACTAAATGAAATACAGGAGGACCAATATCCACAGGGGTTCCATTCCATGGTTGTACCACGGATACAGAAACTGCAAATATAGAGGAATTGAGTCAACGGGGAATTGGGGGTTAGGTTCCTGGTTGCTGGAGAAATGAGGAAAAATGCCAATTTTTTTGGGGGGGGACATGGGGGAATCTCCTTCCCATGTTTTGCTGCTCCTCCATGTCTTGATGTGCCCCTAGAATGCTTAAAAACTGCTGTCTGGGTTTAAAATAAAAAATAAAATGAGAGCTACGAGAAAACAAAATGGTGGCCGGAAATTACCTCCACGGGCATTTCCAGCCATTTCTGATCCATGGATATGCGAGGTCGATGTGTTCCCTCCCCGCATATGCTGCAGTTGGGTGCCTTTCCCCCAACTGTGGGTATGCAAACCTGTGGATATCGAATCCACGTATAACGAGGTTTTCCTGTAGTCAGTTTTGGGAGCTCAATTATTTAGGGAGGATGATGGATCATAAACTAAGAGTGTATGAAACAGTGCTACTAGCGCAGAGAGAGGAGTATCTCTTGGGAAATGGGGTGTGGCAAGTGCCATGCAAGGTATGATTTTAATCAGTTCTTAGGTAGTTTTTTGTGGAGCAACATCATCTGAAACAGTAACTCATTGGCTGCAAAACATTGATACTAATACCTGAGGTATCCTTTTGTGCTAGGTTTGTGTCCTATTTTGATCTGCAGTGCAATTGCATTCCTTCCCTTTAAAGATTGGTGCTTGGGCATATATGAGCACTTTATTTTGTGATCTGCTAAGGGCAAGATATGCAGGTGATATGGAGATGCTTCAAAAAAATGACATCTTGTGCCAAATTCTTGTCCAGGGTGAGAAGACAACATGGGACAACTGAACCTACAGGCTGCAGAGGGCAAATGGGGTGCTGAATTTCCCCTCATTTTTACTGTTTCATGTCACATGTATTTCTGCCCTGTGCTATCTATCATTGCTTTCATTGTTGCAAGCCAGGGTGAATAAAAACCCAGTGCTTAAAGAACTCTATTTTGATGATGATGATGATGATTTTTAATTTACATTATTTTTCTGCAGCGTTTTGTTAAATGAATCTATATATGTTAAAGCTCAAAGATATCATAAATACAGATTATAACTTGCTTGTTAGTATATGGAGATGAAAGAGCAGAACTCATCAGCACATATTCTCTCTCTGCATTTAAGAGTGTGTGTGTGTGTGTACACACACACGTGCACTTGTGTAGACAGAGATGGTCAGGCCCTAACCTCTGTCTAAAAGCCCAAGGACAAATAAAGTAATGAATAGAGAGAGTATTGTTTGGAGAGGTCTGGGCAAGGAGGAGGTGCTTGGAGGTAAATGCAAGGAGGGAAAGAGTAGAAAGTGAAGAAGAAGCAAAACTGCTTCCATAGCAACTTCACACAGAAATGGCCATGCAGCATCATTGTACTGGCCCAGTTTATGTAGAGATAACCTTTAATAAATCTGTGCTATTTCTCCATTTTAAAATTAAACTTTTGCTGCTACTTGTGTTAAACCAGTTAAGGTTTTAAAAAGCTCTTCAAGGAAGACCAGTTCATAAACACATGTGCTGTCTTTGATCTTTTGTGGCAGATCACAAGATGTCTTTCCAATATGCAGATCTTTTGTTTACCAAGGGATGAGCTTAACATGCTCTATATTTCCTCTAATGGTACTATACATCTAAGCCATTGCCTCCATTACAAGCCTGATCTTCAAAATACTAACTTCAGTCAAGGCTCATTAGCTTCCAAAGTGTCTCAAGTGCTTGGAAATGAAACTGAAGAGCCAGAATTTTCCTTTTGAGCAAATTGCAGGCAAGCAGCTGTAGCCAATGTCCAGCCTGGAATCTCAGTATTCATAGCAATAATGGGTTATCTGAAATGGGGATGATGAGTATGTTATGGCTTGTTTAGTGTAAGTAGTTAAGTTGAGGGAGTGCCTAGTATAGCAAAGCAGATGTATGGATTGGTTCAAAAAGAGTTTTCCTGAAAACGTGTAATGGGATTAAGTAAACAAACAAAATCTGGTTGGTATGTGTTAACAATCCAGTATGGTCTTGTGGGTAATCCTCTAGACAGGGTTGGTTTAAAATCTTGCTAAACTACAAATGATGTCCTATTTGAACTTTGGATAGGCTAATCAAAACAGCCTATTTAATGGGTGTGGGAGGTAGAAGTTGAGCTGGATAAATAGCAGCATTGACTGGTATGTATGTATTATGGTATGCAACTACCATAACTCAAATGGCTAGCCGGCCAAGAAGATTTATCCATATATTGTGTTTGAGCATACATAAAACTTATTGCTTATTTGGAATTGTACTGCTATGCATTTGTCTGCAGAGAGTTATGTTAGGTCCTGAACTAGCTGTTTGACTTGTTTAGCATATTTAGATACTGCATGTAACTAGGTTTCAAGCTGGTTTACAACTGATTAAAATACCAAAACAATTAAAATCAATGTTAAAACAAATAATTACAATTTAAAATCAGATTATTAAAATGGGCTAAAAGCCTAACTAAACAGCTGTTGGAGATGGTGCAGCTCTAACTTTAACTGGACTAACTGGGCTCAGTGGTAAGTAGGTTTGCCAGGTCCAGATGGTGAAAAAAGTTGATATCATCACCAAAAAAGTAGAAATAGAAGACACTCTTCACCCCAAAGGTCTCCACGTTGTATAAAAATTTCATGTTTATAGGTATCATACCTGTATATGCATTTTTGATGAAAACTGGATAATTTGAGAATAAATACAGCTCACCACTGTGAAGCTGATGACCAGATGAGCTATATGTCTGCTCAGTTGTCGAGATGGAGTCTTCTCAAGGCTCCTGTTTCTTAACCATAAATTCATCTACTGGTTAGGTTTACCATGCACACAGTCCTCTGACCTCCGCCACAGGCCACCCAGCCTGCTCTCCCCAGCCAAACTAGCAACTTGACCTCTTGGTTCGAAATGGGGCAGCCACCTAGCTACTGAGCCAGCCTCTTTGCATGCTGGTGCAGTGTTGTGTGCATGGTTTCCCACTCATTTGCTGCTCTCTACGACGACAAGCTTTGCAACAGAACCTTTAACGGTGGTTTTCAAAGAAAAATAAATAAGATGCTCTGCTATCTCCAGAGGACTCACAATCTAGAAAAGAAATGCAAGGCAACACCAGCATCAGCCTTTGAAGGAATGCTCTGATGCGGTTGGATAGGGCCAGTTGCCCATGATAAATAGAAGAGATACACCCCCTTAAAAGGTGCCTTTTTACCCTGGCAGCAGGGTTAACTGCTAACTGAGTAAAGTGTCACTGCCACCACACCACCACAAGAAGAAAGCAAGCTGCACCTGCCTGGCCCACCTATGCTTTTGCATCACGTGGCTCTGCAACCTGCCACTGAAGCAGAACCTCGCCTCTGCTTCCCCATTGGATGGATGGTCAATAGGATGCTGGCAGGGAAAGGAGACCAAGGAAGAGAAGCTGCTCGTGAGAGCAAAGTGTTCTGAGTGAACAAAATGTTTCAGCAGCTCCCCAGAATTTCAGATACCATAACACAACACCACACCCCCAGCACAGTACCTCCAGTGACTGCTGCTGGTATCTATATTATGTTTCTTTTTAGATTGCGAGCCCTTCAGGGACAGGGAGCCATCTTATTTGTTATTTCTCTGTGTAAACCACCCTGAGCCATTTTTGGGTGGTATAGAAATCGAATGAATGAATGAACACATGCAAAAAAGAGGTTCAGTCTACAGAACCTCTCTTCCTACTAATGCAAAAAAGTCATTTGATCCCCCAAATAGATGCATGTCCTCTATAAAAGTCCTTAGTTGGCAACCTTACTGTTGAGTCACATACCAGATGAGCCAGTAGCAATTGTGAAGAAACCTCCTCTGACGAACTTGGGTGGTGGGGGGGCGGTTCATGACAAAGAAGGTGTTTTCTTAAACACCTTGGGCCCAAGCTATTGAAGTGTTTGTAGATAATAACCTGCATTTTGTATTTTACCCAGAAACATGTCTATAGTATCTAGTTGTGTAGTGGTTTTTTTAAACAGGAGTAATATTGTCACTTTGGGTTACCCTGAATACCAACTTGACTGCTGCATTTTACCCCAAGGATAGTTTCTGGACTACCTATAATGGTAGCCCAACACATTGCAATTTAAGAAAGTCTGTTCTAAGTACTGGGCCTTCAATCTAGTTGTAATTTTTTCCTGCAAGCTCTGCACTCATTTAGTGTGTGCTGCTGACTTTGTATCCTTCACCAGTGCTGTAGTGTTGTAAAGGCAGTGCTTTCATACAATTGCAGAAAGTGTAAAATCTTCAACACAACTGAAAAATATAATGCACGATGTCCCCTTCCAACTGCGGCGTTTACACTGATGTGGCATATCTGCCTAAAATTACAGTATTTAAAAATGGCCCTCTTGATTTTCCAAGCAAAAGTGGCCCTAAGAAAAAATAATTAGAACAAAACTTTTCATGCAGATCAAACTGTGAATAAACCATTAAATTGACAAACATAATAAATGTTACAATCGGGAGCAGATCAATGAAGAGAGTTAAATAGCACCATTTAAGCAGCAGAGCACACACAACCAACATCAGCCAATACCAGAGGCACTTCTCTAAATAGCCAAGGCTGTATCTGGCACCTAAAAGCATTTGGCCAGCACAAAAATATGTAATGCTGCAATACAAGTAGCACAAGCCTTTAACTTTTTCCTTGTTTACTTCTGTTCTTGACTGGTGGAAAAGAACTAAAGTCTGTACTAACATTTTTTTTTTTTTAAGCATGTAATGGAAGAGATGGTGTGTTCTTCTCAAAATATTAAAGGTTTTGATAAATAGTCAAACTAAAACAAACAGCTTTGCAAAACAGTTTCACATGCTAGTGTTTGCTTTTGTCTTCAGCTGTTGTCAAGAAATTGCATGGGCTCTATACAGGGTAGGTTGAGAAGCATGGATCCATGACATGGGAGTCTTGTGAGAGAGGTAAAAAAGCCCTACAATAGATGCTGGGGTACAGTGGAACCCAGTGGACTAAATCTGGACTGTCTAGATTGGATTTAATCTCTCTTGAGGAGTTACTACAGTAAGCCTGATGCTTGAAGGGATATCCTTGACAGTGAAGGATTTTGCCTACCTGAGAATCTCAACAGTTCCAGAAGATTTGGTGATGGTGATGGTGTATTTGTGCTTGGCTGTGTTTAATGAAGAATTGGTTGAAAGCATATAGAGTTCCCTCTAATTTTTTTTCATCAGTGAGCAGAATGAGTTTTGTTCTGGGCGGCAGTATCAAGGCAGTGTGTGCACACTTGCATGTGGGGCCATCGAGCTCAGTATTGACCACACAGACTGGCAGCGGCTTCTTCAAGATTACAGGCAGGAATATCTCCCAGTCAGCATTACCTTGGCACTTTCCAGATTACACCCTACAACCGTGTCACTATTATCTGCTAAATGTGCTTCCTTACTTCCTGTGTTGTGACACCGCAGTCCCTGCGCTGACAGCAAGGTGCCATTCACATTTCCGATGCCTTCTTTCGGACATTATCTTTGTGTTGTAGTGCTTGCATATGTGTTGCAAAAAAGTAGCTGTATTTTCCGTTTGTAGAAGTTTGAGATTTTGGGGGTCATTTTCAATATGATCCTGCCAAGCTGAAGCATTTTACTGCTGTTGTAGTGTGTAATCTGGAAAGCACCCTGGAGATGTCAGGGAGGGAATCTGGGACCTTCCACATGCCAAGTAGGGGCTGAGATCCTGCTTAGCAAAGGGGACAACTCCTGCTTGCTTGCTACCACAAGGTCATTTCTCCTCTGGTCTTGTGGTAGACCAGAGAAGCACTACTGATTGAGGGTGTCTTAAACATGCTAGGGAAGCACTTAAAACTATGACAAAAATAATAGATGAACAACCTATTTTATCCAAACACTAGTCTGAAAATATCGGGGGTGGGGGTGGGGAATCTCCTCAAGTATACAAAAAAGTTAGTTTATATACATATATTACCCAGTATACAATCTGGACATCACACATACTACTTCCCCCTTCTGTCCCCCATTGATCTATTAAAACAGTGATTATAGCACCCAATGTAACCTCATAGTTAAAGTTTCTAAAAATGCAAATTGCAAATAATTAAATCTATGCATACAATAATCAAAACCAGATTAAAACAGAAGAGTATTTGTTTCCAAATTTCTGAAGTTGTGATAACATTTTCTATCATTCATAATAAAAATGTGAGTCATTGTTTATCTTTATTTAGAAGAGAGTGAAACACCAGGGTGTTTCAGAATGGATTCTGGCATATGTTTTATTGAAAAGCTACAAATATATCTGTGCAACTGATCAATCAATACCCTTCTCATATTTCCAGGTGGGTGGGGGCAGAGGAAGCAACTTGAAGGGATAACTTTGCACAGAAAGACCTATCTTTCCTAATTACCAATTCTCCCGCTCTGGCTAATTCTCACTCAGGCCAATTCTCCTTCTTCTCTCGTGTAAGCGGGAGAACTAAACAGATTATCCCACTTGGGCGCGCATGTGTCCTAATACCATTATCAAGGTGTACATGTGCTTGTTGTCATTTTCAGTAGGGTGACGTGTTTACATACAACCCCTCCCCGATCAGTGCTGCCATCACCACCCTACACTTTCCATTATAACTTTCCCAGTTTCCTGCAGCCTTCTTCAGAGGTGCCGTCGGTTTCTACAGCTAGAGCAGTCTGCTCCCCTCAGGTCCTAGCAGCGGCTCATCCCTTACCTGAGACTTCACATGTTACTGTAATTGTAAGGGAAGTAGCTGCCCAGCTTGCTGCAGCAAAAGCCAATGCAGTGGGGGAAAAGGTGGCAATGATGGAAGAAGCTGCATCTGTTACTTTTTGCTGTCAGAAGCAAACTTCTCCTTTTCCTAACTCGGGTGCTTGCAGAAGGGAACAGCAGCTTGTGTGATAATATTTCAATCACTGGCTGTCGAGTGGGAAACACTTGGGGTGTGTGAGGGACTGCATATATTTTAGCCCAGGCAGAAATGTTGGGGGAGGGGGCATTGGGCAGCCATTTGGCCTCCCTTCGTCAGCCCACAGGGAGCCTCCTGATTGGCCACGCTGGAGTTGCAGACCTTCCACAGCTGCCTACGTGGGGTGATTAAAGGAGCTGCTAGAGTGAAGGAGGTGGCTGTTACGCTGGTTGGGGAGGTGGGAATATATGCACTCGTCCTTACATCCTGCAGCACAGCTTGGTGTCAGATGTTACTTGTGTAGTCCAATTCTCACTCCTCTCTCCTGCAAGTGAGAGCTAGATCTCTCCTAAGGACTACCAATTATCCCACTTTGGCCAGTCCTCGCTCTTCTCTCGTGCAAGTGAGAGAACCAAAGAGATTATCCCGCTCTGACCCGACGACGCACCCTCCAGTAGGGGGAAGGGAAAAGGCGGCACTTAAAGCACCCATCGCAGTGCAGGATGAGACTGTGTGGCTACAATAATTAGTTGAGGGAGAATTAGTGGAGGGCTAGATTCTCTCTGTGTGTGTGTTCAGACACTTACCTTAGAGGGAGTAGTGTACTTTACTCCAACATGTAAAGATGATGGAGCTGGAATCTAGACTAAAATTGAAAATGAAATTGTGTGAATCCCTGATTTGGGTAACACTTCTGTCTTTCTTCTCCCCACTTTTAATTTTTTAGATATGGGCTGAAGCCAAATGACCAGATCTTGGCAGAGGAGAAACATAAAGAACTGTAAGTTATTAACTCTGTTCTATTTTTTGCAAGTATTTGCTTCTACTTGTTCTGAATTGAATTAAAAAAAAAACACTATTCCATGATGATACTCCATTATTATTATTATTATTATTATTATTATTATTATTATTATTATTAGGTCTGCTGCACTTTCAGAACCAGCTTGTGTGTCTGTGTTCTTGGTGAATGTTTATATCCACAAGTTGATGATTTTGGACCAAGGACACTACTACGTGTGGCGAACAAAAATATATTTCAGATAATGGTGTCTTCCAGCAAAAGCATCACATGTATCAAATGACTTTTGAGGTGATTGCCTCCTACACATATGTTGCCAATTGTAGAGTAAGTCAGCAATCATATTCCAAAACAGTGCTTCAAAATAGCAAGCACAGTTTTAAGGTCTGTGTTGCTGCTGCTTTCTGGATTCACTAGTTTGTTATTGCTGCAGATCTGCAAACATGTATTGTTATAACTGAATTGTAACTTCAGAGGAATCCTTCTGATCTTAATGTTTTTTCTTCAGCAAAGTCTGATAGGGTGTACAGAGTTACTTTTGTTCATGTAATTAAAATAATGCTCAGTTCAGACATCCAGTCCATGGTCTGCACTAGCTATGGTTTAGAGTTGCTTGCCTAATAAATTGTCTTGTCCCGAGTTTCATAAAGTTATTCCTAACTCTATGATGCAGCAACTTCTGGAAGTGGAGTGATGGCTGTGACTATGGTTGGTCACTTGAGGCATTTAATGCAAACTAGCATCTGCACCTCTAGTTCTCCACCCCTGCCACCCCCCCTCTGCCATCCCCCATCACTGTCTTCTTCCGCCTCTGCTCCCCTTTGCCCACCCGCTGGCTGTCGCCACCATTTTCTTCCCGGCTGGCCAGTCAGCCGGCCGCTGCTGCTCACTGCAGTTTTGTTTCCCTGCCGGCCAGCTGCGCTGCCATTTTCTTCCATCCTGCCCGTCCCTGTTGCTATGCAGCAACTGCTTGAACTCTCGCGAGAGCTGCCACACATGGGATTAGCAACAGGTATGCCTAAGAGAAATATATATAAAGAAGACGATAATCATTCAAATCATGTTTGCTAACTCTGATTTGCCAGCTGGTTGCAAACCATGGTTATTACACCAAACCATAGCTAAATTACCAACTAGAAATGGTAATGTCCAAACAGTGTATTGAAAGCTTAGGATACAATTTTAGCATTGCATGGATAACTTTCTCTTCTTTTTTAAGAAAAAAATTAAATACCCATTTTGAGAGAACGTTGCTTCGAACTTGTATTCTGCTTTCCCGTCTAAAAGATGGAGCCTAAAAGAATATTTCAGTGGTAAAAACCTTGTGTGTAAACATCCCTTGTGTATAGATAAATATGATTGATCTTTATCCTTCACCCCAATTTCTGAGAACAAAATGTTAAGTTTGTATGTAACTGCTGAAGATGTAAAGCATAAATCAATTGCTCTGCTAATGTGTATTCATAGTTTTTGAAACTGCTCACTCGCTGTTGGTGATTCACTTCTAGTTTTGCTTATGCTTGTTGCTATTTTAATGTTGGTTTTTGGTGGTTGTGATTGAAACTTTCTACAGTTAACCAACTTGGTTTACTAGATGGTACACGTGGGTTGGGGGTTGCTAAATGTGTATCTCCTGTTTCAATGGAATAAATGTGTCTTCCAGGATGGGACAGACTTTAGAAACAAAACAAAAAACCACAACCCCACCCAAAAAAACCTGTTTGTGGCTGCATGCATCTTAAATGGCACATGTTAAGGGGAAAAACTGGTAAAAGGGGAAAAATAAGCCTGCTGTTTATGTTGGAGTGTGAAGGATGTCCTGTGACTGTCTGGAAGAAAAGCCACAAAGTCTTATAACTCAGACATGGTCTTTTGTGGGAGGGACAGTCTATGACTGCCTCCTTGAATACTTTACCATGATTGTTTGCAAGGATGCCTTGTTTAGGACAGCCTTTTAAAAACTATTTTTCACTAACAGTTCTTTTTTGTGCCTTCTCTATTGGCTTTTACTTGTATCTGCTATTTTAGAAGAGCTTGTATTTTTGTAATGCTTCATTTGAGCCAATAATGTGTAATGGAAATCTTTGTACTTCCATTAAGACGTACAGTCCTGTACTAATAGAATGATACATCTTTGCATAAAATCAAATTCAGAAAGCTACATTAAATCACGATTGTATCTCTTCCTAGGAATAGAAAGTGAATTTGGGATTTGCTTGTTTTAACAACTCTGGATATACACAACCTGCTGTATATAACAAGTTCAATCCCAGCTGAAAGAAGATAATTTCTTCCACCTGCAATTTATATTTTGCACCACATGCAAAGTATTGTGCATGAATGTGTGCAACACTTGTGCTTTAGAAAGTAAACAAATCTACCATTTTAATTAAAGTGTTCCTTTATGCAAATTTGACTTTTTGTTTCTGGAAACAAATAAGCACTGCTGTTGTCTTGCAGACTATAAATTGGTTTGAATGTGCAGTATCTGATACCCTCTTTGTTTGCACTGCTTTTAAAATGTTTAAGCACCTGTAGCCATTTTGCTGAAGGACTAAGGGGTTAAGTACACATTGGATGCAAACATGCACACTTGACCCCTTGTGTGTGCACACTTGACCCCTTGACCTTGGATGCAAACATGCACACTTGTAGAACACCAATTGTTCTTTTATTGGGGGGAGGGGCTTCCTGAGGAGGAGACATACTCTTGAAGTGGTTCTTCCTGCTTTATAGGGTTTCAAACTCATATAGTTGCCCCCTAAAACACACTCTAATGGCATCAGATAAACATTTTAAGACCACCTCCACTGACCATTAAATATAAAATCTAGACAGTGTCTGTTTTTTTCATGTACATCTTTAGTAACTGCAAGGCAAGCAGAAGTTCAGCAGGTGAAGCTTTTCCCAATGTAGAGCTGATCCTGCTGCCTCAGGTTAAACTACACACTGTGGTGACTTACAAATTCATGAACCTGCTCCTGCTTCCGCCTCTTAAAAAGCAAATCCTTTCAAAATGAAAATCATAGCTTTATTTATAGGTTTCTTTTACAAAAGAAGAATCCTACTTTAAGACTACTTCTTTTAAAAGCACATTTCAGATGTTTAGAGTGTTTTACATTATGTTAGCTAATTCTTATAACAGTCCACTGTTTTGTCCTTGTATTGTGAGGGGACGATCTGTGACCTGAGATTTGCATGAGATCTGATAACAAGGTTACCTAAGGCTGCAGTGCATGCTCAAGGCAGAAGCATACCTCAAGTCAGCTACTCCTCCTTTTACACTATGCTACACAAGCTCCATAAAGGCCTACAATCACTTCAGCATACTTAAAAGTAGACAAAGATTCATTTGAAATGTCGATTACATAGTAAAATATGTCACTCTAGCACACGTGTTGCTTCACATAGACTTTCACCAAAATGGGGAGTGCAAGCTGTGTTCATACATTTTGAAAAGCACTCTAGATAGTGTCCAAAATTATTCTCATTCAGGATCAAACACTCCTGTCCCATGCAGAGTGCTACTGTGAATGCTACCTCCTTTTTTTTTTGTTAAATGACAGTATTTTGTGTTGTGTTTGTCTATATATATTCAAGATTACATAGTCACCAGCCTGGATGGAGCACTGCAAGATTTTCCTGGCTGTCTTCTCTGCCTAGAAGGAATAGTGCTGCTCGCGACAGGCCAATGACAGAGTGCATTCTGCCTTAAGCTATCTGACAGTTTTCACTTTTAAGTGGTTTCCTTTTAAACATTTTGTGTCCCTAACAAAGCACAGTGTGTGTGATTAAGTCAGCAAACATCTTCCTTAAGTATGTCTTTCAGTTGGCTGTGGCCAGGCCATAACCAACTAGATTTAATTTTAGGAACATGCATAATTTTAGGAACACATGTACATATTAAGAAAGAGCCTAAATCTTCTGTGAACATGAATTAGCAGTGCTGGTAGACCTAGTCGCCTTTTACCTTAACAGGCTTTGGATGATGAAAGGGTCTCTGCATACTCTAACTAGTATGCTTTTTGCAGTGGAGATGAAGCATGCATAGTATATCAATATATTCTAAAATATATCGATATACTATAAAATCTTCTGAATACCCTGTGGCTTTGCAAGTTAAGAGAAGAACAGGTAAAACTGTACTTATATTTACATTTCCAGGTTAGTAGGCAAGGGGAACATTCATGCATGTATTCACTACAAACGCAGTCAGATGTGTGAGCTGTAGAATTCAGGCATCTCTCCATGCAAGAGTAATACTAGTTACTTTGTTTCAACAGTAAAGTATGAAAGGGTAAGTGTGAGCAATTTGCCCTGTTTTAATAACATAAGCATTTATTTGATGGAACTGGGAGATTTTTAAAACACTTGAAACAGATGGAACACTTTAACTTAGGATGTCATTCCTTTTACACAAAATGAGATAAATTGGACAATAGCCTTAGATGTACTTGCCCATAATGATGAGTTTATATCCGTGTGATTGTATGAACTTCTCTTACAGGTCAGCTTGGCACAGATGTGAAGTTTGTGAAATAATTGAACATTAGTATCCCATAGCCAAAGAGCTAACCAAATCACTAATGAGTGCTGTTCTAAGAACTACAACTCTGCACAGTCCACTGAAATGCATGCAATGCTGGCTAGATCTTGTATTTCAACATTGTGTCTATGTAGTCCAGGGTGGGAGACATCTCTGGTACCACGAGGAGGTGGCAGCTCTGTATTTCAAAATGAACTTGAAACCAAAACTTCTGCCTAACCCTTAAAGTTACAGGACACCATGAGGAAAATGCTGCACTCTTCTGCTAGTGTGTAGTGACATTCTCTTCCCACTCTTTTTGTGACTGAGAAATCTTGTGAGAAGATGTGACGAGACTCAATTGAGTGGATTTGTATGCAGTTAACGCAAAATGATGGTTTAATAGAACTCTGAGGGAGGACAGGGTGGCCCCTGGTCTTAAGGAGGCAATTATAAGACCACTTCTGAAAAAAGCGGCATTAGATCCCTCAGAGGTGAACAATTATAGGCCAGTCTCTAACCTTCCATAGTTAGGCAAGGTGATTGGGAGAGTGGTGGCCTCCCAGCTCAAGGCAAACTTGGTGGAGACAGATTATCTGGGCTCATTTCAAATTAGCTTTTTGGCAGGCTATGGGGAGGAAACTGCCTTGGTCAGCCTAATGGGTGAACTCCACTTGGAGTGTGCCTCTGGTCTTTATTTTTTCCTTGGTATGGGTAGGGCATCCTAACGTGACGGGTTATCAAGCTCTGCATGCTCTGAGACAGGACCAATCAAAATTCAGGTTGATCATATGTATCCAGACAGCTGTCACTCATCCCCAGTTCCAGTCCTGTCTCGCTCCACAGACAGAGCTTGAGTATCGCTGTGAGGAAAAATTTCACAGCCTTTCTTTTTTATTTTAATAGTTTTTAATTTGGGATTTCCTCTATTGAGGTCTCTCTGATTTGCAATATGGAGCCTGCTTATATGGGGGATATGTTGAAGGGTTCCCTTTCGGAGGGCCCCTTCACAGAAGCCGCAGTTGTTCCCTCAGTGGCAGGGACAGTGAGCTTGGGCCTAACGGCCATTGATAAAGGAGAGGAGGCTACCGTGAGCCAGGAGGCTTCTATTCTGCCCGCCCCGCTGCCCAAGAAATCGAAAAAGAAAACTAAACACCTAAAGGAAAAGGGCATTGTCAAAAAAGAAGAAGCATATATGATCCCCTGGCAGCACGCCGTTGAGTGATAGACTGCAGTTGAAGGCAGTTCGGGCGCAGCAACCTTCCGCTTTCCTGCCCAATTTAACTGCCGAAGGCACGGCAGCCATTTTAGCTCTCCTCTCCAAGTCTAGCCCTGCCGTTCTTTTTAAGAGCAATGGGGAAACTGGACGCATGACGCCGATCTCTGAACCCTTCCAGGGTTCTGTGTCTATTAATGACCCCCCGTGGGGTCCAATTAGCACGCCGGCCTCTGTTCTCGACCCTCCTCAGGGTCCTATTAGCGCGACAACTTCATGTACCGCCCTTGACCCTCCTCAGGTTCTGTTTAACGCGCCGACGCCACTCACGCTCTTCAACCCTCCTCAGGGTCTGTCTTCTTCTGCTGCTGCTGCTATGTCTACTGCTGCAGGTGTCTAATATGCCTCCACTCCCTGGGTTTGTCTAATATGCCTCCACTCCCTGGCGGCGAACAGCCGTCCCTGGGTGAGTTAATTTGGTTGGGGGAGTTTGTTAAGAGGCATTGTCTGGCAATATCTCGTTAAAAGCCTGGGTAAACAAATACGTCTTGACTTCCTTGTTAAAAGTTGTAAGAGATGGGGAGGCTCTTATTTCAGCAGGAAGTGTGTTCCAAAGCCTCAGGGCAGCAATGGAGAAGGCCTATCCCCGAGTAGCCACCAGACAAGCTAGTGGCAACTTGCAGACAGATCTCTCCAGATGATTCCTGGGAGAGCCAGCATGGTGTAGTGGTTAGAGTGCTGGACTAGGACCGGGGAGACCTGAGTTCAAATCCCCATTCAGCCATGAAACTAGTTGGGTGACTCTGGGCCAGTCACTTCGCTCTCAGCCTAACCTACTTCACAGGGTTGTTGTGAAAGAGAAACTCAAGTATGTAGTATACTGCTCTGGTCTCCTTGGAGGAAGAGCGGGATATAAATGTAGTATAATGATAATGATAATGATGTCTATGGGTGGTGTGGGTCATAGCAAAGAAGACGTTCTCTTAAATACCCAGGGCCCAAGCTGTTTAGGGCTCTATACATTATAACTAAAACCTTGTACTTTGCCTGGAAACCTATCGGCAGCCAGTGTAGCTCATTTAAGATAGGAGTGATATGGATTCTCTGAGATGACCCAGAGACCAATCTGGCTGCCGCATTCTGGACTAACTGCAGTTTCCAGACTATGTATGAAGGCAGTCCCACATAGAGTGCGTTGCAGTAGTCAAGTCTGGAGGTGACCAGCAGACGTACCGTATTTTATGGACTATAAGACTCACTTTTTCCCTCGAAAAATATCCGCCAAAATTCAGGAGCGTCTTATATGTTTTAACAGTTTAATATGTTAAAACTCTGAAAAACTGGGTTAAAATTAAGGTGCGTCTTATAGTCCGTAGCGTCTTATAGTCCGTAAAATACGGTACTACTATTCTGAGGTCATTTATCTCAAATGGACACAGCTGGCGTATCAGCCGAAACTGATAAAAGGCACCTCTGACCACTGGCTCAACCTGGGACATCAGGGAGAGGTTCGTCTGGAAGCACCCCCAGCCTGCGTACCTGTTCCTTCTGGAGAAGTGTGACCCCATCCAGAACTGGCAAATCTGAAATCATCTCCCGAGTTCCGACCCCACACAAGTACCTTCATTTTATCTGGATTCAGCCTCCACCTGAATCACTCATCCAGCCATCACCCATCCTCTCATCCAGCCCATCACTGCCTCCAGGCAGGCATTTAGGGAGGTTATTCCTTCTCCTGATGATGTTGACATGGAGAAAAATATTTGGGTGTCATCAGCATACTGATAACACCCTGCACCAAATCTCCTGATGATCTCTCCCAGCGGTTTCATGGATCTCTTGGCAGCTCTTAATACCATCAGCCATGATATCCTTCTGGATTGTCTGTGGTGGGGTTGAATTGTGAGGCATTGTTTTTCTAGTGGTTCTGCTCCTCTCTCTTAGGGAGATTCCAAATGGTGTTACTTGGAGATTTTTGCCTTTCCAAGTGGGAGGCTTGATATGGTGTTCCACAAGGTTCCATACAGACTTCTATGCTTTTTAACGTCCTACGCAAAATTGCTGGGGAGATCATCAGGAGATTTGGTGCAGGGTGTTGACAGTATGCTGATGACACCCAAAGCTATTTCTCCATGTTGTCTTCATCAGAGGAAAGCATAATTTCCCTGAATGCCTGCCTGGATATGGTAATATCCAGGGAAAACAAATTGAAGCTTGGTATAAGATGGAGGTGCTCATGGGGTGGGGGGTGGGGTCATTAATCAGGAGATGGGCTAGCTGCCAGTTCTGGAAGGGGTCACATTCCCCTTGAATGCTCAGGTACACAGTCACGTACAAGCAGTACGTCTTGACTTGGGCCTCGCTGGTTTCTCAGGTTGAGGCAACAGCCAGAGGTACCTTTTATCATCTTCGATGGATATTCCAGCTATGGCTACTTTTTTCAGGAGAATGATCTAAAAACAGTGGTACATATACTGGTAACCTCCAGAATTGACTACTGCAATGCACAAAGCTGCCTTTCATATGCAGTCTAGAAACTTCAGGTGGTACAAAATTCGGCAGCCAGGCTGGTCTATAGGGCAATCTGAAGAGCCCCTATAACTCCTGTTTTAAAAGCATTACAGTGGCTGCCCATATATTTCCAGGTAAAATATACAGTGCTGGTGGTAACTCATAAAGCCCTGAATGGCCTGGGCCCAGAGCATTTAAGAGGGTGCCTTCTGCTTCAGGACCCCCACCACTTATTAAGATATTGTGGAAAGAGCCACCAGTGGTTGCCACCAGCTCATCTGGTGGCAACTCTGGGTTGGACCTTTTCCATAGCCACCCCAAGACCCTGGAATGAGCTCTTTGTTGTAAGAGTCTTTAAGGAATTCTTGACACAATTGTTTTACCAAGCCTTTGATCAGCTTGTAGGCGGGTTTTACTGTTTTAACTAGTTTTATTTTTAAAAAACTTTTTCTATAAACTGCCAGTCATTTGTGTTTGGCAGCAGAGAAAAGTAATAATAAATAATACCTGAGCCTGCCCGGATACCATGATTTTGTTTGGGGCTTGTAAACTAGAATTTCTGAAACCATAGTTTGAAGCTGCCATAATTGCAAGTCGCAGTGTGTGGTGTTATGTGTGAATTCACACCCTTGGCATATTATAGTCTGGAGCATTGCTCTGCCTTAAAAGGGCTGCTGCACTGTGGAGATGGGAGTGAACTTAGGAAATGTAGTCCTGAGCAATCGAACAAATGCAGACAAGCAGTATTAAAGCATGACTTGCCTGTTTGTACATGTGGAAGTTCAAACAGTGCTGTGGATTATTAACTATAGTTAGCACAAGTCATGGTTTTGTGTTACATCAGAATCTTTCAGCAGGAGAAGATTTCTTCAACTGCTGAATCTGTAAGTGTAAACTTTACCCACGTATTTTAAGATGCTCTTATATCGGCTACTATTGCATTGTTGCCATTATAAATACTTCAAAACACATGTTGAAATGTATATTGCTGTGCCATTGCTCTGGTAAATCTTATGCACTATTCTGTTCTGGCTCATAAATACTGGAAATACAGTAAATGCCTCCCTATTCTGAATAATAGGGAGGCATTGTTGTTGAATGCATCTACTTGATCTTGTGCTTATGGTGCACTGTCAATCTGTGGGTCAGGATTCCATGCTATGCCTTGGAACAGCACCAAGAAACAAGATACATCTGAATTCCAAAGAGCCCAACTAGTGGATAGTAAATAATTAAGATTGTTTCAGTACTTAGCAAAGTGATTCTGCCATCTTGATAATTCAAACAAGGTATAAAAAGCTATTGTAGCTTTTAAAAGTTTCTTTCTGAAATTGCTTGTACTTGACAAAGCATATTTGCTACTTTGTATGTTACCACAGACATAGGCTGCCAAAAAGCACCTGTCATGGTGCTCCACATGGGATCTTAACATTTACCAAGCTCTCGCTATGCATTCATGCCTTCTCTATCTGTTCTGGCAGCCATTGGTGCTGCTATGAATGCTTACTTAAAATTAATGTTCAGCAGTCTGTGTGGAAAGTGTAATGTATAAAATAGTCCTAAAGATCAGCAGAAGGGAAGAGGGAAATGAAAGTACAATTCTGAGAACTAAACTTTAAAAGACAAAGGTAGTCTTTAAAAGACAAAGGGTCACAGAATAACTACTACTGGATGGAGGGATAGTGTTTAAAAGAGAGCTTCTTACAGTCGGACCCTGTGCAGAGTTAGACTTGTTTTTCCCCATTGAAAACAAGATGTTCTGGTAAGAACTAATCTGACTGCTTTCATTTCACTATAAGCTTAATTGATGATTAATTACCATCTTCACAAGTTAGCCCACTTCCGCCTCAAACTTTCACACATTGGCCATCTTGAATTGGAGTGGATGGCATCACAAACTGTGCCATTTAGGTGTCCCTACAACTGTACCAAATTTGGTTCAAATTGTAAGAGCAGTTCGCAAGTTAGCTCACTTACACCTCAAACATTCACACGTCCACCATCTTGCTTTGAGGTGGATGACATCACAAAGTACACCATTGAGGTGTCCCTGCAACAGTACCAAATTTGGTCCAAATTGGTCCAGGCATTGCGAAGTTGAGATGAAGACAGGATCTCATAAGTTGGTTTTCTTTAAGGAAAAGTAGGCTAAAAATGGGTTCAGTCATGCCTGACTCGGTTTGGGGTGCTAATAAACTAGTTCCATAACTTTTTTCTGATGCAATTTAATTGTGGTTCAGATAATAAATGGTAGACAAGAATGCACTGGTGGCCAGTTTTGATGTTTAAATTAAAAATATAGCTTGTCTTGTGGAAGTGATCTGAAAAGAACATTCAACAGTACTTGGTGAAATCTGGGTGGGTTGGAACTGAGGTGGACTTCTAGTGGTCAGAGTTGACATACTGTGAGTGTATTAAACTGTTTTTCTAGGAAGATCTAGAGTTTTAGTTTTCTGGTTTGTATTTTTCATAGTATTGCATTAGGTGACAATACATCTTTCTAAACTCTTGATCTGAAGCATTTGCTTTTAAACCAGTGTTTTGGAATATCAAGGAGTTTTAACAAAACATTCAGAATATAAGCAAGATGCCAACAAATCAGAATCCTTAGGCTCTTCTATCCACCTGCACATCTTTTCATGCTCCAGCAACAATTAACGTAATTAAATTTTATGCATAAGCTACACACAAAGAGGATATAAAATAGGGAAGCATACAATAACATCTGACTAAAATGAGGAGTTCCAGTTAGTCTTCAAAATATTCCAGGAGCGCAGCGTCCTATACTATTGTCAGTCTTATTGCATAATAATTATAATAATAAAGCAAAGCTTGAATCTCCAAGGGAAAATGTTTCTTTTCTATGTTAAGAATAATTCATGTGGCTTTGAAGAAAGCTCTGTGGAGCTAGGCTGCTTGTAATCCGACAATGTCATATTTTCAAGATATAGCCTGAAGTAGCACAAGGACATTAAAAGGGGCCCACAGTATGAAGAACTAAACTGACATGCTGCAAAATATCAGTCTCTAAGGCACTACCACAGAACAGTTCTAGAACACATTTTGTTAAAACTGCTGTCTTGGTTGTGCATGTCCAGCATGTGGCCAGTTCAGGATGCCTTGTTGGAAGAGGCAAGAGGAAGAGCAGCAAGTTTTTAGTGGTGTTGTTGCTGAATCTGACATACCATATAACACTACACCACGAGAGCCAGCGTGGTGTAGTGGTTAGAGTGCTGGACTAGGACCAGGGAGACCAGAGTTCAAATCCCCATTCAGCCATGATACTAGCTGGGTGATTCTGGGCCAGTCACTTCTCTCTCAGCCTAACCTACTTCACAGGGTTGTTGTGAGGAGAAACTCAAGTATGTAGTACACTGCTCTGGGCTCCTTGGAGGAAGAGTGGGATATAAATGTAAAAATAATAATTAATAAATAATAAATATAATATTTACCCAAATAGAAGACTCTGAATCTGACTCCATATTTACCCGAATAGAAGACTCCATCCTTAAAAATAGAGGTAAAATATAGCTTATGCCTATTTATCCAAATGGAATAGGAGTCTAAATTTAAGACAATCCCCCAGTTTCCAACATCAAATAACTTGGAATAAATCTATTCTTGGATTCAGGTAAATACAGTAATTTGATTCTTATAGCAAGTTTATTCTTCTGATTGGGAAATAGTGTGGCCAAGCTCTTGGTTCAGACTAAATGGGAGTCTTCTAAGAACTTGCACTGGAAAATCTAAGGACATTGTAAATGAATATTGTGTCTCTTTGAAAGGGACTTGAATTTCTAAAACATAAAATATTTCAGGTGTATAGGAAACAAGACATGACATCTGAATGGTACATTTTAACAGATGAGTTAAATATTGTTACCTCACTGTAGCAGGTGAAGGAAAACTTTGCTTCAAATCAAGTAGAATATCCTGTAGGCCCATGAAGCTTTCAGATTCCTTCATCTACCTTGACAACTAGGATCTCTTCCCCTTCAAAAGTGAACCTGCTACATTTAGGTGGGAATACCCAATATCAAGAACTTGGGCGGGGGGGGGGGGGGCGGTGTAGCTCAAAACTCTCTGTGGTGGCTAGGTTCTTCTATTTCTCCCTAGTTGCTTCAGTTGTAGGGGCTAAAATAGTTAGAAAAATCTGTTTTCTCAACTAGTGCTTCAAAATCTGACACAGGTTCAAACAAACTGTGCCCAGTCAGAGATCAGGTCATCCATTGTATTGTCCAAATGCATTTCTCAAGTCAGTAGATATATGACATTCTTCAAGATGGGCAGTAGCAACTTGACATACAGTAGGACCTCAATATTTGCGGGGGTTACGGAAAAATTGGCCGGAAACTGCCATTTTTGTGTGTTTGTTTTAAAACAGAAGCCATTTAGTGGCTCTAAGAAACAAAATGGTAGCTGGAAATGACCACAATCTTTTCTGACCATCTCCGACCCATGGGTACACGAGGTCGACATGGGTTGTTTTTTTGTTTTGTTTTGTTTTGGTTCTATGTATGCCGAGATAAGGTGTCTTTTACCCAACCATAGATACACGAATCCACGGATAATGAAGTCCTCCTGTATTCAATTTGTGCCCACCTTTCTTTTTAACATCTTGCAGTTTTTGCAGTCTGACAATAACTTGGTGTGGCAACAAATCTGTGACTACAGATCTGTCCATAGTACATTTCCCCCCACAATGAAATGTGCTGTTTTCCCATCAAGTGTGTTTGCTTTATACTAACTTGTGGAATTCTTTTGTTGAAAAAGTAAACCAATCACATTGGGCATTCAAAATTTTATTTGCACACATTCACTGAACATCTATGATGCTTAAATGGAAAGTTACACTTGAGAACAGAAGTTGGTGTTAACTGAAAACTAGCAAAGATAGCTACGGCTGTATTGGAGATGGGAGAAAAACAAGTAAGGAGCCAACAGCTGTTTACATTAGATCATTCCAGTTGTGATATCTCCATGCCGGCTTCTACTTGGCTAGCCTTGGTTGTCAAATCAGAATTGTGGTAACCTATCCCCACTTGGGTCCCACTGGGAGGCAGGGAGTGCATTTTATTTGGCTGCCACTTGGTCATGGTGTCTGGAGCACACCATCTGAGCAGCAGTGAAGCTCCCCATTTTCCTGATTGAAAAACAGGAAAGTGAAGTGAGGAGTGTGGTTGTCTGGTAATTGCTTGGCTGATATGCTCCAGGCACTGTGACTGAGCATCTGTCAAGCTGCCTTTCCTGCTTCTGAAGAGGGAAAGGAGGTGGAACATGCTTCTTCAGCTGCCACTTAGCTGTAGTGCCAAGAACACCCTGGCTGGGAGGCAGCCAAGTGGGTGTGCCACCCTTTCCTTTTGGCTTCTGCTTGATCAAGGATGCTCCAGGCATTGTGACTAAGCAGCAACCAAGTCCTGCTTCCTTGACTTCATAACACAGTGACCATACAATCCTAGTTGTCTTTTCATAAAGGTGCTTGGAAAGGGGCAGGAAGCACTCCACAATTGCTGAGTTTATTCCCATCCATCTTCAAGATTGAGAGGAAGGATAGGACTTTTGATTCTTGCCAAATGGTGGTGACTTTCTTGCCACAGTGAGTGTGGCAAGTGAAAATGTGGAAACCAGTCACCCACCCTCTTGTGTAATAATGGAAGCAGATGTTTTGAGGTAGCAGTGAGTGTGTGTGTGTGAGAGAGAGAGAGAGAGAGAGGAGGGGGGAGGATGAATAAGATACACTTAAATGAGCTGTTCTAGCATCCTCTGACAAAAACTAATTCTTATGGTGGTTGGCTCCCTCTGCAGTTTTAAAAGCATTCTGCAGTTTGCCTTCTTGCCTGATGTTAAAATGCTGAATGTCCTGTTCACCTTCTTAATGCTTCACTATACAAAATATAATGGTCAAAGACCAACAATTTCTAGTGAAATGTTACTGTTTCTTGAGTAGTGAATTAGAGTACATCACAGCTGTGTTAATCATTTTATTTTCCTGAGGTTCCAGGGTAGGTAATTGCATCTGGAGAAACACCCCCTCTTGGCCATAAGCAGAGTCAAGTTGGTGAACACTGAGGGGAGGGGCTATCAAGCTTCCCAGATGAGCCCTGCCTGACAAGAAGGTAACCAGGTTCTGTTGGAGCTTAAGACAGAGCACCCCAAAAGTGCCTCAGATATATGTACATTTTAAAAACTAAAGGCACCTTGCTGTGTGTTGTGCCAAGGGCTTTTAGGAAGAGAAGATATTCACAGGAAAGAGAAGACTCAGAATGTCATACGGTCACTCATGACAGTACCTCCTTTCCACACAGTGCACAGCTGGAGAAGGCACATTCCTAAACCACAAGCAAAATACCATAATGGCTTGCTTTCTCCTTTCCCAACCTGTAGCATGGCATAAGCTATTCACTATTTCAAGTAATTCATCATTCAGGCATATAAATGTAAAAACCTGTCTAAACAAGATGGTCTTCATAAACCTTTGAAAGATCAAGAGATGAAGAGGAGGAGGAGGATGACGACGACGATTAATAAATATTTATACCCTGCTCTTCCAGTACACTACTGCTCGGGGCGGCTCACAACATCAAAAAATCAGATACAATTAAAATAAAAGATTAATAAATTTAAACAAGTTAAAAGATTAGACTAAAACACATTTAAAATTACAAAATTTAAAAGTTTCAAATTAAGTTAATAGAAAGCTAAAAACAGAACTAAAAAAAAACTACCAAGATACAAGCATCAGATAAAATAGTAAAAGGTCTCTCTTAAAAGATGTGTTTTTAAAAACACTGAAGGAGGGAGCATGGCGAAGCTCTTCGGAGAGGGCGTTGCAAAGCTGAGAGGCCACAGGCAAAAAGGTCCTGTCCCTAGTTCCTGCCAACTGGATCTCTGTTAGTGGCAGGACCATGAGCAGGGCCCAAGATACTGAGTACAGAGCCCTGGCAGGTTCATATGGGCAAATGTAGTCAGATGGGTATCCCAGCCCCGAGCTGTGTAGAACTTTAAAGGTCAAGACCAGCACCTTGAATCTAGTCTGGAAGTGGATTGGTAACCAATGAAGCTTTGCAGATGGGTGTGACACTCATGAAGTGACTTGTGCCCATGAGCATCCTTGCAATAGCATTCTGGGCCAGCTGAAGCTTCCAAACCATCTTCAAGGGCAACCCAATGTAGAGTGCATTGCAGTAATCCAATCTGGACATTATCGAAACATAAGTGATTGAGGTAGTCTGACTTTTCCAAGTAGGGTCACAGCATCTCTGAACATTGCTGCCACCTGTGCCTCCAAGGAACCCCAAGCTGAGGACTTTGTCTTTCAGGGGGAGTGTGACCCTGCCTAAGACCAGATTTACCTCACTACTCAGATCGTCAGTTTTACCAACCCAGAGCACTTCTGTGTTATCTGGATTAAGTTTCGGCTTGTTTGCCCCCATCCAGTCCAGAACAGCCTCCAAACCCTGGTTCAGAGCATCTACTGTCTCCCTAGTGACTGCTAACTTGAAAGATAGGTAGATCTGGGTGTCATCAGCATATTGCATCAACTTCTCCAGATCTAATGGGGGAAAATCAGCTGGTCCTAATAAACTATATCTTACCAATCAGCCCTGCAAGCAATTGGAATACCTCAGACGGTTCTTCCCTGACCTATAGTGAATCTTGTTCTAAGACACCAGGAATGTACCTAAGCCCAGATGACTAATTGTCTGGAAGTTATGCATTGATGGGTAATCAGGCACTATTTATGTTCAAAATCTGGGAAATATGAAGGGTACAGGGAATCAGAAATATGGGGGTGAAGCAGTGTAGCCAAATGTGGCAATAAAGCCTAGCAGACTGAGCTATATGTATTGAGGGTAGAGATGTAGAATTTCTAGAAATATTTTGAAGAAAACCTGTTTTTACAGGGAAAAATTGAAATATATGCAATAGCTGTGCTTTTCTAAAAGCACCCTTTACCAGTCTAAATTCCTATTGTTTCTTTAGGAAACACTTATACATTGAGGAGGAGAGCTGGTCTTGTGGTAAAGTGTGCAGTCGAGTTGGTTTTGACTCCTGGTGACCAAAGAGCCCTGTGGTTGTCTTTGGTAGAATACAGGAGGGGTTTAACATGCCATCTCCCATGCAGTATGAGAGTATGCCTTTCAGCATTGTCCTTTATCGCTGCTGCCCGATATAGGAGTTTCCTATAGTCTGGGAAACATACCAGCGGGCATTCGAACTGGCAACCTCTGGCTTGCTAGTCAAGTCATTTCCCCACTATGCCATTAGGTAGCAGGCATGAATTGTCCCCCTTTGCTAAGCAGAGTCTGCCCGGGTTACATATGAATGGGAAACTACATGTGAGCACTGTAAGATACTCCCCTTAGGGGATGGGGCAGCTCTGGGAAGAGCATCTGCTTGCTTGCATGCAGAAGGTTCCAGGTTACCTTCCTGGCCTCTCCAAGATAGTGCCGAGACTCCTGCCGGTAACCTTGAAGAAGCCGCTGCCAGTCTGTGTAGACAATAATGAGCTAAATGGACCCAACAGTCTGACTCGGTATATGGCAGCTTCCTATGTTCCTATTATGTATAACCTGCTTTGCTCATAACATTGATCATGTTTGCTACACTACATTTCAAAGTATAGTTTATTCAATTAGCCCAAATATAGTAATATTTAAATGTTTAATTTTTCTTACAAATAGACTGCTGAACTCCAAGGAATCGAGCATCTCTGTAAGTCAGTTTCTTTTGTTTTCAACCTCAGCTTTTTTGCTTGCTTCTCATAAATAGTCAAACTGCTTGAGAAGCAGTCAAAAAGTTAATCTTGAAAACAAACTGGCTTATATGCAGTACAGTGCCCTGGCAATTGAAGATTGGGGTGAGCATGTTCATACTGTACAATTGCAAACCATATCCTCACTTTTACCAAGCTTGCAGAGACTGTCACTACTAATGAACTATTATGGCATCGCTGCAGTGATGAGCCTCCATGTTATTCCCAATGGGGACCATGTTGCTGCAGTGATGATGCAATTCTTAGGAGCCCTGAAAGTTTGATATTGAATTATTTACTATGTTTATATCCCACTGTTTCTCCAAGGAGCCCTCGGTAAAAGTAAGGATGTGGTTTGGGGATACTTAGAATGAGAGTGTGTGCCCAACTCTTGGATCAGTGGGTACTGTGCTGTTTCTAAGCCACTATCTGCATTATAATGAAACAAAGTTAGTAAGGGATTCTGGATTTGGTCTACTCCAGTGTCAAGCAAATACAGAAATCTCACTTTCAGAAACGGGGGGGGAGGGGCAAGACATTGAATAAAATTTTGCCACATAAAACATGTTTTAATCAGTCTCATTTTTCTAAGCTATCACTATCAGCAGTTTCTGCTTCTTCTAATCCTTCATTTTTATCATCACAACGACTTATGAAAACTGAATTTCCTGGATTGAGACAAGCCTCTCTATCTTTTCACATGTTTGTTTCTTGATCTGGTATATTTCCAAACATAGACCAATTTAAAGAAAATGGAAGAATCTGAAGAAGCCTGAGAGAGTAAAGGCCTGAACACTTTTCCTTATATGAATATATTTAAACAACTTTTCTTAAACATTTTATTCACAATTCCAAAAGCTTCATAATCCAATTTTTTTTAGGGAGTAGGGGTGGGACCAGTCCTAAAGGGTTATGGTTTTCCTAAAGAGAAACTGTGTTCTGAATTTCTCAGATCTTGTCGGCTGATCCCACAGGCCAGTCTGGACCTGCCAGGCCCTAGAAAGCTCTGAGTACTGAGCTAGCTACTCAGTGTGAGCAACCTGTTGCTAGGAGTAGTCACAGTACTACTCACCTCTGCCCTATGTAACCTCATCTGATTCCATGTTGGTAATTGACTCTTGACATGGCCCCGAAACTGTCCCTGTCCAAGTGGATCCTGATCTTGCCCATTTGGATTGCACCTTTGTTTTGACGGTCAAGAACGGCAGATCCCTGCTAACGCCTGAGGGTACCATAAGTAATTGGAGGTACATCTGCAGCTGATATCTCTATAAGAGGCATTGTTAGGTTAAGGGGAAACGCATTAATGCTCGGAGAAAGATGGAGGCCTAGGAGCAGATGTACTATAAAGGATAGAAAAAACTCATGGGTAATTTGTGAGTATTTCAGATATGAAAACCCTTTTTATTAAAAGACTCCACGATCCCTGGTAAATGAAGGAATATTGCATTATTTCTTCTCTCAGTCTCAGTTTTAGTGAGAGATTCTTTCAGACTTATCATCTGTCTCTGTCTCTGATTGGTAACAAATCTGAATGTGGCTTGGATGTTCTTGGACCATTTGTGGGGCAGACTGGTCTTTGTTTGGAAGAAGAGTTGTAACAGTGTCTCAATTCCAGCTGTTCCTAGTAGAGGTACCTTCTTGGACATGACATGTATCCAATTGCAGAATTCTGGAACATAGGAAACTGCCTTATACTGAGTTAGACCATTAGTTCATCTAGCTCAGTATTGTCCACACCAGGCTTCCCCAACCTGTGGTCCTCCAGATGTTGCTGAACTACAATTCCCATCATCCTAGCCACAATATGTCATAGTGGGAGTGATGGGAATTGTAGTTTGGCAACATCTGGAGGGCTGCAGGTTGGGAAGCCTGGTCTACACTAACTGGAAGTGACTCTCCAAGGTTTCAGGCAGGAGTCTCGTCCTGTCCTGCCCGGAGATGCCAAGGATTGAACCTGGGACCTTCTGCATCAAGCAGATGGTCAACTACTGAGTTATGGCCCCATCCCCTCAGGCAGAGGTGGTCAAACCTGGCCCTCCTGCTGTTGTCAGGCTTGGCCCTTGCAGCATCCCCAGACACAGTGGCGATAGTGAGGTGTGATGGGAGTTCAACAGCTGGAGGGCCAGGTTTGCACACCCTTGCCCAAGGGGAATACCTTACAGAAGTGTTTGCATGTAGTCACCCATCCAAATGCAAACCCAAGTGAGCCCTGCTTAGCAAAGGGGACATTTTATGCTTGCTACTGCAAGACCAGATCTCCACCCCTGAACACTACCTGAACAACTTTTGATAGTGATTCAATGAGGCCTAAGAATCTTCTATATAATTATATTGATGTGCATAGCTTGTCCATATATCTATACTGCATCCCGAGAAGTAGGCTTTAGTGCATGAAAGCTTATGCTACAATCAGCCTTTAAGGTGCCACAGGACACTTGGTGATTTTTACTACAGCAGAATAAATCTGAAACTTGAGAAAATGATCAACAAATACTGAATGATACTAGAGAGAAAATTGCAATAAATTGCCTTTGTAGGGAGTGATGGCAGAGTCTGTACAGAAATAGTAAAAAACAAAACCTAGACATATCTATGCTAGGAGATTATCACAGAGAGAGATTATGCTGGTTGTAAAATTGTTGGGCTGTACTGCTACCCAATTAGATTGTTGTGAACTACAAAGCAATGATTCATTTACTTGATGGTGACATAAATAGGTGTGTCTAGAATTATTACAATAGTTAAATCTACTTTTAGCAAGCTAATAAAATGCAGCTAGGCTTTTGTAAAACAATTTACTAATTTTGAACTGCACTTATCACCTGGATCTTTCTACTTAAGTGTGAATCCCTTTAGTTGTTTAATACCAGCCATTTTAGGACCATCAGTATTGCTAAGATACCATTAAAAATGGATGCAGTCACTTTGAATGAATAAGGATAGATCGCCACTGGATGGTGCTGCTGCTATGCTATTTGGCTTCTGTTGTTGGGTGATGTGGCCATTGAGCTCAAACAAAAATTAAGCCAGGTGAGAGAAAGCTTGCTAAAAGAAAACCTAATATTTTGGGGGACATTGTACCAAAGAGAAAATAACTCATTGTTACTCTCATTTAACCTGTGCAGTGGTTTGTCATACAATCTGTAAAGCTCAAATAAGGATAATAAAACAGTACCTTTTAAAAACAAACTTAGCAGAAAGCATACCAATATAAAATACAGTCACTTTTAGAGTAGTGGGCATGCACCTAATCAGCTCTGTAACATCTGAAGTCTAATTATCCATAAAGAGATATAGTTTCAGAAATTGTCAATGCCTTTCTAACAAGGGTGCTGTCTTTTAAAACTGCAGGGGTCACATCGTTATCTACCTATTAAACATTTTTGGTAAAAGGTTGACTCCTTGATGCAAATATAAAGTAGTGCACCACACAAATGAGAAGGTTAATATGTTTTGAAAGCCCGTTAGTTTTTTAAAGGGTCAAAGACGCATTTTCAGTGCAAATTAGTATTTCAGGAAATAAACAATTCAATGAAAAGGTATGTCTCCATCTGAAGTCCTCAGTTTAATAATATGTTGGAGAGTGATAACTGGAATGACTTTCAAATACAGTATGAGAGAAACTAATATGTACTTCACTTTCCACAGGAGCTGAAATTTGCGTCGTCATAGGGTAATACTTTTTTCTTTTGTATTTTGATCAGTTTACATTTGAGTGTTAAATATGAAACTGAATTTAATGGCTAGAATATATTGAATGTTTATAACCTTTCTTCAGGGGAGCCATTCCAGAATCTTGAATCAAGAGGAAGTTGAGACTTCCCAGACCACATACAGGTGAAACTCGGAAAATTAGAATATCGTGCAAACGTCCATTAATTTCAGTAATGCAAATTAAAAGGTGAAACTGATATATGAGACAGACGCATTACATGCAAAGCGAGATAAGTCAAGCCTTAATTTGTTATAATTGTGATGATCATGGCGTACAGCTCATGAAAACCCCAAATCCACAATCTCAGAAAATTAGAATATTACATGGAACCAAGAAGACAAGGATTGAAGAATAGAACAATATCGGACCTCTGAAAAGTATACAGTGTACTGTGCTTGATTGGCCAGCAAACTCGCCTGACCTGACCCTATAGAGAATCTATGGGGCATTGCCAAGAGAAGGATGAGAGACATGAGACCAAACAATGCAGAATTGCTGAAGGCCGCTAATGAAGCATCCTGGTCTTCCATAACACCTCAGCAGTGCCACAGGCTGATAGCATCCATGTCACGCCGCATTGAGGCAGTAATTGCTGCAAAAGGGGCCCAAACCAAGTACTGAATACATATGCATGCTTATACTTTTCAGAAGTCCGATATTGTTCTATTCTACAATCCTTGTCTTCTTGGTTCCATGTAATATTCTAATTTTCTGAGATTGTGGATTTGGGGTTTTCATGAGCTGTACGCCATGATCATCACAATTATAACAAATTAAGGCTTGACTTATCTCGCTTTGCATGTAATGCGTCTGTCTCATATATCAGTTTCACCTTTTAATTTGCATTACTGAAATTAATGGACTTTTGCACGATATTCTAATTTTCCGAGTTTCACCTGTATTTGTAGCCAAAGAGGGGTTTGTGTATGCTGTGTCATTGTGCATATTAGACCACCACAATAAGTGGGTGGTTTTGTGGGGGGGGGGTTTAAATGGGCATTGGTTGCTGATGGGAGGTGGTGAAGGAGAAAGACAGCTCTGCTTTTCTCATAGGTATGTGTACATATAACTCTTCCCACCTTGACTTTTGATTTTGAGGCAGTGACCTGTGATGATGCTTGAGTGTAGGGATGTACGCGGAACTGGTTTGGCTGGTTCGGTTTGAATCTGGACCGGTATCAAACTGGCCTGGTCTGGCTTTGGCCAAACTGGGTTTGACCTGGCCAGTGAAACAGGCTGAACCGGTTCACGAGCTGGTTCGGATATACTTGTAAAGTGGCATCCCTAATCCTTATGCTAAAGGCGTGGGGACAAGGGTAGAGAGAGAAAGCAGCCTCCGAACCTTTTTAGAGGAAGCAGTGGCAGGGCTGCCTCCAAACCCCTTGCTGGCCTCCCAAATAACAGCCTGAGTCAGCTGTGGCCTGGTTTGGGCCTCTGCACACACGCAGAGGCCATTTTTATGATCTCCGTGAATGCACAGAGGCCATTTGCATCGCCACTGATGGATAGACTGGCCTGATGGACCAATAGTCTGACAAAAAAACAAAGCTTCCATACTCTTACCATGAGAAAATCTCTTCATCCTTCTCCAGTGTCCCTGCCTGTGTCTAGGTAACACCATGGCCTCAGATTGGTGCTGGGCCCTGGCTGACAGCATGACAGATGGGTCAGACCAGTCCCTCTCATCACTGGCCATGACATGTCTGTGTGTGTTATCAGTACTGATGGGTATACTGTAATGCAGCTGGTTCTGGGGTTGGCCAAGGTGGGTCAAACTGCCAGTGGTGCTGCAGTGGGTGGGAGTGACCATGAGTCCCTTGCCAAGGCCAGCTCCAGATAGCCCAGCAGAGGGAGGTTGGCCTTTAAGAAGACCAGCTGCTCCACCAAGCCAGCAGCCATGTTTAGAACACACTGCTCAGCACTGCTGTAGTGCTCAGTGGGCTCCTCCCTTATTCCTGGGAAGACACCAAGGAACCCCTTTGTGAACCACTGGGTGGAGCCCTGGTTTTTACTGGCTCACTTGGCCCTGCCATGCTGCTGGACCAGGAAGCAGTGATGATGCTAAATGTGGACTGTAGTAGGTGTAGCAGTAGGTGTCCCAGCCTACTCTCCTCTTATCCACTAAGTTCTTTGACTAGGAGGTCCCTTGACCTAGTCAGAGGTGACTGCTCTCCACTTCATCTTTTAGTCATACAGGCAAGACGAAACATGTGCTACCAGTGCACCCAGGGGTGTCCTGAGCTGATCCACCACTCCAGCCAGCAGGAACAGGGGCCCCCAGATGCTGCTGCTGCAGGTGCAGCAGCATTTCCAATGTCTTAAAACATTTAGGGGTTCTTTCCTCTGCTAATGTGTGCCCTAACTGATGGGGGAAGGGGAAGCACATAAGAGTCAAGGATTCCCTTATGTGGGTCAGCTTCGTAAGGAGGACTGCTCACAACAGGGCGAAGAACTGGTTATTGATTCAGCCCGGTGCCAAGTCTGGACATCATCACAACCTGAGGTTTTAACCCCACCGAGGGGAAGCCAACCAGCCCCACTCCCATCCAGGCTGCAAAACTCTTGAGTGGTGGGCGCCAGCCAGCCTCTGTCTACTACTACTACTATTATTTTATTTTATTTTATTTTATTTTAACATTTATATCCCGCTCTTCATCCAAGGAGCCCAGAGCGGTGTACTACATACTTGAGTTTCTCTTTCACAACAACCCTGTGAAGTAGGTTAGGCTGAGAGAGAAGTGACTGGACCAGGGGTGGATCCCAGCCCAAGGGCCACAAAACCTGCAAGGGCTGTTCCTCGGCTTGTCTACTTACTTTAAATGGTTCTCCAGTCAGACCTCGAACAAAACAACCTACCCCCACCTGCACTTGCCTGCAAAATGACCAAACATCTAACAAAGACATCCCTACAAAAGAATCAGTGAGAAGTAGGCAAAAAAGGCCACCCTCACAGCAAATCAGGTGTGACCCCAAAAATTCCTACTTGGCCCCAAAAGGTGGCTGGATAACTCTGACCGAAACGGGAAGGGGTGGGTGGGTGTTTTGCCTCCCAGAGTGACTAAGGGAGATGGAAAGGGAGCTGGCTGCTTAAGCAGTGGCTCCCCTGCTCCTATTGGCTGGCCTGAGACACATGTCAGGGGAGCCAACAAGACAGACCCCATGCCTGACTCTGGGGCTGGGCGGAAAACTCTGCCCCCCATACTACCAAGGAACTTTGCAGTGGGGAGGGGCTTTCTAATGGGACCATATGCCCTCTTTCAAAGTGTATGAACTATTCAGTGCCACTGGAAATTGTTTTTGAATCATTCAGTTGATTATTCAATCAACTGAATGATTCAAAAACAATTTCCAGTGGCACTGCTCCAGTTCCACATGTATTCAGTACAGATGTTTCAGGCCAGTAGCTGCTAGTTCTGTTTTACAAATGCTTGCACAAGAGTTCAGATTGTATTATAGCCCATAAATTCTACATTAGTTCACATGCTTCCGTGTGTGCAAGACATTGAGCAAGTGGAAGAACATATTTAGAGTTATTTGATGCTTTGTTACTCTTTGGTTGGTCTTAATAAAAGCATTACCTTATTAGTATGGGTCAGTCATCACATGGTTTGAGACAGGATAGGGTTAACTTTTTTATGCAAGCTTGCTTCCTGTTAGGCAGTAGGTGGTGCCAGAAACCCAGTTCCTGTCCTGTCTGGCTCGAAAGACTGATTTCGAAGAGTTCTAAAAATACAGACTAGTTTGTTCCTCCCCCCCCCCTTTACCTGCTTTATTTCTCTTCATGTGCCAGGGTGGGAAGGGAGTCATTTAATAATATTATATTATTATTATTATTATTATTATTATTATTATTAATTCGATTTCTATACCGCCCTTTCAAAAATGGCTCAGGGCGGTTTACAAAGAGAAATAAAACAAATAAGATGGCTCCCTGTCCCCAAAGGGCTCACATTCTAAAAAGAAACATAAGACACACACCAGCAACAGTCACTGGAAGTACTGTGCTGGGGGTGGATAGGTCCAGTTACTCTCCCCCTGCTAAATAAAGAGAATCACCACGGTAAAAGGTGCCTCTTTGCCCAGTTAGCAGGAGTCTTCTCAAAATCATTACTTTTCATGTTCTAATTAGCTCATTAGAACATGGCGAGGAAAGCCACTGCCGGCAGGCAGGGAGGGAAAGGAAAGCTAAGCGCAGAACGGACTGGGGCTGAAGGGAGGAGGGAATGGATGGAGAACGGACTGGGGCTGAAGGGAGTGGGGAAAGGACGGAGAACGGGCTGGGGCTAAAGGGAGGGAGGGAAAGATCAGAGAACGGGCTGGGGCTGAAGGGAGAAGGGGAAAGGATGGAGAACGGACTGGGGCTGAAGGGAGGGGAGAAAATAACAGGGATAACTAGGGTTCTATGCCGGATCAGCTAGTAGATAAATAAACATCCTTTCTCAGAGGACGTGTCTCAATGGCTAAAGGAATTTATTTCAAATGAATGCAGGACTCTCTTTTTTTATGCCACTTCAGCCCGCTTTACCCCAACCTGTTCCAGCACCTAGGGCTAGACCCACAGGGTGACAGAACCTGGGAGCTTACTCCTCCTCTCCAAATTCCAGTCAGGGTCGGGGGCCATTCCCCCCCACAGAGAGAGGATGCTTCAAGCCACGGGCCAGGGCACCATGGGGCAAAATAAAAGTCTATTGGGACCTGCCCTCCTCATCAGAAGATGAGAAACTTGTCTACATCACAAGTACCGAGCTCCTCATGCCTCTTCACACCAGCTGACTTGAAGTCTTATTGGCGAAGCTGAGAGTAATCAATTATATCTCCACTCCAGATGCTCCTTGACCTCCTCCTGACCTAGACCTACAAGTCTTCCCATTGCAGCTGGTCCCATCGGCCAAAGTACTATTCCCACCACTGTTCAAGAACACTATGGTAGTGGAATGGAATTCCTCTGTCTCTTCCAGACCATCCACATCATTCCGTAAAATATTATTTAATCTCTCCCCTGATATAATGGACCTGCTCTCAGTCCCCAAGGTGATGCACCAGTAGCCCAGTTAGTCTCAGGGGCAATCATGCACAAAGAAGGGGAGGAACAGTTAAAAAACAACAACTCCAGAGGACAAAAAGTATGCTTCTCTCCTAAGAAAGGATCATGAGAAGTCAGCTAAATTAATTAGAGCACCCACTACCACTTCAATCTTCACATGTGCAACAGAAGTTTGCCCATTCCATGTGCAACAGAATTAGTACAATACATTCCTTCAGAAAATAAGAATTTATGCCAGGGCATTAATAAACTAGTCAAGGCCGCCACACTCATGGCTGACTGCAGCTGGGATTCTATCCAACATGCACCCAGGGCCATGGCTTTTGGGTGGCAGTGCATAGGCGCCTCTGGCTAAAACATTGGAATGCAGATGCTAAATCCACTCAACTTAGCAGCCCTCCCCTTCATGGGGACCAAGTTGTTTGGTGCATCTATAGAGCCCATCGTAGTCAAGACGCAGAGTAAGAAAAAAGCTATTCCCCCTAGGGCAGTGAGATTCATGGAAGGCCTTTTGTTTCAATAATAGCTCCTTTCATCCCAACAGAACATTTCCTAGAAATACAGGATTCTCCTTCAGAGATCAGAGACCTACAACCAACTAACCTGGTTGGTGTCCCCAGTGGCAGCAATGTTCAAGGGGATCTTCCAGACCATAACAGTCCAGATGATTTCCTCCATCCCCAGTTACCAAATACATAAGCAATGACTTGGTTCCAATCGGGGGCAGAATCTCCCTATACTTGTGAACCTGGTGGGCCTCCACTACTGACTGGTGGGTGCTGGACACAATAGGGATGTGCAAACAGTTCGAGCGGGGTTCGGTTCTATGTTGAAACGGTTCAGTTCGATGGTTCTGGGGTAGAACCGACCCCCCCTTTGGTCTGACCTCGGACCGAACCAAGGTTTGGGGGGTTTGTCATTTTTTTAAAAAAATTTTTTTTAACCTCTAGCCCCTTTAGGGGGCTTCCTCTAGGCTGTGGGGGGGGGGGGTCTGCAAAGATTCCCCTCCTCCCGCTCACCTCGTTCATCACTGCCGGGGCCTGTTTTAACCCTCCCCCTTTTAAAAAATGGCCACTGTGAATGCACAAATGGCCTCTGCAAGGCCCTGGGCCATGCCAGGCCTCGCAGAGACCATTTGTGCATGCACAGTGGTGGAGAAAATGGCTGCCACACCAACATACCAAGGCCCGAATGGGCCAAAAAAAGCGTTAAAATGGGTTGCGGTGGTGAGGCCGGTGGGGGGAGGGGAACCTTCGCTGACCCCCCCATGGCCTAGAGGAAGCCCCCAAAGGGGCTAGAGTTAATTTTTTTTAAAAACACCCCCAAAACTTCACGAATCCCCCCAGACTGAACCGAACGGGGTGTGTGTGGGGGGGTTTCTAAGGGGTGCTGGACCGAATTGGTCTGGTCAGGTTTGAATCCTGTCTGGACTCGAACTGAACCAGCCAGCTCCGTGCACATCTCTAGGACAAAAACCCAAACGGCTACGCATCAGAGTTTGAGTCGCCTTCCCCCGACTACTTTTTAACCCACACCCGTCCCCAAAAACCGATCCCAAGAACTACAGTAGTATCTGGCTATTCTTCATCTGCTGGAGATCAAGGCAATAGAAACAGTACCATCAACAGAACTATGGCAAGTTATATTTTCCATATTGTTTTTGGTACCCAAGAAAGACGAGTCCTGGAGAACAGTCAAGTGCCTGAACCATTTCAATAAAAAGCCATTCCACATGGAATCGCTGTGATCCATCAAGGAAGCTGTGTGATTCCTGGAATTCCTCATCTCCATAGACTCCTTGGAGGCCGACCTACATGTCCTGATATGCACTAACTACTGCAGATTTGCTTACAACAAACCCCAGTTCCTTTTTTTTTTTTTGCACTTTATTTTTATTAGTTTTCTACATATCAATGTGACTTCCCATTCATCTTTCAACACGGTTATACGGCAACATCCATATTTGCTCTCATGTAAATATTTTCTTTGTATTTATATATCTGGTTATTATGTCCCAATCCTTGTTTTCATCACCATAGTAATCTATTAGTTTCATTACTATAACAAATTCTCCAACTGTTATTTTTACATTTCAACCCCCATTAATAAATCCAAATTCACATGGTTTTTCATATACTGCAAAAAGGGTTTCCAATCTTCTACGAAGTTTTCTATATGACTATCTCTTACTAATACAGTAAGTTTTGCCATTTCTGCATATTCATATGTCTTCATCAGCCATTCTTCTTTTGCTGGAATTTCCGCAGATCTCCATTTCTGAGCAAGAACCATTCTAGCTGCCTCAACAAACCCCAGTTTCAATACAGGGCAATGCCCTTTGGCCTCTCATTGACCCTGTGGGTGTTTTTCGAAGCTGATGGTGGCCCTTGTGGCACGCTTAGACCTGAAATCCATTCATATCCTGTTTCTAACCTGTTTCTAACCTTCCATGGTTGGGCAAGGTGATTGAGCGGGTTGTGGCCTCTCAGCTCCAGGTAGTTATGGATGATGCAGATTGTCTAGACCCATTTCAAACTGGCTTTCATGTGGGCTATGGGGTTGAGACTGTTTGGTCGGCCTGATGGATGACAGAGGGAAGGTGACTGCTGATCCTTTTGGATCTCTCTGTGGCGTTCCATACCATTGACCATGGTAGCCTTCTGGACCACCTGAGGGAGATGGGATTGGGTGGCACCACTCCTACCTCTCTTGTAGATTCCAGATGGTGTTGCTTAGAGACTGTTGTTTTGGAAAGCAAGAACTGAAGTATGGAGTTCCACAAGGTTCCATACTGTCTCCCTTTAACATCTACATGAAAACGCTGGGAGAGATCATCAGGAGGTTTGGTGCAGGGTGTTATCAATACGCTGATGACATCCAGATCTACTTCTCCATATCAACCTCATCAGGAAATGGCATATCTTCCTTAAATGCCTGCTTGGAGGCAGTAATGGACTGGATGCTGAATAACAAACTGAAATTGAATCCAGATAAGATGGAGGTATTGACCTTTTAGGACCCAAGAGATGGTTTAGGTCTGCCTGTTCTGGATGGGATTACACTTCCCCTGAAAGATGAGGTATGTAGCTTGGGAGTGCTTCTCGACCCAAAGCTCTCCCTGGTTTCTTAGGTTGAGGCAGTGGCTAGGAGCACTTTTTATCAGCTTTGACTGATACATCAGCTACGTCCATTTCTAGAAGTGAATGACCTTAAAACAGTCGTACATATGCTGGTAATCTCCAGACTTGACTACTATAATGTGCTTTAAGTGGGGCTGCCTTTGTACGCAGTCCGGAAAATATAATTTATATAGAATGTGGCAGCCAGATTGGTCTCTGAGACAACACAAAGGGACCATATAACACTGATTTTGAAAGAACTGCACTGGCTGCCGATAAGTTTCTGGGTGAAATACAAAGTGCTGGTTATTATCTATAAAGCCCTTAGCAGCTTGGGTCCAGGCTATTTAAGAGAGTGCTTCCTTTGTCATGAACCCTGCTGCCTGTTACAGTCTTCTGGAGAAGTCAGGTTACTGTTGCCACCAGCTTGTTTGGTGACAACTAAAGAACAGGCTTTCTCTGTTGGTTGCCCCAGGGTTTTGGCATATGCTCCCTGCTGAAATAAGAGCATCTCCTTCTCTGTTTGTTTTCAAGAAGACCCTCAAGGCTCTCCTGTTCTTGCAAGCCTTTAATTAGAATTAATCTTAACCATTTTAATTTGTCTTATACTATTGTTTTTATAGTGTTTCTTAGATTTTAATCTGATTTTTTAATATCTTAGATTTTGTACACTGCCTAGAGATGTACATATCAGGCATTATAAAAATGATTGATAGATAAATATCCACCCTTATTTGGTTGTTATGCTCATCAGATCTCAGACCCATCAACAGGCCTACAAGGACATTCAATAGACCACACAAATCCTCCTGAACCATGGATTCGTCATCAGTGATCAGAAGAGTCATGTGTCACCCTCCCAGTCCCTGCAATACTTGGGAGCCGTCATCAACACTCAAAATGTGACAGTGTCTCCACCTTCCGAATACAAAGACAAGTTGACATCACTAATACATCCTATGATCAACAGTCGGCAGACCTGATACTCCTGGCCCAGATCCTAGGCTTAATGATCTCTTGCATGGAATGCATCCCTTGGACAAGATAGCATTCAAGAACACTCCTGTGGCACATCCTACCACATCAAGAGGTCATCATGGAACGCAGGCAGGTGCAGCTCCTCCTGACGAACAAATTTCTCAGGTCACTCAAATGGTGGCTGTCTCTGGCACTCAACAAGGAGCTTTCACTCACAATGTCCTCACAGACAACCATCACCACAGATGCAAGCCTCTCCGGCTGGGGAGCTCATTGCCAGAGCCATTATGCACAGGGCAAAATGGTCTCTCCATGAACTCCAGCACAATATCAACTGGCTGGAGCTCCGTGCAACCTGCCTAACACTCAATCACTTCCTACCACAGATCATTATCACCATGTTCTCGTCTGGACGGATAACATCACCAGAAAGTCCTAGGTCAATCATCAAGGGGGAACAAAATCAAGAGCAATCATGGTGGAATCTGATTTTTTCTCAGCTGGGGCAGAAAATCACCTCTTGTCCATATCAACAGAACACCTCCGAGGGACGGGCAACATACACTCAAATTGGCTAAGTTGTCAGATCTCACAGAATGGTCACTTCACCCGGATGTGTTCCATCAGATGACCAAGGTACTAGGCCTTCCTGAAGTAGACTTATTTGCATCAGCAAGCAACTACTGACTTCCACGCTTCTTCACAAGGTTTCAGTTCCTCCGGGTGGAAGTATGGATGCATTAATGGCACTATGCCCGCAGCCCACGGCCTTCTAGATGTGTTTTTCCCAATGTCCATTATTCATAGTCATTCTACAAGCGCTGTTAGGGCGGACCTGATCATCATTGCACCTTATTGACCCTGGAGGCCATGGTTTTCCGATCACCTGAATCTCTCAATTTGGCCCCCTTGGCATCTTCCTCCATGACAAGACCTTCTGTCACATAGCCCCATTCTCCACCCAGACCCTCAATGGCTCCAACTCTCCGCATGGAGGTTGAGAGCTTGGCCCTAGCTCAAGTGGGGTACTCAATGGAAGCACAGAATACTATCCTAGCTTCTAGAAGATCATCCACCAGTAGAATTTACCAGTCTACTTAGTCAGCTTTCTCATGGTGGGTGCTCCAGAAGCACATGTCTCTGACTGCAGGAACCCTCGAAGTACTGGCTTTCTTACAATTCGGTTTGGAACTTAAATTGCGACCTAGTAAATTGAGACATCAAACTTCATCCCTTGCCTCAGTGCTCAAATGGTCTGCCTCGGGTGCTCCCTTACTCCATTCTCACCTTTTGAGGTTCTTGTGGGTATCAGCATCCCCCTCCCGGCACCTCAATAGGGTTCTTAATGTACTCACTAGAGTTCCCTTCGAACAGTTCCACTCAGTACCTTTTTAAAAACTTCTCTCATCCCAGGTGCTCTTCCTGGTTGCAATTACTTCAGCATGAAATGTATTCGAATTGGGTGCACTCTCCAGTTGTAAGAAGCTGTGCATGTTACATCAGGATGCAGTGGTGCTAATATTAGACCTTATCTTCCTCCCAAAGGTTAATTCTACCCTCCACCAGACACAGGAGGTCATCCTTCTGCCCTTCTCCGACACACCCCCAGGAAATATTATGGCACTCTCTAGATCAGGGCTTCTCAACCTGTGGGTCCCCAGACGTAATTCAACTCCCATAATTCCGAACCAAAGGCCACTGGGGCTGGGGATTATGGGAGCTGAAGTCCAATAACATCTGGGGACCCACACGTTGAGAAGCCCTGCTCTAGATGTATAGGGCACTCAGAATTTACCTAAGATGTACTGCCATGTTATACCAAATGAACTCCCTTTTTGTGTCATTTCTTCCTTCATCCCTGGATAAGAGGGTATCCAGAGTCACCATATCCTAATGGATACAGGCAACTATCACGTAAGCATACAAATCTCTGGAGCCTGCCCACTCCAACAGGCGTTGCAGCTCATTCCACTCATAGTGCTTTTTCTCCAGCCACCTTTTCTGTGAATATCCATCTTACAGAGATTTGTAGAGCAGCCACCTGGGTTTCTGTTTTTCCATTCATTAAATACTATAAGATCTTTTCATTCCATGCAGCCCAGGTGGTGTTAGGTCACACAGTATTGCAAAATGTGGTCTAGATTATCTGCTCCCTCCCTTCCTCACTTAGCTACCTTGGGCATGTCCCATACTAAGCGGATGACTTTGGTCATCAGGAAAAAGAAACATCGGTCTTACTGTGAAGGGTTCTTTTTCTTAGGTGGATGAGGGTCATCAGACCCACTCGCGGATATAAACTTGATGGTCGGGGCACCTGTTTTGGGTATTGGGTAGCAACCCTCAGGGACAGTTGAGTTGCCCATCCACTATTCTGTCTTCATAGTATTTTCTTTCTCACCTTGTATGGATAACTGCTTTGCCTTTTGTTTCTTTTATCTTATACCTTTCTATGCTACAGGCCCAGAACTGGGTTTCTGGAGCCACCTACTGCCTAACAGGAAGCTAGTTTGCATAAAAAAATTAACCCTATTCTGTCTTGAGCGGTGTGATGACTGATAAACTCATACTAAGCTGAGGACCTTTGTCCACTAAGAAAAAGAGCCCTTCATGGTAAGGCCAATGTTTCTTTCACCTCTCTTGTGAAATTCTCTAGAGCTATGTGTAAGCTTTTCCATGAGGAGATGATATCTTCTGCATAGGGAAAGGCACTTAAAAAAAATCCAATTCATTAAGTATGTTAAGTTTCCTGCACTGAACAGAGGGTTGGACTAGAAGACCTCCAAGGTCCCTTTCAGCTCTAAAATTCTATTATTCTAGGACTTGTCTCACTTCCCTCCATTTAGTGATTACAAAGGTCATTGCTTCCTGTGGAAAGACGATGGATAGCTATAAAGGTAAAGTGTGCTGTCAAGACGATTTCAACTCTTGGTGCCCACAGAGCCCTGTGGTTTTCTTTTGGTAGATTACAGGAGGGGTTTACCATTGCCTCCTCCCGTGCAGTATGAGATGATGCCTTTCAGCATCTTCCTATCTCATTGGTGCTTAATTTAGTACTGGCAGGGATTCGAACTGGCAACCTTCTGCTTGTTAGTCAAGCATTTTCCCACTGCTAAAGTTAAATTGGCTAAACAAATAAGCCAAGCAAAATCTATGCATTAAAAAGGCAATTAAGTTTAGTTGCTTTCAGATGTTCTCTAAACCTTTTGAATTTTGTGGATGCTCTACTGTGTTTATGTTCATTAAACCTGAATAAGAAAGCAGTTTCAAAGATTTAAACTTTAGGAAATGCATCTCCATATATCAACGTGTTGGATGATGAATCAGTAGGATACTGACCTACTTTGGTGTAATCCGAGAGGCTGTCAAATTATATGGTTCTCCTAGGGGATGTGTAGCATTTTTATCCTCTCTTTGTTCCTAGGTGGGCTTGTCTTAAGGTTCTGTTTGGTTTGGGTTTTGAGCTATAGGCTCTAAACTGATTTAGATCTTTATAATAATAGCATCAAGGTCATTGATAAACCAATTTTGTTAGCCTTGCTGTAGTGAGATGTGCTTACAGTAAATTACATGCATCAAATTGATTCGAAAGTGGTCCATTAGTGACATTGATTTAAAGTGCCAGAAAATTTATCTAAATTTAATAATTTAGGAATGGAAACTGGCTTCTCATACTTAGAGATAATTTATTTAGCTCAAGTGGGCTACTTGAGTACTTTGATAGTAAAGTGAATTACAGAGACGAAGCTGCTGCTGGAGCAGCAATAAATGCAGTCACAATACAAATTATGGAATGAATATACATACGAAGCTATCTTGTACTGACTCAGACCTTTGGTTCATTTAGGCCAGTACTATCTCTTCTGACTGGAAATGGCTCTCCAAGGCCTCGGGCAGAGTTTTTTCTCCAGCCCAGCTACAATAGGATGGGACTGCAGCTCAGTAGAAAAGCGCATGCTTTGTTTGCAGAAGGTCTAGGTCCAATCTCTGGCATTTCCAGACAGGGCTGGGAAAGATCCTTACTTGAAAACTGGAGAGCTGCTGCTAGTCAGTGTGAGCAATAGTGAGCTAGATAAACCAGTGGTGTGACTTTATATAGGGCAGCCTCTTACACATAGTGGAGATCCTCCTTTTAAACATGATGCTCTGTGGTAAATTTGGGACATTCTGCGCTACCACTACCCTTTCTGTAGCTCGATGCAGATGCTACGTATCTTGAAATCCCTATGTTTGCCAGACTTGAATATTCATATTGAGTCCCTCTTTAGAATGTGATTTTATGCTGTTTTATTATGCTGTTTTGAGCTTCTTTAGTAGTGAAGTCTAGTTTAGTAGTCTTGTTTACTTAGGCAGTAGTCTTTAGTAGTCTTGTTTACTTAGGCAGTCTAATATGTGACCAGTGGCGTATCTAGGAAAAATAGTGCCTAGGGCAAGCACTGAAATTGTGCCCCCTGTCCAGACATCTGACACCCATCTTTCAGATAACTTTATCATAATATCAGCTGAAAAATACAAGTCAAGCTCATTAATCTTTTAATATTTCAAAAATTATTTAGCAGTGGACGTAGCCAGACCAAAAAATGCTGGGAAACTACAAATTTCAGTATGCTGGGGCTCATGAAATACCCAAATACTATGTGGAGGTGTACTTAGAAAACTAAACAGAAGTGCTTGTCTAATTCTCTACTATGCTTTGTAGCATCACTATTACATAAGTTTTAAAAATAAATGGAGAATTTGACTTTTCCCACATACTCTGAAAATAATTAAAGGATATGCAGAGTCAACTGTGTCACTGCTTGGAATATATTCTAGTATTTCAGAAAGAAAATGAGAGAAAGAGAGCAAGAAACTCCCAGTGGGCCTTAATACTAAGGATTTCACACTGATTCAAAGACAAACTCACCATTAGTAGCCATATTATTAAGACATCACATTTAACTCACTCATCACAAGAAACAAAGTAAGAGCAAATGAATACAATCCTAGCTCATAAGCTTCAGCTCATTATTCACAAGCCCTGATTCTTTGTATATAGTGCGAAACTGAATATGTGTACAGTGATTTATATTATATTGAATTAAAAATAATACCTGTAGTCCCTTTGGGGGGCTTCCTAAAGGCTGGGGGGGTCTGCAAAGGTTCCCCCTCCCCCCGCTGGCTTCTAGGGCCTCGCAGGGACCATTTTAGCTTGTGTCATGGCCATTTTTAAAATTTTTTTAAATGGCCGCTAAAAACAAAATGGCCACAACGCATGCTCAAATGGCCTCTGCAAGGCCTGGCCTGGCCTAGGGCCTCACAGAGGCTATTTGAGCATGTGCAGTGGCCATTGTGTTTTCAGCAGCCATTTATCATTTTTTTAAAATTTTATGAAATGGCGCCCCCCTTCAAGTGGCGCCCGGGGCACGTGCCCTGCCTGCCCCACCCTGGATACGCCCCTGTATGTGACCAGAATATATGGAAAGCTTTATATTAGAGGCATGGGAGTACCCCTTTAGTTGCCCTTTAGGCAAGCAGGGGGAAAACACAAGTTCCAGTAAGAACTTAATCTGCCTACTTTCCTTTCACTATCCCTACAACTGGACTAAATTTGGTCCAGATCAGTTAGGCGGTTCGCAAGTTGGCCGACTTGCTCCAACACACACATGGAATGCTGAGTGATCTCATAAGCCTATTGGAAAGTAGGCTAAAAAGTCCCACTGTTAAAAGCCTCAAAATTCTGATAAATGTAGCTTTATTTTTAAAGCTAATAACTTGAAATTTGGCATGCGTGATCTAATAGACAAGGTTTATGATGTACTGTACTCTGTTCAGGCTTGTCTAGGAAGAGTGCCTTTTAGTGGTTTGAAGTTCTGAGCAGTGGTTCAAAAATTAAAGCCTATAACTGCCCTATTAAAGCCTATGGCTAGCAACTGCTGGTGAAATTATACAAAGTGTGGTCTGTTTGACAATGAAGCCACTGGCAGTGGGAGCCAGCTAATGGATTTTATTGCAAGTGCAATGCCTGTTTGTTTAGTGATGGAATGTGAGCTGTTGGGGAAGAAAGGGCATAGAATGGTCAGTTGGGAAAAGTCTGTTGGGCACCTAGAGTAGGGATGTGCGTGGAACTGGTCCGGAGGCCATGTTAGAGGCCTTTGAACCAGTTCGAAATTGGGCTGGTCCGGTGGTCCGGTACCGGGGGTGTCTCGCTTTAAGGGTGGGGGGGGAATAGTACTTACCCCTCCCATCGCTTTCCCCCCTCCGGCGCTTCATTTTTAGCAAAACCTTTGGGGCCCGCCCCTGCCCCCATCGTTGCCTGGAAAAAGCGGAAGTAGCTTCTGTGCATGCCCCTGCTGCGGTGCAAGTGTGTCCATCGCCGCCGCGCACGTCGCAATGTGTGCACACAACATGTGATGTGTGTGGTATGCACGCGCGCGCAGTGGCAACAGACACACATGCACCGCAGCGGGGGCATATCCAGATGCAACTTCCGCTTTTTCCGGGCAATGATGGGGGCAGGGGCAGCAGGGAGGAATGCTGCCGCCCCAAAAGCTTTGCTCAAAAATGGAGTGCTGGAGGGGGAAAAGCGGTGGAAGGGGTAAGTACTAGCCCCCGCCCTTAAAGTAAGACACCCCCCGGTGCCGGACTGCGCCTCTGTGGTTCCGTGCACATCCCTAACCTTGAGTACTCTGGAGTAGAAGTAATGGTCGTTTGGGGGAAGATAGGATGAATTTGAAAATGCATGCACACAAATACTTACACAAGCAGAAAAATAAAAGCATGCAGCACACACATGTGCAACACAAATACATGCGTACACACCACAAATGCACAAGGATGCATGCATACCCACAAACACATGCATACAACACAAACGCTTGAAAACATGCATATATGTACACAACAAAACACTTGCACAAGCATGCAAACACATGTGCATGTGCACAGGCACACACAGATGCATGCACACAAGACCAAAACAAATTTGCACATGTGTGCTTGTACATGTGCACACACACACTAATTGCAAGTCTGTTTACACATAACTGTGTGCCTTTGTTGGCTTGATTGGTGGATCTGGCAAGCTACTCAGCGGGATGGAATTGGTAGCTGCTATGAGCAGTTCACGTGTGTGTGTGTGTGTGAGAGAGAGAGAGAGAGAGAGAGAGAGAGACGGAACCTTGCTTCAGCCTTTTTTTTTGAGAGAGGGAAACTATACAATCTGATCATATTGACTGTTCTAGTGTGTCTGCAAATTGCTAATAATCCTCAGTGAATTGGGTTTGAGCAAGTGCTAGCTTATGGTCTAAGGCCACCCATTCTCCACTTGCTGTTAGAGGCAGGCAACGTGGCTGAAAAGCTTGGTGTAGGAAGCTCCTGGCTAGTCTACCATATTAGTGAGAGGAAAAAGGAGTGGTATTTGTCAGAGCAATTCCTTGTTCCTAGTAGTGGTACTTTCATGAGAATTAATGAGATTTTCCCTGTTCGTTGACGAATAACTTTCTGAGACTATGTATAGCTTTTCAAATCTGGAACTAATTGCTCTGTTCTTTGAAATTCCAACCCAGACTGTACTAACCTGTGACAAACGTTCATGGATTCAGGAACATGGTTAAAAAGTTTGAGAATGCATTCAGTGCAAGCAGTAGTTTGGAGCTAATTTGCCTGACAGATCCTACTAGTTTGGTTTAAAAAAGGGGGAAAAATATCTAAGTATTTACACAGTGCTATGCCCCTTTGCATAATCCTATCACACACCAGTGTGCATTTGCTAATTTATTTAGCTGCAACCCATAGCTAACAATTTGAATTAGAAACTAGCTTTGCCAAACTAGCTTTGCCATTTTAGTGATGAAATACAAAGAGAGTACTCTGTGACATTCGGTGATATTGAAATTGAGCAGTGTGTGTTGACAGTGAGAATCAAATAATATGTGTAGGTTGTAAGACAAATTATGGCAGTTCTTCAGGAAACAATTTTAAATGCAGTCATTTAAAACTTTCTAACTTAAATGCAATAAGTATAGCAAAAGACAATTATTGAAGTGGGTGAAGATTGAAGCCAAGACTGCTGATTGACATGTCATAGTGCCTCAAAAGTGAAAATGTCTGAGTCTTATATCTTAATGCTAGGTTTTTACGAAACCAGACGAGCAGGCCAGTTGTACTAGTGGGGTTTTTGTTATGTGTATGAAAGATGAAGTAGCAGAGGTAGCTTGCTGCCACTTGAAATATTCATGTGCATACATATTAATGAGCTTGTCCCTACAGTTTACTAATGTTTAAGTTGCTATCTTTTTCTATAATGCATTAAACCAGTTATATAACCGGTGACTATGCATGCATTAAGTTGGTTCCCATTTTGAGCTACTGGCTCACATGCAAATCACTGTTAATTACTATCTTATTTTTTAACATCCATATGAAACTGCTGGGGGAGATCATCTGGAGATTTTGGCTTTGCTGACACTAATATGTAGATGATATCTCATTATGTCATCTGATCCCAAGGAGGTGGAGGAGGTTCTGAGCCAGGGTTTGGAAGCCATGATGAGCTAGATGTGGCTAATAAACGGAAACTTAATTTTATGGAGGTGATCATGATGGTTAGTAGAGGGTTTGATTGGAGCAGATATTTCAGCCTGTTCTGGATTGGGCTGCTAGGGGTGTGCTCAGAATTCAGACTGAACTGTAGGTATGCGAACTGGTTCAGTCAAACCTTTCAGCTGTGCTGGTTGGTTAGACTAAACAGCTTGAACCAGTTCAAGGTGGTTTATGCTTGAACAGGCCTGATTCACAACCGAACCAGTTCTACACTTTTCTAGGGGATGCACTTTCTCTGAAGGAACAGGATCATAGCTTGACAGTCCTTCTGGATCCGGCACAGCTCCTAGAGAATCAGGTGGCGGTGGTGGCCAGGAGTGTCTGTACAGCTTTGACTGATGTGCCAGTTCTTCAACGTGGTCTCTGTCTTCTACACAAATGGGCTATGCACCTGCGCAGAGACCTCGTCAGAATCTAATAAGCTCGATTTCCCCTGCTTTGAGTGGGAACCCCGCCCCCAGCCGCTATATGCAGCTGCGCCACTCCTCATCCCCTCAGTCTTATTTCGTCTGCGCTCCAATGAACATTGTGGAGTCTTTAGCTCGACAATGAGTAGGATCAAGGCTATCCCTTGTTGTTTTTCTCCTTGCTTATTCTTTCCTTCTCTTTAATTCTTTCTTTACTTTTCACGCAGTTGCGTTTTTTCTTTTAGCGTTTTTGTTTGATTGGATTTTTTCCCTTTCTGGAGCTCCAGTCCTGGCTGGGACAGAGCATGGTGGCCGGCTGGCCTTTGACGTGTATGCCAGGCATGAAGAACTTTAAGAAGTGTGGCTGCCTTGGATTGAAGATCCCTTCCTAAAAGTGCCTATTGTGCGTGGGGGAATCCCACATTTTTGAGACCTGTCCTCATTGTCGGAGGTTCACCAAACAGGCTCGCAAAAATAGGGCTTCTTGCCTGAGTGCAGCCCTGTGGGATCTGGCTCTCTTCCTCAGAAGCCTTATCTTGGAAGCAGTCCTTGAAAATGGCTGCACTGATACTGGCAGACCGTGCGGCGTCTGCAGCTGCAGAGACCGAAGACCAGACCCCGGTACCGATATCGGCGCCCTCAACCGCTCGACCGTCAGTAGATTCGAGCGACAGGGTGCATTCAGAGGATCTCCCTTCATACTAACCCCCGGTGGCATCGAAGACATCCGCAAACTCTTCAAGATCAACATCCAAGCCTAAGAAAAAGAAGCAACTATTGACTGGTCAACATTCATCTTCGAATCCCAAGAAGAGATTGGAGAACATCCAGATATCGGATGCTCCAGCTAAGAAGGCAAGGACTGGTTTGGATTGTCCAACGCAGAAATCTTCTATGCCGATGCACCCTAGTTCACCTATAGCAACTGAATCGGTTGTACTTCATGAGCCGGTGTATGCTTCGTCTGGAGAGGAGGCCTATTCTCCACCCAAACTTGCTGACAGTGCGTCGTGGCTGCCTAGGCGCAAGTCTCCCCCCAGGCGGTATCAGGAAGATCGCCTGTCGACTTATCTGCAGGATATTTCCTGGGAACATCGGGATCGCTGTCGCACACTTGAGTATCAATCCCCCTTGTTGGATGAGGAGGCTGCCTATGGGGCTTGGCGCCGAGACTCAGGATCTTATGATCGATAGCAGCCAGACTATAAATCGGACTACTCAGACTATGCCCGACCTCGTTATGCCATGACCATACATGGCAACAAACCATACATGGCAACGAGGGCCTGGCGTACGCCCCCCTTGCATTCAGAAGGATGCCTGCGTTCCCGCTCGCCGCATCGTTCCCTATCGGGTTAAGTTGACCATGGTGGTATTAATCCCTTGGTACCATCGCTGCACCAGGAGACAGTGCCAGCTCAGGAGTTGCCGTTGGACCAACCAGCTTCAGTACCGGACAACCCCTGTAGTGCGCTGGGCTCCCCTTTGGGTTCGACATCTGCGGTACAAGACCCTGCAGAAGGAAGCGAGGAGACCTCACAGGACTCGGAGGTTGTGACTATGGAGTCTTCCCCACTAGATATCCAGTCTGACTAAGCCGGTCTCTCCATCGGAGGATCTCAAATTGTACACTGCCTATGTGGCCTGTATGGCCTCTGACTTGGGTGTAAACCTGGGTACCCAACAGAAAGGTGAACTGGACCCCTTATTCAGTTTGATTGATTCGGAGGCCAAGGTACCAGCCTCCTTACCCTTGAACTCTGCCTTATTGATGGTGATGAAAGCTCACTGGAAAAAGCCTAATATGCTTTCTCAATCAAATAGGCATCTAGAAAACTTTTACAGAGTGCAGTTTCAAGAAGACACAGCCTTTCTGGAAAATCATCCCACTCCAAATTCAATTTTATTTTTAATTGTAATTAAAATTAACAATTTTCTGTTTTTTTAATTGTAAACCGCCCTGAGCCAGCTCGGAAGGGCAGTATAAAAATAGATATAAAAATTGAATAAACAAACAAACAAATAAATAAATAAATTGTCGTGGAGGCTTCCCTGCAAAGGACCAGAAGCCATAGTGAATCAACGCCCAAAGATAAAGAAGGCAAAAAATTAGACTCTTTAGGGAGAAGGCTTTATTCAGCTGCAGCCCTACTTCTCTATGTGGCAAATTATCAGGCCTACAATGCCAGGTATAACCACGTTTTGTGTGAAAAGGTGGGTCTGTTTCTGGATCTCCTCCCACAAGATAAGGACCCCCACAAAGGCCTTTTCCAAGGATGCTGTCCAAGTGGCTAAGCAGGAGCTTTACTCAGCCCGACATTCAGTAGAGTGTGCTGCTAAAGTGATGTCCATGTCTGTGGCTCTCAGGAGGCATGCTTGGCTCCGGTCATCTGGCTTGCACTATGAGGCCTGTGCTAGAGTGGAAGACCTGCCCTTTGAGGGCCCTAGCCTCTTCTCTGAACAGACTGATGATGCAGCTTCAGAAGCTGCGGAGCACAGCGCATTCAATGTCTTATGCTTCACCAGCTTTGAAGCCTCAGAAAACTGCCAGGTGGTTGCCCCACTGGACACAGAGGGCCAAGGCCCAGCATCAGTCACCTTTAGAACATTCCTTCCGGAGTAATAATTCCCCTCCATCCCCGATACAAGTTGGGAGGCCAGCCCAGTAAACCGGCCTTTCAGAAACAGCACCTGAGTGTCCCCCAAAAGAAGCAATGACTCGGGTTGCTTCAGGACTCGTCCTGCTCCTGCTCGGCAAGTTGGGACAAAGTGACCTTGGACCAATGGGTCCTGATGGTTATCCGTTTCAGGTACATCCTAGAATTTTGTGGGTCATGTCCGGTCTCCGGAATTGTAACTTCCTGCACCCCAGAATTGGGTCTGGAAGTTGCCACTCTCCTGGAAAAGGACATGATCAAGAGGGTTGCCAATCCTGACAGCTGTGTGTTTTACCTCTGGTACATTCTGCTGCCAAAACCGGATGGCGATCAACACTCTATACTGGATCTCAGGGCGTTGAACAGACATTTGGCATACAAATGGTTACGAATGCTTTCGGTGCTGACTATTATGACCATCCTGGACAAGAACATGTGGATGGTCTCACTGGACTTAAAGGATGCGTACTGTCATGTGCCCATACGCCCTCAACATCAGCACTTCCTGCGCTTCCAGATAGGCAGGATCCCCTATCAATTCAAGGCCTTGACGTTTGGCCTCACCACTGCGCCCAGGGTCTTTATGAAGTGCCTGGTCCCAGTGGTGGCATTCCTGTAGGAGCAATGTATACAGGTGCTGCCAAAGCTAGACGATTGGCTGATCGTGGCGTGCACCAAGCTGGCAGGTCTGGACGCCCACGAGATTGTGATCGATATCTTGGAGGAGTTGGGTTTCCAGATAAACTTCAAAAAACCTCAGCTAGAACCTATCTGTTGAATTCAGTTCATTGGGCTGATATTCAACATGACCTTGGAGAAGGTCTTCCTCCTGATGGACCGCATAGCTACTCTCTAGAGACTAGCTGCCACTTTCCTAGCCGGGGGCCCGCAGACCATGCGTTCCATACAATGCCTGTTGGGCCACATGGCATCAAGTACATACGTTCTACCTCAAGCGTGTCTTCAGATGTGCATCATCCAGTGATGGATTTTAGATGTGTTCGATCATCTTCGGGATCCAGGCCATCTAGAACGCTTCCCACCCCCCACCCCCAGGTACAGGCAGTGGCGCAGTGGTGGGTGGACTTTCGGCACCTAAGTGTTGGCAATATTTTCCAGACACTTCCAGCCAGCCGGGTGGTCATGACGGATGCGTCAGAACTGGGCTGGGGTGCTCACTTGGACGGACTTCGTCTGAGTGGTCATTGGTCCCCTGCAGAGTGGACTCGACACATCAATTACCTGGAGCTGTAGGCGATTTTCAACGCTCTCAAAAGGCTTTTTGCCCCTGTTGGGAGGTTGCTCAGTGCTGATACGGACAGACAATATGACAGCGAAAGCCTATATCATTCGCCAGGGTGGCACGTCCTTGTGGAGCCTTCTGTTTCTGGCTCTGGACCTGTGGCATTGGTGCCTGGCTCATGGGGTGTCACCTCATGTGGTCCATATTCAGGTCTTACACAAACTGAGAGTGGATCGGGCCAGGGCAATTCTGAAATGCCCGTAGTGGCCCTGGTGTCTGGCTCTGCAGTGCATGGTGCTGGACTGGAGACGTCTACCTGTCCTGCCGGACCTATTATCGCAGGAGCAGGGACAGGTGCTACACCTGGAGGTGCGGTCCCTCCACTTGACTGCATGGCGGGTCCTGCCGACTTCCCCTTGAGACTGAAGGAGGTGTTGGTTGCGGCTAGGAAGCAATCAACAAGGACCTCTTACAATCATAAATGGACTCGTTTTGCTTACTTTGCTTCGCTGCAGGGGTTCGATGCATTTAATCCCTCTGAACAGGATATTTATAACTATCTGTTGTCCCTTAAGGAGTCTGGTTTAAAGCTTTCATCCCTTAAGGTATATTTGGCTGCCATTGTGGCATGCTCTCCGCCTGATTTAAAGACCCGGTGGTTAAGAGTTTTCTGAAGGGTTTGACATTCATGTTCCTGGACGACTCAGATATGTCACCAGCCTAGGACTTATCTGTGGTACTGGTGGGTCTTCTCCGGCCACCATTTGAGCCATTGGCTACTATTGACCCACGTCTCTTGACCTGGAAGGCCACCTTATTGGTGGCCATTATCATTATCAGGAGAGTAAGTTCGTTGAGAGCCCTGCGGGCCAACCAACCATACCTGTAGTTCTATAAAGACAAGGTTGTACTCAGGATGGATGTCAAATTCCTACCAAAGGTGGGGGTCCATGTTTCACTGCTCACCCCCACTCACTTTACTGGTGTTCTTTCCAAATCCTTCCTCGGATGCGGAGAGACGGTGACACTGTTTAGATGTTCGAAGGGCCTTGTCCTCCTTTGTTCAGAGATCTGCTGAGTGGAGGAGGTCTCCCTCCTTGTTTGTTCTCTACGATGGGCCTCGTAAAGGGCTCCAAGTTTCAGCCCTATCCATGTCCAGGTGGATAGTCTCCACTATTGAATTGTATTATCAATTGGTACATAAGCAGTTGGCTGCTACAGTAAAGGCACACTCTGTTTGGTCCGTGGCGGCCTCTGTGGCCTTTGATCGTGTGGTCCTGTTGGACACTATATGTCAGGCAGCTACTTGGGCTTAGCTCCATTCATTTATTCAGCATTATGCTATTGTTGTTAGAGCACGAAATGATGCTATTGATGTTAGAGCACGAAATGATGCTGTATTTGGCAGGAGTGTCCTGCAATCTATTTTCAGTTGAATTTGCTTGTTCTGAAATAAATTTTTCTGGCAAATTACTTGTTGCCTCTCTTCTTCCCTCCTCCTTGGGTGCTTGCTTGTTATGCACCCATTTGTGTAGAAGACAGAGACCACGTCAACAAACTACAGGTTACTCACCTGTAACGGTTCTTCTAGTGATCATCTGTACTTCCACACACCCTCCCGTCCTCCCCGCCAGGTTCGCTGAAGCTAGACTTTGTGACTGAGGGCATGAGGAGTGCGCAGCCGCGTATAACCTCAGACCTTGGGTTAGGGCGGTATAAAAATGTGCTAAATAAATAAATAATATAGTGGCTGGGGGCGGGATTCCTGCCCAAAACAGGAGAAATTAAGCTTTTTAGATTCCGATGAGGTCTGTGCTCAGGCGCATAGCCAATTTGTGTAGAAGTACAGATGATCACTAGAAGAACCAATGTTACAGGCGAGTAACCTGTAGTTATGCCCCTTACTTAAGACCTGATCTGGCTTATGTCACTTCTGCCATAGTCATGCTGCATTTAGATTATTGCAGTGCTCTCTGTGTGGGGCTATCCTTTAAAGTATTTGTAAACTAAAGATGATGCAGAATGCTGCAGCCAGACTGACTCCTGGAGCTTCCTGCAGTGCATGTTACACTGATTTTGAAGATACTACACTGGTTGTCAGTTTGTTTCTGGGTACAATTCAGTGTGTTGATAAATACCTTTTAAAGCTCTAAATGACTTGGGCTGCAGGTACCTTAAGGTACCTTCTCCAACTTGAATCTACCCAACTGACTAGGTCAGCTGGAAGGGCTCTCCTCATCATGAAGATGTCTTCGGAAACTTGCTTGTCAAGCGTGTGGGACAGGGCTGTCTTAGTTATTGCTCTAGGTTGTGGAACTTGCTCTTGGGTGAGATCTGCATTCTTCACTATTCTGGAGACTATTAAAGGTTACCCTTTCCTGTAAAGTCCTTGGCAAGTGAGTTAAAGTCCTGACATGCTTTTAGTTTGGTTTTGTAGCTATATATGTTGGTTTTTAGTTTCTTAAAATGATTTTTAATTATTAATAATTTAGTTTACTGGTTTCTTTTACATTGTCTTTGGATCCCAGGATGAATAGTAATATATACATGTAAATAAATTACATGTAAAACATGTAACACCTGCTAACTTGGCAAAGAGGCACCTTTTAATGTGGTGATTCTCTTTATTTAGCAGGGGGAGCGTAACTGGCCCTATCCACCCCCAGCATAGTACTTCCAGTGACTGTTGCTGGTGTCTATCTTATGTTTCTTTTTACATTGTAAACCCATTGGGGAGAGAGTTCCATCTTATTTGTTTGTTGTTTCTCTGTGTAAACCGCCCTGAGCCATTTTTGGAAGGGCAGTATAGAAATTGAATTAATAACAACAAAAACAACAACAAATACTAAACAAAACAGGCCTCGGATACCAAACATCTAAAACATCCAGTAAAATAAACCATCTGCAGTACATGGATGATCTGAAGTTGTATGGAAAGTCCCAGTCAGAAATCGAATCACTGCTAAACACTGTCCGTATATTCAGTAGCGATATAGCAATGGAGTTTGGACTAGACAAGTGTGCTGCATTAATAATGCACAGAGGAAAAATAACAAAAACAGAAGGAATAGAACTGCCCAATGGAAGCCACATCAAGAACCTGGAAGAGAAAGAACATTACAAATACTTGGGCATTCTCCAGGCTGATAACATTGCACACACTGAAGTTAAAAGAAAAATGGGAAGTGAATACATCAGGAGAGTTAGAAAAATCCTCAAGTCCAAACTCAATGGCGGGAACACCATACAAGCCATAAACACCTGGGCTATACCTGTTATCAGATACACTGCAGGAATAATAGACTGGACCCAGGCAGAGCTAGAGACGCTAGATCGTAAGACCAGGAAAATCATGACCATCCATCATGCTCTGTACCCCCGCAGTGATGTAGATAGGCTATACCTCCCTCACAGCTCAGGTGGAAGAGGAATGCTGCAAGTCCATCAAACAGTAGAGGAGGAGAAAAGAGGCCTTGAAGAATATATCAAAGACAGTGAAGAAGATGCACTTCAAATGGTCAAGAACGAGAAACTATTCAACACCAATGAAAGAAAGCAGGCCTACAAGAAAGAACAAGTCAAGAACTGAGCAGAAAAATGGAAAAAGAAGCCCCTGCATGGTCAATATTCGCACAATATAAGCGGAAGATCAGACATCACCAAGACCTGGCAATGGCTTAAGAATGGCAACTTGAAGAAAGAAACAGAGGGTTTAATACTGGCTGCACAAGAACAGGCACTAAGAACAAATGCAATAAGAGCAAAAGTCAAAAAATCCACAACAAACAGCAAGTGCCGCCTTTGTAAAGAAGCAGATGAAACCGTGGACCACCTAATTAGCTGTTGTAAAAAGATCGCACAGACTGACTACAAACAAAGGCATGACAAGGTAGCAGGGATGATACACTGGAACATGGGCAAAAAATACAAGCTACCTGTAGTCAAAAACTGGTGGGACCATAAAATTGAAAATGTTGTTGAAAACAAAGATGTGAAAATATTATGGGACTTCTGACTACAAACAGACAAACATCTGCCACACAATACACCAGATATAACTGTAGTCGAGAAGAAAGAAAAACAAGTTAAAATAATTGACATAGCAGTACCAGGGGATAGCAGAAAAGAAGAAAAAGAAATAGAAAAAATCACCAAATACAAAGATCTACAAATTGAAATTGAAAGGCTGTGGCAGAAAAAGACCAAAATAATCCCAGTGGTAATTGGCGCCCTGGGTGCAGTTCCAAAAGACCTTGAAGAGCACCTCAACACCATAGGGTCCACAGAACTCACTATCAGCCAATTACAAAAAGCAACTTTACTGGGAACAGCCTATATTCTGCGACGATATCTATAACTATAGCAACAACATTGACAATATAATTCAGCCATCCCAGGTCCTTGGGAAGGACTCGATGTCTGGATAAAACAAACCAGTCAATAACACCTGTCTGACTGTGTAAACAAGAAATAATAATAATAGTAATAATAAAAAAAATATTCTGTGATGATATCTATAACAACAGCAACAACATTGATAATAAAATTCAACCATCCCAGATCCTTGGGCAGGACTTGATGTCTGGATAAAACAAACCAGTCAATAACACCTGTCTGACTGTGTAAACAACAACAATAACAGCAACAACATTGATAATAAAATCCAGCCATCCCAGGTGCTTGGGAAGGACTTAATGTCTGGATAAAACAAACCAGTCAATAACACCTGTCTGACTGACTGTGTAAATAAATAATAAATAAATAAAAATGCACAGTCTGCTCCTGTGAGTGGTATGACTGGGCTGTGAACCCGTGTGAATTGAAACATTATTATTTCCCCAATTTTTAGAAAAGGAGCTGCAATCTTGTGTGAGTTCATAGCTTAATGTTATACTGATAGTGATTTGTGGATGCAGGCAGGCAGCTCAACGAGGAAAACTGATTCTTCAGTCTCATTCACTTTATACCTGTGTTTTTACTTGTGTACAAAACACACTTTATGATAAGTGTTAACAGATACCTGATCGCTTTTTCTGATATGATGAAATCTGAAAAATAGTTTGTTACTATTTCTCTTGCAGGAAAAAGAAACATTGGTCTCAGTTTTGTGTAACAGTTTCTTACTTTAGTTCGCCAACTGCTAATAACTTTCTAAGTTATAATTTATTTTGTAAATTATTGATTACATTATACTGGCAACTCCCTTATTGGTGAAGAGGAAAATATGAGATTCTTCTAATCTGAATAGTTCCTGTTGGTGTAGGCAGAAGGTTTAATACAGAATTCGAAATCCAACTTCCATTGTACTATGAAAAGATATTTAGGAATAAGCATCATAGTGTGGCCTGCTAGTATGTTTGTCACTTCAGGTGCTATTAGTAACATTAGCATGCAAGATAATCAACATAACTGTTATTCTCATGGTAGTTAATAACAATTATTGCCCAATGTTCTTGGTTTTAGTACTTGTATTGACAATATTTTTCTGTCACTAGACCACACTCTTCTGCTGTATATTTTTTAAAACAATGTTTTAACAATAAAATTTAAAACTAATGTACTTATGAAAGGGGTGTGTGCACGCACATCTGTGTAGGGCTTGCTTTGCTTTTTGTTTTTTGGTTAAATAGATTTGTGTGTAAGTAACAAATACGCTCACTTCTGCTAGCACCATTTGCACACTAAATTAGTATAAAACAGTCTGATTAAAATCCAGCGTAAAAGGTTAATAACCAATTTGGCTTTTTAAACAGCTTTGGTCTGGTATGATTTACTTGTCTTGAAAAGCTTGGCAAGACATTAAAAATGGTCTGTGTACTAATCTATAAGTGTGTCCACCTTATCTAAAGTTAAGCTTCTGATTCACCACTTTGTTTCTAATTTGTTTTATATTCTAACATAAATTATCTGTAATAAGCTATCCTAATTAAAGTTGGTAAATCTAAAACACTGTTCCAATTATGCACTAATCAATTATACACTAATTTAATTCTACTTAGCTACAGTACATCATTAATCAGGTTCAGGCTTAGGGTAACAGATTTAGCACATGAACTAGTTTGGGGCATTCAAATAAGGGAAAAATAAAGGTTCTTGTAATACTGAATAGTCTATATAAGGCAATATTCAAGTGTGTGTCTCATTAATAGGTTTCATTCTTCATCTAAAAAGTGTGATACTTGTTAATTCTTAGGAAAATTAGTGCTATGAGCTGAAACAACTGAAACTATATGTTCAAATGGTTAGCAGTTCCTGTTCAGTGTGCTACTGCATAAATATCTGAGGTTGAGAATAGCTTCACTCCTCAAAAATCAAATGAGCAGCAGTAAATAACTGTTCATGTTACTGTCCAACTCCTTTGCAAACAAGCTGGCAGAATTTATTGGGTCTGTCGTCCTATGCTGGCTAGCTAATGAGCTGATAATGGGTCTCGGTTAAAGGCGCCAGTTCTGTTTTGTAGGGTGGGTGTATACGGCTTCTTCTGGTGAATTCATCGAAGAGTGCACTGGTGTGGGTCAGGAGACAAATTGCATGTTGCATTAAATAGTGTATCTGATTTTAAGGATGCTTTTCAAACTATAGTGGAACATTTTTAAAAAGGGTTTTGTGTAATGTAATGTAATTAGTGTGAGAGATTAGATACCTAACAGAAGTTTGATAAACCAAATCCTGAACACATCTCAAGCCTACAGTATAGCAGTGCCTGTGTCCACGTGTGTGGGAATGTGCTTGTAAGAGGAAAATGCATATGGATAGATATGGGAGTGTGGGAGGGAATAGGTAACAAAGCATAATCTTGCTGAAAGTGGAAGGAGCTAGTAAGTGGGACTGGTAATACTACTATAGCAGCAGGACTGCATTACTTCTGTGGTAGCAGCAGATGGTGGTGCTGTCCAGAGTTTAAGCATCTGGGCAGAGGTACTGATGGCAAGCTTCTGCATATTCTTGATGTGTTTGTAATGGTGGTGGTGTATAGTCCATTGGAATTGGCAAGTGAAGTGATACAAGTTCTGTTTCATGTACAGAATGTACAGACACTTGCTTATACTTTTACTGTGCACTCTGACAAAAACCATAACTGCATAAGATCATGTAGATGGTTGATTTAGGTGGAGTTAAGAAAAGTTTTTTTTAAGCGCACACGGTTATAATTCTTTTAACATCATTAAACAAGATACCAAAGAACCAAATTAAGGAAGTTGTAATAAAAGTATTCCATCTTCCTTTGTACATGGGAGAAGTTCCCTTGGTGGCAGGAGGATGGGGAACGGATAGTTGGAGTATGTAGGTTTTATTTTGCCCTTTGACTTGGGGTATTGTGAATATGCTTAACTCCCCTGCTAACTAGCAAAGAGGCATCTTTTTAACGTGGTGATTCTCTTTATTTTGCACCCCCAGCACAGTACTTTCAATGACTGTTGCTAGTGTCTGTCTTATGGTTCTTTTTATATTGTGAGCCCTTGGGGGACAGGGAGCCATCTTATCTATCTATCTATCTGTCTATCTATCTATCTATCTGTCTAATTCTCTAAGGCATACCCATGGCTAATCCCATGCATAGCAGCTCTCATGAGAGTTCAAAGAGCTGTTGGATAGCTATGGGTGGGAAGGAAGAAAATGGTGGTGCCAGCCGGCCAGCTGGGAAGGAAAATGGCAGCGAATGGTGGTGGAGGCTGGCCAGCTGAGAAAACAGTAACCAGCCGGCCGGATGTGGAGGGGAACTGGTGGCCAGGCCTGCTGGCCACAGAGAAAAACCAGCGCCCAGGCCAGCTGGCCGTGGAGAAGAAGCTGTTATTGGTGGCTGGCCAGCCGGCAGGCGGGTGGCCAGAAAGCGGGGGTGGGTGGCAAAAAGGAGGTGGTGGTGGTGATGATGATCATTACATTTATATCCCGCTCTTCCTCCAAGGAACCCAGAGCAGTGTACTACATACAGTGGTCCCTCGACTTACAAACTACTCGACATAAGTATTTTTCGAGTTACAAACGGCAGTTTTAGATCCGGTTTTAGATGCGTTTTTTTCGACTTACAAATTTTTAGATGGGGTTTCCTCGACTTACAAATTTTTAGATGGGGTTTCCTCGACTTACGAATTTTACATGCGGTTTCCTTGACTTGCCTGCCTGTTTACTGCCTGTTTATTCTTGAAAAGAAATGTTCCTGTGCAGTTTGCAAGCCTTGCTGGGGGTCTGGGTCTTTTTTCTAGGCTCCGGAACGCATTAATCCGTTCCCAATGCATTCCTATGGGAAACCGCTTTTCGACTTACGAATTTTTCGACTTACAAATGTGCATTCGGAACGGATTAATTTCGTAAGTAGAGGGACCACTGTACTTAAATTTCTCTTTCACAACAACCCTGTGAAGTAGGCTAGGCTGAGATAAAAGTGACTAGCCCAGAGTCACCCAGCTAGTTTCATGGCTGAATGGGGATTTGAACTCTGGTCTCCCCGGTCCTAGTCCAACACTCTAACCAGGCGGGGAATAAGAAGGCGGCAGCAGCTGTGGGTAGATGGAGGAGAAGGTGATGGGTGGGGTGGGCAGGCAAATAAATGGTGGGGTGGTGGTGGCAGCAGTGGTGAACTAGGGGCTCAGAGGCTCTGTGCCGGATCAGCTAGTTGTTATTTCTCTATGTAAACCGCTTTGGAAACATTTGTTGAAAAGCGGTATCTAAATATTTGTTGTTGAAGAACATGAATCAGAAGTGATGATCAACTGGTGGTCCCCTCTCAAGGATGAAACTGCTGGGAAAGGTACAGAAAATGACAACTAAAATTAACAAGGGATTAATCAAGAACGTTTGCTAAATTGGATCTTTTTTAGTTTAGAAAAAATGTTGCTCAGTGGAGGGTTTCCATACCTCCTCCCTGCAGATTTGGGGCCTCCGGGGGGAAACTTTGTAGGTCCTGAATCTTTGTAGGCCTGAAGATTCCCAGCTGGGTAGTTTGACTGAAATATCTCATTTAAGAGGCACGATGAAAGCCTGGGTTAGATGGGCTAACTGAGCTCGGTTCCGGAAAAACCGTCTCTAGAAGATACAGCTGCAGTGATAGAAGCAGGTCAAAAACCAGTGGAGAGAGGGCTTGCAAAATTAGGAAACAAAGCAGGGCAAAGCAAGGAGCAGCGTTTGAGCTGCATACAGTAGGTGCTATGTTTCATGCACCATCTATTAAAAGGCAAAGTTCTATATAGAACCAAGAATTACCAATCACAGCAGGGTGGTGGTGGTAGTACAGCAAAGCAGACAGCCAATGCAGCTACTCAGAAGCACACCTCCACCTCCAGCACCAGCCCAACTCACATAAGTTCTCTGGTTCAAATCTACTGATGGCTTATGACCCTTACAAAATATCACTGGGTGGGGAAGGTCATGATAGAAGATTATAAAATGAAGAATGATGTGCAGAGAGTGGATAGATTTGTTTCCCCCTCATGAATAATAATGAGAAATCGGGTTCACTAATGAAGTTGATTAGCTATAAGTTTGAGTAGTAAAAGTATCTTTTGACATAAAACATAATCAACTTACAAATTCACTGTTACAAGATTCAGTGGTATCCACAGATTAGATGGCTTTTAAACTGATTCGTCAAATTCATGGAGGCTAATCTATTGACAGTTATTAGCCATGATGGCTACATGAAACTCCATTTATAGCAGCATCTTTGAATACTATTTCTGGGACCAACTGCAGGATTTGGCCACCATCAGCTTTATGGCCCTGCAGGAGGTTTTCCACACCAGGCTTTATGCCTCGGGGTATCTGAAGAGTGAATCTGCTTTGCAGCAGACTCGCAAGATGTTTACTTTGGGGGATAAAATTTACAGTTCACATAGCTGTAGGCTCCTCCTGCACTCCCTGTGATCTTTCTCCTATATCTGTTCCGACTATCGGTTTCAATTTCCCCCCTCCACCCAGTCACATCCCAGGAGGAGGTGTGAGACGCCTTCCTTCAGTAAGTAAGTAATTGTGTGCTGCTTGATTTAGAAAAGAACGGGGAAGGTGGAGGAAGAGAGGGGGGAAACGTTTAATTTAGAACAGCAAAAGTGGCGGCAGGCAGCAGCAGCCGGCGGTGGCAATTAATCATGCCCAGTATTTGTGCCTGTGTGTGTGTGCGCCCGCGCATCCCACCGCCCTCCATGCTACTGCATTTTCAGCTTCTCACATTTAAAACTCTGCTCTATCCCAGTCTACAAAGATAGGAACCCTTGAGTCACCACTACCAGCCTTCCGCCCTCTCAACACCTGCTCTTGCATTTTGCAAAAGAAGAGCGAGCGAGTGGGGTGTTCGTGTGTGTGTGTGTGTGTGATTGACAAGATCTCTCCAACCCCGGCAAGGTGGGAGGGAGGGAGATAAAAAAGGTTTCATGTTGGGAGAGGAGTCCCCTGGCCTCTAGCGACTCTCCCCCGCCCTCCCACAGCTCCTGGCTGGCTGCTGCATGACGACTGAGCTGTCAAACTCTCCTTTGCTGACACTTGGGTGGATTTACGGAAATCCACCCAGCAGACATTTAAAAACAAAACGAAACACGGAAATGCGAGTAAGCTGAATTGTTGGCAGTGGCCCCTCCACACATCACAGGAAAATGCCAGGTTTTCTTCAAAAGTTGCTGGAAATACAGGATTTTTAAATGCCGGACGTACTTTGGGCTAAGCCAGAATGCCCAGCCTTGATTTGGGGGAAAACAGAGTCATGTCTTGAGATATGTCCATGTCCATTTCTTCAGATAAATGACCTCAGAACAGTAGTACATCTGCTCGTCACCTCCAGACTTGACTACTGCAATGCGCTCTATGTGGGGCTGCCTTTGTATGTAGTCCAGAAACTGCAGTTAGTCCAGAATGCGGCAGCCAGGTTGATCTCTGGGTCATCTCGGAAAGACCATATCACTCCTATCTTAAAACATCTACACTGGCTGTCAGTAAGTTTCCAGGTAGAGTACAAGGTTTTGGTTATAATCTATAACCCCCTAAACAGCTTGGGCCCTAGGTATTTAAGAGAATGTCTTCTTTGCTATGAATCACACCGCCCACTGAGATCTTCTGGAGAGGTTCGTCTGCAGTTGCCACCGGCTCGTCTGGTGGCTACTCGGGGACGGACCTTCTCCATTGCTGCCCCGAGGCTTTGGAACACACTTTCTGCTGAAATAAGAGCCTTCCCATCTCTTACAACTTTTAAAAGGCCAGTCATTTGTTCACCCAGGCTTTTAATTAGATACTGTTTTAATTGTGTTTTAATAGTTTTAACTTTTTAATCTTAATTGTTGAAATTTTTTAATCTTTTATTGGCTGTTTTTATTGTCCTGTAAACTGACCAGAGAACTTGCGTTTTGGGCGGTATATAAATGTATGTATGTATGTATGTATGTATGTATGTATGTATGTATGTATGTATTTATTTATTAAAGAAAGAAAGAAAGAAAGAAAGAAAGAAAGAAAGAAAGTCTGTACTGGTCCATGAGAGCCCGCAGAGAGGTCAGGGTAAATACAACTAATATGTGGACTGGCACACTCCCATCCGGTGTGGATTTGAATTAAAAGCCATATGTGTAAAGCCTCCAGGTGAAATACAATTCAAGAGTTTAGTGGGTTATAGTTGCTCACAGAGTAGCATAAGGAACCTAAGGACACCCCTCCAATGTGGCACAAAGATTGACTAGTCTTGACTGTATTGAGCCAAGGACCTTTTTATATCTGCTTTGTACCTACTGAGCCTTGTAAAGATCTTTTCTATATCTAGCTACATGTTTGTATGCTAAAATGTTGAATTTGTGCAATCTTGCTTTCCTTCAATGAAAACTGTTTTTAATTATCTCTCCATTGGTGATATTGCTCTTGCTGCTGCTAGACCCATATTTTCTGTAATAACCTTGAAATGTTGCATCCATCTGCATCAGGCTTATTTACGTGGCATTTAATTTCCCATAGTTGAGACCCCCTATTTGATGTTCTTCATAAATTTCAGAAAGAAACAGATGAACATCTGAGAGACAGCTTCATTCAATCGGTTCTTTACCTATGTAGTAATTTTTCCAGTCACTATTCATTGTTTAATAGTGATAAAAACAAGAGGGAAAAATATCAAAAGGTGATCTCTCTCTTTTTTTAATTCTTAAAAACTTTCTGACTTATTCCAAGCTGTTGCAGAGCATTTTGTGATTAACACTTCCTTTTCCCATGAAGATATTGACTTGCTTTCTGTTTTTCTATCATGTGTGACTGGATAAATACTCCTTTCTCTTTTTCCTTTAAAGAGAGGAATACTTCAATTTAAACATGTTTTGCACTGAGGATTTAAGAGCTTGCTCTTCAGTTTCAAACTCTTGGTTTTGCACTTTAAAAGAACTGCCTTGTGATCAATGTTGGCAGCTGAGTGCTTAATGGTCTCCAAGCTGGAAAGGATACTGGATCATCTCTAAACCTGGGTGGCATAAAGAGAGTGTGTGGTTGGGACAGCACAGCTCTCAGCTGGACCAACAAATTGAGACCCTGGGTTCTTTGTCCTGCTTGCAAAAGTTGTTCTATAATGATGATCAATTTAAAAATGCCACCAGTGTCATCCCTTTAGAACTGCAGCTGTGGGTTGTACATATGGGGCTTCAGCCTAAATTCTTGATGATATAAGAATTATTGAGAGTAGAGAGAAGTACTTAAGAACTAGGGATGTGCCAAAATGTGATTTGGATGTCTGAATCCTGGGCACATCCAGTTAATAATGAGGGCTTACAGAGCAGGTCCATACCTGCTCCTCCTCTGATCACTGCCATTGTTGCTTTCGTGGTGCTCCCCCCAAGATTAAAACAGGTCTCACACACACACCCCACCTGCGTGTGCACAGTGGCCATGTGTGGGCGAGCATCGCACTGGGGCAGCTGTGAGATGCCCTGCCAGCACACAGTTAATCCTGGGGGAAGCTCCAGGAGTTCGGCAATGGCAGCAATAAGAGATGGAGCAGGTATGCCCACGATTCACATGTCGGAATCATGTTTCACCACATCCCTATTAAAAACACAACATACTAGAAATGCTATAAAAAGGATTGATAGTAAAATGGTTAATTAACTTAATAGGTTGTGAACCAAAATCTTCCCTTTTGCCATTTCTCTAAACTTTAGTCAGATGTAAATGTTTTTTTCTGAGAAACATTTACTGTAACTGAAACAAAAGAATTGTGTCGGGGGAACGTAAAGACAAATAGAAGTAATGTGATTTCGATGCAGAAAAAATAATCTCCAAGTTATAGTTCTCTATGTAATTGGCTTGGTACTCTGTGTGTGTGTGTGTGCACGTGCGCGTGAGCTCGCGTCCTTTTTTAAGCATTTAAACATGTCATTGTGTGATTAGAATCTAAAATTACCACAGTTTTATACTGATTGCTTCCCATATTGCCAGAAATGATGATTGATACACAACTTCTGTGATCTTACCACAGAAAATTTGTTCCTGTCAACCTCCTACAGATTTTGCTTGAAACAGTGTTTCTGTAATTAATGTGTGTAAGGGAAAACAAATTGCTTTTAAAAGATAGCAATATATTGCAATGATGAATTATTTCTTTTAGATAATGTAGTACTTCATCTTTCAGTGGCGAATGGAAGAGAGATGTAGAGAACAGCTTTGAATAAGCTGTTAATTCACTTTTGTCACTTCTCTGAACAAGGGAAATTGTCACTTCTCTGGAACAAGGGAATAGGAGTGAATGACTTCTGGAATAAGAAACTCACATTGATATCTCTAAGTAATTGCAAGGTTTTATTCTAGAATGTAATAAAGTTGTTGAAGGCCTGAACCTTACTTTTTAAGGATCTACTTCTCATATCTTTTATCTCCTTCAGAAGTAACCTGTCCCTTAACCCTCCAAACTGTTTTACCCCAAAATACATCTGATGGTCTGGATACCAACACTTGGAAATCAGTGCTCCACAGTGAAAACAGAATATCTTCTAGATATTTTGAGCATATAAATGCTAAATGTTCTGTGTTTGTCAGCTGCTTTTATTTATTCATATATCCTTTCCTTCCTTCAAATTCTGGTAATGTATGTTAGCATTTTTTCAAGCCTACTTTCTAGTAGGCTTATGAGATCACTTGGCATTCTGCATGTGTGTCCCCCACTATTAACTTGTGCCTGGGCCAGTATGAACCAGATCAGGTGCAGCTGTAGGGACACATAGGGCCACCTCAAGGGCATTGTTTGTGATGACCTACCCTGATCCAAGATGGCTGATGTGTGAACGTTTTAGGTGCAAGAGGGCTAACTTGTGGATCACCTAACCAATTTGGACCAAATTTAGTCCAGTTGTAGGGATGGTGAAAGGAAAGCAGGCAGATTAGTTTTTACTAAAACAACTGGGTTTTTTTTGGTGGAAATCCCCCGCTCCCAGGTCAGTGCAGAAAAGCTGGCAGTGATCTCGAAGTCATCACAGTTTTCTGTCTAATTGATTTTGGATATATATAATCTAATGATATTTCTACTACTAGCAGCACTATGAAATTGGTTTTTAAAAATCATTTATGTGATAGAAAATGTAGATCTATGAACAAGATCTGATGCATATGATCAACAGAAGAACTGTGAACTGGTCAAAGACTGTAATAAAGTTAATCTAATCAGAACTGCTGTGTATGTTAGCAACATGTTTTTAAGTAATTGCTTTTTAAAGGAAAAGGTATCCGATATACTCTTGCATGCCTAAGGAAAAAACTTTACTGTGCATTTTATATAGAAATGCAAGTATAGGAACTCATTTGTTTTGTCTTGCAGCCATTTGACATATTACCCTTAAGACAATAGTAGTCTTATCGATGGGGTCAGAGGTACTTAATTCCATACAATGAAAGGTTCAGGCTTGCTTATTAGCTAAAGAAATTCAATTTATGAGATTTTCAAAATATTTTTTAAATAATATTTTTTTAAAGTTACCAAATCGACATAATGTGTTTACTCAGTGTTATGATACAGTTTGAGTAACTGAGTAACAGAATATTTTTGTGTCTTTTCAGAAACATACAACATGTTCTACAATAGGATTAACATTTTTTTGACCAGCATTGATTGTGTATTTGCTTCTGATTCCAGATACCAAGAGCTCTGATAGGTTATAAAATGAAAATATTTAACCTGGCCTCTGCAATTTTTATTTTATAGTTAAACATGCTAGATACATCTTCTTCACTATTTTTCAAGCAGGAGCCACTTTGGCAAAAAAACATTCAGTGTGACAGCCATTCCCGCCACACTGACCTCTGTGCAGTGCTGCAGTTTTCCTGGTGCTGAGGGCCTCCCCACTTAAGAGAAGTGGAGGCTGGTAGAGCCCCTGCACCACCTTGAAAGACACACATGAAGCATTAGGAAGTATAGTCCTTTTTCGCGCTCTCCCCAAAGAGCTCTATGGGGCTAGAGATACTTGGTTTCCTTTAAACGAGCCCCACTGGCACTGGGAAAAGCACTGCACGGTGGGAACACTTGTCTCCATGCAATGCGAGGAGGCTGTGTGGAGTTTGTGGCTTTGGTGGAATCTTTGCCGGGCCTAATAAATAATGAGTCGGGGATCTACACTTAAAGCTACACTTAAAGTTCATGGGAGCAATCACTGGCTCACGGCTTTGCAAAGGCAGTAGGTAAATGTTTTTATTTGTCCTTTTGGCATCTTGATAGATGAACTAACACAATCTATTGCACTATTTTCATTTAAGATTTTCGTAATGATTCATTTTGTCTCTTTCCTTCATCCATATTTACTGTATGTCGTTTATGTCATCGCATCATCCAGTGATGATAATCCTGACAAAGCTTAATATGCACCTTATACTTACATTTATGGAAGCAATATCTGAAATTTTCAATAGAATTGTGGTGCCATTGGCAGATGTGCTTCAATGTTGTGTTGGGCTTGGGCAGGGAGAGAAGTTATAATCCCTCTGACAGCCTTTGGTTTATCTGGTCTGATACCACAGAACTGATAAACAAGGACTAAGCAGCTGGGGTAGTAAGGGGCCAGGTTTATCTCTTGGGACTGAGCCACAATATTTCAGAGGCAGACCTCAAGATGGTATATTATATTGTTATTGCACAGAGTGACCCGTGTGTGCAGGCTTACACTGTTTCTGTTTGACCTGCATTGCTGTGTCTAAAGAGGTGCCAGCTTGTTCTCTCGGATCCGCTTCAAAAATGACCCCTTGGTATATGTCACAACTAAGGGGGCTGAAGTGACGAGCGCAATTGGAGAAAGACTTGACTCGAATCCAATAGATTACGACATAGCATGCATTTGAGGATCTGTGCTCAGGCAGTATGTGTGGCAAAGAAGCGTTTATTTTCTGCCCATGTCTGCTCCACAGGCACAGGCCCAGCAGAGTTGTTCAGGTTGTGAGAGGGCTAGTGTGCGCCCCTCCTCCCTTGAATCAGAATTTGGAACCATCAATTACCCGCTGTGATGTAGGGGTGTGCACGGAACTGGTTGTCCTGGTTCACTTCGAGTACGATCTGCACTTGAACCTGACTGGACCAATTTGGTCCGACCCCCCTTCAAACCTCCCCCCCCTCTGGTCCAGGGGGTTTCATGATTTTAAAAAAATTAAGAAAAATATTTATTACCTCTAGCCCCTTTGGTGGGGCTTACTGAAGGCCATGAGTATATGTGTGTATGTCTACAAAGGTTCCCTCTCACCCCGCCAGCCTTGTTTATCACCACCATGGCCCATTTTAAGTCTTTTTTTTTTTACTGTTCAGGCCTTGGTAAGCTGGCACAGTGGCCATTTTCCCCGCTGCCATGCATGCGCAAATGTCCTCTGTGAGGCCCTGGACCATGCGAAGCCGGAAAAATACTTAAAATGGGCTGCAGTGGTAATAAACGGCTTTAGGAAGCCCGCTTAAGGGGCTGGAGGTAATATTTTATTATTATTTTATTATTATTTTATTATTATTTAAAAATCGCAAACTGGTGGGGGGGCTCGGTCCCAGTCTGGACGGAACCCGGCGGGGGGGGGGGGTTCTGTTCGACCCCGAACCATTGAACGGAACCCCTGAACTAGTTTGCACATCCCTACTGTGACATTATTAATGAGTTTGTGGATAAAATTTCTCATATTCGGGCAGACAGATTCGGACCCCACAGTTACTGCAGTGTCTGATGCAGAGGTGTCCAGCAATTCCTCTTATGTGGTTAGGCTGGATCAGTTTCAGTTTGTGACTCCTGAGGATGTGGACAAGCTGCTCGGAATGGTGCAGCATACCACCTGTTCTCTTGACCCTTGTCCAACATTGTTTATACTGTCCTGCAGGGGGGTTGTTGTAGAAGGCCTGGTAAAGATCATAAATGCTTCTCTGAAGAAGAGAATGATAACTCCTTGTTTTAAGGAGGTAATTATTAGACCTTTTCTGAAGAAGCCTTGTGTTGCTTAATTCTGAGGGATCCAACTCTAGGCCTGTTTCCAAACTTCCATAGTTGGGCAAGGTAATTGAGAGGGTGGTGGCCTCCCAGCTCTGGAGAGTCTTGGGGGAAACTGATTATCTAGACCTCTTTCAAACTGGCTTCCCAGCCAGTTGGGCTAGAGATGGCCTTGGTTGGACTGATGAATGATCTGTAGTTGGGAATTGACAGAGGGAGTTTGACTCTCTTGGTCTCTTTGGATCTTTTGGTGTCTTGATACCATCGGCCATAGTATCCTTCTGTAGCATCTGAGGAGGTTAGAGGTGGGAGGCACTGCTTTGCAGTGGTACCACTCCTACCTCTTGGACAGGTTCCAGGAGGTCTCTTGGAGACTTTTGCTCTTCAAAATGTGAACTTCCATATGGTGTCCCTCAGGGCTCCATATTGTCTCCAATGCTGTTTAAAGTCTACACGAAACCACTGGGAGAGATCATCAGGAGACTTGGTGCAGGATCTTATCAATATACTGATGACACCCAAATTGGTTTTTCCATGTCGTTGTTGTCAGGAGAATGCATAACCTCTCTAAATGCCTGCCTGGAGGCAGTGATGGACTGGATGAGGGATAACAAACTGAGACAAAATCCAGATACGAATACGACAAATATTTATATACCGATTTTCAACAAAAATACCAACAGAGATATAAATAAATAAAATGGCTTCCTGTCTCCAAAGGGCTTAAAACAAAACAAAAACAAAACATAAGGTAAACACCAGCAACAGCGAGGGGTGCTGTGCTGGGGTTATGCTGTGATGGAGGTACTGATTGTGCAGGGTCAGAACTCAGGAGACAGGTTTGATCTGCCTGTTCTGGATGGGGTCACACTTCTCCAGAAGGAACAGGTACACAGTCTGGGCATGCTACTGGATCCAAACCTCTCCCTGGTGTCCCAGGTTGAGGCCCTCCGTAGGGATCGAGGGGCATGCTGGGATTCAGATGAAGGCCCCTCGGAAAGTAGATCTGGAAGAAACTGGGATCGATATGGCCAGTTACTCTCCGGTCGATACTGTGATTCTATGCGGGGATCAACGTATTTTGCAGAGGTCGATTCTCCTTGTGTGTGGAATGAGTTTGTTCTGGGTGGCAGTATCAGGACAGTGTGCACACACATGCATTCAGAATGTGGCCTTCCTGTTTCAACCTGAGCGGGATCTAAAATTAACTGAGTGGACACCAAAAAACTTGTGAGCGCGTGCACAAACGCACGCCTTAGAGGGAACACTACTGGGTATTTAAGAGAATGTTGTTTTTGCCATGAATCCCACCACCTATTGTGATAATCAGAAGAGGTTCGCCTGCAGTTGCCAGTGGCCTGTCTGGTGGCTACTCAGGGACGGGCCTTCTCCATTGCCACCCCAAGGCTTTGGAATGTGATTCCTGCTGAAATAAGAGCCTCCTTAGCTCTGACAACTTTTAAGAAGGCAGTTAAAACACATGTGTTCATCCAGTCTTTTAATTAGCTCAAGGCAGTTGGTTCCAGGAGCTGGCTGTCAGCTCAGGTGGGCCAGAAGCAGGTGTGTGATCATAAACAGTAATGGGTGAAGTATCAAGGTAGCAGAATTGAATCGGGAGAACCAGAAGCAATTGTGTATACAGTTTCAGGTTTTGACTCAACACCAGGTAGCACTTCAGATGTTCTTTTCCTTTCTTTTGAAACTGAGAAAATGTCACATAACACAGTGGGGGGTGCTGCAAGATAAATAAGTTGAATCATCATTATATGTCTGTTATGACTACTAACTTTGTCGGATCTAATTAGATAGGGATGGTGGAAGAAGTGCAGTGTCTGGAAGCTGCATCTTTCTGTCATGAAAAGATTTAATTTTGTCTTAAAAGGGTCTATTATTGACATGCCAAAGACAAATGAAAGCAAGGTAACAGCTACTGGAGGGGGGAAAGTTCATTTAGCTGTAGTTATAGCTCCTAAGATTACTGTATATGCCTACTGATAATTTGGATTTATTGTGTGCTTATTCTGTATATGTCAAGGTCCATTGTGAGTTTGGCAGTCCCTATTCTACATGAAACCACTGGGGCAGGTCATCTGTCGGTTTGGGGTGAGATTCCATCAATATGCCGACGATACTTAATTGTATATTGCCACCCCAGGCCACTCCAGAAATGCCGTTTCTGTGTTTGTCCATTGTCTGGAGGCTGTCAGGGTCTGGATGGGCCAAAATAGGCTCAGACTTAATCCCTCCAAGACTGAGTTGCTTTTGCTTACTCCTCGATCTGGCCAATTGCCAAGTCTGAGTCTCCCTGGACAGGATTGCGCTGCCCCTGAAGGAGGTGGTCTGTGACTTGGGTGTCCTCTTGGACTCGCGGCTCCTGCTCGAGCAGCAGGTGGAGGCTGTGGCCAGAGGTGCCTTTGCCCAGCTTCAGCTCGTCTGCCAGTTGCAGCCGTATCTTGACTGGCAGGCCCTGGCATCAGTAACTCATGCCCTCGTCATCTCTCATCTGGATTACTGTAATACACTCTACCTGAGGTTGCTTTCGAAGAAGCTTCAGTTGGTCCAGAATGCACCGGCCCGCCTGCTTATGGGTGCTAGGAGATATGATAGTGTGACACCTTTCTTGCGGTCACTGCATTTGTTACCTATTTGCTTCCAGGTCCAATTCGAAGTGCTGGTTCTCACCTTTAAAACCCTTCAGGGCTTAACACCTGCTTACCTTCAGGACCTCCTCTCCTAGCCAGTTCTGTCCTGTCCTGTGAGTTCTTCTCAGGTTGCCCTTCTTTCGGTTCCTGGTCTCAGAGGTGTCCGTAGTACTAGGGCCTGTGGAAGGGCTTTCTCTGTTGCCGCCCCTTCACTTTGGAGTTCTCTCCCCCGCCCCAGATTCAGTCTGCCTTCTCCCTTTCAGCCTTTAAGATCTTATTGAAGATGTTTCTTTTCTGCCAGGTGTTTGCCCTTTAAATCTCTCTCTCTCTCTCTCTCTCTCTCTCTCTCTCTCTCTCTCTCTCTCTCTCTCTCTCTCTCTCTCTCTCTCTCTCATTATTTTAAATCTTGGATGCTGTTCTTGCCTGTACACTGCCCTGAGTCTGTGGATTGGGAGGTATATAAAATCTTTAAATAAACAAACAAACAAATATTTGAGAACGTAGTTTATATTTTTAGTTATTAAAGGTTTTGTTCTGTTTGAGGTGGAGGAATTGTTGAACTATTAATTACACAAAATGATGGTGATTGATGATGGTGAGAAGATGTTGCTATTTTGAGTATATTAGTCAAAGTTCAGTATATTTAACCTGCATTATTATTATTATTATTTTACATTTATATTCCGTTTTTTCTCTAGGGAGCCTAGAGCGGCGTACATAGTTAAGTTTCTCCTCACAACAACTCTGTGAAGTAGATTAAGCTGAGAGAGAAGTGACTGGCCCAGAGTCACCCAGCAAGTCACCCAGAGTCCCCATTCATGGCTGATTGGGGATTTGAACTCAGGTCTCCCTGGTCCTAGTCCAGCACTCTAACCACTACACCATGCTGGCTTCAGTGAGCTTCAATGCAGTGGGCTGAAGGAGAATAGGCTTATTATTATTCTTTGACAGCAGCCTCAGGGTAGTTAGATCAAGCTCAGATTTCTCTCTTAGATGGTCACTGGGGAATTTTCAGCTTTAGGCCTCCACATAACTTGAGCTACACAATTTTTTTAAAAAAATGATTAAGTTGTGTCTCTTAGCCCCCTTTGGTCATCCCCCCACCCCACCTCAGCCTCTTTTGTAGGAAAGGTTTCCAGCTCTGGTATCATTTTTAAGATGCTGTGACTAAAATTGTGACATGTTGGCCTGGTAGTTGGTTGTCTGAAACTATTTCGTATGGAACAGAAGGTGGTAGTTTACAGCTCTGTTGTGGGAAGAGGGGGGGGGGCTCTACCCTTTGGGGGAAGGGGTTGTAGCTCAGTGATAGAACATATTATTTACAGTATATGCAAAAGGTATGAAGCCCTTGAACTACTTCTGGTCAGTACGGACAATACTGAACAAGGTGGACCAGTGTTCTGACTCAGTATAAGACAGCTTCATGGATTTTATGCATTTACAGAATTGCAGATGGTGGTAGTTGTTAAACATATATTTTATCCTTTCACCAAGGAACTTATGGTGGTACAAATGGGTTAACTCCTCTTTACTGTCAAAACCATCTTGTGAGGTAGGATAGGCTGAGAGAAAGTGACTGGCCCACGGTCACCTGGCCAGTCTTCATGCCTCAGTGAGGGATTTGAACCCAGGTTTTCCTGGTGCTATAAGCCACCTAATTGCACAGTGGGGAAGTAAGTTGCCTAGGGAGCAAGAGGTTGCTTGTTCGAATCGCCACTGGTATGTTTCCCAGACTATGGGAAACACCTATATCAGGCAGCAGCGATATAGGAAGATGCTGAAAGGTATCATCTCATACTGCATGGGAGATGGCAGTGGTAAACCCCTCATATATTCTACCAAAGACAACCACAGGGCTCTGTGGTCGCCAGAAGTCGACACTGACTGAACAGCACTTTTCCTGGTGCTAGTTCAACACTTTGTTTCCTAGTGCCTGGTGTGACATAGCACATTGCTGGGGCGCTGTAGGCTGGTCCACTTTTGCTGCTGTTGCTGCCATGTCCCTTTCTGCCACTCCTCTTGCTGCTATTGTTACAACTTTCACCGATTGCTGCTTGCTATTGCATGGTAAACCCATTGGCCCACTAATATGGTGTGGAAGGAGCCCACCCAGGGTAGAAGGGGCAAAGGAGACGAAGCCAATTCTGTAGCAGCTGCAAGAAGATCTCGATATTTGTGAGGGTTCCATTCCGTGTTTGTACCGCGGATACAGAAACCACGGTTAGGTTCGTGGTTGCTGGGAAAATGTGAAAAAATGTCATTTCCCGGCCAAATTTGGGGAGGGGAAATGCCAAGGGGAAGCTCCTTGCCATGTTTTATTGCTCCCCGCACATTGCACTATGCCGCTGGAATGCCTGAAAATTGGCCGAAAATTGCCATGTTTTTGTTTCAAAGTGAGAGCCATTTTGCGGCTCTGAGAAACAAAAGTGTGGATGGAAATTATCTCCAGTCATTTCCGGCTACCTCCAACCCATGAATACATGAGGCCAACGTGTCTCCCCCACCCCCACATTTGCTGAGGTGGGTGTCTTTTACCCGACTGTGGTTACGCAGATAACGAATCCATGGATAACGAGGTTTCCCTGTATTCTGGTTACGAGCAGTGCTGTTTCATGATTGTCATGTCAGCAGAACTTGCCACACAGTGATCCATGAGTAGGTGTGATTAATGGCTGCTGATTGCAAGTGCACCCATTTTAAATTGTAAAGCTTGCCCACAGTGAATGTGAGGCAGTTGCATCATGTAAAGGTGGCAGTGTAGTTTGTGAAAAGGCTGCATCCTGTTATTTGACGTTCTCCACTTCCAACAAACCTCAGCCCAGTGGTGTCTGGTGAAGTTTGAAGCTGGTGGGGCCAATTTGGTTTTTTTGTCAGACCACTACAACAGACACTTGAATAACCACTGTATGCCAATGAGAAGCCCTTAAAGATTCAAAGGGTAATAGTAAAGTATCTGCATGAACTTAGTAGGTAGCCAACTGATATTGCTTAACTCCATTGCCCCAACTAATTTACTTTACAGTACTTTTATTATGGTTCATGAAACTCTTTCTTTAAAGTACTTTTAACCCTCAGAAACAGTTCTGGAGGAGTGGCATCCTTTGTGCAGAACAGCACAAGTTTTTTTTAAAGAGCAGTCATGCTTTTTAATGTATCAGTTTCATTACTTAAACACTTCAGATCCCTGCATAACCAAGCAACTAGTTAACCGAGTGACCAGTAACTGTCTCACAGCTTAACCAGAGTCTATGGAGGATAAAATAAGGGATGGGGAGACTCTGCCACTCTAAGCTCCTTGAACAACTGCTAGCTCCACTGGTCTAGGGGTTGCCAACCCTCCAGGATTGGTCTGGAGTCTCCAGGAATCTTCATCTGTCTCCAGCTGACTGTTGATGAAAATCCTGGAGAACTGAATGGCTTGATATTGTGAAAAACACTGGGGGATGGGGAATCCCCCATGAATTCAGTAGGCTTGCCAACCCTAACTGGAACACAAGTTTGAAAATAAAGTGGACTAGGCTAGGCCTAGTACCTGGAATAATCCACCCACTGGGCTTCCTGGCCCAGGCCCTTCCCCTGGGTTAAAAATGGGGGGGGGGATGAGATGGTTGTGCCAGGAGGAGGGGTTTAGATTTGTTAGGCACTGGAATACATTTTGGGGCAAGAAATGTATTCCAAGATGGTTCCATCTTGGTTCCGCTTGAACCAAGATGGAACCAGACTGCTTAAGCTTAAAATCAAAAAGGTCACAGAGGAGCTTTTAAAATTATGCCTGGGGATAGCCGACAGGAGCTGGCCAGTATCCAGTTCAGCAGATGCCATCCCTTATGGGGTGTGGGTGTAATGCTTCAGATAAACCAGAAGGGGACAGAGTGAAACCAGGTAAAGAGCAGACAAAAGGATGTGCTAGCCCGTCAAAAAGATCAAATGGCCATAAGAGAGACAGCACACATGAGGTAAAAGATTCTGTGCATAGATGCTTTTATACCAATGCCAGAAGCCTCCAAGCCAGGATGGGTGAGCTGGAGTGTTTGGTTGCTAATGAAAACATAGATGTAACATGTAACAGAAACATGGCAGGACAGTCAGAACCAGTGGCACACTGTTATTCCTGGATATAAACTCTGTAGAAAAGACAGAGGGGGTGAAGTGGGGGTGGAATAGCAGTGTATGCTAAAGAAGGGATAAAATTGAACAAGCTAGAAAACCTAGGAAGACCGGAGTTCTCTACAGAAACTCTGAGTGAAAATACGCCTGAAAGGAAATGTTCTACTAGGAACACACTATCGCCCTCCTGATCAAAATGCTGACAGTGACTGGGAGTTGCAGAAGGAAATCGGGAGCCATCAGAGAGACAGAGCTGTAATAAAGGGTGACCAATTACCCACACATACACTGGGTAAATTAACATTCAGGTAATGACAGAGGCCACATTTATAGATATGCTGAATGACTGTGCCTTAGAACCGTTGGTCATGGAACCAACCAGAGAGACGGCAACCTAGGACTTAGTCCTGAGTGGTGTACAGGACCTGGTGCCAGATGTCGGTGTCTTGGAACCTTTAGAGTTCAATGACCATAGTGTGATCAAATTCAGCTTATAAGCGAGGAGAGGATCTCCAAGGAAGTCTAACATAGCCACTTTGAACTTCAGAAGAGAAAACCTCTCCGAAATTAGGAGTTTGGTGAAAAGAAAACTGAAAGGGAAAATTAAGAGAGTCACTTCGTTCTAGAATGCATGGAGTTTATTTAAAACCACAGTAATAGAAGCCCAGTTAGAATGTGCCAAAAAGGAGGAAAGGTACCACCAAGTCAGGGAGGATGCTAGCATGGCTAACAAGTAAAGTCTAGGAAGGGGAAAAAGACTTCTTTCAGAAATTGGAAGGCCTGCCCAAATGAAGAGAACAGAAAGGAACACAAACTCTGGCAAAACAAATGCAAGGAGACAATAAGGTGAAAAGAGAATGTAAGGAACATTTCGCTAAAAGCATCAAGGGGAATATCAAAAATTTCTTTAAATACATCAAAAGCAAGAAACCTGTCAGGGAGGCAATTAGACTGTTAGATGATGAGGGAGTGAAAGGGATTATTGAGGATATGGAGATTGCAGAGAAGGCCATGCACATAGAGACCAGTTGGCATATTGGGAAGAAGAGCGATGGTTCTAAAGAGCAGATTATTCCCTCCCCGTTTGCTGTGCTTTTTTACACACAGCAAAAGGGGCTGGCTCTAGTGAATGGAATCCAAGGTAAGTAGGCCTAGGCTAGTAGGCCTTTATTTTCAAATTGGTGTTCCAGTTAGGGTTGGCAACTCCTACTGAAGCTATTCTTGGACAATTAAGAACATAAGGACAGCTCTGCTGGATCAGGCCCAAGGCCTAACTAGTCCAGCATCCTGTTTCACACATTGGCCAACTAGGTGCCTCTGAGAAGCCCACAGATAAGAGCTGAGGGCATGCTCCCTCTCCTGCTAATGTTCCCCTGCAATTGGTATTTAGAGGCATCTTGACTCTGAGGCCTGTAGCCCTCAGACTAGTAGCCATTGATAGACTTGTCCTCCATCAGGGTTGATCTGGGCAAGAAGTACCTTTTGGCTCTATCTGCCCCCGTGCTTAGTTTAGTGTTGCCAAGGTGTGCAGGACTGTAAAACCTAGTACTGTAAAAGGTCCTACTACTGTTTCCAGGCTTCCCCAGCAATGCCCATGAAAAGGGCCCAGAGCTATCACTCAGTAATTTGCTGCATTGTTAGTTGTTGAATCCCACTCAATTCTCGCAGGCCTCCTGCACCTTCTTCTTCCCACTCTCTAGGTTTCTCTCTCTCTCCTTTTCCCAATCTAGGAGTCTCTTTCTCTCTTACTGTAAAGGAGAGGAATTAGAGAATTAGACTCTCTGTTTTTCCCCTCCCCTCCCCAGCTCTCTGAAGACAGTACACTCAACAAACAGGGAGCCACCAAACGTAGCTTGGTGCCCACTTCAGGTAGATGCCCTGGCAACCACCCAGCTTGTCCAGCATAGAGGCTGGCCCTGAGTAGCACTACAAATTTTGTTTGATTTTAATCAGGATTATCAGCCGGCCTAAAACTAGTGGATCATGACCCACAACTAGGGAGGGTCACACCACCACCAGCATAATTACCACCATTTTCTCTTTTTTGTTGGTTTTTGCTTAAAATTTGAAGAGCAGGGGCAGGGGTAGGAAGAGAGAAAAAGAAAAGGAATGAGTTGCACAGGGAGAGAAAAGAAATAAGTCAAAATAAATGCTAAACAAATATTGTGATTTCCATCTTCCAGGCTGTGCTTAATGGAATCTGGATGTAAAAGGTTTGAAGGGAATTATCAACCCCGGCATAATTGTAGGGCAAATGTTAATAAGCAAAGATAAGATTACTCTCTGCAAAGATGTGTCAGCTCTGTTCTTGTATCAAATCTTAATGGAAGAATTTTTAAACAATTTTTTTTTATTGTTTGTCTCTAATGCTTGTACATATTTTGTATTTCTCTGTGACTGCTATGGCCTCACATGTAGTCAGAAGACAATTTAGCCTTGTCTTAAAATTGTCTCATTTGAAATCAAAGTGTCTTTCAAACCAGGGTTTTCCCAACACTGATGGCATTTGAAGTCTTCCATGATATGAAACTGGGTTAGGTCTAGGTATGAAATGTACTTGGAAATCTAAGAGCTGTAAAATAAAGCTTTTGACATACTGAGTGTTGCTTGCATATTGGTTTGTTCCACATTTTACTTTTTACATCTTTAAAACTTTGCAGCCATTACACTTAAATTTAATCCAAGTTGGGAATCTCCAGATTCCAGTAAGAGAGTACTGGCTATGTCGTCGTGGTTTGGATGCTACCCATTGGCTAGTAACTGTACAAGTTCAACAGCACTGGCATAAGCCATATTTCCTGCTCCCTTCACCTCCCCGCAGCACCCTGAGCTTGCTAAAAAGCCATTTCTGAGGGCCAAGAGACCATCCAGCATGGAATGTGGTATGAGTGGCTGCAGCAGCTGGGAATCCCCATAAACCAGGCAGTTTCTGTCCAGATTACAGGGATTCCTCCCTTCTCCTGTAACTGCCCACACCACATCACATGCCATTGCTGAGAGTCCCTTGATACTTAGGATTAGCTTTTGGGGCAGGGCTTAGGAGGTTACATGGGGGAAAGGGCTGATGAATATGACACCCACACACACAGGCTCTGGAGAATCCTCTGGAACCTTGCCCTCCTGTTTAATTCAGTCCCTTGCTTTCATCCTTCCATCAGATTTTATAGAGAATGGGGCGTCTTACTGAACTAAAGAGGAATTGACATGGTTCCCGCAATAGAACTCGGTGTCTGACAGAACTGAGTCAAATTCAACGAGGGGTGTGTGCTAAAATAAGCTTTTTATTCATGATCATGAAGGCAGAGTACAAGTCAGAAGTCTGATATGTACTGCACACCGAAGGTACACAGTTGCCGGTTTATATAGATTTTAAAAAGCAAGCAAATCAGTATGTCCTACAATACATGTCTTTGTAATTAAACAGATGTTTTCATGTGGTGCCAATTAGCCTTGGACATAAGGTACTGTTTGGCCTATCCACCCTCGGTATCTTCTGGTGCCAGCTATGTTTCTTTCTCTGCTGAGTGGAGAATTTGTCTCAGGATCTTGGCTACATACAGTACCTCTTGTCAGGCTCTGGTATTTGCTACCTCTTGGCCGAGGGGCCTCACATTCTTAAACAATCTTGTTCAGGACTACTGGCCCGACATTCTGTTAGGAGCCTGAAGCAAACTTTTATACACATTTGTGAGCCTGGATCAAACATTTCGTTATCAGGTGGACTCCCTGCTTTGCTTCCCCCACCTTGCTTGTTCACTCCTCTTGGACAAGTCCATCTGGCTCAGGTGGAAGATGGAGAAACATGATCTGGAGGAGAAGGGAGTAATCTACCCCTGCCTTCCTTGCTTACTTCTCCTGCTGGTTGTGTGTCCATCTGGTTCAGGCAGGCAGTGGACTAACATGACCAGGAGGAGGAATAACCCACCACTGCCTTGCTTGCTCTCACCTCCTCTTGGTCACATCCATCCATTGCATGACTTGGGTGCCATGCTTAAATTTTCAGCTGCTCCTCTTTTGCTGTGTTAGCAGCAATATGGGATAAGCGGGAGGCAGAGTTGCGGGCCCAGCCCGAGAGACCTGCATGCAGACTGCCATTTTAGTCCCCCAGCACATGACACTGGTGGACCAAACACGTGCAAGGAGCGACAAGTCACTTTTGTGCTCTTTTCCTAACATTTCAATAGGTTCCTTCCCCCCACCCCCAAATTTTGTAAATATGATAAATTAAAGTTCTATTCCTTTCTTCCTTCATTGATTCACTGCCCATTGATTTGGTTACTCCCCTGCTCTTTCTTCACAATTCAATTAGTTTGCCTAGTCCTTTAAAATGGTCAATTATAATTGTTATTAAGTACTGTTACTATCCTTTCATTGTCTCTGTACAAGCACTTGTGCTCTTTTGCTTATGCTTTAATCTGGTTTCTCTTGTCCCTTTAAGAATTAATTATATAATTAACTTTTGTACTGTTGCTTTCTACTTTTCTCTGGTTCATTTCTTGCTTTCACAGTTGAATGAATTACAAATAGTTGAGCACTTTTGTGCTCCTTCCAATTGATTCCTGTTCCCCTTTAAAATTTGACGAGTAATTGATTTTAGTTGTTTTCCACGTCAAGTGGCTGCATGTGTGGCCGGCTGTCTTGCCTCTTGTTCAGTCGCTGGGGCAAAGGCCGCAGGATGATGACTGCACCTAAACTGGTTACACCTAATGAGAGGTTTGTGGCAGCTTTAGTATATTGCCGGGTAACCTCCACCTCCCTTCTCTACCTTCTTTACTCTTACAGAATATCGGGCTAGTACTGAATACTTTCCCATCTATATAGAGTAATTTTTTAAGATCATTTTTCTTTCTTCTAAGGAAAGGTTTTATGGTTTTTCCTTAAATGTAGGGACTCATCGGGCCACCTAATGGCACAGCGGGGAAGTAACTTGCCTAGGGAGCAAGAGGATGCTGTTTCGGATCCCTGCTGGTATGTTTCCCAGACTATGGGGAACAGCTGTATTGGGCAGCAGTGATAGAGGAAGATGCTGAAAGGTATCATCTCATACTGCGCAGGAGAGAAAACCACATGGCTCTGTAGTTACCAGGAGTCGACACCAACTCAGTGGCACAACTTTACTTTAGGGTCTCATCATCCTGCACTGACTGAGCAGTACTGTTTTGTCAATGACAGCCCTACCACTAGGGTGTAGTGGCTGCTCGTTTGTTCTTCCTTCATGTGTACCTTTTAACAGTTGCATGAGGGGCAGCTATTCAACAGCTTGTCCCTCTGCTGGCATCACCTCATTTTGCACCCAGAGATTTATTTATTTATTCATTAAGAGATTTAATATATTGCCCAATCCACAGGACGGTGTACAAACAAGAGCAGCATCTGAGATTTAAAAGGGGGGGGGAGTAAACAAACAAACAAACAAACAAACAAACAAACAAACAAACAAGATGCAGAGATGCAGGAGAACTCTCAGTATCTTTCCCCCAAACATCAAGCTACTCTGCTGTCATTCTTTGTGTTACTTTTCCCTGCTCAGCAGCAGCTTCCCCAGCATTCTGGGGCTTTAAAATATTTCAAAGGACTGTTTCTTCAAAATTGGGCAAGTTGTATAACTCTAAGCCTTAGAGTTCCCCATCTGTGTATGCTTGGGTGTTACTTGCTGTTACCTTTAAAGTACCAAGTTCTTTTAAAAAACAAAAAACACCTACCGTCACTGGTCTTAAGCTAATTGCTTAGCTTGAAGCCCTAATCTGTAGTAACTCAGAGGTAAGTCTCTGATTCATTGTTTGCTCGCTCTGGTGGGATTTATCATATACCCTCTCCTGTAGTTATAATAAAACACACACACACACAATCTGTTGTCTAGCATCTGGGATCTGTTATAAGCAATCTTGTGCATTTGCAGTTGCTGTTTCCCATATTTTGGCAACATATTGTGTATTTAATAGAATGGATTTTTTCAGTTGCAGTGTAAAAATTTTGCAGCCAGATTGCAGTGTAAATTTAATTTTTATAATATTTGTAATCTTTATTTTCAACCCTCCCTTTTGTATTCCTACCATTTGTTACCTATTCCTAAATGTTTTGTTTTACCCTTGAATTCGTTCCATTGCCCCATGATTGTTGAGTTTATTTAGGAGCTTTTTGGAGAGTCATTGTCTTGTACATTGCGTTAGCCCGATCACCTTTTCTACATGTCTTTTAAGGAGTTCCAATGGGGTTAGGGTTAGGGTTCACGGCAATTTGCATTTTCAGTCGGCAGCTCATCTCAGAGGCTGCCTCTACTTTGCTGACTATAGGGTTGGATAATTCTTTTTTACCTTGAGTGTCTTGTGTTCTACTCTTTGGTTCCTTTATCTTTCTTCTTTCATGTGGATTTGTAACTTGAATAGAATTCTTTATTTACAACCCAAGGTCAGCATAAGATTTGTAACTTGTAGCTGTGCTTAATTTAAGTATTGTCCCTTCCCCTTCCCCCCTAGTTTTGCTTATCATATTGAAAATAAATAAAGTAACAACAACAACAAAAATAAAATAAAAGAGGTGGGTTTTTTAAAAATGTGGAGCATTTGTTTTCCTATGCTAGGGAGTAATTGTTATGGATAGAAATAGTGTGTGTGTGAGAATAATTAATAGTTAATAATCAAAGGCTGGTCTTGTGGCGGCAGGTATGGATTGTTCCCTTGGCTAGGCATGGTCTTCCCTGGCTGCATTTTGGGGTTACTCGGGGAGGGGCACCTGCATGCAGATGCTTTTGGGTTCCCTCCCTGACATCTCTGGGTTGGGGCTGGGTGTGGCTCTGGCCTACAGCCTGGGAGCTGCCGCTGGTGGAGGTCTCTGTTGATGTTGCTGGGCTGGATGGACCGGTGGTCTGGCTTAGTGTGTGGCAGACGCCTATGTTCATAATAAACAATGGGTTTGGGCTCAGTCAGCTGAGGGAGTCATAAACAAACAAACCCAAAACAAAAATGGAGGGAAAGATAATAAATATTGTAATAATGATACATTTGTTGGGGAAATTTTGCAGTCCTCACTGCTGGAGTGTTTCTCTTGGTTTTACTCAAATGATATTCCATGCTCCTGGGAGTTATCACTTAAAATATATGGCCATTGGTAAATTGTTAGTTGTCATAATTTTTTTAATTATTTTAATTTATTTCTGACTGTTGAACATTTTTTCTCATTTTTAATTGGCCAGTTCTCCGGTTCTTAATTCCGAGATGCTTGATACCAGAGAGGTTTTTGGTAAATATCCTCCTGCAGGGTCAGAGGCATGATCTTCTTTGTTCTTCGTCCTAGCAATCCCTTCTTGCCCTCAATATATAGGGGGCCACCACTTCCCTGGTAAATGTTCCACTCTTGATTAAGATGTTTATTATTCTCTATCAGCCAGGACTTCTATTATAGGGGAAGTTTTCTTCCCCTATATTTCTTAATTTTGAAGTGGCGCAGCGGGGAGGTTGCTGGTTCGAATCCCCGCTGGTATGTTTCCCAGACTGTGGGAAACACCTATATCGGGCAGCAGTGATATAGGAAGATGCTGAAAGGCATCATCTCATACTGCATGGGAGGAGGCAATGGTAAACTCTTCCTGTATTCTACCAAAGAAAACCACAGGGCTCTGTGGGCGCCAGGAGTCGACATCGACTTGACGGCACACTTTACTTTTTACCTTTTATCTTTTTTAGCACATTCCTACTGAGACGCTTGCATTCTGTTTTTAAAAAGTGTTGTGCTTTTGGAGTATGATCCCTGTTGTCTTTTTCCTTCTTCCAGCTCCTGTTACTATTTCCTTTTCATCTGGAAAGTTTTCTCTTTGGGTGTCTGGCGCATCCGCACAGGAATTATTTGATGCTGAAATTGGATCACTCTATGGTCACTGTTCTTTAATGATCCTGTAATTCTGACATTTTATATTTGTCCTGGGCGCTGCTTTGGTTTAAGTCTTTGCTCGGCATTTTCGAGTTGGTTCCTCATAATCATTTTGTCACAGTCATTTCTTAGGTCTGAATTTGGCCTCTCTTTTATATCTGAATATGAGCTGACCCAGTCGTGAGTTGTGGGTAATTGAAGTTGCCCATTGCTGGTTCACAGCACTGCTGAATTGGATCACACTATCATCTGGTTCTGCAATTCTTACGTTAGGTATAGTCCTGGCATCCCTTGGGATTAAGTTTAAAGGAAATTTTAATAGGAAAATTTCTATCCTTGGCTGCTAATTTGTGCATTTAGATATTTGAATTATCCAGTCTGTGGGTGTTACTTGATGTCCTATTTTTCTGTTCTATCACGTTTATTTCTCCAGTGTAATGGGCGCTCCTAGCACTCAGGGTTAGTTCTGATGGCGACACATTCCCTTTAGTTCTTGTTTTATGCCCATGACTCGGTGGGGCCCTTTGTCTTCCTTGATTTCTGGCCAGTTATGGCACCTTTTATGGCACTCAGCTGCATAGGGGTGCAGGAAGATAGCCTGGGTCCACTCTTTAGTCATGAGGACATCGCGGAATGATATGGATTGAGTTTTTTCAAATTCTGCTTAAGTATATTTTTAGGAGGGGTATTCCTATGTATTGTTGATTCATTTGGGGGGTAACAACATTGGCTTGCTTTGAGACGAGGCTCTAATATTACAGGCAATGGATGATATTTGGAAATTAAAAGCTCTGCTTCTGGATCTTGTCTTTGTCTGGATTCCGAGTTTGCACTGGCAGGGCCGGGGCAGGATCTAATTTTTCAATGGTCAGATGTGGTGTTAACCACGAGATCGGCCGGGCTGTGGTTGCTATGGGCAGATTAATTATTCCGCATCCTGAGATTTTAGTTGAGGACGTTTTCTGGTTTTGGCCAGATGGTGTTCATTTGTCAGATTGGGGGAATGATGACTTCCTTGAAAACCTGCAGTGAGGAATTCGTATAATTATAGATGAGTGGGGTATGCAGGGCAAAACTGAGGTTTGCCCTGCTTCTGTGGCAGATGAGTTCAGGTCAGGGTAGGTCAATTTTACATTGGTGTTGGGCTGGAGGGTCATTATGGTTAGTGGGAATACGGAGGAAAGCTTGGTGATCTTGCAACTCTCAGGCTGGATCCACTCCCACTCAGATGAATGCCACCAAACCCCGCTCAGTGCTTCGCAACCTGGGTTGAGGTAGGCTGGCATTCATCTTCTTGATGTGGGTAACCTCGTGGTAGAGAAGAGGTTAGGACTGGGTATCGAGCCAAATCAAAGCCGGGTCCTTCACACTCCTGTGGGCATACTTCCTATGAGATTGACCCACATAGGGGATACCCGCACTTTAGTTAAGATTCTTCATTGCAGGTTTTGTAAATATTCAATAAAGTGGCCCTAGTTTTTTCCAACTATGCATGTCCTTTTGTTATTTGGGCCTGGGTTTGCCTGGGAATTGTTGAGCTCTGGTCTGTATGTTGCCTTTTCTGGTGTAATGCGTAAGGCAGAGGGCAAGTGCAGACATGTTGCTAACCATCCTTTAAACCTAGTTAAGAAACCAGGAACAGTCTGTGGAGTCATTTCTTCCTTTTGCCTCTCTCCTTGTATGGAAATTCCTTATGGCCTCCCCCTAATGTTTTTTCAATGTTTTGGCTTTTGGTCTGAACAAACATTAACCCTAAAGTGGCTGCACTCTTAATCCAGCATTTGAAATAGGTACAAGGTGAGTTAAAAGCATCTCAGGGTAGGGTTAACTTTGGGTGAATGTGTGTGTGTGTGTGTGTGTGTGTGTGTGTGTGTGCGCACACACACACACACACACACGCACACTTAATTTTTAACCCTGAGATGCTTTTAACTCACTATGTTAAAATGGTACCTGACGTCGCAAGTCCCTGCCACTGTTACCATGATGCAGCCTGCTCAGAACTTCTCCAGCAGAACTACCAGACCCAGAACCCTGCATGTCCTCCCAGCAGGCACTTGGACTTCCTATGCTGCTTGGCATCACTTCCTGCCTGCCCCCCTACCACTTCAGAAGATCGCTGAGCTGCCCAGCTGCCCTCAAGCCAGCACTGGGTGCACACTTAAAGGCCTACCATCACTACCACTGCTGGAGTACCCAGGGAACTTGCCCTGCATTCGGCTGCCTCCTAGTGGTGGCAGTAGAGACTTCTGACTTTGGACATTCATTTTTTTATAACATGCACAGGCCTAAAAAGTGCCTGTGCATGTTAAAGTTTGCCAGCACTGTGTGACTTGATAATTTGGTTCAATAAAATATAACCATATCTATTTTTGTAACCTTTGGTTTTCTGGGATAAACACAGCAGCAATTGTAGTGTGGTCCTGGGGATCTGAGGATATATGGTGCAACCATATTGATAAAGCTACACAGGTTGGGTGAGATGAGTTCCTGGATGGGAGATCACTATGAGGAACCTGTGAGAAATTCAAGGCCATGTATCTAGGAAGGAAGGTGGATATATTCCAAGAGTTTGAGGATCAGCAAAATCTTGTAATTGGCTGCTGGTGATATCTTTTCTTTAATTACAAACAGAAGAATTGGATAAAGTGATAACATCTCTGCAAGTGGCATGCTAATGGTTTCTGTTCGCATAACTTTGTATTCAGAATTTCAGGCTATAAAAGACTTATTGAATTTTTTATTTTTTTATTAAATGAGTATTAAAAAAATATGAAAAAAGAACAAACAGAAAGAGAAAAAAAGAGAAAAAGTTGAACAATACAGTACAGTCCTTTGGAGAGGAGAGCTGGTCTTGTAGTAGCAAGCATGACTTGTCCCCATAGCTAAGCAGGGTCTGCCCTGGTTGCATATGAATGGGGGAGACTTGATGTGTGAGCACTGCAAGTTATTCCCCTCAGGGGATGAAGCCGCTCTGGGAAGACCAGAAGGTTTCAAGTTCCCTCCCTGGCTTCTCCAAGATAGGGCTGAGAGAGATTCCTGCCTGCAACCTTGGAGAAGCCGCTGCTAGTCTGTGAAGACAATACTGAGCTAGATAGACCAATGGTCTGACTCAGTATATGGCAGTTTCCTATGTTCCTACATAACATCTCATATTTTACACTTCAAACCAGGACTCATCTCTCTGCCACATCAGCTTCTATCTTAAATTCACCCTTTAAAAATATCTAGGTAAAATCTCCAGTTAAGTAAATTAATCATGATTAAGCCATACTAATATTAAAGAATAAATCTTCATTGCTTTATCAGCAAAGAGAATCCAACTCTTGGGTGAGGTATCTGACCCTGTAACACATTGTGATGTATAAAAGGTTCTCAAGTCACATAAAACTTCTCCTCCGGTTTGTTTTTTATGTATGAAGTAATCCTGTCCATTGAAGCATAATCCCAAAGTTTAAGATACCACTCCTCTAATGTCGGTATATGTTTTTTCCAATAGTCAGCATACAAAGTTCTCACAGCAGTTCTCATATATAAAGATAATTCTGTATATTCTGCAGGTACAGTGGGTATAGGAAAGAATCACCCCCTTTGATAGACCTTAAATTCTGGTTCCCTTACATCCTGAAATGAAAACACAAAGAAAATTCCCTTCACCAGCTGTACTTATCCAATGCAGCCTATAACATCCAACTGAAAAACACCACAATTACAGTCCAGAAAAAGTGTCAGAAATAAAAAACAAGAATTACTGAGATTGAAAAAGGATCACCCCCCAATGTCAATATTTTGTTGAACCACCTTTTGCTTTAATAACAGCCTTGAGTCTGTTGGGATACTTCTCTATCAACCTTCTCTATCAATATTTGCCCACTCCTCCATACAGAACTGTTCAAGTTCGGTCACATTGGATGGTAGGTGTTGGTGGACTGCTATCCTTCCGGGATCCGGTCGGCCCTCCAAACTGGATGGAAGAGCAAGGAGGAAACTGGTAAGAGAGGTTACCAAGAGGCCAATGGCCACTCTGAAGGAGTTAAAGGACTTCATGGCAAAGAGTGGTTGTTCTGTGCATGTGACAACAATTTCACGAGTGCTTCACAGATGTGGCTTGTTCGGGAGGGTCGCAAGGAGAAAGCCAGTTCTCAAGAAAGGTCACATTAAAGCTCGTTTGAGCTTTGCCAGAAGGCACCTTGAAGATTCTGATGCCAAATGGAAAAAGGTCTTATGGTCAGATGAGACCAAGATTGAACTATTTGGCCTCAACACCAAACAGTACACCTGGCGTAAATCCAACGCAGCTCACCATCCACAACACACCATACCTACAGTGAAGCATGGAGGTGGCAGCATCCTGTTGTGGGGGTGTTTCTCTGCCTCAGGGACTGGGGCTCTCGTTAGGGTAGAAGGAAAAATGGATGGGGCAAAATACCGTCAGATTCTGGAAGAAAACCTGCTACCCTCTGCCAGACAGTTGAGGATGGGCAGAAGATTCACCTTTCAACATGACAACGATCCGAAGCACGCAGCAAAATTGACCACACAGTGGCTGAAGGAGAAAAAAGTGAACGTCCTCATGTGGCCCAGTCAGAGCCCAGACCTAAATCCCATAGAAAATCTGTGGAGAGATTTGAAGATAGCAGTCCACCAGTAACACCTACCATCCAATGTGACCGAACTTGAACAGTTCTGTATGGAGGAGTGGGCAAATATTGCTCCGTCTAGATGTGCAAGGTTGATAGAGAAGTATCCCAACAGACTCAAGGATGTTATTAAAGCAAAAGGTGGTTCAACAAAATATTGACATTGGGGGGGGGTGATCCATTTTCAATTTCAGTAATTCTTGTTTTTTATTTCAGACACTTTTTCTGGACTGTAATTGTGATGTTTTTCAGTTGGATGTTATAGGTTGCATTGGATAAGTACAGCTTGTGAAGGGAATTTTCTTTGTGTTTTCATTTCAGGATGTAAGGGAACCAGAATTTAAGGTCTATCAAAGGGGGTGATTCTTTCCTATACCCACTGTATATACGGCTTGGTAATATTTAACAAAAAGATCTCTGGTGCAAGGCAAAAATCTATTTTTAACATTTGCTGCATTGTACTATGAATTAACTTCCAAAATTTCTGAGCTTTTTTATTGAATTTATCATACAATAAATTTTATTGTATGAATCTCTTCCAGGTTTTTGGCACCTAACCAGCTGATCTTTTAAAATCAATTTTGAACATAAATTGATCTCTTAAAATGAGCATTAACAGATTTCTAAGAAGTGTATATGAGTAACCGGTCACCCTGATACACATGTGGTGGAAATGTATGTGGTGGGTAAAATGTACCCTGTTCGTTGTTCGGCCAGAGCGTGGTCCTGGAAATAACAGAGCAGCAGCACTGTGGGTCCAAATGCAATGCAAAGCTTTATTGATTACATATGTGCATATGGGCTCGAGAGGCTCTAAGACAACTCAGCCCTGAACCAGAGGCAGGATAGTGGGTTTTATACAGTGGAACAAACCACACGACTCAGGCCAGTCATTGTTATCAACAAAGAACAGAATCAGGGACTTTCCAGGAACATTCCTCCTAAAGGACAGTTTGTGGTTTTTTGCCTTAAGGCTTATCAAGGTGGTTCTCCCTCCACCCATATCTGGCCTCATCCTTGTTTCTAAGAACATGTTAACTCCAGCAATTATCACAGCAAGCATAAGTAAGCCTTAGGTCAGGCCAAAACAAAATGGCCCTACAATGGTTTTTCTATAACATGTATATAGAAACATATATAACATGTATATAAAACAAAAGTTTTAGAAGAAGATATTCCAAGGACATTCCATTGTCCATATAAAAAGTAGACTTCCCTTGTTGTGTATATTTTAAGGAGAAGATCCAATAAATGTTGCAGACAGATATAATCACCACCAGTTTCTTTACTCATTTGGCTTCATGCTGTATACAAGATATCACCCAAAGTCAGCTTTGTGTAAGGGCATATGGGAAGTGTTGATAATCAAATGAAACTGTCAAGAAGACAGACTAAACATAATTATTATTAATAATTACTTCTCAACAAAAGAAAAGAAAAGTTTTCTACACTGTATCTTATCCAAAAGGCCAAGAAGTGATTTAAAAAAAAGATTCTCTAAGCAGTTTACATAGCAAAGAACAGAAAAAACAGTGGTACATAGCAGATGCTGTTCTTGGCACCTGTGTAAGGAAGAAGCATGGAAACTAGAATTCTACATACATATACATTACTCTCATGAACAGGGGCATCTTACACTCATTTGGATCTTATATTTGTTTTATATTTGTCAGATGTTATATGGAAAGTGTCAAGCTAATGGAGAGCATTGACATTTTGCTTGCAGATATAACATGGGCAAATTAATAATTTGTGTGTAAGGTGTTGTTGTTTTCACTGATTAATAGCACTATTAAGAATATGAAATGTCTTTTGTGTAACCATGTAATTTATCCAGTAACAGGGAATATACCTTGGGAAATCTTACTTCACCATGGAAAATCTTCAGTTTAAATGTTATAAGGATTAATATTCATCCTTATATTGAGACTGAATATTGAGAATGAGTAAACTCTCTTAGTGGATAGTACTTGGAAATTCTACATTGCTTTGTATTTTGTACTTTAGAAGATTTATCTGGACAACATTTTAAAACTATTTTGTTACTAAAATGTGTTCAACACAATTTGTTTCCTTTTTATAATTGAGAATTTAATCTGATACAGTTTTAGTTGAAACATTTTACTGGGCAGGAGAAAGCCCCTCATTGAATTAATTGTGGCAATATTTTCAAAAACACAAGACTTCATATATAGTTGAACTCAACTGATATAAATTATGAAGATATAATAATGAAGATATAAATTAATATCTTGTGAACTTTTCTTACTGCAGGGCATTGTTCATCTTCAAAGTTGTTTAGTCTTTGCAAATTAGGAAAAGACCAGATTCAGCTTAGAGGTTGATTATTGCATCACAATATTGCTATACATAAGTGCAAAACATAATTGGAAACACTTATGGCACAATCTGTGTAGCACTGATGCACTGGCTCTGTTTACTTCACTCTGATGTGCATGAAATGCAGTAACATGTCTGGTTTGTGCTATGATCTAACAACCCTTAGAATAGTTCGTTCAGCTGAAACTGGAAGTTACATAATTCTTTCAGCTTCATAGTTAACAATTAATAAACAAGTAGTTCTAAGAGTGAATGGAGCTTATTTTCTGTTCCTTTCAATATCCAAGTCACATTAATGATCTATTTCTTTATTTAAAATATTTTTATGCTGCCCCAAACTTACATCTCTGGGCGGTTGACAACACTGTAAACAACCAACAACAGAAAAAGTTAAAACAGTTAAAAATAAATGATATAGAAAAAGTTAAAACTTTACAACAAATTAAAATCTTAGAACAATATTTTTTAAAAATGTTAAAACTATTAAAACAACATTTAATTAAAAGCCTGGGTGAATAGATGTGTCTTTAAAGACTTTTTAAAAGTTGTCAGAGATGGGGAGGCTCTTATTTAAGCAGGGAGCATGGTTCAAAGCTTCGGGGCAGCAGTGGAGAAGGCCCGTTCCCGAATAGCTACCAGATGAGCTGGTGGCAACTGCAGACAGACCTCTCCTGATGATCTAAATGGGAGGTGAAGTTGATAGTGTTTGATCACTATGTTTGTCAGAGTTGTTTTTCCACTATATTTTTTAAAATACAATTTTAAAGGGGAGGTACTTATAATGTGTGTGGTCTTCATCTGGTTTCTAGACGGTGATTGTGATGAAACTATTTCTATCAGGATACTGTAGGATCATCGCATGTGCTATGAATCTGGTAGTAAACACATAAGTTCTAAAAGGGTGCTACTTATACTTTTAAGGAACAACCATCTTATATCAAGATTGTGAGTTGGGGAGAAAAAAATACTGTTCCAAGTGCCCAGGACACCACCAACCCCATGTTGTAAATTTGGTTTCTCTGTTCTGTTGGTTGAAAAACAGACTTTGAGCTGTTTCACACAAGTCAGTTCCCTGTATAGCTTCTACTTCTGTGTAGGAAATCTAAACGCGTATCGTTTGCATGTCTGTTTTCCTAGCATGTATATATGTTAGAAAACTGTACGTGCACAACAAAATAGACTGATTAGCATTTCACAAGTCATAGAGTGTGTGCGCATGTGCATACACACACTCTCCTGATTTTTCCACACAGTAGTGAAATCCACACAGTATTGTGTTGGAACAGTCAATCAATCAATTTATTTCAGTCATTGACCAAAAACATTACATTACGTAGGGATCCTCAACGTTGGGCCCCCAGATGTCATTGGACTTCAACTCCCATAATCCCCAACCAAAGACCACTGGGGTTTGGGATTATGAGAGTTGAAGTCCACTAACATCTGGGGGCCCAACGTTGAGGATCCCTGCATTACACAATAGCCAATCGCAATTTACATAAAATATGACAAAACTTGGCCATTACAATTGTATACTTATAATTAGCATTTGCTAATAAAAAGACTAAATAAAATTCATCTGAATGTCCTGGAAACCTCTCAAGCAGAGGAGCAGTAAGATTTAAATGATCATCATAATAAATAAATGATAAAGTGCACAATGTAGGATAACATGCTCAATAGAGTCAATAACACCCAGTCCACAAGGGCAAAGGCGAGATGTACAGGTGAAACTCGGAAAATTAGAATATCGTGCAAAAGTCCATTAATTTCAGTAATGCAAATTAAAAGGTGAAACTGATATATGAGACAGACGCATTACATGCAAAGCGAGATAAGTCAAGCCTTAATTTGTTATAATTGTGATGATCATGGCGTACAGCTCATGAAAACCCCAAATCCACAATCCCAGAAAATTAGAATATTACATGGAACCAATAAGACAATATCGGACCTCTGAAAAGTATACAGTGTACTGTGCTTGATTGGCCAGCAAACTCGCCTGACCTGACCCCATAGAGAATCTATGGGGCATTGCCAAGAGAAGGATGAGAGACATGAGACCAAACAATGCAGAAGAGCTAAAGGCCGCTAATGAAGCATCCTGGTCTTCCATAATACCTCATCAGTGCCACAGGCTGATAGCATCCATGCCACGCCGCATTGAGGCAGTAATTGCTGCAAAAGGGGCCCAAACCAAGTACATGTACTGAATACATATGCATGCTTATACTTTTCAGAGGTCCGATATTGTTCTATTCTACAATCCTTGTCTCCTTGGTTCCATGTAATATTCTAATTTTCTGGGATTGTGGATTTGGGGGTTTTCATGAGCTGTACGCCATGATCATCACAATTATAACAAATTAAGGCTTGACTTATCTTGCTTTGCATGTAATGCGTCTGTCTCATATATCAGTTTCACCTTTTAATTTGCATTACTGAAATTAATGGACTTTTGCATGATATTCTAATTTTCCGAGTTTCACCTGTATATAGAACTCCTCTAAACCTCCCAAAAAGTACCGCTGAGGGTAGCACATTTAAACGCACTAAAGACAAGGCCCGCCTAAACTTAGGAAGAGTGATGTTAATTAAATAAGTAGCCGGTTAACTGCTGAAAATCTGATCTAAGTACAAGCCTTTTGGAATTTTAGCAACTTCAGACTGTAAATCAATGTCGAAAATACATTGCTTGATAACCTTGCCCACAGTATCATGCCCCAAACTGATAAGGGTGTCAAGTGAAAGCCCGTAAAATTGAGATTTTGTTTTGACAAAGCGTTTCCAAGTGGAATTAAAAGGGTCAGTTAATACCAGATGGGCAAGTCCGGGTTGAAGAAAGACCAGTTTTAACCAGAATGCAAAAATGCACTTCCAATACTCCGCTTCCATCGAGCCAAGTCCCACCTCCCACCTGATAATAACATTAGGGACACATCTAAGAAGTTGTAAAATAGCCCTAATGAATTTTGTTTGTACAGCTTCCAGAGATACAGAATTATTATAAGGGCCAAGCTGAGCCCCATATAATAATTGAGGATAAACCCTGGCAGTAAACAATTTAATAGCGGCCGGAATGTATAGTGCTCCTTTTGTAAAGTAGAATGATCTGATAGCATATGCTGAGGCTTGGGCGTTCTGCACTATGTACTTTAAATGAGCCTGCCAATTGCCCTTATGATGAAAGACCACTCCAAGATACTTAAAGGTTTTTAGATGTTCCAAATAATGGCAATTCATTCTCCATTTGTAGAGTTTGGGGCGCTTGGCAAAGACTAGAACTTTCATTTTTTGATAGTTTGTTTCAATGAACTCATTGGCACAGAAGGAACTCAACAGTGAGAGGGCCTGTCTCAAGCCAACTGGAGTTAATGACATGAGAACCATGTCATCCGCATAAAGCAAGATGCTTATGTGCCAGTTTGGGTGGGTGAATTGGGGGGACATTCAGAGTGGAAACAATAGAATTGGTGTATATGTTAAACAAGACAGGGGCCAAGAAACATCCCAGTTTCACCCCTCTCGATGTTAGAATTTCGGCTGTAACTTGGCCCTGCGCGCCCAGGTGTACCTTGAGGCGGGTGTTCTCATATAACTTGTAGATCAAGAGTAACAATCTCTTGTCCCGAGATAATTTAACCCACAACCTGTCTCTGGAAATTGAGTCGAAAGCGGCTTTCAGGTCTATAAAGACTGCATACAAGGCTGAACCAGGTTTTCCAGAATATTTTTCTACGCGAAGTTGTAATATAAACAGTGGCTCCGTAGTGGATCGCCCTTGTCTAAATCGCGCCTGCTCGGGTGCAAGAAGATTGTGAGATTCAACCCAGTCAATAAGCATAGTTAAGAAGTGTCTGGCATGGTTACCCATGCCTTAGTCACGTCGCAGCTGGATTACTGTAATTACTGGGTTACTGTACAGCTCTACGTGGGGCTGCCCTTGAAGAATATCCAGAAACTGCAGCTAGTGCAAAACGCGGCAGCAAGGGTTTTATGCAGAGCTGCCCGTTGGGAGCACATCACCCCCATTTTGAAAGAGTTGCACTGGCTGCCGGTTCGTTTCCGGGTCCAATTCAAGGTGCTGGTTTTGACCTTTAAAGCCCTTAACGGTTTGGGCCCAGGGTATTTGACGGACTGCCTGCTCCCAAGGGTTGCTGCCCGCTTCATCTGGGGGTGCCCTGCTCCGGGTGCCGACAATGAGAGAGGCTCGGCTGTCGTGCACTCGGGACAGGGCCTTCTCTGTTGCTGCTCCCAGACTTTGGAATGCTCTCCCAGTGGCCATTCACTCCTCAGACTCCATCACGGCTTTTAGAAAGCTTGTAAAAACTTGGTTTTTTACCCAGGCCTTTACATAATCATTTTTACTGATGCTTCTGTGTGTTTTTATCTGTTGTATTGTTTTTATGCCTGTATTTTATGTTTTTTTATATTTTTTAGCTTGAGGTTTTTATTGCCTTTTTACTGTATATTTTAACTTTTGTGAACCGCCTTGGGGTTGTCTTTTAACGAAAGGTGGTATATCAATGTAACAATCAATCAATCAATCAATCTTTGCAATAATACTGATTAGGCTAATGGGGTGATAATTTGCCGGATCGGTACACGTTGGAACAGTCCTAAGTTATGTGCCATTGGGGTTATGAAGGGCCCCACATTACCCGGAAATCATTGTGGGATCAGGTAAGTGGCTTTGTTTGATTTGGTCTTTCTTTTGGGGCACCAGAATTTCACAGAGCTGAGATAGTTTGATGAGATAGGCTTAATCAACCAAGAATGTTTTCTTTTGGAGATGACTCATTTTTCTATTACGTTCATAGATTAATTGGCTTTACACATGGGGCCGCATTGACTATCAATACTACCTTTATCTGTATTTAGCTTAATCCATCTGGATTATTTTATTAAGCTATTTGAGTCATGCAGGCAGCCATGAAAATGTGCATCTTATTGGTTTTGCTTTTTAATGACAGATCACTATAATTAAACTGATGTGGATTAAATAGACAGTGGGGGTGGCTACATGTTCAGGTACCTCATACTAGGTACCTTGACTTCTCTCAAGTCAGGTTTCTTTCAAGAGCTTTGTTTTCCATTTTTCAGCATTTATTTTGAACTGAACGAGTTGTGAATACGTGAACTATAATAATCTGTGTTTGCCTAAGACTTGATTTTTTCTTTCTTTTGTGCATCTTTTACAGAAGTTTTCAGTATTTGAATTACAGTCATGCACCAAATGCAAGGGGTGTCAGTTTTATGTGAAAAACAGCTTTAATCCTTTTATTCTTGTTCATAAGTCTTTTGCCCTTTGAACTTAGGCAGCTTTGTTAAATTTGCTCTGCTGTAAATTTTAACTTTCTTGCAGCCAGTTTAGAGAGATACGGGGTTGGAGGGGGGATCTTTAATTTCTGTGGAATAAGTACTTCCAGTATAACCTACAGAAGATGACCATAAACCTATGATAAGTTCTGCAACTGTTTGAGGTATAAAGTAATTACTTTTCATGAAAACTGACAATTTTAACACTAGTGCCAGTGAAATTTGTTGTAATATGAATACGATGGATATTTATATACCGTTTTCCAACAAAAGTTCCCGAAGTGGTTTACACAGATATAAAATAAATAGAATTTCTCCCTGTCCCCAAAGGGTTTACAATCTTAAACAAAACATAAAATAGACACCAGCAACAGCTACTGGAGGGATGCTGTGCTGGGGGTGGATAGAGGTAGTTGCTCTCCCGCTGCTAAATAAGAGAGTCACCACTTTTAAAAGATGTCTCTTTGTTCAGTTAGCAGGGGACTGTTTGCTGGATACTGTTGCTCAAATGTACAGTTACTATACTATTGGGTTAACATGTTTTCTTCTTGTCATTCTGTTACCTCTCTGTGTATAATGGGCGTAAGTATAATGGGTGTAAGTCAAAGAGTGATGCTCAAAGGGATAGGCTTCAGACTTTAGGAAGTGAGGTCAGGCAATTCAACAGACTTGACCAATGTGTTGAGAACCATTATTTCTGGCAGGGCATCAGGCCAGCGGCGGAGGCGTTCTCCATGGCCTTTCCAGAAATCTCTGTACTTCTGTTGTTCCTCATTATGAATAGAAATCTATCATGTATTCATGTCCCCATTGAGATGTACAGATTTTTAAAATTGTGACCAAAAGAATTTAGCTGAGGGGCTTCAAAGTCTTTGAGACAGGGCTAAGCATCGCCCCCTGCCCCCCCCCCAGTACAAAGTGTTTCTCTGGAATTGCTGGGGGGAGAGGGCAGTGTTCCCTCTAGCAGGGATTCCCAGATGTTGACTACAACTCCTAGGATCCCCAGCTGCAATAGGCTTTGCTTGGGGATTATGGGAGTTATAGTCAACAACATCTGGGAATCCCTGTTAAGAGGGAACACTGGGAGGGAGTGTTGAATATGAGAGGTGTGGTGTGAGTGGAGGAAATATGGGAACTAGCTTGGCTGGGCACAGAGCATCTGCACCTCCGCCAGCCCACTTCTCCCCCCAGTCTGCGCTATTTCTGGCCAGCCGGAAAGCCGGCCTGCCACTGCTGCCTTTTGCTCCTGGTGGCCAGCCTGGACTGCCGCCACCTGTTCCTGCTACCACCTTCTCCCACTGGCCAGCTGCTGGCAGGAACAGCCCTCTTCTTTGCCTGCCTTCAGATTCTGGGTGGTGGGCTGGCCAGAAAGCCGGCCCGCCACCACCTGTTCCCAGCGGCCAGCCCAGCCTGCCGCCTGCTCCTGGCAGCCGGCCCACCAGCAGCTACATCCCTGTTCCCCACCCCCACCCGTCCCATCGCTAATTGGCAGCTGCTCCCGAACTCTCATGGGATTAGAAGAGCCCCTGGTGACGCAGTGGTAAAACTGCCGCCCTGTAACCAGAAGGTTACAAGTTCGATCCTGACCAAGGGCTCAAGGTTGACTCAGCCTTCCATCCTTCCGAGGTTGGTAAAATGAGTACCCAGAATGTTGGGGGCAATATGCTAAAATCATTGTAAACCGCTTAGAGAGCTTCCAGCTATAGAGCAGTATATAAATGTAAGTGCTATTAGCAATGGGTACACCTAGGAGAAATAAATATATAGATATAAGTGTACAGTGGTACTTGTGTCATGCTTATGCTTCTACTGCATTACTGGAAATGCAGTGGGAAAATACTGGGAAATACTACAAACTAGTCACAACTAAGCACCATTGCAATAAATGAGACAAGTTAGTCATGATTAGCACTGCGCTGTTAATTGAGCAGCAGAAGGGTGATTTTTGCTACCCTTCCCTCTGAAGCCCTACTGACTGAGTAAAAGGCACCTTTTAAAGTGGCGATTCTCTTCTATTTAGCAGGAGTAGAGCAAGTGGCCCAGTTTATCCCCAACGCAGCATCCCACCATTGGTTGTTGCTGGTTTCTACCTTATATTTATTTTTAGATTGTGAGCCCTTTTGGGAATGGGAGCCATATTTATTTCATTGCTTGTTTGATCTATGTAAACCGCTTTGAGAACCTTTGTTGATAAGTGGTATATAAATATTTGCCATAGTAGTAGCCTACCATGCAGTACCAAAATATGTCTCTGCGGGTTGTGTGACCCTTTCTCTGCTGAAACAGCACTGCTGTAATCTGGAAGATTTACTGCTGCACATACGCTAAGATAGTTCTGATGTCGATCATTGTTTCATAAAATTCCTTAGTAACAGTGAATGGCAAAGAGATATGCCACAAATGCTTAAAAACAACTTTTTAAAAGGTATGTGCTGCAGCATTATGGCACTAATAATTTTAGTGCCCTTCCCCCCCAACAGCATAAGGAAGGACATGCTTTTGAATTCGCATGCCCTAAAATACTGAAAAAGATTCCTATATCTTTTTGAAATAGTTTCAAAACTGAAAATGACATTTACACCTCATTACATGTGTTGTATTTAATTGTTGATTTCATTTAAATATTTATAATTATACACTGTAAAAATGTATAAACATTCAAATAGATATTTCCTTTTAAATATTTATTGCTATTGGGAAAACTGAGATATTTATAAAGTCGGTCGAGTCGGTGTCGACTCCTTTTTTTTTTTAAATAAGAACTTTTATTAAGAAATAGACCAGAGAGGACAAAAACAAATCAACATAAAAACAATTTAAAACCAATCATTTTTCATGATGAAAAACCTCATTTTTCTAATTAATTACATCAGTAAAGAAAAAATACCTAGAACAAGATAAAGCAAAAGAAATTCAGACTCTTAAAATTGTAAAATATAATCTGATCAGCTTCTTGTAAGTTACATATCAAAAACACTGTAAGTCAAAATCCAGAAAATGGGAACAAAGTTTTACCACAACGGATATTATAATTTATAAAGGGTTCCCAGACAGACATGAATGATTCAGTAGACATACCATGTACATAAATTGAGACTTTTGAAATTGAAGCATAATCCCACACTTTCAAAAACCAATCATTTAAAGAAGGAATTTCCAAACTACGCCAATTAGATGCGTATATAATCCTAGCCTTTGTAATCATATATAAACACAATTTGTTTGATTTTACAGGAATATAAGGTTTTATCATACTTAAAAGAAAAATTTCTGGAAAAAAGGGAATCTTAACTTCTAAGATTTGTTCAATTTTCATATGAATTTGTTTCCAAAACTGTTGAGCTTTATCGCAACTCCACCACATATGGTAGAATGAACCTGAATGTGAATTATATTTCCAACATTTCTTAGAGAAAGAATCATCTATTTTGTTAATAGTCAAAGGAGTTATATATCATCTGAAGAATATCTTATACCAATTTTCCCTTAGATTGGTACACAAAGTAAATTTCACATTCTTTTTCCATTGGTATTCCCAATCAGAGAGATCGATCGATCTATTAAAGCTCTGCATCCTTTTTATCATACATTATTTTATCTGCTCAGTCTCCGTTTCATACTTCAGTAATAGCTTATAAATTCTGCCTAATAAATGATCAGTGTTTCGGGTGATTAATTCTTCAAATTCAGTCAGATCTCTAAGTTTCCCACCCTGTAACTGTAACTCTTTCTGAACTATTGAGCTGATTTGAGCTTGTTGGAACCAGGATGCTTGTTGAGTTGTTTGCCCGGAAGAAACTGATTTGTCCAGAGCTAAATATTGGGCCAAACTTAGTAAGGAGTATAGACTGCTTCGCCAAAAATTATACGTAGAAGAAAATTCTTCTTCATGGAAATAAACATTCAGTATTGAGGCCAAAGGTGATAATCTAGGACTTATTCTTTTCTGGTATTTATCCCAGACATAAAAAAAACTATGTTGAATAGTAAGTTGTTGTATCTCCAGATCTTTCCTTGAACTAAAAATCCATAAGTAATTATGCAATCCTCTAGTAAGACCAAGTTCCTCCATTCGAGTAAAACTTCTGTAAGGAGATAAAATCCAATTCGAAATCCAAGTCAAGCTACTAGCTTGATAATAAAGTTTCAAGTTAGGTACTCCAAGACCACCTCTTTCTTTGGAATCTTGCATCACCTTAAATTGAATCCTAGGTTTCTTATAATTCCAAATGAATGAACTGAGCTGCCATTTATTCAGTATCTTGTCGTCTATCTTTATAGGGATCATTTGAAAAAGAAAGTTCATCTTAGGAAATATGTTCATTTTCACTGTAGAGATTCTTCCAAGCCAAGATAGAGTCAGCCTCTTCCATCTATCCAGATCAACCATAATTGATTTTCAAATTGGAACGTAATTATTCTTAAGCAGATCTTTATTGCTCTTCGTGAGATTAATCCCCAAATATTTTATTGGCTTCTTCGTTACTTGTAATCTTAAAACTTTAGAGTTTTCTCCTATCTCTTCTTCTGAAAGATTCCATGGCATGATCTGAGTTTTATCTCTGTTGATCTTATAGACATAAACTGAACCGTACTTATGTATCTGTGTCATTAACGTATCCAAGGAGTCGTTGACTTGCGTGACAGTAAGCAATACCTCATCAGCATATAGTTTTATTTTATGTTCACAATCACCTATTTTGATTTCTTGAATCAGCTGCTCTTGTCTAATTTTAGCTGCCAGAGGTTCAAGAGCAAGTATGAACAGCAACGGAGAGAGCAGACATCCTTGTCTAGTACCTTTATTGATGATACATTTTGAGGACAAGGATCCATTGACAATAATTTTTGCTGATTGCTGTTGATATATACTATGAATCCAGAATTAAAAATGAGGGCCACAGTTCATTTTCTCCAACACTGAGAACAAGAAGGGCCATTCCAAATTGTCAAAGGCTTTTTCGGCATCTAGGAATATCATAGCTGCTTTTGTATGTGTCATGGTTACTTTATCAGTTGCATTCAAGACATATCTTATATTATTTTTCATGAGTCTTTTGGGGATAAAACCAGATTGGTCAGTATGGACTATTTCAGACAGGAAATTTCTTAATCTCGCCGCCAAGATTGAAGTAAAAATTTTGTAATCCACATTTTATTTATTTTATTATTAAAAACTTTTATACCGCCCTTCCAAAAGGCTCAGGGTGGTTTACATTAAAACACCATTAAAACCAATTAATCATTAAAACAAAAATTATAAAACATAAAACAATAATTAACAATTAAAAACATCATAAAACAACAATTAAATGTTCAGAACTATTTAAAAACAAGTTTTAAAAAGCTGAAAAAGCCTGGTTGAAGAGGTGTGTTTTCAGGTGTTTTCCGAAAATTGCAAGAGATGGGGAGGATCGTATCTCAGCAGGGAGCGCATTCCACAATCTCAGGGCAGCAGCCGAGAAGGCCCCTCTCTGTGTAGCCACCAAACGAGTTGGTGGCAACTGGAGATGGACCTCCTCAAGTGACCTCAATGGCCGGTGGGGCTCATAGCGAAGAAGACGCTCTCTTAAATACCCAGGGCCTAAGCCGTTTAGGGCTTTATAAGTTATAACTAGCACTTTGTATTTTGCCCGGAAACCTATTGGCAGCCAGTGTAACTCCATCAACAAAGGAGTAATGTGGTCTTTCTGAGATGACCCAGAGACCAACCTGGCTGCCGCATTCTGAACCAACTGGAGTTTCCAGACTATGTACAAAGGCAGCCCCATGTAGAGCGCATTACAGAAGTCCAGTCTGGAGGTTACCAACAAATGTACCACTGTTTTGAGGTCATTGATCTCAAGAAACGGGCACAGCTGGCATATCAGCCGGAGCTGATAGAAAGCACCCCTGGCCACCGCCTCAACCTGAGAAACCAAGGAGAGACGTTGATCCAGAAGTACTCCCAGACTGCAAACCTGTTCCTTTTGGGGAAGTGTGACCCCGTCTAGAACAGGCAGATCAAAATCGTCTCTAGAGTTCCGACCCCGCACAATAATTACCTCCGTCTTATCTGGATTCAGCTTCAGTTTAAACATTTAAAAGGGATATAGGTCTATATGATTCTGGTCGTGTTGGGTCTTTCCCTTCTTTATGAATTAGTGAAATGAATGCTTCTTGCCAAGGTGTAATGGTGATAATGAGATAATATCGCATTCATTACTTCTGTTAAAGGTACAATTAATTTGTCCTGAAACATTTTGTAGTACAATGAAGATAATCCATCCGAACCCGGCGAATTATTTTTAAGATTTTTTATTGCTGCCCTATTTCATCCCTGGAAATAGGTTTATTTAAACAGCTCCTCTGTTCTTCTGAGAATGACTTCAATTGTATTTCCTCTAAGAGTTGTTTGATTTTCTCAGGATCTTTCTTGTCTTCTTTATATAGTTTAGAATAATACTGTACGAATTGTTCAGATATTTCATGATTTGACATAACAAATTCCTTGCCATTCCAAACCAATGTTATAATTCTCTTTTCCTGTTCTTTTCTTAACTGATATGCTAACAACTTATCTGGCTTATACCTTTCTCAAAATATCTGTTTCACGTAAGTCATGTTCCTAAATGTCTCTTTGTATTCTATAAGATCAATTTGCTTACGAAGTTCTCTAATATTTTAGAATAGGAGTCGGTGTCGACTCCTGGTGACCACAAAGGCCTTTGGTTGACTCTGGTAGAATAAAGGAGGGGTTTACCATTGCCATCTCCCGTGCATTATGAGATTATGCCTTTCAGCATCGTCCTGTATCGCTCCTGCCTGCTATAGGTGTTTCCCATAGTCTGGGAAACATAGTCTGGGAAACATACCAGCGGGGATTTGAACCAGCAACCTCTGGCTTGCTAGTTAAGACAGGCAAATTAATATGATATGACTTTTTAGTTTGATTTCCTTTTAACATTACCAAATTGGATTTCAAGCAATGTAGCCATTGGAAAAACTTCCATTTCCAAACGTTCCAGAAAACCCACATCTCTGGAAGTACTATTGAAGGCACAGACATACAAAGAAAATGGCAATCAGTAGCCCGAGAAGAAAGGCAGGCAGAGCAAACAGTTGCTTACCTTTCAATTGGTCCTTTCCCAGTTATTTTGGCATCTTGCAAGGAAACACACAACAGCTGAGGTAATATGCCCAGGTTAATGTTCTCAATTTGCACAACTGAAAGCAATATACATAATTTGCAAATTATATTTTTTGGATTTTTGGAAACTGAGGATATGGCAGTACCCATATGGCATTGTGATTTATGCAGTGTCCTTTATCGCTTTTAACTGGTTTTCAGTTTGAATATGCTAAATATATTTCTACTAGATTTCTAAATTTAGTATTTGTGTTTGCAGAACAGAAATGGGCTGAATTGTCACTTGCTGTGGGTTGAGATATTTTTACTTGCTGATATTTTAGGCTAGGGCATTCCATTCTGTTATCTGCTAATGAGCCATCGGAAGAAAAATGGGCACTGCATGTTTTTGAATGATCTGTTGGAAATAAACTAATATTTGCAGGAACATTCTGTGACCTGAAGGAAACTTAAGGAAAAATATATGAGGGAGAATCTGTACTGTTCAGGCAGCCTCTGCACTCTGTACGGGGAAAATCAGCACAGAACTGTCTTTGATCTCTATATTTGCAAATTTGGTGGTTAGGATTGTTGAATTAATAGATGTGATTGATGTGCTATATAAATGTTGAGTATTGTGTAATAAAGTTCTATGAAGCAATCACATGTTCTATAATTTTTATGGGTGTTTCATTTACTAAAAATTAGAAAACATTACAGTGGTAATATGATAAGATGCATGTGAATGTTGTGGATTATGCTAGGCAAATATAACGAGAGGTTTCCACTTTTATTTCCACTTAATAATCTAAATAGTTGTATGCATACAAATCCATTATTTCATTTTCAACTGTTAGTATTGTAAATAGTTCTATTCAAGGATCTGTGAGAGTTGTCTGCATTTCTGAGTCTTTGCCGCACAAGTGCTAAATATTGTATCAGTTATGAAATCTCACAATATTTAAAAATTCTAGCTCTTAATGTGAATTCTGCAAGGCTGATGAAGAGTTCCCCAGTTATCAGAGATGGTTTAAGAGCAGACTAATAGGGTTCCCATTAACAAGCCCTCACCTTCAGTATACCACACTACATTACATAATGGCAGGTAATAACAGGTTACCAGGTTGTTTTTCACAACTTTATGGTGGGTTGTGCACAACCTTATGTTGGGTGGTACAGCTGGGGTGGGGGTGGAGGGATACTGTCATCAGGGGTCCTCTCACCAGGGCTGGATTATGTCTTCTGTTCTCCAGCTTTTTCTCCTGTCGTGCCATCCATATGTGTGCATGTTAATGTGGATTAGGGTCGGCAGTGCAGTTTGTCCTTAGTGTGCAGCTGCAGGGTGAGCAGACTCCAGAACAGAGAGCAGCTGCTTGTCTGTGCTGCCACTCCATCGCATGGTAGTAGCAGCCACTCACAGCTGGCCCAGCTTGATACTTTAGAGGCTTGAGAGTTTGTCCCACAGATGCAGTTGCAGACCATGCCGTTTCCTCTGGGCAGGACTTGTGCATATATGCATTCTTGCATCTGGGTGAGTTTCAAGTCCTTAGAGTAAGACTCTGAGCCAGGCAGAGGTATAGGGGTCCCTCTGTGTAAATGTGTAAGTGCAGATTATTTCAGTAGCTTTACCAATGCCTTTTTGAATCTGCCGCTCTGAGAAAACTGAATTAGCTCAATCTGAGAGGAAGGTTATCTGTCTTTTCCCGTTTCTTTTTTTGGGAAATGGCACTGTTTGGGCTTGGATTGGTTTACATGTGAAAACTTGGTTCTGATAATTCCTGACTTATTTAGTTACAGGATATAGGTGCACAGATGTGCAAGATACATAAGTTTGAGTAAGTGTCACAACAGTCAAGATATTTAAAGTACTATTTTTAATATAAATAAATGACAATCCACATTAAAACCAACATTTCGTATACCTACATAGAGCCAGCATGGTGTAGTGCAGGCATCCCCAAACTGCGGCCCTCCAGATGTTGCTGAACTACAACTTCCAGCATACCCACCCACAAAAAATTGTGTCTAGGGATGCTGGGAGTTGTAGTTCAGCAACATCTGGAGGGCCGCAGTTTGGGGATGCCTGGTGTAGTGGTTAGAGTGCTGGACTAGGACCGGGGAGACCCGAGTTCAAATCCCCATTCAGCCATGAAACTAGCTGGGTGACTCTGGGCCAGTCACTTCTCTCTCAGCCTAACCTACTTCACAGGGTTGTATGTAGTACATACTCAAGTATGTAGTACATGGCTCTGGGCTCCTTGGAGGAAGAGCAGGATATAAATGTAATAATAATAATACAATTCTTCGATGTGTTCTCTGTCTCTTACATCTCTGGTCTTCGCACATGCACGGAGACCACATTGAGAACTTTCAGAGCTTCTTGATTCCTGTTTTGGCGAGAGCTGCAACCTGATCCTCTCCTCATCCCCTCAGCCTTTCATCATCCATGATTCAGTGGACTACATTAGGCGTTCTTGGAGCTTCTACATTTTTTTTTAATGTTAGTTTTATTCTCCTTTTGTTCTTTAGGTAGTTAGTGCTTCCTGCTATTTTCTGCATATTTGTTTGTTTCAGGCTCCCACCCCCAAGTGTTCTTTCTAATTTTTTTAATCTGTGTGCAGAGTGAGTTTTGGTTTGAGTGGCAGTATCAAGGCAGTGTGCGCGCACATGCATTCAGAATGGGGCCTTCCTGAGTCAACCTGAGCGGGATCTAAAATAAACTGAGTGGACATCAAAAAACTTGTGAGCACACACACGTGCATCTGCCTTAGAGGAAACAATGCCCCCCCCATCTCCCCTGTTCCCAGCTGGACCGGGAGATTAAAATTAAGTTTTTTACATTGTGTGGCGAGTAAGGTGATCTTCAAAACGTTTATGTGCTCTGGAGCCAAGTCACCATCTACAGACACCGCTAGCAAGAGTTTGTTCTGTCTTGATGAGGCGCATGTGGCCAAAACCTGCCCTCACTACCAAAAGTTCACCAAACAGGCATGAAAGAATAGAGTATTATGCCTATAATCCTCATTGTGTGAACAAGCCTTGCGCTTCTCCCAATACTTTGCAACTGCTAAAGCTGCAATTATGTCCCTCATGGCCACTCTTTTGGGAGCTCAGGCTTCAGACAAAGATACAGCAACACTGCACTCTCCTAAGTAAGTATCAGTACAGACTGCTGCAGTACTGTATCAAACCCTGTGCCCGATGCTGAGCACATCCTTATCGACCTCGACATCATTGGCTTTGTCTACAACAACGGCACTTGTACCAGCCCGGTCGACCAGCTGGCTTGCCGGAACCAGATGTTTCTTTTGAAGAAGAGGAGGAGGAAGAAGGTAAAAAAACAAACTCATTGGGCCGTAGCCATCCATACCAGCAAGACAGCATCTTCCACGTATCCCGAAAAGGAAACAGCAATCTGGCACCAGCACAATCCCAACTAAACCAAAGAAGAAAAAGGCTCTTCAGTTGATACAGAAACAACCCCATTCAACACTGAAGGAACTATAGCTATAACTATAGAAAGTTAAAAGAAACTACACTAATCACACCTTGGTGGCTGCACCAACCATGGTTTCTGCGTCTGAAAAAATGGCAATAGACTGTGTACACCTACCAACTTACACTCATCTTGTCTCCCAGGCCTCCAGCAGGTTGCTTCGGCTGTCGACTTGGAGGATATTAGGTCCTTCCTGTCAGGACTACAGGATGTCTTCAAAGCAGCCCGCAAACCTGCAATGACAGAGTTGTTAGTAGTAAATAGACTCAATTTTGCAAGTTTGCGGAACACCACAAATTCAATGTTTCCTCAATAAGAACAAATTCTGTTGAGTAGTTTATTTGTTATGTTTGAATCTAGGTTTAAAGTTATCCTTGTTAAAGGTGCATTTGATAGCAACTGTAGCTCACATCTCTGTTCAGGGACAGTCCTGGTTTCAGAATGCAACCGTTAAACAATTCTTTAAAAGTCTGTCTCATCTTCACCTTGAAGACCCAGTGATGGCTTGGGGCTTCTCGTTAGTGCTCTCCTGTTTATTGAAACCATCATTTGAGCCTTTGGCCACACTGGACCACAGGCTACTTATATACAAGGTTTGTATTCTAATTGCAATAACGTCCGCCCGCAGTGAACAATCCCTATGGATTGACTCACCCTACCTTACCTTCCACAAAGACAAGGTGTGCTCATTGGGGCTCCTGCCAAAAATGAGTCAAGAAGCTTAGAAAGTTCCCAATGTGGTCTCCATATATGTGTGAAGCCCAGAGGTGTAAAAGTACAGATGTCCACTAGAAGAACCAAAGTTATAGGTAAGCAAGTTACAGACATTGTATGGGTTTTGTATTCATATTTGTATTTATTTGTGTAACTATAATAATATTGGTATATGACTTATCATATATTGGTAAGTTGCAATTCTATAACTATGTAATAAACATACGTAAGCAGCAGTTGTTGCAAGTAGATTGCGGATGAAGGACCCAATCCACATACAGTGTACTGGGCCAAGGAAATTCTTTTAAAACCCCTGTGCAGCTGAAAAACACTTCCAGAACTGTAACACTTCCAGAACCTGTAAACAGAAATGTATTTATTTAATTGTTGTTTTTCTTTAAATGAACACCAGTATACTGAAATAAATTTACATGTTGAAACTTTCTAGGTATTTTTGTAACAGACCTATAAATGGAATATAATTCTGATTTTAAATTTTGATTATCAACATTAATCAAATTAATTGTAATGATTATTAAGTATTAATATATGGATGAGAGATAACAAATTGAAGCTGAATCCAAGCAAGACGGAGGTGCTCATTGTAGGGGCTCAGAATCTGAGGGATGAGTTAGATCTCCTTGTGCTGGATGGGGTTACATTTCCCGGAAGGAGCACGGTACACAGCTTGGGGGTACTCCTGGATCCAGGCCTCACCCTGGTATTTCAGGTGGAGGCTGTGGCCAGGAGTGCTTTTTATCAGTTTAGGCTGATTTGACAGCTGCATCCATTCCTAGAGGATGACCTCAGAACAGTGGTGCACCAGCTGGTAACCTCCAGGCTTGACTACTGTAATGCGTTCTACGTGGGGCTGCCTTTGTACGTAGTTCGGAAACTTCAGTTAGTTCAAAATACGGCAGCCAGGCTGGACAACACAGAGAGACCATATTATGCCTGTTTTGAAACAGCTGTGCTGGCTGCCAATATGTTTCCGGGCAAAATACAAAGTGCTGGTATTGGTGCTGGTACCTTTGAAGCCCTGCACAGCTTAGGTCCAGGTTCCCTTGAGAGCGCCTTCTTCGGTCTGATCCCCACTGCACGCTAAGATCATCTGAGGAGGTCCGGATCCAGTTGCCACTGGCTCATCTGGTGGCGACTCAGAGGCGGGCCTTCTCTGTAGCCGCTCCTAGATTGTGGAATGCGCTCCCTGTAGACATCCATAATTTGAAATCTTTATTGGAATTTAGGAGAGCCCTAAAGACCTAGCTGTTTGGCCTGGCCTTCCAGTGTTCTTAAATTGTTTTAAAGGGTCTTTAATGTATTGGGTTTTTATAAGGTTTTGAATTGTTTTATTTTTTGGCTGTTTTATTGTATTTTAAAATTTTTATGCCCGGTCATTGATTGATTGACCTATTTTAAAATTTTTATGCCCGGTCATTGATTGATTGACCTGTTCCTGAACCAGGCTTTTTAGGGATGGAGGCTAGAGAGCTGAGTCTGATAGAAGTGACAAGGGATGATGTTCTAAACTGTCTGGAAAAACTGAAAGCTAACAAATCACCAGGGCCGGATGGCATCCATCCAAGAGTCCTCAAAGAACTCAAATGTGAAATTGCCGACCTCCTTGCTAAAATATTTAATTATCCCTGAAATCGGGCTCTGTACCGGAGGACTGGAGAGTAGCAAATGTAACACCGATATTCAAAAAGGGATCCAGGGTCGATCCAGGAAATTACAGGCCGGTTAGCCTAACGTCCGTTCCAGGCAAATTGATGGAAAGCGTCCTCAAGGATAAAATTGTAAAGCAGCTAGAAGAACAGGCCCTGCTGGGAGTGAGCCAGCATGGCTTCCGCAAAGGTAAATCTTGCCTCACCAACCTTTTGGACTTCTTTGAGAGTGTCAACGAGTGTGTGGATCAAGGTGATCCAGTTGACATAGTCTACCTGGACTTCCAAAAAGCTTTTGACAAAGTTCCTCATCAAAGACTCCTGAGGAAACTTAGCTGTCATGGGATAAAGGGACAAGTACATGTGTGGATTGCTAACTGGTTGAAAGACAGGAAACAGAGGGTAGGTATAAATGGAGAGTTTTCACAATGGAGGGAAGTAAGAAGTGGGGTCCCCCAGGGATCTGTACTGGGACCGGTGCTTTTTAATTTATTCATAAATGATCTAGAAGCAGGGGTAAGCAGCGATGTGGCCAAATTTGCAGATGATACCAAACTCTTCCGGGCAGTGAAATCCAAAACGGATTGTGAGCAGCTCCAAAAGGATCTCTCCAAACTGGGGGAGTGGGCGACAAAATGGCAAATGCAGTTCAGTGTTAGCAAGTGTAAAGTGATGCACATTGGGACGAAAAACCCCACCTTCAAGTATATGCTGATGGGATCTGAGCTGTCGGTGATGGACCAGGAGAGGGATCTTGGGGTTGTGGTTGACAGCTCATTGAAAGTGTCAACTCAATGTGTGGCAGCTGTGAAAAAGGCCAATTCCATGCTAGGGATCATTAGAAAGGGGATTGAAAATAAAACGGCTAAGATTATAATGCCCTTATAGAAAACTGTGGTGCGACCACACTTGGAGTACTGCGTACAATTCTGGTCACCACATCTTAAAAAGGACATTGTTGAACTGGAGAAGGTACAGAAGAGGGCAACTAAGATGATCAGGGGCCCAGAGCACCTTTCTTATGAGGCGAGACTACAACACCTGGGGCTTTTTCGTTTAGAAAAAAGACGACTGCGGGGAGACATGATAGAGGTCTATAAAATCATGCATGGTGTGGAGAAAGTGGAGAGAGAGAGAGATTCTTTTCCCTCTCACACAACACTAGAACCAGGGGTCACTCCATGAAATTGATTGCCAGGAGGTCTAGGACCAACAAACGGAAGTACTTTTTCACACAACGCGTGATCCACTTGTGGAACTCTCTGCCACAGGATGTGGTGACAGCCGACAACCTGGATGGCTTTAAGAAGGGTTTGGATGACTTCATGGAGAAGAGGTCTATCAATGGCTACTAGTTGGAGGGCTGTGGGCCACCTCCAGCCTCAGGGGCGGGGTGTCTCTGAGTACCAGTTGCGGGGGAGTAATGGCAGGAGAGAGGGCACGCCCTCAACTCCTGTCTGTGGCTTCCAGCGGCATCTGGTGGGCCACTGTGTGAAACAGGATGCTGGACTAGATGGGCCTTGGGCCTGATCCAGCAGGTCTGTTCTTATGTTCTTATGATTTTAACTGTTTTATTATGTTTGTGAACCGCCCTGAGCTATTTTGTAAGGGCAGTCTAAAAATCGAACAAATAAATTAATAATAAATATTACACTTGATTTGACCCACAGTCATTTAATAAATAGACCCAAGCTGCAGTTATGAAGTTAGGGAGTGAGAACAACAATATGCTTTATTGAATGAAATTGAGAGCTATATTTTGAATTTAGTTGCAGTACTCTATTCATGTTTCGTGGTTCATGTATTGCATATTTAGGCAAATATTCTACATGTTAGTAGAGGGAACTTTATTGCTTTGCTGAAAAACTTGCTGTGAATTTGCAAGATAAATTAAAAACTCTACTGTCATTAGATTTATCCTGTGAATTAGCTAAAGAGGAGATAAGATAATTAATTTGCTCCTCTCTGTCAGAATTGCCAAAATGGGCCCTTAAACCAGGCATAGAAGAAATGACAATTGTTCATGCGATGTTGGAGAGGATAGTGAAATCTTGGGGGACAATGGGGCTGGGCATATGGCTCAATTAGGGTTAGAAGCCTCTGGTTAGGGTTAGAGTTAGGGGCCTGCTCCCCACACAGGTGCGTTAGGGGGATGGCATGGAAGTGGGAAGGGGAAAGGGTAGGGATAGAGTTAGGGGTCACGGAAAAGGACAGGTATACAGGGAAGATTATAGGAATCTAAGGACAACTGAAGGTTAAGGACAACTGAAGGTTCAGGTAAGGATGAGGAATGAGAACAGGCAGAATCACAGGGACAAAAAAAGGGCGGGGGAGGAAACAAATTCAGTCAGTGTTAGCCCACCCAAAGGAAAAGGTTAGGTTTGGGGTTAGGGAAAAGTTTGAGGTTCAGGAAATGGATTAGGGTTAAGAATAAGTTACGGTGGGGGATAGGGTTGGGGACAGGGATAGGGACAAAAAATTAGGGAAAGGGACAAAAACAGGATAAAGGGGGGAGTAGAGAGAAAAAAATAAGGTTGGGTTTGGGTTAAGGAGAGTGGGGAAAGGTTACAAATGGGACAGGCTTGGGGAGGGGAAAACTGATTTTATTCAGGAAAAGGATTTTATTCAGGGGAGGGATAACCCTAACCAGAGTTAGATTTTGGAGGGCTGAACAGAGACCAGTATGGGAAAAACTGTACTTGAGCAGGATATAAGCATAACATTGCTGCAGGAACTGGGATATTTTAAATAGCTGCCAATATTTTAAGATGCTCCTGTGGTACCTGGCTGTATTCTCACATACAGGATCATGGTCTGAGCTCCCACCAGCAGTATGCATTGCTAAAAGCTCTTCTTAGCATAACTAATTCTGTAATAATTTGACCTGTGGTTGTCTGTTCAGTTATTTAAAAGTGAATTATCTGTGGTGTATGGTTAAAAACAGGGGTGTAGGGTAACAGCTTAAGTTTGTGGTGCACCAGAAAATGTTTTGCCATGTGGCTCAAAAACAATAATTTTGAGATGTTCCACACAATTCTATCTGACCTACTCCTTTTCTTAATGCACAGCTACTTTCTGCACCATAGCACAGGCAAAATATTAACCAATTTATTGCCTGTTTATACAATTTTTACACTAAACGAAATGTTTATTTAAAATATTACAATTATACTGTATATTGCACTTCTGCTTTAAATTGCTCCCCAGTATAACAACAAAATGCTACAGTCAACAAATGACTAATTGATGGCGTGATGAGGATCTTAGTGGGGAGATGGTCAATTGGGTGTTATCCATCCCCTGCCTCTTCAGATTCCTCTCTTCTATATTTATACAGGCATATATATTTATACAGGCATATTACAAAGTATCTTCTACTCCTAGAGACTTAATTTTCAGGAATGGTTACAGGCCAGTTTAACTAAGTCAGCTGAACAAGGGAGGAACAAACAAGGCTGGCTGTAGTCCACCAGGAAAGGAAACAATTGGGGTGGGCTGAGGAAAAAGATGAATTCACCAATCCAAGCTGGCATAGGCGGGGCCAACATTATCCTTAAAACCAACAGAAGAGGACATCCTTCAGATCCACAGAGCTAGGAAAACACTTGCTAGAAGGGAATCAACCCCATTGGTTGATTAATTGATAGACAAGGCCCTGGGATCTCTAGATCTCTTACTTATATTCCCCCAAAAAAGAACTGAAAGAAAAGCCAAACGTTATTGGGCATGACAAACGAAAGCAAAATATCTGGCTCTTTCTATGCATGGTTTTTGCATGTAACAAGCCAAGGTTTTCAAACATTTTCATACTGTGACCCCTTAAAATAATAAAGCTTTCCCTCTCTCCATGTAGAAAGCTACTGGCTGACATTCTGACTTGCAAAAGAATATTCGACAATGTATTAATTAGAACTGAAGATATTTCAGAGTGTTATTCTATCCATTCCATTAAACACATTGGGAAATATTCTTTTCCATGTCTAGATGTTGCTGAGGGTCAAGCAACATGTTTCCAGTCTAGCAGAGCACTCCCAGAATGCTCCTGGATCTCAGTCAAGCTCCAAAAGTATTTGTGCTCCTTCATAAGTGTTGAAGAGTGCCCATGCTTTGGAAGTACAGCAGACAAGTGCAGGGGCTTGTGTATCACTGATTATAGGAGCACACACACTATATTAGTCATGGTGGCAGCTATAGATTTGCTTAGGGATGTGCACAAAATGGATTTTGTAATTTGTTTCAAGCTCGAACCAAAATACAGACAGTGAAAATGTTTCATCAAAACAGTAGTCAAAGTTGTTGTTTCAACTAAACAAAACTCAATTATTGAGTGTTTCAGGTGTAAGGAACAATGGGGAAACTTGAAACATCCGATTGTGCCCCATAGGTAGCTCCTAGAGTCACCAAAGTGGGTTGGGTGGTAGAGTATGATGGATGCTACCACCCAACCCACAAAAGAAATAGGCAAGCAAATTTTAAACAAATTTTTAACCTTTCCCCCAAACCCCCATTGCAACTTTGGATAACTAATATGTGTTCCTTATCAGAATTTGAACTAGGGTTTTTCCTATGGAAAGTAAAGAAGAGGAATTTTCAGCAACTTAGTCGAATTTCAATAGATTGTTCAGGCTTTGAAACAATATATCCTTGGAAGAAGGTGTCCCCTTGCCCTTTTTTCTTTTTCTTTCCCTCTTTTCCTTGGCAGGTTGTATTTATATTACATTAAAGCCATGCTTAAGGGAATTCTTAATTGTTTTTTCTTTCCTCCTTTTTTCTTTCTTCAATTATATACACATAATTCTTATACTTGATTATGTTATATATACTGCTATAATCTTACTTGGGGAAATGATAGATAGATTATTTGTACTCCATTTGCACACTAATCCAAAATTCAAGTGAACATACAGTTGAGAATGTAAAGTGAAGAGCTTCTCTGAGGCATGGGGAGGGGGACAGGAGCTGAAAACCATCTGGATCCTCTACTGCACAAAGCCAAGGGCAATACAGCAATGGTACGTCTTTGACCATTCACTAGATGAGATCTAGGGAGTGTCTCCCAAGAGTGAATGCTCCACTGGCCTGTCAGCCAAAGAAATGTCATTGTTGTGCCCTTGGCTTTGTGAGTAGTGGAAGAGCCAAGTAATTGTTTGCTTCAGTCTCCATCTGCCTCCCATCATCCCTGACTGTTGCCAAACGCCCTTGCTTTCCTTATAGCTCTCTTCTGAATGGTTTGGGACCCCTTTTTAAGTTGTTGGTGGGACCTCCTGTGGAGTCCCAACCCCCAGTTTGAGAACCACCGGTGAAAGCAATCAGGAAGCAGGAGGACAGAGTGCAGTGAAATTGCCAATATTGGTAGTGTACAGTAACTAAAAGGTTGAGGATGGTAGTGCATGTGCACTATCAGGTGCTACTGTAGTTAAGGCCATTGTTTAAAGATATATTAAAAAAAACTATTCTATGTTTTCAACATCTCAAAATAATCTGTACCAACAACAGCATATGAAATGGTAGATGTACTGTAAAATGTAGCCCACCACATATGTTCTAGTGTGCTAAAGGCAAAGTATACCCTTCCCTTAGCTTGTAAAGTTGAGATGAGAGGTTGAAACCTCAAGGCAGAACCAAAATATTTTGTCCCCAAAGGCAAAATAGAGACTCTTACTGCTTAATAGGGACAAAACATATGACATTGATTATTCATTTAAAAATGAAATAGAGGAAACTTTTCATCCATGAGCCAGACCCTAAAACATTGGTCATCCATATATTTAATTCTCTTAGCTGGCATGCGTTCCCAGGATTGGGCAGCGGAACTCTCATGACACGCTGCAAGAGTTCCGGCAATAATAATGGAGGGAGGAGAAGAGGGGGAAGAAAGTGGCAGTGGCAGCCATCAGGATGGATGGATGGTGGGGGGTTGAAAAAAGCGGCGGCGGGCTGATGAGGGGGAGCAAAAAATGGCAGCGTGGGGCGGAATTGGGGAGGAAAAGGGGGCGACAGGCAGATGGGGGAGAGAAAAGCGGTGGCGGCAGGTGGATGGATGGATGGGGGAGAAAAAGTGGCGGTGATGGGCTGATGAGGGAGAAAAAAGCAGCGGTGGACACATGGGGGGATGGGGGGAGCAAAAAGCGGCAGCTGCTACCGCAGCGGCAGGCAGCTGGGGAAGAAAAAAGCCGCCGCCGCAGGCAGATGAGGGGGAGAAAAAAGCCACAGCGGGGGGAGTGGGCAGGAGAAAGCGGACACCAGCGGGGGAGAGGGGGAAGAATGCGGACACCAGCGGGCGGGCCGGAGAAAGCGGTGACTGGCTGGTGGGCTTATGCGGGGGAAGAAAGCGGAGGGGGGGGGGGTCTGCGCCTGGTTCAGCTAGTAGGTACTATTACAGGAGACAAATGCTCATAGTCATTTTTGCCTACATGTACCTCCTAGAGATGGAAAATAACTTGATAGCATTGTTATACTTAGAGCTTTCTCTGTATTATCACCCCTTCTTTATCCCTACCCCTAAATGATTAGGGTAAAATTGCAGTCATTTTTGCATAGAGGAAAGGGTTAGGGAAAGGGTTACAATTAGTCTTGGGGTAACAATGAACAACCTGTTGTACTCTATCCATGGAGTAATCTTTGGAGGACATTTCTTCCAATTGTTTCCATTTATCTGACACCATTGATACAATTTTACAGCTGTTGTGTGTTTAAAGGTTTTAAAGGGTTTTGAAACACCATTGCACATTTGGCTGCTGCAGGCCCAATGGTCAGGACAATAAATGCATCGATAACATACTGAAAGATGAAAGTACTGCAATGCTATCACCTATTTTCAGTCTTTAGGGGTGTAAATATATTCAAAAATCACAATCCAGTACCAACCATCTCAACTGGCTAAGGTACTTTGTGCTTCACAGTGCTGACTTATCCTTTTCCTTTTTTCCTTTTTTCCTTTTTGGCTGTCTTAATGGTGCAGTATGTACTCTCCAAAATGACAACCTGAAGTGATTTGTTCATGATGATGTGCATTGCAAACATGCAGCCGTTTCCCCCCCATAATTAGTGCAGTTCAACTGGAACACACACACTTCTGTCCACCATTTCTGAAGATACTGTTTACTGCAGGCAACTCTATGGCTGTTCTTTTGAAGATGCTTTGATCAAGCAGATTGATTTAGTTAATCCTAATTGCAGAAGGATGTGATCCAAGATCTATAGTGTGATGGCCTGATGCTTTCAATATTAAATGTTCTTGGGAAATGCTCTTCCTAATGAAACACATTTTTAAAGTGATTGGACAGAGTAAGTAGACTAGGCTGCAGCACCAGTTAACATTTTCTATTATTGATGGTAAACACCTGGTCCCCACTGTACCAGGTGGGAAAACTGTAATAAAGTTTCATATGATTGCTCCATAATTTAGATTGCAGTTAACAATTCTGCATTTGGGCAATTCCATTAATAAAGGGACATAGAGGTGAAAAATTAAAATGTATATTCAGACCAGTGTTGGTGTAATTTTGTAGAGAAGTGTTTTAAGATCAATAATGAATGAATGTTTAACCCCCACCTTGTCCATATTATTGGTCTTAAAGTCTGATATATCTAATGCAAATTTAGCATTCTTTGACAAGAAAGACTTATTAAAATATGGATAGGGATGGGGGCACTAAAGGGAGCACTTCAGGCTCCCCCCGCCCGTTATCAAGTTCTTTAATAATAAAGGAAAAGAGGAATGCATTGAGTACACCATAAATAACTGTCATTCAGTTACCATTAAAAGTGCTAAAAGTTTGGGTTTTTTAACAGAGTAACCACTGCAAAGAAAAATCCAATCATTGTAAGCAAAGACAGTTTTCATAACCTGGTAATTTCATGATCTTGCATTTCATGAATGCAAGTATTGGTCACCACAATACTTGCATTCATTGTATTTTTTTAATGTCTCAAAAATGCATGGTGGTAAAACCATTTTTCACAGTAACTGAATCCACTTTCTGGCTTGAACTTGCTCTGTGCACGGTTCAGCAGAAAGTGGTCAGTCTTCTATATTTGACCACCAGTCGTAAGACCATAGCCACTATTCTTCTCATTGAACCACAGTAGCTCTATGTGTAAGTATACTTTATAGAGTTATTTATGTGGCATAATAGCCTAGTGTTTCTAAATCATAAGATATGTGTGTTAATGCAACCTTATATAATATTATAACTGTTGTTCTTTATCGGCAGGTATAAATAAATATAACAGAATAAGGAACTAGTGCTCCATGGGGTCAGCAAAAATATTAAGCCACTTTAGCAGGAGAAATGTAACAACTTAGGAGAGGCACAAGAGATGGTAACATTTTGGCAGGAAGACTAGTGATTGGCTCAGTTGTTTAATATTGGTCAAGTTGTTTTAATGTCTTAAGTAAGATTTAAGATGTAAATGGTGCAAGAAAGGGATGTCCAAAATGAATCTGTTACTGACTGACTTTGAATGCTTTTACGCTATATATAATATTTTTGTGTGTGTACGCACACACTCTTGATTGTGAATATACATAATAACTTAAAATTTGGCTGTAATATGGGTGATTCTGTTACCCTCAAAATTGTCCACTTGCTGTACATTTCAACCCCACCGCCCGATACTTGCCAACTGTTCCATACTGCCTCATGCTGGAATACTTGGAATAATGAACACTAACTGAAAGACAAATGTAATTTCTGTATTAGTCCATCTGTAAGGAGGCCTGTGCTCTTTCCAAGAATTATGTTCTAAATGTGTCATTATAGACAAATAGTAAATAAGCAAGATTATGTTCATGTGCAAGAACATCTTCTGTCATTTTGTACTACCAATGGAACTGTAAGCTAGTTCAAGTGTTAGAATATTTGCAAATACATTCTGAAGTATTTCATTCTGAAGTTTGCAAATTGTCGGTTGTGAACCAAATGCCTCTGACTTGCTGAATGTCCTGTGAAATCCAAATCCAATTTACATAGGCTGGCAAATCAGAACAGGATGTTTACAGCTATACAAGCTTAATTTACTTGAATATGCATATGAGGGAATGATCTCTCTCCTTTGTAAGTAAAATGTTTCCAGTAATAATATTCTATTTGAACAATTCTATAGATCTGGGTCAGCTATGCATTAACAGATGATTCTATTTTGTATTGATCATTGTGTAATGTTTTCAACATAACTGAATTTGTATGTAGATATATGATTAAAACAGTGAAGACTCTGAAGCCTTAATTGTCATAGTTTCTGGAGATCTACACCTCATAGCAGATGAATAACTGTGTTCTGCACATGCTGAAATCTCTGTGTAGTCTTAAAATACTTACTTGTGTAGAGTGCAAGTTATGAGCTTCTAACTACATGAGAACTTATCATCTGAATCTACTATTTTTATTATTATTATTATTTTTTTATTTTTACATTTATATCTCGCTCTTCCTCCAAGGAGCCCAGAGCGGTGTACTACATACTTGAGTTTCTCTTTCTCAACAACCCTGTGAAGTAGGTTAGGCTGAGAGAGAAGTGACTGGCCCAGAGTCACCCAGCTAGTATCATGGCTGAATGGGGATTTGAACTCGGGTCTCCCCGGTCCTAGTCCAGCACTCTAACCACTACACCACAATGGCTCTCCAGTTCATCAGGTTTTGCAGCAGGGTTCTTAAAAAAGGTACTTCAAGCTTCATTGGACAGAAATGTTGAGTGGTATGTACTGTAAAATGCTCTAGATACATGAGTAAAATAGTTTAAACCTTTCAGTGTATTTGCAGTAATTTCCCCTATGTTCCCTATTGATTTCCTCCTCATAGGGGGGAAATTTTCAGGTCCCCATAACTTTCCTTCATGAGAAGAAAAGCAGCTGGGAGGGATTTTGAATGAGGAAATGTTCTAATGAAAAAGGTTGCATATCCTCTCTCTTACACACACGCCCAAACTGAGTAAACTGCTCAAGATGGCAGACACTATGACTTACTTGCATTTAAAAGGGCCAGGAAAATTACACATGACTAATTGCAAAAGCTAGGTGGTCAGTGGAACAAATGACATATTATCCTTCGTTAAGATCAACTAATTGCTGAAAAGAGAGATAAACTTTCATGTATTTCAAAACTGTATGAGATAGAGGAATAATGAATTAAAATAAGGTAGAAAAGAATGGGATCATCATCATCATCATCACCATCAATGGCGGGAACACCATACAAGCCAAAAACACCTGGGCTATACCTGTTATCAGATATACTTCAGGAATAATAGACTGGACCCAGGCAGAGCTAGAGACGCTAGATCGTAAGACCAGGAAAATAATGACCATCAATCATGCTTTGCACCCCGCAGCGATGTTGATAGGCTATACCTCCCTCGCAGCTCAGGTGGAAGAGGAATGCTGCAAGTCCATCAAACAGTAGAGGAGGAGAAAAGAAGCCTTGAAGAATATATCAAGGACAGTGAAGAAGATGCACTTCAAATGGTCAATAATGCGAAACTATTCAACACCAATGAAACAAAGCAGGCCTACAAGAAAGAACAAGTCAAGAACCGAGCAGAAAAATGGAAAAAGAAGCCACTGCTTGGTCAATATTTGCACAATATAAGTGGAAAATCAGACATCACCAAGACCTGGCAATGGCTTAAGAATGGCAACTTGAAGAAAGAAATAGAGGTTTTAATACTGGCTGCACAAGAACAGGCACTAAGAACAAATGCAATAAGAGCAAAAGTAGAAAAATCCACAACAAAACAGCAAGTGCCGCCTTTGTAAAGAAGCAGATGAAACCGTGGACCACCTAATCAGCTGTTGTAAAAAGATCGCACAGACTGTCTACAAACAAAGGCATGACAAGGTAGCAGGGATGATACACTGAAACATCTGCAAAAAATACAAGCTACCTGTAGCCAAAAATTGGTGGGACCATAAAATTGAAAAAGTTGTAGAAAATGAAGATGCAAAAATATTATGGGACTTCTGACTACAAACAGACAAACATCTGCCACACAATACACCAGATATAACTGTAGTCGAGAAGAAAGAAAAACAAGTGAAAATACTCGACATAGCAATACCAGGGTTATAGCAGAATAGAAGAAAAAGAAATAGAAAAAAATCACCAAAGACAAAGATCTCCAAATTGAAATTGAAAGGCTGTGGCAGAAAAAGACCAAAATAATCCCAGTGGTAATTGGCGCCCTGGGTGCAGTTCCAAAAGACCTTGAAGAGCACCTCAACACCATTCTGGCCACAGAAATCACCATCAGCCAATTACAAAAAGCAGGTTTACTGGGAACAGCCTATATTCTGCGATGATATCTATAACAGCAGCAACAACATTGACAATAAAATTCTGGCATCCCAGGTCCTTGGGAAGGACTCGATGTCTGGATAAAACAAACCAGTCAATAACACCTCTCTGACTGTGTAAATAAATAATAATAATAATTCGATTTCTATACCGCCCTTCCAAAAATGGCTCAGGGTAGTTTACATAGAGAAATAATAAATAAATAAGATGGATCCCAGTCCTCAAAGGGCTCACAATCTAAAAGAAACATAAGATAGACACCAGCAACAGTCACTGGCAGTACTGTTCTGGGGGTCGATAGGGCCAGTTACTCTCCCCCTGCTAAATAAAGAGAATCACCATGGTAAAAGGTGCTTCTTTGCCAAGTTAGCAGGGGGGATAGTTTCATGCCGATCTGGTATGGATATCAGTTGTATTTTGCATTTGCTCTGGATGCTAAGACTATTCATACTAGAATTTTTTGGCTTCTGGTAAGAAACTTTACATAATTAGCCATCTAAATAAAATCTAATGGCATAATATGAAAACTATATGTAAAACAAGTAATAACAGCAGTTACTAGATTACAGTCAGAGTAGAATGTTGATACCCAACACTATTGGTCCCTCATTTCCCAAAACTCAAGAAGTGACTAGGAATAATTGAACAAAAACTTCACTTTCTAAATGAGAAGATTACTGCAGTTTGCAACTAATAGAATTAAGAAGGTGACTATATATTAGTATTCTGTTTGCACTACAGCTAAAAAGAGCTGATCACATTCTTTTGTAGAATCCTTTTGAAAACGGCAAATTCTCCTAAAAGTATTTATTACTGCAAACTAGAATTACCTCAAACTAGTACTGTATTTTCCAAAACCACCTCATCCAAACAAATAGCAACTAAATCAGAAGTCAGTAATTCTAAACAGGATCTACATTATGAAGACCAAATGTTAATATATGAGAGACAATTTGCCTATGCATTTTCAAAGGTCCATGGCTTTGAAATACTTTACCACAGACATTTGAGGTTGAAAAAAAATGCACTTAAATGTCAGTTTGATAGACGCCAAAAGAACGTTTTCCACATATGTTTGCATTTAAACATTATTGGAACAAGATGGAAAAGTAACATCGATACAAAAGTAAGGTTAAAACATTAGCTCTTAAGGATTGACTTTTTTCTTTTCCATAAAGTCAGCCAGCTTTATCCATGTGTTTTTTGAAAAGCCCTAAAATTAAAAACCTGTCTTTTATTTGCTATTACCTGAACCAGCACCCCCCCACCCAAGATGCCTAGATATAAAGCTTTGAAATGTTGCTGAACAGTGTACTGCATTTATTGTAGAGATTTTAACACATTAAAAAAGAGAGCTTCTATAAATTAAAGTACATACATAATGTTTCTCATTTTATAAATGTATTTCATCCTCTTATTGCATGTACTTCTTATTCACTTTTAAGAAATTAAAATGAATATGTATTTACAACATATATCTGTAAAATAAAAGGCACTGTCCATTGGGATTGTATCATGATTTAGCTGTGTTTATAATTAATAAATGCATGATGCCTTACATGGCAACGTGGTTTTTGCAGAAGATGATTTTCTTGGATTGCATCCATATTAGTGAACACTGTATAAATTTATGTGGCAGTTTAACTCATGGATGCAGTTTAAGTATGATGTTTCTCCCCCTCCCCACAATGTTGTAGAAATGTGAAGTAATTATTTTCATAGCTGAACATGTCATTCAGAATTGTATTTCAAACAAAGAATTGAAAATAGAAACATAAGAAAAGCTGATCAGGCCCAAGGCATCTCTAATCCAGCATCCCACTTCACACAGTGGCCCACCAGATGCTTCTGGAAAACATGCAAGCAAGAGCTGAGGCCATGCACTCTCTCTTACTATTATCTCCCCTGAAGCTGGTATTTAAAGGCATCTTGCCTCTGAAGCTGGAGGTGGCCTATAGCTCTCAGACTAGTAGCCATTGATAAACCTGTCTTCTATGAATTTAAAGCCATCCAGTCTCTTGGCTGTCACCACATCTTGTGGCAGAGAATTCCATAGCTGATTATGGGTTGTATGAAAAAGTAGTTTCTTTTTGTCGGCCCCAAATTTCTTGGCAATCAGTTTCATGAGATGACCCCTGGTTCAAGTGTTATGAGACAGGGAGAAAAATTTATTTGTGTCAACTTTTTCCACACCTGGCATGCCTTTATAGACCTCTGTCATGTCTCCCCTCAGTCATCTTTTTCCTAAACTAAAAAGCCCCAGGTGTTATAGCCTTGCCTCGTAAAGAAGATGCTCTAGGCCCTGAACATCTTGGTTGCCCTCTTCTGCACCTTTTCCAGTTCTACAATGTCCTCCTTAAGATACAGTGACCAGAACTCCACTCAGTTCTCCAAATGTGGCCACACCATAGATTTAGATAAGGGTATTATAATATTAACATTTTTATTTTCAGTCTAGCATGGAGTTTGCCTTTTTCAAAGCTGCCGTGCACTGAGTGGACACTTTCAGTGAGCTGCCCAGCACAACCCCAAGATCTCTTTGCTGGTCAGTCTCTGACAACCCAGAATCAGTGTATATATATGTGAAGTTGGGGTTTTCTGCCTCAATATGCATCACTTTACAGTTGCTTACATTGAATCACATTTGCCATTTTGTTGCCCACTCATCCCATTTGGAGAGATTCTTTTGTAGCTCATCACAATTTGTTGTGGATTTCACAGTCCTAAATAGTTTGGTGTTATCTGCAAATTTTTGTCTGAAATGCAGCTAGTGTTTCTGTTCCAAGCAGGCTAAGGGAAGAAAATGGCTGAAAAGCTAAATTTCAGAGGTACACTGAAGCACCCCAAAAATGGTGTAGTGAGTGTGGCTAGTAACATTCCTCTTCTGCACCTTCCCCAATGTCCTTTTTTAGATGTTGTGACCAGAATTGTATGCAGTTCTCCCAAGTGTGGCTGCACCATAGTTTTGTATAAGGACATGATAATATTAGCAGTTTTATTTTCAGTCCCCTTCCTAATGATCCCTAGCATGGAATTGGCCTTTTTCACAGCTGCTGCACATTGAGTTGACATTTTCAATGAGCTGTCCACCATGACCCCACGATCCCTCTCCTGGTCAGTCACCGACAGCTCAGATCCCATCAGCGTATACTTGAAGTTGGGGTTTTTCATCCCAATGTGCATCACTTTACATTTGCCAACATTGAACCGCATTTGCCACTTTGTCACCCACTTCCCCAGTTTGGAGAGATCCTTTTGGAGCTCCTCACAATCCATTTGAGATTTCCCTACCCGAAAGAGTTTGGTATCATCTGCAAATTTGGCCACCTTGCTGCTTACCCCTGCTTCTAGATCATTTATGAATAAATTAAAAAGTACAGATCCCTGGGGGACCCCACTTCTTACTTCCCTCCATTGTGAAATGTGTCCTTCCATTGTGAATAACACTGAATGGTAATATGCGATCTTGAAAGTGATGAGTACTTCAGCAGTTGAAGCACTGGCAAGTAACTATTGATTCCAGAGGTAGCTCAAGCAAGTGAATCAATCTGAATACATAGGTAATGATCCGAAGTGAGTTTAGAATTGAGGCTGTTAGGCTTCATCCATCAACCATTAGAGATAGCAGCAATGCTATGCTGGAGTACTAGCACATAGGTTTTGTAGTTGCAGTCACACTCTGGAGACAAAATGAAGCCAGTTCTTGCGCCAGGCTTCACCGCAGTCAGTCAGTCAATCAATCAATCAATCTTTATTTCGGTCTTAGACCAGCATAAGAACGATTGTAAAAAGAAGGGGAAAAGACGTAAGATACAGGCAAGGGGTAGGAAATAAAATATAAAATATACAAAACTTTAATTGAATAATTTGTTTTAATAAATGTTATGCTATTTTTGTTGTATTGTATATTTTAATCTGTTAACTTTTAATATATTAAATTTTGTACACTGCCTAGAGATGTATATATCAGGTGGTATAAAAATATGATAGATAAATAAATAAAATATAAAACTACTGTTATGGAGCTATAAAAGCGTATAAAAGTGTCGTAAGGACATATCCTCTCTGTAAGTGGGATTTTCCTGAATCTGCCTTCTGGAATGGCTGACGGGAAGATGTAAATGCCAAAGTAAAGGCCCTCCTGTGGGCTGGGATTTCCAGTAGTGACAGATATGTGATGGGAGAGGGGAGGTATCTCAGACTTTTTGGTTTGGGGAACTTTGGTACCCTGCCTAGGGCTATTTGGCATTTTTTGTCTGTTACCCTTTGTTTAAGCACAGATTTGGCCTGGTCATATCCCAGAGCTAGTAAGAGGGGGAGAGAGAATCCCAAGCTTCAGTTTGGTCTAAATATCACTTTCCCAAGAGGATAGGAAGCAATCCTGGAGAGTCAGAGGGACCAGTCCATGAGGAAGGAGAACTAGTTTTACCCCGTAGATAAGGATGGCCAGCCATACTATAGCCTCCACCTTCATCATTCCTGTCTCTAGTTGGAGAGTGGCATTCGACACATCATGGGACTTGGAGGTCAGCTCTTAAAAACTTGGATTGTACCAGTTTCAAAGGGGCAAAGCTGTTGGGGGGACCCAATTAAGGCTCTTAATTTCAGATATAGACAAAGGTAGCCACCTGGGCAAGTCTTCCCTAATTTCCATATCTGGAAGGAGGAAGCCACAGTCATCGTCGTTGTCTACATAGAGCCTCTGGAAGTGATTTTCCCAGACCTCAGGTAGGATGTGACTGTCTATCTGCGCCAGATCAGCTTTGGGGGAGCTAGACATAATACTCCAGAATGTGGAGCCTTAACTGCCTGGATGAGTCACTTCCATGTAGCCTTCATATAATTTCTTTTCTTGCGTGCCACTAGCTGTTGTAGAGTTTCTTCTGCTCAAGGAGGCCTGTGCTGTTTGTGTGGGTGTGATAGCTGGTTAGAAGCAGTTTTCTAGCCTTGACACAGTCATCGTCAAACCAGGGTTTGGAAGGACATGCAGGCTGCTTGAGGTGAGCTGCTGCTTTGTCGGATAGGTGTGGTTGAGGGTCTTGTACTAAAATTTCATAAATCAGCAATGGGGCGCAGGGTTAATCCATAGTAGTTAGTGCTGTTGGTAGCTCTGGAAAGGTTTCAAGACAAGCGGTTCTGCCAATTGCTCGTCTTGTTGGAGGGTCAATTTAGCTCGGCAGCTAGCTTTGCTTGCGGGTAAAATGAGGGGATGGAAACTATCCTCAGTGCGGAACTGCTGGATGAATGATACAAGTTGCAGTGACACCGGAAAGTGATCACTCTCATGATGCGGGGTGACCTTGAAGCTCTCAGTGTATGAAAGGTGGTACCGAGAGATAATTATATAGTCTATAGCAGACACATATAGTCATATAGGGATATAAAAGATGATGATGATTAATAATAGCGGACATATAGTCCATAGTGGACCTTGGCTGTGGAATGCATGCCCAGCAGAAATGTGTAATTTGAATCCATTATTGGCCTTCAGGAGAACCCTTAAAATCCTCCTGTTTGGCCTGGACTTCCAGGGTTTTTAAACTGTTTTAAAAGTGTAAATGTTTGGCCTGATTTTCCAGGGTATTTAAAAAACTGTTTTAAATGTTTTAATTGTTAATGGTTTTCTGTTGTTTTTATAGTTTCTGATTTTAACTGTTAATTGATTTTAGTTGTGCCGCCCTGAGCCATTTTTGGAAGGGTAGTATAGAAATCAAACAAACAAATACATAAAATTTTGGAGCCGGATAAATAAATGAATTCTCCTGAGTGGTCATCTTTAACTGAGCCGTTTAGTATCAGGAGGTTTAATCTGTGGAATGTTTGTGCAAGGAAGAGGCCTACATAGTTTGCTCTCTGGTCTTTGGAAAGGCAAATGAAGGGAAGATGGTCAGCTTTCAAGTTGTGTGGGAGGAGGGTGTCGGTGATAGCTGGTGAATAAGGAGTGGTCATTTAGCCCCATCCTGGTGTTGAGTTCTGTACTACATATGCATCAGGATTGGAGAGGAGGAGTCCAGGTATGTATTGTTCTAGCTCAGACTATAATTATCTGACTTGGCCTTTTCGATGCTGTGGAAGAAGGTAGTTGTTAACCACCAGTAGTGGGATGGTTCTAAACTGGATTAGGATAGCTATGGCATTCTGCTTGAGTGGCACTAGAGGTGTCACTGTTGTGCACAAGTTGATGGAGACTAATATCCCCAGGCCACCAGGAGTCACCCTCACAGTGTATGAGTGATATCCGTTGAGGTTTAGGGCAGCCATAGTCCAGGTTTCCTGCACCATAATTATATCATGTCTGGTAAGGAAAAGAGTGGGGTCTGCATCAAAACCACTTGGCCACATTCCAGGACAAAAGGTTGCTGGTCGGTGAGATGTCAGCGGGTCACAGAATCAGGTAGGTGCTGGGTGGATTCCCTGGGGAGTAAGGGTTAGGGTTGCATGGAACAGGCTGCAGGTCTGGCTCCCGTGTTTTGTTGAAGTGAATGCAGAAGCACCTGCTTGGCTCAGCTCTCCTGGCCCTGGGGTCTCCATAGTGGTTCTTGCTTGGTTCAGTGTCGTGGTGCCAGAGATCAGTAGGCCAGTGCTTGGGAAGTTCTATAAGGTTTATTGGGGTTGTAAGCTGTAGCAATAGCCATCACCCTCCCGTTAATGAGTGGTCTAATCTCCTGATCAAGGAAAACTCTAGAGCACCATATGTTATGCCAGTGGAGATGTGGTGTTCTTTTGTTTTTTAAAAAATATTTCTATACCGCCCAAAACCACCCAGAGACACAAGTTTTGGGTGGTATAGAAATTGTAATTGTAAAATTAAAATGTTGAGCCAGGCTCAAAACTCTGATTGGTGTTGTTGAATTATGGAACTGCAGGAGAAGGCGTCTAGATTGGAAGCTGTTTGGTAGATAGTGATATATTTTCAGCCCAATGTTTTCTGACACTTTAGGAGGTAGGATGATGATGATGATGATGCTCTATGATGAGCCCATTTGTGTAAATCACTTCTGGGAAAGTGAATGACGATCTGGTTCAGCTGCAGAACCAGGAAGTACATAGGAACATAGGAAGCTGCCATATACTGAGTCAGACCATTGGTCTATGTAGCTCAGTATTGTCTTCACAGACAGGCAGCTGCTTCTCCAAGTAGTTTGTCACGCAAGTTGATGCCAGCAGCTCTGCAGATCAGTAGCAAACTTGTAGGGAGGGGCTGACTGAAGCTTTCTGCTGATGGGGATGAGAAAACTTTTAACCCCTTGCTGGTCTCTGGAGATAAATTACTCAAAGGTTATCTTTAAACTGTCCACCTTATCTATGATCTCACTCAGACAAGCAAGTATTGCTGTCAAGGATCGTGCTGACAGAAGACAAGCATTACTTAGGTGTTGGTTGATATAGTTTAGAGGGCTCCTATTACCCTGTTCTGAGGAGATTCTATGCTCAGCCTTCTGATTCAACTTGGAAGCGGTAACTTTAGGTGCCAGCCGCCATGGAACAGCCTCTTTGGGCAGTGGGGAGAATCACTCCGCTCCCAGGGTTGTAAATCTGTTTTCTGTAGGCAGTGTACTCACAGTTTTCATTGGCGACTCCACAATCATAATGTAAGAATCAATGCACATTTGACTCCCTGCCTTATTTCCTGGCTTATCGGATTGATGGGCCCCGCAGTCATTTTGTGGGCTGTTCCTGGATCTTTTTTTGCCCTTTTGGTGGCATGATGAACAGTGTCCGGATGGGTGGGTGGTGTAGTGCCAGCTCGTTAACAAAGCTGTTAGCTGCATGCCATCTTGCCTCTTCTCCCCACCCCCCCATCCTCACAGTCGAAGATCCAAACGGGAACAGTGGCTTTTATTCCTTTCACAGCTTGTAATCCAGAATGTTGGAGCAGGGCTGGCTGCCCTTCTCCAAGATCACCATCAGCACATAACCTATTTCTTTTCTGGATACATTTGCAGAGATAAAAATGGCACTGAGGGCAACTCCCATTTAAGACACTAATGTCCATGTTCAAGAGAGTGTCCTGTACCAAGACAACAACATGTTACAGAACTGAAAATAGCCTTATGTTTTGAGCTTTATACTATATGAATTTTTCCATGCAGAAAAACTAAGAAATGGACTTTGGAAAGGACTAATGGAACTAGTACTTTAGATATGCATGGTGTTTTTAAAATGTTGGCTGCTGTTTGTTAGCTAAGTCAGTTCAGCAACCATAATATAAACAAACAAACAGAAGTAAGTATGAGCAGGTTTAGTGTTGATGTGCAAATGCCAAAGGCTTGCTGTAGCAGTTTCTTGCACTGAGCAAGGAGTTGAACAGGAGGGACTCCAAGGTCCCTTCTGTCTTTAAAATTATATGTTGTCCCAACAACTTCTAACAAAACAGAGTACCGGCTATCCTAAACTTCAGATGCACTGAAGTTGAAGTTGAAGACGAAGCATTAAAGATGTTGGTAAATTGCCACCTTGTTTCAACGTTGCAACACTTGCTGCAGACAAGGAAGCTCCACTAGACAGCTGGAGGGGTGTCTAACCGGCTGGATGCAGAGGCAACAATGGCAGCATAGGCTCTCATTATCATCAAGATTGGAAGTTCTGATGGCAGCTGCAGCAGCATCTGAAGCTGCAGAGGGATTGGTTTACTTACAGCTCCCCCTGCTGCTGCTGCTGCTGCTGCTCCTCTTTCTCCAGACTCATTTGCTTTCTGTGATGGTGAGAGGAATACAGACCAGCCCATTCCCAGCCCACATGCTGCTTCCTGCATACCCTCCTTCCTTCCTTGCATAACCATTGCCCAGAAGGAGGAGGAGATGGAGGCGAGCTACCCAGGTGCCTCCCTTCTTTCCACAGAAAAATGAGAGCCAGGAATGGACTGGGTGGTAAAGGCGAGCAACTTCTGATTCTCCACTGTCAACTTCTGTGCTGCATGTTGGTGACTGATGTTGGTGACTGTGCTGCATGTTGGTGACGGGTGTCCAGCTTTGCTAGAAGCAGAAAAAAATAGGAAATGTCCGGCCTTGATTCAGGAACTCATTTATGAGTGTTGGGTTCCTGAACCAAGGCCGGACATTACTTTTCAAGGGACAACAGGTTCATTTATTTATTTACCAAATTTCAATACCGCCCAAAATTTGAGTCTCTGAGCGGTTTACAATAAAAACACAATTAAAACAAAACGTAAACATTAAAACAATTTAAAACTTAAAACAAGCTTTAAAATATTAAAGCAGTAAGTCTAATTAAAAGCCTGGTTGAACTGATGAATCTTAATTGAGTTTTTAAAACTTGTCAAAGATGAGGAGGCTCTTATTTCAACAGGAAACACATTCCAAAGCCTAGGAGCAACAATGGAGTAAGCCCATCCCTGAGTAGCCGGACAAGCTGGTTTCAACTGTACACGAACCTCTCTAGATGATTTTAATGGGTGAGGGGAATCATGCCTAAGAAGACGTTATCTTAAATACCCAGGGCCTAAGCCATTTAGGGTAGCCACCTAATGGCTCAGCGGGAAAATAACTTGATTAGCAAGCCAGAGATTGCCGGTTCAAAATACCCACTGGATATTATTTGAAACCAAATAAAATGTGTGACCAGCAACATGCTTCGGTCTCAAGACTACTTGGAATAGGCCCATAGCATGGCCTCTATGAACCCCTGAGCCACCCTGGACAGATTGGTCCTGAAGTGAACATTGAAGTCCCACCACCACCACAACCCTGGTGGACTCCATCACCAAACCCAAGACCAAGTCCATGGAGCTCAGGTGGGGACTCTGTTGGGCAGTGGGGTGATCGATACACCAACAGAAGTTCCAGTCAATCCCTGGTCCCCAAACTTAAGTACACACATTATGGTCAGACACTTCCACGAGGATCGTGGTAAGGGAGATTTTATTCTTATAGACAATAGCCACTCCTCCTCCCCACCCATGTTCCCTCACCAGGTCTTCAAAAGAGTACCCTGGAGGGAGAAGCTGGGACCAGACTGGGCCACCAGTGTCCCGCAAGTCTCTGTAATACATGCCAGGTCGGCCCCTCCAACCAAAATCATGGATGATTTCTGACTTGTTCTGGACCAACCTAGTATTACAAAGGAGCAAGGCGAGACTTTGTGGGTAGTTGGCACTGCTCCCCAAGTTAAAAGAGCTGGCAAGACAGCTGGAAGGAGAAACAGCTATTAGATTTCTGATTTCCCTTCCCCTGTAATGGCTCACTGACCTGCCAATGTTACTTCTCTTCCCCGCCACCACTGGAATAGCCAATTCACAATCTGGAAATAAGCTGAGTTTCCTAACTGAAGAGGGAAATAAGAAATAGAAGAAAAAGATATTTAATCTAAAAATTAATGAATTTGTCTTCATGCAGCAGATGAAATACCCCAAGTTTCCGATTATAATATACTTATACAACCTGAGTCCATGATGTGTATAATACATGGAGAGCAGTGTTCTCTCGTTATTTTCATCTATGTATGGAATAAGTTTTGTTCTGGGGGGCAGTATCAAGGCAGTGTGTGCGCACATGCATTCAGAGTGGGGCCTTCCTGATTCAACCTGAATGGGATCTAAAATTAACTGAGTGGACTTAAAAAACAAACAAACACCTTGTGTGTGCATGCACACGTGCATACCTTACAGGGAACACTAATGGAGAGATGCATTTTAGGAAAGAAGGGGGCATTTTTATAAGCAACTAGCTGGGCCAGGTGCAGAGCATCTGCACCTCTAGTTCTCTCGCCCCGCTGCAGCCGTTTTCTCCTGGCCACCGCTGCCATTTTCTCCCACCCACCTGCAAGGCTGTTTGGCACCACTGCTTTCTTCTCCCCCTGCCAGCAGCTCACTCACGAACTCTCACAAGAGCTGCCACACATGGGATTAGCAATGGGTATACCTTAGAGAAATCTATATCTATATATAGATATAAATAGATACCTGCTTCACAGAGCTGTTTCTTTCTTTGCCTCTCAGCCAGGCACTCCTGCCCTCTCCTCTCCTGGAACCAGTAGGCTTAGATGAGCTCTGAATGATTGGACAATCATTCCAGTCAGTGATCTGCCTGCCTCCCCATTTCAGTGTACCATATACTGTACAATATAAGTGTAAGCACTTCCTAACCCTGCCAGCAAGAAAACTTTGTTTTTTGCTTCCTGTCGAGGAAAGTTCCAGAATTTGAACTAACTAGCAGTAAATGTACTTGTCCAGGCAACTGAAGGTTAAAGAAGGGTGGGGGTGGGGAGAGAAACAAATCCAAGTTGGGTGGTGCATATAACAAATGGAAACAATTATTCTCCTCCCTCTTCTTTTAAAGGTTAGCACTGCATTTAATACATGTGGGCGTATTATGATTGGAAAATTATGCAATTCTGGTTACTAAGTAGTCACTGGCCTGTTATGTGGATAAAAAGTGCAGAATAATGTATGCTGCTCTGAGGTCCTTGGAGAAAGGGGGCCCTAACACTAACATATAAAATTAATTGCTCATGTTTTATTTAACCCTCTAATTAATATGTGTATTGAGCTTGCATGATGCATCATAGATTGTGTTGTACCAAACTGACACCCTAAGGAAGTAGGTGGTTTTCATGCATTTCTTGTTGAGCTATTATATTACCTGTTTTAGGTTTAGTGCTCAGATAGTTCTGAATTATGAAAAATTTAAAAAGTAACTATCTTTTTTCCTTTCTTCTTCCTCCTCCCCCACCCCGCCTCATGATTTCTTACAGATTTGAAGAACTTGTGAAGAAGTTCAAAGTAGAGTATCATGCTGGTGGATCTACTCAGAATTCCGTTAAAGTGGCCCAGGTTTGTCACTCCTCAAAATAAATTAATTGTAGAAGTTGGTTATAGTTGTTAACTATTAGTGTTAATGTGATTTTATTAATACCCAGGAGCATGGTCTAGTATGGTTTGTTCTGCCACTGCCAACAATGTGAAGTAATGTACAATCATGAAATGACTGATCATCTGAAGTTCTGACTTTTCTGTTTTCCTTTCCCCTATTCCCTTTATACATGCAACTTATTTTTAAAGATTAATAGCTAAAGTAATAAGGCTTCTCTCTTGCTTCAAAAGAAAGGAAAAGGGGTGAGCAACACATCTTAGCAAGTTTATTTTATTTTTATTGTTCAATTCTATACAACTTTTCATTAAAATAATCCCAAAGCGCTTTAAATAATCCTGAAGTTGAGGGACATAAAGTGATAGCAATGTGTCTCTGCAGCAGCAGAAATAGTTCTGGTTGCTTAAGTAGTTATTCAAGTAATCTTTGTGTCCCCATCTTCTACCTGAGAGATAGAGATTTTGCACCTTTTAAGGTTTTTATTGGTAGCTTAAAGACTACTCTGTGCATCCATCCATGCTCTCACTGACAGAGTCATGCAGTGTTTTCCTTGGCTTCCCCACTGCCCCCCACTCCAAATTAGCAAGTATAATTATGTCATTGAAGGTTTTGGGGCTTGGTTGGTGTACATTATAGCCAAAGCATGGGCGAAAGAGGGCGTATAGTGTAACACAAAATCTTATTGGATTCGGCATTATATTGCAATATCAACAGATAATCCCGGTACTATATGGTAATGCTTTAATATAATACTAATAATGAAACTGTATATTTGAAAGTCATCCTAGTTATATTAAATATAGTTAATCAGAATCAATAAAATATATCACAACAAAGTTCATGAAAACTGAACAATAAGATCTCATAAGTTATCACTATTTGTCCAATTAAGAAAATTAGATCTGTTTACAAAGTATCATACTGTCAATGGATGGGAGAAATGCAGACAAATATTCCTATGTGATTCACATATTGATTGAGAGATTAAATATCAAGTCTGCCTTGTAATTTTGCCAAATGCGTTTTGACTAACCTCAGTCTTCTTCCATGGCAATTATCAAAGAATTCTCACTTCCACTACTAGTCTCCAGTCCCATCATGGAGATTAAACTGGCAAGCTGAAGGGAGAAACTATTGGCATGATGGTACTATCAGTCCACTAACTCTATAGGTTTATTCTGTGAACACCCATATCAGACAGCAAAACTTCTTGAATAACAAACCAAAATGTACTATTCACAAACACCCTTCAACAATTCTTAGATCCCAGAAAGGACTCTGTGAAGTAACTACAGCACCAGCCTCCTTCTGAAGTTTAAATACAAATAATAGTACTGTGATCCACTTTCATTCGTTCAGACTCCAATCTGTAAGGGCTGCTTTGGCAAGTATTCACACACAAAATACAAAAGTGTAGCATGAATAACAGTGAGTCAGGGAGTCTTTTTACACTTAAAATGTAAATGTGTGGAGGCTTCCCAATAGCATTACTGGTAAAATATTGGGCCGTTTTCAACCCAATAATGATTCTAAGAGCGTTGGGGAGGCCATATCGACCTTCTTGATATTCGTTTTGGGAATCATTATTGCATTCCCAATATTTCTGGCGGTGCACACAGGCCTACAAGAAATCCAATTTATGAGGAAGGTTTAGGGAAGATCAAACAAGGGTGGTTGCAGTCGCACTTGTCGAGGCTGAATACACTAAGTGGTAATAAATAAAAGTGTTAACATTTTCAGAAGAATAATAGGGCTTAGTCTGCTATTGCAAAACAAAAAGACAGAGAATCCTGTGGCCCCTTACTTAGGGTAAGTAATTAAAGGTATGGAAATTTGCTCTCTTAAAAAGTAACAACTAAAAATGTACTATGTTAATTTTATATGTTGTATAAATATCTCAAATAAATAGCGCAACAGCTAAAAATTATTTGAGCTGAAACTGGAATGGACCTGCAACAAAATATTGCAGTATATCCCTGGTGCACAAGTGTTTCCTGAACCTGTGGCTGAGAATGAAAAACCTGGTGAAAAAACTAGTCAGCAGCCAAGTCAGGAGTGCGTTCTCTAACTTGGGTCTTACTTCATATGCAACTCTTATTTGTTTTGTTTTCTGGTCTTTCCCCCTCAGAAACACAAAGGTATGAAATGGCTGGTGAGAAAAGAGTTTTATATACCTTTCACCCTCAGAATCAGAAGCGCTTGTCACTGCCTTAAAGGAGTGTTGTTCAAGTTGAGAAATTTTCCACTCTTTTTGTTCAAGCCCTCCCTGCCTCACTGCAGAGTTGCATACCTCCGCCCACCTCCTTTCTGTGAACTGTTAAGTGTCCGAGCTCAAACACATTCCATCCCATTTACTAATTTGGAGACAGTTTCAGGGAGTAGCCCCCTTAGGTTTTTTCCTTCAGATTTTTTGAATACTTACATATCTATGGGTTACCCTGAATCTGCTGGTACTTCCCACTTGCCCATAAGCACTCTGGTTCTCCATCCGTAAGAGTTTCAAATTTCAGCGCTTTCGGAAATAGTGTATAGATGTCGTCAAAGGTATTTATTTATTTATCACATTTTTATAGCGCCCAAAACTCATGTTCTCTGGGTGGTTTACAAGACAATACAAATAACCAATAACAAGATTAACACATTTCCATGATTAAAATTTAAAACATTAAAACTATTAAAACATGTCACAGTGGGTAATAAATGGTTCCAAATTCTGATTCAAGGGAGGAGGGGCACTCACTAGCCCTCTCACAACCCTGAACAATTCCACCAGACGTGAACTTGCAGATGCAATACAGGCTGAAAAAAATCGCTTCTTTGCCGCCCATATAACCAGAGCAGACCAGATCTTCAAATGTGCTGTATGTTGTAAGCTGTCGGATTCTAGTTGAGTCTTCCTCCACTTGCGCTCCAGTCGTCTACCTTGGCGCTTCAGCCCCCATAGTTCTTCCGTATACCAAGGGGCCAATTTTGAAGCAGGTCTAAGAGGACGCTTACGAGCGATCATGTCTACTGCCCTGGTGAGCTTGCTGTTCCAATTCTCCACCCAGGCATCAACAGGATCATCTTCAGAGCCAACACTAAATCTCTCCAAGGCTTCTTGGAACCCTGTCGGATCCAATAACCTTCTTGGGCAGACCATTCTAATGCCCCCCCTTGTGAAGGTGAGGTGTGACTGTGAGTCCAACCTTAACCAGATGGTGGTCTGTCCATGACAATGGGGAAATCACAGGAGTCCCCACCCACAGAACACCACCCTGATCAGAGTGAAAGACCAGATCAAGCATGTGAAATGCAATGTGCATTGGTCCTGAGACCCTTTGGGATAGGCCCTTTGGGATAGACCCTTTGGGATAGTTGTCATGGCCGCCATGAACTCCTGAGCCGCCCCAAGCAAATTGGCCCCAAAGTGTACATTGAAGTCCCCCAGCACCACAAGCCTGGGAGACTCCAAGCCAAACCCAAGTCTGTCAGCTCAGTTAGGGACTCCATCGGGCAGCGGGGCGATCGGTACACCAAGAGAAGTCCCAGTCTATCCCTGGTCCCCAAACTTAGGTACACACATTCAATATGGTCAGACACTTCCACAGGGATCCTGGTCAGGGAAACGTTATTCTTATAGACCACAGCCACTCCACATCCCCGCCCACGTCCCCTCACTTGCTCCTCAACAGAGTAACCTGGAGGGAGAAGCTGGGGCCAGAATGGGCCACCAGCCTCCCCCAACCAAGTCTCTGTAATACATACCAGGCCTGCCCCTTCGTCCAGAATCGGATCATGGATGGTTTCAGACTTATTCTGGACAAACCTGACATTACAGAGGAGCAAGGTGAGAGTCTGTGGGAGTTTGGCACTGCTTCTCAAGGCCAAAGAGCTGTCAGGGCAACCGGAAGGAGAAATAGCAAATAGATGTCTGACTTTCCTTCCCCTGTAACGACGCACTGACCTGCCAACTTTACTTTCTCTATTCCCCAACACCACCGGAATAGCCACCCCACAGTCACTGGACACCCCCCCCCCCGTCTCCCTATCCCCAGACAAACCAAGACACATCTGAAACACCCAGGATCCAAAAACAACAGAAGCCAAAAAATATCACCAGGCCCTTGCCCTTTTTGCCCCCTGAGGTGGCTACCCCAGGGGGGGTAACCCCCCCTTTGGTGTCACCCCTTTGGTGGCGGGCCCACTGCCACAGGGCAGCAGCCCTTTTTATAAGCCCAGAAAGATAGCTAATCTGGGCAGCTGACATTCAGGAACTGCTGACTCACCCCCTCTGTCCCCGATCCTGCATAGACTCACCGCCTCTGGCCCTGATCCTGCACAGACTCACCTGCAGGGCAACAGTGACAGCCCCACACATTAGGGGGCATACAGGTTGGCAAGCTGACAACAGCAGACAGCAACCACACAGGCTCTCACCACTGGGCAGCCACTGTCTCTGGGCAGCAGATGTTAAAGCCTCCTCCTCCCTACAAGGCTTCTGGCAACTGAGGAATGTAGCCTTATCACTTTGTTCTCTGTACAGCCTCAACCTCTTTATAAAATCAGCATCTTGTTAGAATCATAGATACAGGACTTTGGAAACTTAAACATATCTTAGCTAAAACAATAGATTCAATTATAAACTTGGAATGGAATTATTCCTTAGCCCTGAAAATTCTAAATTATGACTTCTACAGATCCTGCATTTTAGTAATTTCATTAAGAATGAAAGCTGACAGTAATCATCCTCAACAGAAGCTTCCGCTTAGTTGGATATATAATAGTTTTCACTGCCAGTTTTATACCAGCCCATTTTGCATATTTATACATTTGGCACAGTATTAATGTAGTTTATATGTTGTTGACATAGGGATTAATAATTAATACATCTTGAACTGCTAACTTTTTTTCCAGAGTGAAAACGTGCCTGTGTTTGTATGAAAAGAGACTAAGGTTAGAGTAACAGTCTTTTTACCTTACTCCTTCCATCAGATTTTGTCTTATTGGCATTTTGTAGTAAGTATTCACAGCAGTCTTAATCCATGCATTTCCTCTATTTGAAATTGACCTGGAGCAATGCCAAGTCATTAGCTACAGCTGAGAGCACTATAGAATTAATACACATTTGATTTGATGGAGCTTTATAAAGTAAACCTTTGCTACAGTATGCTTGCAAAACAACATCTGATGGAAGAAGTAAGGTATTTATACTGTACATTTTCATTGAAGAATCATTATTGGCAGATTTCCTTTGTGCATCTGGCTGGCATAATATTACAGTAGAAAAACACCTGTGTAACACTATGACTACTTCTTATTGGAATCATAGAAAAATTTTGTAAATCTAAATCATGGCAAGTCTTTGCCAGGTTCGTTCCTTGTTCTAGCTTTGTTGCTTGTGTTTCTGAGGAGTAATCAGAATTTTTTCAACTCTTTATTTTCAATGAATGGCTGAAAAAATGTAAATAGTAAAGTGCAGTGAAGTTTTGAAACCAGTATTACATTAAATTATTTTCTAAAATTATGTCTCCAATACTTCATCAACATAAAACTCAAGGTACTTTTGCTTCCTACTGTTGGTTTGCACAAGGGTCACACAACTGGTTGCTTATTGCTACTTTATCACTTCTCTTTGTGAAGTTTGTATATGTGTGGGGAGGGAATTTTGGTTTCTTACATTTGATTAACCTTTTTAGAAATAGAGATGCGGGTTTAAAAATTGAAAACTTTCTGGAGAATTTCCCCATGTGTTATTTTTACATGGAGAAATTTCCATATCTAAAAATTGATGGTTTGATATAATTCATCAGTAACAATGAATAGATGCCAATACAATAAAAGCATGGCAATTTCAAAGTTCTAATTAATGTTTGTAGGGTTATTATTCCTAGAGAACATATGAGAGAATATGTATATATTATATAGATTTGTAAACAAAATGATGGATAATATGGTGGCTTTTTTCTTATCGCTTAAATATATATGGCAATTAACATGCCAAATGGATCACAATCTATTTGGAGTCTTGGAATATTTGCATGGGGAAACTCTGAGAATTTTAGCATTTTCAACAGTTCAACATTTTCCAGTAAATCCACATCTTTAATTAGAAATAAAAGTAATGAAAGACATTAGACTATAAGCGGAACTGATGTGAAAATTAACTTTTTCAGTGGTTTTATACAAATCCTACTTCTGGTCAAAATCACGATTTAAATCACCAAGAAAAAAATTCACTTTAAATCTCACTGATACCTCACACATTTCTTACTGTTGTGCAAATCTGATGATTAACACATGTTAATTTAGAACTCAATAGAACATTTATAACATCCAGGAGACTGTTTTTAGATATTTTGATTTTAGTACGTAATACTTGGTTTTTTAATGCATAACTTTCTCATCACCTGTGTCAAGCTGTCCTGCATCTCCTTGTACTTCTTACATTTGACATATTTTCCTTTTTATTAGAAGGTTATTTTTTTTAATACTCCTAGATAGGGTGTCTCCTATGCCCAGAAGCTGTGACAGGTTTTTGGTGGCAAAATGTGTGGCAATATAAGAAGCTATGTACTGAATAATCTCTTCCTTTCCCCTGTGCACTGTTTTTCTACTTCACCTCCTTTCCTATATTGTGTCTTTGTCTTAACTCCTCTGACTTGGGCCAGCTCAACCAGGCTTAGAAAAACAGACTTAGAAACAGGCTTAAAAACAGGCTTAGAAACAGAACTAGGGCAGGAGGGGGTGGGATTCCAGAAGAAACAGCTGATAGCTGCTGGGCAGACTGGAGTCATTTTCATGAGATGACATTGAAATGAATGCTCATGTTTGATTGGTAGGTAACTCAGTAGGTGTGATAGCCATTAGTTCATGTATAGGAAACTAAAGTGTTGGTGTTGCATGGTTGATATGAGATTTAATTTTAACCATTCTACATGATTAGAAATTTAGTAATTTTCTAATTTTTAAAAAATCCAATTTAATTACAAAATAATAATAATAATTTAAAAAAAAAAAAAAGATTTGTTTTTATCCGCGCTGCTTCTGGTGGTATTTGTTATACAAATAAACCAGGAGTTCTCAAACTGTGGATCAGGTTCCCTCTGTGGTGATTGCAAACAACTTTAAAGTGGGCTGGGAGTCAGGAGTGAGCTATTGGGAGGCAGGAGCTTTACCTGAGTTCTCTGAGCTATGGGAGGTGGACTGGTTATTTGTGACAGGTTCCTATGGGGGTTTGGGGGAAAGGTTAAAAATTGCCCACCTGCCTATTTCTTTTGCGTGTTGGGTGGTAGGTAGCACCCATCATGCCCTACCACAAAACCCACTTTGGTGAAGCCTTGGAGCTGCCCATCAAGAACAATGGGGTGTTTCGAGTTTCCCCCATTGTTCCCTAGGGACGAAACAAGTTTTGCAATGCATTTTTCCAACACTGCCTTGAAAAACACTGCAGAAGCACACAGTAAATAAGAATATGTTCCTCCTAACTCAAGCACACACATTTTAAACACAGTCCAAAATTGGGCAAAAAGCAAACTGACCCAGGATCCACTGCCAGTAACAGCGCCTGCACTGCAGTAACATCATTGGCACAAGTTGCTCTCTCACACACAATTATGGCTCCTTACCACTGTTCCCTCTAAGGTGTACGTGTGCATATGCACCAACCCCCAGGCCCCTGTGCAGCAGTTTCTGGTGGGCGCACAGTCTCTGCTCCACCTGCTCCCCAACTGCCTGGCACCATTTCCCCCCTCCCCAGCCAGGAAGCATTGCCATGCTTTCCCCCTCTCCCTGGCTGAGTCGCTGCCGCCGCCTCCTCCAGTTCCAGCTGCAGATCTCACGAGACTTCCAAGATCTGCAGGTGGAGCCGGAAGAGGATGGGTGGCGGCTCCCCCCGCCCAGCATCTCCCCTCTCTTGGCAGCCCAGACAGCCACAACCTAGCGGCAGGGGGGAGCAGAACAGGATGTGGTGGGGGCTCCACCTGGCCGGGGGGAGGAGTAAAACAATTCTTAGACTCTTGGGCTCCCCTTTTCAGCAAATGTGATAGGGAACATTGCAAATTTGCTTACCTCAGGTGCTTTCCTGTATCCAGAATGGATAAAGATATGTATAAGTAAAGCAGTGCCTGTGCAGAAGCTCTGGAATGGAAGCAATCCTACTCCCTGCCTTGAGTGAAACCAGCATTGGGATGATGATCAGGTTTTTGCCCCCTTTCTGTGCAATTTGATGCGAACTGAATCGGTCCTTATGTATCTTGCCCTTCCTTGGGCTCTATTTGGTAGTGATAGAACCCGAGGAAATGGTTGTTTTGTATAAGATTAGTTAAAGGTCTGTGACATTCCTCAGGTGAGTTGGGAAAATTTTTAGATTGGAGCATTCCAGAAAGCTCTCTCCCATTTTTCTTGTATTGCACGAACTCCATTCCTCCTTGCTTACTTCTCTGGTACCCCCTCTTCCTCCCTCAGCAGTCACCACTCTTCAACCTTTCCCCTTCAAAGGAACATTGCCTCCCCCTAGATCTGCTAGTTTTAGTTTGACCCGGGGGGGGGGAGGTGAGGGGGAAAGGGTAAATATATTTTTAATGTTTTAGGTTTCCTTCCCAGAAGATTGCTTTAGATGGGGAAATGAGTGCCCAGATTTGGGGTGCATCTGTGAGCAACATGAGAAATTCATCACTACCTTATATACATACAAAGCTGCCTTCAGACCACTGGCCCATCTAGTCCAGTATAAACAATCTTTGCATGCTCCGCAAAACGCAACACATTAGTTATTGGCTCGTATGAGAGAGAGTTATGTTTGCACACTGCCTTGATACTGCCACCCAGAACAAAACTCTTTCCACTCACTGATTATTAGAGGGAACACTGCTCCGTACATTCCTAGCATTGCAACAGCTGCTACAGAAGGACCTTTACTTAGCAGCAAGCATAGCCATAAGTTCAACTACAGCAGCTTCAGCCACATTTTGACTAAATACAACACCTTGCAATACAGACTGTAGAGCAGAGCAGTGAGTGAAGCACAGGTTAGTCTCAAGGCCAGACATAGAGCTCATCACAGCAATCACAAAGAAGTTTTGCACGTACACACACACACACACACACACACACACACACACACAGCTGCCACTGTCCATTTCTCACCACAACACTATCTCACAAACAACAAACCAAATCACAACTGAAGGAAGGCAGTCACCCTTTGTCAATCTGTAATCCAGCAAAACCAGATAGCTATAGCCGCAATAGCATAGTATATTACTCAGTGCTGAGAGGAAAAAACCCACAAAATCAGACCTTCGTTGATTCCTTCCTTCTCTCCTCCTGATGTATCCCCTTCAAGAGAAGCACAGTGTAAGGGCTCTCTCTGCCTCTCAGTCCCTTTGAATACATTTTGAAATGCCCTCCTTTTGTGTTTCCCCTTCCCCCAGCCAATGGGGGCACAGTTGCCCATGACAACAGTTGATTTGTATAACAGGCCAACCAAGAAGCAAGGAGATTGCAAGCCAATTGGAAGCTAGTGCCAGAAAACCAGCAAGGGAAAAACAGGCCTCCAAAATGGTGCTCCAAACATTGAAGCGTTTAGATTGAAATGGGGTTGTTCTGTTCAGAGCTCGAAACAGGCCCTTTATTTAATGGGTGTTGTTTTAAGCTTGAAATGGCTCGTTTCAAGTTGAAATGTTTCACCATTGAAATTTTCTGCACATATCTATATCGATCAATCAATATCTGTCTATCTATCTATCTATCATATTTTTATACCACCTGATATAAAATGCATCTCTAGGCAGTGTACGTGTAATCACAGATCAAAATACATAGAACACAATAAAAATATAAAACAAATTATTAGAGTTATTAAAATTAATTCTAATTAAAAGCTTGCAAGAAGAGGAAAGTCTTGAGGGTCTTTCTGAAAACAAACAGAGGAGGGTCTCTTATTTCAGCTGGGAACATATTCCAAAGCCCTGGGGTGACCACAGAGAAAGCCCAGTCCTGAGTTGCCACCAGACCAACTGGTGCCAACCGTAACTGGACCTCTCCAGAAGATCATAAAAGGCATCAGGGTTCATGACAAAGGAGGCACTCTCTTAAATAGCCTGGACCCAAACCATTAAGGGCTTTATAACCAGCACTTTGTGTTTCACCCAGAAACATATCGTCAGCCAGTGCAGTTCTGTCAAAACCAATGTTATATGGTCCCTTCGTGTCGTCCTAGAGACCAGTCTGTCTGCCACATTCTGTACCAATTGTAGCTTCTGGACTACGTAGAAAGGCAGCCCCACGTAGAGCGTGTTACAGTAGCCAAGTCTGAATACATTATAGTCTGAATTAATCACTGCTTAATTTGGATGACTTATTTTATAGCAGCTTCATGTTTAAAAGAAATAGATGATCTAGCACCATGTTAAGTGCTGGAAGAACTTTTGGGGGGAAAGTTTTCCCCTTTGTGCAGTGGTGGGGGACAGACATTCTAGCAGAATGTAGATGCCTCAACATTATTATTATTATTATTATTTATTATTATTTCTTGTTTACACAGTCAGACAGGTGTTATTGACTGGTTTGTTTTATCCAGACATCGGGTCCTTCCCAAGGACCTGGGATGCCAGAATTTTACTGTCAATGTTGTTGCTGTTATAGATATCGTCGCAGAATATAGGCTATTCCCAGTAAAGCTGCTTTTTGTAATTGGCTGGTGGTTATTTCTGTGGCCAGAATGGTGTTGAGGTGCTCTTCAAGGTCTTTTGGAACTGCACCGAGGGCACCAATTACCACTGGGATTATTTTGGTCTTTTTCTGCTACAGCCTTTCAATTTCAATATGGAGATCTTTGTATTTTGTGATTTTTTAATATTTCTTTTTCTTCTATTCTGCTATCCCCTGTTATTGCTATGTCGATTATTTTGACTTGTTTTTCTTTCTTCTCAACTACAGTTATATCTGGTGTATTATGTGGCAGATGTTTGTCTGTTTGTAGTCGGAAGTCTCATAATATTTTTACATCTTCATTTTCTTCAACTTTTTCAATTTTATGGTCCCACCAATGTTTGGCTACAGGTAGCTTGTATTTTTTGCAGATGTTCCAGTGTATCATCCCTGCTACCTTGTCATGCCTTTGTTTGTAGTCAGTCTGTGTGATCTTTTTACAACAGCTGATTAGGTGGTCCACGGTTTCATCTGCTTCTTTACAAAGGCGGCACTTGCTGTTTGTGGTTGATTTTTTGACTTTTGCTCTTATTGCATTTGTTCTTAGTGCCTGTTCTTGTGCAGCCAGTATTCAACCCTCTGTTTCTTTCTTCAAGTTGCCATTCTTAAGCCATTGCCAGGTCTTGGTGATGTCTGATTTTCCACTTATATTGTGCAAATATTGACCATGCAGTGGCTTACACAGAGAAATAATAAACAAATAAGATGGATCCCTGTCCCCAAAGGGCTCATAATCTTAAAAAAAACACGATAGACACCAGCAACAGTCACTGGAGGTACTGTCCTGGGGGTGGATAGGGCCAGTTACTCTCCCCCTGCTAAATAAAGAAAATCATCCTGTTAAAAGGTGCCTCTTTGCCTAATAGGTATTCATTTGTATATCAGCAGCCAGCCTCAGGAATGTGCACATTTCCATAGTCCTTTCCTCCTTTCTCCCTTTACTGTTGTTAAGTAGGGCTTTTGTGGGGGGCACATACATTATCTGTGATTAAAGGTATCATGGGTGATGTTATATTAACTAAAACCTAGGAATCATGGGCAAGAGCTAACAATAGTCATATATCAACTTGTCAGTCAATATCAAGCAGTCTGGCTGAAATGTTAGGGGATTTTTGTATCTTAGGAAGCAGTTAGTTACTGAGTGATTTTTTTAACCTGTAGTTTGCTGCAGCTTTTGTAGTATGTAACATTTCTTGTATACTGTAATTTATAATGTCTCACTAGTTTTGGTGCTGTATTTTATTCCTCAGAAGATAAAACTGAGAATTTTCCTTTTTCAAAGCTTTACAGTTCTGAAATTGGAATAAATTTTATAGGTCATATGATCTTTCTGACTTGAATGGTTTAAAGTATTTCAGGGATTAATAGCTTCCATATGGAATGCCTGCCTTAAACATGCAGTGTAAAAAAGAGCCTTTTTATTTTTTATTTTCAGAAAGCGATTAAAGTGCTCATACTGATGTATTTTTGTTTCTACAAAGCTTTTAGGACTGCTATCGCTTATTCAAATCCTAGACATTATTACAATGGATAATGGATTAAAAGGGAAATTAGATACATTTCTTGGATTAAAGATTGCTACTTTTGGCTTTCAGTAAAGGAAAACATTCAAAAGTTAAAGTTATCATATTCCAGGTCGTATTTAATCATAGCAATAACTAGAACCACGTTGTTTTCCTACATATGTCACAGTTAGCTTTTTTAAAAGTAAGAATGTTGCTTCAGAACAGGCATTTTAAGAAATATGTTTTGGAAGGCAAAGTATTTTCTTTGTCTTGGATACAAGAAAAACCTGTGTCTTGCCACAGTGCTGGCTGAGTGGATCAGTCATAACATAAAATAGTTGCTGTCAGGGACTAAAATTTTGATGTGCTGGGTTTCTGTGTTCAAATGTTTGGGATGGATTGGATTCCTATCTGAAAACTTAAGGATGTATTATAAAGAGGATATACCTCTTGACAACATACTCCTGTCAGTGACATAAAACCAGTTTTAACACCATCTTTTATTCCTGTTCCACACACAAGGCTAGGTAGGTAAGCTGAGCTGACGTATCTCAGTGTATAGATGAGTTGGTGCTGTTGTGAAGAACGATTTGGATTTGTTAGGCACTGGGAATCTTTTTAGGAAAAGTTGAGGTACAAAAGGGATGGACTCCGTTTGAACCAAAATGGAACCAGACTGATGGTGCTTAATATGAAAAGGGCTGTAGATAAGCTTTTAACTTGACCCCTGGGGAAAAGCCAACAGGAACTGGGGAGCATCTAGTTCAGGGAGCATCTAGTTCAGGGTGTAAATATTCCAAATCATCCAAGTAGCAGTGAGGAAGGACTTGGCAATGAACATATAGTAGGAGTTGACAACCATTTAAAGAGGCCAAAATGCTGTAGAAGAAAATGAATCAAGGCATTTGGAGAGGAACTTGGTCTCCAAAGGAAGTGTTTATATGCTGGTGTTATATGCCTCCAAGTCAATATGGGGGAGTTTGAATTCCTTATGTTGAAACATAGCTATAGTGGGCATAATGGAAACCTGGTGGAACTGAGAGAACCAGAAGAATATGGTTATCTCTGAATAATAGATACATAGAAGGCACAAGGAAGGCCATATTGGGAGTGATGTAACTCTGTAAGTAAAAGAGGGCAAAAAACTCAAGAGGAGCAGATTCCTTCACTGAATTGTTACAGATGGCAGTAACAGACCCAATGTTAATTTACTACTGGGAACATAATATTTCTCCCGGAACAAAAGTGTTAAGGGTTATCTTGAGATGATGGAAGAAAAATTAGGGAGGCAGCTGAAGGAAAAAGTGTTGTAACGAGTTCTTCAGTCACCCTTACATAGACTAGAAAGTGCATATTTGAGTCATGACAAAGATTCCAAATTTCTCGATACTCTAAGTGACTGTGCCCTAGAACAGTGTTATAATCAACTGGAGGGGAAGTGACCTCGACTTAATTCTCAGTGATCAGAGGTGCTCTTACTCCTTGACTTCAGGGCCAAAGTCCAAGTCCTCCACACACCCCAGGGCCCCCAAATCCTCTTTAGGTCTGTCCTGGGTGGTGCGATTGCTGCACCCCACCACCAGCCCATGCTGCGCTGGGTGGCCGAGTGTGAGTGTGACCTGCACTGGTGCTTTAGAGTCAGAGTGGGGGAGGTGGGGAAAGAAGTATGTGAAATTGGAATATGTTAAGTTGCATGTTGAAATGTTTCTGCTAATGCATATTTGCTAAATATACCTGTTTTATATTCTTACTTTCTTGTGTGTTCAGCTGCTGTTTGTGCCCTCAAGAACCTGCGTGTTAAAAATACTGCGAGTGTCATAGTGTGTGTAGGGGGATAATGCTTAACTTCCAGTAGTGGGGGGGCTCCAGCAAGTTGGGAGGAGCTCCTAAGCAGTGTTCTCTGTTTTTCCCCCATCTGTGTGCAGAATGGGTTTTGTTCTGGGTGGCAATATCAAGGCACACACACATTCAGAGTGGGACCTTCCTGATTAAACCTGAGCAGGATATAAACGGACATCAAAAAATGTGCATGCCTTAGAGGAACACTGCTCCTAAGGCCTTTAGGTCCAGGCTCCAAAATTACCTAGGTGCACTTCTGTCAGTGATACCCAAGGTTTGGTGCAAGATGTGTTGTAGAACTGATTCAGAACAGTGATCACAGTGCAGTCAAACTGAAAATTGCCAAGATTTCCAACACAGTCACATTTGACTTCAAAAGGGGAAACCTCAATAATGGGAGTAATAAGAAAGAAACTGAGATGGAAAGCCAAGAGCATCAGACCTCTCCTGACAACTTGGAGGTTATTTGGAACCACAATAATAGAAATTCAGCGAGAATGTATACCGTTTAGGAAAGGATCCACCAAGTCCAGGAGGATAACAGAGTGGTTAATATGCAGAGTCAAGGAAGCTATATAAGGATGTTTTGCCCAAATGAATAACATAAAAAAGAACACAAACTTAAGCCAAAAAAACCCCAACAACCCTGAAATTTTGGGGCATGAAAAAAGAATTTGAGGAACATATTGCAAAACATTCACACACAAAAACAACCCAGTAAGACAACCAGTAAAAATATCTTGAAATATATTGCAAGCAGAGAAGGAGTTTGACGGTAAGAGAGTGTGTGGAAAGTGTACTAAAGGGAGATATGGAGATTGCAGAGAAGCTGAATGAATTGTTTGTGTTGGTCTTTGCTGCAGAGGATATATGCAGATACCAGTTCCTGAGCTGACTTTTTCAGGGAGAGAGAGTCTGATGAATTGAGTCAAATAGAGATGACAAGGATGAAATTCTAGGAGTTACTGAGCAATTGGTCTTGCCCGTCTAACCCTTCATGACGATTACCATTCTATATGGGCTCAGGCAATTGAGATGAAATTAGCTACCCTGGGCCTCGCCCCTCTGTCCCTGATCAACATGGGATATGATCAGGCAAAAGCTATCATCAAACAGCGCATCACAGACATTGGGCACCAAGCGGATCTCAGCAGTGTCCCAAAATTTTGTATAAGTGAGGAGCTTAGATATATGGCCTCTCCTGCAACATACCTCTCTCAAACCATAGAAGGGCATTCACTCTGGCCTGCTGCCATGGTCTCCCCTCAGCAGTAATAGAGGGTCGCTAAAGAAAGATTCCGTACACAGAGCGATTATGCCCTTGCAGCTCAGAACAAATTGAAACCACTGAGCATGTCCTTCTATACTGCCTGTTCTACAGAGACGTTTGTGCTGCCCTTATTTCCCCTGTGCTGAACAAGCTTCCGGGTCGTACGAGTCCCTTCTATACTCACTTGCTGCTATCTGACTCTAAGCCCCCCACCACAAAGATCACTGCCAAGTTCTGTGCGGCTGCGCTTGGCATCTAGCGAAGGATGATAGCTGATGGCTCCCCTAATCTGATTCTTGATAACACTCACCTCCACACTTCTCGTGTTCACTAATTGCGTTCACTAAGTGTTCACTTCTCCACACTAATTGCACTATGGCAGTGCATAATATTTTATTAGATTAATGTAGTATGAGTTTACCATTTCAAGTAATACTCCAATTTATGGTAACCACTTTAGTTTTAACTATTCTTAAGTTTAATTCTAGCTTTCTACCACATATGTAATTATTTTCAGCTATATTACTATTTTAAATTCCCCTTTTTATCTTTCCTGTACCTTTTAATTATGGAAATAGTATTCTTAGTGGTTTTAGTTTCTTAGTATTGTAGCTTGTTTCTTTTAAAATTGTAATTATTCTTAATTCTAGCTTTTTCACAATATCTGTCATCGTATTTGCAATCACCTCTGTCAACATGTAACTTTTCTCTAGTATTACCTTCATTTAATGTGTAATTTTATGCTGGTCTTTGACCATAATAAAGGTTACTTGACTTGACTTGAGAAATTTAAAATTAACAAATCACCAAGTCTGAATAGCATCCACCCAAGAGTTCTTCAGGAACTCAAATGTGAAATTGCCAATCATCTATCAAAAAGTGTTACTTGTCCCTAAAATTGGCCTCCATGCCAGTGGCCTGAAAAGGAGGCAATGGTAACACCAATTCTTTTTTAAATTTAATTTTTATTAATCAGTTTTATATATTTTAAAAAAGAAATTGGGGTGGGGGACACCAACAAAGCAGTTTCACATACAAAAAGTAGCAATAATGTAGCAAGATGTTAACATTACAAGGGATATCTATCGGATACAAGACAACTGAAAAAAGAAAAATAGAATAAAAGGGACTATGCTTATTTTGGAGAGAAAGAACATCCTTTCAAAATGTAAAGTGTCTTCTAGAACCATGAAAGATACCTGCTTGTTTGTGTATGCTATGAGGGTACCAATGATTAATAAAACATTGAGTCAATTTCTTCATCAGCAAATATTTCACAGGCATATACATATCATTGCTTTGTGGAGGGCAATACTGTATCTTTTCAGTGATGTTCAATTTCCATTCTGACCGCTGCTTAACTATAGGCCAAAAAGTCTTGATTTGTCTTTTGACTGTATCCCCAATAAAGCTAGTTTGGGATCTGGCTATAAGTGGTATCCCAATATTGCTATTCTGCAGAAACTGCCCCCAAAACATTTGAGGATGCTCACAAGTCCACCACATGTGTAAGAATGTCCCCACATTGCCACATTTTCCTCCAACATCTGGGAGATGAATTGGGGTATATTATACTGTGCTACAAATTTGTCAAATGCCAACAATGAGAAACTTTTAGGATGTGGAAATATGAATTCTTAAAAAGGGACCCAGAGAACTGGATATTTTTTATTTTTATTTGCTGCCACAAGATGTGTTGAGCCACTTTAGGCCATTAGCCTAGGTAAATTCATGGAGGAGAAGTCCAATAATGGCTAATTGTCATGATGACTGTAGGTTTACAGGCATCATGCTTCTAAGTACCTATTGTTGAAAAGCAACAGCAGGAGAGGACTATTTACTAGGGATGTGCACAGAACCAGGCGGGGGTGGTTCAGTGGTGGTGGTGGGGTGCTGCTATAAGAGTGGGGGAGGGTGCACTTACCCCTCCCTCTGCTCTTTCCCTGCTGGTGCTCCTTTTTTCCAAAGTCCATCGGGGCGACAGTGTACCTTCCTGCCGCCCTGTTGCCCCTGTTTACAATATACAGCCAGAAGTATACAACGCACCTGCGAGCGCCGGGCATGGGCGCGTGCACCCTCTCCTGCTCTTAAACCAGCACCCCCACCATCAAACCAGCGGAACCGGCCACTGTTTGAACCAGTTTGGAGGGCACAAAGTGTCAAGGTCTTGACCGGGCTTGGCTGCACGCTGTCGACATATAGTTTGACGAATGTTGTTTTTCAGCAGTGAGTAGCCGACTGACGACGTGATTTATAGTGCAAGCCACGAGAGCTCCCAGCTGGCAGGGATTTAAGGCTTATCAGCCTTCTGCAAGAGGCGTTTGCTTTTCCTAATAGTCTCCAATTGATCCCTGCGTCTCGTATCACGCCGCTGTTGGGGGGTCAGCGGGGGTTGGTTGCATAGCTCTTCTTCCGATTGGTCTTTCATGATTTCTGCTGCCTCAGGTTGTTGTGCCTGCTCAGTCATTATCCACAGCTGTTTCATGAACACTGACAGCCGGGCTCTGCCCCTCAGACACTCCTGCATCGCCTGGAAAGTTGACAGCTTCCCCTTCCTCCTCGCTGTCGGAGATCGAGGGCGTGACACAAAGGGCCTCCGAACTGGTTCCATGCACATCCCTACTATTTACCCACTTGTCTCCCTTCAGGGATTCTCAAAGGCATCTGGTCAACTACTCTGTAGAACAGGATGCTGGACTAGGTGGACCCTTCTAAACCAGTAGGACCTTTCTTACTCCCCCCTCCCCCCCACACTACATGAGTGCTTTTTGAATAATGCTCTTTGAGTTGTACATGTAGAAAACATGGAACAAAATCTATATGGATTTTTTCTAGAAAAGATCTTAAAGTGAGAGCCAGCAGAAATCTACACTCCTGCTCAAATATATTTTTTAAACCCACATGATTTTTGATCACAATATAATGTTTTCCATGTGTACCCTTCCAAATGAGAATTGCTTTAAAAGCACTTTTATGGAGCAGCAAGTTACATTATTATTTTTGGCCTCTTCTAATAATGTGACTTATGTAATAACTCTTGTGCATATTGCCATCTGGACCCAAGTAACGTGTTCTTAATTTGTCAATGAACCCCAGAACCATCTTTTGGGACCTCTTTTCATTATATGTCCTCCCCACCAAAGTGGGGCAGGTATAAATATCTGTCCAACTTCCTCTGCAATGAAAGAGGAATTAGTTAAAAATTAATCTATATTCTCTGCCATCTTCCCAACCTTTCATAATTCTTTCACCCTTTTCTTGTCTAATTGTCTAACCCTATCTGGTTTCTTGCTTCTGATGTATACAAAGAAATTTGAAATTTTTGCCCCTCAGTTTTGTTTTTAATTTGTCTTCTCAACTTTTCTGTCACCAGAATTTGTGGCTTTTTTGGATCTGTTTTGTTTTTGTTTTCGTTTGGGCAAAACTTTCAACCTTTTAGAGGAATCCTTCTTGCCTCCTTTACCCACTTGTTAACTATGCTGGACTAGTTTGTTGGACTAGTTTGTATCTTTACTAACTACATTCCTCCAGCTCAGCTGTACATACTTTATCCACAATATTTGTATCAAGCAAAGAGGCATATGCTTCAGAAAAAGTCCTCATTCATACAAAATTATCCCCTTCTGAATTTCTCCCCATATTTTGGGGTTCCAAAGTATTATACCTTTTTATTGGAGGGGCACTGATAAAGTTGGAATCTTTAGTAGTTGTTTTAAACAACAATTTCTGAAATGTGTGTCCCCTCCACAATAAAACTCTTTTTGGCCAAAGTACAAGCGCAGTTCCTATATGGAGCTCAACTTGGCACATACTCCAACTTCTCTAAGCTGGAAACTGTGCAATCTAAGTTCCTGAGGGACATTTTTCAAGAACCCCGGTGTGCCCAGTGCTGTCCTACATCTGGAAGCAGGATGGCTTAAAGTAGAGGCCAGAGCATGGATCAATATCTTCACATTCTGGGTGAAGCTGGTTTCCCACTCTGCAGGTTTAGCTCCACTTGTACTAAAGGACATCCATCACTCCAGGTGGAAAAGAGAGCTGGAGGAAAGGCTACAGCAATCTACAAATTAAAACCTTAAAATGACATGGAGTGTCAAATTGATCAAGGCTCTATTCCTGTTGGTGTCCATTTTGGCAACCAAGTTCTGAGTTTCAACCCTGCCAGATAGTTGAATCAGATAACTGTGCCAAAATACCGCAAAGCTTTAACACAGGCACGATGCAATGCCTTGCAAACAGCAGTCCTGGAAGGTAGATATCGAAAAATCCCCTATAAAGAACACACTTGTCCCTGCAAATCAGGAGATATTGAAACAATGGCTCATGTGCTCCTTTATGTCAATTTTACCGAGATGTGCTCCTTTATTGTCAATTTTATGGCATAAACATATCCCCTTTTATTAGTTGCCATCCAGGTTGTACAGATTCTTTTTATCTTGATTATCTTTTAACAGACTAGAATGATCTGGAATCTTATGATGTGGATAAGTTCTGTTTAATAGCCAATAAAATTCACCAGGAATTCATTAAGAACCATTGTTCTTCTGCGTGGTCGTCTGTGCCTTACACCTATGGACTTTGCGAGTGTGCAGAAGACCAATCTGGAATGTTCCAAGCTTCTCGGTTTAGGCGGGAACCCTGCCCCCCCTTCCCCATGCGCCTGTGTGCCATCCCTTCCCCTCAGTATTTCTTCGTCCGCAGACAAGGAGACACCTCTCCGTCGCTCTGAGCTTTACCCCCCCCCCCAAAAAAAGAGTGAGAGAAGGAGAAAGCGAAGTTGCCTATCATTTTGGTTACCCACTTTTCTTTCCACTCCTCCTTTCCTATCAGAGTTCCTTCTTCCTTCAATTTGCGTTTTTCTTCCCCCACTCCCCAAAATATTCTTTTAGTTCGCTTCCCTATTCCACTCCGGGGTGCCCGGGCATATGACCCCAAAGGTGACTTTCAAATGGTGTTCTCACTGTGCCGCCAAATTACTATCTACAGATGGCCACAGTCACTGTCTCTTCTGCTTGGGAGAAGCCCATGTGGTGGACGCTTGCCACCACTGCCTGCAATTTACCAAACAGGCCTGTAAAAACATGGCATGCAGGCTCCAGGCATGGCTCTGGGAACAAGCCCTGCTTTCTTCTAAGACCCTCTAGTCGGGGACAATGCAGACCTCCGCGAGTGAGCAAACTCCCTTCACAACACCTTTGGCGACCGTGCTTTCACTCCCTGCCTCAGCTAACCAATCAGGACAGAGCACACTCCTGAAGCTGACCCCTGAGCCTACGGCTCCTTCGGAGGCTACGCTGTCACATAAGGCAGGGGCGCCTCAGACTACTCTACAGAAGAAGAAGAAGTAATAGTAATAGTAATAATAATAATAATAGTGCAAGGAACTGGCGGTAGAGAGCAAAAAGCAGCCCACGGAGCAGGACCTGTCCCGGCAGCCGAAAAAGCACTTCCAGTGGCGGCTTCATCTGTCTGCCCTGCCAAGGTTTCCCCTCGTTCTCCAACTTCGATCCCATCAGAGGGAGATGGTCTCCAACGGTGAACGCCGTACTTTCAGGTGCAGAGACTCAGCTAGGGAGGAGGAGGATTGCTCCCCTTTTGCTATGTGGGGCCACAGATTCGGAGGACCAATCGCCTCGCTCGATCACTTCCGCTCTCCGCTCTGAATTTGAGCACCTCTACCCTTGGGACCGACGAGTTCCTCGACCACAGTACCGAGAGGAGGCTGGTTGGGGCTATGACTTTGATTGAACTCAGACTCATTTTTGACCTCGAGACCAGCACTATAGAACATATGACTCAGAACCCAAAGACTACCCAGTTTCGTACCGTTACACTGACCGGTACCAGTATGACCCTCGGCCACAAGATTTTCATCGTATTGACTATGAGGACTATTATGAGGACAGGTTTGGTCTCCGCTCTAGGAACTACCGTCATCGGTCCCGTTCCTCCCCTGGAATGAACCCGCTACTCTGTTCCCAGAAAGGACACCTCTGTTCGTCTGTCCCATAGAGACCAGACTGGGCATGAACCCCATCCACTGGCAGCCGCAGTGCAGACGGCATTGCCTGCCAAACCGGAGGCAATGCAGGGGGTGAAGACTGCGCTGGCTCCCCCACCCCAGTGCCGGACCTAGATGTTCAGGACTCCAAAGATGAGGAGGATGAACTTCCTGATGAAGAGGCAGGGGTGTCCTGCTCTCCCCAAACCAAAAGAGCCTCCCTGGGCTCCTCCCCCGTTGACCAGCAAACGAGACAGAAGTCTTCATCCCCCCCTCAGAGGACTATAAGATCTGCGCTGATTACCTGTTGCACATGGCCTCTTCTATGAACATCCAGCTGCACCAGCACAATAAATCTGACATAGACCCACTCTTTAGTCTCATCCAGGTGGATGCCCGCGCCCCAGTGTCCCTCCCGTTAAATTCTGCATTACTGGACATTGCAAAGTCATACTGGGCTAAACCTTCTTCACTTCCTCAAACTTCGAAAAGATTGGAGAACTTCTACAAAGTCCATACAGAAGATGAAGCTGCAGGGGGTTTTCTGCTAAAACACCCCATGCCTAACTCCATAGTGATTGAAACTTCCCAAGTACGCAATAAGATTCACATAACTTCCTCCCCAGCTGACCAGGAAGGGAAAAGGCTTGATTCCTTGGGGTGTAGGCTTTATTCTAATGCGATACTACACCTGAACATCACCAATTATCAAGCCTACAATGCAAAATACAATCACTTCCTCTGGGAAGCCGCGGGCCCCTTCTTAGATATTTTGCCTCAAGACAAAAAGTAGGCAGCGAAGGTGTTCTACAAGGAGTATTTTCAACTGGTGAAACAGGAGTTGTATTTTGCCTAACATTTCACTGAATGTGCTGTCAAGGTCATGGCCACTGCCATTGCCCTTCGCGGCCACGTGTGGCTTCACTCTTCAGGCCTGACCCAAGAAGCCCGATCTTGCATTGAGGACCTCCCATTTGAGGGTGATGCCTTATTCGGTGAGAAGACAGACAAGACCTTACAAAAGGTCCAAAAACTCAAGAGCACAGCAAGTTCAATGAGCTTCCAACAGCCTGCATTCCGCAACCCGAAACAACCTAGGTGGCCTCGGCCACAATACTGGCAAGCGACATTCTACTCCTCCTCAGACCGCTCCTTTCGTTCTTCCAAACCAGCGCCTTATGGACAGAAGCAGCCATATACCAAGCCTTTGCCTCACAAGCAGTGCTCGCTCACACCTTACCCCCCAAAACAATGACTTTTCCAGACTGTCCCGAGTCAGGAGTCATCTCCTCCCGTACTTGTTTGCTTGGGAAGTGATAACTACTGACTCATGGGTCCTGACCATCATCAGGGTGGGTTCAGGGTACACGCTTGGGTTTTCCGAGAAACTTCCATACTCCCCGCCCCACTTCAGTTCAAGGACCTTGACGGATGAAGTTGCCTGCCTCTTATGGAAGGACACCATCAAAGAGGTGCCGACAACAGCGGGACCAGGATTCTACTCCCCGTACAATTCCAAAACCCGATGGAGGGGTCCATACCATCCTTGACCTCAGAGGCCTGAACTCCATCACCTACAAACGGTTTTGGATGATAACTATCCCGGTCATCCTTACCTTGCTCCACAGGAGTGTGTGGTTTGTGGCCCTGGATCTCAGGGCTATTATCATATAACCATTAGGCCTCAACATCGCAAATACCTTCGATTCATGATAGGAGATGCCACCTATCCGTTCAAGAGTCTCCCAAACAATACTATGGTGAAAGCCTATCTAAACAGACAGGGCGGTACTTCCTCCCCTATTCTCCTCCACCTCTTAATAGAACTGTGGCTATGGTGCATCCTACACGCCATCACTCCAACAGGCATCCACATCCAGGGCAAGTCCAACATACAGGCAGATGCCCTCCGCAGAACAAGCTGCATCTCCCACGAATGGCAGATGGACTGAACAACACTGAAATCTCTATTCCGCCTTTGTTTCACACCAGCAATCGACCAATTCGCGTTCCAACACAACACGCAATGGCCACAGTACTGCTCCAGAGCAGGGATAGAGATAGGTCGCCTGTAACTTTAATTCTTCTAGTGGTCATTTGTGCTCTTACACTCCCACCCATCCTCTTCTCTTTAGTCTTTTTCAGGTAGCGGACTCAGAGACTGAGAAGGGAATTGCATGCAGCCGCATATCACCAGAGGGGGTGGGGCTACCGCCAAAATTCTGGAAAGATTTAGAAGATTTAGCTTGGAAAAACTCCGAGGTCTCTACACAGGCACAAAGCCCATTTGTGTAGAACACAGATGACCATTAGAAGAACCAAAGTTACAGGCAAGCAACCTGTTGTTTTATTGCTTTGCTGGGTTTCTTATGTTAAATGGAATGAACTCTCCCCCACCTTTTTTGAAGCAGGGTATCATTGTTGTTGTTTTTTAAAAAATCTGCTTGCTAGAGTACTGCTGTGGAAAGGCAACATTTTTTTAAAAAATGTCTCATAGTAATGTTATATCTATCTATCTATCTATCTATCTATCTATCTATCTATCTATCTATCTATCTATCTGGGGAAACAAGTTATTGGGATTGGTATGGGACTGTGCCTGCACAGAGTGCATTATCAACATTCTGAAATTCTCAATCCTTGCTGGAAGACAAGCAGGGTGGAATTCAGCATAATAGAATAATACCATAGCAGTGGCGATGGGTGAGGGCAGCTCTTGTTGGGTGGGGGGGCGCCAGCAAGAGGTACTTTAAAAAGATATTGCCGGCAGTACCTCTGGCACCTGTAAGCTGCTGTGAGCATAGGTGCCCCTCCCGGCATGGTGGTACCAGAGCTTCAACACTCACTTGGCCTCAGCGCATGCACAGAGGCCATTTGTGTGTTCAGCAGGGTGTTGCCAATCATGCAAATGGTCTCTGCTCCTGCACAGAGGCCAGGTGAGTGCTGGAGCTGTGGAAGCTCTGTGAAGGAAGTTGGATAGTGCACTGCTGCTCTTGGCAGCTTGCAGGTGCTGGCGATAATGCCGGTAACAGCTTTTTAAAGGTACTTCCCATCGTCTCACTGGCTGCCACTGTACCATAGTAGAACTCGATAATATCTTGATCTCCAGAGAATAGGTATGGCAATTGACACAAAGAAGCACAGGTGAGGCCCTTGTATCTATGAAAACTTGATTCAAAACCATGAGTACCTGAGTACTAAGAATCAACCTGCATTATTTGTAAATGTAGTTAAGGGCCCTTTTAGCCTGAAAAGCTGTTCCAGGATGGGGTGATTGAAAATAGGAAAGAGGCAGAGGGGAGAAGGTGCGTAACCCTTTTCAATTATATAGGAACCTAGGAAGCTGCCTTATACAGTCAGACCATTGGTCCATCTAACTTTTGTCTACATAGTATAGTATCTGTTGTCTACACAGACCGGCTGCTGGTTTCTCCAAGGTTGCAGACAGGAGGCTCACTCATCTCTCTTGGAGATGCCAGGGAGAGAACTTGGTATCTTCTGTATGCAAGCATGCAGGTACTCTTCCCAGAGTGGCCCCATCCCCTGAGATGTATATCTTGCAATGGGAAACACATGTAGTTTCCCATTCAATGCAAACCAGGGTGGACTCTGCTTAGCAAGGGGGGCAATTCATACTTGCTACTACAAGACCACCTTTTCTCTCTGGTTCTCAATTCCAAGCTGCCTCTCACAGCTCCCTCCCTCCTAGTGTTTCTAGTGTAGTGTGTAATGTGTAACCTGGCTCTAAGTGATTATATGTCAAAGTAGTTAGGTGAGAAGGAACCATTCATGCTGAAAGTGCATGAAAATCAACCAAGGTGGCAGAAATGTTATTAATGCATACAATAGTTCTTCTAGCAAATATGAACTTGCCTGAGACTCCTCCCTCTTTCCTAATGATTAACTATTTAATCCAATTGATATTCTGTAAGGTCATTCTTTGTACCCACTCAGATGCTAATTGCTGAAATGGCTTGAGGTGGCATGGTTCTCTGCCTGTCTTTATATTGAGCTTGATTTACAGTTCTCTTTTAATGCTGTTTAAATTGAACCCTCAGTTTTCTTCTCCCCTTTACTTTGCTTCTGACATTCTAATTTGTTAGCATTTTTCATCTATTTATGCAGTGCCTGAAGCACACCTTGAGTGCCTGGAGCTTCTTTGTTTTAACTAGCTTTTGCATTCCTTACATGCTATATTGCAAAAATAAATTTACATTAGCTGTCACTTTATCATCTTGACAGCTTCTTAATCTGCACCTTCTCTCTGCCTCTATAGAGAATAAATAAATGAAATTACATGTTGTACTTCTGAAATCATGTAATGATATCATTAACATATTAGTAGAGTACTTAGCAAAAAGATTACATAAAGCAGTGTTTCTGTGTTAACTACTAGGGCAACAACAATATATCTAAAGCTTGGCAGCATTTGTTGATAATATACTTAAACATGTTTAACTTTAAAGTTCAGTATGTCATTTCATTTTTCTCAGGATAACTTTGCATGTAGATTAGTGTTAACTGTATCTTGTACTGATTACAGTGTTATAATTCTGCTTTAATAAATTAGATACGAGATATAAAATAATATTTGCTGTGGGTTTTTATTAATACTATGTCATGTTTTTCATACCACAGCCTCACAAGGCAGCTCACAACAGTAAGCTGAAAACCATAAAATAAGATGATAAAAACAGTGCTGCTACAGCCGCAGCAATAAAATGGAGTAAAAATAGATTTTTTAAAAAGCTTTGTGGAGTAAAAAGGTCTGAACAGCCCACTTAAAAGCAGTAACGGTGGGAGTCAGATGAACATCCCGCAAGGAGAAAGTTCCAAAGCTGCAGCACCAAAGAAAAAGCCCTGTTGCTCGTTCTCACCAATTGAATGCAAGTTGGCAGGCTAGAGAGCAGGGCATACAAGGCTGATTGTAAAACCTAGGTAAGCTCATAAGGACAACTACTTCCATATTTCCCAGAATCCAAGAGGAGGTGTCCCCCCCCTTCTTTCTACTAAAGTATAGTTGGTGGGGTTCGTCTTAAATTCAGGGTATCTTTCTTTAGGGTACATAAAGGTATAACCGTATTTAACCTTTATCTTTTAAGGCATCGTCTTAAAATCAAAGTTGCCTTCTATTTAGGTAAATACAGTATTCTTAAGGTTACCTTATGCCAGGCCATGTAGTTCTTTAAAGATTAATACCAGTGCTTTGAATTGAGCCTGGCAAATGAGCAAAACATGCAGTAGAATGGAGGCAGCCTGAAGGCGCCATTGAGGAAAGGCACATTGGCTCCATCCAATGTGCCTGAACCCAGTGGCAAATGGGAACATTGCACCTCCTCTGGCCAGCCAGAATGATGTCAGCTGGCGATGGGAGGATCCCAGCTGGGCAGGGGGCAAGGTGGAATACCAGGAAGATGGACAGAATCCTACAGCGGGGGAATGTGGCACAGGGACGAAGAACTGATTGGGGCATCCAGGAAGGTGGTTAAAGGATCAGAGGGGCAGGAAGGGCAGGGCATGGACAGGAAGTCCAGCCTGTCTGCCCCTATTTAGGCATGTAGGGGCCAGTGATGAAGCAGGGGTCCAGGTCCTCCAGAGAGAGGCCAGGCCCATTGAGGAGAATAACCTGGCAGGTATGGCGGTAGGTGACATTAACCCCTGCCCTCTCAATTGAGTCCCTGCCCTGATAGAAGGGCTATCACCAAGGCAATCCTAGGTGTGGTATAGCCCTAACAATGTCACTATCATGCCACTGGAATTCCACAACAAAAGCAAGGGCAATCACGGAAATACAACCAAGCAAAACAGAGGGGGGGGGGAATCCCAACCGTGACTAAAACAAAAGTGTATTGAAAATCATGTGTATCAAACAAACAGTTAGAAATATGTATTACTATACCGTAGGCCAATAGTAAGGTAGTATCTAATTTCTTTCACTAATGAGAAAATAAATAGTTGAACCAAAGATAACAATTCAAGATAAAACATGAATAATAACATATACAATAATGACCAAAGACATATAGAGGAGATATGATTGAACAGGGCAAAAAATGGGGCTGATGGGTAAAGTGAGGCTCACAGCTGTCTGTCCTTAGCTGGCTAACATAAACATGGCTCAAACCAGTGAAAAAAGCAACAACCCAGGTAACCAAGGAAATGCAAAAAAAAATGTAAAAATGGCATAACAAGGAACAAAAAAAAAAGAAGCAAAAATGGCATAACAAGGAACAATAAATGCCAGTATAGAGGGACAAAAAGAAGATGATGTCAAAAACATGCCTGCCAGAATGTGTTGTGAATGGTATGATCTCAATACCGCCCATGCAAGAGTAAAAGTTACTCTGGAATTCCACAAGCATCTGCGCAACTGCACCAAATCTTATCCAAATGACAGGCTATAAGTACTCAAACGTCCTCTGTATCCTTGCAAATTCTTCTTCTGGTAGCCCCTCCTGCAGTTATGTAATGTTCTGTCTGGCTTGCATTGGCTTCTCTGCCTTTATATCATAAATAGCTGGCAGCTTGTTCCTTCAGATAGCTTTGGCACCTTGAATTCTGAAGTTTTTGTGCAACCACTGAGAAACTGAATCATTGGTCTATACTCCATTGTCTTTCAGTTGACATTGTTTTATATAAAAAGAGCCCTGCTAAGATCATGCCAAGATCATCTTGTTTCCTACAATGGCTGACCAGATTCTTCTGGGAAGCCCACAAGCGAGAGATTGAAGGCACCTGCCATTGTTACCCTTCAACTGGTATTCAGAGGCATACTGCTGATTGCTTGGCGCAAACTGGTTCAGGAGTCCAGGAGCTTTTGTAAATGCATACAAGTATGTGTGCTTGTATATACCAGATAGCAAGCCACCTTAAGTGGCACAGCAGGGAAATGCTTGACTAACAAGCAGAAGGTTGCCGGTTCGAATCCCCACTGGTGTGTTTCCCACCTATATTGGGTAGCAACAATATAGGAAGATGCTGAAAGGCATCATCTCACACTGTGCAGGAGGCGGCGGCAATGGTAAACCTCTCCTGTATTGTACCAGAGAAAACCACAGGACTCTGTGGGCACCAGGAGTCGAAATCAGCTTGACGGCACACTTTACCTTTATATGCCAGATAACAGAATTCGATACCAGAGAAAACCATTTTTGTCTTTGGCTTACTACTGGTGGAGTCCTCCAGTTGTCATGAATATAATTATTTAAGTGATCTATATACTTATGTATCAGGTCTATTAGATGAACTTTATAGTATTAGAGAGAACATAATCTTGTAAGTCATAAAACTTGGGTCAAATGATCAGAAAACAATTAGTAAATGAAATGTATTGATTTACATGAAAAGTTAGTATTGGTGTACACTCTTGACAAAAATACTTTTAGGTCAATCATTTTATGAAGAAGAAAGGAGAACCTCAAAGAAATTGCAACACAATTTAGTGTTTCCCCCCCTCATGCTAGAAAGTTATTCTGATCAGTATATTGAAAGTCTACCATTGTTACCTGCACTAATTCCAGCACTGACTACACTCTTGAGGATGATGTCACTGAAGAATAGTACGTGCTGCAGAAATAATAAATGGTTACACATAAAAATCTGATGTGAGTAATCTTTAAAATTTAAAAAACCCCAGATTAAAGCTTTTCTATAAATCTATTTTGTTTTAAATAACCCCACTTCTGTGGGATAGAGCATTTGAACTATATGTCAGACTGAAAGTAGTAAAACAAAACTCAGTTTATGTTTATACATCTATCTGTAGCAGTCTTAAAGCTATAATTTTTAAAAAGTTAAGGGTTAGGGTTAACATCCCTTTCCTCGGTAATTCTGCACATGTCTGCAATAAACCTTTCCAGTAGGGATGTGCAGAAAGTTTCAATGGCAAAACATTTCAACTTAAAATGGGCCTTTTCAAGCCTGAAACAGAACACCTTTTAAATAAAGGGCCTGTTTTGATCAAAACATTTCAGTGTTCAGAGTGCCATTTTGGAGGTCTGTTTTCCCCTTGCTGATTGGTTTCCTGGCACTTATGACTATGCTTGCTCCTAAGTAAGGGTACTGCTGTGGCAGCTGTTGCAGTGCTAGGAAGTAATGTAAGAAGTTATACCTATGTGAGAGAAAGCAGCTCGTGCCAATGCTGTTACTACAGCACAGGCACTGTGGCTCATCGACAGAGGCTAAAGAACTGAGTCAGATAGAGGTGACAGATTACATTCTAAACTGTCTGGAAAAACTAAAAACTAGCAAATCGCCAGGGCCAGACGGCATCCATCCAAGAGTTCTTAAAGAACTCAAATGTGAAATTACCAATCTCCTTCCAAAAAATATATAACTTTTCCCTACAATCAAAGAGCAAGGTGAGCTAATTTGCAGATGACATCAAACTATTTAGGGTCATGAAATCCAAATCAGACTGTGAGGAGCTCCAGAACAATAAAAAACAAACAAAACAATCTCTCCAAATTCGATGAGTGGGCGACAAAATGGCAAATACAGTTCAGGGTTGGCAAGTGATGCATATTGGGACAAAAAACCTCAACTTCACATATATGCTGATGTGATCTGAGCTGTCGGTGACTGACTAGGAGAGGGATCTTGGGGTTGTAGTGGACAGCTCATTGAAAGTGTCAACTCAATGTGCAGCAGCTGATGTAAAGGCCAATTCCATGCTAGGGATCATTAGAAAGGGGATTAAAAATAAAACTGCTAATATTATAATGCCCTCATACGAAACTATGGTGTGGCCACACTTGGGAGTACTGTGTTCAGTTCTGGTCACCATACCTAAAGAAGGCCATTGTAGAACTGGAAAAGGTGCCGAAGAGGGCAACCAAGTACCTCTCTGCCGCCCCTTCCCCCATTGTTGGCCGGAAATAAGCAAGTAATGTGTGCCCCCGCTGCGCACGTCGCATGTCACACATGTGACATGCATGCGTGAGGTGCGCAGTGGGTGCTAGTGCATGGGGCAGCGGGCTCACGCACACACGTTACTTGCTTATTTCTGGCCAACAACGGGGGAAGAGGCAGCAGGGAGGTACACTGCCACCCCATGGATCTGGGCAACTTAATGGAGCACCGGCCGGGGAAAGGTGGCGGGAGAGGTAAATGCACTTTCCCTCACCCTTAAAGAGCCACCCCCACCGGCGTCGGATCGGAGCTCCATGGTTCCGTGCACATCCCTAATTGACAACTGTTTGCTCGTAGCCGCCTACCGTGATCGTCTCATGCTGCACGCTCAACTCATTCTTCAGTTTCTGAGTTCCCTGGAATTGGAAGTAAATTTTAGAAAATCCATGCTCATCCCTACCTGTTTGCTAGAATTCCTGGGAACTCTCTTGGACTCCATGACTGGGAGGGCTTACCTGGTCGCTCAGAGAGTAGTAGACAGACTCAGGGTGGCGGCACAGATTTTCTGTCATGACACATGTCACAAGGTGCCTATTGTACAACAGCTTCTTGGACTCATGGCCTCCATCACAGGAGACACTCCGTTGCCACGCTTCCACATGCGCCTCCTCCAAGTGTGGTTTCTAGACAACTTCAAACCTCATTGTCAATACCAAGGAGTATGTCTTTAGCCTCCTCAGGAGATACATGCAGCTGTGGATAAAGGACAGAAATTTAACGAAGGGTGTAGACTTTTACCAGCCTTCTCAGGAGCTGACCATAATAATGGGATGCATCCAACCCAGGCTGGGGAGCGCACTTCAGGGAATTTACACTAATGGGTCTTTGGACACTCAGGGAGATGTGGAGACATACAAACTACCTCAAGCTTTTGACAATTTTTCTGGCCCTGAAATCATTCTGCTATTGGATCCAAGGGAAATGGGTTCTGATCCTGACAGACAACATGTCGGCCCAATCCTACATAAACCGACAAGGAGGCATGGTCTCCTGGACCTTTATGCATCTTGCACTAGACATATGGACAGTGTACCCACAGGGTAATCTGGCCCCTTGTCATACACATAGAGAGGACTTCCATCACCATAGCAGATGCTCTCAGACACCAGATTTCCCCCTCCCAGAAGCAGTAATTGGATCAGAAGGCTCTAGACAAAGTATTCAGCAAATGGAGAACTCGCTCTAGATCTATTCGCTACACCTGTCAATGCAAAGTCCAGGTGCTACTGCAACAGGGTAGGCTCAGACCCACGATCTCTAGGCAATACCTTTCTTCTTCACTGGAGTCAGGAACTACTCTATGCATCCCCAAATATTCCTTTGATTCCAAAGCTTATCGAAAAGATGGAAAGGGACAGGGCACAAGCAATCTTGGTGATCCTGTGGTGGCTGAGACAACCATGGTTCACCGCCCTCTTGATCCTGACCAATCATACTTACCTCCACTTACCTACTGAATCCTTGATACTGGACCATGGCCTCAGGTTGCACCCAGAACTGGAATAATTATGCCTGACAGTCTGAAAAATATAAAGCAAACAAAGTTTAGTGACCCCATACAGAAAGTACTGAATGCTGCGATAAAATCATTCACACAAAAATGTTATGCAGCAAAATGGAAGAGGTTCTGCATCCACACTACAAAAAAGGGACACACTCTTGAGCTGGCACCAGTGCATGCCATTCTGGAATACCTTCTGATACTGAAAGTCGGGGCAAGCTCAATCAAGGTCATCCCATGAAATTGATTGCCAGGAAATCTAGGACCAACAAATGGAAGTACTTTTTCACACAACCCATAATCAGTTGGTGGAATTCTCTGCCAAAAGATGTGGTAATAGCCAACAACCTGGATGGCCTTAAGAGGGGTTTGGATGACTTCACGGAGCAGAGGTCTGTCATCGGCTACTAGAGGCCTAGAGGCCACCTCCAGACTCAAAGGCAGGATGCCTCTGAGTACCAGTTGCAGGGGAGTAACTGCAGAAGAGAGGGCATGCCCTCAACTCCTGCCTGTGGCTTCCAGCAGCATCTGGTGGGCCACTGTGTGAAACAGGATGCTGGACTAGATGGGCCTTGGGACTGATCCAGCAGGGCTGTTCTTATGTTCTTAAGGTGCACTTAGCAGCCGTAGCGGCATACCACAGTTGTTTGGGTCTGTACTCCGACTCAACCATTAAGAAGTTTTTGAAGGGTTTGCAGAATTTGTTTCCAGCTGCCCCTCATTCGTTGCCCTATATTTACAGTTAGTCCTCTCTCAGCTAATGTCTTGCCCATTTGAACCAAAGGCCACATGCAACCTCAAGCTGCTGTAGCAGAAAACAGTATTTTGTATCCTCTGCATGGAGGGTGAGTGAGCAGAAGGCCCTTTAATGTGACTCTCCGTACTTAACATGCCACAGGGACAAAGCAGTAGTTACTGAGACCTGACCTGTTCCTACCCAAGGTAGTGTTGTAGTTTCCATGGCCAAAGACTTATGCTTGCTAATCTTCTTCCCTAACCCGGTCTTAGGGAGAGACAAGGCGTACCACTCTCTGGATGTCGGTAGAGCATTGGCGTTTTACGTGGATAGGACTAAGTCCTTTAGAACAGGGATCCTCAATGTTGGGCCCCCAGATGTTCTTGGACTTCAACTCCCATAATCCCCAGCCAAAGGCCACTGGGCCTGGGGATTATGGGAGTTGAAGTCCAAGAACATCTGGGGGCCCAACGTTGAGGATCCCTGCTTTAGAAGGTCCACCAAGCTGTTTGTCAGCTATGCTGGTCCATGGGTAAGCCCATCTCAGCTCAAAGACTCTCAGCATGAGTTTCAGAAACTGTCACGGTGGCCTACCAGCTGGCAAAAAACTAGTGCCTTTCCCTATCTGGGCACACTCCACCCAAGCTATGGCATCCGCCACAGCATTCTGGAGTGGAATTCCTCTAGAGGTGGTGTGGAGGGACAGCTGCCTATTTCTCCTAACTTTTTGTTGCTGCCACCAAGTGGACTTTTTGTATGGCTGGGACCATTACAATAGCCCTTCCTTTTTATAAAAACTTACAAAACCTCAAAAGAGAGAAAGAAAGAGAATGAAAGGAAGGTGGAGCAATAGGCCCTGAAAATATCAGTCTACAAATCAGAGAATGCCAGATCAGAGAGAGAGAGAGACAACAAGAGTGAAATAGAGGAAGACCCTTCCTCACCAATGATCACTAAGATCAAAGTAGTCAAGAGTCATTGCTCCTGGAGTTCTATCTCAAAAATCAAATAAAATTTTCTGTCTCTAGTGGCCAAATGCTGTTAAACTCTGTCATATTTCCAGGGTGTTGTAACAGAGTGTAGCATTGAGGCAGTGCAATGGCAGATAGACGTAATGCTATAAAATATGGGGACTATTGTATGTAATGTCATGAATGGAATACTTTCAAAATGAAGTGATCAGCCATATGTGCCTCCCTTATGGAACAGGAAAGAGAAGAAGCATACCCTATTGCTAACTCTGCATGAAATTTTAGAGTTAGAATATTGACCAGATGTTTCAGTCTCCACAAATGGCTTGTAATGTGACTGCAAAAATCTTTCTGGTGCTTTGATCACACACACACACACACACACACACACACACACACACACACACACACACACACACACACACTTTGAAAGAAAAGGTGATTGAATAGAGGCTGTCAAAGTTAATCATTATCAATAAACTTTCACTTGACCTTTCTCACCTGATTTAGATACTGTTCTGATAGACATACATTTACCATTTGAGAGAGTTTTAAAAATGAATTTCACCCTGCAGATATTCAAGATCTTCACTCATTTTGTTGTCAGTGATGAGATGGAAAAGTAACATAATGACATTCTGACATACATTGGACAGTATTCAGACTGAGAGAGTCATTACTAAATCCCATTGAAATTAATGGGATTGATTTCAGTGGTGGTTAGTCATGGCCTACTACTCTGGATGTTGCCCATTGATTCCTGTTAATGATTAAATGATGCAGGCATGTTTCCATGCCATAAATACTTCATATTCACACTGCATCTTTCAGCTGCATATGTCAAACTGCTTTAATGTATCAATGTATCAATACCTTACGTAAAAGTTGCATAAAAAATTACTCTGCCACTTGACTAAAGAATTATTCTGCCATGTAAGAGAGTAATACTGCTGCCTGCTTATAGAATGGGAATAGGCACTTGGTTTATAATCTAATAATCTGAAGAATATTCTAGTGCAGGGTTTCTCAACCTTGGGTCCCCAGATGTTACTGGACTTCAACTCCCATAATCCCCAGCCCGGCCTTTGGTTGGGGATTATGGGAGTTGAAGTCCATCAACATCTGGGGACCCAAGGTTGAGAACCCCTGTTCTAATGAAATGGAATCCTACTGTCCATCTTGTCAGCTTAGCTGAATTCTGTGCACACTGAAGCATCTTTTGCTTTTAAAAATAATTGTGCTGATTAAGCATGTATTAAGCATAAATGAATGTATTTAAATTACAAGGTGCTCACTTAACCTTTCTACAACCTATAGATACCACTAATGTTGATTGGAAATGGAGACACCATGATTTGTATAAATCTCTGTTTGGAAACCATTGTGTTTTTAGCATGGTGGTAAATTGATGCATAGTATAATTCACAGCATAGATTGAGCAGATCATCTTAGAGTAATTAGGAAAAATGATGACAGCAGTTGGCTGACTCACCCCTGACAGCCTTAGAGTCTACTATTATTTCTTTGTGACAGTTATTTTTAGCCAACTCCGTTCTAGTTCACTGTTCAGTTTTTCTCATTTAAAAATAACTTAAACCTTTAATGTGGAGAAATGGTTGAAATTGACTGATGCGATATGTGGGTTTTTAAAAAAAACAAAATCATCCATCCATCCATTTTGCAGCATTTATTATTCAGCCATTTATTATTATTCAGCCATTTTATTTTATTTTATTTTATTATTTTATTTTATTTTATTTTAAGAAGAGCTGGCAGAATTGCTTTAATTTAATTGCTCTGGTGGGCCAGAACCAGCCACAACTTGGTGTGTGGGGGCAGAGGTCAATTTTCAGCAGACTAACATTAATATTTATTAATAAAAATATTAATGCAATCAAGGGGGCAGAAGTGGGAGTGGGGAGAAGGCAAGGGGAAAGAGGGATGAGGGATGGTGTCAGTGGGCTGCAGTTCAGGGTCAGCAACGGCAAGATGGGTGGGGGACATCTGATCGCAAGCAGCTAACTGCATTGAGTCACTGCTGCTTGTAAGCGAGGCTGTCCAAGAGCTCTTCATAGCTCCTGCTGTTGATGGTGCAAGACATTCCTTTCTATAGGCCAGCAAAAAAATCCCTGCAGGCTGAATACAGCCACCAGACCTTATGTTGTGCAGGTCTGCTTCAAGATAAGATACTATACATACCACTATGACACAGTATAGAGAGTCCTACCTAAGAACAGCCCTGCTGGATCAGGCCCAAGGCCCATCTAGTCCAGCATCCTGTTTCACACAGTGGCCCACCAGATGCCTCTGAAAAGCTCACAGGCAAGAGGTGAGGGCATGCTTTCTCTCCTGCTGTTGCTCCCCTACAACTGGTACTCAAAGGCATCCTGCCTCTGAGGCTAGCCTATAGTCCTCCGACTAGTAGCCAGTGATAGACCTCTCCTCCATGAGGTTATCCAAACCCCTCTTAAAGCCATCCAGGTTGTCAGCTGTCACCACATCTTGTGGCAGAGAATTCCACAAGTTGATTATACGTTGTGTGAAAAAGTACTTCCGTTTGTTGGTCCTAGATTTCCTGGCAATCAATTTCATGGGATAACCGCTGGTTCTAGTGTTATGTGAGAGGGAGAATAATTTCTCTCTATCCACTTTCTCCACACCATGCATGATTTTATAGACTTGTACCATGTCTCCCCACAGTCCTCTTTTTTCTAAACTAAATAGCCCCAGGTGTTGTAGCCTTGCCTCATAAGAAAGGTGCTCTAGGCCCCTGATCATCTTGGTTGCCCTCTTCTGCACCTTTTCCAGTTCTACAATGTCCTTCCTAAGATGTGGTGACCAAAATTGTATGCAGTACTCCAGGTGTGGCCGCACCATCATTTTGTGTAAGGGCATTATAATATTAGCATTTTTATTTCCAATCCCCTTCCTAATGACCCCTAGCATGGAATTGGCCTTTTTCACAGCTGCCACACATTGAGTTGACACTTTCAACGGGCTGTCCATCATGACCCCAAGATCCCTCTCCTGGTCAGTCACCAACAGCTCAGATCCCATCAACGTATACTTGAAGTCGGGGGTTTTGGTCCCAATGTGCATCACTTTACACTTGCCAACATTGAATCGCATTTGCCATTTTGTCGCCCACTCCCCCAGTTTGGAGAGATCCTTTTGGAGCTGCTCACAATCCGTTTGTGATTTCCCTACCCGAAAGAGTTTGGTATCATCTGCAAATTTGGCCACCTTGCTGCTTACCCCTGCTTCTAGATCATTTATGAATAAATTAAAAAGCACCGGTCCCAGTACAGATCCCTGGGGGACCCCACTTCTTACTTACTTCCATTGTGAAAACTCTCCATTTATCCCTACCCTGTCTTTCAACCAGTTAGCAATCCTGTCTTTCAACCAGTTAGCAATCCATACAAGTACTTGTCCCCTTATCCCATGACTGCTAAATTTTCTGAGGAGTCTTTCATGAGCAACTTTGTCGAAAGCTTTTTGGAAGTCCAGGAATACTATGTCAACTTGATCACCTTTATCAACTCACTTGTTTACACTCTCAAAGAACTCCAAAGGTTTTGTGAGGCAAGATTTCCCTTTGCAGAAGCCATGCCGGTTCTCTCCCAGCAGGGCTTGTTGTTCTATGTGCTTTACAATTTTATCCTTGAGGATGCTTTCCATCAATTTCAAAATCGAATGAATGAATGAATGAATGAATTTTCCTGGAATGGACGTTAAGCTAACCAGCCTGTAATTTCCTGGATAGCCGCTGGATCCCTTTTTGAAAATTGGTGTTAAATTTGCTACTTTCCAGTCCTCCAGTACAGAGCCTGATTGCAGGGATAAGTTATATATTTTAGCAAGGAGGTCGGCAATTTCACATTTGAGTCCTTTGAGGACTCTTGGATGGATGCCATGCAGACCTGGCGATTTGCTAGTTTTAAGTTTTTCCAGAGAGTTTAAAACATCATTTCTTGTCACTTCTATCTGATTCAGTTCTTTCGCCTCCATCCCCGGAAAGCCTGGTTCAGGAACAAGCCTCTCTTCATATATTGCATTAAAATAATTTTGCATCTCCCTCCCGCCCCCCGCTGAAAACTAGTGCCGGGTTTGAACCATCCATTGCATTACAATATCTCAGTGAGCAAGAAAGAGACTGTTTTGGGGTTTGTGTTTACATTATTCACCGCCTCTTTGCAAATTGATGCAGCTGAAGCTTGAATGTGAAATATCTATTTGTGTACTGAATAAGTGTGCCAGCTTTAGTTCCAGTAAGGCTGATCGCCCAATATTTTGCTTTTGAATTCTCTTCCCTTTCAAAAAATAATGTGGGGGTCCAGCTAGTACTTGAAACACAACTGTATCTTGAATGTACATGCTACGTTTCATTCATGTAGCTCAGTGTTTAGGATCATCTTACTACCACAGACAAGTGAGCAAGTTTGGCGTGTCAAACAGCTGGTTAAAGAATAGACCTCACCTTGGCCAATTATAATAACATTGCTGTTTCAGTCCACATTTAACTATAGAAGATATTTGCACCAGGTACAGTGTTGTACATTGCTGTGCAACCTTCCATTCATTTCTGCAAGTCTCTTGCATAACCTATTAAAATGGCCAGGAACCGTTCACTAGTAGTGCATGGATAATTGGGTGGTTTTTACTTCAGTTGGATGTTAATATCTGTGTATTTTTTCACTTTCTGCTTACATCAGTGACATTTGGGTTAATTTTTTGTATGTATCTGATCAAAACCAGTAACTTACAGAATTGGGGGCTTATACTTGGTGGCATTGGCAGAGGTGTGTGTGTGTGTGTGTGTGTGTGTGTGTGTGTGTGTGTGTGTGTGAAAATTCCCAGCAACTAGCTCTTGCCAGTTTCCATTTCCTCCCTCTGGAACGCACCAAGAAGTGACCCTAGAGTAATATGGAGAGTTAGTTCCCAGTGCATTCTTGGGGGATGGGGGGTGAGTGGCAAGAGCTGGCCACTGGGAATATTTTTATTGTTTCAAATGCTTCTGAAGCCACTGCATCTCACAAAGGTGTGGCAAACAAACAAACAACCTCCTGCCAGTGCCTCTTGCCCTGACATAAATTCCAAGATCCCCTTGATGACCAGATGAGTGCTTAAAGACAAGACTGGTCTCATCCTTCTGGTAATGTCAGGGAGTTGGCCTAATTCCTGTCAGGGAGTTGGCCTATATTGAATGTGTGTTGCTAAGTCTAGAGACCAAGGATAGATTGGGACTTTTGTTGGTATATTGATCACCTCGTTGTCCAACAGAGTCCCTACCTGAGCTAACAGACCTGGTTGCTGAGTTGGCATTGGAGTGGATCAGGTTGTTGTTGGTGGGGAACTTTAATGTCCATTTTGAGACCGGGTTGTCAGGGGTGGCTCAGGAGTTCATAGCAGCCATGATGACTATGGGCCTATCCCAAATGGTCTTTGGATTGACACATGATGCAGGCCACATGCTCGACTTGGTCTTTTGCTCTGATCATGGTGGTGCCCCATGGGTGGAGGCCCCTGTGATTGAGCGAGTGCTTGTTTCTCAGCTCCAGGCAGTTTGGATGACACAGATTATTTAGATCCTTTCCAGACTGGCTTTCGGGTGGGCTATGGGGTTGAGACTGCCTTGGCCAGCCTGATAGATGATCTCCAATTGGTGATTGACAGAGGGAGTGTGACTCTGCTGATTCTTTTTGACCTTCTGGTGACTTTTGATACCATTGACTATGGTATCCTGCTGGGTCGCCTGAAGGAGGTTGGATTGGGTGGCACTGTTTCACAGTGGTCCCTACTTCGCTGACAGATTCCAGATGATGTCACTTGGAGACTATTGCTCTGAAAAGTGAGAGCTAAAGTGTGGGGTTCCACAAGACTCCATACTGTCTCCAATGCTTTTTAACATCTACATGAAACCACTGAGAGAGATCGTCAGGAAGTTTGGTCTGGGATGCTATCAATATGCAGATGACACCCAGATCTATTTTTCTGTACCAGCTTCATCAGAAAATGGCATGACCCCCCTAAATGCCTGCCTGGAGATGATATTGTGCTGGATGAGGGATAACAGACTGAAGTTGAATCCAAACAAGACGGAGGTACTGTCTGTAGGGTTCGGGATCCAAGAGATGGTTTACATCTGCCTGTTCTGGATGGGGTTACACTCCCCCTAAAAGATCAGGTTCGTAGTCTTGGAGTCCTCCTGGATCCCAAACTCTCCCTGGTCTCTCAGGTTGAGGCTGTGGCCAGGAGTGCTTTTTATCAGCTTCGGCTGATATGCCAGATACGTCCATTCTTGTAGACTAGTGACCTTAAAATGATGGTACATATGCTAGTAACCTCTAGGCTAGACTACTGTAATGCACTCTACGTGGGGCTGCCTTTGTAGTTCGGAAACTACAATTGGTACAGAATGCTGCTGCCATACTGGTCTCTGGGTTTACCCGAAGGGACCATATAACACCAATTCTAAAAGAACTGCACTGGCTGCCGATAAGTTTCCTAATGAAATACAAAGTGCTAGTTATTACCTATAAAGCCCTTAATCGCTTAGATCCAGGGTATTTAAGAGAGTGCCTTGTTTGTCATGAACCTGTTGCCTATTAAGATCACCTGGAGAGGTCCAGTTACATTTTCTGTAAACTCGTTTGGTGGTGACTCAGGACCGGGCCTTTTCTGTGGCTGCCCCGGGGCTTTGGAACGCGCTCCATTCTTAAATAAGAGCATCTCCTTCTCTGGTTGCTTTAGGAAGACCCTGAAGTCGTACCTGTTTTCCCAGGTCTTCAACTGAGACTCAATTTTTAAAATTTTAATATGTTATTAATGTGTTTTTATCGATTAGGATTTTTTTCTTTTTATGAATTTTAAATGTGTTATGTTTTATGTTTTAATTCTGTACACCGCCTAGAGATTTTTATACTAGGTGACATATAAATTCAATTCAATTCAATTCAATTCAAATAAATAAATAAATAAATAAATGTGACGTTCTATATAATTTGAATTCCATACTGGCAGAAATGAATGTAAGAAATAAAGCTCATGGATATTATTAAACTAGCTTAATTTTTATTGCGGTGTTAGGATGTGCTCTTTTGTGGTTATTTCTAACAGAAAAGAAATTCATAAGTACTATAAATAGGATTTCAAATGTTCTAAGTGAGTCTGTTTTCCTCCTCCTCTTCTTCTTTTTGTCTGCAGTGGATGATACAGAGCCCATACAAAGCTGCAACATTTTTTGGGTGCATTGGAACAGACAAATTTGGTGAGATCCTAAAGAAGAAAGCTGAGGAAGCCAATGTGGATGCTCATTATTACGAACAGAGTGAACAGCCAACTGGAACCTGTGCTGCTTGCATCACAAGTGACAACAGGTCAAATGCTTTTTTCTGATGGAAATATATCTCCTTAGATATGAAAGCAGTGGAAATAGAAAGTTCATCTTAAGAGGTCTGCAACTACTTTTGTAGGCTATCTAGATGACTAATTCTAATTTTATTGTGGTTCTGAACTGTTTGAATTGATTCTGTTTGAATTGGTTTGTAAACTGCCTTGAAATTTTTATTGGGCAAAATATAAATATAATAAATCCTTACAGTCCCTCCCCACATGTGTCATGTTGAAAATCCCTCTCACTTGCTGCTGATCTCCATTTTAAAGTTACCACCATCTAACCAACCCAACAGTCATGTCTAGCACATGAGCTTTCTGTGTGCCATCCTAATTGCTATTCTTGGCATTCTTGGTAAACCTCATTGAACACAATTCATGAAAGATTTTTGAGAACTGGTGTAATGGCTGTGACTGGCTAAATTATAAATTGGGAAGATCTTGCTTGGATGTGTCATGCAATAGGTGGTCCTAGAGGGGGTATGCTTTTTTCAGCTTCTGCCGGCCCCCCCACCAGAAGTTTGCAGTATAAAGATAAGTTTACTGACCCTGCTATACTTAAGAGTTGTGTAAGGATTATTACTAGATCATGTTTGTAAAATATATCCTTGTGGTAGCCTTTGAAGCAGGATATGGAGTGACAGGCTGGAGCACAAGGACAGGAAGGCAGAAATAGAGGACTAGGATTTGGATGGGAGATGGATCTGGCTACTTGGTGTAGAACTCCTATATTAGCAAAGGGCCAGCTGTAAATGCAGGATTTATATAAAAATCAGGACCCCCCTACTTCTTCCTGAAATTCATCCCAGGCCCTAGTCCTGTCAAGCAAGTACCCTGAGCTAGTAAAGTAATTACTTTACTTATAGAAGTAAAGTAATTAATGTTATTAGCTTACTTGTCAAACATATTCATAAAATGGCCCAGATTCCTTTTAGAAAATGCTATCATTCCAAGCATTTCCAAGCTCTTTCTGCTGTCCAAGACTATATGGCAGGGAAGACTGGGATGAAGAAAGAGGTTGGTACCATGCCAGCTTGAATCTGCAGGGGAGATGACTCTGCACACATGACCTCACTCATTCCAGTTCCTGACCATGAAGGAAGCTAAGGAGTTGACCTGACTCCTGGGAGGCTTGAAGAATCTCCTACCTACCTGGCTGCACTGGCCTCTGCTGCTTGTTCCAGGATAGAGGAGTGAGTGAATAAGGTTTCCTTATACAATTGAGGCCTTCTAAAATAATAAAAGCTATTGGACCATAATATACTATGACAGTATTGTCTGACACTTCGCTATAAAGTTCCAGTCTGGTGGATGGGGGAACTAAAGGATGGCGTGGGAAATATTTTGGCGGGGGCGAGGGGCACCCACTACCCCTTGGGGTCACCCCGAGGGGCTCCAGGGATGGAATATGAGTGCACTGGGGCCCACTAGAGGGTGCTAGATCCTCAGTGTAGGAGGATTGATCTGGAGCAGTGGCTCCCAGGGTGCTCCCCTTGGTGCTTGGGGTTCTACCTGAGGTTTGCTCCTCCTTTTCCTTTAAACCTAATTGGGGTCTGGGTATGACTGCTTGCTGACCATGAAAACAGATCATAGGAAGAGAGGAGCAGAATTCTCTGGACACCATTCAAAAGGTATTCTAACCTGTCATCTGTGCTGGTACAAATGCATGTGTCTGATATAGAGTGATGACATTAGTATTGATGACACACAGAGATGGATTTGCCCCTCAGAGGATGACATCCTGGTAATGTTGGTGTGATGTGTAGCTTTAAGTCCGGGGGTAGACAGACATGCTGTCTACGATAAATGGCAAGCTATCTGGAATAGTCACTGTCTGCAGTGCAGTGCATTCATGGCTGGATCAGAGCGCACTGCACTGTATCTTCTGGTGTTCAAGAGACCTCCACGGATCTGTTAAGGATTGTGAGAAAGGTTATAGGGTTTAAAAAAGAAAGAAAACTGATGATTAATTTCTTAAAATTCTGAAAAGAGAAATGTTTTGTTGTTTTAGGTCTCTTGTCGCTAACTTGGCTGCTGCTAATTGTTATAAGAAGGAAAAACATCTTGATTTGGAGAAGAACTGGAAGCTGGTGGAAAAAGCTAAAGTTTATTACATTGCAGTAAGTTTGGCTAACCTTGCAAAATATTCATTTACATTCTATCCTTGAACCATCCATGTATAAGTTGTATCAAGTGCAGGGTAAATCTTTTGAATACTGAAATGAAGTGCTGAATTTCCCATTACACTGAGGCTTGGTTACTTTATCAGAATACTGACACTTTCAGGGATAGTAAGTTGTGTGGAACCAATTCACCATTTGAATTGTTACCAAGAGATCACATTTATGTTTCATGGTTCCAAGCAAATTGTTGGGAAGGATATTCAGATTATGTAGAATGCACTGTTAGCATAGTTATTCACTACAAACAGTTCTGTAAGAACATCTTAATTGCTATTTATTCCACAGTATATTTAAAAAGAAACAAGCTTGAGTAGTTCATTGAATGTGGACAAAGGTGTGGGAGATGACTGTAATGGTAGGACTTTTCTTCTAACAGCACAACTGGTAAAAAAAATGTTTAGAATTAATTGATTATACTTTCCTGTCATTCAAAAATACAGAAACCAATTCTGCATATTTATGTAGACGGCATTCTGATACATTATACATGACAGGGTCTGTATGTTTTGCGTGGTGTGATGTTGATAAGGCTTGTCACAATTAGCAAGTATAGAAGGCATCTATGACAGATTATGTGTTTTAATGTGCATATAATATAGGGATCCTGCATGACAGCTGCTGCCATTCTGTTACCTGAGCTATGCAGTGAGAAGTGTAAAAAATTGATTATCCAAGAGCAACAAATTCATTTTAAAAAATTATTTTCTTCAGCTACTGTTTGTCTCCTGCAGCTTGTTAGTGTGTGTTTCTCTAAATTTTACATGGTGGTTGTTGATTCTTGTGTATGGCCAGATCTGCCCCTTAATAGCTGTCAAACAAATACTTAACCCTGCAAAGGTTATACAAAGCAAAGAACTTCAACTGCTCCTACTGCATGTTTGAAATACCTTTTTAAGAATACGTCTTTCCTCTGTAGCCTGTTTTTAATTTGAACTCCTCCCTCCCCAAACGGTCTGTGTTTTCATTTCAAAATATACCCTGAGCTGTTATGAATGGCACACTTGGGGATAAATGCAGTGAGCTAAAAATTGTAGGAAAGCTTAAGAATATTGTTAAATGAAGAAGAGTTTAAAAAAAGGTAGCAAATACTGTGCTGCAAAAGGCTGTTAAAAATCTGCATGGTTGTGTTCCTGAAAACAATTATTACTGATTCAAACGTACTGTTCTCCATACAATTGTGAATTTTGTTTTGCAGAGGAATTTTGCAGTGAGAGCCAACATTTAGTATCTCCAGCTTGATGTGGAGGTTCTGGAGTTGGTGAAATTTAGCCTAACCCTAATATTTATATTGGCTAGAATATCCATGGGTTAGCTGATTTTTAACAACTCGGATAAGGGAAAGTCAGCAATTCCATGGTATTGTCTACTAAACCAGTAGTACCTGTTGTGAGTAGGTCTCTTCTCTTTAGATGCCTGGAGCACATTCTAGATCCTTTGGGATAGTACATAGGAACACAGGAAGCTGCCATATACTGAGTCAGACCATTGGTCTATCTAGCTCAGTACTGTCTTCACAGACTGGCAGTGGCTTCTCCAAGGTTGCAGGCAGAAATCTCTCTCAGCCCTATCTTGGAGAAGCCAGGGAGGGAACTTGAAACCTTCTACTCTTCCCAGAGCGGCTCCATCCCCTGAGGGGAATCTCTTGCAGTGCGCACACTTCTAGTCTCCCATTCGTATGCAACCAGGGTGGGCCCTGCTTAGCTAAGGGGACAAGTCATGTTTGCTACCATAAGACCAGCTCTCCTCTCCAGGATCAGGGGGTATGGTATTTGTCTTGCAGAAGATCTTCCAAGGAGAGGAGGTGACCTCAGTCTCCCAGATGAGCTCTGCCAAGAGTGACATCACAGGGATTCTTGCTGAGCACTTTTTGCAGTTTTATTTCCAAAAGTCTTCCCTCTAATCCCACCCGATACATCTTAGACTAAGGGCCATATATGGCAAGGAGAGATGGAGCTGCCACTCCCAACAGTCCCCCACCCTGTGGCTGTGTCCATGGGGCTACACTGTGGTTTGACTCTTTGGGGTACATTGAGCTTTCAGCTGCCTCTGTCCAGTGCTGCTTCCCAGTACTGGGAAAGACTGACATAGCTGTGGCCCTTTAGTGCCCATCAAATGGCCAGCTGCTGGTACACATCAAACACTACTGCTCCAGCTACATCCCTCTGTCTCCAGGAGGGGCAGTAGGGTTGTGGGACATGTTTGTGCTTAGGTGCCCATTGCTTTTCATGCCAACTGCACAAGTCTTTTCTGCCTGCCCTTCCACCAGGCTTATATTGAATGTGTGTACCTAAGCCTAGAGACCAAGGATACACCGTGACTTCTGTTAGTGTAACAATCACCCCATTGCCCAAAAGAGTCCCTAACTAAGTTGATGAATCTGGTTGTGGAGTTGGCACTGGAGTCAACTACTGGAGTCAACTCCCATTGGTAGTGGGGGACTTCACTGATCACTTTGGGACTTGTTCACTTTGGGACCTGGTTGTCCAGAGCGGCTCAGGAGTTCATAGCAGCCATGACAACTATGGGCTTATCCCAAGTAGTCTCATGACAGATGAATGATGCTGGTCACACACTCAGTTTGGTCTTTTGCTCTGATCAGGGTGGTGTTCCATGAGTGGGGATTTTTGTTATTTCCCCATTGTCATGCATGGACCACCACCTAGTTAAGGTGGGATTTATAGCCGCAAGCAACCCACCTCTGCAGGGGTGAAGGGACTATTAGGCTGGTCCGCCCAAGTAGGTTATGGATCAAATAGGTTTCCAAGAAGCTTTGGAAGGGTTTTGAGTTGGCTCTGCTGATGATTCAGAAGATTTGCAGGCTGTTATCAATATATAGTCTTTGGAGTCTGGCGGTATATTAAATAAACAAAAACAAACAAACAATAATATGCCAAAGAAACCCAAATCTGTTTCTCCATATCAGCTTGATCAAATAATGGCACAATTTTTTTAAATGCCTGCCGGGAGGCAGTAATGGTCTGGATGAGGGATAACAAACTGAAATTGAATTCAGAACTTGAGAGATGGTTTAAATCTGCCTGTTATGGATGTGTTACGCTCCTCCGAAAAAACAAATACATAGTTTAGGAATCCTCTTGGATCCAAATCTTTCTCTGGTCTCTCAGTTTGAGGCAATGGCTAGGGGTGATTTTTATCTGCTTTGGCTGATACATCAGTTACACCCATTTCTGGAGGACAGTGACCTTAAAACACTTAAAATATGGTGGTAACCTCAAGTCCAGAAATGACAATTGGTACAGAATGCAGCAGCCAGACTGAAGAGACCATATAACACCAGTCTTTTAAAAACTGCACTGGCTGCCCATATGTTTCTGAACAAAATCCAAAGTGCTGGCTATTATCTATACAGCCCTTAACGGCTTGTGTCCAGGGTATTTAAGAGAGCTCTTCCTTTGTCAAGAAAGCACCTCCACTCGCCTATTAACAGCATCTGTGGAGGCCCAGTTATGGCTACCACCAGCTTGTTTGGTGGCTACTCGGACGGGGCCTTCTCTCTGGCTGCCCTGGGGCTCTGGATTGAAATTCCTGTTAAAATCAGAGTTTTTCTATCTCTGGCTGTTTTTTAAAAGACTGTTAGGACACACCCATTTTCTCACACCGCTTTAGGCGATATAGAAATATGATGGATGGATGGATAGATGGATGGATAGATAATGTATGTAATTATAGCAAAACATACAATTATAATAATGTACAAAAACCCAGCTTCTGATTGGTTCCTGTTGTGATGCTCCAGTGGCCTCTTTTCACTTCAAATGCTGCCATCCGCGAGGATGGGGAAGGTGGACACAAGGATCTTTGTAAAAAGAGCGTGGAAGCTACCTTTAAAAGTGTTTTGAAGCATCAGGAGCCACCATGTAGTTCTCAGTCACCAAATTAGTTTTTGCCTGGGTGTTTACCAATGGGCAGAAGACCTCTTTGTCTGCAGCCCCATTCTGGCTGACTCATCCTTGGTTGCTATCCAGCTTGACTCCAGAGCCCTGGCAGCCAGAATAAATGTCTGCAAAACTAAAACCAACCATCCAGATGCCCAAACATGTCTAGCCAGCACATCCTTAGCGATGCTTCATGGTTCAGAGAACCACTGCAAAGTGGTCCTTGTTGAAACCAAAGATGATCAGAAAGTGTTTCCCTAATATAATACCTTAAAGATATTGTTTCTCATGGCCATCACATTTTCTAGGAAGGTCTCAAACTTGTGGATACTCTTTTCTCACTTTGAATGTTCCTGTTTCGGCTCCTCATCTATTATTGTACTACAACTTCCATAATCCCTAGCCTCAGTTGCCAGTAATCAGGGATTATGTGAGTTGTAGTCCACCATCTGCAGGAGGGCCGAAGTTGTGCAGCCCTGGACCAAGTGGTTCTTTGGCTTGACCTCTTTTTCATGCTTAAAGTTAACTTTCTCTTTTGTTAGTAACAGAAACTGTCCTTGCCATTTTTCTGCCCAAAGCTGGTTCATCAATAGGACCAAGACTGGTATAAACTGGATGTGTGTCAGGCTATCCATGTCTATTTAAATCAGGCAGTGAGAGTCCCTGGTCCCCCACCCCCCAAAGACACTTCTCTGGGTAGGAAGTTCTCCCATTTTTTGATGGCTGAAAGACTACATTGTGCTGGCATATGGAAGTCAGGGATAGCCACCTCCAGCAGGGTCAGGAATCATTCCATCCGGAGAATGGCTACTTCTGTAGTCTTGTCATGATAGTCTCCTTAGAAGAAATACATAGGGAGGCTACATGGACACCTGGTTCACACCTTTACCAGGCAGTAGTTACTTTGTGGATGGGGCTGTAACTCAGTGGTAGAGCATCTGTGTTGCATGCAGAATATTCCAGGTACAACCCCTGACATTTCCAAATAGGGCCAGTAAAGACTCCTGTCTGATATGTTGGAGAGCCATTGCCAGTCAGCATAGATAATTTTGAGCTAGATGGACCAGTAGTCTGACTCTATATAGGTGTCATGAACCCCAAGCCTGACCCCATGGTACATGCATCTGACTCTGAGGATCTAGTGGAGGAGGTAGTTATTAGCTCTGAACCTGACCCCACAATGCACAGAATACTCTGAGGAGTGGGGCTTCCAGGGGCCTCCGCCTTCAATACCAGTGACCCCATGCCTGCTGACCCTCTCAACACTCCCCTACCCTTGTCCTCACTCAGAGGCAGAGGTACCAGAACCTTCACCAGCAACTACCCAGCCCCACCGTAGCAAGTGCCTGGAAATGAGGAGACAGGCCCTTTAAGAGCAAGGACATTCCAGGTTTGGGTAGGGCTGCGCCTCTGACTCTTATTTCAGGTCTCAGTTTGCCTCTGCTTCTTGCTGAATCAAGTTTGTTGTGGATGCTTTTGGCCCTGTTCCTGTTCCCTGCTTTTGGATTTCCTGGCTTTAGACCCCTGGCTTGTTCAACTATGACCTTGTCTGTTCCTGCCAGACTGATCCTTCACTTCTGACCCTGGCTTGTTGGACTTCAGCTTGGTTTGCTTCATCAGTGTGCTTTCTACCATGCCTGACTTGCCCAGGTTTGACAATAAGACATCATCCTATGTTCTACTATAAGATTGATGTATTCTGATTGATGTATTCAAAGGCAATTCTGGCCTTTGGAAAGAAAGTACCTCAAAGTCCTCCTGGACACCCACCCTGGAAAGACACTGATTGTTTTTGCATGCTAAAGGATCTAGAATGCATTCTGAGAGAAAGGTGAAAAGGAAATTCTAACCATGAATTCGTTTTCTCTGTGACTCTTGGAAGACATTATCCCCACTTCCCCATTTCCCAGGGAACTGGTTGATATTTCAGGTGTCAACTTCCTCATGTGGGTGGGGAAGGTATTTAGGGATGCCAGGGAGGTTCCTTCTGGTTCCACGACATGCCCACCCCACCCTCGTGTCTCTCCTTCTTTGTCACACAGTTTTGCATAGTGGGTTTCCACTAGTTTTGGTGGCTTTAAAAGGGTCGTAGACAAATTCATGGAGAACAGGTCTATCAATGGCTACTAGTCTGATCACTATGATGCCTCTGAATACCAGTTACAAGGGAACAACAGCAGGCATCTGGTGGGCCATTGTATGGAACAGGATGCTGGACTAGATCAGCCTTGGGCCTGATCCAGCACGACTCTTCTTGTATCTTTTTTTTTTAGGTGAGGGATATTGCCTGCTTTTTCTGGTTCTAGTTTCTTCCTTTTGGAGGAGCTAATGCAAGGTTTTCGAAGCAGAGATAGAGAGGTGGTCTATTAAAATTACATGGCCTAAGTATATGGATCTGTCAAAACACATGCTGGATGTCAGCACATCATAACATTTCATACTTCTAGTTCAGAAACTTGCTCAACAAAATAATTTTGCTGTAATATACTAGCAGAGTGATTATGATAATTTAAAATGATTTGTGATATAACATACTGAAATGTGATAGTGTTTGCCTCATACATCCTGATGCCTTTTGACACAAAGAATCAAAATATATATTAAGTGTTCCTATCTCAAGATGTCATCAAAATGATGCTTTCCTATAGATGCTCTTAATTGTTCAGTAATCTGTTTTAGTCCACCTCGCCATCTGGTGGTATTTCTGGAACTAAAATGGAAATGGATATCCATATTATCTAGTGAGTCCTATGGATTTTGGAAGAACCTGTAATATTTCCTTTGAATATTAGAAACCTACAGGTAATCTGTTGTAACCTGCATTTGTTTTTTCAGAGATCCTTTGTATGATATGGTTGCATTACAATTTGATTGATTGAGTGAGTGAGTGAGTGAGTGCCATCAAGTCGGTGTCGACTCTTAGCAGCCACATAGATAGATTCTCTCCAGGATGATCAACTTGGCCTTTAAGGTATCTCAGTGGTGCATTCATTGTAGTGTCATCAGCAAAGTGCAGATTATTGATGTTTCTTCCTCCAACTTTAAAACCACACCCATCTTCTTCCAATCCAGCTTCTCTCAGTATATATTCAGCTTATAAATTGAATAAATAAGGAGACAGCATACAGCCTTGTCTTACTCATTTGCTGATCTGGAACCAATCTGTTTCACCGTGTTCCGTCTGGACTGTGGCTTCCTGTCCTGTGTATAGGTTTCTCATGAGAACAATGAGATGTTCTGGGACACCCATTTTCCTAAGGATATTCCACAACTTGACATGTTCAAAGCAATCAAAGGCTTTTCTGTAGTCAATAAAGCACATATTGACTCCTCTCTGGTATTCTTTAGCTTTCTCAGTTATCCAGCGTGCATCAGCAATGATGTCTCTTGTTCCTTGGCCTTTTCTGAAACCAGCTTGAACATCCCGCATTTCCCTTTCCACGCAGGGCTCTAATGTTGATGGATGGTCCTGAGCATTATTTTGCTAGCATGTGAAATTAAGGATATTGTGCAATGGTTTGCGCAATCTGTTAAGTCTCCTTTCTTTGGTATGGGTATGTAGACTGGTCTCTTCCAATCTGTTGATCACTATGTTGTTGGCCACATTACAATTTACATTATGTCAAAGCCTCATTAATAGGGCATGAGACTTGTCACTGAAAACCTGTAGAGTTCTGTAGCAGTATCAATGCAGGCTTCTACATTCGGGTTATTGGAAGTCTAGGAGGCTGATGGGCAGAGGTTACCAACTTCTCAGCTGTATTTAGTTGTTTCATTTATAGTGCATCCCATCCCAGAAGCAATTGCAGTAGCTTTTCCAGACCTAGATATTTCTGTTCCCAAGAGGATCAAAATCTTGGTAATTAATGGATTCAAGGGCTTTAAAAAGCCAGAATATTTTAACATGTTTTATTGTAATCAAAATTTAAAATGATTTAGGAACTTATTTCTGCCCTTCTCTGTAATTGAAAACTAAACCAAGATGATTTAGAAAATAGTAATAATAATTAATAAAAACCTGCTGAGTGTCTTCCAAGACTGTACTAATAAATGGACACTCTCCTACTTCTGTGTATAAATTGCAACACTCAGGGTTCATCTGACCATCACCCTGCTATTTACTTGAACATTGAAGAACACAAATATTGCTATCTCACCTTACTTGCAGTCCCAAATAGCTACCAAAAGAATTTTGTGTCTTTTGGCAGCCACCTAATGGCGCAGCGGGGAAATGGCTTGACTACCAAGCCAGAGGTTGCTAGTTCAAATCCCCGCTGGTATGTTTCCCAGACTATGGGAAACAGCTATATCAGGCAGCAGCAATATAGGAAGATGCTGAAAGATGCATCATCTCCTACTGCGCGGGAGGAGGCAATGGTAAACCCCTCCTGTATTCTACCAAAGACAACCACAGGGCTCTGTGGTCTCCAGGAGTCGGTACAGACTCAATGGCACACTTTAGGCAGCCAACTATCGAATGATACTATACTGCAGAGTGGAAAGGAGTTAGTGGGACTGGTGCCAATTCCCAGGTGCGGTGTTTGCTTATTAATTATATTTGTGCACCATCCCAAACATCCATCTCCGGGTGATTTACAGCAACATAAAACAAATCAAAACAAATTAATACCTTAAAACAATTTAAAATCAAAAGTCTAGTTAAAAAGCGTGGGTGAATAAATGTGTCCTTAGGCTCTTATTTCAGCAGGGAATACATTCCGAAGTCTTGGGGCAGCACCAGACGAACTGGTGGCAACTGCAGATGAACCTCTCCAGATGATCTCAATGGGCGATGGGGCTCATAGTGAAGAAGACATTCTCTTATAAATACCCAGGGCCTAATCTGTTTAGGGAGTTATAGGTTATAACTAGCACCTTGTATTTTGCTTGGGAACTTGTTGGTAGCTGGTGTAGTTCTTTTAGTTATAGGAGTATTATGGTCTCTCCAAGATGACCCAGAGACCAACCTGGCTGCCACATTCTGGACCAACTACAGTTTCTGGACAATGTACAAAGGCAGTCTCACATAGAGTGCATTGCTGCAGTCAAACCTGGAGGTTACCAGCATATATTCTACTGTTTTGAGGTAGTTTATCTCAAGAAACGGACACAGCTGGCATATCAGCCAAAGCTTATAGAACTGACACAGCTGGCATATCAGTTGAAGCGTATAGAAAGCACCTCTGGCCACTACCTCAACCTGAGACACCAAGGAGAGGTTTGGATCCAGAAACCCTCCCAGACTGCATACTGTTCCTTCTGGGGAAATGTGATCCCATCCAGAACCTGCAAATCAAAATTGTCTCCTGAATTCCAACCCCCCATAATAAGTACCTCCATAGTTATTTCGATTCAGTCTTAGTTTGTTATCTAGCCCATCACTGCCTCCAGGCAAGCATTTAGGGAGGTTATGCCTTCTCCTGATGAAGTTGACCTGGAGAAATAGATTTGGATATTGTCAGCACACTGATAACACCCTGCACTAAATCTCTTGATAATCTCTCTCAGAGGTTTCATGTAGATGTTGGAGAGCTTATAAAGCCTTAGTCGCAGATTTTGGAATATTCCTCCTTTTCATCTGAATCCTGTATGTGGGAGAAGTTCTGCAGAGTGGGCTAGATTGAGACTACAGTATTATGGTAAGCCAAACTGTCTGCTTAGCTTTTGGCTTCCAGAAACATCTTTTCAACAAAAGAATTATAAAGAAACTACCTTTACTATCTTCTCTACATATATGGAGCAAAATCTTATTAAACTGTGAACATAAGATCATTGTGGTCAGTATTCTGTTAGTGGCTCAGATCCGAAATGTGGATAGCAGTTTGATGAACTTGCAGTCTGCTAGTACCTCACAAGAATGTAAGAATATACAAGTTGTTCTAGTAAGAACTAATCAGCCTGCTTTACTTGCACTGTCTCTACATCTGGACTAAATTTGGTACAAACTGAGGTCCACAAGTTAGATCTCTTGCACCTCATAAGAACAGCCCTGCTGGAACAGGCCCAAGACCCATCTAGTCCAGCATCCTGTTTTGCACAGTGGCCCACAAGATGCCTCTGGAAGCCACAGGCAGGAGTTGAGATGTGTCCACCATCTTGGATCTGGGTGGATGTCACCATTACAAACTGCACCATTGAGGTGTCCCTGTGTGTCATTCACTACAGCTGTTCCAAATTTTATAGAAATTGGTTAGACAGTCCTCAAGTTAGTTCACTTGTGCCCCAAAGGTTTATGCATCTGCCATCTTGGATCAGGGTGGGTGACATCATCACAAACTATACCACTGGGGCATCCCTATGTGTCCATTCAGCTGTAGCAAATTTTGTTCAAATTGGTTAGACTGTCCACAAGTTAGTGCACTTTCGCCTCCAAAGTTTGTGTGTCCACCATCTTGAATTGAGGTGGATGACATTGTCACAGTGTTCGCTATTGGGGTGTCCCTATGTGCCCCTACAGCTGCAGCGAATTTGGTTCAAATCGGTTATATGGTTCACAAGTTAGCCCACTTGCGCCTCAAATGTTTGTGTGTCTGCCATCTTGAATCAGCATGGATGACATCATCACAAGCTGTGCCGTTGAGGTGTCCATGTGTGTCACTCACTGCAACTGTACCTAATCTGGTTCAAATAGGCTAGGCAGTCCACAAATTAGCCTGCTTGCACCTCAAATGTTCATGTGGCCGCCATCTTGAATTGGAATGTGACATCATCACACACCATGCCATTTGGGCATTCCTTTGTGTCCCTACATCTGTAACAAATTTGGTTTAAATCGTTTAGGCAGTTCACAAGTTAGCCCACGTGTGCCTCAAAGGTTTACGCGTTCACCACCTTGGATCAGGGTCAATGACATCATCACAAACTACGCCGTTGAGGTGTCCCTATGTGCCACTCAATGCAACTGTACCTAATTTGGTTTAAATTGGTTAGATAGTCCACAAATTAGCCCGCTTGCGCCTCAGATGTTCATGTGGCCACCATCTTGAATTGGAGTGGATGATGTCATCACACACCATACCATTTGGGCATCCCTATGTGTCCCTACATCTGTAGCAAATTTGGTTCAAATTGGTCAGGCGGTTCACAAGTCAGCCCACATGCTCCTCAAATGTTTACACATACACCATCTTGGATTGGGTTGGATGACATCATCACAAACTTTGCCATTGAGGTGTCTCTGTGTGTCCCTACAACTATACCCAATTTGGTTCATATTGGTCCAGGCATTGTGAAGTTGATGGGAAGGACACACGGACACACACAGACAGAATGCCAGGTGATCTCATAAGCCTACTGGAAAGTAGGCTAAAAAAAGGAATATTTATGAAAATATGCATTAGCAGAAATATTTTAACATGCAACTCAACATATTCCCATCCCACATATTTCTTTCCTCACTCACCCCTCTGTCTCTAAAGCAGAGGTCCTGCTCAGTGCAGGTTACAACACTTGGACACCTGGCGCAATGCGGGGTGGCAGCATGGCGTAGTGACCACCTTTCATACTGTAAAGACTGAGATAGTATTCACACATGCATAAACGTGATTTCCCCTTGGGAAAACAAAACATACATATTTCCCTCTAGCATGTGTGCATTGACCAAAGAACACCACCACCACAAAAGCAGCAGTCAAGCTCTCAAGAGGGTAGAACATGTATGGTGTATACATTGCCCCCCACCTCAATTCTGAGTCCAACAATGTTTGGTGAATTTTCCTGTTCCTCCATGAATGTCTTCATGTGGAAACATATTTCATAGTGTGGTTGATAAAGACCTCAAAACAGTGTTGTTGCATATCAGGGAGGTCAATCTTCTTTTAGTTAAATAGTGTGTGTGTGTGTGTGTGTGTGTGTGTGTGTGTGTGTGTGTGTGTGTGTGTAAAATTACTTGGAGAAGAGAGTGTCCCACTTACTATGACTGAATGAATAAAGTGTGGGATAGAGGTTAATGGTGATGCAAAAACAACCTCACAACTGAGAAATTAAGAATGCATTTTTTTTTCCTTTTTGGAAAGAGGCTTCCAGTTTTGCACACATTCACAGAACAAAACACAGCCAGCCGTTTATCTTATTTCCCTGTATTAAGGATCCTAGTATTTGGTTTTCTTAGTAATGCTTTGTTCTGGATTTATGCCTGGGTTTATATTTACTTGTTCCCGCAGAAGTTATTTGTTTCTCTTTTTGATTCCTGTTATACCTGCAAGGTCTCAAATTGTTCTTTTTGAGTTTCTTGCATATTGCTGCCCTAAAGTTGATTTGTTTTTGCTTTCCATTGTACCTATTGTGCAGTTTTATTTGCGAAATTCTTGTAACTGTATGAAAAACTCTGGATAAACAGTATTTGGAATAAGAATAAGAGAATGGGATATCTTCTAAGAGTTCGGTGTGAATGAAGTATGGGTCCAAAACATGTTTTCTCTGAAAAAAATTTGGGCTCCACTTGTCTGTATAGTAGATGTCATTGTTCAGTATTACTGGTGGCATTTGGCAGAGCCACATATGGTTACTCCTATCGATGGAGAGACTGTCTAGCATTGCCAAATATTAGTGGTATGGTCAAGCCCCCCATCACCATTCCAAACTTTCTTATGATGGCAACCATGGGTTGTGTCACTTGTAGGAGACCAGGAAGGTGTGGAAGGAAGTCTTTCATCGTTCCTATGTCTTGCAACCATCACATTTTTTCACATCCCACTTATGTACTGGAGGCCCTTTATTATTGCGGGTTCTGCATTGGTGGTTCCAGTTCTTTGCATTCCTGTGCAGACTTCCAGTGATATTTCTGGTGGCACTTCCAGCTTTGGAGGGATGTGTTTCTGTGGAATTTGGAGGATTTTTTGTTTGGGTGGGGCCATTACTGGTGAAGCTGGAGAGGCTAAGGTACAGTGCTATACTCCTGTCATTTCTGTTTCCCCCCTGTCTTTTAAAATAGGTTTTAGCATTTGTTTTATGTACTGAGGAACCCAATCTCATCATTCCTTGGGCACAAGTTTTCAATCATCATGATTTTGGCATTTGTTGTGGTACCATGGAACTTAACCCCCACGATAACTGAGGGCCTCCTGCATTGCGTATTGCTACAGATTGTTGCATGAGACAAGCTATAAAACCATTTGCTATCTTAATCTTTGCCTAAAAATATTTAATGGCAGAAGTTCCTGATAGTTATGATTTTTAATTTAAAAACAAAACTTTCTAGCAAACTGAGATGTACTCTGAACCATTATTTAAACACTACCAGTTCATCCCTTTTTGAGGGGGAAAATCTGACACACGCCATTCAGCAAATGTTACCCCTTATTTTCTTCAATATTCAGCAAACCAGGACCCTTTTATATTTAAACGTTCACCATCAGTAGTACACGGGAAATTAGCAGACTTCTGTAGACTTTCAATTGCAGGTAAACTTCCTTTGGTTTACTAATTAGTGAGGCATGGGTATTGCTCCTCTCATCATGTGATTTTTAGAGAAGAATGCATTATTAGAGCACTTGCAGAGCCAGTCTCGCTGCAACAGCCCAGCAACAACAGCAGTGCCATTTTTCACAAAGAAAATGTTGAACAAGAGCCAAATGTTTGGTGGCAGAGTCTGTTGCTAGGAAATCAAGGTCCTGAGGCGATTAATGACAAAGCAAGCAATAACAAGAAGGCAGAATTATAGATTTTAAAAAGGTGGGGGGAGAGTGGTTGGTGTTATAATTACCCAAAGAAATCTGCACTCATTAAATAGGCTGTTTTTATGATTGACTTTAATTGGAGGTTAGTGCAGATATTTAGCTCTTTTCCCACCCCTTTAAACACACGCATGCATATAATCCGTAGAACTGCAGGCTTGTTTTTCTAAGCATCATGAGGAGCTTGCCCTGTAATTTGATCCCCACTGACAGATGCATTTTCTATGCTGCCATTTTGAATTAACCTATTGTGCAACAATTTTCCTCAGCTCTGTTGAATAAAACATCAAGTCTTATTAGATAGATTTGATAGAGTAAAAGAATGTTCTTCTAGATGAAGAAGGCTGTTTGCATAGAGTTCGGTGCTTTGAACTCTGCCAGTGAGCCCCAGTAATTTGTGATGTCTGCTTAAAGAATGAGAGATGAGGAGTGGTAAGGGGACCTGGGGATGGGAGGAGTAAAGACTTGGAAACTGACATTCAGAAACTGTCCTTGGAGTAGTACGATTTCTACAGATGCTGTACCTAGGATTAGAATGTGTCATGCTAAAGCCTGGTTACAGGCAATGTTTTCTTGCTTAGGTTCTTTTGTGGTAACACTGATTCAGGGATAAAGTTGCTTTTGCAGCATATATTCTCCATCTCATGTTTCCATTCAGATAATTTCTTTGAAGTCAGAACTTCTTTCAGTGATCTATGATCAACTGAATGTAGAGTCCCCCCCCTCAAATCCTGCCTTTTCTCTGCTATTTTTAAAATAGCTTCATTTCCAGTGTGTAATAACTCATTTTTACTGCTGCACAATGTGTGGTTCGATACCTTGTTAGTAATCGCTAGGAAGACATGACAACCCATGCAAAATTCTTATAAGTGAATATATGGGGGAAATACATAATATCCAAATTCTCCAGATGTCTAATCAAGTACCCAAACAATAGAGCCTCTGCAGATTCTGTCCAGCTATACTGGCATGTTGCTAATCAGATGGCAGTGCCAAGCTGTCTGCTTTGTTAAATACGCAGATTCCCTGAGGCAAGAAGACAGCTGCTATAACTACTTTGAAATTTGGTAGCTCAATCTATTTTTGCTACCCTTTGGCTATCAAACTGCAGTTAATTTAGACCACCCCAACACATACACTTCAGGGATTCCCCCCCACCCACACACATACACCAAGCATTTGTAATTAAAATGATAAAACATCATTATTACTCTGAAGATTATTGTGTACAATTTTGCATTTGACAGATACCTATAGAGATGAACTCAGCATGTAACCTTTATTGGCATAATGGTTCTGAATTCATCTTGCCTTCTCCTCCATATATATTGAGTGCACAAATATATCAGGGAGGTAAAAGGCTAGACTTTATTTCTTTATAAAGATTCTGAAACTCAGATTGGTTGGTAGTGAGCTGATTTAACTCCATAACTTGGGTTTTATAGAAGACAGACATGTCTTCGAAACCTCCGAAAAATGGCGCTGGACAACTGGAGACCTGCACAGCATGGCATGGTACATTATTGCTTTTTGGGGGGGCCTTTTAAAGATTTTTAAATCTTTAGATTTAAAGATTTAGATCTAAAGATTTTTCTTTGCTCTCCAGGAACCTAACCCCCGATTCCCATTGCCTCAGTGCCTCATTATCTGCAGTTCCAGCTGAGAACAGAACCCCCGTTGATAATGAGATCTTCCTGTATGTAATGAGCAGAGGAGGCTCAAGGTATTGCGGAGGCTGAGGTGAGGTGCAAAATGCTGGCTTGCTCCACACTCCTGGTAGGGGCCAGACCCCTTTCAAAATCAACCTTTGCAAGTGCATGGAGAGCATGGAGGAGAGAAGGTTGCTAGCAGCCTCCTCTTCTCTCTTTGTGCTGCCTCTATCTATCAACCGATCGATCATATTTCTATATTGCCTGATATAGACTTCACTAGGTGATGAACAAAATTAAAAACATAACAAATATAAAAACAATATAAAACGGTTGAAATTCATAAAACAATATCAGATAAAAACAATCTCAGTTAAGTAAAAACATTAACATTTAAATTTCAGTTTAAAGCCTGGGGAAACAGGAACGTCTTGATGGTCTTCTTAAAAAGAAACAGAGAAGGAGGTGCTCTTACCTCAACAGGGAGTGTATTCTGCACGAGTGTATGTAATCACCCCTTATATTTTATGCTGGTTTATGATCGTAATGAAGCTACCTAATAGAGCAGCGGGAAATGACTTGATTAGCAAGGCAGAGGTTGCCGGTTTGAATCCCCGCTGGGATTCTAGATTATGGGAAACACCTATATTGGACAGCAGTGATATAGAAAGATGCTGAATGGCATCATCTCATACTGCGCCGGAGGAAGCAATGGTAAACCTGTGCTGTATTCTACCAAAGACAACCACAGGGCTCTGTGGTCACCAGGAGTCGACACCGACTCGACAGCACACTTTACCTTTATGACTGTAATAAAGATTGATTGAAGTAAAAAGGAAGGTGAGTACAAATAAGAAAACGTCTTCTTCATTATGAACCCCACCGCCCATTGAAATCATTTGCCACTGGCTCGTCTGGTGGCTACTCAGGGGCAGGCCATCTCCGTTACTTCCCCGAGGCTTTGGAATGTGCTCCCTAGTGAAATAAGAGCCTCCCCATCTCTGACAATTTTTAAAAAGTCTTTAAAGATGCATCTGTTCCCCCAGGCTTTTAACTGATACTGTTTTGATTGTTTTTAATGTTGTTTTAGAATATTGTTTTAAAATTTTAAATTGTTGTTTTTTCAATTTCTTGTTTTAGTGTTTAACTAATGTTTTAATGTTTTATCTTGTTGTAAACTGCCCAGAGACATAAGTTTTGGGCTGTATAAAAATGTGTCAAATAAATAAATAAATAAATAAACAAACAAATAAATAAATAAATAAATAAAAAATACGGTGATTGTAAGTATATAAAGTATATTGTATATTAATGATATTTTGTATATTAATGCCCATTCTCAAGAAGTAATGATGCCATTAAGTGTTACTGTATACTACAAATCTGAGCTGGAAACAGATTCAGCCCAAGGCTGTAGATTCTTATGTGTCTGATTGAGCTATCATTTGTTGACATGCACTAAGGCTAGTCATGTGATTTTCATTCATTTCTTACCGCAGTAGCTTTTATAATAAGTATTTGATGAAGCACCATTAGAAATGGCAAAAACCTATAGTGTGTCCTGTGATGGGGAAGAACTTATAGGCATAATGTATCTAACTTGAAAGGAAGGAGGCATTATTTCACACCAGTTTTTATGGAAGCTTTACCCTTGAGGTAATTTTAAACTACTGAAAATTGCTGCTACAAGTTCTTGAATTAGATAACAGTGTGAAGTTAATTTATATGTTTCATAGTTTCAGTTCAGGCTTACTAATTAACAACTAATATTAGTAGAACTGAACAGTGGTGACCTTTCTCTTTCAGCAAGCAAAAGTATCCTTCTAAGATTGCTTTGAGGTGTATAAAGCTGATATTGTATATTAACGTTCTCACAATGGTTATACACCAGGGAATGTTAAGAGACATAGATAAATATACAGCTATTCTACTTAGTTTTGGGTGGATGTTAGAGACGAAGTTAAAAATGCCCTATGTTGTTCAAGATGCAATTATCTGCTTTTCTCAGTTTTATAAAATAAGATTAGTGTAAAGAATAGTCTTGCTATTGATTTCAGTGAAAGGATAATCTTGGAACGGTGCACTGTCAGAATGCAATAATCTCCACTGGGAACAAATATAAAATATTTGACCGAAATGGATTACATGATTACAAAAGAACTGTTTCTGGTACTCCTCTAGAAATTATTCATAAGTGAGTGCCATAGTTCAATTGACCTTAACCCCCTCCCCTCCCCCCCCAAAATCAAACCTTTTATGAGGGAGTGTATGTCATGTTATTTTGGCTCAGCATTCAGGGTAGGCTTCTGAAGCCTACCCTGGAGGAAGGAGCAGAAGCAATGCAAAGTGATGCCCCCAACTCCTCCTATGAGGTAGATTTGCATAGCACCTCCTTGTCCATAGCCTATGTCTCTCATATTCCGGTGTGGTGTGATGTGATGTGTGTGTGTGTGTACATGCACTCATATGCAAGATATTTTGTTTTCTTCTTGTGTTTAGCTGTTTTACTATATCTCTTAGTTGCTGTGTTGGTGGTAGGATAGTATCTACCTGCTTTATTTATTGTAGCTTTACTACTCAGTGTAGCCAGAGGTGCTCTTACACCTGGACTTCCAGGCCAAAGTCTAGAACCTCCACACCCTCTGGAGGGCCCCAAATCCTCTGGGTGGTGTGGTCGCCATACCGGCAGACCACGCTATGCCAGTCAGCTAAGCATGACTATGACCTGTGCGGGGTGGCCAAGGTGCTTTAAAGTTAGAGTGGGAAAAGAAATACGTTGGAAGGAAATATGTTAAGTTGTGTGTTGAAATGTTTCTGCTAATGCATATTTGCATAAATATACCTGTTTTATATCCTTACACTTGTGAGTTCAGTTGCTGTTTATGTCCTCAAGAACCCATCTGTTAAAAATACTGCGTGTGCCATGATGTGTGTCAGTGTAGCAGGATGATGCTTAAATTGCAGTGGAGGTGGGGGTGGGGTGCTCCAAAGGCCTTTAGGTCCAGTTTCCAAAATTACCTAGGTGCACCTCTGAGTGCAGCAACCAAAAGGTAACACTGAATGCATGCCACAATTTACAGAAAAACATGCATGCTTTTTTATTAGTGTCGTTAGTGTCGTCGTATGACATGAACTTCATACAGGATTTCGGGGGCGGGAGGTAGAGGGCTGATTGCAGAGCAAGTTGGAACACCTGGGAAAGCTTGCTGATAGTGCTTGTTCTGACCCTCCCTTCCAGGTACTTAACTGAAAGCCTTGCAGCTCACCAGAGGCAGATGACTGAGAGGAGACATGATAGCATTCTTCAAATACCTAAAGGGCTATGACATAGAAGTGGGCTAAAATTTCTTCCAGAGGGTGTCTAAATCTAAAGGGCTTAAGTTAGAGGGCATTAGATTTCTTGAACATTAGGAGAAAACATTAAGAGTAGGGTTGTGTGAAACGTTTCAACACTGAAATGTTTCGACTCGAAATTGGCCATTGTTGTAGTCAACATGAAAGATTACCTCAGCCTGAACTAGAGTTTTTGCCAAGGGAGCAGAGGAAGGGTCATAATCTTGCAGTATTGTAAACAGAAAAGCAACCTGATTTGGTCACAAACTCAAAGATAAAACCAAGGCCTGTTCAGCAGCAGGGTGTACAATGACATTGTCAATGGATAAGGAGAGAGTATGAGGAGAGCTTGAGATGAAAGATGCAAAGTTCATCTGTTTCATATTGAGCTTGAAACCTCTGGGAGAATTCATCCATAGGTGTAGGCTGTGGTGCCATCAATATGCAGATGGCACCCAACTCTAGCTATCTTTTAAATCAGCAGACAGCAGGGACGCGGTGGATGCTCTGAACTAGGGTTTGGAGGCTGTTCTGGATTGGATGGGGGCAAACAAGCTGACACTTAATCAGATGATAAGATGGAAGTGGTATGGGTTGGTAAAACTTGATCCTCTTAAGTAGTGAGGTAAATCTGGTCTTGGACAAGATCACACTCCCTCTGAAAGACAAGGTCTGTAGCTTGGGGCTGTTTCTGGACCCAACACTTTCCTTGGAGGCACAGGTGGCAGCAGTGTGCAGAGGTGCTTTTTACCAGGTTTGTCTGCAGCTTGAAAGGGCAGACAAAAACAGTGCCTTGCATACTCTGGCAGCAACAACCTTTGCCTAATAGTAAGTGGGATTATCAAGCCAAAGGTTGCCGGTTTGAATCCCCACTGGTACCTATATTGGGCAGCAGTGATATAGGAAGATGCTGAAAGGCACCATCTCATACTGCGTGGGAGGAGGCAATAGTAAATTCCTCCTATATTCTACCAAAGACAACCACAGAGCTCAGTGGTAACTAGGAGCTGAAACCAACCTAATGGCACACTTTAAGTGGAGTGTAATTGCTGCAAGAGTCAGCAAGATACTGCTGCTCTAAGGATGGGATTGTGTGTGTGACAGCTCTTTTTCCTTTCTTGGAATGTGGAGAAGGCCACAGCTGGGCCAGTACTTAGAGCTCCAGGTGAAAGTGAATCGGCTTCCTTCTTGAGGTTTCTACAACAGGCTGAATGGGACTCAGATACATAGTTCTTCCACTTTAGGTGATATTTGTGAATTTACTTTCAGTCAAGGTCTCATTTGAAAAATGTGAGTTGTGACTAATGCTGAAGGTAAAAATGCTGTCAGTGACCACTAGTTCAAGACCACTAGTAGTATTCTGGTGTACTGCATTATGTGAAAGAGAAAACAAGGATTGTAAAGCACCTTGTGTGCTAATTGTATGGACAATAAATTGTCAGGAATTTCACAGCTTGAACTGGCAGTCTCCAGGACAGGATCTGAGACATAGCCTAGTGTATTACTATGGCATATGTATGTATTAGACACTCCATCCTCCCATCTTGAGTCAAGCCTCAAAGACCAAGGGAAAGTGTGGGTGTGTGGAAGCAAGTTGTAAGTAAGCAAGCATGCACACACAATGGAACTTGCACATCTTCATTACTTATCTTGTTGCATGTCTGTTAAGGCATCAGCCTTAGGTTCCAGTGTCCCGGATTTGTGAGTCTTCAGCCAAAATGAGCGAGCCTTTATTCTGGTCTTAAACTGGCAGGGGTGTGTGTGTGTGTGTGTGTGTATGTGTGTGTGTGTGTGTGTGTGTGTTTTAAAACCTATCTAATATTAAATATAGGCCAAAAGCAACTCCCAGTGAGAGACAATGGTGGAACAAAGTACGAGATATGATTGTCATACACAAAATAACATTGCAGTTGTATACCTGCAATGTATACCTGCAACCGTGGAGAAGCCACTACTAGTCTGTGAAGGCAATACTGAGCTAGATAGACCAGTGGTCTGACTCAGTATGTGGCAGCTTCCTATGTTCCTATAAACTCAGAGTAAAACCACAGAAGCTTACCTTCTAAGAGGTCTAGTGTCATATCTAGAATCTGAATTCGGGGTCCGAGGTAACATCAGAGAAATATAAAGGATCCTTTTATTAATTATACAGAAATCTGTTAAAACGTGAAAAGCAAAACAAAAAAGGTAAAATGGACAACATAGAATGAAACGGTAGAGGGCAAAGTGAAATTGAATGTTGAAGGGGTAGATAACATTTTTTTCAGACAGACGCAGGCCTTTTTTGTTTTTGTTCAGTTATGTAATTCAGTGAGCCGGGTCTCATGATCAGGGAGACCTGGTTTGTAAAGGGAAGTGGGGAGAGCGGGCTAAGCCCGCTCTTCCCGCAGACGATCAGGGCGGGAGCCCTGGGCGGCCATATCGGCCACCCACATGATTGCCGGCTCTGTGACGGAGCCGGCGGGGGCTGGGGAGTTCGGGGGGCACTTAGCCCCCGGAAGCATCAGTATGCCCTGCACAAGTGCGCAGGGCATACTGGGGAGACCCCCAAGCCAGGAGGCTGCTCTTCAGCCTCCCGCTGGGGGTCTACTCATGAGTAACTGCGGGGCCGGACCGTGGCTACTCATGATTTTAAAAACGGGTTTGCGGAGCGCTCGCTCTGCAAAACCCGGTTTAAGGAGCGGGCTACTTGAGAGGGTTACCTGCTCAAGAACCACCGGGCTCGCAGCCGAGCCCGGTGGTTCTCATGATTGTAGAAAATCGGGCTAGCGGAGGCTAGCGGTTGTTTTTTTATAATATGCACTGCAGAATATATTAGATGTATTATAGTTTATAATTTATTTAACCTTTATGTTAATTATATAGTCTGTTGGGGGTGGGGAATTGTTTCTGAGAAGCGACATGGATACATTGTCCACAGTTTAAATAACAGGAACAAATCGATTCTTTACATGGACTTGGCAGTTAAATCAGACCCATACACTACCTACTTGTTTATTAAATGTTCAGTACGTTTGTGGAAGTTCTGTCTCATTTTATGCTCACTTACCAGAACACTTAGAATGTTAACCTGCTGCTGCAATCTAGTCTGGAAGGGGACACTTCTGGCACCCTTATAGATTTGGATGAAGGCAGTTACCTGCAAGACTGTTTTTACCTTATTTTATCCTTTTGGACTTTTAAAGTTCCATTAATGTTATGGAACTTTTTCAATAATGCTATTTCCCCCCAAAAACCTAAATAAGATTTTTAAAATCTTGGATACGGAATGAAATCTAAATGCTTCCGTGTTCTCTCCATGTTTGATAATGTTTATTTAATTGATATTGTAAAAATACATTTTTCCCTTCTATTTTCTTACTGGAAAATGCATAAAATATGCATATAAATAAAATAAATTAGTGTCTCTTTGGTGTGGTGGTGCCCAGAATATTGACTAAATGTTGTAGCCCTAATATTAGCCAAGCTTTACTTTTGGAGAAAAGAGCTCATTTCCTTGGTTTCTGGAAAGTGAGAGAACCAGAGCAAAAGCTGTGGTCGGAGGAGGCATCTTCAACCAGAGCTCCCCTCGTTAAATCACAGTTTCTACCATGCACAGTTTCTACCATGGAGCAAATATTGGGGCAAATCTACATTTCAAACATGGGTCTTGTGTTGTACAAACGATCCATCGATATTCACAGGGGGTTCCATTCCATCGTTATACTGCGGATACGGAAACCACAAATATTGAGGCATTGTTTCAGTGGGGACCTGGAGGTTAGGTTCCCAGTTGCGGGGGAAATGCCAAAAAATGCCAATTTCTGGCCAAATTTTTTTTGGGGGGGGGGATGCAGGGGGAAGCTCCTCACCATGTTTTGCTACTTCCCCTGCGTTGCGCTGTGCCCAAAATTGTCAATTTATTTATTCATTTTAACAGGAGTCATTTTGTGGCTCCAAGAAACAAAATGGTGGCCGGAAATGACCTCCACGGTCATTTCCGGCACCTCCAACCCGCAGATATGCAAGGTTGCCAAGGTCAGTTGTCCACGGATATGCGAATCTGTGGATAATGAATCCGTGGATAATGAGGTTTCCCTGTACATATAAAGAGAGCCTAAGCCAAAAAGGGCATATTGTTCTCATGGTTTATATGAGCCCCTGGTGGTGCAGTGGTAAAACTGCCGCCCTGTAACCAGAAGGTTACAAGTTCGATCCTGACCAGGGGCTCAAGGTTGACTCAGCCTTCTATCCTTCCGAGGTCGGTAAAATGAGTACCCAGAATGTTGGGGGCAATATGCTAAATCATTGTAAACCGCTTAGAGAGCTTCGGCTATAAAGCGGTATATAAATGTAAGTGCTATTGCTATTGCTATTATAAATCATATTGGGTGATTGGGGTGGAGAGCTGGTCTTGCGGTAGTGAGCCCTTTGTTAAGCAGGGTTTACCTTGGTTTGCCTGTGGATGGGTGACTACACGTGAGCACTCTCTGCTGTAAGAAATTCCCCCTTGGGGATGGGGCTGTAGCTCAGAGGTGGAGCATCTGCTTGCATGCAGATGGTACCACGCCCAGTCCCTGGCATCTCCAGGTAGGACTGGGAAAGACTCCTGCTTGAGACCTTGGAGAGCCTCTGCCAATTCTTGTAGAAAATACTAAGACAGATGGACCAATGGTCTGACTCTGTATAAGGCAGCATCCTGTATTCCTGTGACATGAGAAAAATTACTCAGAATAGCCCAATTGAAATTAAAAGGATAAGTTAGTTGGTGCCTAACATCCATTTAATTTCAATGGGACTACTCGAGGAATTTTCCTCATCTTGTCAGCCACTATATGTAGTGCTGTTGAGGTAGGATCCATGACTAAGTCCCACTGAAATTAATGAAGTTAGTCATGACTGTCTCATCTCATTGATTTAAATGGTGTTTAGTCATGACAAACTAGATTCCTGCCCGATAACATGAAAATAAAATTACTATAGCAATTGCATTTGTCAATAAGAATAAACTCAGTTAATCCAATCCATTAATAAGGAGTCAAAGGACTGTCTACCTAATAATGAGCTGTAGGAAGACGCTTTGATGCTTAACTTCCTTTATTGGTTCTGCAGCACAGTAAGTATGTTAAATCTTCCTCTTTTGGTGCTAAAGTGATTCTGTAGTTCTACGTCCAATACCATGATTCTGTACATAAGTACACAAAATAGCAAGTGGTTTGAACTTGCTAAAAGCTGAGGAAGTTATTACTTTAGCCTTTCCCAAGTAGGGCAATATAAAAAGAAAATGTTTATCAGAAGGGACTATGGATTTATTGCAAGTGCCTGATACACCCAAAATCCTCATGTTCAGCAAAAACAGACTTGGCCTAGGTGTTCTGGAACACAGTGTCCTTAGCAAATTGCTTTTGACAGCTTTTCCAGGAAGCAATATTTTTCTTCCCAAAAAAGGTCATTCTACTGTTTTTTCTCTTGTTTTTTCTCCTGTCTTATCTTTTGAGCTCAGGAAGTACTTTGAATTTACAGCCAGCTTTGAAAGTATGAAGCAAGTTCAGCCCCAGAAGCATTTCCTGTTGGGACATTAATCTAATTCCATGAAAGTGGAGCTGATTTTTCATCTGTAAAATAGATAAAGGGCCTGGAGCAGCAAACCATTACTCTGGGTTATCATGATAAAGAAGCTTAGTTTTGATAAAAATGTGTTTATCAGCATAACCAGTGGAAGATTTTGCCCTTTTAGTTAAAATATATATAAATGGATTACTATATTTCTTTTGTTAGTGAAGACAACATGAATGCATATTGAAAATTTCTTTGGGAAGAAAAACCCCAGCTAATTTACCAGGAACATTGATTAAGTACCCAAGGGAGCAGTTTAACGCTGTGAAATGTTACAATAAAATATTTGATAACATAATTATTTTTGAATTTGAGCTATAACATGTCTTTTGGATCATCTTAATTGAAGCCTGGAGTTACATTGCCCAGAAAATTAGCTTAATTCAATATGTACTACTGTAAATTCATATTGAGTAATATTCTGGCTTGCTACACAGTATATTTTACATAAATTGTTAAGTGCTTCTATCATTTTAAAAATTATTTTCAGTTACTTATGTTGTTATATTAAATCTTAAGATATATATACTGATCATTGTTTTAGATTTTGTATTGCAGAAGATTATATACCTTCTAAAATGTCAAAATTCTGTAGTTGCGTTATATTTTGAGTTGGGTTCATTTTGAATTTTTTGTCTGTTTGGTTGCTAACTGGGCAAAGAGGTACCTTTTTAACGTGGTGATTCTCTTTATTTAGCAGGGGGAGAGTAACTGGCCCTATCCACCCCCAGCACAGTACTTCCAGTGACTGTTGCTGGTGTGTGTCTTATGTTTCTTTTTAGAATGTGAGCCCTTTGGGGACAGGGAGCCATCTTATTTATTTGTTATTTCTCTATGTAAACCGCTTTGGAAACTTTTGTTGAAAAGTGGTATATAAATATTTGTTCTTGTTGTTAAACCCTATTAAGTCCCCGTAGCTATTCATCAGTTAACAAACAACATGAAGAGCAGAAACTGAGAGCATTGGCACTGGGGCTGGGATGGAGCACTGCATTAAAGGGCCTCAGCACAATCTAGGAAGCAAATCTGCATTAAGAGAGCTCGAAGGGTCAATTTGGAGCTAGAGAAAGCATGAACAAAATGGGCTGGAACAAGAACATAGGGGAGGGAAAACATGAGGCAGCGGCCAGAGAGACTAGAACAGTGTTTCTCAACCACCAAGAGCTCTCCAGAGTGCATATGTAGGCAGGCAGCCCTCGCTGCTGGGATTATGTTCATTTTGCTTCCTTGAAATGAACATAATCCCAGCAGCGAGGGCTGCCTGCCTAGAAATTGGCTCCAGAGAGCTCCCAGCAGTGGCTCAAAATTGTTTTTTGGGCAGTGCCTGGAGGTGGGTGTGCGGGGGGGGGTGTTACTAATTACTGGTCCGGGAAACTACTCACAAAGAAAATACCAATCCATGACTCAAAAAATGTTGAGAAACACTGGACTAGAAGACGGATGGTTGAGATGCCCTTTCCATGAGGTATAGTGACATGGTCACCTCATGAAGCAAATTAGGGATTGCAAGGTGCCCCCGACAGTCTCATCTGCTGTCTCCTGCTGCCAGCAGAGCAGCTTTTCAACAAAGTGGCACAGCCACCATACTCAAAGAGCTGCTCCAGTCATTGTTGTCATCTTAGTCGGCAGTGCTGGTACCTGTCACTTACTGACTCAACACACACAGCCTCCTCCTCCTCCTCCTCCTGCCTCCTTCATGTACCATGCAGCTGCTTATGAAAAAGGGAAGGAAGCAGAAGCAGAAACATGGAAAGAGGAGTAGAGTATTCAAGATGCTATATAGTCCTTTAACCAACCAGTGCATGAGGAAGGTGGAGAGAGGACATGCACACTGAGTCAAGCAGCAGCGGTGGCTATCACCACTGCAAAGGAAAGAGAAGAAGCACAGGAGGGGTGTGCTCACACATGTGTCCATCAACTGAAGCAGTGGTGGCTATTTCCACTGTTACAAATAAAGAGGAGGGTGGTGTGCTCAAGAGAGGCACAGTAACATTTGGCTCCCTGCTTCGGGCACACTAAGGTACTGAGCTGCCACTGATACTGAACTATCTTATATCCGAGCTCTTGTGTTATTGTTGTTGCTGCACTGTACATTAGTTGGTTTGTTTCTTGCAAATTATTGGTTGTTATTTCTGCAAGTGCAGCATTGACATCTTTTAATGCCTGAGCAAGTTGTTTTTTAGCAACTGTTTTTAGAGCTGGAAGTCAAATCCTGGTGGTTGTTTGGTTCATGTGCTCAGTTATTTTTTGCTTTAGTTCTTGTTGCTTTTCTGTTAAACGACATTTGGGTTTTTGAGGTGAAGGCAAAGGGGAGGTTGCCTGGTTTTGATTTTGAAACAGTTCAGCAACAGTGGCATCCTCAATTTCCAACACCTCCTCCACCTGCGCCTGAGCAACTTCTTCAATTGGTGGTAATTCTTCTTCCATAGCTTGAGCCTGTGTTGCTCTTTGCAGTTCTTCCAGCTCAACTCCTGTGAATACTTTATTTCTTATTATGAATCTTCTCTGGTCTGCTAGCCTTTGTTCTGTTATTTCGATATATGGATGATAGAAAAGGTACAACTTCTATGTTTAGAGAAAGTGGTTGGAATACTATTCTGGGCATGCCCCTGACCTTTGTAAGCCAATTAATTAATTAATTAATTAATTAATTAATTAATTAATTAATTTTGTTGTTGTTGTTATTATTATTTATTTTTCTCTTTGGCATACCCATTGCTAACCCCATGCATGGCAGCTCTCACAATAGTTCGTGAGCAGCTGCTGGATAGCGGAGGGGCCGGGCGGCCGGGGAGGGAAAGCAGCGGCCAGGCCAGCTGGCCGGTTGGTGGGCAGTGAAAGCGAGGTGGCCATCCGGCCAGCAGGCAGTGAGAGGAAGCAGAAAGCGTCACTGGATGGTGGTGAGAGAAAGCGGACTGGGAAGGGGAGAATGGACTGGGGCTGAAGGGGGGAGAACGGACTGGGGCTGAAGACGGAATGAAGATGGTGGGGAGAGACAGGGAGAACTAGGGGCACAGATGCTCCATGCCAGATCAGCTAGTAGTAGTTGTTAATATTTATACCCTGCCCCTCCAGTCCACAACTGTTTGGGGTGGCTCACAACAATAAAATAGATACAAGGTAAAATAAAACTAATGAAATTAACCAAATTAAGTTATCAAGTCAAAAGTCCCAGCTAAAACCATAATCAAAATTAAGTTTCAAATTAAAAGTTATTTAAAAAGCTAAAAATTAAGAATTATAAAAACTAGAAACTAAAGAACTTACCAGATATAACCAAAGTTGGTGCATTAAAAAGTCTCTTTTAAAAGATTTGTTCTTAGTTGTTTTTTAAAGACACTGAGAGAGGGAGCATGGCGAAGCTCTTCGGGGAGGGCGTTCCAAAGCCTAGGGGCCACTACCGAAAAGGCCCTATCTGTAGTCCCCGCCAACCGGCTGTCGGTCATGAACAGGGCTTGAGATGATGAGCGTAGAGCCCTGGCAGGTTTGTATGGATGAATCCGGTCCGATAGGTACCCCGGCCCCAAGCCATGTAGAGCTTTAAAGGTCAAGATCAGCACCTTGAATCTAGCCTGGAAGTGGACTAGTAACCAATGTAGCAGGATGGGTGTGGCATGGCCAGCATCATTTTGTAATGGGCACAATGAATTGGCTTAACTCATGCACCTGCAATACTTGCTCTTCAGGGTGATGTGCACCTGGGACATGGATCCCTGGCATGCTAAGGCTGCATGAGGATTGGTCACCTGATTAAAATGTGCCGCTGGTTATGTATAAGGGTTTGGTGGTTTTTTTGTATGTTTATCGTGCCTAGTGCCACTTGTAAATCAGGATTTACTTTTGTATCATCTATTTTGTACTTGTCTTTTGTAATACAGTTAAATAAATCTTGCACAATAGTGACAGTGATAAGAGCTACATTGCATAATGAATACAGAGTTGCACCAGTGAAAACCATATATGTTCAATAGTGTTTTAAATGCATATATAAAGGTTTTTAAATTTTATTTCAAATAAATGATATATAAAGTTAATAGGCACCTTGGAAAAAAAGCAATGATTCCAGATGGAGGGTAGCAAATTCATTCAGTGTAAAACAAAGATGCATTTCTGTGGGGCTAAGAATATGCATTCCATCTCCTTGACAACCGTTCTAATTACCTCAGCTTGGGTGATCAATATTTGATCTTTTTCCCACCATGCAAACATGTCACTTAAACTTGGTTGCTTTCTCTTTTGCTTTTTAGTAACTTGCAGCCAAATGAGGTCCATTCTATTTGCTCTTTCTGGCTTTGGTCCAAGGTTTCTCTTGCTAGTATAATGCAGTTCATTGATGTGAGTGTGTTGATCTCCTGGGTGGGTTTTTCCACAAATATAAGGCAATTAAAAGCCTTTTATATAGCATTTCACTTGAAGCAATTATCATAGTTCAATAATTTTGCTTTTTAAAATTACTACTATCGTTTTATGATCTTCTTTCCACACCCTCTGGTTTTATAAACCCATTTCAGGTGAAGTGGGGGAAGACAATATAACTATTTTATGAAAAAGATGTTACAAGTTTCAAATATTCTATCCAATAACTTCCTTAGAGGGGGAAAATGCATTGAAATGTGAAAGGGTATACGAAATGATTGAATTCAGTTTGCAGAAGTGGCAAAGACATGACCAGTTATGATTACAGGCAAACCTTGTTACTCATGGGGGTTCTGTTCCTCACCTACTACTGTGAGTAATGAAACTCTGAGTAACAAGGCATTGTGCCTATGGAAAACGGGATTGCACCAAAATAAATAAATAAATAAAAACATAAAGAGGGGGGGCTGTAGCGAACTACATGGGGTTTTTCTTGTGCCTAATAATGCCCCCCAAACCGTGAAATGCCCCCCAACCATGAAAAACCATGGGGAAGTGCATGTCTTTTAAAGAAAGTACTGTACAGTGCCCTGTGGGGTTTCCTTGTGCCCAGCAGTGCCCCCCCCAAGCTGTGATATGCCCTCCCCAAACCGTGAAAAATCATGGAAAAAATGCTTGTGTTTTAAAAAGAAACAAGCCACAAAATGGCAGCTGGAAGTGACCTCTGTGGCCACTTCCAGCCCTTTAGGAACCGTGGAGATGTGGGTTTTAATCCTTTAATATCTGCGAATACTGTCAATTAGACATCCACGAATATGTGGAACCATGAGTAAGGAGGTTCTTCTGTATGCAGAACAGTTATGATAATTCCATGAATTTTCTTTTTAGTAGCAAGTGACATAGAATGTCCACTCTCCATTTTGTATAATTATTAGCAATTGCTTGCCATCTAATGGTGCAGCGGGAAAGAAACCTGCCTAGAGAGCAGAAGGTTGCCGGTTCGAATCCCCGCTGGTATGTTTCCCAGACTAAGGAAAACACCGATATCAGGCTGCAGCGATATAGGAAGGTTCTGAAAAGGCATCATCTCATACTGCATGGGAGGAGGCAATGGTAAACACCTCCTGTATTCACTCTACCAAGAAAACCGCATGGCGCTGAGGTTGCTAGGAGTCAACATTGACCCAACGGCACAATCTTTTCTTTTTTTATGTTTGCCAGCAAACATTTGTCTGTTGACTTTCAGTGTTCTGGGGATTAAATGTTTCCATGTGAGATTAGGAGTACATGTTCTCACAGTAGTGGAGATGTCAGTTAAAACATTTCAAAATCCAAAATTAGAGCCCCAGCATGAGAGGCTTGGAAAAAAGTCTGCAAGGCAAAAGTTTGGGGGACAAAAATGGCTTCAAATTAAAAGTGGGTCTACTACAGAAATGAACTTTTGAAAGCAAAAACATTTCTGGCATAAGAAGAATATTAGCACTATTTGAATTGTAGTATTTTGGAATGGATTTGGGAGACATGGTTTCAAGCCCCAGTTTAACCATAAGCCAAAAGACAAGTGTTTAGGTTCTTCAGGGATGCAGGAAAAGCATAGAATGAAGACAATGGGCACCAAATACGGCTTTCTGAGAACCTCTGCTTCTTCAAAAACAAAAGCTGATTGATTTGATTGATTGATTTTTAATATTTACACCACCTTTCATAGCTAATTAAGGAGGTTTACAACATATATGTTGAAAACAACCATAAAAATGTATTAAAACACACAACCAATATAAGAATAAAAATCTCTCTTACTCTTTCTCCCCCCTCGCTCTCTCTCTCTATACACACACACACACACACACCACTCAACAGCACCCATTGACAGTCAAAGGCCTGAGTGAGTGAAAAGATCTGGTTTTTCAGAGAAGCCAAAGAGTGAATACAACCAATATAAATAAGATGGCTCCTTGTCCTCAAAGGGCTCACAATCTAAAATAGAAAGATAGACATTAGTAATAGCCACTTGGAGGGATGCTGTACTGGAGATGGATAGGGCCAGTTACTCTCCCCCTGCTAAATAAATAAAATCACTTTTAAAAGTTGCCTCTCTGCTCAGTTAACAGGGGACGTGTCCTTTGGGAGAGCATCCCAAAGCCTGGGGGCAGTGACCAAGAAGGCTCTCCCCCACATGTGTTGACAGCTGAGCCTACCTCAGTGTTGACACATGAAGCAGAACCCCCTTTCATGGTCTTCTTATATGGGGAGACATTTTTTAGTACAAGCAGTCCTTTAGGTATTCAAGCCCAAACCCATTAAGGGCTTTAAAGATTATAACCAGCACCTTGAACTGGGCCTAGAAACAAATCAGTTGCCAGTGCACCAATGGGCATAATATGATCCCGATGGGCAGCTCCATACGAAACCCTGGCTGTGTATTCCAAATAATACACAGCAGAACTGCTTGCCCCATCAGTAGTTTCCAAATAAGCTTCCAAGGAAAGCTCCACATAGAGCATATTGTAATAATGCAGTCATGACATGACTAAAGCATCAGTAATATCTCAAGAAAGGGAAACAGCTGGCACACTAGCAAATGCTGTACAAAGGCACATCTGGCCATTGCTTTTACCTGAGTCCAGCAAAACTGGGTCCAGCAATACCCCCAAACTGCACAGCCACTCTTTCAAGGGGAGTGCAACCCCATCCACAGCCACTTGAATCCCCACATCTCAGTTGGCTGTCTTACTGACCAACAGCACCTCCATCTTGTCTGGATTCAGACTTGGTTCTATTTATTCATTCATTTATTCATTTATTTATTTAAATGCACTTATATACTATCCTATACAAAATCTCAGGGTAGAATCATATAAAACAAATTGAAATGATCACAAATACAACTTCAAAACAACATAAACTAAAAGCCTGATGAAACACATGTGTTTTCAAAAGCCATTTAAAAACTCGGTTTACTAGCCTGCCTCCAGCCCCCAGTTAAGAACATCTACTACCTTTGTAGGATCAGATGGTAGAGAGATATAGAGCTGAGATCTGTATATTGAGGACACTTCAGCCCAAATCTCCAGACAGCCTCTCCCAGTGGTTTCTTGTAGATGTTAAACAGCACAGTGGTGGGATGTAACTGAACCCTGCAGGATTTCACACCATGGACATCTGCAGAACTCTTTCCAACTATGGGGCAAAGGCTGCAAGGACTTTTTCCGGGGGAAAGGCTTGGACTGTGTGCCCTGTGCTATGCACCCTGCACTGTGCTCTGGCTCCATCTCTCTAGCTCCCTATGTCTCACTTCCAGCTGCTGCTGTCACTTCCCAAGGCTGAGGCAAGGCAAGCAATGTGTTCTCCATCCTTCCCTCCTTCCTTTCCTTCTGCCTGCAAGGCCAACTCCCTGGAGAAGGAGTGAACCCCGCTGGCTGGCTGTAGCGCCCGGCGTACTAAGATGCGCTGCTGCCTACCCACTTTGTTGTCTTTGGGAAGTAGATGCAGGCTCAGTCTGGTGGAGAGGGGGCCTCCCCATGCCCTGCAGACATATGAAGATCTGCTTAAATGTTCTTGGCAACATCTGCTGACATTTCAGAAATTGGAGTGTCATTAAAGTAAGCTTCCTGGGGTTGGTGCTCTGACTTCTATGCCTTGCATAGCTCCTTGTCCCTTGCCTTGATACAAGAATAAATTGTGCAGGATAGTAAGCTTGTAATTTATACAAGTTTCAGAATTCAGCTTTTGTGTGTGAGGAATTTGGTTTGCCTGGACACATAATTTATTTATTTTTTAGCATGAAGTAGACACTGTCATAACTTAAGGCGAGTTCTTATATTGTCTGAACAGTGTAGTTATTGCTACCACATTGTCTTATCCTGTTTCAGTTCAGTAACGTGATGGGTGGCTGATGTAAGTATTCTCTATGCCTATGGTTCCCAACCTTGGCCAGTAGTTGGGGGTGATGGGAGTTGTAGTTCAGCAGCATCTGGAGGCCTCCATGTTGGGAGCCACTGCTCTACACCAATACGCTTAGCTCCCAAGGAGAGAGAGCCTCAAGATCTGCCCCTCCCATGCAGTCTCCTTGCTTAAAGTTTTCCAGAGTAGCAGCTTCAGCACTTAGGCAACCTAAGAACCAGCCCTGATCTGCATGGCATTTGGCAAGTCACTTTGCCTGTGAAATGAGGACAGTGATCTGAATCAAAAGATTAGTGGAAGAATAAATGAGCATATCTTACCAGAGCCTGAGGGACAGTATGGGTTAGGGTTAGCGTTAATATATAGGGTTGCTTTCCCCCTTTACACACACATACACAAAGAAAGAATCAAAATCACCTTAAAAGATCTTCTGAGGTTATGCCTTTTATTATATAATCCAGTTGCTTCTCATCTTTGTACTAACATTTGGGTTTTTGTGCTATCCAAAATAGAGCAAGCAGTAGATAAAAGAAATACATTCATCAAGTAAGCAACTTCTCTTTGGTACAGAGATTGGGTGTAAAGTGATAGCACTACTTCCATGCACCTCAAAAAGTTTCCTAATTTAAATTAAATTGAGCTATTGAGTGGTAAACAAAATTATCTCATTGACAGATACCTTGATGCAGCTTTTATTATAGGTTGCATATGGTATCTGTTAGGATTTGGACCTTGCTTTGGTGGTTGAGTTATTGTGCAGATTAGCTGTAGCGTTTGAAGGTTCTCAACTTTAAAAGCCTGTGTCTGTTTTAAATCTCACAAATTCCTCATAGTTCTGTAGGCCAGTCTGTAACTTTAACCAGGACATTTTTATCACCAGAATGTCAAGCCAACAGCAAGAGGAGATCCAAACCACTGCTTTGACTTGTGTGTTTTTAAAAATTTATTTTCTAATTAGATAAGCACACTTTTACTTTAACTGTTTGAGCATGTCCTTGCTACACAAAGCAGTGTGTAAATATCAACTGAATAAAATTTAAAAGAATAAAACATCATGGTTGGTATTGCCGTGCTCATAGAATAAAATATTAAAGTAATTTGTGAAACAGGTTTTGAGAACATGTTTTCAGTTTTATTTTAGAAACCTATGGAAGTTTTCCAATAAGAAAAGTAATAGACTGTGTTGTTTCCCAGACCCACTAATGTAAGTTTGTTTTTGGCGATGTTATTTCATTTATTATTATTAATAAAAAAAGGGAAATGTTTTAACATATCTCTTCTACTATGCAATAATTTGTTGTTTGGCCTTGTTTCATATACTTTAAAATTATATAATGGGGAATAAATTGCAACTTATTTCAGTTAATATGATCTTTCAAATTTTGCTAGTCTTTAAAATATGGATTTTTAAAATTTTATCATAATAGGCTTATTTGTCTTGTTTTAAATTGTGGACACTGCCTAGAGGTGCACATATCAGGCAGTATATAAACATGATAAATAAATAATAAATAAATTTACCTGCATCTACCACTGCAGGTAGGTGTGCCTTATAATCACAGTTGGGAAATACAGTTCAAAAGTATAAATACCTTTCCTCTGACAGTGCTCCTTTCTTCTCAGTTAATGCTATGCAATTCATTGGCACCAGTATTAACATTTAGCTAACCAGGGTTTAATGAGCATTTGAATCTTGCTTCACTGATTCAGGTCCTGGTTTAAAGAAACCAGAATCTGCTTAGCCTTAACGATGATTAAAATTAATGTCAACACTTCTCATAACTATAACAGAGGAATTAGTTCCCAAGGCTAATATGCTAATCAATTCACTAATTTCAGTCTTGTAGTCATAGCTAGGAGGAAGCTGATGTTACATCTGCACTGGTTCTAAGACAGGAGAGCAGCTGTCAAAGTGTCCCCAGTGTATGCAAGACACAAAAAGGTGGTTTGCCTGGCAACATTTACGCTCTTGCCTTCAACCTAGGAGAATGCAGAAGAAAAGGAAAGTCACGGGGATTTGCTGTGGGCTATAAGGAGCCCAGAGGAGGGCTTTGTTGCTGTTGTTGCTACCCTTTTTAATTGGGTGTGTATATAGATATAAAGTGTGTGTTTGTGTGTATGTATACAATGCTTAAAAAAAAAAAAAATTCCAGGAGCCGGTATGGCCCATGCAGGGAGGTGTGGCCAAGCTCAGAAATCAGCTGAGGCTGCACTCGAAAACTCACTCCCTTCTGGGAATCACAGTGGCGGGGAGGGCTTTGCCTTTGTTCCCCACTGCAATCCCTGGCAGAGAGTGGGTTTTTGAGTCCTGTACCTGGCAGTTTCGGACCTTGGCCACACACCCTTGCGTGCACAGGGGGCATGGCCAAGCTCTGAAATCAAGCCCTAGCAGGAGTGAGTTTCCAGGTGACAGTAGGTGTACCATCTGTGTGTGTGTGTGTTTGTGTATGTGTGTATAAAAATAAATAATGGTTTAGATTTATTTTGTCCTTAATAATTTGTAAGCTACCTTGGAGGTTTGTTGCTGGGAAAGCAGTATATAAATGCTTTAATTAATCAAATACATGCTTTTAATTACTATATTTAGTGGAACAAAATTTAGGAAAAAATAAGATTTGCCGACTCACCACCAGTACTGGCAAGAGCTGGAACACATACTTCCTGCATTATGCTGGGCATAATCAGTTTATGCAATGGGAAGGAACTAGGAAGAGAAAATCATGTTTAAATAGGGAGTGGTTTTTATTGTTTTATTTTCAATTTCTGCATCTTGTTTTTTCCTGGGAGATGTTATGTTTGGGCCCTGTTGGAAGTATGTGTAAGTATCTCAACCCTCTGAACAGGGCTGATTGTGTGGGGTCATTCACAGTGAAAGATATGGCTATATCTGGGATTAAACTGTATTTGTAGTGACCTTTCTATGTTCTTGATGACACCTAGTCCCTGCTTCCTTACCACAAGGTTTTCCTGCAATATTTTCAATGCTAAAGATATTCTTTGGAATTATAGGTAAATAAAACTCATAGGAAACACCAAATGAAGGAATATTGGTGCTTTGCTTTAATGACCTCATTAGTAGTCTGGCATATAACAGCTTTCTTGGTTATTTTGGTTGTTTCTTTTGCTTCATGAAGTAATAGATTCTCTCTGAAGAATTATTTGGTTTTTAAAATATAATTTGATGTTCATGCTTCCCTTAATTCATGATTCAGTCCACTCTTTTCATTAATGGATGGGAAAACTTTTAAGTTACCAAATTCCACATTATATCATTGGTTATATTAAAGCATCATGATAGAGCATAAATGAAAGCAGCTGTTTTCCTCTGTGCCTCAGAGAATGGAGGTGCACAGCTGAGATCTCCACATCCTCTGTGTGCTTTAGATGCAGTTCCCATCCTGGAAAGCCATGCTGTGATTTCAATTAGTGCAGATGTGCACCAAGCCACCTTACTGGCTCAGAAAAATAATTATTTTGTTTCAGCACTTGATTGTCTAGATCTGGTTAATGTTCCTAAAAAGGCTGGGAGTGGGGAGAAATATCACACCTATGGTATTAGGCTGATGCTTCAATATCTTTGAAAAAGTCTTAGAGGTGGAAAAGTGGGGTGGAAGCAGAAGAGTTATAATCTAATAGGGAATAGCTGGATTTCATACACAGGAACTGCAGGATTACTTCTACATTTTACTGGTCCCTTGTAACACCATCCTCCACCGCAATAAATGCCCAGTGGAAAAACAGCAGAAAATGAGATCTGCAGCAGGCCTTTTGAAATCAAATTTATGGCACTGAACACTCTCTTTTTCAGACTGGGTTTAAATGTCAAAATAAATTAGATAATTTGCTGTGTTTTACCAGCTTAAAAGCCCCTCCCCCCTTTTAAAGAGCTGTTATTAATGTATTATTCTATAGCAAACTCCTCTGCATATAGGCAGGATTTAGCAAGGGAACACTGAAATTTATAGGCTTCATTAAAATAGGCTTACACAAGAAATGCAGTCACTTAATTGATCACACCTCTTGAGCACTTTTAATAGCTGAAAATGATTCAAGATGCATGCATAGTCCTTTGTGATGTAATTATTTTTACGTTGAAAAAATTGGGTGTAATCTGGAACCACTAAAATACATTGGAACTTTACCATGGACATCAATGGGATGTGGACTGACACGCCATGTCTGGTATCTTTATAGGTCTTTCTGCTCTCTAGAATGTTCTCCTCAGTTCATTTTGTATCTTTTACTTCATTTTGGCACTGTGCTATGAATACCAGTCTTTGCTAGCAACACATGGTGGAAATAGGAAATAAGTGGTGTCAGTATCCAAAGACTCATCAAGAAACGAATGTTCCAATTGGAAGTTGGAAGAAAACAAGAATACTGTTGATAGGTGGGCCAGTGATTGAGATAACTGGCAAAGAGAAAAGTGTGTGTGGGGGGCGGGGGGGGGGCGGATTGACCAATATTGTAAATTCTATTTTATTTTTTTTTAATGAGCAAACAATACTGTATCTTTGGGACATAAATACATTGCTCAAGTGTTGGTATTCAGAATTTTTTTTCCTGTGTATGCAATTTGTAATTTTATCCACCATAAAAATTCAATGTTAATATAATATGGAGTAACTTGTCTGTCTTTTGGCGGTCACTGTTGCTGAGTTTACAAAATGAAACTTTCATGTGTTTCAGTCTCCTCTTTAAAAAGCTTCAATAAAACTGGTGTGTGTATGAAGACAACTAAAGGAACATATTTGTAATTAATTAATTAATTAATTATTTAGCTATACCGCCCTTCCAAAAATGGCTCAGGGCGATTTACATGAAAGCAAAACAATTAAAATCAATTAGCAATTAAAAACAGAGATTATATTAACAATTAACAGTTAACAATTAATAGTTAAACCATTCAAAACAGTTTAAAAACCCTGGAAAACCAGGTTACAGCAAGTTAAAAACATTTACAACAAATTAAAAACCCTGGAAGGCTAGGCCAAACAGGGCTCTCCTGAAGGTCAATCATGAATTCACATTATGGATTTCTGTAGGTAGTGCATTCCACAGCCCAGGAGCAGCTACAGAGAAGGTCCAGCTCTGAGTTCCCACCAGACATACTGGTGGTAACTGGAGATGGACTTCCTCAGATTACCTTATTGTGCAGTGGGAATCATGCAAAAGAAGGATCATGCATTTATTTTCCATTGGATGCTAGAAACCGAGGTTGTCCTTTCGTCCTTCCAGAAAATAAAGCATTTAGTTTAGATATCTAGACTATTGAATGTTTTGTAAAGTACTATTATATTTTCAGAAGTACAATATTTCATTGAAGCCCTGTTTAGAAAGGTCATGGTTGACTGTGTCAGAAAGAAGCGAGACTGTATAAGAATGCACCTTTTTAGTGTGAGTTGAGAATGAATTGAATAACATTGGGTGGAAAGAATAAAAAACTAATTACCTGTGTTATTATTCATATTAATTGCAGTGAGAACTTTAGTGTGGCGAAATTGACAGTAAGGCAACTGAAAAAGGGATCTCAGTCCACTGGCTGCTTTCTGCTAAGCTGGTTCTACCCTGGTTTGAATTTCAATAGGAGACTACATGTGTGAGCACTGTAAGATATTCCCTTTAGAGGGTGGGGCTGCTCTGGGAAGAGCATGTGCATGCTTGCATGCAGAAAGTTGACATCTCCTAAATAAGGCTGAGAGAGACTCCTGCCTACAACCCTGGACGTGTAACTGCCAGTCTGTGTGGACAATATTGAGCTAGATAGACTAATGGTCTGACTCAGTATAAGGCAGCTTCCTATGTTCCTGTGTCAGTATGGTAATAATATTTTGTCCCAGTGAAGAACTTGATCTTTGCGGGAATTCTTGTACACATAGTTCCATTGTAAATTCAAGGACTTCCCCATATATTGGGATATTGGAGAAAGCTGTGCGCGCACATTCCCAGTTGTACATGCAGAATGGACATTATAGTGCATACAAAATCCATGGTGATTACTGACTTTTTATGTACATTAGAGCATGTTCTTTCACCCTATGTTATAATAGAGATTTAGAATTTTTGAACTTTTTTGCTTTATCTTGTATTAAAGTGTTTAGTGTACAGATAACTCTTCCCTATTCAAGCAGTAACAAGCTCCTTACTCAAACAAAAGCAGACAACATGCACAAAATCTACTTTAACAAAAAGTATGATCAGTAAGATATGAAAACTGTTGATTATGTTGTCTATAGTGACATACAAACAGAGTGGTAACTGTTCACATGCATAAAGGTTGAAGAATGGCATTGTCATACTGTATGAAGATTAACATAAGAATCTGACATCTTTGGTGAAAATTTATAATTACATTTGACACTTTTAGTGGAGACTTGAAGGGGGGTGGCATTTCCTGAAGCTTTTTTTTTTTATCAATCCTAACAGTTTAACTGATGAACAATAAAATATTTTCAGCTTTCTGTATAATTATGAATAAGTACTAAAGAATCTGCAAACTATAGCAAAAGTGTGTTTTTTGGTGGCAACTTTACAGTCACTAAAAAAAATCCTCCCTCCAACAGATTCTGTCACTTTTTGCATTCCATACCATAGTGTCTTTAGCCCTTGCATCTGCCTTCCTTTTAGCTGTGTATTTCCTCATCCCAACCTTCTCTCCATGTGGCTGCATCCTATTTTGAAACCCCAAAGACTCCTTCTGCATCACTCCCATCTCTTTCTGAACTTGGTTGCCTTAGTCCCAACTTCTAGCTAGGAAAATTGTGGTGGTGTGACTGGGGAATACAAGCATTTTGTAAGCTGAAATTCCTGGAAGAGTTGCACTTCTTGCAAACTGCATATGGCTCTCAAGTCAAAGGGACTACTTCTGGATCAGAAATACTTGTTGCCTCTCAGTTTTGTCCTGATTTCTAGAACTTTTTAGTTTAGCTGGTAACGATTGGATAGCAGCTAAGGGCCATTTTAAATATGACAGCTCCCATGAAAAGACTTTTGAAATAATAATAATTAGTATTTGTATCACATTTTAAAGTCCATAGTGCTTAACATATATTATATTGTTATCATTACAACAAGCCTGTGTGGTAAGTAATTGTCTTAATTTTGCAGCTGGGGACCTGAGGCTGAGAGAGAGTACCTTGTCTAAGGCCCCATTAAGAGCAAAGGCAAGTGTGAGATTTGGACTGGGAGCATCCTGATTCTTAGTTCAGTCTCTAAGTCATTGCATTAAAATATCTGTATTTTCTCTGTTACTGGAAGTTTATTTAAGTGCATATAGTAAATTCAACTATAGACTGCTGTTCTTACCTGGTAGTTTGTGTTATATGCTCTTGCCTGGCTCTGTTCCTTCTGCAAGTATAGTGGATACATTTGTTTAATGCTTTTCAACAAGCATTCAGTCAGATTGTTGGGTTTTGTATCAATATTTTTTAAAAGGGGGTTATGTGCAGTGTTCCCTCTAATTTTCCTCATCTGTGTGTGGAAGGAGTTTTGTTCTTGGTGGCAGTATCAAGGCAGTGGGTTTACACGTTCATTCAAAATGGGGCCTTCCGAATTCAACCTCAGTGGAATCTAAAATTAATTGAGTAGACATCAAAAAGCCTTTGTGTGCGCGCACACATGTACATGTCCTAGTGGGAACACTGGTTATATGGAGCAACATCTTGTGGAGGAACATCTTTTTTCTGTATGGATCAAGTATACATCCTGTTGTTTATTCCATGAATGACAACCCACAAATGCAGTGGATTAACAGGCCAACGCATGTAGATGAATTAAAAATATGTTTAAAAGAAAGAACCAGTACCTAATAATGAATAAAACTACACTTCAGTTATCTCTGAATTGAGAGAAAGATCAGATCTGTACTCGTTAGCCTCTATTTCAGGGACCTCTCTCCCATTTGAGAATCTGGCCCCTATCTTTGAATTACTGTTAACACACTTGATTCAATTTTTGTCCTTCCCATTTCCTCTATGTGTGTCTTCCTTAGTTTGAAAGAATAATAAAGTAAATAAAGAATCTAGTACGACTACAGTTGGTATTATAAGTCTGAAAATGAAAGGGTTCCACACTAAATAAAAATATCTGTGTGATATATCTACTAATGCAATTAAAAATATTTATAACAAACTTCACACAATAGTAACTATAAATAATCAAAATTCAAGACATAGTTACTAGGCATAATTGCCCATGTCTATCATGCTCAATGATAGAACCCATCATTTTTAGACTATGTAATAACAAACTGATTGACTGTGTTATGGGAAAATTTATGAAACTCATGGATAGGAAGAATGCTGGTAATGAAGATGAACTTGCTGTGTATCTTACTTGGAGTATCTTGGAGAATGTAATCATTCCTATAACTTTTTTGATCTTAAAAAGTGGCAAAATATATTAACAACATTTTGTGGGGGTACAGAAACCTCAGATTAAGACATACTGTACACTTTACAGAAGTCCTGTTTACACAATATGTTCAACACCTACCTACCTACTAACCTACCTCACAGAGTTGTTGTGAGGATAAAGATAAGCATGTACCCCACTCTGAGCTCCTCGGAGGAAGAGCGGAATAGAAGTGTAAAAATAAATAAATAAATAAAATAAACATGTAAACAATCTGTATACAGTGTATACACATACAGATCTGTATACAATACAGTTCTTCACACATGTTTAACGCTTGTACACTTCGTACCTGTACCCTGCATATAGGAGGACCTGTAATTTTAAGATGAACATATACACAGTCATTCCACTAAAATCTGTATGTGTGTACAGATACATGAATGCACATAAAACAATGTCTAAATAGGGCTAGTAAAACTATGTGGAAGGAGGATTATGATTGCCAAAAATATTGTTCTGTTATACCACCACTCATCCAAAAGTTACCTGCTCAGTGGCTTAATACTGCTGATCAGCCATTATAATATTCATTTGAACAAGAATACTCAGAGACGTAAGATAGAAAAAGCGTTGATGCTTTTGAACTTTGGTGCTTTTGATAAATAAAGCCAGTTTTTGGTAAATAAAGCCAATTCAGCATCTTGAGGTGTTCATTTTGTGTATGGCATTGGAGTGCCTGCCAGTTCTGAATTTTTTAAACTCTTCATTGTTCTGGTAAGTGAGGGCTTGAGTGACCAAGCCATGGCGCACACTTGGATAAGGATTTTGAATAGAAACTTCTATTGCTGACAGAATCATTTTGATAAATGTAACTATGGAACACTAATGTGTGTATGGATATAGTCATGCCAGATTGTTGATTTAGATATACATGGATGTAAGGAAACCATTATAAATTATATTAAGTATAAGTTTTGTAAATAAAAGAAAGCGAAAATAAAATACAAATCATAGTAAAAATGGATCAGCAACAGCTAAATAAAACCATCATAAAATCTATTCAACATATTAAAAGCCAATTAAAACAATGTGTTTGCTTCAGTTTACAAGCGGAGCAACTTGATCTTCCTGAGGTGGCAATTTCAAAGTTATAGGGCCACCACTGCAAAAGGTCCTGTCCATGTTAGGATTTCTGTGTAAGTGGCCTGGATTTCCTGGATTTCTGTGTAAGTGGCCATCCAGAGAGTAGGGCCTTAGGGGCTGGGCAGGCTCATATGGGAGCAGAAGTCCCTGACGTATGATGGTCATACCCTGACGTATGATGGTCAATACTTACCACAAGGCAGTTTTTCAAACTTGGTCTCAAGAAACAGAACTGCTAGAAACATGATAGGAGTGTTAAAATATGTGGTTAATTTGAAAAATAGGAAAGGATCACACCAATTAACATTCATCCCTCATTTTTTTCTTATAAACTTTGATGTTCTGAGCTTCTTTTTTAAAAAAATTTTGTGTAAGGTAATTTATCTAGGTTCCCATTGGACACATTAGATGCAATCTTAGCCACTTTTGTTTTTTATAAATCTTTGTCTATTTCTGTGCAAACAGAAGATTACCTGTTGCAAAGATACTACAGATTTACTGAGGTAAACCTGTTATTTTTCAATTGCACTCTTTTGATACAATGAATTTATCACAATCGCCAATGCCATTCTTTGCATCTAGTTTAAACGCAGAACTCTGCAAATAGGCAAATCAGATATAATCAGGGAGAAGAGAAATCAAGTCAAGAAGAAAGTCATCGGTTTCTGTTTAGCATAGAAGTTAGTCCAGCTATTCTCAATTGCATTTCATACAGCCAACTAGGAAGCATGTTTGTGGGGTGTGGTGATTTGGAAAATTGTACTTTTGCCTGCAGTGGAAGTGGGGAGGACTAAATAGAACCAACACACAGTACTGGGGTGGAAATAAGCCACAACTTTTATTAAATCACCAAACCTCCAAATAGATCGGCACTAGATGGCAGGGACCTGAGCAGTGGTTGCTTTCAGCCCATCTGTTGGCTAGTTAAAGGGAAGAGAAGTGGCATGAGAGGCAAATGTAGGTCCATTACCTTTTGCCCTTAGTCATTCAGTTGCAGGACAGGTTTTGTGTGTGGGCGGAGCGGGGGCTTGTTTAAAGTATTTCCTGACTACCTCAGCTTATGGCCAGCCTCAGCCCACGATGATTCCTGTGCAATACAGCTAGACATTTCTTGGAGCAGGTGGGTGTGAAAATGCTATCTGATTGACCTTGGACCTCTTTCTTTTTATAGCCTGGGAGAAGACTACAGGGATGTAGTGCTTATCCAGGTCCACTTGTGCTGTGTTGTGATATGTCCCACTTCCTATAGACTATACTGTACTGAGAGATGTCTGCCCAGGGTTGGTACCCATGAGCCGATATTCCAATGCTACCCTACCCTTTCTGTCTCTTCTCCCCTTCCACTGACAGCTGACTTTCTGCTTAAGGTAGAAGTGCTTAATGGTCAGACTAACTTTTTCTGATTTGATGTACCTACTTTTCTTAGGGGCACAGTAATTAAATTTACCTTCTTTAATACCCACCATCTAAGAGTTAAATTAGCTTTCACATTACCTCTCTGTAGTTTTTACAATATCTAACATTCCTAATTTATTGCAATTTCCTCCCCACGTAATGTGATGTGTTTTAGTGAGACAATATGCTCTTTGGAACTCTTGAAATATAATCTGAAGTTGGTAAAAATGGCTTTGACTAATACCCTTACATGACTGGTATATGTTTACAACTTGAAAGTGAATAACATTTGAGATATCATGTATACTTCTCCCTGTGCACACCAACTATCAAAATTAATCTTTAGGAAATTATGAATAATTACTTTAATATAAACACTTATAGAACAAAATGTATTCATTATGTTGCCCCTTGTGCTGTTTTCATGCAGCTCACAGAGCATAGGTATTGTAATTTTGAACATTAAAACCGCATCAGAAATTGATATGGAAAATAAGCGTCTCTTATTTTTCTTGTTTAAGTCTACATTGCTTTCTGCATTGTTATGTTATCAAAATTTATGTAGAATTTTCTAGAAAAATATGAGCTGTTGTGAGGGAAGGGGGCTACCATAAACTCTCTTCCATTTAAGCTAAATCACTTCCAATATGTTTCAATTGGAACAGAAGAAGTATTGCAAGCCTCATTTCTGTTTTAGGAATCTATAGGCAGGCGCAATATAGGAATCTGTGTTCTGTTGTTGTTTTGTTGATTATCATATCAGTGCTTGGGAGGTGGAGCACTGAGCACTATTTTTCTCAAGGGAGAGACACCAGCTGCAGCTATTCCTTGGTCACACACAGCACAGAGTTTATTGCACAAGTAGCAGGGGCTCTGTCAGTAAACATGCTCCTGTGGAGGCGCTAACAGCCACCATTCCTTATAACCTCTCTTTGTTACTATTGCTTTGATGTAAACATTCATGACAGGAGTTAATACTGGTAGATTATTACCAACTGAAATCTGCCAAATGAGCAAACTGAAACAGGACTAAATGAATTTCTTCCTTCGTGGATATGTTCCCAATTCAGTGTATACCATGGCAATAATGCCAAGATTAAGATGACATAATTGGAGCAGTTGGGCTTCTCCTTTGGGGATGAGCTATCTCCACCCTGGAATTGTTTGCCCTGTATTTTGTGCACCAAATTTGTCCTAGACCTGTCTTGAAGAAACAATAGGCATCCTCTTAACCAGATCTACACAACTTCTGCTCTCCAGCTGTGTTTAACTACTACAACTGCCATCCCCATCTACAATGGCCGATAGTCATTGGCCAATATCTGCAGGAGGGTTGAAGTTGTGCAGCACTGCTCTTAAATCTGACTTATCAAGCACATGGCCTTTAATATTACACCAAAGTGTCGCGTCTGTTTAAAAAAACAACAACCTGGAAATGTTACTCTAATGCATAACCAGAATACCTGCGGTCAAGAGGGAAGTACCAGCAAACTCATGTTAGCCTGCAGATACACCAGTTTCACAAAAATCTGAAGGAAAAAACATAAGTGACCTACCACCTGCACAGACTATTCCAGTGTAACTCAATGGAGTGCTTTGTTCATAGACTCAGAGGGCACTTAACAGACAACCAGGTGGGCAGGGCTAATGGAACTCAATGTCGAGGAGTGAGGAAGAGCACTTGCAAAAAAGAGTGGGACATTTCTCAGCTAGAATAATAGTCTGACAAGATAGTAACAACCCCTTCTGCTTCTGAGAGAGAAGGGTGGCTGAAACTTTCACCGTGCTCAGACACAGGCTCACACATGCATATCAGAGATACTGCGATACTGTGATGTAAGTCCATACTTGTAAACACTGATTTTATAAACCAGTTCTAAGTTCTTCAGGTCCTGTAACTAACCCTCATTTAAATGTTGTGCACTAGATTCATGTCCCTGAATATCTCTTTAGTTATTTATTAGCCTTAGATGTTTCTGTGGTGATAAACTTGTATCTTATGGGCTGTACTACTTAAGACTGCAGGTGGGGACTTGCATGATCAAATACTGTCCATAGAAAACATTCCCATGTTGAAATCTAGCATAAAAATGAATCCCTATCATGTTTGTTTCTTTTCTTTTTAAAAATTATTATTTAGAGAATAAGAAAAAAAAAAGAAACATGATTTCATTATCATCTCTTGAACTTCCAACTTGCAGTAATTATATATGGAGTATTACAAATAACAATCTACAATTCCACTTCCACCCTCTGCCAGCCTTTACCCCATAACAAGAATTGCAGAAAATCTTGGGTGTGGGTGGTGACCCTGCACTGTATTAAATTTTTTTAATAGGTTCCCAAGTTAATGCAAATGTTTCACCTGAGTTATTGCACCCAGACCAATGAAGACACGAGACACATGATATGAAGCTAAATATGGGCCACAATTTTATTGCTCAAACAGAAAGGAATGGGAGGATTGGCGCTCCACACTCCCTACCCCCCACCGTGCAGAAGCTTCCTATTCACTGATCCCAGTTAATTACCTATAGAGAACGGGCAATACACCTTGGCTCCGGCCAGCATCATCCCTGTGGTGACTGCTGCCATCTTAGCTGACCTGTGTCAAAGCAGCCTGCCTGGATCTCACCTCCCTCAAAACGGACCTTTAAAGAGGGTAAAATCCTGCAAGAAGGAGTAACTCGAGGGCCAGCGCTCCTTGTGCCGTGAAGCCTCTAAGGACTGCCAAGGACTCCTCCTGATGCCAAATGTTTTGCTTTAAAGTGTTCACCAGAAAATATACTGCCCAACTTAGTGCCACTGGGAGGGGCAGCCTAGCTTGGCACCTCCCCTGCCCACCAACCATCCAAAACTCCAGCCAATCCTCCCTGCAGGTCTCCTATAAAAATGTCTCACCCAGCAGGTGACACATGTACGCAGTCCCCTTGAAACAACTCAGGACAGGAAACCATGTACCAGGGTGTGCTATAAATGTGCCCCTGTTGAACAATCAGAAGCACTCAGAACCTGATTATGCTTCCTACGAGCCTTGTCCACCCTGCCAGGCTTCGAGGCCCCTTGCCAAACCCTACGCTGCAACAAATCATACCACAGCACCCTCACACCCATGATCCTGGACATAATGGTTTTGATATCTCTGACTGGCTGTTGAGACACAGCCTTCCCTGTCCTGACTACCAAATCATTCTCCCCAAGGTGAACACAAAAACATCAGGGGGCGAAGAGGCTGCCAAGAACTCATGGATAGCCAGCAAGAGCTGGGCAGAAACCATGACCCTCCTACCCATTCATGAAATAGATGCCGTTTAACAGAAAAGCAACAAGAACTAAAGCAAAAAATAACTGTGCACATGAACCAAACAACCACCAGGGTTCGACTTCCAGCTCTAAAAACAGTTGCCAAAAACCAACTTGCTCAGGCATTAAAAGATGTCAATGCTGCACTTGCAGAAATAACAACCAATAATTTGCAAGAAACAAACCAACTAATGTACAGTGCAGCAACAATAACAACACAAGAGCTCGGATATAAGATCAGTGGACCTGTAAAAAAATAAAGCAGTACATCACCTAAATGGAAGATTAGATTAGAAAATAAAATCTCCAGGCTTAGATCAGATGCTAGTAAATTGAAAGATATGAAAGACAAGAAGCTGAAGAATGAAAACACCAAACAGTATCTGATCCAAAAATACCACCTAGATTCAAGGAAAATTAGAGAAGTCCTGAAAATAATAAAGCAGCAAATAACAGCAGTGTCAAAGAAGATTAGTAGCTATGAAGCCAGAACTACACAACACAGGCAGAATCTCCAATGCCAGTCGAATCAGAGACGTTTCTACCAAAGCATAGAAGGAGAAACTGCAAGAAACTTAGAAACACCAAATAAAGAAGAAACAGTGCGATTCTGGGGGAAATTATGGGACAGTCCAATAGATTACAATAAAAAAGCAGGCTGGATGAAAGAGGTCAAAAGATGTAACCAACAAATGCAAGATCTAATAATAACACCAGAATTAATAAGTGAAAGAGCAAAGAAAATTAAAAATTGGACTGCTCCAGGCGACGATGAACTGCATGGCTTTTGGCTTCAACACCTAACAAGCCTTCCTAAACAACTATCAAAACAGTTCAATCACATTTTGCAAGGAGGTGATATTGAACAATGGCTAACAACTGGGAAAACTCATCTCATAATGAAAGACCCAGCAAAAGGTGCAGTTCCAAGTAATTATAGACTGATAACCTGTCTGTCAACCATGTTCAAATTATTAACTGGAATAATAGCAGATGAAGTGATGCAACACTTATTAACTCGGATACCAAACATCTAAAACATCAAGTCAAATCAACCATCTGCTGTACATGGACAATTTGAAGTTGTATGGAAAGTCCCAGTCAGAAATCGAATCACGGTTAAACACTGTCCGTATATTCAGTAGCGATATAGCAATGGAGTTTGGACTAGACAAGTGTGCTGCGTTAATAATGAACAGAGGGAAAATAACAAAAACAGAAGGAATAGAACTGCCCAATGGAAGCCACATCAAGAACCTGGAAGAGAAAGAACATTACAAATACTTGGGCATTCTCCAGGCTGATAACATTGCACATGCTGAAGTTAAAAGAAAAATTGGAAGTGAATACATCAGGAGAGTTAGAAAAATCCTCAAGTCCAAACTCAATGGTGGGAACACCATACAAGCCATAAACACCTGGGCTATACCTGTTATCAGATACACTGCAGGAATAATAGACTGGACCCAGGCAGAGCTAGAGACGCTGGATCGTAAGACCAGGAAAATAAGGACCATCCATCATGCTCTGCACCCCCACAGTGATGTCGATAGGCTATACCTCCCTCGCAGCTCAGGTGGAAGAGGAATGCTGCAAGTCCAGCAAACAGTAGAGCAGGAGAAAAGAGGCCTTGAAGAATATATCAAAGACAGTGAAGAAGATGCACTTCAAATGGTCAATAATGAGAAACTATTCAACACCAATGAAACAAAGCAGGCCTACAAGAAAGAACAAGTCAAGAACCGAGCAGAAAAAAGGAAGAAAAAAAAAGCCCCTGCATGGTCAATATTTGCACAATATAAGTGGAAAATCAGACATCACCAAGACCTGGCAATGGCTTAAGAATGGCAACTTGAAGAAAGAAACAGAGGTTTTAATACTGGCTGCACAAGAACAGGCACTAAGAACAAATGCAATAAGAGCAAAAGTTGAAAAATCCACCACAAACAGCAAGTGCCGCTTTTGTAAAGAAGCAGATGAAAACGTGGACCACCTAATCAGCTGTTGTAAAAAGATCGCACAGACTGACTACAAACAAAGGCATGACAAAGTAGCAGGGATGATACACTGGAACATCTGCAAAAAATACAAGCTACCTGTAGCCAAAAATTGGTGGGACCATCAAATTGAAAAAGTTGAAGAAAATGAAGATGTAAAAATATTATGGGACTTGCAACTACAAACAGACAAACATCTGCCACACAATACACCAGATATAACTGTAGTCGAGAAGAAAGAAAAACAAGTCAAAATAATTGACATAGCAATACCAGGGGATAGCAGAATAGAAGAAAAAGAAATAGAAATAATCACAAAATACAAAGATCTCCAAATTGAAATTGAAAGGCTGTGGCAGAAAAAGTCCAAAATAATCCCAGTGGTAATTGGTGCCCTGCGTGCAGTTCCAAAACAATTTGAAGAGCACCTCAACACCATAGGGGCCACAGAAATCACCATCAGCCAATTACAAAAAGCAGCTTTACTGGGAACAGCCTATATTATGCGACGATATCTATAACAACAGCAACAACATTGACGACAATGCAATTCAGCCATCCCAGGTCCTTGGGAAGGACTCGATGTCTGGATAAAACAAACCAGTCAATAACACGTGTCTGACTGTATAAACAAGAAATAATAATAATAATAATCTTCTTTGCCAAAGGCTCTAAAGCCAGAATGAACGGTGGACAAAGTCATGTTTCTTTCAAGGGACGTGTGGGTGTATGCTCTCTCTCTCTCACGCACACACAAATATGGGAGCATTCATGGCAACCTCCATCTGCAGTCTGAGTGGTACAGCTCAGACAAAGGTTTACCACCCCAGTGAGAGCTAGACCAAAGTACATGCAGAAAGCAGCATCTATGACGACTTGCGAGATTTGTGATGCTTATTTGAAACATATTGAAAGACTGAATTGTATTTCTCTGGGCTCTCACAGCACACCATAGTCTGAGAGTGCTGAGATTTACTCTGCTGAAATATTTTAAGCCAATGCTACATTATTGTAAGATAATACTTATACCAGTAGCAATGATTACGTTCTTTCAAGGCTGGATTAACCAGTAATGACAGCAAGCTGGAGATGATGAAAATCCAAATTAACCTCAGGCAAAGCTGTTAGGAACAATTATTTCGACCTGTAACCTAGCAACTAAAATGAGCCATGGTATGTAAAAGAGAGGCAGTGTGATTCAGTGCTGGACTTGGACCACGGACACCCAGGTTCAAATCCCGACCAATGACACTCACTGTTTTTCAGGGTATTTGTTTGTTTATTTCATTTATATCCTGCTCTTCCTCCGAGGAGCTCAGAGTATATACTTATTTTTATCTTCACAACAACCCTGTGAGGTAGATTAGGCTGAGAGATACACGGCTAGCCCAGAATCGCTCAGTTTCATGGTTGAATGGGGATTCGAACCCGAATCTTCCCAGTCCTAGTCCAACACTCTAACCACTCCACTATGCTGGCTCTCACAGCATGTCTCACAGGGTTATTCTGAAGATTAAAAAATAAACTAACTAGGATGAGGATGGACATGTGTACATTCAGTGCCCTCAACTGCTTGGAGGCAGGCAAGATTGAAATGTAATTGACAAAATCAAACATTAAATAGAAGTTCATAAAGAAGAGCAAATAAATAATGAAATAAATAAGTGTTCCAGTGAACTATGTGACAGTTGTAGAACCAGATTTAAATATGTTATTTGCCATGAACTCTCTATGGGCCCAATGCACAAAAATATTGTGCTTAGCTAATGCAAAGTTTTCTTCCCCAATGCTGATTTGGGAGTAAGACACTCAACTCTGGAGCCATCACTGGTGTTTCCTGATAGTGTTTGGCCAAGAATCTTAAGAGAATTTCAAAAGCAATATGTGATACCATCTAGGGATTTGCTGTTTAACAAAAAGAAGTCAAAAGCTCCACTGGGTATAAAAGTAGTTGCCTGGTTTGTGGCCACAGTAATTAGTAATTAGAAATTAATGTGCATTTCTAAATCATAGGAGTGCATAAGGGAAACTTAAAGCCATTAATGTTCACTGTTGTATCTTGAGGATTTGCTATACAGCTGTGGTGATAAATACCAATGTGGCAACAATTAAGAGTTTGCTTTAGTATTAATGAAACTGTTCCAGTCTTAAAGCAGTCCTCTCTTTTTGACATATTGGCACCAATTGAAAAGAAAATGTCAGGGTTGATATAAGCACATATACTGACAGTTCAGCTTTTTACTTTAGTGCAGAAAACTGTTTGAAATTAAGCTTTCATCAAAAATGGGAACACTGCCCACTTGAAATGATAAAACAATAGCTTAAACCCTAGTCATTTTCCACTTACAAAGCCATGCTTCCATTAAAACAAACAATGCAAACTGCAGCAAGCCAAAACCATTACTCAGAGAAATTTTTGTTTTTGTGCCATCCCAATTCTGTCCAATTTAAAACAACTGTCTTCTGGATCAAATAAGTGAAAATCAAAGAAACAAGCAACAATTTCTTTTTGCTGATAATTGCAAGATAAAATCTGGCTTAAAAGGACAGTGAATATAAATAATAACAGTTAGGATCCACTATGCTTTCCAAAAGAATTTCCATATGCATGTTAAAGGTAAAGTGTCCCTGCTGACTCCTGGCTCCCACAGAGCCCTGTGGTTGTCTTTGGTAGAGTACAGGTGGGGTTTACCATTGCCATCTCCCACGCATTATGAAATGATTCATCTTTCTGCATCTTCCTATATCACTGCTGCCCGATATAGGTGTTTCCCATAGTCTGGGAAGCATACCAGTGGGGATTCGAACTGGCAACCTCTGGCTTGCTAGTCATTTCCCTGCTGCGCCATTATGTATGTTGGGTCTTCTTTATTTCTATCAATCCTTGCCCTCTGTGGTTCCAGTTCCTAACACTTTCATAATGTTTCTAAGCAAGTTTTGTGTTAAATGTCTGATGTGAATCTTAGTTACATTAAACTTAAGGTTACCAGGTGGTGTTTCGTTTTTGAGAAGCAACAACTATTTATAGGCAGTGATGGTTTTTAAGCACATCATCATTAAAATACAAAAGAGGAAGATACAAGTGAATTCCAGGTTCATTCCACTTAGGGATGTGCCCATACCCAGAGGTGCTCAAACCGCCGGACCTTGGGGACCCAGCCCGTGGCCTCCAATGGGCAGGGGTCCTCCTGCTGCCATCCAGTGCCCACCCCACCGGTAAAGAAAGTTACCTTCCTTTAGCTGCCAATGTGTACGGGGGGGGGTGAGCTAAGCAGGCCTCTCTCCTCCCCATGGCTGTGGCCAAAGCAGCCACTGGGCTTGCCTGTCTGGCCCAGCAATCCTTGCAGACTGCGAGGCGCAGATGCACTGGAGTATCTCGCAGTTTGCAAGGATTGCTGGGCCACTCAGGCCCACTCAGCAGCCGCTCCAGCCACCGCTGCTGCCATGGGGCGGGGGAGACCTGCTCAGCTCACCCCCGCCCACACACATTGGTGGCAAAAAGAAGGTAATTTTTCGCAGAGTAGCACAGCGGGGTGGGCATGGGATGGTGACAGGAGGCCCCCCCCCAATGCAGGACTGCCTCACAGTGGGGGGGGGGCTTGCGGGGCCTCGCGGCAGGGCTGTCCAGGCACCACTTTTTGGCTAGGTGCACCACTGCCTGAACCGCAGTTTGAAGCATGGTTCTAACATGTTTGGGTAGTGGCGCAGGGAACTTTTAAGAAAGAGGAGAGCAGATCCTTACCTCCTTGCCACCACCCCATGCAGCACCACCACAGCAGAAAACTGCATGGGGTGGCTGCAAGTAGGTAAGGACCTGCTCTCCTCTTTCTTAAAGCTCCCCTGCGCTGCTGCCGTAATGTGCGGTTCGGGCACATTCCCTATTTCCTCTTCCCTCCAACTATTCTAATTCTATGCATTAAACTTTTATAAGTTGACAAAACTGAATACATTTTGTGGAGGAAAGCAGGAAGGCATTTTTGGTTGTTGTTTTTTTGTTTTTGTTTTTGTTTTTGTTTTTTTCCCTTTAGATTTTTATTGATTTTAACAATATCTTGAAAATCTCATTACATCAAACATTAAACAAAAATTGACTTCCAGCTCACCAATCAGCGTGAATCACTAACTATACAATTAACCCTTGCTGTAATAATTCAAAACATATATCCTATACTTACCAAACTCGATTTTAGTCTACTCAACCTGCTAATAGCCCCTGGTGGAGCAGTGGTAAAAAAACTGCCGCCCTGTAACCAGAAGGTTACAAGTTCGATCCTGACCAGGGGCTCAAGGTTGACTCAGCCTTCCATCCTTCTGAGGTCGGTAAAATGAGTACCCAGAATGTTGGGGGGCAATATGCTAAATCATTGTAAACCGCTTAGAGAGCTTCCAGCTATAGAGCGGTATATAAATGTAAGTGCTATTGCTATTGCTAATATTACTAAATTTCAAATCCTGTTGAAAAATCAATATTAGGAAAATAGTTCTTTAGGTACAGTAAGAATGGTTTCCAATCTTCTTTAAAACCTTCCAAATTTTGATCTCTTATCAGTCTTGTAAGTTTTGCCATCTCCGCCTATTCCAAAATTTTTATCAGCCAATCTTCTTTTGAGGGCAGTTCATTGTCCTTTCATTTCTGTGCATATACTATTCTGGCCGCCGTGGTTGCATACATGAAGAATGTTAAATTTCTTGTGGAAAACTCTCCTTGTGTTATTTCCCAGCAGGAAGGATTCTGGGCTCTTAGGAAATGTCATTTAAATTTTTTTTAACTCATTATATATCATGTCCCAAAAGGCCTTTGCCTTCCTACAAGACCACCACATATGAAAAAAAGTTCCTTCACAATGTCCACATTTCCAACATTTGTTTGAAACATTTTCATACATTATCGCCAGTTTTTTTAGGCATCAAATACCACCTGTACATCATCTTATAATAATTTTCTTTTAAAGTGTAACATGCAGTGAACTTTAAATCAGTTTTCCATAATTTTTCCCAAGCTGCCATATCTATATTATGACCCACATCTTGAGCCCATTTTATCATAGTCGTATTAACCACTTCATCTCTTGTATCCTCCAAAAGCAACAACCTATACATCTTAGACATTAATTTTTCATCATTTTCACAAAGCTTCTTCTCAAATCTCGACATCTGATCCTCAAATCCAAGTTTGAAATCCTTCTTAAAAACTTCATTTAACTGATGGTACTGAAACCAATTACTGACCAAATTTTGTACTTCAGTTATATTTTTTTAACTCACAGCCCTTTTCTTATGAAAACAGCAGATCCCTATACTGTAGGTACCCCATTGCGGTTGAATATTTATCTCTTTACGTACTAAAGCTTCAATCGGGGATAACCATAACGGAGTTTTAGGTTCCAGCCATTTTTTATATTTTACCCACACTCTCAGCAGGAAGGCGTTTTAAGAAAGAATTCTGCTGAGCATACAGAGTTGATCAGTTATGAACACACACACACACACACACACACACAGGAATTGCCTCTTGATAACTCAGCAAAACTAACAGCAATGCTACCAAGGATGACTTGCAGAATCTAATTGGTGGGAAAGCAACAATATTAATTCACTTGAAAAGTTAAAGTTCATTTGTCTATTGTGTCAATAACTTAAAACCACACTCAAGGAAACTTCTGCTACTACAGAGTCAGCCATGGAATTAGGCTGTTTCTGGTGTCAGCTTTATGTTTCTTTTTAGACTGTGAGCCTTTTGGGGACAGGGGACCATCTTATTTATGTATTGTTTATTTTTCTATGTAAACCACTTTAAGAACTTTGCTTGAAGAGCGGTATATAACAATACGTAGTAGTAGCAGTAATAGTAATAGTAGTAGTAACTTGTGATGGCATTAAAACTGGATAATTTGAAAAATAGATCACAGCATAATAAATTATGGTTCCTTAGGTTTCCAGAAGTTAAACTCTTAAGAGCCAGCTGAGCACATCCTGTTTGGAGCCAGTGAGCTCATAGCATTAACCCTTTTATTAAGCTGAGGCCAGGAGAGCTTATTGCAAAATTCCTCCTCCGTTACAGCAAAGAGGGAATTTTGAAGGAGGCAAGAACCATAGGAACTTTTTCTTTTCAAGACTTACCTATGTTGATGGGGTCTGAACTAGTTATGATATAATGAGAGATCCTGCAGCCCTGGTTGCTCGCCCTATCAAAATGTGAACTTGGTGTGTGCTAGTGGTTGAAAATGGAAAACTCCATGCTTGGGACTTTTTGGAAGGGTTTTAAAACAAATTCATGGAGGAGAGGTCTCTCAATGGCTACTAGTCTTGATAAGCATATGCTACCTCCAGGCTCAGGGGAAAAACCTCCGAAGACCAGTAGCAGGGACACAATAATAGGAGAAAAGGTATGCCTTCATCTCTTGCCTGTGTTCTTCCCAGAGAAATCTGGCGGTCCGCTGTGGGAAACAGGATGCTGGACTAGATGGACCTGATCCAGCAGGGCTCTTCTTATGGGAGCCCCCCCCCCCCACCTGGGGAACAAAAAAGCCTGAAACGGCAATAACCCCCAATCCAGACATGTGGCTTTAAGTCTGGACTTCTGTGCCCTTTGAATCCTGACCTGTCAATATTAATAAAATGTCCAAGTTATTTGCTGGCATTTCTTATCAGATAAAGTACATCATATTTGCAAGCAATAACCAAAGTTTTGATAGCAGTGTGACAAAATTGTTTCATATTTCATAGACGGTGAACCCACTCTAAAATGGGCACAGATTCTGAAACTATCAGGAGACTTCATAATTTTTGAACTTCCTAGACAGTGAAACTACTCTCAGATTGGAAGAGAATGTGAAGCTATTCCCACAATCACTAGAAAGTGGGCAAAGGGAGCTTAGCCGGCTTTCCAGTGGTTGTGGGAACCCCCGGGCTTGCAGGCAGTCGTGATGGAGCCGGCTGTCGTGTGGGTGGCTGATCCGGCCACCCAGCTCCAAGAGGCTGCCCGTCTGAGGGGAGAGCAGGCTTAGCCTGCTCTCCCCATAGAACCCTCTCAGGCACTTGAAGCACCTCATTATCTTTTTTGGGTAATTTAACCAGTTTGGGGATAGTATCATAATGTATGAAAATCTGTTGTTTTGATTGACAAAATACAGTTCCAGCTTAGGAAAAGCCTCTCAAGTCCTTTGTATTTCAGCATTACTTTAAAAACAACAACACCACCACTTTCATAACCACTTTCATATACTTTTTGTAAACAATCCAAAAGACCAACAAAGTTAAGCTCTTATTTTTATAATGGGAAGGTTTGCTTGTGTTCGTATTTTACACTAGAATTATTTACTTTCAGGCATCGGTAGCATTTTATTTATCAGTTGTGCCAACCGTTTCTTCTTCCCTTTAGTCCTATTCAGATGTTGTTTAACAGAGGCCATACTTGTGTACAGCCTCCAAAAGCGTGTTGGAAGTCCCACTTGATGTGTCACTCTGAAGAGCATAGTGGCGGGCACTTCTCTGATTGCCAGGCTTGGGTGCCTCAGCCTGCCAATCACGGAAGCACCCACTATCACACTTTCAGTGTTCGTCTCTTCAGACAATTATTTTTTCCATTTACTTTTACATTTATATCCCGCTCTTGCTTCGAAGAGCTCAGAGTGATGTACATGCTTATTTGAATCCTCACAACAACCCTGTGAAGTAGGTTAGGCAGAGAGATACATGACTGGCCCAGAGGCACCCAGTGAGTTTCATGGTTGAATGGGGATTTGAACTCGGGTCTTTCCCAGTCCTAGTCCAACACTCTAACCACTACTCTATGATTACACCTATGATGTGGCATAGCCTATGCTGGCTATGATTACACCTGTAATCATGAGTGACGTGTCAGGCGGGACTTCCAGCAGCTGCATTTGTGTGCAGCCTCTTATTTAGCATCTGAATAGGGCTGTTGTCATAAAGAGGATATATGATATGAACCACTAACTTGTCTGCCTCCCCCCCCCCAGTTTCACTTTGTGATCCCTTCCTCTTTATTTTGTATCTTATACTGGAACCTAAAGGACATTTTTTTTGTATTCTCTGTTTTTGTAAATAAATAATCCAAAACAAAGGGGTTTTTTTTTAATCCAGACAAAATCTTCAGATGCCTGCATTTGTATAAATAATTTAACACATCGTGTTCTCATTTATTTCTCATCACAGTTGCAGTCTTGTGGCTCAAAGGTGTTACAGCACCTTGTGAGCATGAAAACAGGCTAATTATATGTTTAGTAGCACATCCTGAAAGAGCAATATTTGGCACACTCAGCCTTAATCAGAGCAAGTTGCAGGAATATTATATGCTTTGAGGTTGCCTGATGATAACTTCTAATGTTTCATATGTTTTCTTACGACACCATTTCTTTCACAACTCTCTTTCTTCCTGCAGTATATTCCAACATAAATTCATGCTCCATAATCAGTAGTTTGTAATAAATCAAGCCAAATCAGACTGTGCCATTCTTATTTTAAAAGAAAGGTGAAGCACTTAGCTTTTAAAACATTATTTGTATGCATTACATAAACGTTACCCATAATTATATAGTCATCATAGTTGGTCATAATTATATGAACATGCAAATTCAACACAGTCTAGCAAGTGTGAACAGAACTTACCAAGTATTGCATGAAAAAAATCATGCCATAAATAATACACAGCAGATTGTAACCCCTGCTAACTTGGCAAAGAGGCACCTTTTAACGCGATGATTTTCTTTATTTAGCAGGGGGACAGTAACTGGCCCTATCCACTCCCACCACAGGACCTCCAGTGACTGTTGCTGGTGTCTATCTTATGTTTCTTTTTAGATTGTGAGCCCTTTGAGGACAGGGATCCATCTTATGTATTTATTATTTCTCTGTGTAAACCGCCCTGAGCCATTTTTGGAAGGGCAGTATAGAAATCAATCAAATAAACAAACAAACAAATAATTAAAAATGGCTTGAAGCATCTTTCTCAGAGAGCTTTAGGCAGAAGGTAGAAATACAGCTATAGTTCAAATCCTCTCTGATACCTCTTCTGATACCTTCATAAGCTTTTGGTTTACAATCTTGTACACAGTTCTCTCAAAGTGAGTCTCACTGAACGTAAGTAGAACTTGCATCTGAGCAGAAACACATAGGAATGCACTGTTTTATTTTTAACTTCAATTCTGCAGCATAAAATAAGTTATAGCCATGGTTTCCCCTTTGTTTTATTCAGAGAGTCTAAGCATTAAAAAAAAAATCAGTTCAGTTCAAGTTCATCAGATCCAGTTCAGACACTAATTTAGAAAGTAGCCAGACACTTTGTACCAGTTTATATACATTCATGCAGAATATCAAACTCTTTTGCTTTTAATTTAACTTTATAAAACAAAACTATTTAGCTTATACTAGAATACTATAAAAATGTTAATATATTAAACTTTTTTTGCAAACAATGCAACAGGATTTTAAAAAAAGGGAAATAATGCAATCACACAACTGTGCAAGTACATCATTATTGTACCACTTATTTTGAACTGGTTACTACTTTTTGTCTGTAGGTGTTTTTTGTTCTGATTTAGGTTAAAAACAGCCAAGAGATTTAAGGTTTGGGTCCCATTCTCTTTCACTTAAAAAAGAAAACCTTTCTGAACTGGTTTTTGAGTTTGGGTTCAGTTTGGTCAGGCTCCCTAGCTTTATTGTTAGAAAAACAACACATGTATTAATTTGTACCATGCTTATGCTGCTTTCCAGGAAGCTCAAGTTTATTTACAAAAGAAACATGATTAAAACAATAACATTGATAAAATAACAAATAAAAACAGCAAAGCTATCCATCAAAACAGAGGTCAACTACATCTTGCCAGTTCATGTTTGCCGAATGTGAGCTGAAAAAGAGGTGCTTTATGGCAGCAGAGTAGCTCCTGCCTCTTTGGGCAAATCATTGTGTAGACTATAGCAGGAAAAGTCTAGCTCTCAACTGTAGATAAGCTACTCTTTCATTGAGAGAGGGCCCAGTCTACCAGTCATGGCTAGTGTGGTGATAGATGCAGGCAGAGGTGGATACTTAGAGTTTAGGCCCCAGGCCATCAGGTTCAAATCCAGCACCTTGACCTGGAGCAAGAAACATACAGGAGCCCATGCATTTGACACAGCCATTCTTGAAGACATGACTGACTGAAGACATGTATTTGTTCATTGATCAATTCAAAAAGAGAGATGAGTATAACTGGAAATTTTTACAGTTGTTAAATGCATCTTAAATGGTGCAGTGGGAAGTAACTTGCCTAGGGAGCAAGAGGTTGCCGGTTCAAATCCCTGCTGGTATGTTTCCCAGACTATGGGAAACACCTATATCAGGCAGCAGTGATATAGAAAGATGCTGAAAGGCATCATCTCATACTGCGCAGGAGATGGCAATGGTAAACCCCTCCTGTATTCTTCCAAAGAAAACCACATGGCTCTGTGGGCATCAGGAGTCAACACTGACTCGATGGCACAACTTTACCTTTTAAAATGTACCTTTCCCCCATTCCCTCTGATACTTCCACATTACCTTGGAAATGAGATACTGATTGGAGTGCCACAGGACTCTCTCCTGGACCTTCTACTGTTCAGCATTTTCATACAGCATTTTTCCTACAGAGAATGCTTATCAAATTTGCAGCTGACCTGATGCTGGGGGATTGGGGTGCGGGGGGGGGGGATTAAATAGCCAACATCAAGTGCTCAAGTGCAGGATGGGGAAGACCTGGTTTGGCAGCAATACATGTGAAAGAGAGCTAGGAGCCTTAGTGGGCACTGGAGGCTGTAGAAGAGAAAACTAAAGGGACATATGATAGCTGTCTTGAAATCTTTGAAGGGCTCTCACATAGGAAGAGTGTACTTGTCCTCTGTTGCTCCTGAGAGCCAGACTAGGACCAATAGGTTGGGATTGCAAGGAATCCAGAGTTAGGCTAGACCCAGGTGTACAACTTAAATGCACCGGCTGGTCGGAACTATGATGTCATACACAGTCATGACGGTGTATGGGGAGCTGAGGTCAATTTTCAGTGCATTAAAATTAATTATAAACATAATTATTAAAGGAATTGCTAGTTACATGTGGGTCTCTCCCTCCCACTCCAAGGGACTCACAATTTTAACCAATGATGGTGGCCAGAAAATAAGCCCTGTCCCTGCTCGGTCAACAGGGCACCAGGAGTGCATTCCAGCTCCACAGGGATGCCAAGTCCTCTTCTCCCGCTAAATCACTGTTGTTTTCAGCTGGCATCACACACTTACTTGGGAGTAAGCCTCACTGAGTACATTGTGAGATGTACTTCTGAGTAAACAGGCGTTGGATGACACTTTAAAGCAATTTCAGGAGAGAACGCCCTCCCTCCTACTGGGGAAGAGGGAAATGACTGAATGAAATTGGCCAGGTCCAGCTTCCCCACCTCTTTGCTTAGGAGTCTCCAGGCAGAGGTGGATCTTCCTGTTTCTTCTTTGAAGAAGCCATGGAATGTGGCTGCTGTTACCCTATTCTCAGGCAGCAAGCTCCCTCTTGTACAGGATCAGGAAAAGACAGCAGATGAGACAGAGAAGGGGTGTGTGTGTCTGTGTCTGTGTGCTGGTGTTGCTTGCATCTGGCTTCTCTTCACCACCACAAAGCCAGCACCAGTGTACGCTTGCTCCCACCTGCTATCTTTCTGTGGTCCTGCTGGAGGAAATAGACAGAGAGCAAGAGAGAGTGTATGATGGTGCTGGTTTTACAACAGAGAGAAACCAGCCAATGGTCCATCTCAACAGTGTGCCAGCGGCATCAATTCTCTCTATCTCTTCCCTGCTGCATCAGCAACCAGCCAGGTGCATTTCTTCATGCTGACCCCACCCCCCACACACCACCACTAACTTACAAACCTCCCAGCACCACTGAGGACAACAGCAATCTATTGTTTCTGCCTGATGTTTGGGTCTTAGCCCTTCCGTTAGCCTAAAAACAAAAATCACTGCATTCTCCACTCATGCCTCCCAGGCAGGACAGACCAAGAGTTCTTTGTGGCTCAGTCCTTGTGGGCCAGATCTGGCCCATGGGCCTTATACTGTTCAGGGCTGGGTGAGGCATTAGGAAGAATTTCATAACTGTGAGAGCTATTCAACAGTGGAAGAGTCTACTTCATACAATGGTAGGCTCTCCTTTGCTGGAGGTTTTCAAACAGAGACTGGACAGCCCTTTGTTAGGAATGCTGTAGCAGTTTTCTGTGCTGAGCAGGAGGATTGATTAGAAGACCTCCACAGTCCTTTCCAACTCTTTTTATTATTCTGTGATAAGTTGTGCAACCATAGTGTACTTTGATTTATATTAAGAATTGCTTTAATGACGACTATAAAGAACTGCAAAATAATTTTTCACTGCCTTATTTTCATCTGCCAGTCCTCATTTACCTGCTTTCTTGTCTTGAGTTCTACAAGCAACACTAGTGTTTTCTAGTGCTGAAATTTTTGATAGCACCTATAATCAGTTTTAAATTGTCAAACAAGAGGACATCTGCATCTTTTGGTTGGCTGGTTTGCTCATGTTCAACATATTGAATGGCTACAAAATGTTAAATTGATGTAGATTATTGCAGAGCAGATGCTATATGAACACATTAGCATTGCACAGATGCTATTTTTAAAAAAACATGTTTCAAACTGGAAGTGCTGCTGCTTTCTAAACAGCTGCAGTCCTGATCAGGGCTGTGGCATGTGTCCAGTGGGAGGCCAGTTCTCTCCCATATGCTGTTCTCCTGTTGAAACTCACACAAAGCCCCCAAACTGAATTTTGTCCCTGAAGCAACTAATGAAGTAGTTACTTTCAGGACCAAAACAGCTTCAGGAGGGCAATATTCAGTGGGAAAATGGGGTGTGGAGAAAAAATCAACTTCCCTATGTTTTGTGTTCCCGGTCAGGATTGAGAGCTCCCTCAGCTTGTTCTTTGGAAAGGAGGACTCTGTTTGGAAGCCATCTTCTTAAATGCACATTTGTGTATACATCTCGTTGGACTGAAACTTTAGTTTTATGAACTGATTTCTCAATTACATTAGTTTTCTGTAACTGTCCATATAGTGCAAAAAATTGTGACCTCTATAGACATAGTTTTTTAAATTTGTTTTTCCCCTTTAGACATTTATGAATAGCATTTTTTCTGCATTTGTTTGCAGGGTTTCTTTTTGACAGTGTCACCAGAATCCATACTCAAAGTGGCCACTCAGTCTTCTGCAAACAACAAGATCTTCAGTTTGAATCTTTCGGCACCATTTATTAGCCAGTTCTACAAGGACCCAATGATGAAAGTTCTACCTTACGTTGACATTCTGTTTGGAAATGAAACGGTGAGTGTTTCTCGGCCACAGTTATATTCTGATTCTGCTCCTTATTAATATATAGGTATAACTTTATTTTCAAAACACGAGGGCTGGCATGATGAGTAAAATTGCTCAAAGGGGTCCCATTGAAATAAAAAGGCCTAACAGGCCCTCTAAATTTCAATAGGATTAACTTGAGTAGTTTTCCTCATCGTGCCTGCCAAGACTTAGTGGGGTACTAAGTCCATCTTAGAAACAATGTTGCAAAGTCTGCAGGAGGCATATCAGCTACCACCCTCCATGACTTGTATTGGATCAAGTAGGGGAAATCACCATCAAATAGTGCAGACCCCTGAACAGCAATAAAAATACCTTAAGAGCTGTGCAGGACAGGCAGCCATGATGTAGACACACTGAAAAGAAAGAGGGAGGAGACGTGACTTTGAAAGCAGAATTTCTTTATTGAGGGATAATAGGGGTACAGGAAGTGGAAAGGTGGTTGGTTAGGCTATAGTAGGGAGAGGGATAGAGGTCTAAAGGTGAAAGAGAGAAAAGGAAAGCCTTGTGTCATATTTACCTAGAGCTTGCTGGTGGGAATCTTTTTTTCTGTGGAGCTCAAGCACAGAGCGAGCTCATGGGCATACCTTGGGCAGTGTTCAATGACATGGGCATACAAGCAGCTAGTGTGACAGATGTGATGGCAGCAGCAAAAGCGTGATCCCATGTTTGAATGAGGTTCTTATAAGCAAAAACATGTCCAGAGCCAGGCCCGTAGCCAGCTGGTGGCATGGTGTGTACCAAAAAATTCCCTTTCCTCCCCAGCCTCACTGACTATTTTCACTGAAAATTTTATAACCTGCCTCCCCTGACTTCTGCAATTCCCTCCCCCCACTTTTTTGTTGAGACTACAGGCCTGCTACAGGCCTGCCAAGACTAGGGAGACCGACTGATGGTTCCCTTCAGCAGTTTCCTGATGACTTCAGGAATTACTGCTCCTGATAAGGCATGAATATTAGTTATGATTAGATTATGTGTGGGTGGTGCTTGCCTGTATGCTCCATGACAAAGGATGTAAAAAGTGGGGGGAGAGACAGCAGAGCAATCAACTGGACAAAAGGGGAGCACTCTGGCATGGACTCAATTCTGATAAAGATGAGGAGGGTTAAGTAGAGCTTGGCTCAACCTTGGGAATGCTCATCAAACTACAGAGGGAAGAGAGCTGACACTCTTTTGTTCCTTAACGTTCAGGAGAGTCTGTTCTGTATTTCACCTGCTTATGCCATAATGCAGTCAGCGAGGGTATTTTTGTGGCATGTCTTTTGCAAATGGACCTGAGCATTGCCTTTGCCTTTGTCAGAATGATTGTTTCCCTGGAATGCAGTCAGTTTTTCTCTTCCAAGCAATCATAGAGACAGAAAATGGCCGAGACTTGAGTTTAGGTAGTACACTGAAATACCCCTCAAATGGTGAAGTGAGTGGGACTGGTAACAAAAGATTGTCTGCTGATGCAAGTAAGAACTGTGTTCATGTAACCAAATGTTAACTCATTTTAAAAGGGGATGGAGCCTTAGCCACTAACGCACCATGCCTCCCTCACTTCTCAGAGTGGTCGTTTAAGAAAATGTTGCCTCGGGTTTGAGAGTGATGCACAGAAATACAGGCAAATGCAGTTAATTCTTTTTTGTTGTTATTATTGACTGAAAATACTTGGTAAGCCAGTTTTAAATGCCATATTTTGCTTTTGAATATCAAGCTACATCTGAATGATGATAGTGTTTAGAATGTAAGTGTCCACTACACAGGAGAGGAGAGCTGGTCTTGTGGGAGCAAGCATGACTTGTCCCCTTAGCTAAGCAGGGTCTGCCCTGGTTGCATATGAAGGGAGACTAGAAGTGTGAGCACTGTGAGATATTCCCCTCAGGGGATGAAGCCACTCTGGGAAGAGTAGAAGGTTCCAAGTTCCCACCCTGGCTTCTCCGAGATAGGGCTGAGAGAGATTCCTGCCTGCAACCTTGGAGAAGCCGCTGCCAGTCTGTGAAGACAATACTGAGCTAGATAGACCAATGGTCTGACTCAGTATATGGCAGCTTCCTATGTTCCTATCTGCAGAGATGATTCCAAAAACCACTGCAACACTTCAGGAGAGTCATCTGTTAGAAACCTTGAATGTATGTGGTTTCATTTATTTGCTGTCTTATTTGTACTTAGTCAAAATATCTTGCCTTAACTCGTTGATACTTACAAACTAGATTTCACACAATAAATTTAACATGATATACTCAGTATAGAGAAAATTATTGCTGCTAGCCAGTTACAACCTTTCTGTGGTCATCATGTAGCTATACATGACTAGAGAACCTGATTATTGTAATTTCTTCTAATTATTATTAAATTTTAGTTTTCTAATAGCATCATTTTGCAAATGGTTCTTAGCCATAATACCTTCCACAGCTATTGTAATCACTGGATAATTAACCTGCCAGGATTTAAGCACTCTCAACTTTGCCTCAGGATGCTTAACTCTCAAATAAGGTCAATTATCCGCTGATAACTGCTTTGTCACAAGTTGCTGCTTAATTCATCTGCAGAAGTGCTCACCTTAAATAGACATTTTGCAACCCAAGGTAACGTGCACTGCTAATCAAAGCTGCTTGTATTGTCAGAGGAGGTAAGCTTTATACATGACATTAAAATACCAAATGGTCTACCTAATGAGCAAAATGCTACTGCTTTAAAAGCAGAAAGGAGTCCAAGTAGAAGAGGACTGAGCATGGAACTGTAGGTTGTGGGTGGCCAACTTGTGGCACAAGGAGCAGGAGTTTGTGGCATATTTGGTCAGGAGCAGAAGGGCCTCTGCACCTAGTTGTAGTATAGTAATGCTTACCTCTGCTGCACACCCCTACTGCTCCATATATTATATGATATTATATGATATCATATATTATATTGTCCAGTATATATTCCAGAAGGGTACTGTGACTGATGTTGTCAATATGTCTGAGAGTTTCAGGAGAAACTAGCAAAATTGCCATCTTCTTCCATCAGACCTGTAAATTCGTTCCATACTGAAATCAGATGGAAACTGCCTGATAGAGAGATGTCTCTATTAGGCAATGTAGAAATATGATAAATAATAAAGAAATAAAATCTGATTGAGGTAATTGGTGTCATCCAAGTGTTTCTTAGAATAAAGCTAAGCTTCTTTCCTCCTCCTCTTCTAGAAAATCTAATCCTATGTATTTGTGAGCTTTCCTGAACCTTAGGGACAGAGCAGGAAATAAACAAGCTAGCCACCTGATAGTGTTCCCTCTCTTGTTGAAAGGGCTTGATAGGGAAGAAAGGTGGCAAAATAAAATAAATTCTTTGCATTGGCATGTCTTAAAATCCTAAGGATGAGTAGGCATGGTTCAGTCCTTCTCTCAGAATAGAGGTTTGAGCCTCCCCCCACTTTAAATTTTACAGTCACCATATATAAGCATTTCTGGGGGCAGAGGGAAAGTTAGGATTTCTGCACATGTTTAGTTCTTCCACAGACTTGTATACTTGGAGCCACTTCCAGAATTCTGCAGTTTATGGGCTTATCGAGCAAGGTATACTCAGAAACTCATTCTGAATTTGCATTTTTGGTGTATGCAGCCCCAGCAATGACTCTTGTCTGCCATACTAGATGTTAGACCTAAGAGGCCCATGCACTGTGGAAGAAAAAATGCTTGACTCTACTTACACTGTTCAAATAAATTGTGATGAGGGTTGTTTTTTTTAGAAAGTTGATGAAGTGCACATGTTGATCTGTCTGGTCACAGGAGACCAGATAGAAAGAGAGAGGCTGTGACCCATCAAGTGGCCACCACATGAGCACCTCAGCCAGCTGCGTTTTGAGGGTGGGGTGAGCAGCTCGTCCATTCCCAGTTTCCACCAGCCACCAATGCTTGCCATTGCCTTCTCAAGTCAAGTTCAGTTTTATTTTCATATTGGCCCCATTGCCTTCTACTTGAAATACACCCACGTATGTAGAATAGTGGCCAGTAACCGGTGACAAATGTTCTACATGTGTAAAAACGCCTACTAAAAATATATTGTAAAATATATTATTCAAGCACATCACTTAAGTTGCCTGCTAGTCTTGAGAGGCTAAGTTGACATGAAGGCAGCAAACCTGTGTTAGAATACGGATTTGCCTTACAAGTGTAAAGCAGAGAAATGGGGAAGCTGTTTAAAGCAGAAGAGCAGCAGGTGGGAGGGAGAGATACTGGACCCTTTCCTCACCTGCTGCTTTTGCCCTTGTAGCCTCCTCCTCCAGCCTAATTTCTTTCAGTCAGGCTCCATGATCTGAGGTAGGTCAGGTCAAAAGAAGTGTAGCAGTAGATAGTTGGTTTGGAGGCAAAGTTTCAGACCCCTTGCCTGCCCACTGCTTCCCTACTTTAACCCTCGTCAGAATTTTGGGATAGACTTCTACTCCTGCTGGGTAAATGTGTGGAAACAAGCAAACCACTGCAATTCCAGCTACTGCCCTTGTTGTCATACTCTTACCTGTACTTTGGTACACAATATATCCACAAGTATGGCCCCTCTCCATGATATTTACCGGGTAGAGAACCACTCCAAAATGAATGGACTCCCTATGGTAGGGTGGTTTCTATCCCATTCCCATGTGGAACTATTTGGGATAGGAGAGAAGACCCTGTTTGTCTTTGGAAACTTCCATTTTGTTTCCCCTTGCAAACTCAATTGGCCTTGAAAGATGATGGTATCTAAAGAACAGCCTGAGGTACTACATAGTTCTATGATCCCAAGTTACGGCAGATGAAACTAGCCCCTTCCATGATGTCTGACCAGGGGTGCACCTAGGTCCAAAAGCAGCCTGGACCTGAAGAGCTTTGGAGATCCCCCCCGTTGTCGCGAGGCCCACCTTAGTATTTTTTTTAATTAATTGCTGCTGCCACCTTGCTGCTGCTCCAATTAGTTATCAACAGAGGGAGTGTGATTCTGCTGATCCTTTTTGATCTCTCGGTGGCTTTTGATACTATCGACCATCTGAGTCACCTGAGAGAGAGGTGGGATTGGGTGGCACTGTTTTACAATGGTTCCGTTCCTACCTCTCTGGTAGATTCCAGATGGTGTCACTTGGAGACTGCTGCTCTGCAAAATGAGAGTTAATGTATGGAGTTCCACAAGTCTCCAATGCTCTTTAACATCTACATGAAAACACTGAGAGGATTATCAGGAGATAGTTGCAGAGATTAGATGTGGCTATCTATCTATCTATCTATTTATTTATTTATTTACACAGTCAGACAGGTGTTATTGACTGGGTTGTTTATACAGACATCGAGTCCTTCCCAAGGACCTAGGATGGCTGAATTTTATTGTCAATGTTGTTGCTGTGGTTATAGATATCATCGCAGAATATAGGCTGTTCCCAGTAAAGCTGCTTTTTGTAATTGGCTGATGGTGATTTCTGTGGCCCCTATGGTGTTGAGGTGCTCTTCAAGGTCTTTTGGAACTGCACCCAGGGCGCCAATGACCACTGGGATTATTTTGGTCTTTTTCTGCCACAGCCTTTCAATTTCAGTTTGTAGATCTTTGTATTTGGTGATTTTTTCTATTTCTTTTTCTTCTATTCTGCTATCCCCTGGTATTGCTATGTCAATTATTTTCACTTGTTTTTCTTTCTTCTCGACTACAGTTATATCTGGTGTATTGTGTGGCAGATGTTTGTCTGTTTGTAGTCGGAAGTCCCATAATATTTTTACATCTTCATTTTCTACCACTTTTTCAATTTGATGGTCCCACCAATTTTTGGCTACAGGTAGCTTGTATTTTTTGCAGATGTTCCAGTGTATCATCCCTGCTACCTTGTCATGCCTTTGTTTGTAGTCAGTCTGTGCGATCTTTTTACAATAGTTGATTAGGTGGTCCACGTTTTCATCTGCTTCTTTACAAAGGCGGCACTTGCTGTTTGTGGTGGATTTTTCGACTTTTGCTCTTATTGCATTTGTTCTTAGTGCCTGTTCTTGTGCAGCCAGTATTAAACCTTCTGTTTCTTTCTTCAAGTTGCCATTCTTAAGCCATTGCCAGGTCTTGGTGATGTCTGATTTTCCACTTATATTGTGCAAATATTGACCATGCAGGGGCTTATTTCTCCATTTTTCTGCTCGGTTCTAGACTTGTTCTTTTTTGTAGGCCTGCTTTCTTTCATTGGTGTTGAATAGTTTCGCGTTCTTGACCATTTGAAGTGCATCTTCTTCACTGTCTTTGATATATTCTTCAAGGCCTCTTTTCTCCTCCTCTACTGTTTGATGGACTTGCAGCATTCCTCTTCCACCTGAGCTTAATATTAAGCTTAATATTAAATATTAAATAATATTAAATATAATATATAATAAAATTATATATTATTAAATAAAAAATATTATTACATTTATATCCCGCTCTTCCTTCAAGGACTCCAGAGCAGTGTACTACATACTTGAGTTTCTCTTTCACAACAACCCTGTGAAGTAGGTTAGGCTGAGAGCGAAGTGAGTGGCCCAGAGTCACCCATCTAGTTTCATGGCTGAATGGGGATTTGAACTTGGGTCTCCCCGGTCCTAGTCCAGCACTCTAACCACTACACCACACTGGCTCTCAATATTGATATGCCAATGACACCCAAATCTATTTCTCCATATCAAGTTCATCATGAAATGACATAACGTGCCTAACTGCCTGCCTGGAGGCAGTAATGAACATAAGAACAGCCCTGCTGGATCATGCCCAAGGCCCATCTAGTCCAGCATCCTGTTTCACATAGTGGCCCAGTAGATGCCGCTGAAAGCCTACAGGCAGGAGTTGAGGGCTTACCCTCTCTCCTGCTGTTACTCCCCTGTAACTGGTACTCAGAGGCATCCTGAGTACCAGGGCTGTATGATGAGTAATGGGCTGTAATGGGTTGAATCAAAATAAGATGAAGGTGCTGATTGTGGGGGATCAAGATCCAAGAGATGTTTATATCTGCCTATTCTGGATGGGGTTACATCCCTCCCCCCCACCCCAAGAACAAGTACGTAGCTTGGGAATGCTCCTGCATCAAAACTCTCTCTGGTTTCTCAGGTTGAGGAAGTGGCCAGGAGGGCTTTTTATCAGCTTCAGCTGTTCCATCAGCTATGCCCATTTCTGGAGGTAAATGACATTAAAAAAGTGGTACCCAATCCCACCACTCTCTCAGGTGACCCAGATGGTCGATAGTATCAAGAGCCACCGAGAGATCCAAAAGGATCAGCGGATTCACACTCCCTCTGTTGATAACTAATTGGAGCAGCAGCAACGTGGCAACAGGAATTAATTTTTTAGAAAAATTAAGGTGGGCTTCACGGAAGTAGGGGGCCTTCAGGTCCGGACTGCTTTTGGACCTAGGTGCACCCTGGTCTGACATCATGAAAGGGGCTAGTTTCATCTGTCGTAACTTGGGATCATAGAACTATGTGGTACTTCAGACTATTCTTCAGTTACCATGATCTTTCAAGGCCAATTGAGTTTGCAAGGGGAAACAAAATGGAAGTTTCCAAAAATAAACAGGAGTTAACTTTGTATGTAGTTCAGAAACTACAGCTTGTACAGAATGCAGGTCTGGTCTCGGGGACAACCCAAAGGGAACATTTTAAAAGAACTGCACTGGCTGCAGATATGTTTCCAAGTAAAATACAAAGTGCTGGTTATTACCTATAAGAGAGAGCACCTCCTTTGTCATGAACCCTGCTGCCTATTAAGCGACTGGGGAGAGCTGGCCTTGTGGTAGTAAGCAGGACTTGTCCCCTTAGCTAAGCAGGGCCTGCCCTGGTTGCATTTGAATGGGAGACTTGATGTGTGAGCACTGCAAGATATTCCCCTGAGGGGATGGAGCTGTTCTGGGAAGAGCAGAAAGTTCCAAGTTCCCTCTCTGGCTTCTCCAAGATCGGACTGAGAGAAATTCCTGCCTGCAACCTTGGAGAAGCTGCTGCCAGTCTGTGAAGACAATACTGAGCTAGATAGACCAATGGTCTGACTCAGTATATGACAACTTCCTTCCTATGTTCCTAAGATTATCTGGGAAGGTCCTTATAGCAATGGTTTATATGTATAGTTATTGTGAACCACGCAGATAGGCAAGCGGGAAGTCAATATTTACTTATGTGTAGAATTAGATAAATGAATGTAATTTGAATGTAAAAGCTATTGTAAAATCCAATAAAAATTTAAAATGCAAAAGATTATCTGGGAAGGTCCGGTTACGATTGCCGCCAGCTCATCTGGTGGTGACTCAAGATTGGGACTTCTCTGTAGCTGCCCCAGGGTTTAGAATGCATTCCCTGTAAAAATAAGAGCTCCTCCATCTCCGATCTCTTTTTAAAAATACTCTTAAGACACCCCTGTTTTCTCAGGCTTTTAATTAAAAATAATTTTAAACTTTTTAATTGTTTTACTCTTTGAAATTGCTTTTATTTTGTGATAGCATTAATTAGATAAACTTTATTACAGTCTTTGACCAGTACAGAAACATGAAGGAACATAATGTCACACCTATGCAACAATATAGCAACAATACAGTTTTATGAACATACAATGACATAGTAAATTATTCTGTTACATTAGTCATTAGATGTTGTCGTATATTCACTGCTATTAAACAAAACTTAGCCACATTGTAAGAAACATTGGCTTGATGGTCTGACATGAAAGTGTTAATTGTTTTTATCTTTATATTGTAATTTGGACTATGTACTCCGCCTAGTGATATATTTCACCTATTTTGCTGAAATATTTGGGGGAAATGGAAAGAGAGAGACAGAGAGAATAACTAGTTCAAGGTTCACAGGTGGCTGAGCTGTGATTTGAATACACGTATTCTATACTATGCTGTTAAAATAATAGAAACACAACTGCAAATATAAATAGAGTTAATAATTCCATTTTTTTAACATTATGCTGGAATTCAGTTGTAAATCTCAGCCCACATATAAATTAAAGATCAAGTAGTCAATAAATCAATTTACTGTCCCAAATAATATCTGTATTTATTTATTGTTTGTTTGTTTATTTTACATATTTTATTCCGCCCAAAACGTATGTCTCTGGGCAGTTTACAACAAGATAAAAACATTAAAACATTAGTTAAAAACTAAAACAAGAAATTGAAAACACAACAATTTAAAAAATTTAAAACAATATTCTAAAACAACATTAAAAACTATCAAAACAGTATCAGTTAAAAGCCTGGGTGAACAGATGCGTCTTTAAAGACTTTTTAAAAATGGTCAGAGATGGAGAGACCCTTATTTCACTAGGGAGCGCATTCCAAAGCCTCGGGGCAGCAATGGAGAAGGCCCGTCCCTGAGTAGCCACCAGACAAGCCGGTGGCAAATTCAGACAGACCTCTCCTGATGATCACAATGGGCGGTGGGGTTCATAAGGACAAAGATGTTCTCTTAACTACCCAGGGCCCAAGCTACCCAGGGCCCAAGCATTATAGGTTATAACTAACACCTTGTATTTTGCCCGGAAACATATCGGCAGCCAGTATAACTCCTTCAATACAGGAGTAATATGGTCTCTCCTAGATGACCCAGAGACCAGCCTGGCTGGTCTCTGGGTCAGGAATCAGTTTTCAAGAATCTGTATTCAGGAATCAGTTTTGAAGTAAAATGCTACAAGTCCTTGGTGAGCAAAATACATAAACTTGCCAAATATTAGGATAGTGTGTCATTACTCTTATTGCTCTTAATTTAGATTTTCCTTATGTGTATATCTTTTAGTGTAGTTGCTTGAACTTTATAAATTAGATTATTTTTGGCATTGGTTTCCGATATGTTCACTTGCAAAATGTTGAGGGATTGTTTATACTCATTAGTTGAGGATCTATTTTGAGTTCTATATTCTCTAAAAGCATTTAGTAAGCACTGGACTACTAGCTGTCAGTTCCAGATTCTAATTAATCACATATTGGAAAGTGCATGTAAGAAACATCTTGTCTTCTACAGTGCTCTGATACTGGCATTTAAGACAGGTTCATAGATGTTTATGCCTGGAGTATTGTAATGCACCATAAGCAAATAATTACTGTCACAGTAACCTGTAGCAAGGAGGAGAGCGGAGTGCTGACTCAAAGACTACTTTCTGTGAAGAAAAACAGATATCGATTCTTTTAAAGCTTGTTTGGATCTTTTACATCATTTTATCAGTTATTTTCAGGTGAAGATATTGAATTTTCAATCCAAAGGCTAAGGCATCATTATCATTGTGACTAACTTAATAGAATCTATTCCTCCCTATTACCTGAGTTGCTGATAAATTGTCCTTGGCTACTCTGTACTAGCATCAGGGTGGTTCGTTATGTCACTGGTATGTAAAGATGTGCTGAGGGAAGGATTCTGAGGCAGCCCTAGGCTATTTCTGCTGCTGAGGGAATCTTTTTCCCTTCAACCCTCCTTTCTACTAACTGCAGAATGTTTTTAAATCATGGCTCAGCCTTGCAGCCACCACTGATAAAAGCACTGTTATTTGAAATTATCTGTTTCACTTTGGAATTACTCATAATTCCATTGCATATAACAACATACTTGTGTGCATTCACTTGTTTTAATTAATCTCTCTATCAGTTTTGCCTCAATTGTTGTAGTATAAATTCATGTATGATAAGTACTTTACTAGTTAACACAGTATGTTATGAATGATAGGAAAAGCTGCAGCCAATATATGTAATACTTAATGCTGCTTTCCGTCATAAGCCTTTTTCAGCAATTTAAGAATTACAGACCACCTTAAGTGGTGCAGTGGAGAAATACTTGACTAACAAGCAGAAGGTTGCTGGTTCAAATCCCTGCTGGTACTATATCAGTGATATAGGAAGATGCTGAAAGTTATCATCTCATTCTGCGCAGGAGGAGGCAATGGTAAATCCCTCTCAAAGACAACCACAGTGCTCTGTGGGCACCAGGAGTCAAAATCAACTTGATGGCACACTTTACCCTCCTATCTTAAACATAACTTTTTCCACAATGAAAAATGCACTCTAGAAAGAAAGTGGGCTCTAGGGCAGGCTTTGCTTTTTAATGATAAAAAGTGTTTCCAATGGCTGCTCTGTAAAATAAGAAGCAACTTGATACTTCATTCTCTGTATTTTAGATGCTTCTTGGATAAGGAAATTTAAAATAAAAAATCCTTAGGCTCTAGAAAGTGTTGTATAAAAGAGAAGGATGTGCTTGAGAATATTCTTCTGCATTACCATAACATTTCTCAGAAGTATGAACAATATTGGTGAGTACAGTTTACAGTACCTTTAGGGAAACAATTCCCTAAAATTGTCAAAGATATAACTTCATCAAGATTTCATTTTTTTAAAAAACCAACCCTCTTACTTTCTGTTATTTTCCTGGTCATGGCCACCAGCTTGAATGGCTTTAAAAGGAGCTTAGACAGATTCATGGAGGACAGGTCTATCAATGGCTGCTGGTCTGGTAGCTATGGGCCACCTCCAGCCTCAGAGGCCTCTCAATACAGCCTCAGAGGCACAATGCCTCAGAGGCACAATGCCTTTCAATATAGTTGCAGGGGAGCAACAGCAAGAGAGAGGGCATACACATACCTCTTGCCTGTGGAGTCCCCAGAGGCATCTGATGGGCCACTATGTGAAATAGGATGCTGGACTAGATAGGCCTTGGACCTGATCCAGGAGGGCTGTTCTCATGTTCTTTAATTGTTCCAAATGCTAGCCTTGAGGTTCAGATTATTCTACCTGGGGTTAAACTGGAAAGTCCACCTTTTTATTGTCTTATTTTCCATTTAGTTGTTTCATAGCTTTGAGGTTCGGACTATTCTATCTCTTAATTTCTCTCTCCACAGTTTAAATATATCTAGCCCTTCAACATTTCTTTTGATGTTGTATTCCTAATTCTATCTGATTTATCTTTTCACCCTTTTTTTTTTTAACATTTTATATCCCGCTCTTCCTCTAAGGAGCCCAGAGCGGTTTACTACATACTTAGGTTTCTCCTCACAACAACCCTGTGAAGTAGGTTAGGCTGAGAGAAGTGACTGGCCCAGAGTCACCCAGCTAGTATCATGGCTGAATGGGGATTTGAACTCTGGTCTCCCCAGTCCTAGTCCAGCACTCTAACCACTACACCACGCTGGCTCCTTTCTCTGTCTTGTGCCCTCCTTAAATGGTAATGATCAAAACTGGACATGATACTGTTTTGAAATGTACACATTTCAAACAACACATTGCAGATTAACATTTTGATGTGATCAAACTATTCAGGGTAGTGAAATCCAAAACAGATTGTGAGGAGCTCCAAAAGGATCTCTCCAAACTGGGTGAGTGGGCAACAAAATGGCAAATGCGCTTCAATGTTGGCAAGTGTAAAATGATACACATTGGGACAGAAAACCCCATCTTCAGTATATGCTGATGGGATCTGAGCTGTCAGTGACTGACCAGGAGAGGGGTCGTGGGGTCATGGTGGACAGCTAGTTGAAAATGTCGACTCAATGTGTGCCAGCTGTGAAAAAGGCCAATTCCATGCTAGGGATCATTAGGTAGGGGACTGAAAATAAAACAGCAAATATTACAATGCCCTTATACAAAACTATAGTGCAGCCACACTTGGAGTACTGCATATAATTCTGGTCACAACATCTTAGGAAGGACATTGTAGAACTGGGAAAGGTGCAGAAGAGGGATGATCAGGGGCCTAGAGCACCTTTCTTATGAGGCAAGGCTACAACACCTGGGGCTATTTAGTTTAGAAAAAAGTTGACTGCGGGGAGACATGATAGAGGTCTATGAAATCATGCATGGTGTGGAGAAAGTGGATAGAGAGAAATTCTTCTCCCTCTCACATAACACTAGAACCAGGAGTCATCCCATGAAATTGCTTGCCAGGAAATTTAGGACCAACAAACGGAAGTACTTTTTCACACAACGCATAATCAACTTGTGGAATTTTCTGCCACAAGATGTAGTGTCAGCCAACAACCTGGATGGCTTTAAGAGGGGTTTGGATGACTTCATGAAGGAGAGGTCTATCAAGGGCTACTAGTCGGAGGGCTATAAGCCACCTCCAGCCTCAGAGGCAGGATGCCTCTGAATACCAGTTGCAGGGGAGTAACAGCAACGGAGAGGGCATGCCCTCATCTCCTGCCTGTGGACTCCCAGTGGCATCTGGTGGGCCACTGTGTGAAACAGGGTGCTAGACTAGATGGGCCTTGGGCCTGATCCAGCATGGCTGTCCTTATGTTCTTATGAGTAGTAATCCCGTTTTCCTGTTGGTAGAAGTCAATTCATCCCACTCTCTCTGGAGGCAGGGCTTATGAAATGAGACAATATTTTGAGAGTCTCTGTGGAAGAGTTCCTTACTCTTGAAAACAGGCACTCACTTGTAGTTGTATTCACCACCAGCCTTCTTGACCGCCTTCAAGCTGAAATGAAAGTGAAAGGAAAACCTCCTCTCTTATGCCACATGTGCATGCACACACTCATCAAGGTAAAGTGGGCACAGTACCAGCCAATCCAATCTTATGTATTTACAAAAAAAAAAAAAAGGATTTGTTTTCAGCAGCCTATGTCTTCAAGTTGGCTTAAGAAGGATAGTACAAAGCAGTTAAGTTCTAAATCGGACAAAAAGAAGGGCACTAAAGGTTTCCTGCCACTCCAGCATTGTGCTGCTCAGGGTGACTTACACTAATAATAAATTACAATGCAGCAATAAAAATAAGAGCAAACAGGCAGATGAACAGTATTAAATTGGGCTAGAAACTGTCCAGAAACTGGAAAACTGCATTGATTATGTACACAGCCACCACACAACGCTACCTCCCATCAGAGTGCTGTCTGGCTGCAGTCTTGGCAGCAGTTCTGTGAGTGTCCTGCATAGTATGGGGCTACTATCAAGGCAAATATTCCATAGATACTTTTTATCCTGGTCATCAGCCAATGAGATGTCTTAAATAAATTTTCAGAATGACTTTCATAGAATAATTAAAAATGCCAAATCATTAAAATAATAAAAAGGGATTTGTGTCCCCCCCTTGATGGCTGCTGCTTCTCCTCCTCTTGCTCACAGGGCTTTTTGTGATTCTGTTGGCCTCTGTGAGGGTTGGAAAGGCTCAGCCACTTGTAGGTGTATTCCGATGGTGAAAAATCAAGAATTTTGACAAGTATAAGCATCATTTCCCTCTTCCCATTGCTACTGCCTTTCAGTTGGATGCAGATTCTTCTGCTTAGTCAGCAGCCTAAAAAGTTATGTACTGTTCTCTGAGTTATGTTCCCTTTTGGAAAAGGGTGAACTATGGTAAGATGTTTCCATGATGAAATAAGTTAAGATGGGAGGTAACAAATATTTATTTCTGGGTTTAAATATTTCAGGGGCACCTTTTATTTCAGTTCCAAGGCATTAGATGCTAACATGGTGGCTCAACTTGTATGCATTTTATGAGCCTGTTTACTTCAGTGTTAGCTATGGAATTGTAGTTACCATAGCAATGATTGCATCACCTCATTCCTATGCTAGAATACAATATTTCTAAGTTCTGAGATAGAAAAGAATATGGAACATGTGAACTGTGGTTGATTTCTTCACCAGGACTGTGTACTGAGCTTCAGATTGTTTTATATCTTTCTAAATAAGCAGCAACTCCATTGATTTACAAAACATTCATGGCAAAAAACAAACAAACCCTGATGTGAGGAGATCTGTAGTCCCCATTGTATCCAGTACTACAAATCCTTTGCCCAGAGCTGAAAGAGCAGCTTCACTAGTTCATGCCAGCAGAGAAACTGCTACTATTTATTTGATCCAATATCCAGAGGGGTGTGAAGCTGACAGTGGCGAAGGTGCAACCTGTCGCTGGCGGCCCCTATTTGTGTCGAAGTAGGCACATGCTAGCGCACACGTGCCCTGACCACTCCTGGCTGGGAGTGTGACTTTGCCTTTCAAGGCAGAGAGAGGCACTCCCAGCCAGGCTGGAAACCAAGCGCTGGCTGAAGCGCTTCGCGGATGGGGCCGAATGGCCCCATTTCTGCATCTAGCCATGCTCTCTGTGTCAGACTTAGTGTCAGGGCATGTGCACTCTAGCACGAGCCTGCTTCAACACAAATAGGGGCTGCCAATTTTTACTATATCATTTATTTTGTTTTAGCTACTGTGCTAAGTTTTCTGTTGTCATTTATTTTAACTGATGTTTTAATTTTTTTGTTTGTTTGCCCAGAGACATGAGTTTTGGGTACCATAGAAACACGCTAAATAAATTAATTAAATAAACCAGGATGGACCCTTCTGGTCACTGCTGGTACAATTTAAATAAAATTGAGGGAAGGATCACAACACCCCAATTATTAAAGGGGGCTGGTTACAAGCAATGAGAGAGAAAAGAAACCATATTTTGAAATTCCAAATTGCACCCAGTTAACAACAACAAATATTTATATACCGCTTTTTAACAAAAGTGTTCAAAGCAGTTTGCATAGAGAAATAATAAATAAATAAGAGGGATCTCTGTCCCCCAAAGGCTCACAAGCTAAAAAGAAACGCAAGATAGACACCAGCAACAGTCACTGGAGGTACTGTGCTGGGGGTGGATAGGGCCAGTTTCTCTCTCCCTGCTAAATAAATAGAATCATCATGTTAAAAAAGTGCCTCTTTGCTTAGTTAGCAGGGGTTAAGCCACTGGGTTGCTGGTAATATTTTAAAATAATTGGGGGAGAGCACACATATCACCCCAGTTGTTAGAGCCACTGGGGTTGGGACTGGCTACAAACAAGACTAATAAAATTCCAAGGAGCACCAGGTTAAAGCCACTGGTACTGCTGGTACCAAAATTTATTTATACACACACACACATAAATAAAGCAGTTGACACTGCAAATGTAAAGGAAAAATAAATAGAGAGACAGATAAGCACAGCAGGCACTCTCTGTCTCTCTCTCCACTCACTGGGGGCCAGGCAGTCAGGCTCGGACCACACCATCACTCTGCTCTCAGTGCTGCTGCAGTCTCCCCCTGATCCTTCTCTCCCAAGGCACAAAACAGCAATGGCTTTCTTGCCTCAAGCAGCCCCTTAAATACATCTTGAAAATCCCTCCTTCAGCCTCCCCCCCGCTCCCTCCCCCCAGCCAATGGGGGCACAATTGCCCATACAAACACTTGATTTGAATGGCAACAAGCCAGTCAAGAAGCAAGGAGATCTCAAGCCAACTGAAAGCCAGTTCCAGAAAATCAATCAGCAATTGGAAAACATGGAGACAAAATGGCACCTGTGACACGAATCACAAAGATTGATTTGTGATGAGACGGGGTGATTAGATTCACCCTTGAATTAGCTCCTAAATCCAATGGGCAATTCAATTCACTGGCAAATCTATGAATTGCTCCCAATTCGTTGCGAATCAATTCATGCTCATATTGAATTGCACATCCCTACTTAAGAGATATGTTATTTAGGCAATGTGGATATGATATGGTATCATATGCTGTGATTACTTTCAAGTTTACCACTTCCTTGGAGCTGAATAGCTGTCACTGGCTGTGGAAGCAATATGATGGTCTCCTGGACATTAATTATTTACAAACCTTCACTTTTTCATTTGTTCTATCTGGTGAGCAGTGAAGGTGTATGTGTTGAACTTTTTTGTATACATATTGCTCGTGATTGGAATGTACATTTGGAAGATGAAGACAAAGTGTGGGTACATGGAACTACATTTTAAAAGCTTAGGATACTGTAGAAAGTCTGTAGTGCTTATATGAGGGGAACGGAAGGTCATTATATTAACTTGAAACGTCCATACTTTCTAAACTGTGAGTAAAAATTCGATCACTGATGGGTTTTAAATAATGTCCGTTTTTTGAAAGATATCAGTAGTGAATATATAAAATATTATAAAGTTATTTATTTATTTATTGTTAAATTTATATACTGCCTTTCATTAAAACAATCCCAAGGCGGTTTACAGCAAAATTTAAAAACAGGATGGTAAGTGCAGCTCTTTCAAAATGGGTGTGATGTGCTCCCACCGGGCAGCTCCAGATAAAACCCTAGCTGCCACATTTTGCACTAGCTGCGGTTTCCAGATATTCTTCAAGGGCAGCCTCACGTAGAGCACGTTACAGTAATCTAGCCATGACGTGACTAAGGCATGGGTTACTGTGGCCAGATCTACCTGAGGTTTACCATAGGTTTTCAGGCTACCATTTTAAGTCTCTTCTCATGATCCTGTCTGCTGCACGGTCATCTATAGTAGTCGTTGCATGTGGCCCTAATGGTGTCTAGAGGCATTTCGTGTTTTTCACAATGAACATTCATTTTTGTACATTCATAAGTGATCCCAGGAGTTAGACTCTTGTAACAGATAGTGTATGTATTTGTATTGTTTAAATGATTTTGTGGGTGGGTTTCTAGGGGAAATTTTATTGGGGAGGTCCTTTCTTTCTCAACCTTGCTCATGTGGATTGATGGCTAAATTGCAAGAAGTTTGCAGCACCTTTCTCTCCTATCTTTCCAGGGCTCTGCACCAACTTGTGTCTCCTTGTGCTGTGATGTCCTGCCCACAGTTAAATAGAACTTATAATTAATATTTCAAATAGAAATATGTCAAAAATTGTAGAGTAATTATTTTGGAAAACACAACACCGCATAGGACCACTTCAGACATAATGCCAAACTGCAGGTAGGCATAGCTGAGGTTAAGCACTTAAACTGAGAATAATGCCACACAAATCCATTAAATGAGGTTTTATCACCTCTTCCCACTGCCTAGAGTCATCCTTCCTCTTTCTAATATTCCAAGACTCAATCCCAGCATTTGGGGTGCTGCTTGCATTGCTAGACTGTGGGCATGGTGTCAGCGCGTAACTCTCCCAGAAACCATTGACTGTGATGTGAGCAGGGGCATGCTCATCATGATCTGATTCCCTCATATCTTATTGTCATCCAGTGGCCATCTTCAGCAGGGCAAAGCCAAATTAATCCTTTCATTTCCTTCCAACCATCACACAGGTCCACTCTAAGGCTGAAACTATTTCCCTGTGTATGAAGCCTGGCCAACCACCCAAAAACATACTGGTTGAAAAATATAACTCGGATAAATATGAAGAAAGCTTCATATGCCATCGTTCTGGTGGGGGGTAGGGCAACCCATCCCATTCCTTCAGTACCCGCCCACTTTAAAGGTGCCTCTTTGTCCACTTAGCAGGAAATATAAAGCAAGCAAGTATTTGACTTGGGACTTTTTCACCCTCCCTTGTTCCTTTATGCCCATTTTTGGTTCTGTTTCTTTAAATGAGGAAAATCTAGGAACGTGGTGTATCTGTTGCGAGACAGCAAAAGGAGTGGTGAGGTGAGTTGCTAGGCAGCAGAAGGTGGAGCATTTGCTCCAAGAAACATCCGGGCAAAAAAGGGGGGGGGGAATCCCACCGTGACTACGACAAACAAATAGACAAATAATATAAAGCAGCCAAACAATGAAAATGTAGATTAACAAACAATGAACCAATAATTGAATAATCAATAACACAAAATGAACAATAAATCATTAATCCAAGCTAAACAGTTCAACAAGAATAATAATATATACAATAATACTGAAGCCATCTCATGCTAGATAATGCAGAAATAGCCATCTCATGAAACAAAATGCATAGATATTAGCATGTGCAATGACAGTCAGAGATTCCCAAAGGAGGTGTGACTGAGCAAGGCAAAAATAGGGCTGCTGGATGAAATGGGCAAAGTTCAATGCCGTAATAGAAGTTCCAAATAACAAAAAAGCCGCATCAAACGTGGTCTCAATGGGGTGTGGACCTCTGTTGCCAGATTTGGCTTTTTTACGGCCCATTTGGCTTTACGGCCCATTTGACTCACGAGTATACCCCTGAGGTTCTGGTCACGTCATCAGTCAACGAATTGAAAGAAACATCCAGCAAGAGACACAGGTTGCCTAGAGCTGGCGCATTTTGGAGCTGCTCTGAGCCTCCCTCTCTGTGATTGTGAGAGGAGCTTCAGCACAAACCCCAGGTTACAGCCTGAATTCGAACCACAATGGGGTGAGCAGACTCGTGGTTTCAGAAACCTAACCAACTTAAAACCGAGGGTTCAAATTGAAGTCTTGAGGCCCTAATGGAACCATGGTCAGGAAGAAATCCCACATTCAAACAGCCAGAAATGCCTATCTCAGGTATATTTAACGGAGTTTGATGTTTTGTTCGAATTGGGCCATAGACATTTCTACAAAGGGAACAAGGGGAGAAAGAATGGTCTATAAAGTCACCATGATATTAGGTCACTTACATAATCAAAATTAAGTGTTATGTCTCTGTCATTTTTGACATCAAATTTGGACAAATGATAGTATTTCATGTATCATGTGTATGCAGTTTGAGAACAAAATATCTAATATTACAATGAACAGAACGTGAAAAACTTTGATGTGAACTTTACATGGATAAACAGCCTATTTTTTCTCCTCACCTTAGCTATAGCACTATCATGTTGCTATCATTTTGAGTTTCTGATGAGAGGTCTGTGTGTTTGTTTTTATTGAAAAAGAACTATAAGTGAGCAGGAACACACCTTGGTGTATTGATGCTATGGCTCATTATCTTATTGAAATGTCACACTTTGAATTAGGAGCTATTGGTTCAGGTCATAGTCTGATCTCTTCTGCTATTAGCTATAATCATGTCCAAAGTTAATATGGTCAGTACTATTTTAAAGTTATTATTTATTATTCCTGGCACATGTTTTTGTTAGAAAATTTACCGGAAATGTTTGGAGACCAAAAAACTGCAGCCAGTTTTTGTTGGGGAGAAGAACTTCATTGTTTCCATGGTAGTGGAAATTAAGTCTTGCTCTGTTAGCCAAAAACCTTCATTTTGGGCAAAACACTTTTTCAGCCTGCAAGGTTTTTCTGGGTTTTTTAAGGTGACTGTTAAACTTAATAGTGCAGTTACTGGCACAACTTTAATACAGAATTTAATCCCGGAGAAGCCCCTACACCTGCCTTTGTGTGCAAAAAGTGGCAGGGTGGTGGCAGTCATTTCAAAGTGAAATCTGATTTGGCCTACTTTTCGTCAAAAAGTCACCCCAGATAATTTGTCAGGGGCAGAAGCTTATGGGGTTTATTTAGCACAGTTTCCATACCATGACACCTATCCCCTAAAACCCTCACATTGTTTTGGGAAGTGTTCATGCCTAGCAAATTTTCCTTTATCTTAACTGTACACAGATTACTTTTTCAAATCCTTTCCAGACTGCAGCAATCTGTTTCTAAATTATAGTGGTATACAGTGTTATAAGCATTTTCACCAGCAACTTGCTGGCAGAAATGAGCCGTAGAATATCCGAGAATCAAGTTAGAGTGGATGCCTATCCTCCTGCTCTATCAGCAGCCTCCTTCTGATTTGCACCCCTTTCTTGGGGATACATTGTCTTCTGTAGCTTGCAAGCACATTCTTATATTCATTTTATTTGATTTGATTAAAGATTGATGCCTTGCTCTTCAATCTAAGATATCCCCAATGTGGCTTACAACATATTGTACAACTCAATACCAAGCAATGGTGATGTGGCATGGTATCAAAGCCTTCAGCCTTCCTCAACCCTCTGGTGCTTCTTTGCCTGCCTTGCTATCCTTCAGAACCTCTGTAGAGCCCAGAGGAAATAGTTCCCTCCAGGAAGTGTGTTGCCAGGCAGCACTAGATGTAGCTGTCATTCAGGGGTAAGGCTTCCTTAGCTCCTGGCTCATCTTTGCTGGAACAGTTTAAAAGAGATGCTATAGAGCAGTGTCCATCACTATTTTTGAGTGGTGGTCACCTTGGCAAAATGGAGCCCTTTCCCATCACCCTGACCTCCACACAGTGCTGCACACTTCCCATTAAGAGAAACAAAGCTTTGTTGAGCCCCAGCAACATCTGGGAAGGTGTGTACAGAGTGCTGGAAAATATAGCCTTTGCCAGCACTTTTCCTGTTGAACTCTGTGAAGAAAGCACTGGGAAAGCCTATACTGCCTTTCAAGAGGGCTCTGGTTCCCTTAAAGGAGACATAGTGACACAGTGCAAAACCCAACACTGTGTGGTGGGAATGGTAACCTCCAAGTGTTGGGATGGTGGTTGTGTGGAGTATTCAGCTTTGGCTGAAGCTTCACACAGTTCTAATAAATAATTATTCAGGAGTTGCACTTAGGTTCGATGGAAGCCACCTCTGGCTCTGGGGCCTTACAATGAAGAACATTGCTAATAAGCATTTCACAGTTCTGCTCTATGTGGATGATTTGGTTCTGTTCTCTCAGACTCCAGTTGGGTTAGAACATTTTCTTGGCTCCCTTAAGATCTGGAAATTAATTACTCTAAGACAAAAATTCTAGTATTTGCCAAACAACCTACAATCCATTCATAGTTTTTGAATGGTCTTGAAATTGAGCAGGTTAAAATCTTTAAATATCTGGGAAAAGTTTTTCAATCTTTCGGTAGGAGGAGTGCTCACTAATGCTGGGAATTCTCTTTGGTGAGAGAAACCCTTTTTCATTATAGCAGAGTGCACAGAAGCACAACACAGCGGAATTTACATAGGCATGCGTGTATGCTGAGAGTAAAGTAACTTGGAGCCAATTCATAGTTTCAAATCAATATATAAGGCATTTATTAAGGAACTCCATTCTAGATTGGAAAGTGAGGAGTTAGGATCTCTAATCTATCTATCTAGCTGGATGCAGATGGAGTCTGCATCTTCTCTGCACACATGGTGCAGGGAGAGCAGCTTGCCATGTTGCAAGGTAGAAGGACAGGTAGGGAAGAGGAGAGAGAGGAATGAAGTCACCCTGAGATTAGCAATCTACATTCCAAAGGGATAGTGTCAGAGCAGTAGAGAAGAGATGACCAATGTCTTGACCCTCTAGCCCTCTGACTCACTAGTCTGTCCTCCACTGTCGCTGAGGCAAGAAACAGCGCAAAATCCTTAATTTCCATCAACTTAGACTATGAATCTCAAAATGCACAGAAATCAGTATCTGCTATAAAACCTTTCCACTATTCTAAAAGTGCCTTATTTGTCCCAGCAGCGGTAAAGTTATTCTTAGCAAAATCTCGATCTTAGCTCTTACACAGAGCTCAATTCAGCCCCTATGATAATTATACCTTACTGGAAACTGTTCAATCAAAATGTTTAAGATCTATTTTCCAGGTGCCGCATTGCGTTCCCAGTGTGGTTCTCCATCAAGAAGCCAGTATTATCAAGATAGAGACAGAGCTTTGGCTGTGCATTTTTGCATATTGGTTAAAGTTGCCCAGTCGACTTCGTCTCCTTGAATATGGTAGATAATTATGACTTGAGGTGGAAAAGATCCGCAAAGCAGAAATCATATTTTTATGTTTTTTTGCAGGAAGAATTTATTAAGATGGGTCTTGATCAGGCAAAGAGAATACTTAAACAGCGAGTACTGGATGTGGAAGGGCAATTAGATCTAGCTAGCCTTCAAGAGAGCAGATTGATGACCGTAATAAAGGAATCTAATCTGAAAATCACTGCTGAAGAAACATGATTGTAAAGCCTCTCCCCAGTTCACTGGGGCTTCTGCTGCCACCTTTGCCGTCCTACTGAATTCCTGAGGGATTTTGGACAGAAGAGTTATTTTTTCTAATACTTGCATTAAATAGACTTTCCTTGGCTATGTAAAATACTGAACATAACCCTTGTGAGGTAGCTTCATCAAGCATAGCCAATATTCCAGCAAAATATATAGCAATATCTTAGTGTTTAAGATCAGGAATAACATAGAGAAAAATGTTATCCCTGTGAGACTTTCCCATTAAGTGAAAACCCGATAGGATTCCTGCAAATCTAGCAGGAAAGAGTATCTCTGTAAAAATATATACGGGGCTACAGAATCCCTTAGATATTACAGATGTAACATCAGTTCTAGGACTAACAAAGGTCCCTGAGTTCATAGGTGGTATATAACATTAATCGTAAGTAGTATATTAATCTAGAACCCAGCTGAAAATCTAAAAAAGGAATGTTACATGCTTTTTGTAGCTGTTTGTTTATCATATCTTTATATCGCCTGGTATGTGCATCTCTAGGTGGTGTACAGAATTAAAACACAACAAATGTTTTTTAAACAGAATTAAAAACAGTTAAAATTTCACAAGATAAAAACAAAAACCATCTCATAAGATAAAAACAGATTAAACAATTAATTTGTTTAAATTAATCTCAGTTACAAGCCTGAGAAAACTGGTGCGTGTTGAGGGTCTTCCTAAAAGCAAACAGAGAAGGTGATGCTCTTATTTCAACCAGGAGCATATTCCAAAGCTCCGGGGCAGACACAGAGAAGACCCGGTCCCAAGTCGCCACCAAGTAACCTGGACCCAAGCCATTGAGGACTTTATACTGTAGGTAATAACCAGCACTTTGGATTTTGCTTGGAAACATATCAGCAACCTGTTCAGTTCTTTTAGAATTGGTGTTATATGGTCCTTTCAAGTTGTCCCAGAGACCATTCTGGCTGCCGCATTCTGTACCAATTGTAGTTTCCAGACTATGTACAAAGGCAGCCTCACATAGAATGCATTACAGTAGTCAAGCATATTGTCATGCCCCCACCCGAGGACACTGGAGAGGAGTGGGGGGCAGGGGCTTACAAGAAAGTGGGGCGGCGCCTGAGGAGGAGCAGGCTGGTGATTTGAATGGGGAGATAGTTGAGACAGGTCAGGGCAAGTGTTTGTCACAGTATGGGCCAGCAGGGCCGGGTGATCTTTGGAGAGAAGAATCAGGATCTGAGCCAGAGATTGAATGGCCACTATCTGCTCGAAGACGCAGGCAGGAAAAATGTGAACAGCAAGTGAGGGAATTACAGAGAAGTAGTTGACTAACAAGAAGGCAGCTGAAGCTGGATTGAATCTATGGCAGCTGGCGGGGCAGCTGGCGGGGCTGGAGTGCATGTGGCTGCGGACTATAAATCTGACAGCCTGTGCCTTGAACAGACTGCTGAAAACAATACGTTTAATCTGCTTCAAGTTTTTGTCGGTGACTCTGGAGTGGGCATCTGAAGATTTACTGGAAAGCCTGGGTTATCAAATATGTACTGGGTCTATGGTGCTTTCACGCCTTGTATTTGTATTCATGGTGAGACTATTAAAACTTAGCATTTATCAGTAAAGCTGAAACTTGAGCTACAATTCCAACTGACTATTGTGTCATAAATCTATGGTCAACTTCTTCAGTAGATTGAGCTCATGACACACATCAGCATATGCACCACTGTTTTAAGGTCATTTATCTCCAGAAATGGATGTAGCTGATGTATTGGCCGAAGCTGATAAAAAGCTCTCCTGGCCACTTCCTCAACCTGAGAAACCAGAGAGAGTTTTGGATCCAGGAACACTCCCAAGTTACGTACTTGATCTTTCAGGGGAAGTGTAATCCCATCTGGAACAGGCAGATCTAAACTATTTCTCGGGTCCCGACCCTCCATCTTATTTGGATTCAACTTCTATTTGTTATCCCTCATCCAGTCCATTACTGCCTCCAAGCAAGCATTTAGAGAAGTCATTTCCTGTTTAAGTCGATATGGAGAAATAGATCTGGGTATCAACAGCATATTGATAACATCCTGCACCAAACCTCCTGATGATCTCTCCCAGCTTTTTCATGTAGATGTTAAACAGCATTGGAGACAGTATGGAGCCTTGTGGAACTCCATATTTAGTTCTTGCTTTGCAGAGCAGCAGTCTCCAAGTGACACCATCTGGAATGTACCAGAGAGGTAGGAATGGAATAACTGTGAAACAGTGTCACACAATCCCATCCTCCTCAGGTAAAGCAGAAGGATACCATGGTCGATGGTACTGAAAAATGCCGAGAGATCCAAAAGGTCAGCAAAGTCACACTTCCTCTATCGATAGCCAATTGAAGATCATCCATCAGGCTGACCAAGATATTCTTAACCCCATAGCCTACTCAAAAGCCACTTTGAAATGGATCTAGATAATCTGTAACATCCAAAACTGCCTGGAGCTGAGAGGCCACCACACACTCAATCACCTTACCCAGCCATGGAAGATTAGAAACAGGTCTGTAATTAGCTACTCCAAGAGATCCACTGCAGGTTTCTTCAAATAGTCTAATAATAGCTTCCTTAAGACAAGGCATCCTGCTATCTCTTAAAGAAGGATATATTTTCATTAATATATGATAAGAGGTTAATATTGATAGATTTTATCAATATGGTTAACATGACTGATATTTCATTTAAATGAACAAAATGAATTTATGATGTGTGATTTTTTCAGTCACACAAAGCACCTATCAGGGTCAGTGTGAAGATTTTATGACTCAATTATTGTTGCTTATTTATTTATTAGATTTATATACCACCCCTCCAAAGGTGAATATATAAAAAGGTGAATATAATAAAAAAGGAGTTCCCTCACGCAGCTTTGACTCAGCAAGCTCATATGTTTAGCAGCTGAACATTATGAATAATATAAAATGCTAATCTTTCTGAATAATACTTCTCCAGCCATTTTAAAATGGGCATTCACTCAGTGTCCCCATGAAAGATAAATATAACCTTTAGATTTGATGTGCTATATTTCACCATGGTTCTAAGTAAGGATGCTGAGAAATTTCCCATATCTTGAGTTTTTAGCAGAATGGCGCTCTTGTTGAATTCTCACTGGAGGAGAAACATGTTTTGTTTTTTAATGACTTGGAATTTTTGAAAAGTGTCACCTACCTTTCTCTATAAGAAAAAAGAGGGGAAAGCTGTTAGCAGCTTATAGAGACCCAGGTATAATTTTGTTACCTAGAGAATTCCCACTGAATCTTGTGGAAACAACCCCCCTTTCCCAAGCACTAGTATATCATAACCACTGATGCATTTCTTGCACAGCCCACCCCTCCCTCCAATTTTTCTAGAACCTTTCTCTTCCATCTTGCCAGAACACATTTGAGCCACTGCTTGTTGAGACTTTCCCCCAACACCTCATTTTTAATGTTATGATTTAAGTCATTGAAGGATTATTCTAAGTAATAAAGAAGATAATGTCACTGAATTTGTCTAGAGTGTTTTTCCTTGCATGCTGAGTTGCCATTGAGCCAGCCCTGGTATATGCTGCAATTCTGTGGAAGGGTAGAAAAACATAGAATGTGGCATTGGACAAATAGTTTCCTGAGAAAGTCAGCTGCTGCTTTTTTAAGAGCAAGGTTCTACACCTATAGTTACAAATATATTGCTGGGAAGTATATGAACAGTGTCTGCTGAAATCCCAGAAGTCAGAGAGCTGGCTGAATAAGATTTCCATCGGTTAGTGAGGAGATAGGATTCAGTGCCCTGTGTATTTCCTTGCTGTTCTCCATGACTGAGCAAAACTAGATTAAATTATACAAAATAAATGTGGTGTTTGAATGTTTTAAAACCTATAAAACAGCATTTTACTTTGCTATAAATGAATAGCAAATGTTGTCTGTGCCCGGATGTGTCCATGGTTGACTGTGTAGATATTACTGTGGTACTTGGTATTGTTGTTGGGGATGCAGCAGTGTTTATTGATATGATGATGATGATGATGATGATGCTTGGATGGCAGCTTGCCACTGCCACTAACTTGTTTGTTGGCTACTCAGGGATGGGCTTGTTCCATTGCACATTCTTTGGAATGTGCTCCCTTCCGAAATATGAGGCTTCCCATCTCCGACAGCTTTTAAAATGGCTGTTAAGACACATTTATTCACCCAGGCTTTTAATTAGACTTATAAAATCTATCACTGTTTTAATTGTTTTAATGTTTTAACTTTGTATTTAATCTGTGTTGTTTTATTGTAAACCTCCCAGAGATAAGAGTTTTGGGCGGTATACAAATGTGCTGAATAATTAGCCACGCTGAATTTTTATGATAAGATCATTAAGGATGTGCATTTTAATGTGCATCATTAAGGATGTGCATAACTATTGTGTGGTTGTAGCTAGTAATAATGTAGTAATAATGTTGCTGTAATTATTGTTGCAACCATGCAAAAGTCTCATAGACATGATCTGCTATGAGTTATTTTACAAGTCCCCAGTCTGCAGAATATTGGCGCTCACCATAATGAAGTATTTGAATAATCAAAGTGTCAGATATTATGGATGCAGGACTTAAGAGGATAGTTCTAGCAAACTGTTTATTGGAACCAGCCAGAATTTTCTAGTGAGCTCATGGGCATTTAGGAACAAGGAAGATTGTGTTCTGTCAGAAGCTTGTTAAATTCCATGCAATCATCCTCACTATGTTTACCTAAAGGAGATGTGTGATATTTGAAAGAGCAATTTTTAAAAATTATCTGAGAAAATCGAAGCACTGACAAAATTATATGGGCTAAATTTCTACAATAGTCGAAAGAAGAATTGCTCTAAAAACTGCACCATGTGAAAAGCATGGATACTCCATGGATGCTGAGAGCTTCAGATTCTGTGTGTTGTGCAAGTATCATGTATTAAGTGCAAATTCCATGCTTGCTGACACAGAATTCTTAACAGCATTCTCCTTTAGCTTAGAAACATAAAATAAGTTAATTAGCAAGTGTATTTTTCCTCGAAGCAGGAATTCAGAGCTTTTGCCTCAGCCATTTACAACTTGTTTTTCTTGGAAAGAGTGCAGTATTTGAAAATAGTGGGGAAGGGGGCCTCTAATTTCCTTTCTGCTGAGGAGAGCCCTATTTCTCCCATCTACTCTGAGAATATTTCTTTTTTGCCTTTGAGATTGTATAAATAAAGTCTACTGGCAGAATTTAGATTATCTTTGTGCCTAAGCCAATTTGTAAATTGGTTATAAAATCAAATCATATAATTGAAAAGGCTATTGAAAAATTAATTGGTAATATGATACAACGCTATTCAGCATTCCCTCTTGTCCAAATGTGGCCAGTGTTAGTTGACACTTTTAAGACGTTTGTAGTATATTTGAAACTGTTGCTTTAAGGCTGGCTCCCAGAGGCCTCCAAAAGAGGCTCGACTCAAAGAAGTACAAGCTGCAACGGGGTGTGGGCTGGCTGTATATTACCTGAGACCCTTTGTTAAATTACTGCACTATTCTTTGAACACTAAACAGAAATATTCATCATTATTGTCAAATCATTTCACAATTAGAATGTCTTCACTCTTGGTTCTTGACCTAAAAAGAGACATTAAATAGGGTGACCAGATGATACTGCATTGCCCCACTTCAGTATTTCTAGAACTATTTCATAGCTTTCTTCAGCTGAAATTGCAGTCGGAAAAGTGCTTCTCTTGTGATTTCAGGCTACACTTCCAGGTTTGTACAAAAGTGATGCAAAATTTGATCTCTTTCCAGTATCTCAATGGGTCTTTGTTTTTCAAAAACTTGCGTTTGAATAAACTCCTCACACATTTCTCACTTAATTTCATAATTTGGTGTTGTGTGTGTGTACACACACACACACACACACATACACATACATACACACACACACACACACCCTAACTTTGGTTATTGGTCAGGGGAGGGGATTTTAACTTCTGTGTTAAAAATAACAATAGTTACTAGCTGACCCCGCACAGAACATCTGTGCGCTCTTTAGGACCAGCGGTTACCTCTTCCCTCACCCCCGCCCCCACCTTCTGTCCCAGTCTCCGCTTCCTGACCATGGCCGGCCCATGCCGGGCCCAGGCGCCTCGCCTCCCCACCACCACTTCTGCTCCCCCCTTTCTTTTCCCCCTCCTGGGCCTGGCCTCCGCGGCGACCAATCCTCCTGGGTGCGCCTCAGCCTATCAGTATTTGCGCCTCTGCCACCCAGCCAATCAGCTGGGCGCCACGAGACACATTCTAAAGGCACACCCAGGAGAATTAAATATATAGATTATAACAATAGTTTAGTAGGAAAACTAGTATAGAGGCTAGGAGTGGATCTTTTTTCTGCAGAGTTTCTAACCAAGCTTCCAAAAACAAGCAGCAATTCTCTCTGCAAATGACCTGAGAGCTGCTTGCTTTGTTTTGATGACAGTGGTTTCTTTGGCCCCTCCCTCCGCCATTCACCCAATCCACAGCTGTTTCTCAGCTGCTCTGTGCCGAGCCACTTGCAAGAAGCCAAGAAAAAACCTGGGAGGTTGCTTCGGACATAACATAATGGCAAATTCAGCCACGCTTAAAACAAGTCAGCTACAAATCTTGGTTCCAAAGCTCAGTTTATTTGGCCAAATTAAACCTCTTGTGAATTTGAGAGGCACATTCGAACGGAAAAGCACAGCAGGGATTCTCAGATTCATCCGAGGATCTGTGTTGCATCTGAAACAGCCCTATATTTTGGTTATTGTACCAGTGTTTTTGCCTACTTTTCTGGGCAGCAAATCAAATACGAGATCATCAAAAGCCATTTCTTTCAAAATATCGTATTGTATAGAGAGTGTGGATAATGACAGTCTTGACTGCAGTATTGTTGATCACGTTTTTCTATTAATCAAGTATAGTTTGGAGGAAGTGCTTTCTTCAAAATTTGAAATGGACAGAGTTAGATAAAGGCAGAAAGCTATAGTAACATTTGGAAAACCTTCAACCAGGTTGTTATGGTACATTGTGTTCAAAATACTATGTGCTGTCTTGGATCCATCACATGCATTTGTATTAGTTAATCCAGCATCCTGTTTCAGCATCCTGTTTCACACAGTGGCCCAGCAGATGCCACTGGAAGCCTACAGGAAGGAGTTGAGGACGTGGCCTCCCTCCTGCTGTTACTCCCCTGCAACTGGTATTCTTCTGGTATACTTTCAGAGAGGTAGATCAGCTCTGTTGCAGCAAAAACAGCAAAGGATATTGTGGCATTTGGAGGACTAAGAGATGTGTCAAGGCAGCAGAATTTTTAATGGACTATCATCAGGATAGGTATTTATTTATTTATTTGATTTATGGACTGCCTAATAAAACCACTCTAGGTGGTTTACATAATTTTTACATAAATTTTTACATAATTTATAAATTATAAATTAAATTTTTACATAACAGGCCTTTAGGAAAGTTGTGGCATCTCCCGATGAAGCTAACATGGAGAAAGAGATCTGGTGTCATCCCTTTTTATCCTTTTAATGCCTTTTATACCTTTACGTCTTGTATGTCATTTATGTTATTTTATGCCCTTTTATGCATTTAATTGCTTTTAGTGTTTCCTTGGGCCTTTTAGCACCCAAGGAAATTTTGTACTGTGTAATCACCCCCTGCATTTTATGCTGGTCTATGACCGTAATAAAGATGATTGAGTGATCTGGGTGTCATCAGCATAGTGATAGCACCCTGCAACAAATCTCCTGATGATCTCTCCCAGCCATTTCATGTAGATGTTCAAAAGTGTTTGAGACAGTACAGAGCCCTGTGGGACTCCATACAAAAGCTCTCGCTTTGAAGAGTAATAGTCTCCAAGCAACATAATCTAAAACCTGCCTGAGAAGTTTGAGCAGAACCACTGTAAAACAATGCCTCCCAGTCCCAACTCTCTCAGGCGACTCAAAAGGATACCTTGGCTGATTGCATCAAATGCCACCGGGAGATCTAAAAGGACAGAGTCACACTTGCTCTGTAAATTCCCAATTGCAGACCATCCATCAGGCCGCCCAAGGCAATCTCCATTCCATAGCCCACCCAAAAGCCTGTTTGAAATGGGTCCAGATAATCTGTCTCCTCCAAGACTGCTGGGAGCTGAGAGGCCTCCATCCTCTCAATCAACTTGCCCAACCAAGGGAGGTTGGAGACAGGCCTATAATTGCCTAACCGAGGGATCAATGTAGGAGTCTTCAATAATGGTCTGATAATAGCCTCCTTAAGACAAGGAGGTATACTTCTTTTCCTCAGAGAAGCATTTATGATATTTTTCAGACCCTCTCCAACAGAGGCATATCTAGGGAAAATAGCGCCTAGGGCAAGCACTGAAATTGCACCCCCTGTCCAGACATCTGACACCCATCTTTCAGATAACTTTACCATAATATCAGCTGAAAAATACAAGTCAAGCTCATTAATCTTTTAATATTTCAAAAACTATTTAGCAGTGGATGTAGCCAGGCCAAAAAATGCTGGAAAATGACATCTTTCAGTATGCTGGGGCTCATGAAATACCCATATACTACGTGGAGGTGTACTTGGAAAACTAAACAGAAGTGCCTGTCTAATTCTCTACTATGCATTGTAGCAACACTATTACATAAGTTTTAAAAATAAATGGAGAATTTAACTTTTCCCAGATACTCTGAAAATAATTAAAAGATATGCAGAGTAAACGGTGTCAATGCTTGGAATATATTCTAGTATTTCAGAAAGACAGTTAAAATGAGAGAAAGAGAGCAAGAAACTCCCAGTGGGTCTTAATACTAAGGATTTCACACTGATTCAAAGACAAACTCACCATTAATAGCCATATTATTAAGACATCACATTTAACAAGAAGCAAAGTAAGAACAAATGAATACAATCCTAGCTCATAAGCTTCAGCTCAGTATTCACAAACCCTGATTCTCTGTATATAGTGACGAACTGAATATGTATACAGTGACTTATATTAATTTTTTTTTAAAAAAAATTACCTGTAGCCCCTTCAGGGGGCTTCCTAAAGGCTGTAGGGGGGCCTGCAAATGTTCTTCCCCCCCCCCGCTGGCCTCTAGGGCCTCACAGGGACCATTTGAGCATGTGTGGTGGCCTTTAAAAAAATTATTTTTTAAAAAAATGGCCGCTGAAAACAAAATGGCAACCACACATGCTCAAATGGCCTGTGTGAGGACTGGCATGGCCTAGGGCCTCACAGAGGCCATTTGAGCATGTGTGGTGGCCATTTTGTTTTCGGTGGCCATTTTTTTTAAAAAAATAATTTTAAAAAATTGCACCCCCTTCAAGTGGCGCCCGGGGCACATGCCCTGCCTGCCCTACCCTAGATACGCCCCTGCTCTCCAATACCTCACCACTAGATAGTGCAAGCTTTTTAGACAGGGATCAAGAGAACAGGTGGTAGGGTGCAGCGTCCGAAGCAGCTTGTCTGTGTCCTTAGGAATCACAAACTGAAACTGATCCCATCTGTGTAAGAGGTGGACACCTCCACAGTTGACTCTGCAGTAACAGTAGTATCCAAGGGGGCTCAAATATGAGATATTTTATCTGTTAAAAAAAACTCATTTAAAACATCAGTGGGTGGTTCTAAATTTGGATTCAAGGGAGGAGGGGCACATACTAGCCTTCTCACAATGCTAGACAATGCTACTGGACATGAATTTGCAGATGCAACGCATACAGAAAAGAACGACTTCTTTACTGCACACATTGCCATAGCATAAAGCTGGAAATGTGCTCTGTATACAAATCTATCGGATTTAAGTTACATCTTTCACCACTTGCACTCTACTCATCCACCTTGCCACTTCAGTTCCTGTAATTCTTCATGTGCCATGGAGCTAATTTTGAAACAGGACAGAGAGGATGCTTAGGAGCAATCTTGTCTATTGCCCTAGTAACTTTATTATTCCAAGTCTGTACCAGAGCATCGACAGAATCACTGGCAAAACCAATTCTAAAACCTTCCAAGGCTTCTTGGAATCCTATTGGATCCAATCACCTTCTCAAGAGGACCGTCCTAGTAGGTCTTTCACCCCTGCAGAAGTGGGTTGTGGTTGTGAGTCCAACCTTAACCAGATAGTGGTCTCCATGACAGTGGGAAAGTCGCTGGGGTCTCCACCCATAGAACACATCCTGCTCAGACTAAAAGACTGGATCGAATGTGTGACTAGCAACATGCGTTGGCCCTTGGGATAGGCCCATAGTTGTTATGGCTGCTCTGAATTCCTGAACTGCTCCTGACAACCTGATCCCAAAGTGAGCATTAAAGTCCCCCGCTACCAATAGTGTAGGCGACTCCAGTGCCAACTCCACCATCTAAGACCATCACCTCAGTTAGGGAGTCTGTTGGGCAGTGGGGTGATAGGCACACCCAATCTATCGCTGGTCCCTAGACTCAAGTACACACATTGGATGTAGGCTAATTCCTGACAGGGATCCTAGTAAGGGAGATATTAATCTTATAGACCACAGGCACATCACCTCCCCACCCATATCCTCTCACCTCCTCCAAATCAGGGTTTACTGTAGGAATTTGGGTACAAACTGGACCATTAGTCTCCCACAGCCAGGTCTCAGTATTGCATACTAGGTGAGTTCCTTCATCCATGATCAGGTAATGGATTAGTTCTGATTTATTTTGAATGACCTGGCATTGCAAAGGGGCAAGTTTAAATTCTGTGGGTGTTTGAGGCTACTCCCCTCGGTGAAAGAACTGACAGGACAGCTGGAAGGGGAAATTGCTATGTTTCCCATTTACCTTTCCCTGTAATGGCCTGCTGACTTGCCAGCACCATACCTTCTTCTGTTACCTGCCTACTACTGAAATAAACGCCCCAGAGCCAGCAGGCACACCTCTTGTCTCCTCATCTCCAGAAAAACCTATGGACCATTATCATGATCTGCGTCAGTCACAAGTAATTGGAGCTAGCATTGATTATCTCTAATAATCAACCCTATTAATAATCTATTATAATCACTCAGTCTTTCTGGCCTGGTCACTTTACTCATCATAGCAAAAATGCCAGTGCGGGGGATGGAGAAGACATTAATTACTATTTTGTTCATGATTACATTTCATTAGGTCTAATTGGTGATGCATCAGCAACAATCACAATTTGTTTCTCTGAGGTTTATTTCATTTTGTTAATACATGGCATATAGATTTCACCACTACGTATTAGAGGTTGGTTAGGTTATTCCCACTATTTAATTATTTTTGAGCTTCAAGTTAGTGGGATTTTGAAGGGAAAAGAAGTTGACTACATTGCCTGCCATTGTTCTTTCAGCTATTGACTAGGGCAAGGTTTCTCAAACTTGGATTCCCAGATGTTGTTGGACTACAAATTCCATCATCCCCAGCCACAATGGTGCAATGCTTTTTTGCTGGGGATGATGGAAGTTGTAGGCAAACAACATCTGGGGACCCATGTTTGAAAACTCATGGGCTAGGGTTATGGTTCCATCAGTGCAGCTTCCAACCAGAGTATCAATCCTAGCTAATATTCTGCTTGATAGTGTGGTGAAGAGGAGGAAGAAAAGACTTAATGAGCTATATTTATACTTATAAGAGAACTGGAGTCCATGGTCTGTAAACAGAATGCAGGGCAAAAAAACAGCCTACTGTCACAAGAAGCCCCACTCAGACCATCTGGTCTTTACACTTTGAAAAGAAACTATCGTCGCATTATTTCTGTGCAGCAATTAGGATTATCCATTTTCTCTGTCCCTTTGAAGGTCCTCTATGGCCTAGTTAATTTATAGAGGAGACCCATTGGTTCAATTTTTTGTTTAAAATTTAATCTCAGTTTCTTAACTCATAGCAGGATCCAAAAGCGGTTCTATTTAACAACAGTTAAAAGAGCTTTATTCTGTTTGCACTCATTATGAGACTTGAGAATTCTATGGAGGCATCCCTTGGTGTACTATCCTTTTTGGGGGAATGTTTTGAATTTACCCCGGAAGTAGAGAAAACTATATTTTTTGCATTAGAGCTTCCCAGTAATCGTTTATCTATCTTTAAAGACCAATCATTAAATTTCAAGATTATCCTCCATATCTCGTCTACATTTTTATTGCAGTCTTTGTTACTTCAATAGCAGTTGGCTGGGCTTTGGCTTAAGTTGCTAGTTTGGTATTTTCTGTTAGCTTTTTTATTTATAGTGAGACTCTCCTTTTGGAGTCCGGTTTGCAATATACATTCAGAATATAAACTTACATTTTGAGTTTGAGGATGGGACCCAATCTACCCATGCATTTTCAAAACTGGAAGCAGGATGTAAACGGCATTAATTGCAGTATGTCAGATGGTCTACTTGCTACTTGTAAAAAAGGAAAGACAAAGATGATAGGGCAGTTTTCATGATGATTACTAGGTAGGAGCCTCCCACCCTCGTGTGGGTGCTGTGCATTCTCCCAACTGGCCACTGTGATAATTCTGTAAGCAAGATAGGAGGGAGAAATGCTTGTCTGTGAGCTGAGTACGGAGGTGGGAAGTGTGGGGCAGTGCTGTCTCTCCATCCTCACTGGGTACAAGTTCTGAGCTCGCCGCTGCTGTGTGCCTTGGTACCCAGCTCATAGATGAGCACTTCCACTTCCTCACTTGCAAAACTATCACGATGGCTATTCGACAGCTTACACAGTTTCCAAACTAGAGTAGGGGGCTTCTCCTACCCTACTAATCACAATGATAGTAGCCCTTATATGTTTCATCTGTGGTGTTCTGAAATGAGAGCTCTTGAATTGTGAGAGTTTTAGCTGTCTCTTTTTATTACTCATAACAAATCTCAGGCCCTTTTGTAGTCTTCTACCCTGTTTCAAACATTTCCTGCTCATTAAAGTCCGTTGAGATTAGATCTAATGATTCTTCACATTATGTTAATTTCTTTGCAGTCTGTGGAAACTTGGTATTTCACTTTTGATTCTAGTCACATTTTACCAGTTTCCATTTTCCGGTCCCCTTAAGTGGCACAGTGGGGAAATGCTTGATTAACAAGCAGAAGGTTGCCGTTTCAAATCCCCACTGGTTTGTTTCCCAGACTATGGGAAACACCTATATCAGGCAGCAGTGATATAGGAAGATGCTGAAAGGCATCATCTCATACTGCGCGAGAGATGGCAATGGTAAAGCTCACCAGGCTAATAGATATGATCGCACCTATGATATACGGGCGGCAAAGTAGTGATTCTTTTTGGCCTGTATTGCATCCACAAGTTCTCATCCAGTGGAGTTGTTCCGGGTCGTGAGAGGGCTATTGAGTGCCCCTCCTCCCTTGAATCAGAATTTGGAACAATCGATTACCCACGGTGATGTGTTTAATGATTTTTGTGTGGATAAGATCTCTCATATTTGGGCCGACTTGGATTTACAGCCCACAATTACTGCAGTGTCTGAATCGGAGGTGTCCAGTGACTCCTCTTATGTGGTTAGGCTGGATCAGTTTCAGTTTGTGACTCATTAGGATGTGAACAAGCTGCTTGGAGCAATGCCGCCTACCACCTGATCTCTTGACCCTTGCCAAACATGGCTAATACTATCTGGCAGGGAGGTTGTTGTAGAAGGCCTAGTAGAGATCATCAGTGCTTCTCTGAGGGAGGGCAGGATGCCTCCTTGCCTTAAGAAGGTAGGGGTGTGCACGGAACCACCAACTGCGGTCTGGCACTGGGTGGGGGGGTATCTTTAAGAGCGGCGGGAGGGTTTACTTACCCCTCCCGCCGCTTTCCCGCTTGGCGCCCGTAATTCTACGAGTAATTGGGGCGGCAGGACACCAGCCAACGTCGCCGCCCCCACGCAACCGGATTACGGGCCAAATCGGCCCAAACTACTGCTGCGGCCGCCTACCACCCACCCAGCCGCCCAACACAAGGCCTGATTTCGGGCCAAAGAAGCCACCCCCACACGGCCGGATCACAGGCCAAATCGGCCCAAACTACAGCCGCCGCCGCCGACCGCCCACCCACCCAGCTGCCCGAGTCCCAACTCCAACAAGGCCTGCGTCAGTCGGGCCGATCAGGGCCCCACAACTCGAAGAAGAGGAGCTCGCAAACAGAGCTCCTCTCTCCGCAAAGTCTCGGGCCGAACTGGGGCTTTGGGTGCAAAGGACGCCTGGGAGTTTTGAAGAGCAACGTCGGGAAAGGGGCGGCCTCGCAAACACCTCCCTGCCGCCCCTTTCCCGACGTTGCTCTTCAAAACTCCCAGGCGTCCTTTGCGCCCAAAGCCCCAGTTCGGCCCGAGACTTTGCAGAGAGAGGAGCTCTGTTTGCGAGCTCCTCTCCTTCGAGTTGTGGGGCCCTGATCGGCCCGACTGACGCAGGCCTTGTTGGGGTTGGGACTCGGGCGGCTGGGCGGGCGGGCGGCAGCGGTGGCCACGGCTGTATTTCAGGCCGATTTGGCCCGTGATCCGGCCGTGTGGGGGTGGCTTCTTTGGCCCGAAATCGGGCCTTGTGTTGGGCGGCTGGGTGGGTGGTCAGCGGTGACCCCCGCACCCGAACCGGACCACCCAGGTCCGGACCGGTCTGGAGGCTTTTTAAATGGCCTCCAGACTGGTCCGGGCCCATCCCTATAAGAAGGCAATTATTAGACCACTTCTGAAGAAGCCTGCCTTGGATTCCTCAGAGTTGAGCAACTATAGGACTGTCTCCAACCTTCTGTGGCTGGGCAAAGTAATTGAGAGAGTGGTGGCCTTCCAACTCCAGGTGGTCTTGTAGGAAACTGATTATCTAGACCCGTTTCAGACTGGCTTTTGGGTGGACTATGGGGGTGGAGACTGCCTTGGTCGGCTTGATGGATGATCTCCAATTGGGAATTGACAGAGGAAGTGTGACTCTGTTGGTCCTTTTGGACTTCTCGGTGGCTTTTGATACTATTGACCATAGTTTCCTTCTGGAGCGTCTGAGGGGGTTGGAGGTGGGAGGCACTGCTTTGCCATGGTTCCACTCTTACCTCTTGGGCAGATTCCAGATGGTGTCCCTCAGGGACTGTTCTTAAAAATTGAACTTCGGTATGGTGTCCCTCATTGCTCCGTATTGTCTCCAATGTTGTTTAACATCTACATGAAACTGCTGGGATAGATCATCAGGAGATTTGGTGTAGGATGTTATCAGTATGCTGATGACACCCAAATCGTTTTCTCCATGTCAATATCATCAGGAGAAGGCATAACCTCCCAAAATGCCTGCCTGGAGGCAGTGATGGGCTGGATGAGAGATAACAGGCTAGGCTGAATCCAGATAAGACAGAGGTACTTATTGTGCGGGGTCGGAACTCGGGAGATGATTTTTATCTGCCAGTTCTGAATGGGGTCACACTTCCCCAGAAGGAACAGGTACGCAGTCTGGGGGTGCTTCTCGACACAAAACTCTCCTTGGTGTCCCTGGTTGAGGCAGTGGCCAGAGGTGCCTTTTATCAGCTTTGGCTGATACGCCAGCTGTGTCTGTTTCTTGAGATAAATTACCTCAGAACAGTAGTACTTCTACAGGTCACCTCCAGATTTTACTACTGCAGTGCACTCTATGTGGGGCTGCCTTTGTACATAGTCCGGAAACTGCAGTTAGTCTAGAATGCGGCAGCCAGGTTGGTCTCTGGGTCATCTTGGAGAGACCATATCATTCCTATCTTAAATGATCTACACTGGCCACCGATAAGTTTCTGGGCAATGTACAAGGTTTTGGTTATAACCTATAAAGCCCTAAACAGCTTGAGCCCTGGGTATGTAAGAGAACATCTTCTTCGCTATGAACCACACCGCGCATTGAGATCATCTGGAGAGGTTCGTCTGCAGTTGCCACCGGCTCGTCTGGTGGCTACTTAGGGATGGGCCTTCTCCATTGCTGCCCCGAGGGTTTGGAACACACTTCCTGCTGAAATAAGAGCCTCGCCATCTTTTACAACTTTTAAAAAGGCAGTCGAGATGCATTTGTTCACCCAGGCTTTTAATTAGATATTGTTTTCATTTTGTTTTAATAGTTTTAATGTTTTATTGTTTTAATTGTTGAAATGTGTTAATCTTTTTATTGGTTGGTTTTTATTGTTTTGTTGTAAACCGCCCAAAGAACGTGCGTTTTGGGCAGTATAAAAATGTATTAAATTAAATTAAATTATATTAAATTAACCCCTCCTGTATTCTACCAAAAGAAAACCACAGGGCTCTGTGGGCACCAGGAGTCGAAATCAACTTGATGGCACACTTTACCTTTACCTTTATTTTCATACTACTTCCAGGGCTGCGCAACTTGGGCTCCCAACTGCTGTTGGACTACACCTCTCATCATCCCCAGTCGCAGTGGCTAATATGAATGATGGGATTTGTAGTCCAGCAGCAACTGGAGAATGCTAGTTGTATAGTCCTGTTCTATAGCATTGCTTTTTATGTAAAGAGACTATCTTCCCTTTGAACATTACCTTTGTTTTAGAACAAGCCTATCTGTATAGATATTTGAGGATGATAGTGTGTGCCAAAAACACATGAAAGATGATAAGCTTGAGGGGATTTTTAAGTTTTAAGGATATGAAGTATAGGTCTAATTAATAGCTCTTTATTCATCACAGAGTTTCAAAATGGCTCAGAGGCATATAATTGTTTCAGCTGTTACAGACCTGTACACTGATATTTAGCTCTGAGTGATTTCTTTTTGGCTGAGAGATTCTAACAGTCATCTGCAATACTGTTAACTGAACAAGGAAACAATTGTTAATGAGATGGGGTAACAGCCTTTCCTAAGTTGAAGAAGTTTTCAGGTTTTTGCCCCTGAGAACCTGGAGAACTGGTCATATACATTACACTTTGCTGCTAAGATTCCATGCAATATGAGACTGTTAAATTCTTTCATTGGCTTCCTAAAACCTCAGTTAATTTATATTACATTATCTTAGTCAATACATCCATAACAAGAGTATATGCTGTCAAAGCTTGTCAAACTACAAAACTCCATAGATATCTTTATAGACAAAGAAGATGTTGATCTGGCCTAGTGTTTCTCATGGGCATACTAAAACCCAGTCCTTTTAAAAATGATAAATCTACCTGCCCTTTTGGCACCAGATATGTGTTCCTCTTCTGAGGTTATAGGAAATTTTTCTGCTTAGGCCAGCCGATCAATATTCCCTTGTATATAAAAACCAAAGTCATCCTTGAGACATAAGTGTCTCAGGATTGTCAAGAAGCAGATTAATTTTTTTTAAATGTACATAGCAGTGAAGTTTCTTCAAGTACCAAATGGTCCCCCTCTTTGATAGTTATGCCCTATATGTAGAGAATCTTTATATTTTATTTTGGAAGCTATTTCCCCCCCTTTTGTCAGTTGTCTCCCACTTTGTTCCTCTTTAAGGCCATTACACATGGGGCCTCCTTTTTCCCCCTGAGCTCTAATATGTTTTATTGTTTATGCAGACTGTTTTGAATGAAACCATAATTTTAAAATAGTTTCAGGTCATAAAACATGAGTAAATACACACATGTAATAAGAGGCCTTTAAATTTAAAGGAAAGATAATTTACTACAGGCAAACTTTGTTATCTGTGGTTTCAGCACTCGCGGTTTCACGTATCCGCGGTTGGGGAATAGGCACCTGACCTCACCATATGCAAAGGAAAAAAGGGGACTCCTTTTTCCACCAAGCCTCTCTTGCAACTGACTGTGGGGACCAATCTGCATCCTACACATACTCAGAGAGGCCCCAAATGGGATGCAGACCAGCCCTCGCAGTGAGCTGGAAGAGAGGCTTGGAGGGAGAAGGAGTCTCTGTTGCTGTCTCCACTATAATCCCTGCTGCTGCGGGCACCTCCGTGGCAATTTAAAAAGGAAAAATGCTCTGCCTCCTCTATTCAATCCCTGCTGTTGCCGCGGCTGCCTCTGCTGTCATCTGTGGTGATTTTAGCAGGTAAAATGTGCCGCCTCTGCTGCCATCCACGACGACTTTTAAGGGTTTTTTAAAAAGCCATTTCCACCTAATTTTGATTTTTCAGCCTTTAAAAAAAAACCAAAAAAACACCCAAAATACATTTTTTGGCCAATCTCCAACAAACCTAACACCCACAGTTCCATAGCCCCAAGTACCTGGTATTCGCAGTTTCTGTATCCTCAGCACTAGCCAGGAATGAAAGCTCTGCAAATACTGAAGTTTCCCTGTATATGATATCCCAAGCTATTTTGACTTTTTAGTGTGTGGAACTATATGACTTATATGAAGTAGGATAAAAGTATTGTTGGGACAATATTCTATATTAAAGATTGTGTTATCAAATTAAGAAACAATCAGATTTGCCAGACCACAATTTACATTGTTACATATCTGGTGAAAGAAACATAATCACTCTAACTAAGAAACTTGATCACTCTAATTAAGAAACCATGTCACGGAGCTGAGAACCATTGCCTGTATTACTGTGTCACTAGGACAGGAGGCCAGAAGGGGACAAACAGCAAGCCTTACAAGCCAGCAGGCAAAATCTCTGGTGGTTCTTTGTGTCTCTTGTGGAGTCTTATAAATGGGAACTGAGCAATATTATATGTATCGATCCCATATAAACTCCAGGGACTCCTGTTGCTCTTCAGTCTGAGTAACAAGTCACTTAGGAAAACCACTTGGCTGCTCCTTAGGACATCTTCCCTCCCCTGGCCTTCCTGTTTATCTTGTCTGCATTTTCATCCTACCCGATGCTTGTTTTATTCATTTGAGTACTATACCCAGCCCAGCTTTGCTAAGTTACAGGACTGAGTGCCTGGCATTCTCTTGGACATGCAGCAGGGATGTTGTATACATGGAACCATTGTTTTGTGAGCACTGTCCCTAATGGGATTCCACTGTGTATAGAAAACAAAAAACAGATTTGCTGTGCTGCCTTCTGTATGCAAAAAATGTAGGAATCCTATGCAAGTTGGCACATTAGAGTTACACATCATTATGCTTGTGAGAGCCAGTAACATATCCAAAGTGCAAAAATCAGCCATTTTGAGATGCTACCGCTGGCTTTTGCTCCAAGCAACATGAACTTAGAAAAGTACACGCAACTTGGATTTCTATATGTCCAATCCACTTAATGTTTGTGTCAAACTAAACACTTATTTACTGTACCAGTACCTAAAATGCTATATCGAATGGTTTTCTGCATATAGAAATATGCAGAAACTCTGCAGAAATGACTTTTTTTAATGTATAGCTTTAAAGTCCCCTGCTAACTGAGCAAAAAGGCACCTTTTTGAAGTGGTAATTCTCTTTATTTAACAGGGAGAGAGTAACTCCACCTCCAGTGGCTGTTGCTAGTGTCTATGTTTCTTTTTTAGATTGTGAGCCCTATGGACACAGAGAGCCATTCAATTTATTTTTATCTATGTAAACCATTTTGGAAACCTTTGCTGGAAAATAGTATATAAATATTCTTCATATTCATTAATTTACTGCAGGCACTGTCCCTCTAAGGCATGTGCATGTTCGTGTGCTCACAAGTTTTTGGATGTCTGCTCAGTTCAATTTAGGTCTCGCTCAGGTTGAATCAGGAAGGCCCCATTCTTAATGCAGGTGCACACACACTGCCTTGATACTACTACCCAGAACAAAACTCATTCCGCACAGAGATGAAAAAAATTAGAGGGACTACTGACTGCAGGTAGCAAAATGCATGAATATACATTGAACTTTTTACTATATGCAGTGAATACTTATATACTGTATATAAATAAGTATATATACTGTATGTGATTTTTGTATGTGCAGTTCAAGTTAATTGGTTTTATAGAAGTGGAATTACTTATAGAAACATGTGAATACATATGTTTTTATTCAAAGATGCACATAAACAATTGAAATGCAATGGTGAAACCATCTGTTGTGATTTACCTGTGTACTATTCTTTCATGACATCATTCTCTAGGCTGGTCAAGGTTATGTTAGGCACAGGAATGGATGAGTAGTCATGTAACATCATACTAGAATTCAAACAGCAAGATAGAACAATGAAAATAAAAGAAGAAAACAAACAGAACTGGCTGTCCACAATTGTCTGGTACTGCAGACAAAGAAATAATGAAAGGTATCTTGGAGCCAAGGAAACAGAGGATTGGGGTCTTCATTTGTGTGTCTGAGATAAATGTTGCCATAGCAGCAAGTCACAACTTATGCACCAATATAGTATACGTACACCATCAAGAAACCGAAAGCCTTGAAACCAGTCATCCTTCTGTCCGTACCATGTTCAAACAAAGTCTACGTATTGTGCACCACAGTAATCATGTGTGGGAAGGTCTCTCAACTGGTCTTGTGATTCAACAAGCACTGATTTGGAGCATCAAGTCAAAAGGAGGGTTGGCTAGGGGATGAGGAACAGCAGAGGTACAGCTACATGTCTGGGTTCAGTCAGTGGTAGAATGTACAGAAGTGAACAATGCCATGTGCAAGTTCACTGTTGACATGTATCACACAAGTGAACATCGCAAAGAAGTTTCTTAGGTAAGGCAAAAGAGGGGCTTACTGGATACTGGAAATATTGAGTTTCCTAATTGACATGGACCAGTAGTAATGAAGAGTCATGTATCTTCATGAATCTAAGGTTGAGACCTCTCCAGTACTGGTTCCTTGATTCCCTCAGCCCCCAGTACCACCCTCAAAATTTTCACCCTCATGTACCTCTAGACATATGGGACAGTGTCAGATGGTGGAGTTCTATGAGGAACCTGACCAACTCTACTCCATTCCATCGGCCAAGCCCTCAACTACAGATTGCAACAGATGCCTTGGAATTGGGCTAGAGAGCCGATTGTGGTCACTTACACCTGAATGTCTGCTGGACCCCATCAGAATCTGCACATCATATAAACTACTTAGAACTACTAGCCATTTTCAAGGCCTTAAGGGGCTTCATCTCACAAGACACCAGCCAGAGTGTTCAAATCCCAACAGACGATATTACCGCCAAAACGTATATCAACAGCCAAGGTGGCACTGGTTCTCACTCACTACTCAGACTGACCCTTGACAACAGGGACTGGGCTATATATCACCACATCCACTTCTCCGCCAACCACATTCAAGGCCAAAATAATATCATAGTAGACTCTCTGAGCAGATCCCATCTCCTCTCTCATGAATGACGTCTCTACTCTATGAAAGATCTTTCAACTCTGGGGCCAACCCAGCATAGAACTTATTACCAGCCCAGAGAACAACCAGTGCCCAGTGTTCTGCTCTTGGGCAGGTCTGGGTCCCAGCTCCTTGGGAAGACGCCTTCACGCTGAGCTGGAATAATCTCTATTATTTTCCCACCAATCCCATTCCTTCCTTCATTTTTATTTTTTATTTATTATTATTTATTAAAACATTTTTATACCGCCCAAAACTTACGTCTCTGGGCAGTTTACAACAGAATAAAAACAAAGTAAAACATTCGTTAAGACAAAAATTCGTTAAGACAAAACACACACATTACAACAATTTAAAAATTTTAAAATAATATTTTAAAACAGCATTAAAACCATTAAAACAACATTAATTAAAAGCCTGGGTGAAGAAATGTATTTTTAAAGCCTTTTAAAAAGCTGTCAGAGATGGGGAGGCTTATTTCACTAGGGAGCGCATTCCAAAGCTTCGGGGCAGCAGTGGAAAAGGCCCGTCCCTGAGTGGCCACCAGACGAGCCAGTGGCAGCTGCAGACGGACCTCTCCAGCAGATCTCAGTGGGCAGTGGGGTTCATGCCGAAGAAGGCGTTCCCTTAAATACCCAGGGCCCAACTGTTTAGGGCTTTATAGGTTATAACCAGCACCTTGTGTTTTGCCCAGAAACATATCCGCAGCCAGTGTAGCTCCTTCAATACAGGAGTTATATGGTCTCTGCTAGACGACCCAGAGACCAGCCTGGTTGCCGCATTCTGGACCAGCTGTAGTTTTCGGACTACGTACAAGGGCAGGCCTACATAGAGCGCATTACAGTAATCCAGTCTGGAGGTTACCAGCAGATGTACCTCTGTTTTGAGATCATTCACCTAAAGAAACGGACGCAGCTGGCGTATCAGCCGAAGCTGATAGAAGGCACTTCTGGCCACCGCCTCAACTTGGGACACAAGGGAGAGGCTCGGATCCAGAAGCACCCCTAGACTGTGTACCTGTTCCTTCTGGGAAAGTGTGACCCCATCCAGAACAGGCAGATCAAAATCATCTCTCGAGTTCCGACCCCAGACAATGAGTACCTCCATCTTAGCTGGATTCAGTCTCAGTTTGTTATCCCTCATCCAGCCCATCATCGACTCCAGGCAGGCATTTAGGGAGGTTATGCCTTCTCCCGATGATGCTGACATGGAGAAATAGATTTGGGTGTCATCAGCATACTGGTAGTACCCTGCACCAAATCTCCTGATGATCTCTCCCAGCGGTTTCATGTAGATATTAAACAACATTGGAGACAATATGGAGCCCTGGGGAACACCATACAAAAGTTCAGATTTTGAAGAACAGCAGTCTCCAGGGGACACCATCTGAACCTGCCCGAGAGGTAGGAGCGGAACCACTGCAAAGCAGTGCCTCCAACTCCCAACCCCTTCAGACGCTCCAGAAGGATACTATGGTCGATAGTATCGAAAGCCGCCGAGAGGTCCAGAAGGACCAACAGAGTCACACTTCCTCTGTCAATTGCCAGTTGGAGATCATCCATCAGGCCAACCAAGGCAGTCTCCACTCCATAGCCAGCCTGAAAGCCAGTTTGAAATGGGTCAAGATAATCAGTTTCATCCAAGACTGTCTGGAGTTGGGAGGCCACCACCCTCTCAATTTCCTTGCCCAGCCACGGAAGGTTGGAGACAGGCCTCTAATTGTTCAAGTCCGAGGGATCCAGGGTAGGCTTCTTAATAATTGCCATCAAAATAACTTCAAAAAACTAATTTTTGAAGTTAGTTTAAAGCTATTGGCCTCTGATGTATTACTGTAGTTGAAATTGTTCCTTATTCCCCAGTCTGATGAAAAAGTAAATATTAAAAATGGCTTTCCCTTTTAAATCATTGGTAATATTTGTCACAAGAGAAATAATTCCCTTTCCCCCCCCAGATCTTCAAAGTGATACCAAGGTTTTGTAATATGCCAGTGTAATTAAATTTAGTCAATTAAGTGGGTAAAAACCAGACAGTAAACAAAGAAATCACCAGTTGTTTGATAACATATTTCTTGTAGCACACATACAGTTTGTCTCTTATGGGAACCATGGCAGATTCAGTGTATAATTCCCTAATTCCATGGGGAGCCTTCCTAAGGAGAGAACGGCAACACACATCCTATGACTTCTGCCCAGCTCATTTTTCGTGTATGAGCTGTTCGAGTATGATAGGAGGTAGAGATGCATGTCACCTCTCCTCTCCTCTCCTCTCCAAATGCTGGTCATTGTATTTCAATGCTGGGGCCTATTTTGCATGTATTTCCCACATACCTGCCAACATATCCCTATTTTCCCATGGTGAATGGGAACATGTGGACAGGTATGTTTCTATAGTGATTTACTGTGTTCCAAATCCTCGGTAACATTAAAAGACAGTTATATGGGCCTGGCTCCTTTTCTTACCTTCTGATCTATCTGCAACATTTTCTGCTAAGATGCAATATTCAATGACAGAAATGTGGCTGAAGAAAAGAGAATATGCTCTTTAAAAATTACTAAAATACCCAATTAACCACCAACATTCCCATTCAAAAACTGGGATAATATACAACTTATTTTAGATGCCTTATATACAACATTCTATTGGCTTTGAATAGACCCAGACTGGGGGGGAAACAAGGGCAAAAAAGGCAGATTTCCTTTCTCTCATCTTTGCCACTGTGATTATTGATAGTTAATAAAGCATTGTTAATAGGAAAGTGTTGTAATTTTTAGGTTTTTTCCTCTCAGCATAATCCAAAAGGCAAATCAGGGGCCAATTGAGGACAAAAGACAGGATGCATTGCCTTTTCCTTACAATATTGCCAGGTAGGAATAAAATACTGGAGGATCTTGATATTTGCACAGGTTCTGTTCCACAGTTGTACTGTGGATACTGAAACCACAAACATTGAAGCATTGTTTCAATAGGAAATTGGGGGTTAGGTTCCTGGTCATGGGGAAAATGCCCCCCCCCCACGTATGCCGAGGTCAGGTGACTTTTATGAATCCGCAGATAATGAAGTTTCCCTGTATACCATACCATGTGTTGTCTCAACTCTCCAGCCAGCAGGGGAACCAAAGGTGAGTTACTGTATTTGAAATAGCAGGGGGCGGGGGAGAGAAGACGCCGGCCACCGGCCACTTCCACCCTTACCTAAGGAGGCCAGCAGGATGCCCAGAGGCAGAGAAGCTAGAGGAGGCAAGCTGCTTGTTCCAGCAGAAAATCTCTCATTGGCTATGAGAAGGCAGAGTCAAGTCTGAGCAGGAACATGATGAGTGCTAGCAGCCCATGAAGGGCAAGGGCTCAGCAAAAGGATGTAGCTGGATAGGCTGTGATGGAACACACCTTGGGCTGGGCACAGAAGGTGAGTGGGGTTCTGCTAACCACTTTCCAAACCTGTACATGCACCTTACAAAATTGCTGCACACCATGCAGGTCTCTGGCGTTATTTATGGAATGTCTGGACACTCAAAGGTCCTTACAATATCTAGCTGCCCCTTTGGGGAGAGGAGGATATGATGCTATCAATTCCATAATTGCTCAATCCACAGACTTGCAGTAGGGGGACCTTGTACACCTTATACAGAGTTTTTCCCTGGGATTTCCACCCCAAGCCCAGGGAGGGTCAAGCTCTGTGATAGAGAGGGGTGGTGGAGGCAGGCATTTTGGAAACTACCAGAAATACATGAAAGTTTTAGGAATAGCCTTTGGGGAGCCAGAAAGCCCTGCAGGGATGAGACAACATTTCTCTCCCTCACGTGAGCTTGCTCTGAGACTACTACTACTACTACTACTACTATGGATATACATATACTAGTACTACTACAATATTTATATTCCACTCGTCAGCCAAAGTTCTCAAAGCGGTTTACATAGAAAAAGAAATACCACATAAAGAAGATGGTCCCCTGTCCCCAGGGATCACAAGCTAAAAAGAAACATAAGGCACATACCAGCAACAGCCACTGGAGAGAATGCCGTGCTGGGGTTGGATCGGGCCAGTTGCTCTCCCCTTGCTAAATAAAGAGAATTGCGACAAAGGCTATAATCCACTATAGGACAAAGAGGAATGAGAAGCAGAGAGAGACAATTCAGACAACTTTTATTTTAATATTCTGGGTATCCAGAGTCTTTTATTTTTTATTTAATTTTTTACTTTTATTTTAATATTCTGGGTATCCAGAGTCAGTTGTCTGTACAATGGAGAATACTCCTGCACTATCCATGTGCTTGGCAATCTTAAGCAATGGTGTTCAGAGTTCATATTGAACTTTAAGTTCACATTGAACCTATGGTACTTCTGGATATTCTCAAGCAAATATTCTCAGTCACATATTCTCAATCACATAATGATTTGCCCTGATCCAACACATTACTTTCAGGCACTGCCTCAAGATATCAGGCTTTTCTAGATGTTGTCTAGGTTTAGCTAGTTTTATCCATGTTCCTGAATCCTTCTCTAAGGTTTATATTTTATTGTATACATAGCAAAATCTGCGGGTAGGAAGTGGCCAGAAATGACTGCAAAATGTCCACCAAAAGTTAGTAGGAACATGTATGATGATCTGTGCTAGTTGCTGCTAGGGATGTGCAAACTGGTTTGAATTTGAACCGGTTTGGTTCTATGGTTCGAATTTGAACTGAACCAGCCATTAGGTTCGAGCTGCCAGTTCAAACCTGTTTCAACCTCCCAAAGTCGGTAGGGTGGTAGTTGGCACCCATGGGTGCCTACCACCCAACCCCCAAAGCAATCGGACACTTGTACAATTTTTTACAAATTTATTTATTTTATTTTTTCTCATAGGGTATAATGGGACTCGAACCAGCCCATTATTCCCTCTTGTGGAGCACCCATGGGTGCCAACTACCACCCAAACACCAAAACAATCAGACACTCCTAATATTTTTAATGAATTTTTGAAATATGTTTATTTTTCTCATAGGGTATAATGGGACTTGAACCAGCCCATTATCCCCTATTGTGGAGCACCTAGGGGTACAAACTTGGGGTGGGTGGTAGGCACCCCTGGGTGCCTACCACCCACCAAACCCCAAGGCAATCGGACACTGCTCTATTGGAGAATTTTTAAAGTATTTTTGAATTCCTCATAAGGAATAATGAGGATTCCAGCAAATGTATAGTTTCACGTCAGGGGGGAGGGGTGGCCTAAATCAGAGTGTGGTGGGTGGTAGTGCCCAAGGGGGGCAAGGAAGCTACTAGAATTTTCTCAAAGGAATTGGGCAAAGAGCTGGTTTTTAAGTGATTTTTGAAGTTTACGCGTCTTTAAGGTTTTTCTCTATAGGGAAGAATGGAGGTTTCAGCAAGTGTATCACTTCACATTGCGGGGAAAGGGGTGGCCTAGAGCGGAGTGGTGGTGTAGTGCACAGAGGGTGCCAACCACCCCCATGGGTTGCTAATCCATGGGGTACAGGGTTTTGTTGTTTCTGAGGTGTTCTGAGTGTAGATTTTCTGGTAGCAAATGAGAGTGGATTCATGGTTTGTTATTGAAAATCTCATATGCTACCAGAGAATCTACTCCAGCGCCCCGCAAGTGCAGTTATGGATCTTGATATGGAATGAAGTGGAAAGGCTAACTGACTAGCAGATGTAGATATTAGACAATATGTGTTTGACTACACCATCTGAGTGATTTTTTTTTTAAAGGATGCAGATGTTTTGTCACAACAAATTATAGATATGACGGACACTGAGTTTCACTTAAAATGTATCTGCAGAAATCTCTGGTTTCTAATATGTGGCATTTAGATAAGTGCTTCTAAGGCACATCTGTACTATTCCAGTAAACAGACACTCCCAGATGTCTTTGACCAACATCTTATTCCTAATCATGTTACCTCAGAAGCAAGCCTCATTGGTTTTAAGTGTGCTTAGCTGTGCCCTTAAACTGGTTTCCTCTAGTTATAAATGGACTATTGAGCATTTTAGCAAGCCATGATTCTGTTATTTACTTTCTTCTGGTCTGTAGACATTTCCACTTAATACTGGGGAGTCAGCAACGATAAAAGCCGTGCAGAAGTGCTACGACTTTAAGCAAAGCAGAAAATCCTGGCATAATACCAGGTACTAAAGGAAGTTACCTTTTTATTGCTATCTCTAAAGTTTATCTCCTATTTCCTGTGTAAATAGCCGGTGCCATGCTGAAAAGAGAGGGTGTGAGTTAACTTCAGTGATAGAACACAGTTCGACAGCTCTGTCTGTACACACACTGTTTCCATGCAGTGCGAATTTCCACATACTATTAGGCCATGCTTTTTTCCTAACTTTGCAGCACATTTTTATGTTCATTATTGCTAAACTGGTTAAATTTCTAGTGTTGGGTACTGCAGTTTGAAGCGTGAAAGATTGTAAATCAGCATTGTAGTTAAAGGTGAGGAAATAATAGGAACTTCATGAAAAGGCAGTGAAGTGAAAGTCTTTCAGCCCCAATCTCCAAATGCAATGGGTTGGAAGCAGTGAGTTAAAATTGCATTGCTTGTGTAGTTCAGGATGAATAACTGAATAATAGAGAAAGTTTATCAGAACAGAAAAGGAAATTGCTGTTAAAATCTAGCTGCCCAAGAAAGTTCTTCTCTTCTGCTGCTGAGTGAGTGTGTGTCTGTGTGTGTGTTTGGGGGAGGGGATATGGATTGTGCTTTTTTGCTTTTTTTTTTTTTTTGGCCTTGCTGTTGTCACATGTCATGCATGAATGGAAATGCTGCATTCTCCTGGGAGCTGTAAAGCTTCTGTGAAGATTGTTTATTTCCTTAATCCCTTCTCCTTTGTGATTCCTGATGTCAGATATAAAATGGAAAGCCTTTAATATAGAGATTATCATCCTTATTATCACTTGCACTAGGGAACACCCTAGCTGACTGTTGTTACCCTAGCAGGCGCCATATGTTACTGCCTTTCTAGGGTTAGACTTTAACCTGCCCACTTTATTACATATGTGAAGCCCAGTATGAGGTGCCTTTGGGGGGTTGCACAGATGGGCAATTGCTTGTTTCATTATCTCTCATTTATTGAGAATTGACACTGAAAGGCTCCCTATTACTTTGAACTTTCCAAGCTATTTGGGACCTGCCTAACATCATTATTAGCAGCAGTGTGGAAGTATCGTAACATAAGGTATCAGTCCTGCACTAAGTATTATTATTTTTATTTATTTATTTATGACATTTATAGCCCACCCCATGCAAAGGCTCTGGAAAGTGCATAACAAGTTTAAAAAGGCATAAAAACAAACATGATTTAAAACACACGGTTTAAAACAATATAGAAACAATTTAAAACAATTCACAACCATTTAAAACCAATTAAAATACTAAGAATAATTTTAAAACTTTGGAAGGCCAGGCCAAACAAGTAGGTTTTTAGGGCTCTCTTAAAGGCCAACAGCAAGCCTAAACTGTGGATATCTGCCAGGAGTCCATTCCATAGGCAAAGAGCAGCTTCAGAGAAGGCCTAGTTATGAGTCGCCACCAGACGTACTGGTGGTAATTGGAGATGGACCTCTCCAGATGACCTCAAGGTACGATGGAGACCACACAGAAGAAGGCCCTCTTTAAGCTAGCCCGGACCCAAGCTGTTCAGGGCTTTAAAGGTAATAACCAACTTCGCATTTTGCCCGGAAACATATCGGCAGTCAGTGCAACTTTTTAAAAACAGGCATAATATGGACTCTCTGGGTTAACTCAGAGACCAGTCTGGCTGCCACATTTTTAACGTACGTAGTTTCCAAACTACGTACAAAGGCAGCCCCAAGCAGAGCACATTGCAATAGTCAAGCCTGGAGGTTACCAGCAGATACACCCCTTTTTGAGATCATTCTCTTCAAGGAATTGATGCAGCTGTTGAATCAGACAAAGTTGATGGAAAGCGCTCCTGGCTATAGCCTCCACCTGAGATACCATGGTGAGGCCTCTCCAGATGGGAGCACTCCCAAGCTGCATACCATCTGGAGGAGTGTAACCCCATCCAGCACAAGAAGATTTAACTCATCTCTCAAATTCCGATCCCCCACAATGAGCACCTCCGTCTTGCTTGGATTTCAGCTTCAATTTGTTATCCCTCATCCAGCCCATTACTACCCATAGGCAAGCATTTAGGGAGTGAATGCCATTTCATGAAGAGGAGGAGGAGGAGGAGGAGGAGGAGGAGGAGGAGGAGGAGGTTGTTTGGGTGTCATCAGCATACTAATAACACCCTGCACCATATCTCCTGATGACCTCACCCAGTGGTTTCATGTAGATGTTAAAAAGCATTTGTGACACAATGGAGCCCAGAGATACTCCATATAATAGATCCCGTTTCGAAGAGCAACCATCACCAAGCTCCACCATCTTGAATCTGCTTGCAAAGCAGTGCCCCCTATCCCCAACTCCCCCAGGTGATCCAGAAGGATACCATCGTTGATGGTATTGAATGCCACCAATATATCCAAAAGAACCAACAGAGTCACACTCCCTCTGTCCATTCCCTGGTAAAGGTCATCCATCAGGCCGACCAAGGCAGACTCAACCTCATAGCCTGCTCTAAAGCCAGTTTGAAATGGGCCTCGATAACCAGTTTCCTCCAAAACTGCCTGGAGCTGTTTAGCCACCACTCTATCAATCACCTTGCCCAACCATGGGAGATTGGCCTATAACTTTCCATCACTAGGGAAGGCTTCTTAAGAAGTGATCTAATAATTGCTTCTTTCAAACAAGGCATCCTACCCTCCCTCAGTGATGAGTTAATGATATTAACTAGGCCATCTCCAACAATTTCCCTGCTAGACAGAAGCAGCCAAGTCGGGCAAGGATCCAGAGAACAAGTGGTAGGCCGCACCGCCCCAAGCAGCTTGTCCACGTCTTTGGGCATTACAGATTGAAACTGATCTAATCTAATACTGCTCTAATCTAATACTTCAAGAGGGATTTCTGGACACCTCCTTAATAGACTGCAAAAACAGTCGAATCCAAGTTGGACCAAATACAAGATATTTTGTCTGCAAAGAACCCATTAAAAGCATTGCAGCAGAACAAATTCTCCGGGGACTGGTTTGAAATGAAAGGAGCCTGAATCAAACTCCTCATAATCCGGGACAGCTCTGCTGAATGTGAACCTGAAGAAGCAGTGCGTGCAAACGAGAATTGTTTTTTTTTGCTGCATGCACCACTTCAGCATAAATCTTCAAATGGGCTCTATCCTATGTCCTGACAATTTCGAGTCGAGTTCTCCTCCACTTGTGCTCCAGTTGCCTACCTTGCTGCTTCAGACCCCACAACTCCTTTGTATACCAAGGGGCCACTTTTAAAGCAGGTCATGATCATGTCTACTGTTTTTTTGCTGTTGAGAGATCCTCAGAATTTCCCCTTTCCCTGTATTATACTTATGGATCGGAAGGTACATTGCACAGAAAATCTGGCTTGATATAAGATGACTTGAGTTCCCACACTCGATGTTCTTACAGTGGATGGGAGAACAGATGAAAAGATCTCAGTGTTCCAACTAATGCTCGCCTGTGCCATTAAGTATGTGTTTCCTCACAAGGGAATCATTGGCTCCTGCTCCAGCACTATGGTGTGGCTCTTTGCCTGGGATGGTCCTTTTATGAGACGAGATGAAGTGTTCTCAGGCAATGGAGTCTAGGGATGTGCACAAATCATTTTGAGTTGATTTGTGCCCAAAACAAATCACTCCTGATTTGTTTTGTGTCCCGATCTTACAACCCCTCAAATCACCCTAGATTCAATTTGTATTTGCTTTGATTTGATTCAGATCCAGATCAATTCAGACCATTTAACAGGTTCCTAGAGGCACCAAATTTGGGTGGTAGGTAGGTCTCCATGGGCACCGCCTACCACCCAAATTTCAAGGCAGAGGGACACTTGGTTGATTTTTAATGAATTATTTTAGTTTTTACTGATTTTGAACATTTCCACCATAAGAAATAATGGGGATTTGACGTTGCCATATCATAACCCTAGCACTGATCTCCATCTTTCTTAAAAAAGGGGGGGGGGGAGCTAAGCTCTAACCCTTGTAGAAGTGGAGTTATGGAGCAAAATATGCAGTCATTGTTTTTCAAGTGTTCAGATTCTTTGGTGTATAATAACTTTTCCTCATAATGAATCTTTATGAGGATTCATTGGTGTCATGGCTCAGACCTCTGAGTAAGAAGTGTCAGAGGAGAAACGGGAGGACTTGGTTGGGAGAACAGTCTTAGAAGCACAGCAGGAGGATTTGGCTATGAGAACAAACGCTGAAGCTGAGCGTGGTCGGCAACAGACAGAGGACTCTGGACAGCTGACAGAGATGAGAGTTGAGGAGTCTGATCAGGAGGAAGCTGGAATTTCAACTGTGTTAAGAAGACACCTCAAGAGAAAGGCTCAGTGGGAGACACACAGGCGCAAGATCTCACAGGAGAGGCAATAGAAATGCTGAGTCAGGAAAGCCTGATTGGCTGCCGGTTATCTCGAGCCCTGTATCAAGCCAATGTGTTTTCTAAGTCAGCACTGTCAGCAACTTTGCCTTTTTTCGCAGACAGTGTCCTCGTATTTGTACTTTCTTAGACTTCTCTGTTTCAGCCTGTCCTTGTTCTGTTCTTCCTTGCTCCGGTATTTCAGTTATTACTCAGTTATTGTAGAGGGGGTTACCTAGTTTAGTTTCAAGGGACTTTCTTTTGTTTATAATACTTTATCTTGAGAGTCATTCTTTGCTTTTGTTCATGCAGCTAAGCTGCTTCTCTTAGCTACAGAACTTTATTTTGACTCACACAAATAGAGCTGAAGGGATCGTAAATCGTGTCGGGTCAGCTGTGCCAACAGATTTACAACATTTGCACACCTTTATATTCTTTGGTGTCTAATAACTTTTCCTCATAATGAATCCTTATGAGGATTCATTATACGCCTTTGTTTCTTCTGTTCATTTTGACTATCACTGGACAGGGCCAACTGTCAACTGCCATGTGCCAACTACACCAACACACACACACACACACACACACACACACACACACTGGGGTACTCAATTTATTTTTTAGGTATTTTGTAGTGTTTAGATTCTTTTTTGTCTTCATTACACGCATTCATTTCTTCTGTTCATTTTGACCCCACTGCTTTGCAGGTGGGGGTGGGGAATTAGTGGCATCCCATGTTCCAACCACTCCCCAACCCACAAGCTGCAGGGTACTCAGTTTACATTTTAGGAATTTTTGAGGTGTTTAGACTCTTTGGTGTGTAATGAATCCTCATAGGGATTCATTATAGAAAAGGTTATTAGACACCAAAGAGCCTAAACACTTGGGGGGGAAATCCTAGAACAAACTGAGTAGTACCCCACTGCCTTGCGGGTGGGAGGGGGATGTATTTGGCACATTGCAGTTGAGAGTTGGCACTGTCATGGGAGGAGAGCTGGTCTTGTGGTAGCAAGCATGATTTGTCCCCTTAGCTAAGCAGGGTCCACCCTGGTTACAAATGAATGGGAGACTAGAAGTGTGAGCACTATAAGATATTCCCCTCAGGGGATGGAGCCACTCTGTGGGAAGAGCATCAGAAGATTCCAAGTTCCCTCCCTGGCATCTCTAAGATAGGAGTGAGAGACATCTCTGCCTGCTACCTTGGAGAAGCCGCTGACAGTTGGTGAAACAATACTGAGCTAGATAAACCAATGGTCTGACTCAGTATATGGCAGTTTCCTATGTTCCAGTGTCCAAAAGAAAGTCAAAATGAATAGAAAAAATGAAGGTGTGTAATGAATCCTCATAAGGATTCATTGAGGGAAAGTTATTATACACCGAAGAATCCAAACACTTGAAAAATAGTGGCACATTTTGCTCCATAACTCTAATTCTACAAGGGCTAGCGCTTAGCTTTTAAAAAATTAAATAAAAGCTGGTAATATGGGGAAATTAATAGGAGGGATCTGAATCTTGAATCGATTCAAATCGAATAAGGCACAATTTGATTTGGATCCAAATCTAGCCAATGGACCACATCGGTGATTTGTTTTGTCTCCAAATCACCCGAATCAGTTAGATTCAGGTACAAATCGATTTGTGCCCAAAATAATCTGCACATCCCTAATGGATTCTTGGAGTGCCAGCATTGCAGCAAGATGCCCATTGCCATCATAGCACTTCTTCAGGACCCATCTGACACTTGCAAGCTTTGAGAGGACTGCCTCTTCCCACATTCTTTTCAAAACTTGCAAGAAGCATGGGGAAAGAAGAGGAGGTTGCTGGAAACTTCCCTCTTCCCTACTCATGTTACTTTCAAAACTTTCAGGGGCTGGTTTCAAAAGGGGGCTAGCATCCCAGGGGCATGGGGCAAGACAAACATTTGGCACTTTGCCTCAGGCACCACAATGCCTTGGGCCATCCCCACCCTCTGCCTGTTGTGCAGTAGCAACCAATACAGCTCTTCCAGTATCCTGGAGAAGGCACTAGCCTTGACACATGAACATTTGGAGCTAGACAGAAGTCTAACCCAGGCTAGTGTGCTGGTGGGTCTCATGGGCAGAGCCTCAGTTGAGCAGTGCACCCCCCCCCCACCGGGTCAGGTTCTACCCTAGGGGCAGATCTCAAGGATACTCAGTGGAGAGACAAGGATACATCCACGGATGAGGAGTCCCAGCCTGAAGACTACATAATAACCAACCCAGTATCATTTGAGACAGAAGGGCCTCAGGTAAGACCTCAGGCTAAGACCTTATCTTACCTCTGCCACCAGGAACCCCCTCTTGAAGGCTCCTCAGAGGATGTGTCTGAGTCCTCCACCGGAGGCCCCAGGTCCCTCAGACCCCACAAGGAGCATTGCCCCTGAGGACCTGGCTTCTCCCAGCAGCTCTGTGGAGCCCCAGAGGATGAAATCTCCCATGAGTCAAACCCCACTCCCCGACTCCCCAGAGAATCTCCTCCAGGTCCTTACTCCCACAGGTGCCACCACCAGGATCACCACAGCAGTGCCCACCTTGCTGCCAGATGCCTGCCTTCAGAAGGGTCTCCTTGAGAGGAGGAGTAAAACAGCACAGAAGGATTATTTGAGAGTAAGGCTTGTGTTTGCAGCCAACAGCCACGATATGGCGTGGCTCTGCACAAGCCTATTTAAGTCACTTCCCAACAATGAAGCCTTGCTGGAGACAACAGTCCAATCTGAATTTGGCTACATACCTGCTGCAGTCCACACCAGCCTAGCCCTGCATGCTGCGGAGCCCCTTTCCTTTCTTTTTCCAAGCCTTCCACAGAACCTGTGGAACCCAAACCAGTGTTCTGACTGATGCCTTGCCCTGTGGAACACCCAAGCCACTGCTGCTGCCTGGGCCTTGAATTTTGCTTTTCGGCTCCTGGTGAGTCCCTGCCTTCTCCATGTACCCCTGTAGACAACCCCCTCCTCCATGCACACAATTGCAGCAATGGCCAGCACATGCATGGAAGTCTGTCTGGGAATCGGGGGAAGCTTTCTACTATGCCCTGCCCTGCCAGGGGAAGGGGAAAAACCTCAGCAAGTCGCAATGTGATTGGTCGAGTGAGGGTCGGAGGCAGGGCAGCCCCATTCGTGCCAGTACAAGCTGGTGACCATAGAGCTGTGCAGAGCAGCATGTTCTCAGCCCCCCGCCCCGGCAGCTGCATCCCTCACAACATTGCAGGCAGCTACTGAAACATCAGGATGGTGTGGGAATTAAACACATGATCACCAAACCCAGGCTCCAGTAACCATTCTGCACACTAACTTGGGTTAAGACTGGTTTTTTTAATGCCTACCTCCCCGCCCCCCCCCATTGCCGCAGCTCCACTGCTAGGTGATCAAAAAGGCACCTTTTGAAAGTGGTGATTCTTTTTATTGAGCAGGGGGCGATCAACTGGCCCTATCTGATCCCAGCACAATATCCCTCCAGGGGCTGTTGCTGGTGTCTATCTTATGTTTCTCTTTGGATTGTGAGCCTTTGGGGACAGGGAACCATCTTTTTTATTATTATTATTGCTCTGTGTAAACTGCTTTGGGAACTTTTGTTGAAAAGTGTTATATAAATATTCGTAGTAGTATCAGAGTTATCAGCCTTTGGCTAGCCTGGGTTTGGAAGCTTGTTCCCTGTCTACACAACGAGTTAACCCAGGTTAGTCCACCACTAACCTGAGTTAGTGTTGTTGTGTGTCGAGGCTCACTGTGTAGGATGTTTCACACGCTCAGTGGTAAGTCAGGGAAAGGGAAGGTTGCAGTTTGTTTAGGCTGAGAACCCTTAAAGGACAGGGAACCATTTTATTTTTCTGTGTACACAATTCTGAGAACAGTTTTGCTGAAAATAAGTATATAAATACTTTTATTATAATATGTTCACCCTAGTATTATGTAGCACACTAAAGACATTGGGGTAACCAGGGGCATATCTATAACTTATCAAGCATGTGCTCTGCATGTGGGTGGCCACCAAGTAAGGCCAGAGTAAGGAGCCATCACACTCACCCACCACTGGCCACTGCACCCCTTGTCTACCCACCTGTGGACTCCACGGTCACCACCAACTTTGCTTCCCTTTGTTGGCTGCAACGCAGTGCAGTGATGTCACTGCCCTGGTGCCTGTTTTCTCTGGAATGGGCTAGTACTGGGGTGATGCTTTCATACTGTATCATGGCCAGCAAAGGAAGGCAAACCAGTGGCAGTGGGCCACGGAGCCTGGCAGAGGGTAGCAGATGCCTGTGGTGGATAAGCTGTGGGGGGCCATTAAAAAAAAATCTAGCCACAGGCTACTGCCAACATCATTACTCCACTAGGTGTATCCTCCTGCTGATATAGAGCACCAGAGTTTCTTATTTGATCACGGCAGCCAAGATCATCTTCACATGTCATGTTTTTAACACCTGGCTTTGCCTTGTGTAATATTTGAAACAACCCTAAAGCAGTACCAGAGGACACTGAAGTCCAATTTGCAAACAAAGAATGGAAAGTACTTTTACTAGAATGACTTGCCCTCTGCAGATGTAAGAGTATATTGTATCCAAGTTTAATGGCTGAATAATAGCTTAACACAGATGTTAACATCTTGTTGCACCAAAACTTTTAAAGGCAACTCCCCTTGGGATAGATTTTTAACTTCCTATTTCAGTTGTGTGACTAAAAACTGAGGTTATAAATGTCATCTGGCTCAGATACATGGTATTTAGTTTGTGTCTGTATTTTTGTGTGCACGTATGGCTCCCATTACTACTACTTTTTTCTATCCTCATTTTGCATTGTCTGTGTTCACCTAAGCCTTTCTGGATTTTATTGTCGTTCATTGTAAGTGCATTACTTTATAGTAGAGGCTTGCAGCCCCACCCCCTGCCCCTGTGGGCTTGGGCTTTGTTAATTGCATGCTGCTGTAAGAATACACTGCATGATACCTTTGAACCTTACACTTTGCCTTGACAGCTGGGCTAGCAAATGCCACTGACAACGGGATGTACCAAAAAAAAAATCTTTTGTAAGTAAATTGTCAGTGTGGCTAACCTTGCTGGCACTTAATTGTTAAGACTGCAATTCAGTTTTTCTGTCAACCTCAGCTCAAGCTAACCTGGTCAGCCTTCTGCTTCTCCCGTGATCAGCCTGAGGAAGTGTGCTTTTCCAGCTTATCAGGTTTTATTAACTTCAGCTTCCTGCCACCATAATTGCTTGTTCCTACTTCAGATTTCTAGAATATTTTTTTCTCCAATGCCCTAGAAAAGCATGGACAATAAATGCCTCGTTAAATTATATAAAAAATAATAATGATTGGATCCAAGCCGAAGAATGAACATATGCACCAAGGGTACAATCCACCAAAAAATGTTCCTGTTCGAGCCTCACTTAAATTTTACAGCTCCCATTAGCGGGTTTTGCACAGGAGAATTTTCAAGTGAATTGTGCCCTTAGTTTAGTCCTCAGCTTAGATTCAATAATTGTTCTTATATTAATAATAATTCTCTGCAAGATCGAATGAGAACAAATAAACTAAATGCATAGATGATGTTGAGATCTGCCAAAAATATTAGAAAAGGTTGTATCCTAAGAACCAGCTGTTTGTGGAAGAAATTAAATTTCTACTAGGATGGATTCCCCCTTTCTCTCTGCAGCCCTCCAGTCACTGATTTCCCCTCTTCCCTTTGCAGCCCCTGAAAATTAGCTCCTGAGGGCTGGGGGAACTTCAGGAGCAAATTCTAGGTGGGCACAGGGGACTGCAGAGGGTAGGGGGGAAGTCCTCTCCCCACCCCCTTGTGTAAGCAGAACTTCTGTGAATGGAAGAAGTTCGTGATTAATTGGGGGAATAATGATGATACTTAAAAGAATATGTAAAAACTTTATAAATGAAGCTTTAGCATATATAAATGCTTAATATGTTTTGTAAGTGTTCTCTATGTTATCTTTTAAGTGATGTGTCAACTGCAATGATTTTTTCATATTAAAATGCATTAGGAAATTGCTACTGTTCTTCTCTGATCTGTGCTTCTGTTTAAAAACTATTGGAGCTGTTAATGTTTCATTCACGTAATAAATATGTATGTTCTGATGTTCCAGTTTTGCTTATGCTACCTGAGGAAAGAAAAAGAGTTGAATTGGCTAAAATTGTGATTAAGGTTCAGAATATTTTAAGGGATTCTCCTAATTCTGCCACTACAGCTATATACTGTATGGCTATTATTTTTATTTATATATATATATATATATATATATATATATATATATATATATATATATATATAAATAAAATAGCCATACATGTATGTATGTATGTATGTATGTCTTTGAGTCTGTCCAGAAGCAAGAACAGCCAAGTACGGTTTTTAAAGCCTTCAGTATTCTTATCTGTGGACCAAACTTTAGCTCTTACCTTCTTAAGGAGCAGAAGGTTCTTAGCTCTTCCCCTCATCCTCAGTATTATTACAATAAAATTTAATCATGATTGTTGATTATGAATACATTCTACAGTTGCTCTTAGAATCAAACACTATGGTCAAGTAAATAGACCTTTGAGGAGACTTGGGTTCAAATTCTTGTTTGAGGCTGAAACGGCATGTTGTGCATGTATCTCTTTTCCCCACCTTTCCCCTGCAATTTTAAACATCTCCCCCCGCCCCGCGTCTCCTCCAGCAGTGGGGTCAGGGAAACTGATAAACTGATTATGGCACAAGTGGCCCTGAATCTTATGAAGAAGAGGCATAGAACTAGATGTGTGGTGCTGTTTTCAGTGACAGCACCATGTTGAGCATAACAAAGATTTCCATCCACACTGCTGTGGCCTTTGGGAAATGGTGTGGGAATGATTAATAGTGATAAGTCCTGTGGTTAACCATACCTTTTTCTGTTAAAGGCCATTAGTCCAAAGTAACTTTGCCAGTGGGGAGGAAAACATACATTTTACTTCCTTCATGTGTGAAGTATGTTGACACTTGGTTGCTATCTTGTCAGAGAAAGAAGCAGTCTTTTTGGCACAAGTAACTATACAACTGCATGTAGGCATATTGAGATAATGATGTAAAAGGAGACTGCCTGAATGAGCTTCCAAATGTGTTATTTCTTTATTATCTAGCACTTTATAATTAACTGTTCCTTTTTTATTATTATTTCAGGAAGCTGCCACTTTTGCTAGAGAGCAAGGCTTTGAGGTGAGTTAACCTACGTTGCACGCTAAACAGATTCTAAAGGGTTTTTTTCTTGCTGATAATGAAGTTCTTTTGGACAGTGATTGATGTGCTATTATACTCTCCAAGCCTCGCAGCGGTTGCCATGGAAACTTGGCAGTCGTCATGGTTTCTTTGTTCTGCCAGCTCAGTGTTATGACGCACTCTGCTAGGTCTGCACCCAACATCGCCTACAGATGTTATTTATTGAATTTTGAAAAGCCTCTTGGGAAGCTGAGAGGTTGGGCACGGCTTCAAGCTGCCTCTGCAGATATCAGACCTGTCAGTTTGTTCAGTTAAAAAGCAACCTCATTAGCTGAATTACACTCCATAAGGATCCGCTCCTAAAGCAGTGGCGAAGCAAGACTAAATACTGAAATATAACACCATTTTAAATAACTTAAACTCTGCCACATGCGGATTATCATTATGCAAATGAATTTTAGTAAGGTTGTATGTGGAATTGTTAAGAGCTGATTAACGTAAACCCTGCCTTTTACACGCTACCTCTTTTGGAGGAGTGGGCTGTGCTTTTGTTAACACACACAAATGGTGTTTTCCATCTGGGCTTGCATAAATGTGCAATCTCCTAACAAACACACACAGTCTCAGTCTTTTGTTTAGCCTGTTAACTCCATCACTTTTTAAAGAGCTTCTAATCCAGTCCTGATTCTAGCATTTTGATCTATGAATATCTGGGCTTCTGAAGAGTGAGCAATGTGCTAAATTCAAATAAAGATGGGGAAGCTACCAGTTACAAGACATCATCCCTCTATCCAAATATATACTAAACATTATAGTGTGTCAACCAATGCATTTGTTGTTAAGTGATCCTTGTGGCCCAGTATATACAAAGAGTCTTTCTGTTCTTTTGCATCTGGCTTCACCCCTTCTCAAGTGTTCTGTTCACTGTGCAAATACATTGGGAAAGCTGACGGTCAGGCTGTTCAGTTCCCATTTGCATTAATCAGACCCACACAGCTAGGAGACTTTCATTTGGATCCAGTCAAGTACAAAGGGGGAGGGAGGGATGCACATCTGTTGTGTCCATCCCTTTTCCCCCTCCACAGTTTAGATGGCTTCAAGATAACTCACAAGTGCATACATCTTTGTCATCAGCATGCAAGTGCTGAAACTATATGTTGTTCCATTTCATATTGGGTACCATAATCTCTGTGAGTTTTTATAGAGACCAAGATTGAAAAAGTAATTTCCATAATTAAATAAAGTAATGTTTTAATTTGTATCATATCCATTATCATAAAAATATTTCTTCAGATAGTTATTTAGATTTTCCACATTTAACCTAGAACAATTTATTTGAAATACATAATATACCAAAACACGAAAGAAGGGAAGTGGTATCTAAATCTTTGTTAAAAATTAACATTTTATTGAGCTTTTCATTATATTACAATGAACAGTATGCGACCGCCCCATCATCCCTTACCAATTTCTATGTGGCTTTCACTTAACCTATCTAATATAAATCTATTAATAATCATAAGTCAATGATCATCTAAAAACTAAAAAGTGTTGACACTTACTATCATGCAGGAATGTTTTCAAAAGAGAGTGACTCACCCTTTCCACATTCTGCCCACCCCAACTTGCTCCTCTTGCTTGACTCCATCAAATAGCCCAAATAACACATGACATAGAAAGGAAAGTGAGTGGGGGGAGGTTGACATAGCTTCATATAGTTGACCTTATATGTCAGTTTGCTTGGGGGAAGTCCATTGCAAATGAACAACTCTAGAAGAGATGCATTAAGTGGGCTCCAGGAAGTTGTATTTCTGTATCTATGGCAGAGTAACCAAATGCCTTAAAGTAGGCCAGGATCTAGTATGTTATAAACAAGATTTTTGGTAGCATGAAACACAATTGTAAGTTGAGTGAGGAGGTGTTGATGATAGTCAGAACTGTCTTCTCTTGAGCAATATTAGTCTGGCAAAGTTATGGTGAGGAGAGAGAGAGAAAACATTGTGAGTGCTTCAGCAGCTTCACTCACTCTGTCCTTTACATGGCTGGATATCTTTCGGTTCTATGAATATCAGATCTCATTTTCAGTTTTCTCCTGTGATAATGGTCACTAGGAGAGCTTGATTCTCTGTTTCTCAGCTTTTAAGATTTGATCTTTTCACATTAGCTGAATTGCCATTGTGAGGCAACCAATAGATAAAGATAAGTGGGTGACAGGCATGCTGAACAGGGTGGATTGATAGAGGACTGTAAATCAATTTCCATAGTTCCTGCTTCAAGCCTTTCCAGGTACTTCAGGAGGAGTTAAGCCTACCCCCAGCAGTCACCCGATTTGGTCCTAATCCTCTAGATGTCTCTTAATATGGTGGAGATGCTGATTGATTGATTGATTGATTGATGAAATGCCGTCAAGTCGGTGTTGACTCCTAGTGACTACATAGATAGATTCTCTCCAGGATGATATGTCTTCAATCTGCTTTGCTGCTGGTCATCCTCTTCAACTTTTCCCAGCATTATGGACTTCTCAAGGGATCTGGGTTTTCACATAATGTGTCCGAAGTATGATAGTTTGAGCCTGGTCATTTGTGCCTTGAATGAAAATTCTGGATTGATTTGTTCTATGATCCATTTGTTTGTTTGTTTTGGCTGTCCATGGTATCCTCAAAAGTCTACTCCAGCACCAAAGTTCAAAAGTATCAATACTTTTTCTATCTTGCTTCTTCAGATTCCAACTTTCGCATCCTTAGAATGTCATGGGGAAAACCATTGTCCGAACGAGTCTAATCTTTGTAGGTACAGACACATCACAGCATCTAAATATCCTTTCCAAGGCCTTCATTGCAACCCTACCAAGTGCTAGTCTGTGGCATATTTCTTGACTGCTGGATCATTTACGGTTGATGGTTGATCCTAAAAGGCAGAAGCTATCCACCACTTCAGTGTTTTCATTATCAGTTCTGAGGCTGGTTGCTGTGCTAATTGTCTTTAGTTTAGTCTTCTTTACATTTAGTCGTCATCCCATTTTTTCATTGTGCACCTTGACTTTCATTACTAGAGCTTGTTCAGCTGTCAGAGTAGTGTCAGAGTGTAGCGCAGATTATTGGTGTTTCTTCCTCTACCAGTGCTATACTCTGGATGGTTGGCCCATGTTTTGCTATTTAAGCTTCCTTCAAACAGAAAGCACTTCCACACTTAGAATCTGCTGGATGAAGTAGAGTGAGGAACCATTCTTTCTTCGACGTAGTCTCTGACTTTTACACTAATGGGCTATGTGCCTGCGTAGAGACCTCTCAGAATCTAACAAGCTCAGTTTTCCTGCTCTGGGCGGGAACCCTGCCCCCAGCTGCTATATGCAGCTGCGTCACTCCTCATCCCCTCAGTCTTTCTTTGTCTGTGCTTCAGTAAACATTGTGGAGTCTGCAGCTTGTCAACGAATAGGATCTAACTATCCCCTTGTTGTTTTTCTCCCCGCTTCTCTTATTTCTTTTCATTTATTTCTTGATTTTGATGTAGTAGCAGTTTTTCCTTAGCGTTTTGTTTTTTCAGAAAATTTTCCCTCCTTGGAGCTCCGATCCCAGCTGGGATGGAGCGTGGTGGCCAGCCAGCCTTCGGCGTTTATGCTGTGCACGACAAACTTTAAGAAATGTATCCACTCCGGATCAAAGATCCCTTCCCCCAATACTCCTACCGAGTGTCTCTTGTGCTTGGGGGAATCCCACATTGTCAAGACCTGTCTTCATTGTCAGAAGTTCATGAAGCAAGCTCGCAAAAATAGGGCTTCTTGCCTGCTCGCAGCCCTGTGGGATCTGGCTCTCCGTTCATTGGCAGCCTTATTGCTGAAGCAGTCTGTAAAAATGGCTTCATTGGCACAATCGGAGCGTGCAGTGTCTGCTCCTGTGGAGACTAAAAACCCGGTACCAGCTTCAACATCCTCTACCGCTCAGCCTTTGTTGGCTTCGAGTGAGCCGGTCTGCTCAGAAGACCTCTCTCAGCATGTGGTGCCTGTGGTACCGAAGTCCTCCTTGAATCCCTCGGGATCGGTACCGAAGCTGAAGAAGAAAAAGCTGAAGTTGCATCATGACTTGCCAGCGGGTCAACATCTCCCTCCTATACCCAAGAAGAAAAAGATAGAGGAGGTTCCTGCATCAGAGGCCCCTGTGGCCAAGAAGATTAAAATGGTCTCGGATCGTCCCGTACAGAAGTCATCGGTGTCGGCACAGCCTAGCTCACCTGTGGCTGTGGAGTTGTTGGACTTGGCCCACAATCAGACTAGGTAGAGTAGAGAACTTTCAGTGGCAACAAATGAACCGGGGTATGCTTCATTGGAGGAGGAGGCCTATTCTCCAACCAAGCCCGCAGAAGACGTATCGTGGCTGCTTAGGCATTGGTCGCCGCCTCAAAGGCACCAGGAGTGTATCTCTCTTAGGGACTGTGATGCCCGTTGCGAATCAGAAGATCCTTCCTCAGCTTACAGGCAGGATTGGTCCTGGGACCTCCGTGATCGGTCATATCTGAATCGATACCGGGTGGCTGAATATTGCTCTTCAAGTGGCATTGAGCCTTCTTATGGTGCGTGGCGCCGGGACTCTGGATTGTGCGATAGATACCAAGTGGACTATCAGTCTGACTACTCGGACTATATGCGACGCCGCTGTGGGTCTCATTACTCGGATGGCCCCACATACGGGAAACCCAAATTGATGAGGGGTTTGTGTGAACCTCATTCACACTCGGAAGGGGGGCCGCATTACCGCTCACCGCAGTGATCCCCAAGGGATTGAAACGAGCATCTTGGACTTCCCCCTTCGGTTCCAGTGATACAACAGACTATCGTGCCTGTCCCAGTTCTGCAGACTGGACTCTCGGCTACAATACCGGACAACCTAGATAGCAAACTGGGCTCCCCTTTGGATTCAACGCCTGTGGCACAAGACCCTTTGGCTCCCCCAGAGCCCAAATATGAGAGCGATGCTAGCTCCCAGGACTTTGAAGTTATTTCCCAGGGCTCATCTCCGCTCGACATACAGTAAGACTCAAAGCCTGTCTCCCCATTGGAGGACTTGAAACTATACTCCGCTTATGTGACCTGAATGGCCTCAGCCTAGGAGTAAGCCTCGGTACCCAGCAAAAGGGAGAACTGGACCCATTGTTTAGCCTCATTGATTCGGAGGCTAAGGTACCTACCACTTTGCCCCTGAACCCAGCGTTGTTGAGAGTCATGCGGGGTCACTGGAAGAAGCTGGCAACGCTTTCTCAGCCTAACAGGCGTCTAGAGAATTTTTACAGGGTGCAACTACAAGATGATACGACTTTTTTGAAAAACCATCCCACCCTGAATTCGATTGTCATGGTGGCATCCTTGCAAAAGACAAGAGGTCACAGCCAGTCAGCACCAAGTGACAAAGAGGGCAGAAAATTGGATTCTTTGGGGAGAAGGCTTCATTCAGCCTCGGCCCCCCACTTGAGGGTGGCCAATTATCAGACTTATAACACTTGATATAACCACTTTTTGTGGGAGAAGGTGGGTCCTTTCCTGGATCTCCTCCCACAGGACAAGAGGGATTTGGCAAAAGCCTTTTTCCATGAGGCCATTCAGGTGGTGAAACAAGAACTTTATTCGGCCCAACATTCAGTGGAATGTGCAGCTAAAATGATGGCCACTTCCGTGGCACTCAGACGATGCGCTTGGCTGTATTTGTCTGGACTGCACTATGAGGCCCGTGCTAGGGTCAAGGATCTGCCCTTTGAGGGCTCTAGCCTCATTTCTGAGCAGATGGATGACACGCTCAAGAAAGTTCAGAAATTGAGGGGCACAGCACGCTCCATGTTGTATGCTTCGTTGGTTGCCTAACCACAGAAGACTGCCAAGTGGTCGCCTTATCACCAGCAGAAGGCCCCTTCCCAGCAACTGTTGCCTTCAAAACAGTCCTTTTGGGGCAACAAGTCCCAGTCAAGATACAAGGCGGGCATCCAGCCCAGTAAGGCACCTTTTCAGACGCAGCGCCCAAATACCTTCCAAAAGAAGCAGTGACTCGGGGCGCTTCAGGACTCACCTGGCCCCATTCTCAGCGAGCTGGGACAAAGTGACTGCGGACCAGTGGGTCCTTACAATCATACGATTGGGCTATGCCCTGGAATTTTGCGGGACTCAGTCAGTATCTGGAATTGTGGGGATTCCATGCACCCTGGAGCTGGACCAGGAGATTGCTGCTCTCCTGTTAAAGGATGCGATCGAGAAAGTCACCAATCCCAACAGCCCTGGGTTCTATTCCCAGTACTTTCTTGTACCAAAACCAGACGGCAGCCAGCGTCCTATACTAGATCTCAGGGCCCTGAACAAACATTTGGTCTACAAAGGTTCCAAATACTGTCAGTACCGACCATTATGACCATCCTGGAAAAGAACATGTGAGTGGTTTCCCTGGACTTAAAAGATGCTTATTACCATGTCTCGAAATGTTCTCAACATCGACGTTTCCTGAGGTTTCAGATCGGAGGGGGGATCTCCTATCAGTTCAAGGCCTTGCCGTTTGGCCTCATGACGGCGCTGCGGGTTTCTGCCGTATCTAGACAATTGGCTCATTCTGGCGTGTACGAGACGAGCCATCTTGGACGTGTTTGAGATCATCGTAGATACTCTGCAGGATCTGGGGTTCCCAATAAACTTCAAAAAAATCCCAGTTGGAACCGACCTGCCAGATACAGTACATTGGACTGATATGCTATACGACCTTGGAAAAGGTCTTCCTGCCAGATGGCCGCATAAAAGCTCTCCAGAAGCTGGTGGCCACTTTCTTAGCCAGAGGCCCCCAGACTATGTGCTCAGTGCAGTGCCTGTTGGGTCACATGGCAGCTACTGCATGTGTGCTGCCTCAGGTGCGTCTTCAGATGCACATCATTCAGATATGGTTTTTGGACATGTTCAATCCCCCTTGGGATCTGGGCCATCTAGAGCACATGCCCCACCCACCCCCCGATGGGTACGGGTGATGGCAGAGTTGTGGACAGAGTTTTGGCACCTGAGTGTTGATGCTCCCTTTCAGGCCCCTCAAGCCCATTGGATGGTCACAACAGATGCCTCGGAGCTTGGTTGGGGTGCACACCTGGAAGGGTTTCACCTGAGTGGACATTGGTCCCCCAAGGAAAGGGATACATCAATTATCTGGAGCTGTTGGCCATTTTCAATGCTCTCAAAGGCTTCCTACCCATGATTGGGGGGTCACACAGTGACTATACAGACAATACTGTGGCAAAGGCCTACGTCAATCGACAGGGCAGCATGTCCTCCAGGAGCCTACTGTTTCTGTCTCTGGACCTTTGGCATTGGTGTGTGGCACATGTTGTGTCGCCTCAGGCGATTCACATACAAAGTTCCCTGAATGTCCAGGCAGACACTCTAAGCAGAATGACAGTGGTCTCCCACGAGTGGGCATTGCACCAAGATGTTCTCGGAGGATGAGGGTTCTCTAGGCAATGCCTTAGTCCAGTCTTGTACTGGCCCTCTGCTGTATGTATTTCCCCCATTTCCCCTCATTCTGAGGGTCCTGCGCAAACTGAGGGTGGATCAGGCCAGGCCAATCCTGATAGCCCCGTGGTGGCCCAGGAGGCATTGGTTTTCGGCCCTGAGGCGCTTGGTGGTGGATTGGAAATGCCTGCCTGCCCTACTGGACCTGCTGTCGCAGGAGAAGGGACGGGTGTTACACCCAGATGTTCAGTCCCTCCATCTGATGGCATGGAAGGTCCTGCCGACTTCCCGCTGAAACTTCAGGAAGTTTTGGTTGCTTCCAGGAAGCGGTCCACACGGAAGTCCTATGATCACCAGTGGATTTGTTTCTGTTCATTCGCTGCCCTGCATGGGTTTGATGCATTTAATCCATCTGTGCAAGATATATGCAATTATCTGTTGTCCCTTAAGTAGTCTGATTTAAAGCTCTAATCTTTTAAGCTGCATTTGGCTGCCATTGTGGTGCTCTCCCCCCTGACTGGGCTTCATGGTTTAAAGATCCAGTGGTGAAATGTTTTCAGAAGGGTTTGAGACATATGTTCCCAGACGATCCTCTCATGCCACCAGCCTGGTACCTATCAGTGGTATTGGCTGGTCTGCTGAGACCACCATTTGAGCCTCTGGCTGCAATTGATTCCCGTCTTCTGACCTGGTTGCCTTTTTGGTGGCCATTACCTCCACTAGGAGGGTAAGTGAATTGAAGGCCGTGAGGGTTGACTAACCGTACCTTCAGTTCCATAAGGACAAGGTCGTACTCAGGCTGGATGCCCAGTTCCTGCCCAAAGTGGTGTCCATGTTTCATCATTCGTCCCCATTCACTTTGCCCGTGTTTTTCCCAAATACTCCTTCGGATGTGGAGAGAAGGTTACATCACTTGGATGTTTGAAGGGCGTTATCCTTCTACGTTCAGAGGTCTGCTGAATGGATAAAATCTCCTACCTTGTTTGTTTTGTACGATGGGCCCTGTAAAGGTCTCCATGTGTTGGCCCGATCCATGTCTAGGTGGATAGTTTCCACAATTGAGCTTTATTATCGATTGGCTCATAAGCAGTTGCCTGCAACAGTTAAGGCGCACTCTGTTAGGTCTGTGACGGCCTCTGTGTCCTTTGATCGTGCGGCCCTGTTGGACGCTGTATGCCAGGCAGCTACCTGGGCTTCACCCCATTCATTTATCCATCATTATGCAATTGTTGCCAGGGCATGGAATGATGCTGTATTTGGCAGGAGTTTCCTGCAGTCCATTTTTGGTTGATGTATCTGTTCTGAAATAATATACTCCTGGCAGACTACATATTGTTTCTGGCTTCCATCCTCCTTGGGTGCTAGTTTGTTATGCATCCATTAGTGTAAAAGACAGAGACCACGTCGAAGAACAACAGGTTACTCACCTGTAACTTTGGTTTTTCTAGTGGTCATCAGTACTTTTACCCTCCCATCCTCCCCGTGTGGTTCACTGAAGCTGGACTCTTTGACTGAGAGGATGAGGAGTGACGCAGCTGCATATAGCAGCTGGGGGCAGGATTCTCACCCATAGCAGGAGAATTGAGCTTTTTAGATTCTGCCGAGTTCTCTGCGCAGGCACATAGCCCATTAGTGTAAAAGTACAGATGACCACTAGAAGAACCAAAGTTACAGGTGAGTAACCTGCTGATTTTAATTTCCATGTTGTGCTTTAAAACTTTGGACATCCCTGTTTTAAATTCACACTGCCTGATGACATGCATTTGCCAGTGTCTACTAACCACCTTTATATTAACCTTTCTATTAGAACTTTCTTATACTTCCTTGCACAGTTTCTGCTGAACATCCTAAATCTGCCACATTTGATCACAGTGTATTAGCAAAGTGCACAGTGATTGCCATCTTATCTGATATTGCCCATTTTGTTTGGCAGCAAGTGACGCATCAAATCTGCCAGCAGTGATGTATAATGTTTGATAAGTAACCACTGAAGGTTTTTCTATGGTACCTAAAGAATTCTGTGCCATTTATTTTGGAAGACGTGTTATATGTAACTCAGAAGTAGATTAAATAAAAGATATTGCCACAGATGTTTATATTATATAAAGTAATTCTGAAATGCCTGTTGGAACTGTTTAGTACCTCTTAACTGACTACGGCTTGAATTAGACATTATGGGAGCTATGATGTGACTGCCACCGAAGGAGCAGCTCTGCATTCTCTAGTAACTTTTAGCAAAACAAAATGCATGATATAAAATTATTGCATTCTGAGCTTCCCCACCTCCAAAAGGGGCAGCCAGTGAAGCTGAATAGGTGAGAGTCAGGGAATTGGTTCACATTATAACTTCGAAACGAAACGAAACAAATCATAGTGTAAGAGTTCATTCTGTCCTGTAGTCAAGTTAATTTATAATCTTATATAGCTCTATATCTAAAAGTCGTGTTAGCTCAGTGTTTTGGCTTTCTTACTATTCAGGTAAAGAAGAATATTGAAACAGATACATGTAACAATATTTAAGGATTTCAAAATAATGCACTGAGGGCCAGATCACGTGTGATGAGAGAGATCATGGTTTGAGTCCTGAAGAACCACCTGCTCCTAAAGGTTGCTAGAAATTATGGCAATAGTAATTGTATCTGGTCTTTTTCTATTTCTAGTTTATTGAGCCCACCTTAGTAAGAAAAGGAAACAATTTTTCAATAAAGACATTCTTGTACCTGGGGTTTGTTGATGACCTCTCCTCTCTGTATCCCACACACAAAGTTATTATTAGCCACATTGGGAGGGACAAATGCAATTTCAAAATTTTCTTTTTCTTTTTGAAGCTTTTAATTTTCCAACTTTCAGGTTCAGAAAGCTTCTAATAAGGAGTCTAAATTCACTAGCATTTGTGGCAAAAAAATAATTATACTGAAAGGAAGTATTTGTTCATTTTTGTCTGTTTTCTACATCTATGGAGGTGCTGTGTGCTGAGTCCTAACTTGGTCTCATACCTTGTACTGTCTAAAATGAAGATGTTGGGCATCACTTGGCCTTTTGGCTGATTAAGGCTTCACGAGGGAAAGGGCTAAACTACTTTTGCTAATGTGAAGAACATTTCCCTGTCCAGGAGCACTTGAGTGCAGATTGGGCTCTCCAGGGTGCTCCCTTTCCTCCCTCCCCCCACCATGAAGATGACTACAGACTCTGAACTTAAAGAGACTCATAACCACCCGTCATCTTTCTTGTCCCATAAGCTCTCTAAAAGCCTTTGTAGTCATAAAAGGGAATATTCTTTTGTAGATCAGCAGCTAAGAAAGAGAAGAAAGGTGATTTCACTGTGGAGAGAAATGAACAGTTAGAATTAATGCTATGGAATGGGGTGGAACAAGGGGTGCAACACTTGCAAGATGCCAAATTATTTACAGTAATAATTAACTTTAAGTTAGATTGTTGTGAATAGTTACTGAAGGATCTTGTAATTATAAAATATTGTAGGTAACACAATTGCAGATAAAATTCATTGTTTATAACAGCAAAGTGATGGACATTTGGAAAAGCAGGTGAAGTAGTGTCTCCTATTTCACTGACTGCCATAGGTGTTGAAATATGCTTTGCTGAGTCACAGAAAAGAGATTTTCTTAGCAGATCTTTACAAGAATAATTTTGAAAAGCATATGTGGAACACTGCTGTTATACTTCAGATATATTTACAGTTAGCTTTTCCCCATTGTAAGTAATCTTTCAATCCTAAAGGAGAGCTGAGTAAAAACAGAAATCTACTTTTATATATAACTACAAAGAAATTTTCTTATAATCTAACTAACAAAGTTATGATCTCATGTTTGTTGTCCTTTGTGCTGCTTACAAGAATTCTTTTTCTCTTCTGTTACCAGACTGAGGACATTAAAGAGATAGCCCGGAAGGCACAAGCTCTGCCAAAAGCGAATCTTAAAAGACAGCGAATTGTTGTGTTCACCCAAGGGAAGGATGACACTGTAATGGCCACAGGTACATCAGTGTTAAAGTGTTCTATGCAATAGATGAGAGGTACTGGTTGGGTCCCAGCAGGACTATTGTGCTGAATGCTTGTCGCTGCATTTCAAAAAGTAAAAAGGATGCAAACAAATGAAAAGGCAACAAAGGTTATTAAGAATTTGGAACACAAAATGCATGAGAAGGCTCTCCTGTACATTTTCAGTTGGGAAAAATGGTGGTGGACAGGCACAGCAGTTCCCAAATACCAAAAATGTTGTTACAAAGAAGCACCAGAACAGGAAGAGGGTTCAAAATGCAACAAAACAGATTTAAGTCAAAAGGCTTCCTTTTCCAGAGGTTTTTAGAGACTGAATGTGAGCTATGGCTTAAATTTAGAAGAATCTGCTGTTGTCGAATAGACCCAGTAACCCAGAAATGTCATGATAACTGTGGTTACATGATTAGTTACAATAAAAGTGAAGGTCATTTATGCAAATTGTAATATGCATATATAAAATATTTTTGGATTCAAAAGTGTGGCTTTCCCCAGGTTTTTTTGTTCCATCAGTCACAATTCAGTGACTCTTAAGATCCACATATGGATACATCTTACATGTACTCAGCTGATAGAAGATTGCCAACAATTATACATAACAAATGTGTTTTACAGCCAAGTAAAATAAGTGTTATAGGTTGCTTCTTATGTGCAGATTTAAAATACTGATTTATTTAGTTTGTATTTTGATTTTTTTATTTGAGTTTTGCTTAATTATCTTTGCCACAGAAAAGAGCACACTATTGAAGAGCTTCTGAAATACAGTAGTCTAATGTGTTAAAGGGGCAATATACAACAATATATTGTGAAGTAAATTTTCAGTTGCCTTTTTTGAAAGCAGAAAAATGCACTTTCAGTTTTATCCACGATAGCATTTTTGTCCTCTGAGGAACAGGTGAAAAACGTTGGTCCATGAAGATGAAATTATTATCCAATTTAAGCATTGAAATTATGACTGTGTGCCTTTTGACATACCTTGATTTTGTACATATTTACTAAAATGTACTTTAGCTTGCTACCCTGTGCAGAGTGGGGTCGGGGAGGAGCTTTTATCATTAACTTCTGTAGAAGGAAATCTACTTGTGGCTCAGTTCTGTATTGCCTCCTCCATGAACCTGGGCTTCATCCATATCAATGAGTTGGGGAAAGGCAGTACTGTTCTCTTTGCATGAATGGTAAACTTGGTCATCAAAACTTCCATTGAATTATAATCAGAACCACTCTTAAGTCCTGGGTATTTGATCTTCTTTCCCCATGCTCTTCAGGTGTCAAATACACACTGGCCAGTTTTGATGATCTTAGCTCTCCCTAAATTTATGCAGTTGAGGGGTCTTGGATGTTCCTGCAATATTGGGCTAAAGCACCTAACTGGGAGGCAAATTTGGCCAAAGTCTGTCCTGAGATGGCTATTCACCATTCGCAATGGTTAACAAAGGAGACAGAAATTGCAGGGTCAAGGAACCAGGCAAATGCTTCCAGAGAGTCAAGGGAACAGACAGGGGCAAAGCAGGGAACAGAGCCTGTGGCATGCTTGTGGAAGTGCTTTGTTGCATAGACAATCTACTAATATATTGGCTAGGGATATTTATGTAAGGGCAGAAAGGTTAGAGACCAATCTAATAATAATAACAACAACAACAACAACAACAACAGTGGGGAAAGGTAGTGGTAATAGGTGGAGCACAGCAAAGGACCCATAAAACTATTAGGACCCAAGGAAAGCATGTGGCTTTCCACAAAGATTCAGTGGCTTGAGCAGTGGCCATTTCAAGAAGGTTTGCAGTGTTGATGATGGTGACACCTACAGAGCTATCTAGTGGTCAAGCATAAGCCAAGACTCTGTTATAGTAAGACCTGAAGAAGCTCATAAACCTGCCCATATTCATCAATTTCTACTTATCCAAGGTTTATCTGAATCCTGATTATTACCTAGTTTCTTGCCTCTGTTACATTTGCTTTGCAGGATACCCTTCCTCTCATTTTCCAACAGTAACTTCTGACTTTCTCATCCAGCTGCCCCCTCATCCTGCTTTATTATGAGTACCTTCTCGTGTCTCCCAGTTTACTTCAAGCCCTGATTCCTATCTCATCACTCCAGTATGTGATCATACCTAATCAATTCCAACTACAATTTATTTTAAGGACTAATTTTCTATTACTGATTCCCTGACCTTGATTCCAAATGTGCTTGCTATTCACACTACTTACTACTACTGTGGCGTGGCATCCACTGAAATCATTAGTTTGTTAGACTTTGTTCAGGTTATGTAGGTGATACAGGGCTTTTCTAGTCAACTAATTAATTTGTGTCTTTTAATCAGTGTGTCATCTTAAGTGGCGCAGTGGGGAAATGCTTAACTAACAAGCAGAAGGTTGCCGGTTTGAATCCCTGCTGCTACTGCAGCAGCGATATAGGGAGATGCTGAAAGGCATCATTGTGCGGGAAGAGGCAGTGGTAAACCCTTCCTGTATTCTGCCACAGAAAACCACAGGGTTCTGTGGGCACTAGGAGTTTAAATCGACTTGATGGCACACTTTATCTTTTTACCTTCATCAGTGTATAATAGACCCTTTATTTCTGATTCTGTGGAATTACCCACACAGAGTGCTTTGTTTTGCTGTCACGGGAGATCATATATCATTCCTTTTTGCAAAATCTATCATTTTGAGGACTTGCCTTTGTCTTAAGTCAGCTTTTAAAAACATGGAGTGAGACTTGTCTTCCTGCTTAAATGGATCTGTGGCTATTTCTTCTGAGAAGACCTTTCAAGGAACAATCATCACTGCTTTGTATGGCTGGCTGAACCAAAGTAATATTAGCTAGCATTTGTACACATACCTTAGTAGCTTCTTCCACTGTATATTTGATTCATTCTTCAAGCTGGAGTTGATTACATTAATCCATGGATATTCTTTTTTGTAATTAGGAGCTTATTTGAGGACTGACATCTTCTAATCTGTGCTGTTTGTTCCTTATGAAAATTAAGTTAAATTAGAAAATGTACTTCTTATTTTTTAAATATGCCTGATAAATTCAAGATGGATAGAGAAGTGTATGCCACAGTGTCAAGCAAACATGATAAATGTTAAGTCGGTTTTGAGCCCAGGGATAAGCTGTTCAGCACACAAGCATAGCTGAATCTCTTTGCCGTGTTGCTATTCGTGGCAGCCAAATAAATGTCAATAATAAAAGAGAATTAAAGATTTTCATTTCCCAGAGGCAGTCCCTCTAATGCAGCTTGATCTTCCATTTCATTTGTAATTCGTTCTTGTGTCAGAACACAGCCATTCGCCAGGCTATGTGTGACATGAAGTCGTTTAATAATGATTAAGAACATAAAAATGCATGGCCTGTGGGGCAATTCTCAAAAGATATACCAATTTGTTATTGTTTCCCCCACACACCCTCACCACCCTTCTCTTCTTGAATATGAATCAGTTCCCCCTTGCCCTGCCACATGCACAATTTGCATTAATAAAATTGTTAATAAGAGGTAAGGTGTTTCTCAATGTAGCCTATAGTAACACCATAGAATGGCATTATAGGCAGTGCTGATATGCTCTTCCCTACACTAATGAAGGCTCCTGCTTTGAACCCGCCAAGGGAGCCCCCCCCCGCAACTGTTTAATAGCATCCTCTTTGAAAACATAGTCTAGTTTTTGTCCTAGAACTCTTAGCAGACCACTGGGGCAACTTCACAAAGGTGAACTGCCACTGCAGGTTGTTCAGTGTCTTTTTCGAGCCAGTTAAGTAACTTAATGTCTGGTGTTGGCAGGCAATGGATCTGGTGAAGGGGAACAATTACTTGTACTCAATAGATATAACTCTCTGACCTTGCCAGATTCTGAAAGAGAAACTGTTTCCCAGAGCAGTTTCTCCAACAGCTAGAATGCCTATACACAGGTGAAGCAACAAGTAGTGATCTCAAAAATGTAGTATTTCCTGAGAATTTGAAACAACAGTGGATAATTGGTTGCTACTGATGCTGTGCTGATTCGGCTAGTCTAACTGGACCAGTAGAGATTAGAACCAGAGTTGGCACAGATTCTTGTCTGGTTTGGAAGAGGGAGACATCCCAATTCAGTGCTCCCTGTTTGCAAAAGCACTACAATTGAGGGGATGGGATATGGATGAATGGTGAGGAGAGTAGATACGAGGAGTTTCCCTGATGCCTTGCACTAAGGATTGCTTTGCCTCTACTATCCATCACCTTTTGGAGAAAGAGCAAGATCTGTATTGCCAGAATCAAGTCACTTGTAGGTAATCTTACAAAACACTTGGTGGAGTAGGCTGCTGGAGTTGGTGGTTGAGCCAAATGCATTGGACCTCTGAGTACTTGAAATGGTTACTCTCTCCAACAAGGGTTTTTGCACACTGGAAGCCTCAGTCAATCAATCAATCTCTTTATTTCGGTCAAATTGGAAGCCTAAATGTCTCAAGGCAGCTCTTTTACAGTTCCCTTCCCTTCATTTTGGAAATATAAGTTGCCTCTGAAATATTTTGTTGCATTTGAACCCAAGTTCAGAGAAATCATGTATATTTTCCGACCACCAGAGGATCTGAGGAGAAGCAGTCACAATGCCATTCTGTGGATTATATAGTAAGTCTTTGCTAAGAATCCAGGGGTGCTGATGAGCTCTTTGGCATGCAAGTACTCTTTCAGAGGTCAGTAGATTGATTTTGAGAGATGACTACATTCATAGGCATAGCTTGCTCTTGAAAACTTTTCTTTAAAACAGGGAAGCATTTATCATGGTTGACATTACTGACATGTTATATATTTTTTTCTGTTCAAGAAAGCTTTCCATAAACACTATACTTGAGACTTATCCCAGAAAACCAAACCTTGTTTTAATTTCTCTGTCATAGGATTTGATATCTAACCTTCAGCAAAGGCATATTCATCCTGAATAAACTGTAACATTTTTGTTCAGAAAATGTGATTGTTAGAATGTGTGTTCAAATGAATTGTGAGGTTCTACTTAAATGCTTATCCTTTTTAGTAAAACAAAAAATATCTCCCAACAAAATGACAGTTTTCTGATATTTTGCCTTTCTTTTCCTTCATTAATTCAATTTGTAAGTATTAAGATTAATACAATCTTCCCCAAACACCCTACCCTAATTTTAATGATCTTTTTCATCAATTTTTTTTTAAAGATCAGAAACCATTAAAGGAATGTGATTAGCATAGGAACTCATCAAGGAAGAGGTGACAGTAGTTAAATATTTCCAAGTATATCAGAAAAGAAAGAGAACCATTATTTATTGGTGTGGTGGACAGAGAATGAGGCTATTGCCGGCCTAGAAACAGGGGATCTATGTTCAAAACCCCACACTGCCATGAAATCATTGCTTGGTCTAGAGCAGTAGTCTGTAAACTTAGCTACACTAAAGATCAGTGTTCTGTTCTGCTTTCTTGTTTGCAGACACCCACACTGTTTTATCTTACAGTGAACAAACACATGGAAAGATGCTTGAAAAGCTTTTGAAATGAAACTCCCAAGTTAATGTTGCCCTCTCTAATGATCCAACAAAGCCATATGCCTAGAGTAAACCTGATTTTTCAACAATAGCTAAAGTTGAGGTTTCTTGGCAGAATCATTGCAGGATGAATGAATGAATGAATGAATGAATAGCCATGGTAGTCTTTGCCCATTACTTGTGCAGCTCAATACCTTGTAATAGATGGTGGGCTAATTTTGCTATAGGAGATAAGTTCACCTCCCTCCTTTTTTTGGTAAGTCTATCTAGATGTGCACTTCTAAACATGAACCACTCATTCAGGAGCCAAGTACACATCCTCAAAAGCCTGGCTTTTTTTCAAAATTCCAGGGAACTCATATCAGTGCAGCATGAAGGACAGCCTTGTTGCCATTTGCGTCTTGCTGATTGCCACTTAATTAAAAAGAGCAGGGGTAGCGGGGAGAGAGTGAGCATGGGGTGGATTTGGCTAGCCACAGTTCTGAAGGAGTTGTACTGCCAAAATCAGTATTTCATCTCAAGCCTTCCTCTCCTTGTATATTCTCCATGTCCACTGAAAATGTCACCACCTACTTGGCTAACAAGGACTTGGCTTTATCTTTGACTCCTTTCTCTCTCATTTGCTCCCTATATTTAGTCCATCACCAAGTAATGACACTTCTCACTTTACTGTTTTGTGAAAATAATAGCCCTTCTTTTCTGCCTTCTCAGCAAAAACTGGTCCACACACTTTGGTTATGCCTTGCCCAAGTATTACAACTTTCTCCTATTTGGTCTTCCATTCAGCCCTCTCATCTCCCTCAAGAATTATGCCCCCCAAATCATTCACCTCTCTCTTTGCTCTGGCCATGTGATGACCTTTCTTTTAATCCCTAGTGTATCTTTCTGTCCACTTCCAGATCCAACACATATTCTTTGTTCTTACTTCAAAGCCCTCCATGGCCTTGCCCGCCTCATCTTCTGCTGTACCATCTCAGTGCAACCCTCCCCATGATTTTGCTTCACCATCAGCTTTCTGAAGATCTCTTGCGCCTTCAAATGACTCTACCCTTTAGCCCTTGCTGCATATTTATTATTTTATTATATTTATATACCACCTCAAACAACCAGTCCCTAGGCAGTGAACAAAAGTTAAAAACGTTTTAAAAATTAAACACTCACACATCAGCAGAACAGTTAAAACACAGATTAGATTCTTCATGTTCAAATGGCTTGGTGAAAAGATGTGTTTTCAAGGCCCCCTTAAAGGGAACAGAGAAGTCAGACCCCCTCATCTGGACGGGGCATATATTCTATAACTCAGGAGTGGCTATTGAGGGAGGAGGCTTGCTCCTGAGTAGCCACCAATCGAACTGGTGCAGCTGTAAACGGACCTCTCCAATTGATCTTAATGGGTGTCAGGGTCTATACAGAAGAAGGTGTTCTCTTAAATACGAATGCCCTAGGGTCACACTGTTTAAGACTTTAAAGGTATTTATCAGCACTTTGTATTTCACCTGGAAACTTATTGGCAGCCAGTGTAATGCTATCAACAATCTTATGCCTGAAACTACCTCCCAAAGCAGCTGCCCCATGGCACCTCTCTTCTATAAATTCCTCCTCAGAATTTAGAGCTCCCCCCTTTTTTTGGTGCTACTCTTAGTCCCAATACATCACTACAACTTAGCTCAACATTGCCATCTCCCTTTCCTCTATCTCCCCTTTATTGAACTTTAGATTGAGGGCTCCTTAGGGCAAGATAAAGGTAAAGGGTGCCATCAAGTCGCTTTCGACTCCTGGCACCCACAGAGCCCTGTGGTTTTCTTTGGTAGAATACAGGAGGGGTTTACCATTGCCTCCTCCCGCACAGTATGAGATGATGCCTTTCATCATCTTCCTATATTGCTGCTGCCCAATATATTATTTATTATTTTATTTATTTACATTTATATCCCGCTCTTCCTCGAAGGAGCCCAGAGTCGTGTACTACATACTTAGGTTTCTCCTCACAACAACCCTGTGAAGTAGGTTAGGCTGAGAGAGAAGTGACTGGCCCAGAGTCACCCAGCAAGTCTCATGGCTTAATGGGGATTTGAACTCTGGTCTCCCCGGTTCTAGTCCAGCACTCTAACCACTACACCACGCAGTAGCAGTAGGGATTCGAACCTGCAACCTTCTGCTTGTTAGCCAAGCATTTCCCACTGTGTCACTTGTACACTTATTCTTTGTAAAGCATCACACATGTTGATGGCACTATATTGATAATAAAGATTTTTAGGAAAGAAAGAAAATTAAGATTCACAAAATTTATTGTCATTACTTTTGTCACATCAGTATTCCAGATCTATTCTTATTATCATGTTCCATATCATTATTCAGTGTAGAATAGATTGGATATCTTTTCCCTAAAGACCAATTGTCAGGAAAACAGGATCATTTACAAGTAGGGTAAAGTTTATGACCCAACTGAAGCATTGTTCTGTTGGAATAAAGGAAATATTTGTTATTATGACGGTTTCCTCCAAATGTGTATGTTTTGTTTAGTCACTCGCTCCTAAGGAAAGAACTCTGCTTAACTCCTTCAAGCAAATCTTCAGAGAAGAACCCTGATTTGTATTCCCATTCTCCAACTCAACTAATCTTAGTAATACTATTTATTTATTATACTAGCACAGTTGTGCCTGTATAGTTCAGAAAGAGAGTAGATTCAACATTCCATCACTATAAGCCCTAAACATACTATTGCATATAAAATCAAAACAATTTGTCAGATCTGCCTGGCCATCATCACACATTCACTACGTGACAACACCTCCCCTGCAAATTTGATGAAGATCCGTGCATAAAGGATACAGCAGTTTGAAGTTTTAAACTTTTGAACAGGGGTTTAAAGGGTTGTCTACGTTCTTTCGGATTGAGGAGGTGGTATTTAAATAATTTTGTAGTCCATTTGCATAGTTTCAGCCTTCAGACTGCATGCCATAAAAGTGCCTTTTGTATATCCCTCTGGGATACAATTGATGGTTATTTCATGATTGATCGTCAAAGTTGTGTTTTTAGGGGCTAAAAAATGCATCTTTACTGCTAGAAGAGTCTGTGCATTAGGACATTTGAAGCTGCAGTGCCAACAGCATTGCCCTCAACCAGTGTGGCAGTCCTCTTCTTCCCTCTCCAAGCCTTTGGAGCACAGCTCTTCCATTTTCTTCCCTGCCCCTTTTCTTTCCTTCCCCCACTGCAGCTATACCTTTTATTACTGCTCCGTAGCTTTAGAAAAAGCGCTGTTCAACTCCAGTTGGTTACTCCAGTCGTTGGTTCTTCAAAACTATGTGTGTTTCATCTCAGCCTCCAGCCCATACTGGCGCACTGCTCTGTGCAGACGGGTGCAAGTGGCGGGGAGATGCGCTCAATTTCAATCAATCAGTACTTTATTGCAGTCACAGACGAGTACAACAAAATGTACAAACAGAAACCCAGCAAAATAAACCATCAAGGTTATGATACAGTGGTTAAACACCAGCAGAATCCATCCAGTCCAGTAAACACTCATATAGGTGCCTAGTATATATCCTGCTCACTATACTTAAAAGATAAATAGGTTAGTAATCTATAGGTAACTTCCTTTTGCTCTTTTTACAGATTGAAATTATTACCGCCACTCCCCAGTCTTTAGGGACACATGCAGTCTTGTCAATAAAAGAAAAGAGAGAGGCCAGGACTGGGGCCCACCATGCCAAATTATTTCTGCGGATATGTAGTCATTGCCAGGGGCTTTGCCAGGTTGAAGCTGCTTCGCACTCTGTTTAGCTAGGCTGCAAAGGGCTCCTCTAGGCTGCAGTGTATGTGTGGAGGGGTTGGCTGGAGTGTTTGTGTGTGTGAATGGCTGCAGTGTGTGCAAGTGCTAATTAACCAAGCCATATTTTCCTTTTCAGAAATGTTGCAAATTGTTGCAAGCATTTACAGCACCATAAAAGCACAAGTGAAAATGTAAGCCCATCTCAATTTTCATCTTAAATCGGAGATTTTTTATTACTGAATTTATCCAGCAATATCTCATGGATATTTACAGCATTTTTTCTAAATATTAAAATTTACCATCCAAAGCAGCTTACAATAAAAACTATTGGTTGAGGCCATAAAAGAGGTCAAACAAAATCAAAATGACATTGTGAATGTAACATACATTTTTTTTAAAAAAAGTTCAGTCCCAAGCGTAGTGGTAATCTTTATAGACCTTTGTCCAGGAGGTTAGCTCACAGGTCTGGGAATACTCCTCCTCCTGCTCCTGCTCCTACTCTTACTCCTCCTCTTCCTCTAGCAGCATGACTAACTACCAGTACTACTAGTGGTGTTTATGAAGGCATTTATGCTACCAAAAACAATGCTAATTAAAATCTAGTAATAAGGAAATTCTAGTAATAAGGAAGAATACCAATCTGTTCAAACCAGTCAGCTTTTGCTGTTCATTTCAAGGGGCATGGATTGTGCACATATGTAACAATTAGTTACACAAAAATTGGCTTATAAATTTTCCTAGATCTCTTATTAGAAATATATCATCTTTTAAAGTGTGAAAAAACCTAAGAATTAAAAGCAACTTCTGTAGCTGGTTTCCTAATAGATCAATAATAATACTTGTCATTAAATTTTTTTTTCCTTGTAGAGATGCAGAAAGATCAATGTCTGTGCTACCCTAGGTCATGATCAATACTTCTAATAAAACTTCCTTTTTTTACCTTTGTACACTTTTTGGTTATATTAATGAGCATTTCTTTTTGTTTCAGACCATTAATGGTTTTCTGATAATGTCATACTGCCCAAGGTCAAGCCTAGTTTGAATTTAAAGCTCTAGTTACCAGTGATTAAATCTGATGGCTTGCTTTACCTATAAGAAGACATTATGATCTGAACATAGCTCTGTACTATTTACGTTCAAAGTCATTGGTATTTTCAAAAAAAGATTGGGCAGGGGAAGCAATTTATAAATGTGTAAAAAATATTTAATAGCCACCTAGTATTGCTAGGAAAATCCCAAATGAGGGCTAAGTTAAATGTTCAAAGCAAGTTGTAGTACAATGCTATGGTAACTGTGCCATTTCTGAACATATCCATCCACATGCCAAACATCTTATTGATTCCTCTACTGGTATTCCAAAGTTATAATCTCAGGAAGACTGTAGCATATGCTTTTTCCTGAATGTTTGAATTCCTACCTCTGCATATCTAATAGAAAATGTATGATTTTCCAGATCTTGCTGAACTCTCATCATATTCTCCTGTAAAATTGTGGTTGTAGTAATAGGAGTTGTAGTTCAGCAACATCTGGAGAGTCACACATTGCCTATTCCTAGTTTGCGATATTGTTTTATGTTGTGCTATGATTTTGTGATGTACAGTGAACATACCTTGATCATCTTGAACAATTATGTTAAGCTGAAGAACCATGAGCAATATTCCAGGTACCCCGGAAAGCCAGTTATGCTCTGATCCAAACTCGATTCAACCTAGCCCAGTCCAGTTCTGTGCACCACTGAACTGGACCAGGTTCATGTTCAAACCGAGCTGATTTGAAAGGGCTTGGAGGTCTACTGGTAAAGGGGAATCCAGTGAGGATTTCTTTACCAGTAAAGGGCAAGGGAGGCACAGGGCAGGGGGGTTTCCCTAAAGGTAGATCAGGCAGGAGGGGAATAAAAGTACCTTAAAAGTACCAGTGGCCCAAAGGTTCCTCCCCCTTAGTAGTTTGGGCCCCCTTAACCAGTCCTACTCAGGGGGAACCTCCCCCTCCCCACCCGCTGGCAGCTTCCTCCAGCAGCACTTTAAAAAGTGCTTTTTAAACTCTACCTTTTAGGGAAGCTTCCTTGCCATGCCACGCACCCACCGGTTTACTGGTAAAGGGGAATCCTCTCCAGATTTCCCTTTACCACTAGAGTTCTGAGCCAGCATGGTTTGAACTTGGACTGGCCAAGGCCAGTCCGGTTTGACCCTGAACTCATCAAGCTGAGCCGGCTTAACATTGAGCCCGGCTCACACCACTGTGTTCCAAACTTCTGTGTCTCAAATGCTGATCTACAACTGGAGACAGGCCTGATGAAAATGGAGACCCGAGTATGGCTGACCATACTTAATTTCTGGCTGACTATCCTTCTTCCCAATGGGCCTAGCCCCCTTAATGCTTGAGGATGGATATCAGTCCACATGGAAGCAAACTCTGCTGGCTAAATTATAACCACTTGGGCTCCTCCCTCCCCACCTACTTTCCCTGGGATACAAGCAGGCCAGAACACTCCTTAAACAGTGCATAATGGATGCAGAGTGCCAAACTGACATAGGCAGGGCTCTAATCTTCCCTGTCACTGAAAGCCTAAGATACATAGTAATGCCTGCTGCATATAGGAATGCAGCTATAAGTTCCTAACCACAAAAGGGCCTTCACGTTGGCTTGCTCTAGCACCATCCTTTGGGCTGTGTTAGACGGAAGATATAGGAAGACCTTTCCCGAACATCTGTGCCTCTGCAGTGCTGGGCAAGTTGAAACCACCAAGCACGCTTATTCTACAAAGACATCCACAGTACCCTTATTCTCCCACTACGCTTACTAGGTTGCCAGACCACACAGGCTAGTTCTATGTCTCTCTACTACTCTCTGACTGCAACCCCTTCATAATATATAATGTTGCCCAGTTGTGTGCGGCAGCATGCAAAATTCATCAGGAACTGACTGCCAGCAAGAGCTAATCAGGCCTTACACCGCTCATACCTGTACTGTTGTATCTCAAGCTACCCAGTCCTACAGCTTTTACTGTCATAGCTATCCCTCCAGCTTTAATTTTAACTTAAATATTAATTTTAATAAGCTTTATAGCTTCTCATAGATCTGTGTTTTATAATAACCTTAACTTAATATATTTTAGTATTCTTATCATAGTATACAATCTAGTATACATGTATACTATGTTAAGAATACATAGTATTCTTAACATAGTATACATAGTATACAATGTATACAATTTGTATACATAGTATACAAATTGATTGACTGAACCTGAAGATTAATGTAAAATATTTATGTAGCTTGGAATTATTGCCCCATACAAACACTCTCACAGAGACATTGCTTTACTGCCTTTCAGGCACTGAGATAATTAGTTTAATCAGATCAACTGAGATAATTACTTACTCTGTTAAACAAAGTGGCCATTGGTCCAGACCATCATATTTACATTAAAGAATGCATTTAATAGTTACTGCTGCTGCCACTAGATTTGCTCATCTTTTGTTTGTGGCTGTTCTTATTTCTTAATGCACCTTTTATAGTTCCCTGAAGAGAATGTGAGAAGAGTATAGAATTGGTTCTCATCTGTTTTCCCTTCTCATTCTTTTTGTTGACAATTAAGATACTTAAGAGGGCTTGGCACCTCAATCATGTTGTGGAAAGGGGCTATCTCCCTTTTTCATAATATAGTTCTTTTCACATAGAAAAAAAATCTACCTCCATATCAAATGTCTACAACAGTTTTCATTTGTTAAAAAAAAATTCTTAGAAACTCTTAATCCAGATCTCTAATAAACAGTAGTTACTGTGGCTCTTATCTTGTACTTATAATTCAGTGAGAATTGTACGGATGTTTGAATTCCAGCTGAGAGAGATAGTGCTAAGGGAAACAACTTGTGGTTATTGTCTGAACCTAGTTCATGTGTCTAATTTGGTAAGAAACAAAACTGTAACAATACTTAACAGATTTGTTGCTTACCTGTTGTCTTACTTCATGAGCACTTTAAACTTTTCAGTCCTGGAATCTGAATACCTGCAAGTAATCATTGTAGAACTTACTGTACTTATTATAGAACTTATTGTAGAAAATAAATTTGGGGCACAAAGCCACTGAATGGGAAATCAGCTTGAAATAATAGCCCTCTAACAAACATTTATTTGTATTATAAACCAATCCTAGATTGTGCAAGCTCTGAAAGGAAATTGATTGGTTGTGTCATGGTCCAGGAATTGGAACACCTACTATCAGGGGAGATGTTTGAAGACATGGTGGGTAGAAAAGATTGGATGTAGGCGCTATCTCCAGAAGGCATCATGGCCAGAATCCTGTGGAAGGGAGGGGAGCCCCAGGAGCCAGCAGTGCTCCTCCACACAACCTGAGGTGGCCCTCATCTTCATTAGGACCCTCAGCAGTGCAAAAGGGCTCCTCACAGTTATTGTTCCAGAAGGAGTAGGAAGCTCCACTGGAGTCAGTGCCTGAGAAAAGAGGCATGGACCCTTTCAGTAAGCGCAGTCTCCACAGAGGGCATGGAGCGGGAGGCACCAATCTAACAACCTAAGCTCTTGAATGCCACTATTCAGCTTCTATTGCCCAGATCCACAGTGAGCTGTCCATGGTTCTTATCTTCTGCCTGAAGTCTTACTGATACCTGTCATCAGATTGTCGTCTGTCCCAGCCTGAAACAGGATAGGGTGTAACCTGGAGTATCCAGGTCAGTTTCCCCACTCTCCAAAGTCATGCCACCACATAGTCTACTCAGCTTGGCTGCAGCCTGTGGTGTTTAGATTGGATATTATAAGTGGCTACTACCAGGCCATGCACCAACCTTAAAGTGGGAGAGGCCAGTGGAACTCAGCACAGGAATTTAAGATGGGTGAAGAGAACTACCTGCAAACAAAGGCAATTGTTTGTCCAAGCAGAATTATTTCTCCTTATGTCTCTGGAGCAAGGGGGCCTAGATGTGCCACTCCTGCAACCTCAAGTCACACTGGGATACAAGTGACATTTTCAGCAAAGTCAAAGATGTTTGAGGGCAGGAAATTGTGAGAAATGAAAAAAAAAACATGGAGTTAATATGGAAACATGGAAATGCAATTCAAGGGCAGAAGTGGCTGCAACAATGTTAAAATAATGTCTATTCTAAATCTAAAAGTAGACAATGCAGTAATATTCTGACTGACTTTGTATTTGTTTTTCTGTAATGAGATCATCCTAACAGTGTCTATACACACAAGGAAGGAAGGAAGAATTCATGCTGGGGGAAAGAGGGGATCATGTGCACGCTATCAGCTGACTCCCAGTTTGCAAACTGTGATTTGCAGGGAATTGCCAATTGTGTGCACTGGATTTTTGTGCTTGCTTTGATTCATGCACATTAAGCAAGTTCAATTGATAAAATTCAGGGTTATTCATGTACATCTTATCTGAATTAATATAGTGACCTACTGTTGTTAACTGGCAGTTATTGTAAGGAATGAGCAAGAATGAATAGTGTATGAAGCAAAATACTTGAAATTTGATGCCAATATTTGCATGCTAAACAGTAATCAGTCTTGGGCCAGATACTATAGATGTTACAAACTATCCACAAAAGAAGTAGCAGAATTCAATTTGGATATTATATTAAAAATGCAACAAACTGTGCCTTTCCCCTTCTCAATACCACCTGCTCTGTCAGTTCCACAGCGACGTTTGTACAATATTGTTGTCAGTGACAACTGAACAAGAATTCTATAAGCAGTTGGCTATCAAATAATAGCAAATTTAAAAGCTATGCAAATTGTGCTAGGACAGCCCAGCTTGTTTCAAGACCTCTTTTCTCTATTATCATATCAATTGAGTAAGCTCATACCAGACAAAGCGAGGTTATGGGAACCACCTAGAGCATCACGCACCATTAAACATCAATGCCGCATACATGAACATCTGCAATGCCGATCTTATTAACAGAGAGTATAGTGGAAAGGAAGATAAACAGCTTTCTTAGTCACTTAGATATTTTAAAAATTTAATATCCTAATGCTTGCATTGTTTATCAACAGCAAGTTCATCAATAATTGCGTAATTATAGTAGGCTAGATTACTGTGCCTATTGCAGGCTGCTGGTTACTGCCTGGAACTCTTGAAGTTCCATCTGTAAGTACTTCAGCAAGCTGTAGACTAATAGTGCTATTCCCTTTTAATGCTTTTTGGACTGAAGGATGGGAATGTGTGCCTGACTCTCTCTATATATAATTGTTGCCTGAAAAATGTATTTTCCTTAATTGCAAGCCATTTAAGATTTTCAGATTAATGAGGAACTTCATTTGATGCTTTAGATAACACAAGATTAGCACCTGTCCTTGAATTAGACTCTTGAAAGCAAAATGCTTAATGCCTTATACTATATTTTTAGGTGCAACCCACCCACCCCTCTGCTGGTAGGTAGAATTCAGTGTACCTGAAGTGATTGTATGTTAATACGTCATCTTTTTTATGTGCTGTCTGGATCACTTCACACAATATCACATTTAGACATATGTATATTCAGAGAGTGAGGGTTGGCTGAAGCTTTCTTGTGAGTGTACACCTGTGGAATGGTGCACAAATAGCTAGCTGTAGCCTAGCCTCATAAGGAGCACCTTCCTTATGAGGCTAGGCTACAGCATCTGGGGCTCTTTACCTTGGAAAAGAGGTGACTAAGGGGAGACATGATCAAAGTGTATAAAATTATGCATGGAGTGGAGAGGGTAGACACAGATAAATTTTTCTCCCTCTCTCACAACACTAGAACCAGGGGTCACCCTATGAAACTGAAGGTTGGGAAATCTATGGAAATCTTTGCCTTGGGACCTGGTGATGGCCACCAGCTTGGATGGCTTTAAAGGGGGCTTAGACAAATTCATGGAGGACAAGTCTATCAGTGGCTGCTAGTCTGGTGGCTACGAGCCATCTCCAGCCTCAGAGGCACGATGCCTCTCAATGCCAGTTGCAGGGGAGCAACAGCAGGAGAGAGGGCATGTGGGCTCCCCAGAGGCATCTGGCGGGCCACTGTGTGAAACAGGATGTTTGACTAGATAGGCCTTGGGCTTGATCCAGCAGGGCTGTCCTTATGTTCTAGCTTAGAATTAGTGCCCACATACAGCAAAGCAAAATGCAGACAGTTAAGCAGCTGCCCACACTGCTGCATGTGTGTAACCACTGCCAGTAGTGTTGCAGAACATGGAAGTTCTGCTCCACATTAAAGTTGCACAAACACAGTTGTGTAACATGATACATTTCCAATAGCTGTTGCATTGCGCAACTGTGTTTGCACAACTGTAAGTCAGAGAGGAACTGCGCTGTTCCACAATACCACCAGTGGTGGTTACACACAGGCAGCAGTGTGGGCAAATGCTCAACCACCCACATTTCACTGTACTGTGCTTTATATGGGGCAGTTACTTTAGCATTGTCCCTGATGCAAGAGTTATTTGGAACTTGGAACCATGCATAGCACTAACAAAAGCTGCTCCATTATAAGCTTCTTTATTTTTATGATTTTCTGTGTGTGATCCCTGAGGATATGCATTGAGATGGAATACAAGTTACATTCTGACTCTCTCCCCAGTTCTGGTTTTCAGTTGCCTTAGAGAAATCCTGCTCACCCATTCCTGTTCAGGCAGCTGTGTAGGCTGAGTGCAACCTCTCTCTTTTCTCCTCTCAGATTTTTCTTTCTTTCCCTGAAATCCTTAAAAGATGCTGTGGGTCTGTGTGGGTTTGCAATCACCTCTTTCCTTTGATCTCCTAATCCCGATTCGTGAATCCTGAGAAAGTAGCTTAGTTCTACCTTGAGGTAGTAGACTTGTATTTGGACTGCAGCCCTTCATACTGTAGGGTGACTCAGATGATTGCATATAGAAAAAGCTGTCATGATATAGAAAACATCTAATTTTCTGTGTGTAGAATTTGTGTTTTACGTAGAAGCATTTCATCATGTGCGCTCTCATCTGCAATCTGATTGCACACTCCAAATACAGGTTTATTCCATGAGAGACAACTAAGAAGAGAACTAGTATAAGGAGAGCCATAGCATCTTAACTTTGTTTTAAGAATACTTCTTGGGCAGGTGAAGTATTACATGTTTGGGGTTTCATTTCCATGATTTAAAGTATAGTCATCACTCACCAGCCGTGAGGGTTCCATTCCAGGAAAACCTCGCGGTTGGCTAATTTGCAGTTGGCGAGCAATTGAAATACATTGGGAGCAGGGGTTAGAGGAAATCATGGTCACAAAAAGACCAAAAATTAAAGAAAAAAACCAAAAAAAACCACACCAAAAAACACCTGGAATCCCTTTAAATCAGCAAGAGGAGTGAGGGGGAAACCCCAGAAATCACCCCCAAACACCTGGAAATCACCCCTGAATCCCCCAAAATCACACAACCCACCCCAAATTATCAAAATATCTTGTGGACACTTGGGTTTTGGTTGGCAAGACCTGTCACAATTTCCCAGTCACAGATACTCAAAACTGTGATTGGGAAAACCATGGTTGGTGAGGGATGACTGTACTGAACTGTGACAAAATTTGAGAACTAGAGGACCAGAGCATAAAGATGGCTGTGGTGAGTGAGAGGCTATGGAGACCCCAAGCTCTACAGGGGCTATTATAAAGCCCAAGTAGGGTATGGCCTGCCGGGTTTCCATGAGGCTCCGGTTATGTATTGTGCAGGGATGGTGGGGATTTTCCAGAGCTTTTTTTGCAAGGCCTTGCCTCTTTTCAGGAAAGGGCTGGAGCTGGTTAAGCCCCACCTAAAAGCAGCCTTCCGTAATATTGTGACTGATGTAGCAGGACATCTTTGGAATAAAAATAAGCCCCCAGCAGGGGTGCAGCATCACCTATCTGGAAAGGAGAAGCAGCATTAAAAGACAAGCATCATGCCTGTGCACTGGGCCTCCCTGACCAATTAAAAGGAAGAGAGCATGGTGCCAGAAGCCTCAGAAGCAAGAAGGAAAGAGAGGTGAACTTCTATTCAGGAGCCCTGAGATATGTTTTAGCAGCCATGGCATTGATTCACTGTGGTCTCAAGCACACACTAAATCTGAATTCAACCTATTTCAGCTTCCCCCTCCCCAAATGTATATCTAGAGTGTGTATATTGAAGTCTCCCCACTTTCAGCCCTTACAGAACCTATCCCCTCGATTCCATCATCGTACGGAATGGAGAGGGCTACATCTATTTAAATAACATGCTGTTGTACGGCTGCTGCAAAATCATCAAGGAAGACAGGACCAACATTGACAGAGATGCTGGCACAGGACTGGTAAACTACCTGATAGCCTCAATTTTCAGCCAGGTGGATGTCATGCTGGGAGACCGTCTGATCTGTCAGAGTAATAACTGCTACCACTATCATCTTTATCAATATGGTGCTCAGTTACAGTGGCAGTCCCTCCTGTCTTCTACCAAAGACAACCACAGGGCTCTGTGGTCGCCAGGAGTCGACACTGACTTGTCAGCACACTGTACCTTTACTCTGTCTTTGCAGTTCTCTTTGGGACTATTTCCAAAAGACATTGTGGGACTACACAAATCAGCAGATGCCCAAGAAACCATTCGGGGTTTGTGAAGAGAGCAAACCAGACAGCACAGGAAAGTGGATCTACTCAGGTGGCTTCACAAGGACCTGTTTTTCCAGGAAAAATGGGGTGGATGTGAAAAACAAGTTGGCTCAAAGCAAAGACATTTCCTGTCTTATGACTGATGACTAGGCAACAACCTATAAACTCCAGATGTTAGCTTCATTTTTTGTGAAGAAAGTGAAAGACACCCCTGGAGTTTGTTTAGGCCATGTGGAGGCACTCCTTACAGCTACAGCCAAATATCCCATGGACTGCATGGCATTAAAGTGTTCAGAATACCTGTGGGCAGTCATATCAGCAACCAGGAGAATCTCTTCCTCAGACAGTTACCTGAATTGGTCGTGATTGGATTTGTAAACAATGACTACTTCAGCGGGTGTTTTTCAAAGTGTTCCTTTAATTTTAAACTTCAACATCAACTTTGAGGTGTTTTACCTGGACGGAATTAAGATCCCTTCAAAACCTTTGATCCCAGATTTTGAAGCAGATAGCTGCAAGAGAGAATACACGAACCTCGTGCAGGTGTCAGTTAAATATATGAAAGATGCAGTGCTGCTCATCGTGGACCATTACTTGTTGATTAATATGGGAAACCTGAGGGCCGAAATACACTTTGCAAGGCATTGGCCAGTATGGTTTTGGATAACGTGATCAAAACAGCTTAAGCCCTGGCTATTTAAGAGAATGTTTTCTTCACCATGAGCCCTGCCGCCTGTTAAGATCATCTGGAGAGGTTCATCTGCAGTTGCCACCAACTTGCTTGGCGGCTACTCAGGAACAGTCCTCTTCCATAGCTGATCCTGGATTTTGGAATGCACTTCCTGTTGAAATAAGAGCCTCCCCATCTCTGGCAACTTTTAAAAAGGCACTGAGGACACATTTATTCACCCTGGCTTTTAATTAGATTTATGGTTTTAGAATTTTTAATGTTGTTTTTAAATGATTTTAATGTTAATTATTGTAATGTTTAAATGATTTTAATTGTTTTGTTTTTATTTTGATGTAAACCGCCCTGAACTAGTTTTGGAAGGATGATATATAAATCAATCAAACAAACAAAGAAATAAAATAAATCACAGGAGGAACGTCCTCCTTGATTATATGTAACAGGGACACCCAACAGCTGTCATGATGTTATCCAGACACCCAAGAGGCTTTCTTAGACATCTTCCCTTGTGACCAACTTCTGGGGAGGCAACTGGAAAGGAGGCCTCTGGCTTTAGTGGTCAACACCCACACTCATGACCTCCCCGGGGGGCACTGACTGGCGATCTATCTGACCAAAGATAACCACAGGGAATTTTTTTACTCCTAGAGACAGCCCCCCAACAGCATGATGTTTCATGACAGCATTATGAATTTTTTAAAGAAAAAAATCCACCAAGATCGTGTTTCAACATAGACAATTACAAGACTCAGTGTCTATGTCATGCGGTTATCACTGCATGTTTTCCCTACATCTGCCCTGTAAGGGGCTGCCTTTCAAGAGGGTTCTACAGCTGTATTCTGAGGACCCTCTCCAAAACGATCAAATCGTTGTGCAGTTTTTGGGGAAAAAACATAGGCCACCTAATTTGGGCTTAAATGTATTTCAACATGCCCAGACTTGTATTTCCTGTTCCGATTCCTTAGCCATGTTTTCCCAATCAAGAGCCCCTAGAGGGCTTAAAAAAATTTGTGCATGTGTCTTTTTGTTTTAGCAGTCAGGAGACAGCAGTAATTCAGTTTAAATTATTTATTTACTTCACAAATTACAAGTTGACCCAAACAGTATGGCTAGCCTGCCTTTGCTTTTTGAAAGGATGACAGGAAAGGGCAGGAGACTGGGGCGTTGCCATAATACCATCAGGTTTCTTCATTGCTCTAAAAATTCCCTATTGGCAGAATTGCCCACAACCGAAGTGGGTACATTTCCCCCCGCTGTGGCTTTCATGAAATCATCCATTCTGCCAGATAAACATCTGCTAGAAAGGAGCTGGGTCTGAACAACAGCCTTCACAAATCAAGCATGATGCTCCTGAGGACAGACTCTCCTGAGTAGACAAAGGCCCCACATCCATTCTGCCGGGTAAATGTCTGCTAGAAAGGAGTTGGGTCTGAGTAACAGCCTTCACAGAATCCAGCATGATGCTCCTGGGGACAGACACTCCTGAGTAGATGAAGGCCCCACAGTCATCCCAAGAAGCCACATCACAATATTGCTTCATTTTGTTGAGCAGCACCCTTGCGTTGGTCTCAGATCTAGCAGGCAGGCTACTTCTTGTAAGGCAACATTGGGCGCAGTCAGGCTGGTCGTTTCAGGCTGAGGCAGAAACAGGCTTAGTTTCCCTCTATCCACCTCCCCTTGCTTCACATGGGTTAAATATTTTTGGAGTCGAACCATGTAGAGTTTAGCCTTTTTGTGCTCTGTGAGGTCATTCATCTGAAGAACGGTCTTCATTTCCGCATCTAGGGAATAGATAGTGGCATTCCTGATGGTTTTGTTCCCTAGGAGACGTGTCCCTTACACTTTTCCCTCTAATTTTTTTCATCAGTGAGCAGAATGAATGTTGTTCTGGGCAGCAGTATCAAGGCACTGTGTGCATATGTGCATTATTATGTGCCACTATAGATACAATGCACAAGTGCAAATGTTTGCTGGTTAACGACCAAATAAACTTATATCTATCTATGACCTGCACAAGTGCACACGCATACACACCATAAACATGGAAAGAAAAAAGTGTATTTTACAATTCTGTTTATAAACTTGGATCTTTCCTTTCGTTCACTTCATATTTAAGTATAATAATAGCAAGGCAGATCTAAAAGCAAGGCAGATGCAAAGCTGAAAGATTTCCAATATCATGGATTGAATGTTTGACTTCCATGCAGCTATTAAAGTACAACAAGGTTGCCAAAGAACCCCAGGGAACATCCCATTAAAGACCTATACCCACATAACTCTACAAGCCAGGTATGCTATGCTATATGTGACCATATGAATTTGAGCAATCAATTTGGTATTGGACAATAAATATATCACTGTTACGAGGTAGTCATTTCACAATATGCACAGCTTATTTAAGCATTATTTGCTTATTTTGTTTTATGAAAGTATTAAAAATCTGTATTTTGCATGAAAGGCACAACATTAAAACCAAATAAAGCACTTAAAATATTAACCAAAACAGTCAAATATGCAGCAGGATGGTGCTAAAACCAGCAGAAATCAGGGGTAGGTAGGTGGGGTGGGACTCAATATAGCAGGCAGGGAACATTAATTCCTACATTCCAAATACCTGTTGAAAAAGCACAGTCTCTGTTTTGTGTTGGAAAAGGTCAGTCAGACTCAGCAGCAGCAGCAGCAGCACATTTGCTTCAAGAATTGTAAAAGAAATGCAAACATTATCAACTGCCACTTGCTAACAAAATATAAATGCAGAGCTCAAAAGAGAAATAATCTTTTTTCTCTACCCTTGCCCCTTGCTGAAAACTTCTGCTAGAATGTACGTTGTGGAATGACTTTTAAAGAATCAAAGTACTGCTCATGCAGGGGGAAAAATAAAAGCACAGTGCAGAGCAGGCAAGTTTCCCCTTACCTCCCCTACACCATTTTTACCCCTTACCTTCCCCGCACCATTTTAATTTTAAATGTAGGGCTCGCAACTTAAAGAGAGAAATAATCTTTCTTATCTCCCCCTCCCCATTTGCTGAAAATATCTGCCAGGACATATTTTGGCTTTTAAGAATGCACACACACACCCCGCCCTGCACCATTTTAACCCCCATGTTTTCCTTGCCTTTGACCATCTCCACAAAGAGGAGGTGGTGTTCATTGTTTACAAACATTTTACAAGGAAGCATGGGGCTGGGCAAAGTGCTGTGCTGGAAATGACTGAAGAAGTCACCAAAGTGCCCCCTTCCCTCTTCAGAGTTTCCAACTAGAACATTTAAAAGGAGGTGGGGGGAAGGAGAAGGAGAGTGGCTTCTTTGCAGTACTTATACCCTCTGAAGACCCTTTCTAGAAAGACCCTACAGATTATCGGAGGGGGGGTGTTGTTTTTCATATTCTAAGCAACTAAATCCCAGGGGACAAGAATCACACAATAGAAGGCTTGGGCCAGCCACCGGAGAACAACAAAGCCAAGGAGAGGTGGGCAGCCTTTTAGAATAGATTGGGGAGAAATTCGCTGCAACATGCTCCCCAAAATGAGGGGAGGTGAAAGAAAGAAAAAATCAGGAGCAGGGAAGGGAAATAGTACGCTGATAAGAGGAAATCTAAACGTGGGTACAATGGGAGTGCAGGGAACAAAACTTACCAAACAGCAGCCTTGCTGCAGCCTGGTGAGAAGTTTCCACCAACTTAAGGGAAAGAACCCAGAAGTTACTTTTCCACAGCAAATACTTTTAAGTTTGTTTCTTGCTTTGTTTTGAGTTATCCAAAGGCACAAGATCTCAGGCTGGAGGAAACTGATTCAGAGGAGAAACTGCTGAGTCTCTTCCTCCCTCCCTGAGAGTGTGCATCTTGCCATGGCCACAGCGAGAGAAACTGCTCTCTCACTTTCCAACACTGGCGGAGGCAAGAGCCAATGCAGCAGCAGCGATGGGGCAAAGGCAACGAGGGGGCGAGGGGGGGGGCACAGATGGCAATGGGAACAGTGTTGGAGGCGGGGCAAAGGCACCAGAAGAAGAAGCCCTTCGCAGAGCAAAGGCACAAGCAGCAGCAGCAACCCCTTGCAGAGCGCTGAAGAGACTGCACGCTTTCTTGAAACTGCTGTGCAGGGGGCTAGAAGTTTGTGAGCAGGCGTGCAGCCGCGCACCTTAGAAGGAACAGGGGTCCCTTAAATGCTGTAATTGGCAGCTCATGACCAGATTTATTTATTTTTATTTATTTTTTACATTTTTATATTCTGCTCTTCCTCCAAGGAGCCCAGAGCGGTGTACTACATACTTAAGTTTCTCCTCACAACAATCCTGTGAAGTTGGTTATGCTAAGAGAGAAGTGACTGGCCCAGAGTCACCCAGCAAGTCTCATGGCTGAATGGGGATTTGAACTCAGGTCTCCCTGGTCCTAGTCCAGCACACTAGCCACTACATCACGCAGATGCTTTTTTTCAGCGTGTTCAATGAGATCAGGTTAAAAGACTGGTGATCAGGGGAGTCACAAAACTTGTTAAACGTCTGATAAAGCCCCTCAATTGCCTCACCAGCTGCCTTTTCCTGCTGGGGCTTTTAATAACATTATAAGCCTTGGTCTCAGCACCCTCTCCTGACAACAGGCGAGAGGAATGTTGCCTTTTAAGGTGTTGAGGGCTATTTCTGAGATGGTAGAGACCAGATCGTCTGAAGTGCTACACAGGATAGTGCTGGCGGGGGGATGATTTGGCCAGGAGCTCCAAGAGAGCTAGGCTTTTCTTGATTCAGCTAGACATCTTGTCTTCTGACCGCTCAAGGTCAAATGGCCTCCTTTTATGACCAGCGGCTGTGGACGAAGACCACAGAGAGGTCCCTGGGGAAAAGCCCTGAGCGCAACCATTAAGACTTCAGGGTAGTTGCATTTAAATTGACTAGAAGATACCTAAAAGGCTTTTTAATTGTAACTTCAAACAATTCTATGAAAAACATGTTGTTATTATTTGGATACATCTGGTATACAGAGTCACTGTTTGCAATTTATCTTGGGGATTCTTAAACAGCTCCTTATATTTAGCATTTAGGGTGATGGTGCGGCTCTTTTTCCCCTGACAAAATACATTCTGAATAATGTGCACAATACTTGAATTTCTGTGGAGTATTACTGGGTGAACGCTTTTTCGATTTCCAGACTATTAGAAACATACTCCATACAATCATCCACAGTTAACAATTATTGGAAGGCAAAAGCTCATCGTCGTCATTAAGAATATCAGGCAAGTCTTTAACTAATTGCATAAAGACACCACAGTTCTTTATACAGAAGTTGCCAGAAACTATAGCACCAACGTTTTCAGGCATGATAGAGAGCACACTTTCTGATTTTGCAGGACATTTTTTATAAAGTAACTTTCTCCACAGTTGCTAGGCCCCACAAGAATGGCTGAGAATGGATGCTGCAACCTGATATCTATTTCCTTCCCACGCTTCAGAACTCTTAGGGAAGAGTCCTAAACCCCTCCACAATCACACACATGTCTTAAACCACCTTCTGGGTTTTCTTACGCATTTTTGTTTCAATGAGGAATTGTCCTTTATTTCTAACAATGCCCTGCTGCTGTACTATCTCTCGAGGAGAACCATGTTCTGAGACGTAGGCAAAAACCAAATCTTTGAAGCTGTTAAAATTGATCTGTTCACTATTGGAGATGTTCAGAGGCATGCCTCACTTTTAGGCCTACCTTCCCAACAGAGAGGCGATAGCCGTAGGTCTTAAGACCAGCCAACACATACTTTGTAATATGCTGTTGTAATATGCTTTGTAATATGCTGTTGTGGCAGAATTTTGCTTGTGAGTTCCCCTAAGTTGTCCCCTGAAGGAGGATTCCTTTTTCCTTTCTGACTCACAAATATGATGGTATAAACACGTAACTTGTCTAATAGGTTGTAGAGTTCTAGGTGTTTGTATGCAGTATTGAAAACAGCGATAAAGACATTGGTGTAATCTGGGAGAACTACACAATCATTAGAGTGTTTCCAAGAAACACAGGCCACATCCTGGTCAATAAAATCATTGGATGACACCTCATATTTCTCAGAAAAGAGCAAGGGAGAAAGCTCATCAGGGTCTCTCACAATGCTGGTGTTAATCAAGTTTGATCTCTGGCCAAATATACCCCACAGACAATTTAGGACCCATTTAGTGATTTGGCACTTTGTGGAGTTTATCCAAATTTCATCAGGATGCAGTCGTACACCTTCCTTTTTATGAAAATCCACAATGTATTTCTCTCTGTCTTCGGCCGTGACACAGCATTTGGGATAGCCTGAGGCCTCTCGTTTCTGGCAAAGGTGGCTATCTATATACCCTGAAAACAGAATAGTGGACTTGTAAAGAGATCAGCCTGAACATTTGTCATGCCCTTGTTAATTCTCTTATTATATTTCTTATGGAAGTCTTGGGCCACAACAAATTTCCTAAGAGCATTAACTTGATAATAATATAACAAAGGGGTCCCCCAACACCATCTATATATCTTCTCTTTTGGAGTTCCTGAGCTTCGAGGTGTAAGTTTTTGTGCTTGTGGGTCTTCTTGCCCCCAGTCACCTGGAGGGAGCCTGTTCCACAGCACTGGTAACTAAGAAAGATAAAGAGCCTTGTTACTGATGCGCAAATACCACACACACCTTGCTGTGACTTAGATGTATTCCTAATGTGTAAGGAAATAGGCCCAAGAAACATTTTATTTCATGACCACACAGACAAACCCACCCATGTTTTGCTTCCCCCTCCCCCAGCATTTCATAACCATGTCTTCCCCCTCCAGAAAAGAAATATTCAGCACTGGGGGTGGTCTTTAAACAAAGACACATCCACATTCTTTTTGTAAGCATCCCTTCTGCCCCTTCCAGCTGTCAACACCCCAAAAGCACAAAGCCATTTTTTAAAAAAAGTGTTTGGAGCTGTGAAACAGACACGAATGCTTAACGGAGAGATACACAAACAGAAAGCACAGAAACTTGTTACCAACACAGCAGTTCATAGGTCTCAAGTCCTTCTAGGTCCATTATTAATATTAAATAAAATCATTAGAATAGCTGCTCCTCTGACTTGCTAGTTCGTCTTCCCGCCCCCACCTCTTTGCTCCATCTCTCACTCCTCAAAAAGCATAGCAACATTTTCTGAATAATGCCAACCCTCCCCCCACAAAGCGATATTCAGCACAGGGGGTCTTTGAACAGACACATCCCCATTCTTGTTGCAAAGGATGCTTCTCCCTTCTGCCCTTTCCCTTCATTACCACCCTGAAAGCACAAACCATTAAAAAAAAAAAAAAAAGCTTCACTGAGAATCATGCATGCAGAAAGCAGGTATAGGCTCATCCTCCTTTCCAGTTGCCAGCGATGCATCCCCCTATCCCTACCCTTAAAAACGAGACACCTTTTAAAAGCATCTGGGGCATCTGGGACTGTGAAACAGACACCCATCCACCACACTCTTCATGGAGACCTCTTGCATATGGGAAGCACTGAGAAATATTACCGCCAGAGCATTCATAGTTCTTAAGGAGCACCCTTTATTAAATATTTAACAACAAAACCAGCAGTTTTATATAACAACAAAACCAGCAGATTTATTTAACAACAAAACCAAAATATTTAAAAACAAAACCAGCAGATCAGCAGTTCCTCTCATCGACTAGGCACTCCCCCACCCACCCCCCACGCCTCTTATTTGGCCATCTCTCTCACTCTCAAAAAGCATAGCAACATTTTCTGAGCAATGCCTCCCCTCCAAAAAGAAGAAGAAGCAATATTTAACATTTGACTCTTTAAACACTTAGAATCAGCCGTGCCGAAGGGAAAACTTAAAGGCACAAGATTAAAGACAAGGAAAAGCAGCTCATTGCTGGACTTCTAAAGCCAGACACTGTTCTGTTCTTAGCAGGCATGCGTGAAGAAAGTGCGGGGAACCATTAACACATTCTAGACAGATGCACATTACCCTCCGAGAAATTGTGCTACTCCACGTCTATGATTTCACTCCTTTCAGCTGACCCTCTCACTGACCACAACACCCCCACCCCAGCCCCCCTTCCCCTCCAAAGCAATACTTCTTACCTTTGCCAGCAAAGCGGTTGAGCAGAGATGATTTTCAACCGTTAAAGTCACAAATGGCCACTGAGGCCTTTTCCAAATTGGTGGGTTCTTATCAGCTGAGATTCCTGGGCTTTTTTCTGCCTTTGCATTTTATAGCTCTGTTTGGTCAAGATTCTTAGGTCTTTTTCCCTTTTGAATTTTATGACTTTCACCAAATGGTCACCCGTGGACATTTCCCACTGACATGTGAGAAGAATGGTCTAGCTTGTTATCAGTCCATTTTATTTTATTTACACAGAATGAAAGGGTGCTATGTATCTAGTGGTATTTTCAACACCCTCTCTCTTTTTTGTACAGGAGTTGGAGAACAGGTGCTATGCATCCAGATTTATTAATTTATTTTGCTACCGCCCCATATGTGCAGACTGTGAAGTTATACACAGGACCACTAGCATGGTCGCTCTTCCCTCAGAATGTAAGAAGCTACACAGAACCACTTTTGAATTTAAAAGCCCAATTTTCATTTTATTCGTTTTGGAAGAAAGCCTCAATACAACATTTATTCACCCTACATCTGCACACATACACAATTTTATTTAGCAATCCTCCTTACATATTTGGCAATAAACCAAGAAAGATTTATAGCTGCACTTTTAATGAGGTTTTCTGCAAAAGAGAAACTTTTTTTGTGTTCAGACTTGGCTGCATATTTCAAAATCTTTAAATAGGTAGGACATGTGACCTAACTGCAGGAAAATGCATTGAAGAGAACACCCTAGGATAGAAATAACATGCAATATGGATTCCATACATAATTTGGAACATACGAGCCTCAAAACCCGGTTTTCAGAAAGTGTAGTCCAGTTCACACATGTGCGATGGCTACCCACCTGCATCTCAAACATACCTGTGATAGGCATTAAACAGAGTCTTGCGGTAACAGAAGCGCAGGGCAGCAAACATCACAGTGTGCATGATGGAATTCATGGCGCTTCTATTTTTCATGGGATCAACGTAATCCACTTCTTGAATATTTAATTCCAAGTAATTATTCAGGGCCACCTGGGTGGGTTCATCAATCTCCATAAATTCAGGACAGAGATAGCCAGAATACTGGACATAGCTATAATGTCCACAATCCTGGGAGGAGATGACATGGGGTTAGCGCAAAAGTTAGGCTTGATCAGCTGACCCACTCTTCCCCTCTGAGTCAGATAAATACCACTGCCAGAGCACCCCTTGGATGATCCGCCAATGTACCATCTTCAGTAGCTGTAAACAGACATTTAGCAATAGTGGCACCCTCGCCATCATCATTGTCCTCTGATCTGCTGATATCCCTTATTCTGACTGGCCTGGAAAGCAACACAAGTAGAGCTTCCTTAAGCTTCAGAGGCCTCATGGGGGTGTTGCTACAGGATTCCACGAGTGTACAGTCAGCTACTTGAGCTCACAGAAATCCTCAGGTGGGAAATACCTCCTGATCCCTGGGGATGGAGTCTCTAGAGAGGTCACACCTCCTCAATTGCTTTCCAAAAATGTGCAAGATAGCCACCCCATATTTCCACACATCTCTCCCTGAGCCATTCATATAGTTGAAACCCATAGGAACTTAAGAAAAGCCTTGCTGGATAAGGCCCATTTAGTCCGGCATCCTGCTTTACACAGTGGCCCACCAGATGCCTCTGAGAAGCTCACAGGCAAGAGCTGAGGGCATGCCTTCTCTCCTACTGCCATCAACTGGTATTTAGAGGCATCTTGCCTCTGAAGCTAGAGGTGGCCTATAGCCCTCAGACTAGTAGCCATTGATAGACCTGTCCTCCATGAATTTATCTAAACTCCTCTTGTGGCAGAGAATTCCATAGGTTGATTATACACTGTGTATTATACAAATTTCTTGGCAATCAGTTTCATGGGATGACCCTGGTTCTAGTGTTATGCAAGAGGGAGAAAAAATGCTACCAACTTTATAAACACCATGCATGTTTTTATAAACCTTTATCATGTTGTCTTTTTTCTAAACTAAAAAGCCCCAGGTGTTGTAAACTTGCCTTGTAAGGAAGGTGTTCTAGGACCCTGGTTGCTTTGGTTCCTCTCTTCTGCACCTTTTCCAGTTCTACAGTGTTCTTCTTAAGATATGGTGGCCAGAACTGCACACGGTACTCCAAATGTAGCTGCACCATAGTTTTGTATAAGAGCATTATAATATTAGTAGTTTTATTTTCAAACCCCTCCCTAATGATTCCAAGCATGGAATTGGCCTTTTTCACAGCTGCTGCACTCTGAGTCGACACTTTCAATGAGCTGTCCACCACAACCCCAAGATCTCTCTCCTAATCAGTCACTTACAGCTCAGACCCAATCAGTGTATATGTGAAGTTGGGCTTTTTTGCCCCAATATGCATCCCTTTACACTTCCTTAAATTGAACTGCAATTGCCATCTTGTTGTGCACTCCCTCAGTTTGGAGAGATGATTTTGGAGCTTCTCACAATCTCTTTTGGATTTCACTACCCTAAATAGATTGGTATCGTCTGCAAATTTGACCAGCTTGCTGCTTACCCCAACTTCTAGATCATTTACAAACAAGTTAGAACACTGGTCCCAGTACAGTTCCCTGGTGGACCCTACTTCTTACTTCCCTCCATTTAGATAATTGTCCATTTATTCCTACCCTCGGTTTTTTGGCCTTCAACCACTTAACAATCTACACATAAACATGTCCCCTTATCCCATGATTGTTAAGTTTTCTCAAGAATCTTTGATGAGGAACTTTGTTGAAAACTTTTGAAAGTCCGGGTATACCATGTCAACTGGATCACCTTTATCCACACACCTGTTGACACTCTCAAAGAACACTAAACAGTGAGGCAAGATTTCCCTTTGCAGAAGCCATGCTGGTTCTCCTTCAGCAGGGCTTGTTCTTCTATATGTTTAACAATTTTATCTTTGAGAATGCTTTCCATCAATTTGCCTGCAACAGATGTTAAGCTAACAGGCCGGTAATTTCCCGGATCGCCCCTGGATCACTTTTTGAAAATTGGTGTTACATTAGCTATTTTCCAGTCCTCTAGTACAGAGTCTGAATGTAGAGATAAATTATTTATTTTTGCGAGGAGGTTGACAATCTCACATTTGAGTTCTTTAAGGATTTCTTGGCCCTGGAGATTTGTTAGTTTTTAGTTTTTCCAGACAGTTTAGAACATCATCTCTTGTCACTTCTATCTGACTCAGTTCTTTAGCCTCCATCCCCGAAAAGCCTGTTTCAGGAACAAGTATATGCTGAATAGCCTCTGCTTTGAAGACAGATGCAAAGAACTCATTCTGCTTCTCTGCACTCTCCATATCCTACTTAATAATCCCTTACACTCCCTCATCATCTAACGGTCCAACCACCTCCCTGGCTGGTTTCCTGCTTCTGACATATTTCAATAAGTTTTTGTTATCCCCCTTGATGCTTTTAGCTAAATGTTCCTCCAACTCTCTTTTCGCCTCGCTTATAGTCTCCTGGAATTTCTTTTGCCAGAGTTTGTTTTCCTTTCTGTTCTCTTCATTTGGGCAGGCCTTTCAATTTCTGAAGGAAAATGTCAATAAAGAAGGAAAACTGGCATCCTCCCAGATTTGGTGGTACCTTTCCTCCTTTTGGGTTTACATTCCAACTGGGCTTCTAGTATTGTGGTTTTAAATAAACTCCATGCATTCTATAGTGAAGTGACTCTCCTGATTTTCCCTTTCAGTTTTCTTTTCACAAACCTTTTAGAGAGGTTTCCTCTTCTGAAATTCAAAGTGTCTATGTTAGAGTTCCTTGGCGATTCTCTCCTTGCATGTATGCTGAATTTGATCACACTATGGTCACTGTTCCCTAAGGGTTCTACCACACTGACCTCTTGTACCAGGTCCTGGACATCACTCAGGATTAAATCCAAGGTTGCCTTCTCTATGGTTGGTTCCATGACCAACTGTTCTAGGGCACAGCCATTCAGCATATCTAAAAATGTGGCCTCTTACCTGATTGTGAATTTACCCAGTCAATGTGTGGGTAATTGAAGTCACCCATTATTAGCACCGTGGTGTAGTAGTTAGAGTGCTGGACTAGGACTGGGGAGACCCAAGTTCAAATCCTCATTCAGCCATGATACTAGCTGGGTGACTCTGGGCCAGTCACTTTTCTCTCAGCCTAGCCTACTTCACAGGGCTGTTGTGAAAGAGAAACTTAAGTATATAGTACACTGCTCTGGGCTCCTTGGAGGAAGAGCAAGATATAAATGTAATAATAATAATAATAGTAATAATAACTCTGTCCATCTTTGATCCCATTCCTATTGGTCAAGGGTTGTGAGATGTGTTCATAGAGGGGTCACAAAGAAAATTTTCAAATTTATTTATTTATTTATTTCACCTTTACCATTTGCTGCATGATTTCTTTTTTCTTAAACAGTATTCATTTTAATTTTTAAATCTCATTCCTCACTGTTGGATGAAGACATAAAGGAGGTACATCCTTTTGTGCAGCCTAAGAGGATCTTGGGTTGTTTGAAGCTGGTGGTTCACAACTGCGGATGCAATACGGGCAAAAAATAATCTCTCAGATTTGAGTTGAGTCTTTCTCCACTTGTGCTCCATTCGTCTACCTTGCTGCTTCAGTCCGTGTAGTTCTTCCATATACCAAGGGGCCAATTTTGCAACGGGTCAGAGAGGACTCTTAAGAGCAATCATGTCTACTGCCCCAGTGAGTTGCTGTTCCAGTTCTCCACCAGAGCATCAACAGGATCGCTGGCAGAGCCAACACTAAATCCCTCCTAGGCTTCTTGGAATCCTATTGTATCCAATAAGCTTCTAGGGCAGACCATCCTAATAGGCCCTTCAGCCCTGCAAAGCTGGGAAGTGATTGTGAGTCCAACCTTAACCACATGGTGGTCCATCCATGACAATGGGGAAATCTCAGGATTCCCCACCCACGGAACACCACCCTGATCAGAGTGAAAGACCAAATCAAGCGTGTGACCAGCAATGTGCGTCAGTCCCGAGACCACTTGGGATAGGCCCATAGTTGTCATGGCCACTATGAACTCCTGAGCTGCCCCGGACAAATTGGTCTCAAAATGAACATTGAAGTCCCCCAGCACCACAAGCCTTGGGGATTCCAACACCAAGCCCGAGACCAAGTCTATCCGCTCAGTTAGGGACTCTGTTGAGCAGTGGGGCAATTGGTATACCAACAGACGTCCCACTCTTTCCCTGGTCCCCATACTTATGTACACACATTTGATACTGCCTGGCACCTCAACAGGGATCCTGGTAAGGGAGATGTTATTCTTATAGACCACAGCCTCTCCACCTCCCTGCCCGCAGTCCCTCACCTGCTCAACAGAGTACCCTGGAGGGAAAAGCTGGGACCTAACTGGGCCACCAGGCTCCCCCAAGCAGGTCTCCATAATACAAACCAGGTTGGCTCCTGCATCCAGAATCAAATCATGAATGGTTTCTAATTTGTTCTGGACTGACCTGGCATTACAAAGGAGCAAGGTAAGGTTCTGAGGATGGTTGGCACTGCTCCCTGAGGTCAAAGAGCTGTCAGGGCAGCCGGAAGGGGAAACAGCAATTAGATTTTTGATTCCCCTTCCCCGGTAATGACCCGCTGACCTGCCAACATGATGACTTCTGTTCCCCACCACCACCGGAATTGATGCCCCATAATCAGTGGATATGCTCTCTTTTTCCACATCTCCAGCCAAACCTAGACACATTATAAAAGAATATCACCCAGTTCTCAACTAAAAACAGAAACCAAACTATTAAATCCTCCCCCCGCATGCAAGTACTTGGGCCAGGAAGCCTGGCCCTCACTCTTGCTGTCCCTCAAAGGGCGACTCCCTTTGGTGGCTACCCCGCCAGTGGCGGGCCCGCCACCACTGGCAGAACCCTATATAACCCTGAGCAGGCTGCTCTAGGGAGATGGAGTCCAGGAAACTGCCAGGTCACCCCCTGGGCCCCAGTCCTGCAAAGCCTCACCACAGCACAAAAGTCATTCCGGGGGGAGGGGGCAGATAGCAAACTGGAGCAGAAGGAAAAGCAGACAGGCAGGCACCCAGTCACTGCACGTCTTTACATAAACACCTATTGGGTGCCACAGACCCAAATCAAGGTCTTGGGGATCAGGGCATCTAAGAGCCATGGCTTGCTTATATAGATCCAAACTCTGCTGCACATCCTCAGGATGGGCAACTAGTCACAGAGGTAATCCACTAACTAGGTCAGGGGTTCCCAGATGTTGGACTTCAGCTCCCATCATCCCCAGCCACAATGGCCTTCAGCTGGGGATGATGAGAGTTGCAGTCCAACAACATCTGTGGTCCTGAGAACCCCTGCACTAGGTTATCCATGTGTGCTTCTAGATTGCTCCTGTAACCTGCCTGCTGCCCTAACTATTTCAGGTATCTGCTACCCGAGAAGCAAAATTCAGGATGGGATTATGCTGATAGGAACAAGCTTGATTCTTATTTGCCAAGGATTCCCAGGAATATGGAGTAACTATTCCTGAGTTGTGTCCGAACTAACATACTTCAGACACATTATGCAAAAACCCAGCTCCTTTGAGAAGTCCATAATGCTAGGAAAAGTTGAAGGAAAGAGAAGAAGAGGACAACCAGCAGCAAGGTGGATGGACAGCAATGAATGCACTACTGAGAGATCTTAGAGACCAAGTTGAAGACAGATCATCCTGGAGAGACTCTATCTATGTAGTCGCTAAGAGTGAACACTAACTTGACAGCACTTAATCAATCATTAATTCCTGAGAGCACCCCTTTATTGACACGGATTCCACACAGATTCACAGCACACACAACCCCCAAGGGTTCTTGCAAGATAAAAGTCCTTCCTCCATACTCATTCCACTCATAATTACCATATTATTATTTGCCAGTTTATGGATAAAAGGCAGATGGTGACAGTAGCTGACATGATGTGCAGCTTTACAGCTCCATATCATTGCACACTGGAACTGCTGTGTACTTGGAACACAGCCCCAGTGCTCTTAAGAACAGGCAGTTGCACTAGCCCCATTTATGCTAATGCACCACCCATTCTTCACAACATCAGGGCTGTGTTCCAAGTCTGCAGCAGCCCCGGGGCACAGCATTATGGAGCCATAGCATGCATCACTTCAGCCAGTGTTTATAACAGAGATGAAAACTGGCAATTTTCACTAGACCACTGCTGTTTTCCTATGGAACTGGTTCAACAGCTAATGCCTTGGTAACACACCAAGGCTGATAACACATAATAGCAGGCTACTGGATCTGGTATTGTTGGCATTTGCTTTGTATGAAAAATCTTTGTAGCTTCTATCTTGGGAGAAAAATCTAAAATGTGTACTTAAAAATAAATAAATACAGCATTCAGCTGCATGTAGAACGCACTGATGAATGCTGAGCTTACCAATAGTTGTCTTGACAGTCAGCAGAAATAAAGTGGCAAGAAAGAGCAAGGATAAAAGAGATATTGACAGAACAAGGTGAGCCGAAGGATTAAAAAAACCTGTTGGAGTGGGGGACAGGTGCCTGTATAAATGTGGTGCTTTGTGAGAATGGCACTTTCTCACTTCATCTCCATATCAGAAAAGGCATTCTATACACACACACACACAGGGCAGGGGAAGAGAGAAGAATCTCTCAGAGTTGAGGGTTGAGTCATTAGGTGTTTTAGAAAATTCACTTTTAAGTACAGCTGTCAAATCATAAATGAATGCTGCTGAATTAAATTTAAAGGCAGCTGGTGAAAGGTGATTTCAGTTCGTCTCACCCATAAGAAAGTATTATCTGATTCTCTTCATCTCACTTTGTAGATTTTTATTTTTATAGACAGAATTCAGAATTGGACCTGGAAAAGCTCACAGGCTATGTAGTTGAACCCCTCTCCAAGAGGACCAGCCAGGGATAATCCTTTTATTAGGCCACCTCAGGCAGCAGACTTTTTGGTGTTTCTAAAAGTGCCAAATTAGAGGAGCTTCTTGGTTGGACTTGGATAACGATAAGCTTTTGTACTGCGCATGCACAGTCCCCTGGGGCCAAACATGGCAACCCTTCCTGTAACTCAATAGCTAGCCCACTTGATAATTTAGATGACATACAACTACAAATGAAATGATACAGCTCCATTGATTTCAGCTGATTCTCCCTGCACGAGCGCACACTGATAGTTTAGCCCCTTCTCTGTATACTAAATCAATTTATATTTTCCATGGGGTTTTTTTCCATAATAATTAGTCACTGTGAACAGAAATACATCCATAGGTTTGATAAAGCGTTTAATTTTTATTTATTTTTTGGCCAGAATGTCCCTTAGTCACTGTTTTCCTGACATGCTTCTTAAATTGGGGTGGGGTGGGGTTTAAAGCTGCAAACACATTATCAAAGGTCAAAAAGTGAAACCTTACACCAATATGTTATAAGGTAATAGTGCTGTAATGAAGAGTTTTAAAAGAGAAATATTTAAAAATGACAGGCTGTGGCATAAACCTGACAACATTCTAAAAATGTGGAGGATGGACATTTTAAATTTATGCTTTCTAGCCTGTTTGGTTATTGTGTTTGTGTTGAGCAGTCTGTTTTTGTAGCTGCAGGTTTTACAGCTTGTGTGTGGGAGAGTGAGAAAGAGTGTTTGTGCAGTGTGTGTGTGGGGTGGGGGGGAGGCCCTGTTCTGTTAGTTTTATGAATATCTTTATCCCTTAGTCATGTTTCTAAAGGGTTTGCTATACAAACATACAGTTCAGGAAATCTTGCTAGAAATGGTCTGTCAAAACTGTGATTATAAAAACTAGCATCCTAATGAGTTGTGTGGCATATGTGGGGAAAATCTATGAACTAAATAAACTTACATAATTTATACTAAAATGTGCATATAATTATGTTGAAAGGAGGTAAATCCTATACATTCAAATTATAGCATCAATTAACTAAAATCATTTAGATACTAATTAGATGATCCTGAAAGGATCGTAGACTTGTGTACTTAATTATCAAAGGAACAATCAACAACTAATTTTGGATGAATAAATTTCTTCCATTTCCAGGAGCAGATCCTGCTCTAGTTTTTAATGCTACTAGGTTTTAAAAATAATCAATTGAAATCTGTGTGATTTACTCCATACTTTGATGAACATAGCTTAGAGCTGACTCTAACCCTTGGAGATTACCACAGATATCAAATCTCATTGTTTCAAATAGATATAAAAGCTATACACATCTTAAGAAAACCTACTTAGTAAGCAAACACCCAATCTTAGAAGCAACAAAGAATTAGAAGTCACTGTCAGAAGAAAACACTCTGCTCCAATAATCAGTTGCTTGGGGACTCCAGTCTAAGGCGAAGTATCCTCTGGCCTCTACGATTGGCCAGCAGGCTAACTGTAAAAGGGGGGGGGGCTTGTTGTACAGTTCTTTGTAAGTTTCCTTTAAGACCATTCAGGTGAAAGGTGAGGCATAAATAATCCAAATAAATACAGTATAAATTATCATAAATCTTCCAGCACCCATAATATTTATTCAGCCCCCAAACCAATGGGCAGTGTGAAAAAATGAAAAAGGAAGCCGTGCCCCTCAGCTTAGAATCAGAGGAAGACAAGTGTATCCAGTTACAGGCCTACATCATGATCACCTACCCATATTGGTGGTTTTGTAAATTGCCCATTCTGGTTAAAATTAGGTGAGGCCCTTTAATGCCCATTAATGAAGACATTAGTTTGTAGTGCCAAGGAGATGTCCACACTGAATGCTGAATGGAGTCTTCTGTCTTTTGCAGCCATATCAAGGTAGAGAAGCTTGTGTTCTGGCAATCTGGTGGAGCAGTTCCAGCTCCTGCAAAAAGCATAGCCAGTGGGCATAAAAGGACCTTTCCATTATTATTCACTGTTACTCTAAATTTTAAACATTGTGACAGATGGCGGTAGGGTGGGGGGGGGGGAGCGCTGCTCTTTTTTGTTTTGGAACAATTGTTCCCTGTCCCTTATGGCTATTTCATCCAAGCAAACAAGACACAAACCTTAGGGCTTTTTGTGAATGTTGAGTTTTCTTCAAGGATATCACATTTGGGTAGGAAGTTCTATGTATGCCATCCTGTGAGCAGAACAGACATGTGTGTGTTTTGCTCACCTGCTTGCATGATAAGACAAGAAGCCTTGATTGGGGGCATGTTTCCAAATATCTATCCAGCAAAATAAGATACATGTGCATTTGGAGAACCTTTCCAGTGCCGCTCTTGAGGCTTTGTAGTTTAGGGGGAGGAGTCACTAAAGGGGGAATGATAGCGGTTTTTAAAGTTATGCATGAAGCATTATTTTTTGTATTCATTTTTATTGTATTGTCTTCTGTCTAGTCTACGTACTGTAGATTATGTGTGGAAAAATTAATTTAAAACTAGAGGGTCTTGGGTGCTGGCTGATTGGTAAGATGCCAGCCCATAGAAGCAGCCCCTCCATTGATCTGCAGATTGAGAACAATGTTAGACTTTAAAGTATGATCAAAAGACAAAAATTGGGTTAATATTGTGAGTTCTGCTTTTAAAATGGAGCTGGATAATTTAATGTGGCATCGTTGCAGATGGGAAGTAAGAAGCCTACTGTAGGTATTCAGTCAATTGCTTTTTTATGGCTACAGGTGCATAATCCTGGGAAAGCTGAACTTTCTCCAAGAATATATCCTTTAGCTGGATCAATTTAGTTTTTGAGAGAAGATAATAGAGATCTTGAAAATCAGATTGCCATCTGTCAAAGTGAGACACTCACTAGGTTTCTCAGAAACTTGGGGAGAGACAAGCAGATACTGTCCAAACAACAGGTAAAGGTAAAGTGTGCCATCAAGTCGATTTTGACTCCTGGCACCCACAGACCCTGTGGTTTTCTTTTGGTAGAATACAAGAGGGGTTTACCATTGCCTCCTCCTATGCAGTATGAGACAATGCCTTTCAGCATCTTCCTATATCGCTGCTGCCCGATATAGTAGCCACAGGGATTCGAACTGGCAACCTTCTGCTTATTAGTCAACCATTTCCCCGCTGCACCATTCAATATTCTAAATCTAGCAAATCCTTGACTTATTTTCAACTAAAGTATTTATCATTTGGGACCTACTTTAAAAGTTGGGATCAGTTGGGATCTACTTAAGAATCTATTGCTGGTGATCTAACAGATTTTGAAATTGAACAGTACAGGGATGACAGCAGCAAAAGCGCAATCTCCTTACTTTATAAGCTCGTTGTGGAATTTGCATTCCAAGAAAACCCAGGATACAGTCTTTTCTAGAACACAAATGTCCAAAAGAAAATGGGAGTGACTTTGAACATAGGGTCCACAACTTTCCAGTTGTGCTAAAACAAAGGAGAGTTGGTTTAAAGTAATATATAGGTGGTTGACACCTGCAAATCTTAGTTCAGTGTGCAGCAACGGGCCCCTTCTTGCATGTGTATGTATGCAGGGGGAAGGGTGCCATAAATTATGGATTTGGGGGGATGAACTACTGAATGAGGCATGGCCCCAGACACACCACCACATCTGACATCATATGTGGGGGCGTGGTCTCCTTCCCAAATGGGGCTGCACGACACGACCCCATTTGGGAGGGAGCTCAGCCTTCACTGTGTTGGCAGTGTGTCCGGAATGGCTCTCCCTGCAGGGAGAGTTGTTCCGGCCCGCACTGCCCAACGTAGTATGAGCTGATCTCCCTTTCAAATGGGGCTGTGCAGCCCTGTTTGGGAGGGAGACCACGCCCCCGTGTCTGATGTCAGATGCGGGGTTGTGGCTAGCTGGCCCCCTGCATCTGACATCAGTTGTGAGTGTAGGGGGCTGCGGCAGCGACGAAACACGGGCCACCACCAGCATCCTCCACTCCTGCCCATCCTAATTAGACAAAGAGGCAATTTTCAAAGCAGTAGAGAATATATTTAGCAGGAGGAGAGCAACTGACCCTATTCAACCTCCAGTATAGCTCTTGCTGTTTTCTGTCTTGTGTTTTTTGTGAGCCTTTGGAGACAGGGAACCATCTTCTTTTTCTATGACAATTGCTTTGAGTGCCTTTGTGCTGAAAAGCAGTAGTAGTAGTAGAAGAAGAAGAAGAAGATGACAGAAGGTATGCTAAAGGGGAACATTGTTGCATCTGTAATGGGAATATGAGGTGCTACATACACAAAAGTTGTTGGCTTTCCTTCTGCTGGCTATCAGATTAGTTATTGGCAATCTGTGAAAGTTGGAGGCATCTTATTTTATTTTTACATTTATATCCTGCTTTTGCTCCACAGAGCCCAGAGCAGTGTACATAGTTGTGTTTATTCTCACAACAACCCTGCGAGGTAGGTTAGGCTGAGAGATACATGACTGGCGCACAGTCACCCAGTGAGTTTTCAGAGGTTTGGGTCTCTACAGTTTAGGAAGTTGAAATTATGAAGTCCCTTCAGGTAAAATTTGCCAAAGGGGAAGGAAAAGCTGAAGAGATTCTTAAGAACTCCCCCCCCCACACACACACACTTAATCCTTTTGTAGACAATAATCCTGAAAGAGGAATACAACTTTCTGCTCTGAAAACTATGTATTTATTGAAAGATTTTTAAGATTCTTGACTGCCAAAAAATATTGCTCTTATGGTTTGATTGTTCTGTTTGAAAATTGAGTAAGTTTGGTTTGTTGTTATGATGTACAAAATGAATTTGGGCTGACAGGTTTCTCTGTGTGACTTCTGATCAAGATGAAAACTCTCTTTGGTCTGATATAGATGTATTATTTAACTTCTCATTGTACCTTAATGTTTCAGTAAAATGAAAGATATTTTTAAATAAGTATTGCTTCCAAACAAAACTTTAGAGAACCTGTGTTATTGCATGGAAATAAAAGTACATGCTTCCAATACCAATCCTTTCCTATTTAATGGGTGCAAGCATCTTTAGGACATAATTGTCTTAAAGCCTTGGAGGGATTTAGTGTCACTCTGCAGGTGATCCTGTTGATGCCCTGGTGGAGAATTGGAACAGCAAGCTCACCAGGGCAGTAGACATGATCGCTCTTAAGCGTCCTCTCCAACCCGCTTCAGAATTGGCCCCTTGGTATACAGAAGCACTATGGGGGCTGAAGTAGAGAGGTAGATGACTGGAGTGCAAGTGGAGGAAAACTCAACTCGAATCCAAAAGATTACAACATAGAGCACATTTGAAGATCGATGCTCTGGCAATAAGGGCAGCAAAGAAGCAATTCTATTCAGCTCATACTGTGTCTGCAAGTTCACATCCAGTGGAGTTGTTCAGGGTTGTGAGAGGGCTAGTAAGTGTCCCTCCTCCTTTGAATCAGAACTTGGAACCATCTGTTACCTGCTGTGACATGTTTAATGAGGTTTTTGTGGATAAAATCTCTCATACTCAGGCTGACTTGGATTTAGACTGCACAATTACTGCATTGTCTGAATTGGAGGTGTCCAGTGACTCCTCTTATGTGGTTAGGCTGGATCAGTTTCAGTTTGTGACTTGTGAGGATTTGGACAATCTGCTTGTAGCGGTACGTCCTACCACCTGTATTCTTGACCTTTGCCCAACATGGCTTATACTATCTGGCAGGGAAGTTGTTGTAGAGGGCATAGTAGAGATCATAGATGCTCCTCTGAGGGAGGGCAGGATGCCTCCTTAAGGCAAGGAGGCATCCTACTCTCCCTCAGAGGAGCATTTATTACACCACTTCTGAAGAAGCCTGCTTGGATCCCTCAGAATTAAACTATAGGCCTGTCTCTAACCTTCCGTGTTTGAGCAAGGTAACTGAGAGAGTGGTGGCCTCCCAACTCCAGGCAGTCTTGGATGAAACTGACCCGTTTCAGACTGGCTTTCAGGCAGTCTATGGGGTAGAGACTGCCTTGGTTGGCCTGATGGATAATCTCCAGTTGGGAATCGACAACGTGTGACTCTGTTGGTCCTTTTGGACCTCTCAGCGGTTTTCAATACTATCAACCACAGTATCCTTCTGAAGCATCTGAGGGGGTTGGAGATGGGAGGCATTGCTTTGCAGTGGTTCCACTCCTACCTCATGGGCAGATTCCAGATGGTGTCCCACAGGGACTGTTGTTCTTAAAAATCTGAACTTTGGTATGGTGTCCCTTGTTGTTCCATACTGTCTCCGATGTTATTTAACATCTACATGAAGCCGCTGGGAGAGATCATCAGGAGATTTGGTGGAGGGTGTTGTCAGTATGCTGGTGACACCCAGATCACCAGGAAAAGTCATAACCTCCCTAAATGCCTGCCTGGAGGCAGTGATGGGCTGGATAAGAAATAACAAGCTGAGACTGAACCCAGATAAAACGGAGGTACTTACTGTGCGGAGTCGGAACTCATGAGATGATTTTGATCTGCCAGTTCTGGATGGGGTCACACTTCCCCGGAAGGAACAGGTACGCATTCTGGGAGTGCTTCTGGACACTGGTGTCCCTGGTTGAGGCAGTGACTAGAGGTACCTTTTATCAGCTTCTGCTGATAGACCAGCTGCGTCCATTTCTTGAGATAAATGACCTCAGAACAGTAGTATACCTGCTGGTCTCCTCCAGACTTGATTACTGCAATGTGTTCTATGTGGGGCTGCCTTTGTACGTAGTCTGGAAACTGCAGTTGGTCCAAGAATGTAGCAGCCAGGTTGGTCTCTGGGCCATATCGGAGAGACCATATCACTCCTATCTTAAAAGTTCTACACTGGTTGCCGATAAGTTTTTGGGCAGAATACAAGGTCTTGGTTATAACCTATAAAGCTCTAAACAGCTTGGGCCCTGGGTATTTAAGAGAATGTCTTCTTCGCTATCAACTACACCACCCATTGAGATCATCAGGAGAGGTTTGTTTACAGTTCCCACCGGCTCGTCTGGTGGCTGCTCGAGGACGGGCCTTTTCCATTGCTGCCCCAAGGCTTTGGAACACATTTCCTGCTGAAATAAGAGCTTCCCCATCTCTTACAACTTTTAAGAAGGCAGTCAAGGCACATTTGTTCACCCAGGCTTTTAATTAGATTATTTTTAAATAGTTTGATGGTTTTTAATAGTTTTTACATTCTTTAAAATTTTAAATTGTTGCAATGTTCTAACCTTTTTATTTGTTGGTTTTATTGTATTGTTGTAAACCACCCAGAGACTCGCATTTCAGGTAGAGGGATCAGTAGGACGTATGTTAGATAAATAAATAATTGCCCCTTGAAATGGTAACATAAGCCCTAGAAAGCCCTAGGGTCATAATTTGGAAATGTATTTGGTGACAGAGTGAATGTATATCATAAAGAATGAAAGTTGTTTTCTAGTTCCTGTAATTTGCATTTCTGGTTACCAGATTACAATCTTGTTTGTAGAACAGGTGGCAGAAAATAAATCCTAGAATCACTTCTGAAGGGAATGTTACTGATGAAAAGGCATACCCCTCCCCTTCTAAGGTTATGTTCTGTGAATTCCTGAAAAAAATAACACTCCAGAAATGTGTTTGTGTGTAAAATATGCGTGTGTGTGTGTGTGTGTGTGTGTGTGTGTGTGTATATATATATATATATAAATAATTGATTTATATATATGTAAAATATATATAATTAATTAATGAAAGGTTTAAAGGCAACTATATAGCAAAGCATAAGATAAACATGCAATAAACACTTGATGTAAAAAATTGCCATTGATAATCAAGAAGATATAGTTTCCCGTAGTTCAGTAAAAATTCAGTAAAACTATTAACCTTAATACCTTCATGTATTTCTGATTTCAGTAATGGTTCCCAGGTCTAATAAGAAAGTGTGCTATGAAGCAATTCAGATTAATGATTAAATAAGTTTACATCTGGTTTGGTCAAGAAGCCCATGCAATGAAAACTACGGAATATCATCTTACAGTGATGAAACTAAATATTATAATAACTTCACAGGGTGTAAAGGCACAAACTAGAAGCTGGCATCTTTAATCACAACTTGAAAAGCTGCCTCAAGGTCTTAACATCCCAGAAATATATTAAATAAACTCAAATAATCCTAGGTTGGTGTATTCTTAAATCTCTGTGCAGACTTTTGATTTTCACATTATACTTCTATTATAAAATCCTGTTCTTTATTTGAGCAAAACAAGAGAGACAATTAGGACCATAGCCATTAACTGAAATGTCTGGTAAATTTCACATATGGATTGTTATTGAAGCTAAGCCTCAGGAGCAAAGTGATCACCAGATATGCTTGCTGCATTATCTGTCCTCCCATTCTGCAACTGCCCAGTATTATTGGATCTTGTTTCTTGCGCACATGATGGTAGGGGCTGATGCATGAATGTGCCTGCCTTATGCTGGGTGATTGCCTTTACATCACATCCAGCCCATTGAGCCTTGTTAAATAATATAATAAACTGACAGTGATAAAAACTGACATGGATACTTATTCTCATAATCATTACTTCAGTCGTTAGTGGAGTAAGGAGGCATGTAGCCTAAAAATTATACAGAAAATAATATAAACACTCACTAAAAGATAATTTCATGTTACTAAGGCAGAATTATTCAGTTCTATCTCACAAATAATGAAGAGATAATTATTAGCTAAACTTCCCCAGGAACCTTCCGGAATCAATTTTCTGCTCAACATTAGCTAGGGTTGTGTGGGAGCTGAGTAGTTTTTCCAGACAACTGTTCAAGTTGCATTGGGGGCTGCTTCTGACGTCCCCTCAACTTTTGGGGAAAGCAGTGAGAAGGACTGCTTTTGGAAAGAGGGGATGTAGAAGTCTTACTGCATTTATGAAACTCAAAGTGCATGTTCTGGAATAGGGTCATTTTGAGCGAAAGAGCGAGAGCACAAGCACGAGCACAAATGAACGAACGTATGTACATGCTGCATTGCACATACAACTATTTTCACCTTGAAGACATCACCCGATTAATTGAATTTTAACTCCACATATTTAGCTGAGACAGCATGGCAATGATTTTACCAGAACAATGTGTAATACTACTTTTTAAATGTGTGAGCACATTTTTCCTATATTTAAAAATTCATGTATATGGAATTAAGAATGCAACTATCTCAAAAAGAAGACTTGTGAAAGTGCTGTAGTTGTGTGCCTTGAAAAGTGAAGGAAATACTTTTAGTATTTTTCAGTTAATTCTGCATGTCTAAACATGCTTTATATTCGTCTAATATTAACTCTCTCCCTTATATTGCTACAATTCATTTTTGTCCTCTTGACCCTTGGTTCTATTTTACAGAAAATCACAAGGAGGGGCAGGGGCAGGGGCAGATAGGAACACAGGAAACTGCCATATACTGAGTCAGACCATAGGTCCATCTAGCTCAGTATTGTCTACCCAGAGTCGCAGCAGTTTCTCTAAGGTTGCAGGCAGGAATCTCTCTCAGCCCTATCTTGGAGATGCTGCCAGGGAGGGAACTTGGAACCTTCTGCTCTTCCCAGAGCATCTCCATCCCCTAAGAGGAATATCTTACGGTGCTCACACATCAAGTCGTCCATTCATATGCAACCAGGGTGGACCCTGCTTATCTAAGGGGACAAGTCATGCTTGCTACCACAAGACCAGCTCTCCTCTCAAGCAATGGTCAGGCAAAATTTATCATGGATAGTTTTCTATCCCTGCATTTTCCATTATGGCAATAGTTCAGTGGAAACTGTTGTCATAATGGAATTATGGCTATTGAAGCATTTTAGATTGAGTGAACATTAACTTCTCATCGAAGAGAAGGAAATACACATGTCTGCTTGGCTAGCTTACCACCATGTACAAAATGTAGGGCTGCAACCTTTAGTCAATTAATTTAATCAGTTAATTTAACCAGAAAACCCTTGAAACTTCTAAAAGGATGTTCCCAGTTAATTGGTCAGCAAGTTGTTACTGGGTTTGCTCTGAAGTGTGTTAACTACTACCCTTCATGACTATGCTTTGCTTAACGTGGGGGAAATTAGCTTCAAATGGGTGCAAACTGGTATACAGCTATGTTAACCTTAAAGTACAAGGTAAAGTTGAGCTCAGTTTGAATGCAGTGGAAGGAGACAAAAGGATGTAGACGCTTGCCTTGAAAACAAAGAGTTACTTTCTTGAGAGGTAATGGGGCACAGAATAAGCAAAGAGAATGATTAAAGCAAGAATTAGCCCCTGGCAAATTAGCTTGAAATTGGTCTTCCCATAAGGAGTTAGCAGACTCTCAGTTAATGGCTTAGATGCCCTAATACACATTCACCATATAACAGCACTGAGGAAGAAGGACAGAGGTTTGGGATGAAATGTTTTCAGAGAGACGGAAAGAGCCATTTTTCATGGCTACTTGCAATCTAGGTGGGGTCCTTCTGTCCAAAGATGACTCAAGCATGAGGCATAGAGGATGGGAGGTGCAAGAGAAAGATGCTCTCATGGGGGAAGGCTTTTATAGCCAAAACATAGCTGGGAGGCATAGTGATCTGAATACATAGATAGATTCAGGTAGTGATCTGAATAGAAATGGGAAGGGGGGCAGGGAGAGATCTCTTTCTAGCATAACTTACCGAACTGTTATATAGCAAGGAGGAAAGAACCTTGAATTGTTTTATCTACTGAGGCTCATTATAGTGGTGGAAGAAAACCTGCATTCCATCATTTTTGTTTGTGCTGACTAGACTGCTCTGATTCTCTGCATATACTCTAATACAATAAGAGTGGCATATCCTTAGTATGTTACAGTTTTACAATGACCTGAGGGCACCAGGAAAGCTTATTCAGAACAACATGTAGTGTAATCTTAGGGATGCAGCAGATTAAAGCTTCTCTTCCAAACAGGCTAGGAAAATGGCCATGTGTCTGGTCTGGGGGTGCACTGAAGCATACAAAATGGCCAACTGACCAAGCCTGATAACAAGGTTTTTTTAAAAAAATTAATAGAAATTCTTATAAAGAAGATTCTGTGTTCCACTGTGTGGCTGAACTTGGGAAATCTGTGACAAAATCTCCTGACAAAACTTTCTTTTAAGAAAGAAAGGGGAGGGAGAGATCTTATCCTTTCCTCCTGGGCCTTAGTCCGCATCCAAATCATACCCCCAGAGTGGCAATTAGCCAGGGAGGGGAAAGCATATGGAAGCATCCCACAATTGGGATGCTCCAGGGGAAACATTTGGATTGCCATGGTAGGAGTGGAAGGATCACATCCCCTTTGCT